>NW_026526810.1:16768800-17996300 GCF_024362965.1 Panthera pardus | reverse complement strand
ATAATATATACTGTATATTCCCATTCTGTGAAGTTGAAAAAAAGAAAACAATAACTGTAGTGCAAGAATTTAGGATAGAGGTTATCTTTGGAGGAAAAGTAAAAAGCTAATGCCTCTGAGAAGGCCCAAGAGACGTATCTGGTATGCAGCCAACATTCGTTTTCTTAACCTTAGTGGCTTGTTTTGTAATAATTTATCCAACTCTTTATTTGTGTTTTCACACTTGATTATAAGTGTGCCACACTTTAACATTTAGGAAATTAGAATTGGTTAAGCATCTATGATATGCTCAAATTTTGTTAGACACTTTCCACATAGCTCCTTTAATCCCTTTGGCATTATTATTCCTATTTTGCAAATGAGAAAGCTGAGTTTCTAAGAGGTTAAGATATTATGTACTACCTATATTAAGTAAAAGTAGAGATAAATGCAATAGTTTTTTTTTTTTTAATTTGGCTGAAACAAGAGAAATTCACTTTTTTATAGTTCTGAAGGCTGAAAATCCAAGATCAAGGTGCCATCAGAGTTGGTTTCTGGTAAGATGCCTCTCCTTGGCTTCCAGATGGACATCTTCTCACTTGTTCTCATAGACTTTTCTGTATGTGCACATTCCTGATGTCTCTTCCTCTTCTTGTAAGACAAAGCCAAGCTCTGTTTCTACATGATAGGCTCTCAGAGAGTTCTTTCCTCAGCAAGTAAGAATCTCTCTCTTATCAGAGCTCTTAGGACACTGATGGTGTTATGGACTAAACTGCACCCCCTAAAAAAATGTATATGTTGAAGCCTTAACTATCAATGTGGCTTGTAACTGTAAGTTAGCTCATTTAAGGAGATAGTTAATGTTAAATGAGGTCAGAAGGATGAAAAAACCCTAAATGTGATCTTTTCCCCAGGGTACACTGTTGCACCTCAACAATGAATCTAATCCTATTCTTACCCCATCTACCTGAACTTTGCTATTTTGGAAGATAACTATTTAATTAATTATGCACAATAATATCTTTTAGGCCATATCAACATGGACTTAGATATATAGATATATGATATAGATATAAATGATATAGATGATATAGATAGATGTAGATAGATATAGACACAGATATACGTATAGATAGATAAGAAAAACAAGATCCAGTTAGCTGAACAGACCACCTAATACTAAGCATTTGAATTATGATATTGAGAAAACCAATTACTATAAATTTTTTTAATGTTTACTTTTGAGAGAGAGACAGAGACAGAGTGCAAGTGGGGAAGGGGCAGAGAGAGGGAGATACAGAATCTGAAGCAATGCGGGGCTTGAACCCATAAACCATGAGATATTGACCTGAGCTGAAGTCAGACGCCCAGCCAACTGAGCCACCCAGGAACCCCCAAGAAAACTAACTATTATAAAAGTTCAAATTATTTTTCCCTTTTTCATCTAGTGGTAAATTCATAGGAACATTGGAAGATATAGATTATTCTCTTTCTGTCCAAGGGTTACCCTTCCTATACTTAAAAATTTTCATTTCATAAAAAATATGCATAAACCTATCCCACTTCATAGAACTGTTATAAAAAGAACATTGGAGAGTGGGTATAATAAGACTGTATTAAAAGCATTAAGACCTATGGAAATGGAAACAGCCATTAAAAGCCATGGAATTACATTTTAAAAGGAACCACGCATCTCCCATGTTCTTCACAAAAGCAATCATTGGCAAATTGGAAATTTGTAACAGTTTCAAGGATAAATGAGTTTTCAGAAAGGAAAGGGAAATGAAATTGTCATTCTCCATTCCATCTTCCAAATGAGAAAAAATATTTCTGTGTCTTCATCTAAAAGTAAGTAAATCAGCAGTTTAAACATGTCATGTAGTTCTTACAGAAGGGAAAAGGATAATAATCCAAACAATCCATTTGTTTCTCTTTGAGTTCAAGTTTCTAAGAGGAATTGGATTACAGAATACTGTGACTGAAAAGGAGTCAACAAGTGCCTGTGAAGTTTACACTACATGCCAAACAGCTTGTAGGCACTTTGGGGTCATACAGTTCTTTTGATTATTCCAACAATGTGAAGGAAAGTATTGTTGACTTCATTTCAGAGAAGAAGAAATTGGGATTTGGAGATTAAGTAATTTGTCCAAGAGCAGGTAGGTGAATGACACACCCAGGATTTCAACTCAGATATTTTTATACTATTTCCAACTTATTTTCACAAGGAAATTAAAAAAATCATTTATCATGTGCAGAAATAGATCCAGAGAAGGCAAATTACTTTTATAAGATTACTCAGGTGATTCATTCAAATCAATCAAATAAAAGATGGTTCCTGGATTTCACCTGTGCAAAGTCCTGTGCTGGATAATCACAGACTACAGATAAAATTTTTTTAATGAAAATAAAATAATAATAATAATAGAGATGTTTGGAGTTTCTATATCTCTCTCCATGACCTAGTGCCTCAGGGTTCTTCCTACTAATAACATTTAGCTTATGGAAACCTGAGAAACATTTGTTGATTTATACTCAAGTTTCTTACAGCAAAGATATGATTTAAATTCTAGATCTGGTTAAATCATCAAAATTAACTATGGAAGGTTGCATGGGATTTGAAAAAAAAAAATCAGTAAAATTAATTACTGCCGAGTCTCAGAAATATTTATTAAATCACCAAACCTCTTAGACCAAATTCTTATCCTCTAAGAGAGTGAGACTCCAGCTAGTCATTGACCCTTTGGGACATTCTACTGATTTAATTCAGTGAATTCACATCCTTCATATGGCCAAAGCCAACTTTCCACTTGAAAATTATTCTGTGATTTAAGATCTTACTTAGCTCCAAAAAGTCCCTATAAATAGCTTCACACATTTATTATAGACTTCCTTTTCATGAAAATGTTAAAAACTAATTCTAAGAAACCTCTAAAAATCACTTAACATTTAACATTTTTCTCAATCAATTAAAAAAAACCCTTAGATGTAATTAAAAAATACAATATACAAATATTTTATTAAGGAGACATAAAATCATGATATTTTTTATGTGAAGTAAACTATTTTTGTCCCCTAGTTAATAGTTAATATGGATTTGTTAGTAAAACTGCCTTTTCTTCCTTCTCTTAGCTCAACATTAGGAATTAATAATGGATGCACACTTAATTCTTCAAGTACACAGGAGGTTACATCTCTATGTTAAACCAAATCAATAATGTTTTGCATTGATATTTATTAAATGAAATTTGCTAAACATGACTTGCAGAATGCATCGATGCTTGAGTTGGAGTAATGGACATTTCAAAGCCTCATGTGTGGTTTGGACAACATGATGGGTTTAGCTCCACTAACAGCATTCATGAAACAATGAGCATAGTAGATTCCAATTAAAATATGAGATGTGTTTGGTAAACCATGAGGCTATAATCTTAACAGTCCTGTTGTTTTCTACCTATAAATTCCAGCTAATTGATATCCCAGGGGCCAACCATAAGCCCAGTTAACAATGTGAGATAAATTAATGCTTCCATTAAAGCTGATGAAGTCCCTAAGAGACTTGGGAAAGACCTGCTCTTCAGGGGAAAGAGCAAGTAACTTCTTTGTAGATATCTGAAAGAAGATTTCATGAGCCTTCACTAGTTGACCTAATGGGAATTTACTGGCATTTGTATACATGGGGATACCTGCTCCTCTAGTTTATGCTGGTAAACTCCACCAGCGTTCCAACAAACTTCTCCAGGAAGACTTCTCTGGCCAAGATTAGTCCCCAACCACCTCTTCTTTCTCACTGCAGGGCACAATTTTACTTGAGTTTCTTTCCTCTATACCTTCCACTATCCACTCTATTCCTGGGGCTGGTTGCTTCTTTAAACACTGGAGCCCAGTTGGGGTATAATCTCCCCAGTCTTCTTTCCTTCTTTTCTAAAAACAAGCATATTTTATTTGAACTATGTAAACCTAAGTCTTAGAGTGAATCAAGGAGAAGAAAATAAAATAACAAAATAAACTTTTGAAATGCTAAAACCATACCCAAACCTACAGAATCTTTATAGCCTCCATCTCCACACTATAGCCTGACACCCTTGTTACATGATAACTGGATTTCCTTTCCTGATTTCCCTCTTTCTCCTCTAATTCCCCTTCCTGCCACATTCCAACACTGGGTTGGAGGTTTGGATTGAGTTTAATTCAGTTAATGTCAATATAAACCTCATATATTTATCAAAGTCTTCCTCAAATGGCTCCATTGTTCTCCAAACACAAAATTTTCAAAAATGAAAACATTTCCCACAATAATTCTGATGCAAGTTCTGTCCAGCTGCTTAAACAGAAGACTTGGGCACTATGATTTGAGAATGATTCTCACAGAGCTTGTTTCCCAAATCATTATGGGATATGCCTATGGCTTTATTTCTTGGGCTCTTAGAAGCTTTTCTGAACTTGAGATATAAATTCTCTTAAAGGATTTATGCCTTAGGTATCTAGAGGGAAGTGGGGAAAATGGAAACCTAAAAGTGCTCTACATTCTGCCCCTTGTCCCAAAATGGTCTTTCTTAAGCAAAAGCCATTTGATTTGTCTCTTACAGTATTTAATTAAGGCTACTATCAACAGCCTCCAAGTAACAGGATGAGGCCAATCTCAATCATGACCCCTACCCCAAAGTTCCAGATTCAGTTAGTTCCAAATAAGTCATAGAGACATATCCCTTTGGGGATAGCCAGGATGTAGTGTAAAGTCGGACTATTATCCATTACAACCCACCCAAAGAAGTTCAGACTGACTTTCTGATCTTTGGTGTCATTGTGAATAATTACAGAAGCACTATATAGGTCACAAAAAGCCCCACTTCCAATGAAGCAACATTCCGTGGCCCACATACAAACATATAAACCGGAGGGTTTTACATTGATTTGGTTAAGTTACATGGGCAGTATCACTGAGTAGATGCAGCCTCAGTCACCACACATGGCATATCCTAAGGCCACTTGGACATCCAAAGAAGTATATACATTTGTATTAGTCAGACCAAAGCAGGGCCGTTACGTCTGTGGGTCTGTATGCATCAGGCACAAAAGAATCAGGATCTGCCATGTCCACAAGAGTTTTGTTTTCATAGTACATGGATCAGACAACAAACCCAGCAGCGAGTGAGATTGTCAGCTGCAGCTGCTATCTAACTCAGACATTGTTGCTGAATCTAGGGCACAATGAGAGCATTAACTGCCACCATGACACCTCTTGTACTTCCTAAAGTTTAAGATATTCTCTCCTCATGTGCTAGAGTCCTTGCTCTTCTTACACCCCCCTAACATTGCTGTGTCCCCTCTCAGTTCCTATTTTATCTTTTCTCCAATCACACCCTACTTGACCAGACCTTTTGTTATAAATAATCAGAAAATCTTCTCATTTCAAAATATCTCCATATAACTTCAAGTAATGTGTAAGCTCTACTTGTTTGTTCTGATCATTAGCAAGGAAACAACAGAAAGGAAACAATCCCTTTCTGGGAATAGCTGCATCCAGCCACACTGCCTTACAAAAGTGTGGAGACCTGGAGGAGGTGACAGAGCTAGAGTCAGGTATCCTTCTGAGTCAATATTTTAAGAAGCCATTTCAGTGTTCCTCAATACCAGGTGTGTGTGTGAAATGTCTGTTAATCACTTTGAACATTGGCCCACTTCTGGGTGGCCTTTGTGACAAAAGGTGTACCACTGTCAGACTAGAAAATGTCCAGAAGCTGAAAGCGTGATACGGCTTAGTTTCAAGGGCCATGATGGGATAACTGGGGTTGGCTAATTAAATGTGAACCACACTTAACTAGAGTTTGTCAGTCTCATTACACTAACATTTTGGGCTAGATAATTATTTGTTAGTGTGGGGCTGGGGTGAGCACTGCCTTTGTGTTGTGGGGTGTTTGTCACCATACTTGTGTATACTCACTAGATGCCAGTTGTACATATCACCAAGTTGTAGCAACCAAAAATAGCTCCGCACAATGCCCAATGTTCCCCCAAAGGACAAAATTGCCCCCAGCTTAGAATCAGTGCCATAATTTCAAAGGCTGTCAACAGTGAAAATGCACTGATAGCTTGGAGGAAGGGTCATAAATGCAACAAAGTCTGCCCATTTGGAGTTGACAACACCCTGGCAAGGTGGCCACTTGGAACTTAAGACCAAAGGACCAACTCTTGGCAGGAGTCCCAAGTTCAGCATACAGTACATACATAAAACTATTGCATACTTGGTGCCCAGCCTGTGACAGTGGCAATATGAGTGGAGATGCTTGACCAGAAACTTGGATTCTTATCATTCTCATCAGAAAAAGAGTCCATACCACCAACATGAGTGACCCACACAGTCTGATCAGGGGCCATGATTCATTTCCATGGTTCAATCCCCACCCCTAGAGGTGTGTCTTTAATATGAAACCTGTAGTTTTACAAGTGACAGACCAAACACTAGACTATTGACAACAGCCCAAGAGTCATTAAAAATACAACAAACTTCATTAAGGGAGTATGGCCAGAGCTACAAGAACAGCCTTGTGTCCTGTCCACTGGAGAGTGACGAGGTACACTTTTGGTTCTGCAGAACTGGTGCTGGAGCCAAACAGCCACCATTGCACAGTGGACACCACCAGATTTCAGCTTAGCTGAAGCATCAGTGAACCAACCCAGGCATTTAGGGAAGTCTGTGCATTGAAGCCCCTGCTGAGCAGCATCTTTGCTTTGAGCAACCTACTGAGGGATAGTTTCCCCAAGACAGGCAGATGCCACTCCTTCATGCAAAATTATGAGATGCCATGGCCAGGCCAGCTGCTCTTGCACACACCATGTTCAGTTAGCCATCAGGTCTCTTTAGTGTTGCAAATACTGTCTGTATTCCATAGGAGTCCAATAAGGCATTTGGGCCTCCTCTGTAATAGAGGGAGCTGAAAAGACCAAGATTTTTCTATGACTATCAAAGGAAATGAACTTTGTGAATCTGCTCACAGAGTCCCAAGAAACTGTGCTTGGCTAGCAGAACCCCTGACTTTTGTTGGGGTTTATCAGCTACCCTTACTGACAGAGGTGTGATTAGACTGTGGTCAGGACCCATGAGACTTGTCAGCTGATGCTGGGATAGGGCTTCTGAGGTGTGAACCATCAGGACATCACCTATAGGGTGAACACTTTTCCCGTCAGTGCTTAGAGGCCCTCATGCTAAATCCTGACCCACCCACTGATGGCAAAGTGAAGTGATGTTTGTCCTACTGTTGTTTCTTTACATGCAGTTCTGCCCTGAATGGGAGGAAGAGAGAGCTTCCTACACTGAGTGAACATTTCATTTAACATTAATTTTCTTTAAGTATGTTATTTAGAAAAAATTCTCTGGACACAATCATCAAGTTTGAGGACTTTTTATACCCAGTACATTCCCACTCTTTCTATTATGGTTGAAACAGGAAAATATTTAGCTCCATTTTCTTACCATCTTAGATTTGACCATGATCTGCTGTACCATCACTCTCCCCTTCAAAATGTCATCTTGTCATGTGGCATTGGGCTTGTCATTGGCATCTCAGTCTTTTTAATTAGGTGATCTTAATTAAATGCACAGGAGGTAGAGCTGGATGTCTTCAACACACATCTTCTTTAGAACTGCTCTAATTCAGGGAGCAGAGAGGATAGCATGTTAAAGGGACAGTGGTCTTATAAGTGCTTCTCATGCCGTTTCCCCATTCAGTCTCATTCCCTGTTTCATGAAGAAAACCTTTCTTTTATGTCTTAACTCCCAACATGAATTATTAGCAGCTAATCACAACTGCACATTTTTTTCCTTCTGCCTGAGATGGCCTGCAGCAATCAGGTCACAGACATTCTGTTAAAATGCATTTTATTAAACTACTCCAGTAATGGGTTTCAAAAGGAACTTGTAATATTAAATGAACAAAATGTTGTAAATTTGGAATTTGACAACAAAGTATTAAAGAAAATTCCTTATGAACTGCTCTAGAATTCTGGGTCACATCCTTCTGTGGATAGAACACCATTCCTATCTTTTCTTGGGTCTACAAAGAAGTTCTCCAATGATCATTTTCTTGTTCAATAATTCATCAATCTTTCTATCTAGAACAATGCAGCAAAAATGGTAGCAATGACTTATAGAAGTCATTGAGAAATACTTTCAACTTAGGAGTTTGTGCTTAATGTTGTTAGGGGGGAAAAAGCATTAAAAAAATGAGCACCGCAACCATGTATTAAAAATAGAATTAAATCAGTAGTATGGTAGAAACAAAAAATTCTGCGGCTGCTTCTCTGTTAGTTATATGGAGATAACCAATTACTTTAACAACTTCTTCCTATGTCTAAAGCAATGAAATATACTTTGGACAAAATTTAATTTTTAAAAATTACTTTAAACTTCTTGCTTTAGACTTGATGTTATCACAAAATGTATTCAATTAGCATATTCAGAAGAAACTTGTTTCTTTTCGTTTTTTGTTGGGATGTCATAAAATATGCATGCTAGCAGTTTACATATTTATTACACAATATATTTTTGGCCATATTTAATGGATAAGTAGATTACTACTAGAATAGGGAAAGTAAATATAAATTATTATCTTAAAAAGAGTAAACAACAGGGGCATCTGGGTAGCTCAGTCAGCTAAGTGTCCGACTTCAGCTCAGGTCATGATCTCACGGTTCGTGGGTTCGGGCCATGTGTTGGGCTCTGTGCTGACAGCTCAGCCTGGAGCCTGCTTTGGATTCTGTGTCTCCCTCTCTCTCTGTCCCTCCCCCGCTTTGGCTCTCTCTCTCTTTCTCAAAAATAAATAAACATTATTAAAAAAAGAATAAGTAACAAACATTATTATAATGTCCGGGAAAAAAGTAACATCTTTTTAAGTCTAATAGAAATTAGTGTCATGTACTAATAATGTGCTATTTACTAATTATATGCTGTTAGCAATAAGCATTTTCTGATCTGCAGATGCAAAACAGTGATATATTTATTTTACATTATTTAATGTGTCAATGTTTTATAAAGAGAAATGAAGGAATATGTAATGAATATTTGATTCAATATTTTGAAAGAGAAATAGTGCAAAGTAAGTTAAGACTATGTAATAGGGTCTATCCATTTAGAGTAGTTGCCTTTCAATTCCTCTGTACTCTTTTGCCCTGGTCCCTTGGTTTTGTTATTCCTGTCATCTAGAACACTGTTTCTACCTTCCTGCCCTCACACCATTTCCAACCCTGCTTCTTTTTCTGGATATGTATATACACCCAAGAAACAGAAGGAGGTGCACATGACACACATACTTATCTCATTGTTAGCACCAGGGGTCATTTGCATGCTCCCTATAATTATGCCTCTCTGCCTCCTGCTGCAGGTCACCATTATCCTGATTTTGTTGATAAATGCTTCTCTGTGCCTTTACTTAGAATTTTACCAACTATGTATGCATTCTTATATACATCATCCAGTTCTGCCTGTTTCAGGGACTTTATGTGAATTGCAAGAATGAAAGTGCTTCTTTATAATTTGTTTGAATACCAAAACCCATCCTTGTTATTGTGCTTAGCTGCATTTTATTCATTTCCATTGATGTATAATATTCCATCACATATTTGGGACTTGACTGTGTATCTGGTTTGGGGTTAATTCAAGAACACTGCTATGAGGTTCCTTGTACCTATTTGCCCATATACATATGTAGAAGTTTCTCTGAGATAAACCCTAGTGGAGGAACTGCTGGGCATAGGGGTATATATTTCCTCATCTTGATGTGTGATGATGAGCTACCTTTCCAAGTGGTAGTGTTAATTTTCATTCTCACGAACACTGAAGAGTTCCAATTGTTCCACTCTCTCACCCACACTTAATATTTTCAGACTTTTACATTTTTGCCAACGGACATATAATTAAAGGCACTTCCCTATCTTTTTAATTTGTATTACTTTTCTTACAAAAAAGACCTGAGTCCATTTTCTTGTGCTTATTGGTCATTTGGATCTTCTCATGTGTGGACTATGTCTTTGAGTGTTTAGCCCATTTTTTCCCAACTGGTCTCTTTCTTATTGATATGTAGAAGTTTGTTACATGTTTGGGATACTAACCCTGTGCTGCAAATATCTTTCCTGCTTGGTGCCTTCCTTTTCCACTCTTCTAATGGTGTTATTTATTTATTTATTTATTTATTTATTTAGAGGGGGAAAGGGGTAGAGAGAAGGAAAAACAGAATCTCAAGCAGGCTCCACACCCAGCACAGAGCCCAACACAGGGCCTGACCTCACTACCACAAGACCATGACCTTAGCTGAAATCAAGATTCTGACACTCAACCAACTGAGCCACCCATGCACCCAGGTGGTGTTGATTTTTTTAAACATAAATTCTTAATTTTCCATGTAGTCAAATTTGTCAGTTTTATTTCCTGTTTATTTTTGTTTGTGCTCTATTAAGATGTGTTTTTATATAATAAAGGGGAAAAAGAGGTTAATCTCCCAATTGCTTTCTAAAGATTTTATAGCTTTGTTTTTCACATTTAGATGTACATTCTTTTGTATGTTGATTTTCTTATATACTGTGAAGTAAGACATAGTTCATATTTTTTCCATAATAAATGCCACCAACACCACTGATTTATTGGTGCCACCTGTGTCATATATCAAGTATCAATGTATAGGTCATTTTCTGGCTGTCTATACTATGCCCCTGGTCTATGTATCTATTCATAGCCTTAAGGCAAACTATCACCTTCATTATAGCTTTATAATCAATGCTGATAGCAGAAAGAGCAAGTCCTGTCTACTTGCTCCTTAAACTATTCTAGACCTTGCATTTTGATATGAATTTTTAAAACAATTTATCAAGTACTACTAGACATCTGCTTGGATTTTGACTGAGATTTGTATTGCCCTCCCTATCATATGGAGTCTTCCAATCAATATGCATGTCTATCTCCATATATTTAGATCTTTGCTAGGGTATTAAAACAAAGTTGTTACTTCCTTCCCTCTGTAGAAGTCTTTCATATCTTTGTTATATTAATTACTAAGTATTTTTATATTTTTAATGCTACTGCCATTAAAAATATGCCAACCCAAAAAAGCCACTTTAGCATAATGAGTTAAAGGCACTTAAAAAATCTAATTTCCCCTTTTCTTCACCAAAGCAGGAAACATCAGTAAAGTAAGCACATCTTTCTCATGTGAAACATGTCCTTCCTGTTGTACCAGGAAGAAAGAAACATTCTTTTCATCAGAGATAAGGAGTAGAAGCCTAAAGAATGCTATACGAACAGACCTTAATAAAATAAACCTCTTCTTCTTTTAATCTCTCCAAATATTTTATTTACTTTTCCACAATTGTCTCCTTGTTCAACCTGATATAAATGTGGTTAGATTTTTGCCACTTCTTTTCATTATGAGGTCACTTAAAACTTAACATTAAATCAATATCTATTCTTTTCTCTTGTCAATCTGTCTTTGGTTACAGATCCCCAGCTGAAAACCTAAGATGAGTAGAGGAAAAATTGTTCTCCTTTACTATGTTAGAGTAAAAATTTTAATTTTGATTTCTAATAATACTTTTGTGGTAGAAGACATTTTAATTGGTTTTTATACTAACTTTATATCAAGAAGTTTTATTAAACTCTCAATTCTAATTATTAATTATGATCTATAGACCATAACTCTTTCCACACCTTGTATTTGTTATTTAACATGGCTGTGACAAAGCAGAAGAAGAAACATTTTTTGAACTTCTTTTTCCAATTTTATATATTTTTAAAATATAATTTATTATCAAATTGGCCAACATACAGCGTGTAAAGTGTGCTCTTGGTTTTTGGGGTAGATTCCCATGGTTCATCACTTACATTTAACAGCCAGTGCTCATCCCAACAAATGCCTTCCTCAATGCCCATCACCCATTTTCCACTCTCCCCCCATCAAGCCTCATTTTGTTCTCTGTATTTAAGAGTATCTTATGGTTTGCCTCCCTCTCTCTCTGTTTGCAACTATTTTTTCCCCTTCCCTTCTGTTAAGTTTCTTGAGATGCACATATGAGTGAAAACATATGATATCTTTCTCTGACTTATTTGTTTCACTCAGAACAATACTTTCCAGTTCCATCCATGTTGCAGCAAATGGCAGGATTTCATTCTTTCTCATTGCCAAGTGGTTCCATTGTATATATAAACCACATCTTCTTTATCCATTCATCATTTGATGGACATTTAGACTCTTTCCATAATTTGACTATTGTTGAAAGTGCTGCTGTAAACATTAGAGTACAAGTGCCCCTATGAATCAGCACTCCTATATTCTTTAGATTAATTCCTAGTTAATTCCTAATTAATTTAGATTAATCCCAGCTATTTCTGAGTCATAAGGTAATTTTATTTTTAATTTTTTGAGGAAACTCCACACTGTTTTCCACAGTGGCTGCACCAGTTTGCATTCCCACCATCAGTGCAAGAGGGTTCCTTTTTCTCCACATCCTCACCAGCATATGTTGTTTCCTAAGTTGTTAATTTTAGACACTCTGATCAGTGTGAGATGGTATCTCAGTGTGGCTTTGATTTGTATTTCCCTGATGAGGAGTGATGTTGAGCATGTTTTCATGTGCCTGTTGGCCATCTGGATGTCTTCTTTAGAAAAGTGTCTATTCATGTGTTCTGCCCATTTCTTCACTGGACTATTTGTTTTTCGGGTGTGGAGTTTCGTGAGTTCTTTATAGATTTTGGATACTAGCCCTTTGTCTGATATGTCATTTGCAAGTATCTTTTCCCATTCCATCAGTTGCCTTTTAGTTTTGTTGATTTTTTCCTTTGCAGGGCAGAAGGCTTTTATCTTGGTGAGGTCCCAATAGTTCATTTTTGTTTTTAATTCCCTTGGTTTTTGAGATGTGTCGAGCAAGAATTGCTGTGGCTGAGGTCAAAAAGGTTGTTGCCTGCTTTCTCCTCTAGGGTTTTGGTGGTTTCCTGTCTCACACTTAGGTCTTTCATCAATTTTGAGTTTATTTTTGTGTATGGTGTAAGAAAGTTGTCTAGTTTCATTTTTCTGCATGTCGATGTCCAGTTCTCCCAGAACCATTTGCTAAAGAAACTGTCTCTTTTTTTGCATTGGATACTCTTTCCTGCTTTATCAGAGATTAGTTGGCCATACATTTGTGGGTCCAATTCTGGGTTTTCTATTCTATTCCATTGGTCTATGTGTCTCTTTTTGTGCCAATACTATACTCTCTTGATGATTACAGCTTTGTGGTAGAGTCTAAAGTCTGGGGTTGTGTTGCCTCCCACTATTGTTTTCTTTTTCAATATTACTTTGGATATTCAGGGTCTCTTGTGGTCCCATACAAATTTTATGATTGTTTGTTCTAGCTTTGAGAAGAATTCCAGTGCAATTTTGATTGGGATTTCATTGAATGTATAGATTGTTTTGGGTAGTATGACATTTTAATAATATTTATTCTTCCAATCCATGAGCATGGAATGTTTTTCCTTTTTTTTGTGTGTGTGTGTGTGTCTTCTTCAATTTTTTTTATGTTTTCTATAGTTTTCAGTGTACAGATATTTCACATCTTGGGTTAGGTTTATTTCTAGGTATTTTATGGTTCTTGGTGCAATTGTAAATAGGATTAATTTCTTGATTTCTCTTTCTGTTGCTTCATTATTAGTGTATAAGAATGCAACTTATTTCTTTACATTAATTTTGTATCCTGCTACTTTGCTGAATTCATGTATCAGGTCTAGGAGACTTTTGGTGGAGTCTTTCAGGTTTTCCATGTAGAGTATTATGTCATCTGATAAAAGTGAAAGTTTGACTTCTTCTTTGACAATTGTGATGCCTTTGGTTTCATTTTGTTGTCTGATTGTTGATGCTAGAACTTCCAACACTGTGTTAAACAACAGTGGTGATAGTGGACATCCTTGTCATGTTTCTGATCTCAGGGAGAAAGTTCTCAGTTTTTCCGAATGAGGATGATATTAGCTGTGGCCTTTTCATAAATGGCTTTTATGATGTTTAGGTATGTTCCTTCTATCCCAACTTTCTCGAGGGCTTTTATGAAGAAAGGATGCTGTATTTTGTCAAATGCTTTTTCTGCATCTATTGATGGGATCATATGGTTCTTATCCTTTCTATTAGTAATATGATATATCACATTGATTGATTTGTGAATATTGAACCAACCCTGCAGCTCAGGAATGAATCCCACTTGATCATGGTGAATAATTCTTTTTATATGCTGTTGAATTCAATTTGCTGTATCTTGTTAAGAATTTTTACATCCATGTTCATCAGGGATATTTGCCTGAAATTCTCCTCTTTGTAGCATCTCTGTCTGGTTTGGGAATCAAGGTAATGTTGGCTTCATAGAGTGAGTACAGGAGTTTTCCTTCCATTTGTATTTTCTGGAACAGCTTGAAAGGACAGGTATTAACTCTGCTTTAAATGTCTGGAAGAATTCCCCTGGAAAGCCATCTGGCCCAGGACTCTTATTTGTTGGGAGGTTTTTGATAACTGAATCAATTTCTTCACTAGTTTTTGGTCTGTTCAAATTTTCTAATTCTTCCCTTTTGAGTTTTAGTAGTGTGTGGGTGTCTAGAAATTTTTTTCATTTCTTCCAGGTTGCCCAGTTTGCTGGCATATAATTTTTCATAATATACTCTAATAGTTGCTTGTATTTCTGATGGGTTGGTTGTGATAAGTCCATTTTTACTCATGATTTTATCTATTTGGGTCCTCTCTCTTTTCTTTTTGAAAAGTCTGGCTGGGAGTTATCAATTTTGCTTATTTTTTCAAAAATCCAGCTCTTAGTTTCATTGATCTGTTCTACTGGTTTTTGTTTTGTTTTGCTTTGTTTTGTTTTATTTCATTCTATATTGTTTATTTCTGCTCTGGTCTTTATTATTTCTCTTATTCTGCTGGCCTTGGGGTTTCTCTGTTGTTCTTCCTCTAGTTCCTTTAGGTGTGCTGTTAGATTTTGTATTTGGGATTTTTCTTGTTTCTTGAGATAGGCCTGGATTGCAAGGTATTTTCCTCCTAGGACTGCCTTTGCTCCATCCCAAAGGATTTGGATTGTTCTGTTTTCATTTTCATTTGTTTCCATATATTTTTAAATTTCTTTTCTAATTGCCTGGTTGACCTATTCATTCTTTAGTAGGATGTTCTGTAACCTCCATTTTGGAAGTTTTCCAAACTTTTTCCTATGGTTGATTTCAAGTTTAATAGCATTGTGATCTCAAAATGTGCATGGTATGATCTCAATTCTTTTATATTTATTGAAGTCTGTTTTGTGACCCAGTATGTAATCTCTCTTGAAGAATGTTCCATGCACTCAAGAAGAATATGTATTCTTCTGCTTTTAGATGAAAAGTTCTGAACATATCTGTCAAGTATCTGGTCCAGTGTATCATTAAGGGCCCTATTTCTTTATTGATTTTCTGTCTAGATGATCTGTTCCTTGTTGTAAGTGGAGTATTAAAGTTCCCTACAATAATTACCACATTCTTACCAATAAGATTGCTTATGTTTGTGAATTATTGTTTTATATATTTGGGTGTTTGTGAATTGGGTGTATAAACATTTATAATTGTTAGCTCTTCTTGATGGATGGACCCATAATCATGATAAATTGCCCTTCTTCATCTCTTGTTACAGCCTTTAAAATATAATTTGTCTGATATAAGTATGGTTATTCCACCTTTCTTTTGACTTCCAGTAGCATGATAGATAATTCTCCATCCCCTCTCTTTCAATCTGAAGATATCCTCAGATCTAAAATGGGTCTCTTGTAGACAGCAAATAGATGGGTCTTGTTTTTGTTGTTGTTGTTGTTATCCATTCTGATACCCTATGTCTTTTGGTTGGAACATTGATTACATTTAGATTCAGTGTTATTATTGAAAGATATGGGTTTAGAGTCATTGTGTTATCTGTAGGTTTCATGCTTGTACTGATGTCTCTAGTCCTTTGTGGTTTTTGCAACATTCCACTCACAGAGTTCCCCTTAGGACCTCTTGCGGAGCTGCTTTAGTGGTCATGAACTCCTTCAGTTTTTGTTTGTCTGGGAAAGCCTTTATCCCTCCTTCTATTCTGAATGACAGCCTTCCTGGATAAAGGATTCTTGGCTGCATATTTTTCCTATTTAGCACTCTGAGTATTTCCCGTCACTCCCTTCTGGCCTGCCAAATTTCAGTTGACAGGTCTGCTACTACCCTTATATGTCTACCCTTGTAGGTTAAGGTCCATCTGTTCCTAGGTGCTTTCAAAATTCTCTCTTTATCTTTGTATTTTGCCAGTTTCAGTATAATATGTCATGGAGAAGATCTATTCCTATTACATCTAAAGGGAGTTCCCTGTGCCCCCTGGATTTGGATGTCTGCTTCCTTCCCCAAATTGGGGAAGTTCTCAGCTATGAATTGTTCAAGAACACTTTCTGCAACTTTCTCTCTTCTTCTTATGGAACTCCTATGAAACAGATATTATGTTTATTGAATTACTTAGTTCTCTAGTTCTCCCCTCATGGTCCAGAATTTTTTTTATTTCTCTTTTTCTCAAGTTCATCTTTTTCCATTATTTTACCTTCTATTTCACTGCCTCTTCAATCCCCGCTGTCACTGCCTCTAGTTTGTTTTTCACCTCATTTACAGCATTTTTTAATACATCATGATATTTTTTTAGTTCCCTGATCTCTGTGGCAGTAGATTCTCTGCTTTCTTCTATGCTTTTTTCAAGCCCAGTGATTAATCTTTTGACTATTATACTAAATTCTTATTCAATTATATTGTTTTATATCCATTTTGATCAATTCTTTAGCTGTCATTTCTTTCTGGAATTTCTTTTGATAATTCTTCCATTTCATCATTTTGGTTAGTTTTCTGTCCCTTATGTGTTTTAAAATCTTATGTGTCCAACACCTGTGAGCACTACTGTATTAAAGAGGAGTCATACTGTCCAGGGCCTAGCCGTTCAGAAGGTGGTTTTTGGAGTGTGTTACTTTCTCTCTGTTGTTGTGACTCTGGTTGTTTTATCTCCCTGCTTGTAGTGATGTTTTGGACCCTCCACAAGGTGTGCTTTGATTTGTCCATTGAAGTGGACTTATGGCCTGCCAGGTTGTCCCCATGGGTCCCTGTAGATGTCTTTGTCACTCTGCAGCCTGTATTATTGGAATTCAAAGTCCTTTGGCCTCAACACTGCTGTGTTTGAGGGACAAGGGAACTTCAGTTCCCCCTACTTCTCTACCTTGTTGGATCTCTTTCTAGAGGAACCATTTTCAAAGCTCCTGACCAAAGTGCCTACACCTAGTGATCATCCAGGCATTCATCCATTCTCTTATTCATTTTCCATTTTGGGGGAGTTGCTGGTGGTACTATGGGAGACACACCCTTGGGAGAAGCCCACAGTGAGTCATAGGTGGATCTCAGGGAGCAAGATTTTTACCATATCTGAGTGAGAAAAGGGCTATGTAATAAAGTTATATTTCTTGATATTCCATGTAATTTTATTTTATCTTATCTTATTTTATTTATTTATTTTGAGAAAGAGAGAGAGAATATGAATGGGGGAGAGGCAGAGAGAGAGAGATTCCCAAGCAGGCTCTGTGTCCAGTGCAGAGTCTAACATGGGCTCGAGTTTATGAACCATAAGATCATGAACTGAGCTGAAATCAAAGGTGTCACTTAACCAACTAAGCCACCCAGATGCTCCTTCACATTCTTTAGAATCATGAGCTTCCTACTCTCTGAAGTGAAATTCCTGGGTTCTTTCCTATTTTTTTATTTAAAAACCCAATTTTAATGTCTCTCTCACAGCAAAGATAACTCTACACCTCAAAATTAGCTGTTCTGCTCTCTAAGCACACTACTAACTTTTTTCTTATCTCCTAATGGCATACCACAGGATATCACAGCATATTTGTCTATACCTCTGTTTCATATCCTGTTAGCCTTTTAAGTACAGGCCTGTGATTCCTATACCAGTACTATAATAGACATGAAATAAGTTCACATAAATCCTGAATTGAATACTTTGAATACACAGTGGTTTCATTTTGACTGTGTCTCACTAACATTAAATCCTAGATGCTTTTTGGGGGGTGGGGGTGGGGCTAGAACTCTCTATTTCCATTTATATTACACGAACTCTGTGATTATTAAAGTCTTATCTGTGGATAGGTCTCTCTCTCTCTCTCTCTCTCTCTCATGCACACAAGGAAGTAGGAATATTTTTCTACAATGTAATTTGAGGCAGGGAATACACCAAATATGTATTAATTGAACAAGAAGGCTTATATTTTTTAAACTTTATTTATTTTTAGAAAGACAGAAACAGCATGAGCCTGGGAGAGGCAGAGAAAGAAGGAGATAGAGAATCCTAAGCAGGCTCCACACTATCAGTGTGGAGCCCCATGCAGGACTCAAATTCATGAAATCCCGAGATCATGACCTAAGCAGAAACCAAGAGTTGGATGCACAACCAACTGAGCCACCCAGGTGTCCCAAGAGACTTAGATATTTTATGATCAACTTAGGATATAGTGTACATATGAATATAAAATGACTGCTGAAGACCAAAGCTAGTAAACTTCAAACCTGGAGAAAAAGAAATACAATATACTTGGCAAAGGCTGTGAAGATTGTTTCAAGCCACCAAGTCACATTTTGAGTCTCATTTTTAATAAGATTGGTTATAGATTAGGGAGAGGTGTAAAAGAACAGAGGAAGACTGTGCTTTCATTATAACCTTGCTTCACCAAGTGTCTTTCTTTGAAATAATTTTCTTGTGTGAGGGTTGGATGAGCCTCAAACTTCTCTCAGCTCTAATGTTCTAAAACTTTATTTGAGTGAAATAAAAGAAAGCAAGAAAGCAAAAAAGAAAGAAAGAAAAAAAGAAAGAAAGAACTAAAGAAAGAAAGATGGAAGAAATAGGAAGGACAGAAGGAAGGAGGGCAGGGAGAAGAAAGGAAAAAAGGAAGTAAAGGAGAAAAGGGGGAGGGGGAAGAGCCCAGGATTAAATTTTCTAAATGATATTGAAACCAAAAAGTGAAGATCCAAAATTACCTTATCTGAAAGTCATACCATCTGACCTTTCACATGACATAAGTATTCAAAATTGCAAGGGGAAATTCCTCCCCCAAAAGAATTGACCTGAAATGATGATTTGGGGTTTTTATATGGAAATATTGGATCTTAATAAAAGGCTGTAAGTCTCACAACTAGATTCACTTGGACAATGCAGACTAAACTATGCTGCAAGGCAATTAAAATAATACTCTCTAAGTTTACTCTTGTTGGAAAGACTCCAATGTAAAAAGTCCACTTGACATTTGTTGGGTTTCCTGGTTTGCAAAAAGTTCTAGTTCCAATTTTAAAGCTATGTAAAGAAGTTTTTATCTGAAATTATATAAAGAACATAATCTTGATGTTAGAGATAATGTCTTTTACAATCATCTTCCAAAAGGATTAATAGAACTTTTTCATTGAATTGACTATTCAGTGAAAAAAAATAATAATATCATGCCTTCAAACTCATTGTCATACATGTAGAACCAAATAATTATTTGGTGTGAAATTCTATTCAAATTCTTTTGTCCACACATCTTCATTGTGCAGATCAATACAGAGGTTTTAAGAATGCGTTAGTAACTTGTAGCAAAGGAATAACACACAGTTTCTGATATGATCAGAAAAATCAGAATAGGGAGTGCCTGTGTGGCTTAGTCCATTGAGGGTCTGACTCTTGATTTTGGCTCAGGTCATGATCCCAGGGTTGTGTGATGGAGCCCCACATCAGGCTCTACACTGGGAGTGCTTAAGATTTTTTCTCTCTCTCCCTCTGTCCTTCTCTCTTGTTCATGCTTTCTCTCTCTCTAAAATAAAAAAAGTAAAATAAAAAAAAATTAAAGACCAGAACAGAATACGTTCAAGAAGCAAAAATAGCTGCCAAAGGAAAATAAATTGGTCACAGAAAAACATATTGCCACTCTTGGCCTCAGTTTCTCATTCATATAAGTAGTTAATCTGTAACAGTCCATTTTAAAGGAAAGTTTCATAGGACACTGGTTTCACTGGATATTAATAGTATTTGTACCATTGTCAAGTACATTTGCAGAATACTGGATAAATAAAGGTGTTGCTAGTACTTTTAATTGTACGGTGATATATGTGGTCTCAGTGTGCACCACATTCTACATTCCTCTCTGGATCATTCCTCTCTGAAATGTGATGTGCAGTATTTCCCAAACTTTCTACATGAGATTATTTTGAAAGCCTCTCCTGACACTGGTATCACCACAGATCAATCATTCTAAGCCCTCCTGTAATATGGGGAATCCAAGGGCTAGCCCTGAGCCAAGTGGTTTTCATACCTTAACACTCACATGGAGTCTATGAGGTACTCTCATGCCTTTGTTTCACAGACACTAAAGTTCCAAGGTTCACCTTCTAGTATGAATGACTTGGAAGCCAGTTCCCTGTATCCAACGGAGCTCAACACAAAGAGGAAGGTCCCTCAGAGCAGTGCCAAGCCTGATGTAAACTAAGCCTTGCTTTGCAAGGGTTTCAAAAAACTGTTAAGATTTCCAATGCTCCTCTTTGTTTACAGTCTTTAGAGATGACCTAAACTATTTTGTTTTCCTCTTGCAGAGTTTCTATGTTTACTGCATCCAGCTGGTGTTGCCATATTATGCATAGTACAGGTATAGTGATGTAGGAACAATGATTTCTAATTTGAAAATTAAAAACTCCTGTGAAAATACACATATAAACACATTGCATACAAATATAAGACAATGTAGAAATTAGTACACATATCAACATAAACAAAAAGAAATCTCTGACTTGGTGGACTCTTGGCCCCATTCCTCTATTCCATTATGAAGCAGTCTAGCCTTGCAGCTTCTCCTGAACTCCCTTCTTTGTTTTCTATCAATAAACTAGTTCTTAACCTTAACACTTTAAAAACTTTGAGGAGCTTTTCATATGGATTCTGAAGATTCTGACTGCATTGACTGGGGATAGAGGTGTGACCCAGGCTTCACTATTGTTTAAAAAAGCTTCTCTCACCGCTAAGATGAATCTAACATGTAGTCAGAGGTAAAATTCACGGTCCAAGATTAATGTCCTTCCGAGGAAATCTAAATCATCACCCTAAAGATTATTGAGAGCAGTCATTATTATACAGGAGGAAAAATAAAATGTCACAACCATCAGTCCAATAATCTTTTTTTAAGTGGTTTTTTTGTTTTGTTTTGTTTTGATTTTTGTTGTTGTTGAGAAAGAGAGAGAGAGAGAGCAAGGAAGAGGGGCAGAGAAAGAGAATCCCAAGCAGACTCCACATTCAGTGTGGAGCTGGCACAGGGTTCAGTCCAATGACTCTGGGATGATGACCTGAGCTGAGATCAAGAGCCCAATGCTCAACTGACTGAGATGCCCACGTGCCTCAGTCCAATAATCCTTTTTAAAGGCCACTGTATTTTAGTCAGGGTTTGACAAAAAAGCAAAACCGAGAGAGACTTATATAGGCTGAGAAGTCTCATACTCTGCCATTTGCAAGCTGGAGAATGCAGAAAGGCATTTATAATTCACATCAAGTCTAATTCAGTGAGTTCAAAGACCTAACTAGGGACGGCAGTGGTATAAATCCCAGTCCAAGTGCAGGAGAAAATGAGATGTCTTAGTTCAAGCCATGAAGCAGGGAAAAGGGAAAAATTCCTCCTTCTTTCATCTTTTGTTCTACTTTGTTCCATTTTTTTTGTTCTATTCAGGTCCTCAACAGATTGGGTGATGCCCACCCACTTGGGGAGAGCCATCTATTTTACTGAGTCCACCTACATAAATGTTAATCTCATCTGGAAACACCCTCATGGACATACCCAGAAATAAAATTTAACCTGGGCATCCTATGACCAAGTCAAACTGACACATAAAATTAGCCATTATAAGTGTGCATCAGGATCATCCAGAAGCCTTGTTAAAACAAATGGTTGGAAAAAAAAATCCCCATAGCCAATTGTAACTATTTTCGAATAAAAAAAATAACTTTAAATAAATAAATAAATAAATAAATAAATAAATAAATAAATAAATAAAACAAATGGTTAGGTCCCACCTCCAGAGTTTCTGATATGGTAGATCTGCGGTGAGACCCAACTATTTACATTTCTATCAAGTCCCAGGCAATGCTGATGGCACTAGTCTGTATACATTTTGAGAAGCACAGCCTTCAACAAATAACCATAAATACAAATTTATTAAAATAAAATGCAGCTACAAACATCCTGATGTTTGCATCACACAGATACTTACTTCTCCAATTCTCAACTGAATATCTTTGAACTTTAAGTTTTGGGATTTGAAGGCTAGTATAATACCAATCATTGCTTTTGCTTGTCATAGGGGAAAATAGTTTGATCTTCAAAACAAAGTAAAAAAATTTCAAGGCAAAACATTGGATCCTGAACTGATAATAATGTGAGAACTTTGTAATTTATATTGCTTCTCAAATCTTAAAGACATGATTAGCACTGGATTTCTATCACAGTTTTTTATTATAGACTCAGTCTAAAGTGTCTTAAAGTACACCCATGGGGTGAGTAAAATAAATTCTAATGATGTATTTGATTTCTTTCCTGCTATCATGTTTAAATTTTAATTTCAAAGTAAAAAAAATGTGTCATATATTCCTTATTTTATGTGTATAAAATAGCATGAACTATTATATATATCATTTACACAAATTCATCAATTCTGGAGGGGTTTAGAACCTTAAACTTACTAAAAGAAAATGTAAAGGTCTTTCCACATTTGAGAGAAGAGGTTTTTGGTTTAGAACAGCATGACGAAATTGTGCATTATTATGGTTGCCAATATGACATTTGAAGACAAACCATAGTGATCTGTTCCCCTCTCTCACACTGCCATGCTTCTCTCTCAGCCCTTTGCATGATGTCAATATGAGGGATATATTTTAAGAATCTTCTTCAGCTTAATTTTCTGAGGCCCTTTATTTGGTTTTCCTGATTATCACTGTACGTTAATACAAGTTAGATACATATATATTTATAAAGCCTCTGTGAGGTGCTAAAGGATTTACATAAGAATCTAAACTTTGCAGGACTGGAAAGAGACTCCCTTGAGGAAATCACAGTGTCCTTTGTGGCAAGATAAGAAATTGCCTGCCTGGTTTGTAGTGGGTTTTAGTGTATTTATTTGCTAAATGATGTTGGTGGTCAGAAACATGCTATTTTGACAAACTGCCCACCACTTGATGTAAATCCCCATCTCAAACTGGCAACCACACACAGCGGGACTACACTCTCACGAGCATCATCTGCTTTCTAGCCCGAGATGACTGTACTGTGTTTAAAGCCAATAATTGTCTCTTTGAATCTTAGCTTCCTTCCATTTTCCTTTTTTTTTTTTAATTGTTTTCATAACTGATTTCCTGAATTCACAAAGTAATTTTATTTATCTCAGTACAGACTAAGAATGGATTTAAATCTTCAGCTGAAGGAATTTCCCACTGTTTTCAGATAAGCTGGGCCTAGGATAAACAGTGTCTAGATTTCCCAGTTTCTGTCTATATGTCCTTCTTTTCCTTTTCTGTTGTTGTGTCTATTTCCACATAACCAACTACCTCAAAACTCAGCAACCATTGTACTATATCACATAATTTTGTGGTTCAGGAAATTGGGTGGGTGGTTTAGGAAACAGTAGAGTGACCCTTCTGTTCCAGGTGATGTCCACAGGGTTCACTTGCTAATGATCCGCTAGCAGCTGGTCTGGTTTGGAGGATCTATAATAGCTTCAGCTGCATGCCCGCAGTCTGGGCTGGGATGACTGAAATATCTGGACAGGCTCCCACTGTTCTGTCTTCACTGTGGCCTCTCCATGTGTCAAGTTTGGGCTTCCTCTCAGCGAGTTGGATCTTAGAAAATGATTACATTTTCTTTTCTCTTTTTCCCTTTATTGTTTTGAACTTGCCACTCTGTGGTGCTTCCCTGAGTCTCCCAGCCTGTTTGTGGTTAAGCCAGCCCAGGTGACTACTTCTGGCCAATATGAAATCTCTACTACAATTGTGAGTTTGACAATGTGTGCTGAGTTGGAGGACCCACAGGATCCAAACAGCCTAGGCACTTAAGTCACTGCTTAAACAACAGCTGCCCTCCTATAGTGTAATTTACAGGAAATTTACCAAGAAATTCTGACTTCTGAGCTGAACATAGTATACCAATAAGACTATTGAGTTACCGTCCTTGGGAATGAAAGGGTATTTGATAACCATAAGAGCAGATTGTAACAGTGATGTTAATTCTCACCAAATATTTTATAAGCACTGTGAGTCCCATTGCAGTAAGTTTGTCTGTAATGGATGTCACTTTCCAGGTAAAATGTAGAAGGGTGACTGTGAGCTTCCCATGTGCTGCCTTCCCTTTTGGTACAGAGTGTGGAAACCATATGATTACACTAGCAGGAGCACATAATCAATCAGATCCACCAGGATTGCTGAGGCAGAGCCTTTGGGGAACTGCCCAACATGCATCAGGATTTGTGTGGCTAAGAAATAAACGGCTTGTATAGGTCACTGAGATTTCGGATTTACAGGTCACCATAGTGAAACCTTGCCTAGCCTCTCCAATATACCATTCCATTTTTACTGCAGTAGAAGCTATCCTTGAAAGTGAAACATGCATAGTTGATTTAGCAAAGTCTAAAATCAATCATTATCTTTACTCTGTTCCCAAACAATGAAAATACCTCTGAATTCTTAATTATATTGGGCATCTTCCCTTGCAATCTTACATGTTATTGTCATCCAACATTGTAGTTCCATCTTTGTAACCTCAATATCAATCATTTTATTGTGATTTATTATTGTTTATACAAATATTTTTTTTCTTTAGATTTACCTACAGACTTAGTAATTTTTCCTAACCTTTCCTTGCTGCATTACACTATTTCAGTTCAGGTTTCATTTCCCTCACAAAGCAACTTTCTCTTTGAAAAATAGTTAGACAGGTATAGAATTTTAGTAGTCAGCATATTTGTCTCGGAATTTTAGATATAGATCAGTGTCTTTCATCCTCTGTAGCAGGGGTCAGCAAATTTTTTCTTAAGTGCTCAGATAGAAAATATTTTAGGCTTTGTGGGCCATATGGTTTCCATCACAACCACTCAACTATACTGTTGAAGCATGAAAACAGCCATAAAAATATGTATGGGTATAAGTGTGTTCCAGTAAAACTGTATTTGCAAAAACAAGTTCCTGGACCATCGCCTTCAGCTATTGTTTGCTGATGTCTGCACTATAGTTAAATTAAGAAGTCTGCAGTGAGTCTAATTGCTTCTCTTCTAAAGTAATCTGCCTTAGGTTCTCTTCTTTGTCTTTGGTGATCAG
Organism: Panthera pardus; assembly: GCF_024362965.1. Classification (NCBI taxonomy): domain Eukaryota; kingdom Metazoa; phylum Chordata; class Mammalia; order Carnivora; family Felidae; genus Panthera; species Panthera pardus. The sequence continues at coordinate 17,970,930 of NW_026526810.1, read as the reverse complement.
CATCTTGGTGTAATTTATTTTATAAATGAGACTTCCTGAGGATTAATGTTTCCTGAATCTGAGGAGCAATACTCACAATGATTTCTAGGAGAACTGCAACTACTATCTCCTCAAACACTGTCCATTCCCCTCATCCTTTCTGCTTTTGTTTTTTGGAACTTACAGTAAATTTATGTTAAAAATGCACTCCTAACCAACAAGTCATTCATACTGTTTCATACTTTTTATCTTGTTTTTCTCTGTGCTGTATACTCTTTAGATGTTTAATTTGTTCAGTAATTCTTTCTTAATCTATGTCTGATATGTTGTTTCAAACACAGAGTATTAATTTCTTATGTCTAGAAGTTCTCTTACTTCCTTTAAAAATCTGTATTTCTCTTTAAAAATATTTTGTTCTTTTAAAAGTTTTTCAGTTTTTGTCTTATATGCCTTTAATCATTTATAGAATATTTTTACAGTGTAGGGGCACCTGGGTGGCTCAGTTGGTTAAGCATCTGACTCTTAGGTCATGATCTGAGTTTTGTGAGATTGAGCCCAACATTGGGCTTCATGCTGGGTATTGAACCAGTATTATTTAATACTTTCATTACCTGACATTTTTTGAGGGTCTACTCCTATAGTTTCTTTCACTCATGGTAAATTATTTCCTCCTGTGCTTTATAATTGTACGTTATGAGTTCATCATCATCAGGGCTTTATCTATGAGTATCATGTGAGAAATTGTCCCTCCAAATAAGACTTACACTTTCTTCTGCCAAAAATTCCATGAAAATGTGACCTAGAACCATTTTATATATTAATTTCTCACCTGAGGAATTACTGTACTACTCCAATAATGTAAATATGATCAACAAATCCATGTAAATTGCAGACAAAATATTTAAATTCTAAGACTGGCATTTTCTCCATTCACAGCCTAAACTAAGAGTTTAACTGAGAGTGTAGGTCTTTATGTTTCTGGCGTATGAATCTCAGTTTCAAATATACACCTGTCTAGGGCCCAAAAGCACACCTTATCTCCTTACCTGGTATCAACATTAAAACCCAAGCACTTGAATTACAAACAGCAGTAGTAATTTTCCCCAAGGCTAAGCAGCTGCAGTCATCGCTCGCATTCCTTGTCATTTCTTTCTCCTTTTAGTCTCCTATAAAATTATCTCACATTTTCCCTTTGTTTTTGTTTTTCCCCCAATTTTTTAATGTTTATTTATTTTTGAGAGAGACAGAAACAGAGTTCAAGTGAGGGAGGGACAGAGAGGGAGAGAGAGAATCACAAGCAGGCTCCAAGCTCTGTGCTATCAGCACAGAGCCCAACGGGAGGCTCAAACACACGAACTGTGATGTGAGATCATGATCTGAGCCGAAGTCTGATGCTCAGCCAACTGAGCCACCCAGGCACCCCTGTTTTTGTTTTCTGAAAGGAAAACACACGAATTTAAAAGATATTTGCTGAACTTTATCCAACACCCTATGTGTTGATGAAAGAGAGGATTTTCAAGTTGTGTTTTTTAAATATTTATTGGCTCAGACTTGCTTTGGAAGCAACCTAAAGGTATAGTGTAAATGTATTATCTGTCTAGATTTAAATCCAATCTTTGACACTTACTCATTATTTATTCTTAACATTAGTGAGCTCCAATTACTTCCTTTATAAATCAAAATAATAAATCCTATCTTTATCAGTCAGCTCAGTTTCAGGTAAAAATATTTTAACCAACTAATGAAGACATACTTTGAATTTGATATTTATAAGTGTTCACAGAGCCAGAGTAATTGGCTCTAGACTTGGCCCCTAGACTTAATGCCCAGAACTGGGGAACTGGCCCCTCCATAGAGCTGTTGCCTTTGGGAAGCACAGTGTTCACTGTGATGCAGGAATGAGAAAGCACTGCACTGCAACACAGCCATGTTGCACCTCCTAGTCCACAAGAGTAAAACAGAACCCAGATGGACACTCTCAACCCTGTCTTTTGATAGCTACTAGTGATACCCAGAGCTAACAGTTCAGCCAGAAAGACAGCACTCACACCGTGTTTGCCTTTCTAATCTGTCTACAAGTGTGATTGAAACAACAAATAAGTCAAAACTCTATCTGCATTATGGTGTGGCAAAGGTAATATCTAGCTAGCTTTCCATCTTCTGTAGGACAGATGCTGAGAGAGTCAATTCATGGTATCAAGCAGGATGGTAAGCAAGGAATAAATGAAACGATGTGAATGAAGTATTTGGCACTGAGCCTGGCATATAGCAAAACCTTTTCGGTTTCCAGTGCCCTGTGTCCTTAAGTCTATGCCCAGTGAGGCAGAATTTGTGCCATCTCAGAAGTTCCCTGGGCATGAACACATGGGGATCACTCACTCATGAAGGCATTAGTTTCACCAAAATATGATTTCTTTTATGAAAAGAGGATTGAGGTGGTGTTTTGGAAATTGAAACCATGGTTCTCCTCCAGGGGTTTCATTATTTGGCCAGTCAGACAGGGAGTAATGCACAACTACAGCAGCCACAACATCAACTCTGAGGGCTCTCTCTATGTCCAAAATATGGAAAATATCATTATTCCAGATGGTAGCCCACACACAGCAGTGCAGGAAGTGACAGTGCAGTGTCTGCATTACTGAGGCAAGAACACAAACAACCTCTATGGTTGTTCATGTACAGGGCCAGCAAGGATAAGTTCAGTCTCCTCAGATGAAACTATCTCTCCTTCCTGATGGCATGAAATGCTGCCCCAAATACCTGACTCTGCCAGTGACATATTCTTCATTGCGTATAATGTGGAATTCTGCATGAAGAGGAAGAGGGGGCATAAACACTGTCGTTGAAGGTATTTGATACAAAAGAAATAAACTAAAATATAAAATTTTAAAAACAATAAACTAAAACTCCCCAATACCCTTCTCCTGACACTGTGAAGTATATTTTAGCAAATTATCACTAAGTAGGCCAGTTAAACAATTATACACATATGCCTAATTATGAAATTATAGTCTGAAGTGTTTAATATAGGAGAATTTTAAGTGGACATAAGGGATAAAAAGTAGAATAAGCTTTTATACTGCATGACTCAGCATGGCATTGCCCATCATATCTGTGACTCATAGCAAGGGCTGTCCAAATCAGAGCTGTCACAGTGAGTCCTCTGGTTCAACATTTCTATGTTCATCTCACTTAATTCTCATAGTGACTCCTAAGGCAGGTATAGGCTACTCATTGGACGATTTAATTTGTTCCCAGAGAGAGCTGAAAGTCTGGACATTTTAAGGTAGATTTTATCTCAGATGGGTTTCATAGTATACATTAGAGGTCTTGGGCCAGAAATCAGTTTCATCCTTATAAAAATAACAGAATCAATTACAAAAATGATTTTAAAAAGTAAGGCAAAAACATATTTTTTGCAAAGATGTATAAAAGCTTTATGGCCAAATACTCAAAATACATAACATCACCATTTTGTGGAGGACAGGGATTCTACCTACACTATACTGGCTGGAGCTTATTATAACAAATCTGGTGAAAATGGAATCAAAATAATGTCTCCTTTTTCTGGTAGATCTCTCATGTTCAACCTCCATTCAAAATCAACATCACTGCTGCAAATCTCGTTGACAGCTGGATGCCTCCCATGCCTTCAAAATCAGGAAACAAATTGCAAATGCTAAGCCAGAGATATTTCCATCTAGTTCCTTCTAAAATATTTGACTCTTAAAACATTTACAACTTGGTGGACAGGCTTTTTTTTTTCCTTTTTCATGTTGTTTTTCTTATTATTGAATTATAGAAATTCTTTATATATTTCAGATATAAGGATACAAGTCGTTTATCAGATATATGTATAATGAATATTTCTTTTTTATCATTTTATTTTATTTTGCCTTCATCATAAGTGTACTCTTTAATCCCCACCCCTATTTCACCCATCTCCTCACCTACCTCCCCTCAGTTTTTTGTTCTCTATAGTTAAAAGTTTGTTTCTTAGTTTCTCTCTCTCTCTCTCTTTTTCCTTTTCTCATTTGTTTTCTTTATTAAATTTGGCTGGGTATCCTTTTGATGTGTACACTGACTCTGGAATTAACCCTGGAGGTCATACTTACTAGCATTACAAAGTTTCTAACAGTGGTCTGGGCATATAAAGCTCTCCCAAATCAAGGACCAGATGCTTCAGACTCTCCATTGAACAGGTGATATTCCAAGAGGAATTTTTAAACTTGTCTGAAGTCCTTAGCATAAATGTCACTCTGTACTTGGTTTTAATTCTAACTAAAAATTCATGTTCTTTTTTTTTTCTCATTGGGGAAACTTTCTAATGATAACATATATTTGTTTGACATAAAAAGTACCAGATATGAATAGACATTTTTCTACAGAAGATATACAAATCGCCAAAAGGCACACGAAAATATGTTCAAAATTACTAAACTATAAGGAGATACTACCTTATACCCATTAGGATGACCATAATAAAACAATAGCAGAGAATTAGTGTTGTAAGTGCATAGAAATTGGAACCCTCATGCATTGTTTGTGGAAATGTAAAACGGTGCTGCCACTGTAGAAAGCAGTACAGCAATTTCTCAAAAAATTAAACATAAAATTTTCATTTGATTTGGCAATTCCAAAAGAAGTAAAATCAAGGACTTGAACAAATATCCGTGTATTTATTTCATAGCAGCATTATTCACAATATCCGAAAGGTGGAAACAACCCAAATATCCATCAATGAACCAACAGATTTTAAAAATGTGGTATACTCATACAATGGAATATTATTCTGTATTTTAATTTTTTTCATTTTTTTTTCAATGTTTATTTATTTTTGAGAGAAAGAGCACAAGAAGGGGAGGGGCAGAGAGAGAGACACACACACAGAATGCAAAGCAGGCTCCAGTCTGTGAGCTGTCAGCATAGAGCCCAATGCGGGGCTCAAACTCAGGAACCAACTGAGCCACTCAGGTGCCCCTATTCAGTATTTTAAAAAGAAGGAAATTGGGGGGCATCTGGGTGGATCAGTCAGTTGAGCATCCAACTCTTGATTTCGACTCATGGTTAGTGAGTTCAAGCCTTGCGTTGGGCTGTGCGCTAACAACGTGGAGACTGCCTGATATTCTCTCTCCCTCCTCTCACTGCCCCTCCCCCACTTGTGCTCACAGGCTCTCTCTCAAAGTAAACAAACTTTTTTTTTTTTTAAGAAGCAGTTTTGACACATGGTACAGCACAGATGAACCTTGAATACACTATGGTAAGTAAAACAAGCCAGATACAAAAGGGCAAATATTTTATGATTTCACTTATATGAGACAAGTAAAGACATCAAATTCATAGAGATAGAAAGTAGAATGGTAGTTGCCAGGGGCTGGGAGGATGGGGAAAGTGCTTAATGAATGCAGAGTTGGGGAAGATGAAGAGTTCTGGAGATGGGTAGCAGTGATGCTTGCACAACAATGTGAATGTACCTAAGCCACTGAGCCCATAAATGGTTAAGAGAGTAAATTTTATGTTGTGTATATTTTACCAGAAGTTAAAAAGAAAAAGTACCATCCATCAGACTCAGTGGTTCTGATACCCATCACTTACTTGGAATTCTCTCGCCAGACCCTCCTGACAGGTATCCTGAGGCTCATGTGGCAGATAAGGAGATGTGTCATGCTGACTGATGGTCTTAGCACTCACAGCAGGTCACCAGACTCCAGGACTTGCGTTCACAGAGAAAAGCCAACCAGCAGAGGTGCTGCAACTCCACTGCAGAGTGTGCAGAGTAATACAAATTCTTAGCTGGCAGCAGCTACATGCTACTTGGGAAATGGGCCTCAAGCACCTGTGTCTCCAGCCCTGCAACCTGAACAGCTTTCCCAGCTGGGTCAGAAAGGGGAACAGAGAATCCATTCTGGTTTGGCTTTTAGAGATCACCTTTGTGTGGACTTGCACAGTGAAGTTGCTGCAATTCAGAACATCTCAGTTCTGCCAATATATGTGAAAGAAGGGGATGAGTCTGCAAGATAAATGCTTGCAGAAGAAACCTAGCTTTTTAGATATGTAGCTTTTACTCAATTAAAATGATATTCAGTAGATACCTTTGACATTTTCCTCTTGAACATTTTCCTTTAAAGTCCTAGCACACTAATCAAGTGATATGATTTTATTCACTCAAGAGATACTGTTAAACTAAAACAGAACAAAGCAAAAAATTAAAAAGCCCCAAATGGAGTCATTTGCCCTCCATGACAGAAAACCAAGACCTAACTACAGTTTCAACCTATCTTTTAACAGTTTTAACAGTTTTTAACCTATCACATTTTAACAGAATGTGATCTTTTAACAGTTAATCTGTAATTTTTTAATCAGTACTAATGAGGTCACTTGTGTGATAAAAAAAACTGCTGATATCTTCCTCCCCCAAAGGAAGATGACCTGTCCTGAAACAGGCCAATATTTATTTTGCCAATAATTTTTTTTTGCCTCATCCTCCTTCCTATAAAAGGCTTCCATTTTGTACAACTCCCAGAAGCATCTCTTTACTTGCTGGAGGAGATGGCTGTCCAATTCATGAATCCTTTGATAAAGCCAGTCAGATCTTCAAATTTACTCAGGTGAACTTAGTTCTTTTAACATAACTTATTAACTACTACATGCGAGAAAACCTCAAAAGGCAAAACTTTTATATCTTATTCTCAAGAAATCTACATCTTCTTAGATTTAAATTACCATCTTTTCTCCTGAATCTATGGCCAGAAGAAAGAGATCCACACAAAGGTGGTCTCTAAAAGCCAAACTATAGTCAGCCAAACCATAAGAGACTTAAAAACTGAGAATAAGCTGAGGGTTGATGAGGGTTGGAGGGGGGAGAGGGTGGGTGATGGGCATTGAGGAGGGCACCTGTTGGGATGAGCATTGAGTGTTGTATGGAAACCAATTTGGCAATAAATTTCATATTAAAAAAATAAAAAATAATAAAAAATGAAAGCCAAACCAGAAAACCAGGTTCTGCATAATCAACAATCCACTGCCTGATAGAGTTTAAAGCATAAAATTTTATCTTGTTCAAAATTATTTGCAGTCATTGTAAAGATTGTTAATGAGAAATGTTTCCCTTTTAAATTCAATAAAAGCAGTAATAATATGCTTGACAATTCTCAGCCATGGAGGGGTAGTTCATATCAACACATTCAAACAATTTCCCTAATGGTTCTGTCAAAACTAATGAATGTAGACCCTGCAAGAACCCAGAATGTTAAAAGTATTATAGCAAGCGCTACACTCACAATGTGAGGATCTCAGTGCTATAAGGAAGCTTGTCTGGAAAGCCTTGCCTTCTGCAAATAGAATTAGTGGGGGTACAATGTGAAATCGGTGAAGAAGTAGGCAATTTGCAACCTTTTGGAAGTTTTTAATTGCAGGCCAGATTCTGAGTAATGATAGCCTGTTGCCCTACCATTCCTTGGATATTTTTAACCATGAATTTATTTTTAACGCTTTTGTTTTAGCCATTTCAATAGGAGGAAGTCATCTTTTGCATCCTCTAGTGATTTTCTGTGATATGTTTTGGAGAAAATAGCTCAAATATACTTCACACCTATAATTTTATTGCTTGGAAAGGACTCCAGGCCTTGGCAGGCATGGTGGTGAGCCTTCAGCGGTGAGCCTATGGTCTCCCGGGAGCCTAATTCTACACCCTGATGAAGTGGAAACTTCACTGCATACACATTTCTTCCTTATACAGATACTTGAATTTTTACTTATTTTAGGTTCACAGGAACTTCCCAGGTTGACATTACACAGCATCCACCTGAAGATCTTGAGACCCTCACCCACTTTCTTCCTGTTATACCGTAATGTCCATTCTTATGTCCATTCCATGACCTGTTCTTATTTATCAAAAATGTGTTAGCCTCTTCTTTTCTAAAATGCTATTTACTTTCAACTCAAATTACCACCTTCACTACCTCTGGTATCTTCTGATTGTAAATTGATTCATGATGTCAACCTGAAAAATAAAACAGCCAGTTATGTTACTAGCAGAATGAGTTTATTAGGGAATAGCAGAAAATTGCAATTTAAGACAAGCAAAATAACGGTGAACCATCAGCAAGTCCAAATAGACAAAGGGAAAGTCAGCTTTCACTAGGTTTTAGGAGGAAATTAGGGAAGGTTGTTTTAAACAAAATTTATTTGGAAAAGAACAAGAGTTTGAAGTTGTAGTGGTTTCTCCTTGGCTATAAGCTATGGTTAGTGCATTGTTCCTGAGGCAAGGAGGGATGTTCTTTCTTTTTCTTGAAGGCAGGAGATAAAAAAATCCCTATGTGAAAAATATCCTCCTTTCTCAAGATAATTCTTATCTTTCTTCTTTCTGTTGACCGTACTACAGGCTGTAAGGAATGGTACATGCATGAGAACTCCATTTTCAGGGCTTCCTGACTCCATTTTATATGGGGTTTCCTTTATTTATTTTCACAGTATATTTCTAGTTCCACTCATATACTTTTAGTACAACTGGAAATGTATTTGGTTTTTGTCACTAGAGCTATGCAGAGAGTCCCTCAAACACTTGGAATTTCCTGAGTGACAAAAGTGTCTTGTCATTCATGGGAAGCCTTTTTGAGCCCACCTGAGTTTATGCTAATGAGGTGACCTAGGGTGGGGACCCTACATCACCCACATTGGGGCTGGACATTAGAAAGACCAAGTGATTAGAAGGTTGGAACTTTCTGGTCCACCCACTGACCTCTGGGAAGAAAAGGAGAGGTGCTGCAGATTAAGGTCCATAAAAACCACTGGACAGCAAAAGTTGATGAGCTACCACATGCTGGGAAGGTGGTACACTCAAGTTCCACAAGGACAAAAGCCCATGTACTCAGGCCGTTTCCTGACCTCATCCCATATACCTCCTCATCTGGCTATTCATCTGCATCCTTTATAGTATCCTTTATAATAACTGGTAAATGTAAGTAAATGTTTCTCTTGAGTTTGGGGGTCACTCTAGCAAATTAGTCAAACCTGATGGGGGTAAGAACTTCCAATTTGTGTAGCTAATCTGTAAGAAGCCCAGATGACAACCTGAATTTTTTTTAACATTTGTTTATTTTTAAGAGACACAGAGAGACAAAGCATGACAGGAGGAGGGACAGAAAGAAAGAGGGAAATACAGAATCTGAAGCAGGCTCCAGGCTCTGAGCTGTCAGCACAAAGCCTGACATGGGGCTTGAACCCATGAACTGTGGGATCATGACCTGAGCCGAAGTTGGCACTTAACTGAGCCACCCCTGGGTGCCCCAACAACCTGAATTGTAATAGGTGTCTGAAGTGGAGATGGTCATGTGGGACTGAACCCTTAACCTGTGAAATCTGATGCTATGTCCAGGTAGATGGTGTCAGGATTGAGTTAAGTTTGTGGGATACCTGGTCAGTGTCTGATGATAACTGAACAGTTGTTTGGTGATATTGGAAAAAAGAAAACAACATCAGAATAGAATATCTCATTCAGTCCTAGATAGGAGTCAACTGTCCCTTTTTTATTGATATGGGTGTATTTATGCAAACTTCTGTCCTTTATTTGATTTATAATTTCAAGCTAGCAATACTTATTGAGCACCTATCAGCTTCTATCATTGTGAAGAGCACTGAGATTTAAAGATGGAAAATAATCCTGAGTTTGTCCCTTCAAGGAGTTCATATTCTACCATTTCATTCAGTTCTATTTCATCGAGTGAAAAGAAGGTCAGCTCTGTGGGTGAAGGATGTGCAAGATCTCCCTGCTCCCATACAGAATGGCGTTGCAAGTAATCATCGCTGAGATGGGCAACTGCTTAACTGGAAGGAGTGTGAAGGTGGCATGGCCTTCTGAGATCCTTGCAAACCTCATTTCCCATGTCCTCAGGGCATCATTTTTATCACATCCAGGAGCCACTTCCCTTCACAGGCACCCTGAACATTGTCAGGACCTGAACTATCTCACTCTTAATAGCTATTAGCATCTCAAATGACTGCAGCCTCCCTTCTCTCCCAGTTTCCTGGGATGCCCTACAACTCCATCAGGAACTCTGTTTTCTAACCCCTGAACTTTCTCACCTACTGATGTATGAGTTTTAATTCCATATTCACCATTTCAACACATTGTTGCCACTACCTTCAACTCTCTAGTTCTAGGTCTTCCTGTCTTATCAACAGACAAACCTCTACCCTGAGCAAACAATGTTATCTCCTTTCTCAGAACTCACATGACCTAGCAGTTCTGAAGAAAACCACATAATAGAACGATTTTTTTTCACTATAAACTCACAATGGCTAATGAGACTTCACCACTAACCACAAACCCTGTTCATTTTCTATATATGCTACTCATGGCAATGGTGTTTCAAACCTTCTGCCTTGCTCATACCCCCACCCACCTGACTTACTTTTGATTCTATCATATCTCTTACTTGATACGGAAAATAAAAATCACTAGAGGTGAAATTCTTCCATTTTCCCTCACAAACAGCCAAACTTCCCCTGTCTGCACTGTTTTCTCATCTCCTTCCATGGTAGGAGAGGCTCCCCTTCTCTTGGGCAAAGCCTAATCCTTCACTAGGGGTTAGCTTGATCTCCTTCCACAATATAGATAATTTTTTCTCTTTGGGATAGTCTACTTTACCTTCTAAATAGCTCCACCCCATCTGTAATGCAAACATGATTTAGCCCATGCACCCCATACATCACATCTATCATGTAGCTGCAGTGACTCCCCCACACATGGTCACTGAAGTATTTAAAGCCAATCCCAAATTTCAGATCAATGCATCTATAATACTTCAGTACATATGTCTAAAAAATAAGGATTTCTAAAAAACTATAACCAAAATACCTTGTCACACATAAAGGACTTAACAAAATTTCTTAACACCATCAAACTACTCAGTGTTCAAATTTCCCAATTGTCTCACAATTTTCCTCCTGTAGTTGGTTTCTTTGAACCAGATTCCAGTATTTGACCAACATGTGTGTGGGAGGCTGAATAATAGCCTCACAGGTTTTCCATATCCTAATCCCTGGAACTTGTGATGTTACCTTATTTGGAGAAAGGCACTTTGCAGATGTAAATAAGTTAAGGCTCTTGGGATTTAGAACATTATTCTGGATTATCCAGGTGGGCCTAAAGTCAATACAAGGATCCTTAGAAGAGAGAAGCAGGAGTTTCAATCAGAGGAGAAATAACAAAAGCAGAGGTGGGAGTAATGTGGGGCAAGACATAAGGAATGCTGGTGGCCTGGAAAGACAAGGAAACAGATACTCCCCTCCAAAAGGAGCAAGGCCTCCTCGTTCATGTAATATCATGGACATGCAGAACTATAGAGGAGGATAAATTTATGTTGCTTTAAGCCAATAAATTTGTGGTAATTTGTTACAACAGCAATAGGAAACTAAGGCAATACCACTTCAGTATATTTTAGTCTATGGCATCGCCCGGGTAATTTTTGTTTCCTTTTTTAATTTTCTTTGTTGAAGAAACAGTGTCATTATACTGTAAAATTTCCTATATTTTGGATTTCGCTGACCACATCCCTGTGGTTGTGTTCAATTTGTTCTTCTATTTTTTTTTTATTATTTCTTATAAACTATTAGTTTGATTTTGAGGCCTGGTCAGGTATAAGTTTAAGATTTTGGAAACAAGACCTCATAGATGGGCCCAGAAATTTCTTATTGCTTCAACCCAGGAGGCACATCATGTCTGATTGTCTCTCTTTTTGTGAGTAAAGATTGATTATCTGATTCAAGTTTTATCACTCCCTTATAAAGTTTCCATCAGCCTTTCAAATAATGGTTTTAGTGACATTGTCATTAAGGAAAGTGAATGGTCATATTCTCATTTCTTCTGCAGTTATGGGTTCCATCTATTCCATACAAAAAACCTTTCTGGGGCACCTGGGTGGCTCAATCAGTTGAGTGTCCAACTCTTGATTTTGGCCCAGGTCATGATCCTAACATCATGGGATTGAGCCCTGCATTGGGCTCCACACTGAGCATGGAGCATGCTTAATATTCTCTCTCTCTTCTCTCTTTTTCCCTCTGATCCCTCTCCCCAACTTGCTCTCTCTCTATATCTCTCTCTAAAAAATTGAAAAATTAAAAAAAAAAAAAAAACTGTTCAGGGGCGCCTGGGTGGCTCAGTCGGTTGAGCGTCCGACTTCAGCTCAGGTCATGATCTCGCGATTTGTGAGTTTGGCCCCGGGTCGGGCTCTGTGCTGACAGCTCAGAGCCTGCAGCCTGCTTCGAATTCTGTGTCTCCCTCTCTCTATGCCCCTTCCCTGCTCATACTCTGCCTCTCTCTGTCTCTCAAAAATAAATAAATGTTAAAAAAAAAAAACAACAACCCTTCAGGTACCCTGAGATACAGATTAAAAAGGAAAGGTAGAGTAAATATTTGTTTTTCTTTATCAATTTTCAGAAAAAAGATTAATATTTTGTACCTTTCAAAGGTAACCAATGAGGAGTTGTTTGTTTGTTTTAAGTTCTATGGTAATCCTATGGATTTTAACATATTTGATGTATTTCCATCCATTACAATTATTCTTTTTGCTTCCTCTGACCAGTGGATGGTCCTGGCTGGGAATGTTGACAAGTGCAGTTCATTCTCTCAAATGTCCTCTGACAACACAGATCTTTCCTAGATTTCAGGACAACAGGCCAGTTTGTGATTTTATCTTCCAGTAAAAGGTAATTGTCTGAGACTATTTTTTAAAATTAATTATTGAAGTATAGTTGACATACAATGTTACATTAGTTTCTAGTATATAACATATTAATCCAACAATTCTATATATTACTCAATGCTCACCACAATAAGTGTATTTACTGTAAAATGTTATTACAATATTATTGACTATATTTCTTATGCTGTACTTTTCATCTCTAAGACTTATTCATTTTATAAGCAGAAGTTTATATCTTTTAATCCCCTTTGTCTGTTTGCCTTTCTCCTCACACCCTGCTTGGGCAACCACCAATTTGTTCTCTGTATTTATGAGTCTGTTTCTGTTTGTTTATTTGTTTATTCATTCATTTATTTTGTTTTTTAGATTCCACATTTAAGTGAAATGATATGGCATTTGTCTTTCTCTATCTGACTTGTTTCATTCATTTAGCATAATACCCTCTAGGTCCAAACATGAGTTTGTCACTTTTATATGGGGATTTATACTAAAATCCCACTCCCTGAGTGGGTCAAAGCCACAGGTAGTGTTGGTACATAAATGTCAGGAGCTTGGGTTCAAGTCGCTTGGGTGGGTCTTTATCCAACTTTCACAGACTCACAGGATGTGATTATGCTCTTCCAAACTCTGTTCAGTGATGTCACATTGTAGTTTGAAATAGCCATGGTAGAAGTAATTACACCATGGAAATTGGCAAACATGACAAGTCAAAACTTTTATCTCCTAGAGACCCAGATATTAAACATTTACCCCATACCACTGTAAACCCCCAGAAGCCACCAGGCATCAGCCTGGGTTCTTTATCTGGTTGTGATTTTTATTTCTATTTTTTGGTTACTGAGAATTTCATTTATTTTTTCCACTTACATTTAATGCTGTCTGATCCAAAATGTATTCATGTTTGTGGCAGGAAAGGCTTTTCCAGTGTGCCATATTGTGAGAAACATCTATAAGTAACCATGATAGGATTTGAGGATTAATTGAGGATGAAATAGGGAAGGAGGTAACAGGATGTAAAATGCCAAGGAAGCAGAACTTGCCCACCACCCTTCACCACACAGGTGCCATGATGCCCAGACTCCAGAACCAGTGGCACACATTCAAATATTTTTAGTTTTATAAGGTAGCAGTAACCAGAACAGCAAAAGGGAAACACGCTGAGACCAGGGAATGCTGATTCAGATGCAGGGTACAGGAGAAACTCCTACATGGTAAAGGTAACCTTTCAATCAGTGAGGAAACTTTAGATAAAATAATTTCAAAGGAAATTATAAAAGTAAATTAATACAAGAAAATTCAGGTGGATACTTTAATATTGTTTTTGTGACCAACCAAAGTTTCAAAATTGATATGTCACCAAAGCTAGAAACTAGGAAGAAAAAGATTGATAGGGTTTATCCATGCAGTATAAAACATGTCTTTTTTTTAATGAACAAGACAGACAAATGACTGATTTTAAAATATCTGTAATATTTATTGGTTTTTGAGCTTGACAAAATTATCCTAAAGTTCACTGTACAGTAATTAGAAAAAGTATGGAAGAAAATATGAAAAATATGAGAGAAAGAACCTGCATCAGAGGACATTAAAGTTTATTATAAAGCTATAATTATAATATTATTCTACACAGAAATAGAGTGGCATGTGTTAACCAATTCCATTGTATAAAGGAATATATAAGTAATAATTTTAAATTAGTGGAGACAGGTTGTTTAATACTGGACCATTTGGTTAATTCTAAAGAGAAAAAATAAGCCAGATTTCACCATTACAAGACACACTAAAATGTATTCTAGGGAGCTCTTAGAGTAGTGTTGTGTTAACTAAGTTTTAGTCAATTTAAAAGTATAAGAAAAATCCGAATCACTTTGGTGGCAACTGACTCTTGATTTTGGCTCAGGTCATGATCTTACAGTTCATGGGATAGAGCCCCATGTCAGGCTTTGCACTGATATGGAGCCTGCTTGGTGTTCCCTCTCTCCCCATCTCTCTCTGCCCACCGCCCCCACTCATGCATGTGCCCTCTCTCTCTCTCTAAATAAACAAATAAACTTTTTTTAAAAAAGTATAAGAAAAACTAGTTAAACAACTAGAATCATAACAACTTGAGTCAACATAAGACTTTTCTGAAAAATCTCTCCACTATAAGTCTGATAACACAAGAGTAGGCACCAACATTGAAATACTGGAATTTACACTGGTGGGAGTGTGTGTCATCCAGGGGACTTCGAAGTGTTCACACTAAGGTTGAAGACTGTAGCTGTCCATCTAATGGTTCCACTGCTAAGACATCTCTCCTTAGAAACACGAGCACTTGCACAGCAGGAAACATGTGCAAGGATATTCATGGCATCATTGTGTCAAATAAAAAAAATGGAACCAACCTAAACATCCCTCAACAAGAGAATAGGTAACCTATACTTTGTTTGTAAATTAATGAATGAGATCTACAACTACTAATTCTGAGAAATCTCCACAAATATTAAGTGAATAAAATGACTTTAGGTGGGAAACGTCATTTTTTTGACGTTGTTTTATTGAAATATTGACATACAGCACTGTATAAGTTTAAAGTATACAGCATTCTCACCTGACTTATACTATGAAATGATTACCACAATAAGTTTAGTTAACATCCAACATCTCTTATAGATACAAATATAAAGGAAAAAATAATTTTTTCCTTGTGATGATTTACTCTTAACAACTTTCCTGTATCATACAGTGTTAACTATAGTCATCATGTTGCACATCACCTCCTCAGTACTTATTTATCTTATAAGGGTAAATTTGTGTCTTTTGACCATATTTTTCCAATTCCCCCACACCCTACTACCTACCTCTGATAACCCTTTTTCTATGAGTTTTTTGGTTTGGGTTTTGGTTTTAGATTCCACATGCAAGTGAGATCATACAGTATTTGTCTTTCTCTCTGTGTCTGACTTATCTCATTTAGCATAATGCCCTGAAGGTTCATCCATGTTGTCACAAATTCCTTCTTTTTTATGTTTGAATAACGAATCATAATTCTTATGCAAGTAACTAGACATACAAATGATTAGTATATATATTTTATGAGCAAATACAAACTGAGTATTTTCAGGTTTTTGTACAGAGTACAAAAAAAGGCTTGCATGCTAAAAAAGACCCAGAAATTTAAGGTGGTGGTAACTTCTGTGAGCAAAGCCAGAAAGAGTGTTAGGGTTAAACTGTAATTTTAATGCTTCTTTAAAAAAAAAAAAAAAGATGATGAGGGTGCCTGGGTGGCTCAGTTGGTTAGGCACTGACTTCAGCTCAGGTCATGATCTCATGGTTTGTTGGTTTGAGCCCCACGTGGGGCTCTGTGCTGACAGATCAGAGTCTGAGCCTGCTTCAGATTCTGTTCTCTCTTTCTGCCCCTCCCTGGTCATTCTCTCCCTCTCTCTCAAAAATAAATAAACATTAAAAAAAATTTTTTAAAGATGATCTAAAGCCAATAGAATAAGTCAATAATGTCTATTGACTACAATTAGCATGTAGATAAATGATTTACTTTTTTTCTTTTCTTTTTTTTCCCTTATTTTTTCTGAAAAAAAATTAGAAATGATTAAAGAGAAGAAAATGTAGACTAAGGTTTAGGTGCTCTCAGATGAGAAATACCTTTCTACATCAAACAGGGTAGGGGTGCTTGGATGGCTCAATTGGTTAAATATCTGTCTTCACTCAGTTCATGATCTTGCAGTTCATGAGTTCAAGTCCTGTGTAGGGCTCTGTGTTGACAGCCTGGAGCCTGCTTCGGTTTCTGTATCTCCCTCTTTATCTGCCCCTCCCCACTCACATTCTGTCTCTCTCTCTCTCTCTCAAAAAGTAAACATTAAAAAAACTTTTAAAAACGGAATAAAATGAAAATAAAAACTAGAATACTCCAAGAAATGTCATCAGGGAGATTAAAAGGCAATTTAAAAGCTGGAGAAAAGTATTTACAAATTTATAAAGAGGCATAAAAAGTCAATAAAAGGAATAAATGCCATCTTAGGAAAATGGGTCATGAACAAACAAATATAGAAAAAGAAATTTAGACACTTGTCCTCTCAGGCCAGGGATATGTTTTTGGAAAAGCAATAACAACCTAAAAGGACATATTTCAGAAGCAAAAAAAAAAAAAAAAAAGAAGAAAAGAAAAGAAAAGAATATCAAATATCAAAAGCAGGGAGTTGGAGCATTTAGTTTCAAGTAGAAGATTATCTATATTGTTCTAGGCTATCGCCTTATTTAGCTGTGGAATAGGAGTTACAGATTTGGTGGATGTGGAGGGGTACAATGGGGTAGGAGGAAGAGTGTTGAGAGGTACAGAGGGATTGATGAACTCTCTGTATTCTTTGCTGTGGTTGGAGTGTCTAGCTCTTTAATTTTAGGAGGGGTGCCTGAGTGGCTTAGTGGGTTAAATGTCTGACTCCTGATTTAGGCTCAAGTCAGGATCTCAGGGTTTGTGAGGTCAGGCCCCTCATCAGGCTCTGTGCTGACAGTGCAGAGCCTGCTTGGGATTCTCTCTCTCTCTCCCTCTCTTTCTGCCCCTCCCCAGCTTGCCCCCCCCCATCAAAAAAATAACTAAACGTTAAAAAAAAAACAAATGAAAACAAGTCCACTCTTCAATGATGCCCCTTTCCACCTAGATATGCTTGTATAAGAGCAGCTAAATCACAAGCAGAGCAATCCTCACAAGGCAAAACAGTAAAGGCCTGCTATATGCCAGGCACAGTTCTAAGTGCTGAAGACCCAGCAGAGGACAAAATGGAGCAGGTCACTCTCCTCCAGTGGAAATAAATACATTCACAGAGAGAGAGTAGGAGGTCAGCTTGTGATCCCTGCCATAGGCAGCAGAGGAGAAGAAGATGTTTGGGTGTGGATACAGCATGCCATTTTCCTCTGCCTGAGATTTTTTTTCTGAGGCTGTGCTTGGAGTACTGAGCCAGACGGGTATCTAGGCCACAGAGAGTCAAGAAGGATGCATTTTTGGTGCTGGATTATTTACGACTTTACTATTTTTTAAGTTTCTATTTATTTATTTTGAGAGAGAGAGTTGTGTGCACAAGTGGGGAAAGGGCAGAAAGAGAGGCAGAGAGAGAAAATCCCAAGCAGGCTCCACACCATCAGTGCAGAGCCCTATGTGGGACTCAAACTCACAAGTCAGACACTTAACCAACTAAGCCACACAGGTACCCCAGTATTTGTGATTTTAATTTCTTCTTCCTATTTTTACATTTCTTTAAATCTCTTGAATACATTTATTTAACTTTTTAAAATTAAGCAAATATCAAGAATTGGTTAACTTCCTTTTGTGACAGTATGGTGAACTAGACACCCTGAAAAACTCCTCCTGCTGAAAACAACTAAAAACTGTAGAAAAGGTCTAAAATTTTTTTTTAGTGAGTTGGCAAGGTAATAAAGAAGGCTCAGAGGCCTAGAAAGAAGTGGAAGCAGGGACCAATTAACAGGTGTCTGGCTTTGTAGCCCGCTGTCCCTAAGGGGCACATACTGCATCTTTGGCAGACTTGGTGGGTGGAGATGGGGTGAGGGGGTGGGTTTGGGACCAGAGGTATATAAGGACTCCAAGGATCTAGGGACACTAGGAACATGAAAGCTGAACAAGAGCAGAGAGGAAATGGGATGCCTCCAACTTCGATAAACACAGCAACCACAGACTGGCCCCATGTGGTTGGTGCATCCAATTCATACTTACCATTCACACCCAACTCCTAATCTCAAATTAGGAATTTATCCTAAAGAAATCCCAGATTAATAGTGAATTCTTGCCTGATCAATATAAGTTAATCTCAGAAATATAATGATGAGTAAAATAAGCAAATCACATAAGACTAAGTATCAGATGAAGGTGATCAAAGGTAGAAACTCCCAGTTACAAGATAAATAAGTATTGGAAATGTAATGTACAATATGATGACTATAGTTAACACTGCCATATGGTACATATGAAAATTACTAAGAGAGTAGATCCTAAAAGTTCTTATCACAAGGAAAAACACATTTGTGTGTGTGTGTGTATGTGTGAGTGTGTGTGTGTATGTGTGTGTGTATGTATCTATATAAGGTGATGAAGATTAAGTAAACTTATTATGGTAATCACTTCATGATATATGCATGTTATATACTTTAAGTTTATGCAGTGCTGTATGTCAATTATATCTCAATAAAACAGAAAGGAAAAAAGAATACCTACAATGTGCTTCCATTTTGATGATTTCCAAAAATATAAAATGTTTAACCATGTATTGTTTAGGAATATGTGTGATACAATTTTAAAGAAAAGTTCTATAGCTTCAAAATTCAGAACTCAAATTCTGCATAGGGATAGACTAAATCATACCTCTTTCAGAAAGGGACAGGTCAAATGACTCTGAATTCACAATTACCAAAGTTACATTCATTCATTAAAGAATATGCTTTCTTTTCAAACACATATATAATTTTCAAAGTCAATTAACCATGCTCTGATCCACAAAGGCAATTGCTATAAATTTTTAAATGTTGTACATTTAAACCACATTTCTTCTCAAAAGCAAAAAAATTAAGAAAACAATTTTAGAAGCCAAAGATTTATACAACTTTAAATCAACAATCAAATAAAAGTATAAACTGTAAATTATTTGTAACTGAATAACAAGTGAAAGCACCATATTTCTAATTCTAAGAAGGAGGCAAAAGGGACATTTATTTATTTATTTTTTTTTATATATTTTTTTATTTTTTAATATATGAAATTTACTGTCAAATTGGTTTCCATACAACACCCAGTGCTCATCCCAAAAGGTGCACTCCTCAATACCCATCACCCACCCTGCCCTCCCTCCCACCCCCCATCAACCCTCAGTTTGTTCTCAGTTTTTAACAGTCTCTTATGCCACTCTAACCTCTTTTTTTTTTTTTCCTTCCCCTCCCCCATGGGTTTCTGTTACGTTTCTCAGGATCCACATAAGAGTGAAACCATATGGTATCTGTCTTTCTCTGTATGGCTTATTTCACTTAGCATCACACTCTCCAGTTCCATCCATGTTGCTACAAAAGGCCATATTTCATTTTTTCCCATTGCCACGTAGTATTCCATTGTGTATATAAACCACAATTTCTTTATCCATTCATCAGTTGATGGACATTTAGGCTCTTTCCATAATTTGGCTATTGTTGAGAGTGCTGCTATAAACATTGGGGTACAAGTGCCCCTATGCATCAGTACTCCTGTATCCCTTGGATAAATTCCTAGCAGTGCTATTGCTGGGACATAGGTAGATCTATTTTTAATTTTCTGAGGAACCTCCACACTGCTTTCCAGAGTGGCTGCACAAATTTGCATTCCCACCAACAGTGCAAGAGGGTTCCCGTTTCTCCACATCCCCTCCAGCATCTATAGTCTCCTGATTTCTTCATTTTGGCCACTCTGACTGGCGTGAGGTGATATCTGAGTGTGGTTTTGATTTGTATTTCCCTGATAAGGAGCGACGTTGAACATCTTTTCATGTGCCTGTTGGCCATCCGGATGTCTTCTTTAGAGAAGTGTCTATTCATGTTTTCTGCCCATTTCTTCACTGGGTTATTTGTTTTTCGGGTGTGGAGTTTGGTGAGCTCTTTATAGATTTTGGATACTAGCCCTTTGTCCGATGTGTCATTTGCAAATATCTTTTCCCATTCCGTTGGTTGCCTTTTAGTTTTGTTGGTTGTTTCCTTTGCTGTGCAGAAGCTTTTTATCTTCATAAGGTCCCAGTAATTCACTTTTGCTTTTAATTCCCTTGCCTTTGGGGATGTGCCGAGTAAGAGATTGCTACGGCTGAGGTCAGAGAGGTCTTTTCCTGCTTTCTCCTCTAAGGTTTTGATGGTTTCCTGTCTCACATTCAGGTCCTTTATCCATTTTGAGTTTATTTTTGTGAATGGTGTGAGAAAGTGGTCTAGTTTCAACCTTCTGCATGTTGCTGTCCAGTTCTCCCAGCACCATTTGTTAAAGAGACTGTCTTTTTTCCATTGGATGTTCTTTCCTGCTTTGTCAAAGATGAGTTGGCCATACGTTTGTGGGTCTAGTTCTGGGGTTTCTATTCTATTCCATTGGTCTATGTGTCTGTTTTTATGCCAATACCATGCTGTCTTGATGACTACAGCTTTGTAGTAGAGGCTAAAGTCTGGGACTGTGATGCCTCCTGCTTTGGTGTTCTTCTTCAAAATTACTTTGGCTATTCGGGATCTTTTGTGGTTCCATATGAATTTCAGGATTGCTTGTTCTAGTTTCGAGAAGAATGCTGGTGCAATTTTGATTGGGATTGCATTGAATGTGTAGATAGCTTTGGGTAGTATTGACATTTTGACAATATTTATTCTTCCAATCCATGAGCAGGGGATGTCTTTCCATTTCTTTATATCTTCTTCAATTACCTGCATAAGCTTTCTATAGTTTTCAGCATACAGATCTTTTACATCTTTGGTTAGATTTATTCCTAGGTATTTTATGCTTCTTGGTGCAATTGTGAATGGGATCAGTTTCTTCATTTGTCTTTCTGTTGCTTCATTGTTAGTGTATAAGAATGCAACTGATTTCCGCACATTGATTTTGTATCCTGCAACTTTGCTGAATTCATGTATCAGTTCTAGCAGACTTTTGCTGGAGTCTATCGGATTTTCCATGTATAATATCATGTCATCTGCAAAAAGCGAAAGCTTGACTTCATCTTTGCCAATTTGGATGCCTTTGATTTCCTTTTGTTGTCTGATTGCTGATGCTAGAACTTCCAGCACTATATTAAACAACAGCGGTGAGAGTGGGCATCCCTGTCGTGTTCCTGATCTCATGGAAAAAGCTCTCAGTTTTTCCCCGTTGAGGATGATGTTAGCTGTGGGCTTTTCATAAATGGCTTTTATGATCTTTAAGTATGTTCCTTCTATCCCGACTTTCTCAAGCGTTTTTATTAAGAAAGGGTGCTGGATTTTGTCAAAGGCCTTTTCTGCATCGATTGACAGGATCATATGGTTCTTCTCTTTTTTTTTTGTTAATGTGATGTATCACGTTGATCGATTTGCGAATGTTGAACCAGTCCTGCATCCCAGGAATGAATCCCACTTGATCATGGTGAATAATTCTTTTTATATGCTGTTGAATTCAATTTGCTAGTATCTTATTGAGAATTTTTGCATCCATATTCATCAGAGATATTGGCCTGTAGTTCTCTTTTTTTACTGGGTCTCTGTCTGGTTTAGGAATCAAAGTAATACTGGCTTCATAGAATGAGTCTGGAAGTTTTCCTTCCCTTTCTATTTCTTGGAATAGCTTGAGGAGGATAGGTATTATCTCTGCTTTAAACGTCTGGTAGAACTCCCCTGGGAAGCCATCTGGTCCTGGACTCTTATTTGTTGGTAGATTTTTGATAACCGATTCAATTTCTTCGCTGGTTATGGGTCTGTTCAAGCTTTCTATTTCCTCCTGATTGAGTTTTGGAAGAGTGTGGGTGTTTAGGAATTTGTCCATTTCTTCCAGGTTGTCCAATTTGTTGGCATATAATTTTTCATAGTATTCCCTGATAATTGTTTGTATCTCTGACGGATTGGTTGTAATAATTCCATTTTCATTCATGATTTTATCTATTTGGGTCATCTCCCTTTTCTTTTTGAGAAGCCTGGCTAGAGGTTTGTCAATTTTGTTTATTTTTTCAAAAAACCAACTCTTGGTTTCGTTGATCTGCTCTACAGTTTTTTTAGATTCTATATTGTTTATTTCTGCTCTGATCTTTATTATTTCTCTTCTTCTGCTGGGTTTAGGCTGCCTTTGCTGTTCTGCTTCTATTTCCTTTAGGTGTGCTGTTAGATTTTGTATTTGGGATTTTTCTTGTTTCTTGAGATAGGCCTGGATTGCAATGTATTTTCCTCTCAGGACTGCCTTCGCTGCATCCCAGAGCGTTTGGATTGTTGTATTTTCATTTTCGTTTGTTTCCATATATGTTTTAATTTCTTCTCTAATTGCCTGGTTGACCCACTCATTCGTTAGTAGGGTGTTCTTTAACCTCCATGCTTTTGGAGGTTTTCCAGACTTTTTCCTGTGGTTGATTTCAAGCTTCATAGCATTGTGGTCTGAAAGTATGCATGGTATAATTTCAATTCTTGTAAACTTATGAAGGGCTGTTTTGTGACCCAGTATATGATCTATCTTGGAGAATGTTCCATGTGCACTCGAGAAGAAAGTATATTCTGTTGCTTTGGGATGCAGAGTTCTAAATATATCTGTCAAGTCCATCTGATCCAATGTATCATTCAGGGCCCTTGTTTCTTTATTGACTGTGTGTCTAGATGATCTATCCATTTCTGTAAGTGGGGTGTTAAAGTCCCCTGCAATGACCACATTCTTATCCATAAGGTTGCTTATGTTTATGAGTAATTGTTTTATATATCTGGGGGCTCCGGTATTTGGCGCATAGACATTTATAATAGTTAGCTCTTCCTGATGGATAGACCCTGTGATTATTATATAATGCCCTTCTTCATCTCTTGTTACAGCCTTTAATTTAAAGTCTAGTTTGTCTGATATAAGTATGGCTACTCCAGCTTTCTTTTGGCTTCCAGTAGCATGATAAATAGTTCTCCATCCCCTCACTCTCAATCTAAAGGTGTCCTCAGATCTAAAATGAGTCTCTTGTAGACAGCAAATAGATGGGTCTTGTTTTTTTTATCCATTCTGATACCCTATGTCTTTTAGTTGGCGCATTTAATCCATTTACATTCAGTGTTATTATAGAAAGATACGGGTTTAGAGTCATTGTGATGTCTGTATGTTTTATGCTTGTAGTGATGTCTCTGGTACTTTGTCTCACAAGATCCCCCTTAGGATCTCTTGTAGGGCTGGTTTCGTGGTGACAAATTCCTTCAGTTTTTGTTTGTTTGGGAAGACCTTTATCTCTCCTTCTATTCTAAATGACAGACTTGCTGGATAAAGGATTCTCGGCTGCATATTTTTTCTGTTTAGCACACTGTAGATATCGTGCCAAGACTTTCTGGCCTGCCAAGTTTCAAAGGAGAGATCAGTCACGAGGCTTATAGGTCTCCCTTTATATGTGAGGGCACGTTTATCCCTTGCTGCTTTCAGAATTTTCTCTTTATCCTTGTATTTTGCCAGTTTCACTATGATATGTCGTGCAGAAGATCGATTCAAGTTACGTCTGAAGGGAGTTCTCTGTGCCTCTTTGATTTCAATGCCTTTTTCCTTCCCCAGTTGAGGGAAGTTCTCAGCTATAATTTCTTCAAGTACCCCTTCAGCACCTTTCCCTCTCTCTTCCTCCTCTGGGATACCAATTATGCGTATATTATTTCTTTTTAGTGTATCACTTAGTTCTCTAATTTTCCCCTCATACTCCTGGATTTTTTTATCTCTCTTTCTTTCAGCTTCCTCTTTCTCCATACCTTTATCTTCTAGTTCACCTATTCTCTCCTCTGCCTCTTCAAGCCGAGCCGTTGTGGTTTCCATTTTGTTTTGCATTTCGTTTAAAGCGTTTTTCAACTCCTCGTGACTGTTCCTTAGTCCCTTGATCTCTGTGGCAAGAGATTCTCTGCTGTCCTGTATACTGTTTTCAAGCCCAGTGATTAATTTTATGACTATTATTCTAAATTCACTTTCTGTTATATTATTTAAATCCTTTTTGATCAGTTCATTAGCTGTTGTTATTTCCTGGAGATTCTTCTGAGGGGAATTCTTCCGTTTGGTCATTTTGGATAGTTCCTGGAGTGGTGAGGACCTGCAGGGCACTTCCCCTGTGCTGTGGTGTGTAACTGGAGTTGGTGGGCGGGGCCGCAGTCCGACCTGATGTCTGCCCCCAGCCCACCACTGGGGACACAGTCAGACTGGTGTGTGCCTTCTCTTCCCCTCTCCTAGGGGCGGGATTCACTGTGGGGTGGCGTGTCCCGTCTGGGCTACTTGCACACTGCCAGGCTTGTGTTGCTGGGGATCTGGCCTATTAGCTGGGGTGGGTAGGCAAGGTGCACGGGGGCTGGAGGGGCAGGCTTAGCTCACTTCTCCTTAGGTGATCCACTTCAGGAGGGGCCCTGTGGCAGCGGGAGGGAGTCAGATCCGCTGCCAGAGGTTTGGCTCCGCAGAAGCACAGAGTTAGGTTTTTGCGCTGAGCGAGCAAGTTCCCTGGCAGGAACTGGTTCCCTTTGGGATTTGGCTGGGGGATGGGCTGGGGAGATGGCGCTGGCGAGCGCCTTTGTTCCCCGCCAAGCTGAGCTCTGCCGTCCGGGGGCTCAGCAGCTCTCCCTCCCTTTGTCCTCCAGCCTTCCCGCTTTCTGAGCAGAGCTGTTAACTTATGACCTCCCAGACGCTAAGTCGCGCTTGCTGTCGGAACACAGTCCCTCTGGCCCCTCCGCTTTTGCCAGCCAGACTCGGGGGCTCTGCTTGGCCGGCGAGCCGCCCCTCTGCCCCGGCTCCCTCCCGCCAGTCCGTGGAGCGCGCACCGCCTCGCAGCCCTTCCTACCCTCTTCCGTGGGCCTCTCGTCTGCGCTTGGCTCCGGAGACTCCGTTCTGCTAATCCTCTGGCGGTTTTCTGGGTTCTTTAGGCAGGTGTAGGTGGAATCTAAGTGATCAGCAGGACACGCGGTGAGCCCAGAGTCCTCCTACGCCGCCATCTTCCTGGTCTCAAAAGGGACATTTAGAAAAACATATTCTTAAATGCATTGAGTAGATTCAAAGACAGATTAAAATAAATTGAATTAAGCCTTCCACTCAAGAATCTAGGTAAGTGAACAAGACAATTAACATAAGAAATTAGGAGAAAAATTGTTAAAGACATAAACAATTTAATTCAATAAAATAGACCAACACACAAAATGTTCAGATGATCAACATCACCAAAAAAAATACGATATGAAATCACCAATAAAAAAAACTTTTGGCAAACAAAATCAACAATAAATTAGGGTAGACACAAGTAATATAGGAAACAAACAGCACACAGGAGCATCAAAACAGAGAGGATTTATATGTTATAAATGACTTATGTGCAACTTTAGTTCAATAAAAATAAAGATTGGTTTGAGAACCATAAGATATATTGGCAACTCCTGTGCATCCTATTTTATTTCTGCAAGAGATATACAGTAGCTAACCATGAAATGTGAACCTCCTATCTGTTTTTGATAACCCACACTGAAAAGTAAACATTTTAAAGGAAGACTAGTATTGAAAATTGGACTGCTTGGGAAGGGGGCAACGGAAAAGTATGTAAGCTAAGGCATTTCCTTTTTGCAATGCCTAGAAGAAAAAAAAATAGCATGGATCCTTTTCACCATTTACATGCAACTTAAATAAACAGGAAGTGCCTTTATGCCAATAAGAACATGAAGAGTAATTTTGAAAACTGTCCCATCCCTTCCAGCCACACACCTAAGTATCACTAAACATAGCAAGGAGGCGAGTGTGCCAGCACCCACACCGGAAGTCATCTCTAGCAGTCAGCACTCTGATTTATTACCCTACAACATGCCTCCTCCAGGAGGCAACACAGTATCCCTACTATGGTT
The DNA here is from genome assembly GCF_024362965.1 of Panthera pardus. NCBI lineage: Eukaryota > Metazoa > Chordata > Mammalia > Carnivora > Felidae > Panthera > Panthera pardus. The sequence continues at coordinate 17,944,711 of NW_026526810.1, read as the reverse complement.
CTATCTACAGTTTTATAACCCAAGGGAAAAATAAAAGCCCACAAAATAATTATTTCCATCGCACTGTGTGAAGAGGAAGATAACTGCACCTGGTCCCCATAAGCCAAACATTTCTAAATCTTGGCAAGGCAAGGTGTATTCTGCACCATCTTTTTGGGGCATTACAACATATAAGGTCATCAGAAACTCTGTGGTTGTTTGCAGTACAGTGGACATTCATATTTACAGCCTCAGGAGTGTCCACTTTCCTGACAAACACCACACTGTGCACCCTCACATCCTTGCCAAGGTTCTTGGCCTCCTTCAGCTCCTGGTGGGACTTCTTCTCTGAAGAAGGAAAATGTGGTGTTGAAAGTAGTTCCCTCAAAGGATGGCCTTACAAAGAGTTTGCTCCAGCAATGGCATTCTCCTGGGTATAAGCTGTGTTTGAGCTTCCTGAGTTTTCAATACAAACTAAACTCCAGAAGAAAGGTTTACAAGCAGTCCCCCTTGCTCCTTCTCAAGGATTGAACAAGCCCTGTAATCTCCATCTGGTTTATATGATAGTATTCCACGTTCAGACTGAGTACGCTTCAGGGGACAGGCCAGGAATGCTCTCCCAAAGGAGCAGCATTTGGGCCTCCAGCTTGTTCTGCCCACTCCCAGAGGGAGCAAATCCCTCCACGATAGAGTATGCCAGTGCTCCTGTAATGTTGAGCAGTAATGAGTGTAAACTCCTGAAGACCTGTGTTGGAGAGAAGGAAAGACTATATTTTCTATTCAGAAACAACTTTAGATGAACATAGGGTATATTTCAGAGTTGTTTTGCCAGGGATAGATTTGTATTGAAAATAGGCACTGGGGGATTTTCACCTGCTGTGTTTTCCCTCCAAGAGTAGGCTACCTTATGAACTGTGGGGTCCCCAACTTTCTTGTCCTGTCCCACATCTGTCTATCCACCACCTGATTATTCTGCCATGACAGCGCTCATGTATCCCCACTCCCAGCACAGATGGTAAATTTTCACTGTGCCAGTTGATGGGGTTTAGGAAATGCTACCCAAAATACTGTACTTTGGCCTATTGGATTCCTAAGCTGAAGGAATTTGAGAAAATGGCAGAAGCAAGAAGACCTCCCTGCCATGACCTGAAACAGGTTATAAATCTCCCAAGTGAAAGGTGCCCTCCCTGTACCGGAAGGAGAGAAGACATTCTCAACACCAGAGATGGTGAACTGAGGGCCAAGAGAGCTGTACAAACCATGTAAAACTAACTGTTATCTTCCTACTTACTTTTTTCACCTTTTACTCCCTTTACCACAATCCCCTTTGTCTTGTCAATTGTTTACAAATACAGTAAAACCTTGGATTGTGACTAACTTGTTCTGCGAGTGTTCTGCAAGACAAGCAAATATTTCTAATAAATTTTAACTTGACAAACTAGTGAAATCTTGTAATATGAGTAATACGTGACATCAAACATCACATGATCACAACTGAGACAATGATTCTTGAAATTTGCTTTCATATACGAATGCTTTGGATTACAAATGTGTTTCCAAAATGAATTATTCTTGCAAACCAAGGTTTTACTGTAATAGTGTTTCTGTATCTAAAAGATATAAAAACTTCCAGCTCTGGCCACTTCTTCAGGCATTCATTCCCTTGTGAAGGCTCTCAGGTACATTTAACAATTCAATAACATGTGTAGGCTTTTCTCCTGTTAATCTCTCTTTATTGGTGGTATATTTTTTAGACCCAGCCAGGGGCCCTAAGAGGGTCAAGGAAAACTTTCCTCTCCTCTACCATAATAGCTGGAGCACCCAACCCTCTTATCTCTTGCCATCTCTCAGTGTTCACAAAGTCAGGGCAATGGTCACACATGGCCTTTTAGCTGAGCAATATAACAAAATTTACTTTTAGTATGCAAGATTAGAAAGTCACCTCTGTGTTTCTACTTCTCAAATAACTTGTTGCTGATAAAAACAGTAGCAATCTTATTGTCATTTTAAAATCCAGTAGAGGAGTTTATTCTAAGCTAACAGGATGTATCTCTTTAAATCTTAGCATTCAAATACATTTATTTAAAAATATAATCTTTCATAAAATGTCTCTCCCAAAAATCACAGTATAAACTATGTGTTGTATCCAGTAAATCATTACAGAGACCTACAGAGAACATGGGCATGAGCTCTCCATCCCCCTTCTCATTTTAACCTCTAGTCCCTCCATCAGATAGCCAATTTTAACCTGGTAGGTACCACTCTAAAATTTTGTTCATTATACCTTATAAAAAATATAAATACACTTATACATATAAACAAATTCCATCATATATTCACATGTATAAATAGGACTTGTGTTGTTGATAGTTTTTAATTATCTAATTTATTTATTTTGAATAAGTGATAAATATACATAGTGCAAATTTCACAAGATTCAGAAGAGTATACACAAGCGTATTGAGTTGAACAGTGTTCCTTAAAAATTTATTCCATCCAGAACTTCCGAATGTGACCTTAATAGGATCATTGCAGATCTTTTTAGGATTTCAAGATAAAATCATCCTGGGTCAAGATTAGGATCAGACCCAAATCCATTGATTGATGTCTTTATAACAAGATGAGAGGACATCTGAGTCACAGAGGGAACAAGGCCAGGTTAAGACAGAGGTAAAGACCTGATTATGTGGCCCCCAAGGAACCTGGGGCCACAAGAAGCTCAAAGAGGCAAGGAGATCATCCCCTAGAGCCTTCAGAGAACACTAGCCCCGCCAACACTTTGGTATCAAGCTTGCTGATTTCAGGTTCTAGCCTCCAGAACTATGGAAGAATAAATTTCTGTTGTTTTAAGCCAAACAGTCTGTGATAACTTATTATGGTGCCATGGGAAACTGATACAAAAGGAAAATATATAACCCACCCATCCTTTCCCCATATTCCCAGTTTCCTTTTCTATATACTTACTGCCACTAGTTCCTTATATTTATTTCCGGAAAGAGTTGATGCTTAACAAGCACATTCATCTTTATGTGCTCTTTCAGTGAATAGCAGGTTGCACTGTTCTGCACCTCACTTTGTTCTCTTAATGATAAATTCTGAAGTTCAGTTTATAGTGGCTCATATATCACTGTCTCATTCTTTTTAGCAGCTGTATCTTTTTTGATTTAATTATTTTCCCCAATGTTTTTACAGCAAACAATGCCAAAATGAATGCCCCCCATATATTTTCAACTTGCGCATGTGTGAGTAAACCTACAGGCTATATTTCTAGCAGTGCAATTGTTGGACAAGGATTATGCTTCTTAAATTTTAGCATGTTAGAAAACAAAATCCAACTGAGCAAATCTGAAGATTTAATTGACTTTATTAAACAATTCACGACTCAGGCAACATCTCATCTAGAAGTAGAAGGGAGCTCTGAGGGGTTGTACCAACTGTAAGGTTTTTATAGGAAGGAGGGTGGGGCAAGAAAGATATAAGCAAAAGAAAAGAAAGGATTGTTCCACGCAAGATCACCTTCCCTTAGGGGGAAGGACAGGGTGTTTTTTTTTTTTGTTTTTGTTTTTGTTTTTTGTTTTGTTTTGTTTTGGTTTGGGTATTTTTGGTTTTTGTTTTGTTTTGTTTTTTGCAGATTACTTTTTTGCATCTTCTTGTAGGGGATAGAGAGAGCCCATGTGACAGATTGACCAGAAAATTCCCAACTGACAGGTTAAGACTACACTTCATGACAAGGGGTGGGTTGAAACTGAAATTAGGTTAGGTATTATGTTTTAGTTTACTGACTTGGGGCCTTAACACAAGTGACACCCTATTTTGGGTCTATGGTTTTCTTTTTAACAGTAGTTATGGCCAAATTGTGTTATCCCCAGCATCATCATATGCAAGTGCTATGTCTCTGTACTCTTGAGGACAAAGCATGGTATCAGCCATCTTAATCTTTGGCAATTTAAAGGAAGGTGACATTATGATTTCAATTCACTATCTATTCACATATATAGGAGTCATTTGTATTTCCTTTCCTGAAAAACTTATTTTTTTTTCTATTTTTCTGTTGCTCTGTTGAGGATTTGGTGATTGAAGCTGCTCATTATATGTTAAGAAAATTTGTATTCTCCTGTGATATAAACTGAATAAAACCTTCCCAGATTATTTGCTTTCTGACTTTGTTTATGATGATGAGTGGTTTATTGATTTCTTTAAGTTACTTTTATTCTATGTTGCTATAATTTTTATTGTGTAAATACACACAACTTAAAACCATCTTAACCATTTTTAATTATAGTTTCTATAGCATTAAGTACATTTACTTTGTTGTGCAACCATCACCAATAGCCATCTCCAAAACTTTTTCAACTTCCTGATGCTAGGAGGCCAGGTCCAAGGACCAAGGTAGAGGGGAGGGGGTCCCGTAGGACCAGCCAAGAGGGTTCTTGGCTTCACACAGGGTGGAAATCAAACATGAGCCAGTAGGAGGTGAAAGCAGAGTTTACTGAAAATTTAGCGAGAGTAGATACATATGAATTGAGTGTCTGGGAGACTCAGAAAGGAAAGGAGGGAATCTCCCCCTTTGCCTGGAGTCTAGGGTTTTTATTGGTGATTGTGGTCTAGTTTATATGTCCTCTCAGGTATCCAGGAACTGGTCAGAACAAGGACAGAGTCCAGGTGTCCTTCATAAGCCATTCATCCCCTGAAGTCAGGGGTCTTGTCCTTGAGATATCTAGCACCAGTGGTCTGGAGTAAGCACATGCTGGCCTTGCCCCATCATTCCTTAGATATCACCTATTGTGCTGGAAGACTCAAAAGATAGCATTATTTCTTTGTCCCTTACAAGGAAGACATACGCTATTTGCATTGCAAGGCACATGTAGAGTGGGGTAGGGGTGCAGGTCCTAGCAAGAACAGCCAGAAAGAAGCAAAAGAAAAAAAAGAGAAAGAAAACAGCTATTTCTTTCATGGGGTTCCATCAGTTTCCCTGTCTCATTCCCAAGCAGAAACTCTGTATCCATTGAATGAATACTCTCCCTCCATTCCCTCCTCCCCCAGCAATCTCTATTCTTATGCTGCTGTAATTTTGTATCATACTTAAAAAGATATTCCCTACTCCCTATCAATGTTCTCTCATATTTTATTGAGGTATATTCTTGCTTGGGTTTTTAGATTTAAATATTTAATATATTTTTAACTTATCTTGGTAAAGATGTAAAGGAGGCATATAAATCTACTTGGATGTGCAGTTTTTCCCAATCCATTTATAAATATATTCCCTACCAATTTTTATTCTAACTTGGCCATATGAATTTAGTCTATTTAGGTACTTTCCATTTTTTCCATTTATTGTTCTGTTCAAGGCATGCATTACACTCTTTTAATTATGAAATCATAAAATATGTTTTAAATTCTGGTACAGCTTGCTTAAATTTTCTTGGCAATTATTTGTTTATTTCTTAATACAAACTTTTTAATTGGCTTGTCTGGTTCCCACAAACATATTCTGTTGGTATTTTATTGCAATTATGGTAAATGTATAAATTATTGTGATAATCAATATCATCACGATAGTAATTCTTCTTATCCAAGAAGAGAGTCTATCTTTCTGAGGCAGAGCAGGGACTGGACCTGGGTCCCACAAACCTAAGTATAAAATCCAGCATTCTTGATAGCTGAAACCCTATGCCCTTCAAGTAATATAATTTTCAGGAATGTGGAAGCAGGATGCTTACCTAAAGGAAGGACTGGACTATGACTAGCCAAGACTAGCAAAGACAGAACCAAATCCATCTGTGCCAAGGTGGACTCCAGCGCTCACCTTTCAGAACTTTCTCCCTCATTGTAATACTAAAATTCAAGCCCAGGGGTAGAATTTCAACACACTAATTAGACGTGCAACAGTAAAAAGCATGACTGTTAGGTGCTCAAGCTCCAAGAAATCCCCACCTCTACATGCTTAAAAGTCAGTCCTTTCCCTCCTTAGTCCTTTAAAAACTTTGGGGAGCCAGCTTGAATGATCCTTTCCTTTGTGCTTTTCTTTCTTGTGCTCAAACATAAGCCCCAATAAAAAGCCTTGTCTGGAACATCCATTTGGCCCCAGTCAACTTTTATTGTTCTGAGTGCCCAAGGTCCCAACTTGGTAACATTTCCATATGTTCATGCTTCCTTTTGTATCACTCACAAACACTTTAAATGTTTCTTCATATGGGGGCACCTGAGTGGCTCAGTTGGTTAAGCATCTGACCTTGGCGCAGATCATGATCTCATGGTTGAGTTTGAGTCCCATGTTGGGCTCTGTGCTGACAGCTCAGATCCTGGATCCTGCTTCAGATTCTGTGACTCCCTCTCTCTGCTCACACGCTGTCTCTTTCTCTCTCAAAAATAAACATTAAAAAATAAATAAATAATACATTTTAAATGTTTCTTCATATCAACAGCGCATGTTTTTTTCTTAAGTTTATTCCTAAATGTTTATTTATTGTTATTGATAAAAAAAAATTGTTCTGCCATTAAATTGTTTAACCAGTTGTAGCTTGTATATATGAAGTCAATTAATTTCCGTGTGTTAGTTTTGTACTTAATCAGCTGATTGCATGCTCCATTTGCTTGTAATATTTTCTTCCTCCGATTTTCTTACATATTTCAAATATATAAATATATGACCTACAAATAATGACAATTTTATCTCATCTCCTGTGTTTTTGGCTTTTGGCTTTAGCTAGTAATTCTGGAACAATATTAAATACTAGTGGTAATGTTTCACATCCTTGCCTTTTACCTACTTTTAATGGAAGAGATTCTTGTGTTTTTTCATCAAACATACCATTGGCTTCTGTTTATGATTACACACTCACACACACACACACACACACAGAAACACATGAGATTTAATTATGCCAAAGGACTATCTACTCTGACTTTTTAAAGGCATTCTATCAAAAATAAATGTCACATTTTTAAAAATATCTTTTCAGCATCTACAGAAATAATCACTTTTTATATATAAATGTATCAATTATATCAATAAAATTGCATTCTATTCAGAAAACTGTATTAAAAGATTTCCCAGTATTTAATTATAGTTGCATTTTAAAAAATAAACTGGAAATTAATCAGTTATTGTAATATTGTCTGATGGAATATTTTATTAATTTTAATAATTAATAATTGTATGTATGATCAGTCAGTAGTTTTCTTTGTTCTTTTTATTGTTGTTCTAGATTTTATAAATTCTATTTAAGTAATTTGAAGAGATTTTTCCTTTTTCTCTGTTCTTCAGCAGTTTACATAGACTAGGAGTTACCTATCCTTTAAAGTTTGGTAAAATTTCTGTCAGTGAATTTTGTTATTGTAATTTCTTTTGTGCTTATAACTTTCATTTACAGTGTTTGCTTTGTTTGGTTTTATGTTTGTGTATCTTTAGCCAACCTGGAGGATTTTATTTAAGTTTGTTCCAGCAATGAACTTTAGGGTTTTAATACCGCTGAAAACTCATTCTTCTGTCTTTTTAAGTGTTGATTACTTGTCTGCTGTAATAATGACTCTTGTGTCTTTGCAGTGATAAGCACCTCCCTGTCTCTCTCCCACCACTGTATTTTAATTGATTATTATTTAATGTTTACCTTTGAAATTTAAAATTGCTTATCCAAGGGCACCTGGGTGGTTCAGTGGGTTAAGCATCCGACTTTGGCTCAGGTCGTGGCTCAGGTTATGATCTCAACAGTTTGTGATTTCAAACCCCACATGGGGCTCTGTGCTGAGAGCTCAGAGCCTAGAACCAGCTTCAGATTTTGTGCTCCCTTCTCTTTCTGCCCCTCCCCTGTTTGCACTCTATCTCTCTCTCAAAAATAAATAAACATTAAAAAAAAAACTTAAAATAAAATAAAAGTGCTTATCCATTGTTTTATTTGCCCAATTTGTAATTGTTATCTTATCACCAGCTATAAAAGACAGGGGACCAGGATATTCAAAACATCCTTTATCCTTTCTTCTTTGGAGTTGTAGCTAATTGAGTATTTCTCTACAGCATTAGGGTCTGAAACACTCACAACACATTCTCTAATCATAATTCCCATATTGGCTTTAATCTTAGTTCATTCAATACATTTATTCCCAACTGCCTTTTTCCTCCTAGTATATTCATTAATCTGTTGATTATCTGAAATTTGTCTTTAGCACTTTCTTCAGGACCAACCAAAAGGATCTATGCAATCTTTTAAAATGTTTGTTCTGCAGCTTTTATACTTAAAAAGCTCTTTGCCTTAGAATAGAATTTCGACCATACTTCCATTTCATGAGGTTTTAGAAAACACTCTTCTACTGTCTTTTATTATTGAATGTTTATATGGAAAGGTCTAAGGTTTGAGTGAAGTTGTGTGTGTGTGTGTGTGTGTGTGTGTGTGTTTTCCTTTCTCATTAAATTTGACTTAATCATTTACATGGATGCAAAGAGACCCTGTATTCTTGAAGTTCAGTAATTTTGTTGAAATACATGTAATATGTAATATTCTGTGTCAGTGTTTTCTGGACAGTTTGTAGATTGAAATTTGTATTTCTTTATAGCATGTTCTCTTTAAGTACATCTTTAAATATTTCCATAAGTTTGTCCTTAAGTTATATATATATATATATATATATATATATATATATATATATTTTAGCGATCATTAATTAACAGATGGTACTAGTTCTCCATCAAACCATAATTATTTTTTTTATATTTTAGATATTGCAAGATTCAAGGGTCAGCAATCTTCCTATATATCTTGAGATTTCTCTTATGATTGAAATACTACAGGTTTCAGAAATTTTCACAAGTATTTCATTCACTTATAAATTGGCAGGTGATATATTCTCATTCAATGTACATACAAAAATGTCATATTTAACTCTGACAAGTGAATGGTATTTTAATTGGGAATACATTTTTGGGCCTAAACACTATTATTTTAGTATTCTCTAGGTATTATTCCACTATCTCTGAGGTCCAGTGCCAAAGAAGACAGGTCTGATGCTATTTTAATTTCAGTTGTGTTTGTTTTTTACATTTTGGAAATTGAAACAATTTTTTCTTTATACTCAAGTGTCAGAATTTCAAAAAAGATGTGTCTAAAGCATCTCTTTATTTTTTTAATTAATCTTTTCTCTACCCAGTGAGTTTTTTTTTTAATCTGCAGACTCAAGTCTTTATTTATTTATTTATTTAATTTATTGTTAAAATAATATTTAACATGAAATTCATTATTCATTATTGTTGAATCCAGTCTCAATTTTGTACAGAACATCTCTAGAACTTATGTTGCTTGACTGAAACTTTGTGCCTGTTGACTAGTAACTCCCCATCTCCCCCTCCCCAGCCCTTGGCAACCACCCTTTCATTCTTGATTCCATAAATATACTACTTTAGATATTTCATATAAGTGGAATGTAGTATTTATCTTTTTATGATTGGTTTCTTTCATTTAGCATAATATCCTCAGTTTTTCCATTCACATATTGCAGAATTTTCTTCTTTTTTAAGGTTGAATAATATTCCATTATTTTTTATTACCACATTTTCTTTATCTATTCATCTGCTCATGGTGACTTAAGTTCTTTCCATGTTTTAGCTATTGTGAGTAATGCTTCAATGAACATAGGAGTACAAATATCTCTGAGATTCTTATTTCAATTATTTTGGATAAATACCTAGTAGAGGGATGGTGGGGTCATGTGGTAGTTCTACTTTTAAGTTTTTGAGGAACTTTAATACTATTTTCCATAATGGTTGCACCATTTTGCATTCCCACCAACAGTATGCAAGGTTTCTGCATCTTCACCAATATTGTCTTTTGTATTTTTGATAATAGCCATCCTGATAGATGTGAAATAATATCTCATTGTGGTTTTGATTTGCATTTCCTCAAAGTTAGTGATGTTTTTCATGTACCAGTTAGCCATTTGTATATCTTCTTTGGAGAAATGTCTATTCAGGTCCTTTGTCCATTTTTAAATTGGGTTTTTATTGTTTTTACTGATGAGTTATAGGAACTTCTTATATATTTTGGATATTAATTCCTTATCAAGTATATGGATTGCAAATATTTTTTTTCATTCTATAAGTTGCCTTTTCACTCCATTGATTGTTTCCTTTGCTATGCAGAAGCTTTTTAGTTGGATGTAGTCCCACTTGTTTATGTTTGTTTTTGGTACCTGTGCTTTTTTGTGACATATCCATGATATCATTGCCAAAAAACAATGTCATGAAGATTTTCTCCTTTGTTTCTTCTAGGAGTTTTATATTTTCAGGTCTTATGTTTAAGTGCTTAATCCATTTTGAGTTGATTTTTGTGTATGGTATAAGATAAGAGGTCCAATTCCATTCTTTTCCATGTAGATATTCAGTTTTTGGTGATAAGACTTTATTATTACAGAAAATTTTCTTTATAATTTAATTATCATCTCTCTTTTGACTATTTTCATGTCTTTGGACTGCAGAATTATTTGCTTGTTATATTTTCTGAAACTACTGAAATACTTTCACTATTTCTATTCTTTTGGTACATTTGTTTTAATTGTGAAATTTTTTTCCAATTTTTCTATAAAAGTTAAATTTGATAAAGTCATTTTTGTGCTCTAATTGAATCTCTTCTAAAGGATAATTTTTTTGTTAAAACTGTCAAATGGTTTATCTGCCAGTTCTGTTTCATTCATGTTTACTTGTAGCATAATTCCCCTTAAGCATATTTTTTTTCTGTCTGTTTATGATTCTGTACATGCTCTCAGCTGCCAGATCACTTAGAGTCTGTCAAGAAGTGGTAAACCCATGTAGGTAAATCTACTTTTTTTCATGCAGGAAACAAGCTTACAAACTATTAAGCCTTTCTTGAGACAGAAGGATGAAGTGTTTTATATATTTATATATATAATCTATAAACTGCAGTTCCTCAAAGTTGATCCTTCAACAAAGAAACAAAAAGTATATACCCAGATATATTCCACTGCCTAAACCCTATACCAATTTCCTATATGCACTCTTTATGCCAACCTCATCTCTTGCATTTAACATGCATTTTATAAATATTAAATTTCCTGTTTACACAGGAACCCTCTTGCACTGTTGGTGGGAATGCAAACTGGTGCAGCCGCTCTGGAAAACAGTGTGGAGGTTCCTCAAACAATTAAAAATAGATCTACCCTATGACCCAGCAATAGCACTGCTAGGAATTGACCCAAGGGATCCAGGAGTGCTGATGGCTAGGGGCACTTGTACCCCAATGTTTACAGCAGCACTCTCAACAATAGCCAAATTATGGAAAGAGCCTAAATGTCCATCAACTGATGAATGGATAAAGAAATTGTGGTTTATATATACAATGGAGTACTACGTGGCAATGAGAAAGAATGAAATATGGCCCTTTGTAGCAACGTGGATAGAACTGGAGACTGTGATGCTAAGTGAAATAAGCCATACAGAGAAAGACAGATACCATATGTTTTCACTCTTATGTGGATCCTGAAAAACTTAACAGAAATCCATGGGGGAGGGGAAGGAAAAAAAAAAAAAGAAGAGGTTAGAGTGGGAGAGAGCCAAAGCATAAGAGACTCTTAAAAACTGAGAACAAACTGAGGGTTGATGGAGGGTGGGAGGGATGCAAGGGTGGGTGATGGGTATTGAGGAGGGCACCTTTTGGGATGAGCACTGGGTGTTGTATGGAAACCAATTTGACAATAAATTTCATATATTGGAAAAAAAATAATAATAAAAAAAATAAATAAAAATTTCCTGTTTACAGCAATGAGTAGATTTACACAACAACTAAATCCCCAGGAAATTCTGGGCAAAGAGCTGTAAAGAAGAAAGCCTGTCACATTATTTCATGTCATCCTTACGAAAGCCCTGTGAAGCACAGGTGATGCCTCCAGTCGACAAATGAAGAAACAGAGGGGTCAAAGAGTTAGCCATTACCTCATTTCAAAACCATAGTACATGGAGAGGCTGTGGTGTTGAGCTTTGTCTGAGCTTAAAACTGGGCTCTGTTTTCCACACCCTCCCTTGGTTTTGATTCCTAATGAAGAAAACACATCCAAGATAGCTATAGAAGCAGTTCGTGGCTATGACTCAGACTGAAGTAAATCATCACTGAGACCACAAATGAGTACTGTACAAAAACTCATAGGAAACTAATTTCAACTATAAGAAAAAAATTTTTCAAACTTCCTATTAAATTAAATTCATTTAAATTAACATAAAATACCATGGTTAGGCTGACAGCCTGACAAAGATGAAAAACATTGACCTTAGTGCTGGTAGGAGTATAATGGATGAGCATTCTCAGTCCCTTCCAGTGGAAATAAAATGTTAGCAATTTCATGGGGGAAAAAATGTGTGTATCAAAAAACTTTAAGGGGCTGTTAAAATTTTATATAATAATCCTAATTCTGGGGTTTCATTTGAAATGAGGTGAAAGATTTATAAATCATGTGGTTTGTTTCAGCATGATTTAAGATTAGAAAAAGTTGAAAATAAGTTAAATGTCCAACATAAAAAAAATTGTAAAAAAGAATAATCCCACAGGAGAAAACAGGCCAGAAGGAGTTGTGACTAATTGGTTAAGGTGGCTATTCCTGGATGGAGGTGTGGGTAAGTTTTTATTTTTATAACTACACATGGTTTCAAAATTTTCTGCCCGCGTCATTTGATTGTCAGATCAAATGTGGCAGGCCCTGGCTTGGCCCGCTGGAGGCTATTAACAGAGTAAGAAATGACACATAAAATCACATATGTGCAATAAGGCAAGAACATCCTTCTGCCATAGTAATGAGATCATTGAATGTTGATGGGGCAAAACATCAGAATATAACCAAAGAATCTACACAAATTATAAATAAGCATGCAAAAAGGTATTCATCATCATTTGTCATTAGGGAAATGTCAACTAAAACAGCAACGAGATACCACAACACACCTATTAGAATGAATTAAATCCAAAAAGGTAATAAAATCAGTTGCTGGCACAGATATGGAGCAAAAGGAACTCTCATTCATTGCTCGGTGGAAATGCAAAACGGTACAGTCCTTTTGGAAGATCATCTATCAGTTTCCTACAAAGCCAAACATACTTTTACCATGTGATCTAACAATTGTACTCCTCATTATTTACCCAACTGAGCTGAAAACTTATACCCACACAAAAACCTACCTATAAATGTGTATAGCTATTTATAATGGCCAAAAGTGGAAGCAACCAAGATGTCCTAGGTGAATGGATAAACAAACTTTGGATGGAGTACAATGAAATATTATTCAGTGATAAATAGAAATAAGCTATCAAGCTACACAAAAACATGTAAATCTTCAATGTACATTGCTAAATAAAAGAAGTCAGTCTGAAAAGACCATATATTATTATGTGATTCCATTCATATAACATTCTGCAAAAGGCAAAACTTTAGAGACAACAAACAGTAGTTGCCAAGAAATTGGAGAGGGAAGATAGTTGAATTACCAAGGCTCTTCTAGGGTAGTGAAACTATTCTGTATGATACCATAATGGTAAGTACATAAAGCTATGCACTTGTCAAAAAGCATAGAACTTTACAACACAAAGAGGAATCGTATATGTGGAAATGTTTAAAAATCAATTGGGAAGTCAAGGCCCCTTAAAATGGAATGCAGGCTGTAACAAAAGGATCTAACTGTATTACAAATGCATGACACAACCTCACAGAAGAGAGCAGGGACAAAAAGTGTAGACCTAAGTAGTTTTAGAAATGAGTATATAAGACTAAAGGCAAAGGATCTGTGCATAAGCATTGCACTGTAGATGGAAATTTTATTTCAGGATATGGGTTAAACACATCTGAAACTACTATACACATATATGGAATTGAAAAGAAAGTAGATGGTGAATGCTAAGTGTCAGGTTTCTCACTGTTGAAGCAGAATGTTACATATAAGCATGGGTAGAAGGCTAGAATAATCTGTAGGTAACAGATTAGAGCTAGAGACATCAGTATGAACTCGTGTTTAGCTTCACATAGATAGGCACGTATAGAAATATTTATAGATCTGTTAGTATCTACAAATATAGACATATAGTATATGTACACACATAAATTTCCTTGCTTTTTCAGCCAGGATGACCTAGAAGAAATGACATCCCAGTAGCAATGAACACACCCAGCACCCAGATCTTGATTTCTCATACCATTCTCCAAGGACTCCTTCGAGAAATGGCTTATTCTTGAGACAGGGAATATACAAGATGAGTCTGGAGCATCTCACTGTGCCCAAAAAACAAGAAAGTGTTAAGATACAGATACACACACACATTAACTAACTAATTAATTAATTAATTAATATGGAATAATAAGCTAATTTCCTTTGAAGAAGAATTTCAAAGAATTTATGCAGATACTCCCCATTAAGGAAGGTAGAACATAACTGTCCTTTCATTAAGTGAAGTCTGGGCATTATGACTTCCTTCCAAAGAGTGCTGTCCATTCTTTGGTAGGTCTAATAATCAAATTAAAATAAGACAGATTAACAGGAGAAAAACAAGTTTAATTACATACATATAGGGGTCCCTTAAGAATATGAGACCCAAGGACAAGCCAGGTAATTGAGGCTTGTATGTCATGTTGTGCTAAGAAATGAGATAGAGACCTTAGGTTTCAAAGGGAGAAGGGTGATTCACAGGACAATAAGAAGAGCAGATGTTTGGTAATTAGACATTAATCCTGCTATACAAATAGGTCATTTATATAAAAAACATATCTCTTGGTAATAGCTCTCTTTCCCAGCCAGGTTCCCTATCTAAATTCTTTCAGGTAGTTTAAGGGAGAGCTAATAGCTTTTATTGAGTCTGCTGGGCCTTGATTGCCATCATCTCAAAATTGTCCACATGTCAAAGTGGCACAGTTTGGAAAGACTTGTTCTGAATCCCTTCAGTACAATATGCCAAGGTGGGGGGGCAGGAATAATAACTTTATAGTAAAGAAACCTGGCAAATCTCCCTCAGCCAGCTGATCAAGGTTAAGATCAACAGCTGATAATATGTACCCTTGATATGACGTAATGAGAATGGAGGCATTTTACCTCTTCCATTTAAAAACCCATATGTCAAATCTAATCATGAGAAAAATATCAGTTGAATCTCAACTGAAGGGCATTCTGCAAAACATCTGATGAGTACTCCTCAAAACTGTCAAGGTCATCAAAAACAAGAAAGTCTGGGAATTTGTCAAAACCCAAAGAACCTAAGGAGATGCAATGACTCAGTGTAAGGTGGTGTCCCAGATGAGATCCTGGAACAGATAAAGGACATCAGGCAAAAACCAAGGCAATATGAATAAAATATGGACATTAGTTGATAATAATATACCAAAACTGGTCCATTAATTGTGACAAGCATACCAGATTAATATAAGAGGCTAATAAATCAGGGAAACTGGCTACAGGATATATGGCATATTATGTGCTATCTTCACAACCTTTATGTACATCTAATACTATTCTAAAATTAAAATGTATCCATATAAAATACATAAACATTATCACTATATTTAATTAAGTTCAAGTTTATACATAAAATTTTTAATTAAAAATTATTGAAATACTGGAAACTTAACTTACAAAATCAATGTAGAAAGTTTGAATCACAAGAAATTTAACCTTGATTTTGAACAATCCAAAATATTGTTGTGATGTTGTTCATGGTGAACTAATTGTTAAGGATGCTGAGTCATGCCAAGGTTTTCTTCTATTTTGAAACTGAAGCCTTTTCTTCTTATCTCCTATCTAGAGTCACAAAGGCTATTATGTATAGTTTTCAGTGTCCACAAAGAGAACATATTTTGATAACTTTTTTCTTTCTTTTTTAGACAATTTTGACTGTTGATCTGAACTAAATATTCCTGGAGTATATACATAACAATTGAATGACCTTTTTTTTTTTTTCAGTTGATCTGTAAAGTTTCTCAAGAAAGGGGAAAAAAGTAGGACAAAAAGATGTGAGGAAACACTCTTCAGACAAATAGCTAATTATCTTCTTCTATAAGGAATGGGAAGCAAGTTGGGATGCATTTTTAAAAAGAGTTTGACATATGGGAATGCAAGCTGGTGCAGCCACTCTGGAAAACAGTATAGAGGTTCCTCAAAAAATTAAAAATAGAACTACCCTACGACCCAGCAATTGCACTACTAGGCATTTATCCAAGGGATACAGGTGTGCTGTTTCAAAGGGACACAGGCACCCCAATGTTTATAGCAGCACTATCAACAATAGCCAAAGTATAGAAAGTGCCCAAATGTCCATTGATGGATGAATGGATAAAGATGATGTGGTATATATATATATATATATATATATATATATATATATATATATATAATGGAGTATTACTCGGCAATCAAAAAGAATGAAATCTTGCCATTTGCAACTATGTGGATGGAACTGGAGGGTATTATGCTAAGTGAAATTAGTCAGTCAGAGAAAGAGAAAAATCATATGACTTCACTCATATGAGGACTTTAAGAGACAAAACAGATGAACATAAGGGAAGGTAAACAAAAGTAATATAAAAACAGGGAGGGGGACAAAACAGAAGATAGTCATAAATATGGAAAACAAACAGGGTTACTGGAGGGGTTGTGGGAGGGGGGATGGGCTAAATGGGTAAGGGGCACTAAGGAATCTACTCCTGAAATCATTGTTGCACTATAAGCTAACTAATTTGGATGTAAATTAAAAATAAATAAATAAATAAATAAATAAAATTAAAAAAACAAACAACAACAACAAAAATAGTTTGACATATACACATACAAAAGAGAGTGTCATGCAGCTGGTTTTGACATAATGTGAGTCCTTGAGAATTTTATCAAGTCATCTGATCAAAAAGCCCACACTCACTTAAACAAAATGATGTCTCTTCTAGACAAATAAGGCAATTCCCTTGTGAGGGCTTTGAAAAATTTTTTTGTTGCTAAAGTCTGTGAAAAATCCTCAAATATTGAAGATCATGCAACAGGTGATTTGCCAGGCAATTTTTTTTTTATTTACAACCATATTCTTTAATTTCTGACTTCAAACCATCAAGAAAAAATTATGAAGGTCTTTGGAAATGTCAATAGTAGCCAATCCTAAATATTGTTTAAAAATACCATTAAGAGAGACAGTGTCTCATATTTTTCATTAGCTTTAGCTAAAGAATATTTTAGGCAGGCAAATTTTGGACCTAAATGCATTCGGAAGCCTTATACCATTTAAAGAAAGTAGATCATGAAACAGTAGGGATTTTGTTTCCTTTCTGTTCTAAAGTGCTGCTCAAGTGAACTATCCTGCCTATATTAAAACTTCTCTAAAGTGTTCTCTTTGGTTTCAAATATCTTGGTAAAATTGTGCCAGTTAGAAAGATATGCACAATAATTTGAGTTAATAGTGATAAAATATAAGGAAAGCAAGGGGTCAGCCTGGAGGAAGTGTAGTTTATATTGAAGAAACCAATGAAAATTACAAAATATCTATAACCAGCACTCTCAACAATAGCCAAATTATGGAAAGAGCCTAAATGTCCATCAACTGATGAATGGATAAAGAAATTGTGCTTTATATACACAATGGAGTACTACGTGACAATGAGAAAGAATGAAATATGGCCCTTTGTAGCAACGTGGATGGAACTGGAGAGTGTGATGCTAAGTGAAATAAGCCATACAGAGAAAGACAGATACCATATGTTTTCACTCTTATGTGGATCCTGAGAAACTTAACAAAACCCATGGGGGAGGGGAAGGAAAAGAAAGAAAAAAAAGAGGTTAGAGTGGGAGAGAGAGCCAAAGCATAAGAGACTCTTAAAAACTGAGAACAAACTGAGGGTTGATGGGGGGTGGGAGGGAGGGGAGGGTAGGTGATGGGCATCGAAGAGGGCATCTTTTGGGATGAGCACTGGGTGTTGTATGGAAACTAATTTGACAATAAATTTCACATAATAAATAAATAAATAAATAAATAAATAAATAAATAAATAAATAATAAGGATGGCTCTCGTATGATTGCGTGTGTCTGGAGCTTGGTAAAGACTGATCATCATCTATTGGGGCCAGAAAATATCTAGTTTCAAGCAGATAAAATTAAATAAGTGCAGTTTTTGAGAGAATACAAAAATAAGACCGAGGAAGAAGTTCTTACCAGGTTTTTAGATGGTGACCGGGGCAAAGGTTGCTCAAAGAACACTGAGAAGAAACCTCAATTTCTCAGCCCCTGAGATGGCTTGATGATGGATTTCTCAGATCTGGATCTATAGACTTTCCCTTCAAAGACAAACAACTTCTAAGATACAAGGCAAGCAGACAACAGGGGATTAAACAAACAGGTAGTAAATACTAATAAACAATTTTATGAAAGAACAATATGAATATACTCTAATGAGTAAAAATCCCAAAAGACCTAATTCCTAAGAAAAACAAATAAACCCAATGCTGAAAAGGCTTTAGCAAAATAGGGGAGTTCGATTCAACATATACTCACCACCCTGCCAGGGCACATGGCATCTGGTGCAGGTACAGGCACAAAGTCCAAGATGTGTGTGCCATCACTGAGTCAAGCATACCAGGCCAAGGCAGGAAGCTCTCAGTGCACCTAAGTGGAGCTTTATTTCCATAATGCTCTTCAGCCAAAGACCACCAGGGGCATACCTGTAGTTAAACAAATTGGTTTTATTACTCTTTTCAGTGAGAAGGAACATGTACCATAGGGAACCATGGCATCTTCACAAGAGGCTGTTCCAAAGAATCTATCATATAATTTGGTTTCTAGTTGGCTGAATTGAGATGCTCTCAGAAAATGTAGACAATTCTATAACTGGGTATCCCAATTCATCATATCTAGGGGGAGGACCCTCAAGACTATAGAAGGAAAAAGTTATAATTGATCAAGAAATTGCAGTCACTCATTATAGCTGAGAGAGAGGTGTTTGGCATTTTGTGGGTGGCATAGGAACCTTGTTTTTCATCTATACTTAGACAACATTGAAATGGCCTTGCTTTGTCTCACTTCATAATGGCCTCAGAGGGACTTTGTCTGAGTTTTGTGTTCTGTAAGATTGCTTGTGTGCAATAGGAAAATAACATGATCTAGATATGAATACCAGACCAACTCCCTGGATATCTGGGGCTGTATATTTTTTTTTTTGTCTTTCTCAAAACTAAAGTTTTGGGAAATACACACATACAATTAGAATTAATTATAATATAGGGTGAGAAGTGAGTTATAAGGATGTATAGAAGGTGGAGTAGTGGTATGATGTAGGGAATCATCTAAGGTATGGATGGGGGCCACCATGGAGCAAAGCTTAGTTCTAGAAAAATATCCACAATGAGGTGATATTTAACCTAAGTCTTGACAAATAAGGAAGCATTCCTTAGGTAAAGCAGATGAAGGATATGCACAAAGTTGGGGGAAGAAGGCAATTTAGCAGAGGTAAATTGACACATACAAAGGAAAAGAGTTTTTAGTACTGCACAGTAGGAGAAACAACAAAGAATACAAATCATAGAGAAATAAGGCTGTATGTAGAGGCATGAGTCAGATATTAATGGCCTTTCTAAACTGCTAAGGAATTTGACCTTAGATGATAAATATCCATTGGAAGGTTTTAATTAGTGGACTAATGAGATATTAGATAGAAGATAAAACCAAGGTATAGACAGACCAGCAAGGAAACATTTTCAATCATTCAGGAGTTACCCAAGGGAGGTCTAAACTAGGGCCCTGTTGATGGGATAGAAAGGAGGAAGGTGACAGAGACTTTAGGTCTACTTCCTAAAGCCAGAGGTGAATTTTTCATGAAGTAAATGAGGCTTTAGTTTTAGGAAGCTTCACTTTTCACTGGCCCTTTTCAAGACCCTGGGCATGGCTCACAGACTGTCTTATGTAGTCACAGGTTTTGTAAAGTTTACAAAGTAAGTTATTTTAACTACAATCAGGTAAATGTCTCCTTCTCCTTGGAATTCTGGTCCTTCACAACTCCCCTCAGGTTGGGTGAAATTGGATGGCTATGAGAATTCAAGGTCTGGCTGAAGAAAGTAATATGGGGGCATTAGAAGTTAATAAATAAAAATACCCTTTTCTAGATTTTTTTAATGTTTATTCATCTATTTTGAAAGAAAGAGAATAAGTGGGGAAGGGGCAGAGAGAGAAGAGAATCCCAAGCAGGCCCCATACTCAGCATTTAACTCGATGTGGGGTTCAATCCCAAGAACTGTGAGATGGTGACCTGAGCCAAAACCAAGAGTCAGACACTTAACCAACTGTGCTGCCTAGGTGCCCCTCTTTTCCAGATTTTTAAATATTTTTGGTATTTTTCATTTTGTGTATGTGTAATTAGTTGTCATTTGTTCGCAATGAATATTCACTTTCATACAGAATTTTGCATTCATGAATTTGTATTCTTTTTCTTTAAGTGGATCCCAACATTTGTATGAGTGCTGAGCCTCACAGACTTGAACTTCACCATGCTAATCACTCAGTATTATGACACAAACAGCTAGAGGTGTTATCTTGATAAGAACATTTCCTATGGCTCTGGCACTGGAAGATGTCTGCAATGGAAGAAAAGCAGCTTTGCTACTTACAGAGCCAGAAGCTAGCCTGTGGAAAATTCTTCCAATTACCAGACATGCAAAATTTTAACTAGAGGATGGCATTATCATTGGTTTCCTCTTAGGAATATACTTGATACCATTCAAAAACTCCTAGATACTTTTCTGGATAGGAATCATATAGAAAATAATTTATAACAAGTCCTATGATTGCAAAGCACAAAATCACAGCTATCCTACAAACTGTGAATGTTCATCTGTGTGTGAAATTATGTTTTACACATTCCAACACAATGGGGTTTTAACAAATCTTGACACATTATGTGAAAGTCACATAAATAATACCAAAGTAATAATTCATTAAGAAAAAGATATAAATTTCAAAAAGAAGTGGTAAATAAACTCTTGAATTCTTTGATAATATAATTAATAAAAATGAGCAAATGGGGGCTCCTGGATGGCTCAGTAGGTTAAGCATCACTCTTGATTTCGTCTCAGGTCGTGATCTACAGTCATGAGATCAAGACTGCCTTGGTCTCCGCACTGAGTGTCTGTCGAGCCTGCTTGGGATTCTTTCTCTCCCTGTCTCGCTCTCTGTCCCTCCCCAACTCATTCTCAATCTCTCTCTCTCTCTCTCTCACTTTAAAAAAATAAAAAAGAAGCAAATCATATGAATTCATTGAGAAAATATTTAAATTTCCTGCTGATTTGACACAAAATACTGATTTCAACAAAGACTGCAGCAACCACAAAATCTTCTAAGATGCCAGTGCAATGAGACACAACTAGTAAACTGGTAAATAAGTGTCAATAATTGAGGGAATATTTGAAATATCCTGCAATGTTATGATTCATGTATGAAAAAACTTTAACAGAAGTTGCTGTAATTTAATAGCAATGTTAAAAATGTATGTTATTACTAATAATGAGTTGAGAAACTAAAATAAAAATTTTCAACTATCAATAACAAAAGAACAATTTTCAAAAATCATGCTAAATTTTTAAAAAATTTTAAAAAGGTGGGTGGCTCAGTCGTTTAAGCATCTGACTTCAGCTCAGGTCATGATCCCGCAGTTCGTGGGTTCAAGCCCCACATTGGGCTTTGTGCTGACAGCTCAGAGCCTGGATCCTGCTTCAGATTCTGTGCTTCCCTCCCTGACCCTCCCCACTCACACTCTGTCTCTCTTTCAAAAATAAATATTAAGAATTTTTTTAAATTCAAAAATCATGCTAATGACTGCATTATCTTTAGATTCTCTCCACAGAAAATATTACATTCTGTGTCACATGAGGAAAAGATCAGAGTATGCAGCCAAAAAGAAATGTAGAAAAAAAATTAACATGGGGGCATTAGAAGTTAATAAATAAAAATATTCTTTTCTAGATTTTTAAATATTTGTGATATTTTTCATTTTTAAATGTGTAATTCGTTGTGATTTCT
Source organism: Panthera pardus (assembly GCF_024362965.1). Taxonomy (NCBI): domain Eukaryota; kingdom Metazoa; phylum Chordata; class Mammalia; order Carnivora; family Felidae; genus Panthera; species Panthera pardus. Next base: position 17,922,719 of record NW_026526810.1, on the reverse strand, counting down.
TCTTACTCTAAATATTCACTTCCATACAGAATTTTATATTCATGATTTTGCATTCTTTTTTTTTTAAATAGATCCTAACATTTGTGTAAACTCTAAGCCCCCAAAACTTGAATGGGCTTCTACTCAACCAATAAAAATCTAAGCCTGTGTGCCCTCAAGAATTATCTCCCTGACAACTTCATTCCTACTGAAAAGCAAGCATGGCTTCATGATGAATGACATCATCTTTTTAATGGTTGCTACAGTCTCTTCAATCACATGCTAATTCTCTAAAGCAATGACTATTTTTTTCAACATACTTGGAAATGTAGCGTATTTTAAAGGAGTCCCCATTTTAGAGATGAATTCATAAATGTTTTTTATTCACTGAAGGGAATTTTCTTCTCCCTCTAATAATTCAGGAATTCTCATTGATTTAAATAATGTTGAATTGGGGCACCTGGGTGGCACAGCAGGTTAAGCATCCAACTCTTGATCTCAGCTCAGGTCATGATCTCATGGTTTGTGAGCTGGAGCCCTGAATCAGCTCTTTGCTGATGGTGTGGAGCCTGCTTGGGATTCCCTCTCTTCTCTGCCTCTTCCCCAATTGTGATGCTATCTCTCACTCTCTCTCAAAATACGTAAGTAACGTTAATTTAAAAATTTTAAATAATGTTGAAGTTGTGAATCACATTTCAACTCTGCTTTTACACACCAGAATAAATTTGTTAAATAAATACTCTGTGACTGCTCTTTTCCCACCCCGCAGCCCACTAGGCTTTCATCTTTGCATGGTGACTTTAAAAAGCAAAGTGTCTATATCCTGGGAGCAAGTGTAGTTTTTTATTGTTGTTGTTGCTGTTGATGTTGCTGTTGGAAAACTCAGATTTCAATTAAATAGTATGTTTTCCTTAAGTCTCTCCTATTATTAGGTAAATCTGGATGATCACAGTTAGGGGAAGAATTGTGTTAAAACATGAAATTTCCGTTGTAGTAAATCAAAACCAGTGGCTGATTGGCAATTCTATGTGGCTAGCCCAATATAATGAACAGTTACTTTTTAAATAAATGTTTGGTTTGGCTTAGAGAGTAATCAGAGATGCTCTATGGAAGCAATGCCAGTTTTTTGTTTGCTTTGTTTAGTATATTTGTTAGCAAGAGTAAGGGTGGTTACCATCTTCCTTCCCAACTGGACACATTTTTAGAAACACAAATTGAGGAACTTGGACTTGCCAAAAAATCACTTTCATAATCTTACTATCATTGAAAAGAAAATAAACCAATCAAAAATTATTGCATATCTATCGTATACTAGGCCCCATGTTTAGTATGGACAGGATAGAGAGATAGTTCAGAATCCTACCCCATCTTAACAGCCATCTTGTGCCTCTGGCCCCTCCTGCCTCAGAAGGCTCTGCATTCAGGTGATGAGGGGCTGGGGGATGCCAGTCAACTATTGATTTTTCAGAATGTTAATGAATAACCTTGAAGTCTGTGCTGTGCTCCTTGTTCTCCCATGTGGGAGATGCAGAGAGTGTTAAGAGTAGGAAGAGGCCCCAAGACTCTCTACTGAGAGGACTGCCTCCCAGACAATCCTAATATGCTGCCATCATAGGGTACCTGGCTATGGGCAGCACAGAATTGAAAATGCCAAATTAAATATACACCTTCCACACTTCAATACCTAATTGCCAAGTTGTTCCTACTCATTCCTTCCCTTCCCCCCACAAATGGACTGTGCCCATTTCCATTGTCTGGGTTTGTGTCCTCACTTCTTCCCTAACACTGGATATTTTAGCATTGTTTTACATTGTGCTGCCATGGTTACACATGAGGCTGAGCTTTTTCCCTGAATTTACTGGCTAATCAGAACTCCTTGCCCCCTATACCTGTGGGTTTCCCCAGATGCTTAGTTTCAGTTGTATGGTATGCATAGTCACCTTTTCCTATCAAACATATTTCAAACATTTCCTTACAATCTGTAGCTAGAATTTTGACATATTGATGTTATTTATGGTCCCTTTCATGTCGAAAAATGTTTTCAATTCTTAAGAATTTTGATTTTTCATCAGACATTTGAAATTCTTAGAGATTAGGAATATTTTAATCCCTTCACCCTTCTTCCCTTTTTCCTTAGGGTGATCCTGGCTCTCCACCCTGGTAATGTTATCATGCCCCAAGGTGTGTGTATTACTTGCACAGCAGTGGGTCTTGCTATTAAGTGCCTGAGAAGCAGTTCAAGAACAATGCGCGGTTTACGAAAATTGAAAAACAGAATTGCTTGGTCATAAACACATTTAGAAAATCCTGACACTGTGCCTCCCTGATCAATTTTTAGGAGTTTCTAAGAACTTCCTTTTTCCCACATACTTGCCAACACTTCACATTTTCACACTTTTGCTTTTTGTCCAAATGCTAGCTGGGAGCCAGAGAGGTTGAGACTTTTTTCAAATTGTGTTGTCCATGGGGTTCCTCTCCAACTAATGGCCTATTCACAGCAAGTTCTCACTTTCATATCGCAGTGTTTGTCTTACTAAAAATCGTGTGTAGTTTCTTATCTATATATTTATCTTTTATGTTTATTCCCAATCTGTGTTGTTGTTGTTGTTGTTGTTGTTGTTGTTTTTATTCCCCCCACCCCCGCCCCCAGGTACGAGTTCTTTACTGTAGTGCAATGTGTGGATTTTTCCTTTACTGTTTTGGGTGTTTTGCTTTGGTTTTATTAATGTAAGGCCAATCCTAAACAAGATCGTGAAAACAGTAGTCTCCGAAGGCCATATTCGCCCAAAACGTTCCCCACAGGTTATTCCGGGTTTCATTCATGCAGGCATCTAATTTGTGAAATTCCAGTTAAAATGCCCTAAGGGCTAAACTCTCATGATTGGAAAAATTTGGTCTAATAAAAGGTTATCCGCAGCGTCAAACCCTGAGAACTGGGACCTGGGGAGCCAATCTCAGAATTTGTTCCTTGAGCCATTTAGTCCATTCTTATCCAAATCTCACCGCGGGAGTTTTTTAACAGAGATTTCTGGAGATTCAGTCCTGCCTGCAGCCTCTCCAAGCGCGGAGACAGGCAGGCTACAGCGTCTATTAGACAAAGCACCCGCTCCCACCCTTGGGCGGAGAAAGCGTCGGGAGCTGGGGAAAGCCGAAAAGCCACGCATGCGCAGAAAGCTAGTGCGGCAGGAGGCGGGGTCGAACACAGAAGGCGGAAGCTGAGAGAATGTTTCAATTTACTTACATGGCAAGGTGGAGTTGTCTTCTCCCACATGGTCTAGCGGTTAGGATTCCTGGTTTTCACCCAGGCGGCCCGGGTTCGACTCCCGGTGTGGGAAAAGGTTACATTTTAAATTAACTCTCTTAAAATTATCACCCAGTCAATTTAGACCATTCCTAGCAAAAATGTATTAAATACAGCTGTAATTACTTAAATAAAGCTGTAATTACATAGGGGGAACGTGGAGATCGGAACGCCTAGCTTGTAATACTCAACCCAGAAAAGCTTGCTTGTGTGGTTAATTAACTTCTGCCCATCATACAAATCATTTAAAATGTTACAAGTGATCGTAATATTTAGTGGTCAAACTATACTGGTAAAGGATTTTTTTGTTGTTGTTCCTACTTTATTCAGATAATTTACATATAACACTGTGTACGTTTAAGGTGTACAGCATGATGGTTTTTACGTTATATATTTACCATAGTAGCGTGAGTTAGTAAATACCTCCATCACCTCACATAATTACCAGTTCTTTTAGACTTCTTAGAATTCTTATGTCCTGGCCAATTCACTGCTGTCTATGCCAACACTGTTTCTGGACCAAAATTAAAGAGACGGTGAACAATAGGAAGAGAGAAGGGGCATGAGAAACCTGCACTCAAGAGCAGCTGATATTTGAGAACTCGGGATGGCAGGCTGCTGTCCTGAAGGAAGAGTCACTAGGGCTGAGATAAGAAATGAGAGGTTTCCAAATAGAAGTACAGCTTTAACAGAGGTTTAACAGAGGTAGAGAGTGAAGGAAAAAACCAAATCCACTCACTTAGCGAACTTTCACAGAACGTGTGGGGAAACTGAAGCGTGGAATCAGCTTCTGGATAGAATCACACATGTGCTTAGGTTGAAGCCAGCACTCAGCAAATTCAAACTTTCAGAAGCAGAAAGAGCCTTGAAACTTTCTCAGCTTCTAAACCATTTCCAGGATAGAAGTAAAATATTTTTTTATGAATAGGCCTACATACTTTTAATTACAAGTCTAGATGAGTAGTGGTTAATGCACACAACACTATCTCCTTTGAAAATTCTATTGTTTGAATGAATCCTGTGCCATTCACTGGGATTGATCATATCATGTGAGCAGACTCATGATATACCGGTTGCAGATGTCTTGGGCTTGATTTGGACAATAAAACCATTTGAGAAAATATCCAAGGCCTCTGAACCATCCATAAACAAACAACATGAGTTACACACAGAGTTAAAATTTATATGGGGAAATTGTGCATGCATAGGCAGTCACTTCCATTCTTTGATTGAATTTGAATTTTATTTTCTTAGTCTGGATGGAGACAATATAGATTTGACCATAAAGAACATTTAAGTGTTCTGCAAATTATTGTTTCAGACATTGTTCATTATGTGATATATGACAAATTCTTTTAAGATTTAATTCTGAAAATTAAGTTAAATTAAATCTGCAAATACGTCTCAGACTGATTGCCTTCTCTCCATTCATACTCCCATTGCACATCTCCATGGTACCACTGGCTTTGGCCAGAACTATCTTAACAGCCTCACCCAGGGCTGGCTACAGTGGTAGATATAGAGGAGACTTTACATCTCACTTTTGGAAAAACCGATGAAAATATTTCATTCATTTAAGATAATCCCATCATACTACCCTGAATATTATGCCCTTGTACAGAAGTGAAATACAGGTGGAAAGCTGAGGAGAATGGATGTCAAATAACCAAAAGGGTAGGCTGTTCTGGTTATTTTCTTGTTTGCTCTTGCCTTCTTTCATATCTTTCATATTCTTCTCCTTTTTGAGAGGGCTGCATCCCTGCAAAATTCATTTCCCAGACTCCCTTTCCAGTAGATGTCTGGTTAGCTTTTACCCAAGGGAAGTACTGGCTGAAAGACTGAAATGTGTTAAGAAAGCAGAGCCATTTTTTTAATGCTTCTGATGTCTTTGGTAGCAGTGGGCATCCCTGATGGCTACTAGCAGCTGTAGACTCCGGTGGCATTGGGGATTCCTACAGGGGCTGCTGTCAGCTGTGAGCCACCAGTGGTGTCACAATGGGTGGCAATGGACTCTACTGCTCCTTAAAGTTTCCACAGAGCATAGTGGGTTTGAAAGTCACAATGTGCCTCTAATGGCAATGGCAGTGCCCACCAGTGACATGCAGAGTGGTGTCCTACCTTCAGGAGCTCTTCACCACCTCTTCTTTTTTATTCTTTCAGCCCTAAGTGAATTGTGGTATCTGCAGTTACTAGTTTCTGAATAATCTAATTTTATATCCTCTTTAGCTCCTCCAGCACTTCTAAAAAGTCTGCAACCAATTCCCTCTGCTAAATTTCCTGTTCGAAATATTTGTTTTCTTGACTGCAGACCAAGAGGCACAAGTGTTGTTACTGTGTAATTGCCATCTACTGTTATTCTTTTAGCCTTACTGACTTTTTGAGGGGAGTTGAGTGAAAAACTAATTCTGTATGTCAGGGAAATTTCTTGAAGAAATAATATTCACCTAAGGCCTAGAGGATGAGTTAGCAAGGTGAGGGGATATGCAAATGTACATGACTCAAGTTATTCTCAAGATCAGTCTGCCTTTTGCACAGGTCAAGTAGATGAGTCAAAAACTAGATACATCATGGGAAAACTCCCGCATCTTTCAGGTCTCTGTTGGTGGTACTAACCTCTCTAATTCTCCCTAGGATGCACAATTGATTTTGGTTACTCTTTTGGTTAGAAAGGGAACTTGCAGGGGCTACCATTTGTCTTTTCTGGCCATAGTAGTCCTCATTCCAAGATTCAGGGAGCAATGTGATAATGCTGATTGCCAAGTAATACATTTGAACTGAATATAACAGAATCAGGTGTGTCCACAGACCCACTGGAACAACTTTGAGATAGACAGAAGCCAAAACTTCCTTTATCTCCTAAGCTCCAATGAACCACATAAAAGTATTCAAAGGCCAGGAGGAACAAATAACAACAGCAACATTAATACTAGTAATTCCTAGCTGCCTAGCCACAGGAAAACATTTGTGTTAAATTAGCTAGTGTTAAGTCAACGGAATGAATGGCTATATATAGGTCCTCTGGGGAAAGGGTTGGGGACATATTTACAGCCTATTCTTGTGGCAGTGTTGAGGGGGGTTCTTTCTCAAGTGGAACCAGTCTACCCTTCCTTCAGTAGGACTCCAAACTATGAACTAATTTGGCTTTTGTTACCCAACCACATGCAACACATTTCCATTGTCGTGACTCAAGCCACATTCTGGTCACCAAATCTACAGTTTTTTAATTGTATATATCAAATAATACTTTATCAAACCACCCATGTACTTAATTACTAGGACACCACTGCCAAGGATCCCTGTTGTTCCAGCACTGCTTCAGTGACCAAACCCACTTTTGTCCTGGCAGCTTGGCTTCTTGGACTTTGCTACTCTGGGAGTCCATGATTCCCATTGAATCAGGAGCCCTTGTAGTTTTTCCCAGTGATCTTGGCATGTGGAAGACTGACACCAAGGGTTTTTCAAGCTTCTGGTGCTCCCCTTACAAATGCATTTATCAATACCTTAATGAAGGAACTATTTTCTGGGCCTCTCTTGGGGGTATAGTAGATGTACAAGTGTTTGTGTCTCATTTTATAAATTCCACTGCAACATGACAATTTGTCTAAACCTTTAAAAATATTTGTCTATCCTATATCACCCATGTATGACTTTATAATTCCAATGGAGGTGGGCCATAGTTGGTCCAGGTTTCAGTTAATTAACCAAGCAAACTTGGACTTATAGCCACTCCCAGATACTCGGACTAACCCATGGAATCCATATGCACAAGTTTGGCCCAATCTAATGTTATCTCCTGCCTCCTTGGTGTAACGATCTTAGGATCCATTTCCACACCTATTCCTCACCTTTCTTCTAATATAAATTGGCATAATCTTATAATTATTTCAAAGTCTAAACTATCTCATGCTGGGTCAGACTTTATACCCTACCTCACGGCAGGCCTAGGATTGAGTTCCAGTTTGGGGTCTGGAAACTTTGGAGGGTGATGAGAATAGACCAGGTGTAAAATGAGCATCCCCTTGCAATATAATTGCCATGGTTAAAATTCATATTGAGTCTCTTGGTGTGCAAAGTGTAATCTGCGAACCAGCAGCATCAGCATCTTCTAAGCACTTTCTGGAAATGCAGAAAGCCAAGCAACACCCTAGACCTACTGAGTCAAAATATGCATTTTAACAAGATACTCAGGTGATTCTTATGTGCATTAACATCTGAGAAGCACGGACTGAGTCCTGTAGAAAGGAAGACTAGCTTTCTCAGACCCAGGGAGGGAAGCTGCTTCTATAGCAAGAAAAAGCTCAAGGAAATTTGGGGCTTCATAATTCTCAGGTTTAAATCTTCCCATTCCTTGTTTTGGGGTTCCATTCTTTCTTAACCAATGCACTGACTTTCACTTAAGTAATATGGAAAAGCTATGAGTCAGATTTACACTGTAATTCCACAATTGGCAGAATCAAATTGTGGGCTTAATTTTCAGCAATATCTCTTATGTCTTATTTCTATAAAGGATAAGGAATTGTCTGAGGGCCATCACAAATGATCTCTAGTCCTCTGGCCATATATTGAGTTGAGAATTTAAAGCCTTGAGTGATTAATTTTCTTTTATGTAACTCTCCAGTACAGTCAGAAATAGCCAGCCCACCATCACGGTAGTTGATTGTAGCAGTCTTTTGGTCTCCCAACATCTTACCTTCAATAGACTTTTTATTTCAGCTAATACCAGGTTGCTATTTAAATAAATATCTTGCCTCTGCATATGTGAATTATCAGTATCTTTTTTTCCACTGATAATGAGGTTATTGCCGCGTTTAAGTCTAGGGAAAGATAAGTCTGAAATTTTCTTCTTTAAGTGCTTATTTCCTGAAGGCACTGTTGGCTACAAAAATTGTGTAAATGGTTGTCTAGTTAGACAATCAAAAAACATTTCAGATATTTCTAATAGATGTAGGGATAGATGAGCAAAGAGGAAGGAGGTGGCTTTAGCAAAACTCAGGAGCATCACACTCCTGACATTGTTGGAGTCTGCTGATAATATAGCTGGAACGACCCAGACTGCTAATTCAGACTGCAATCACTCAGTCATTTATGGTGGCCACTGCAGAATAAGTGGCCAATGCCACATATTTAAACACACTGCCCCAGCTGCTCAAACTACTGAAGCTCATGGACAGCTCCTGTTACCTCTGTTAGAAATGCCAAAGACACTGGAGCCTAGAGTCAATCACTGTACTTAAAAAGACAAGAAGAAGAATATGCTCCTTCCTACTGTTACTGTCTTCAATTGACTGAGCCTAATCTGATTAGGCCAGCTGGTCAGGTGAACTGGAAATGTGTGTAAGATTGCAGCCCTCTGCAATATAGAGGAGAAGAAGTATATGCTTATGCAGACAGAAGGAATGATGGCAGCCATCTTTGAGACAGCTCTGACATCTATGAAGGTGTTTACTGTGGTTTCAACTCTTCCAAGCCTAACCCACAGTTTCTCAGTATTGTGTTCCACTGCTCTATCTCTAGGCCCTCATCTCCTTTTCCCACTTTGTCTCCAAGTGCCTTGTGCAGTTACAAACATGGCTTTACTTGCAGCCTCAGTAAAGGATGCTTCATTTTTGTTGATAAAGCAAAATGTTTATAAAAAACAAACAAACAAACAAAAAAAGACAATTGACTTTTTATTGAAGCCTGCTTTATTAAAAGGCATGATGAGTTCTTCTTAATTCTTCCTGCGGGAGGAGCAAAACAAGTGAAATTATCTTGTGGCATATAACCTAAAATATGATAGTATTGGCTGTGACCCATTTTCCTAATATTTGTACAAACTGCAAAAACCCTGGTTTCTTACCAGCTGGTTCACTTTCAGTTTGCTATCACACTTTTTCTTATAATGCTATACTTGTTTTATTCTGGTTTGTTTGTTAATAAAAACAAATTGTTCATGGCAACATCTTAATAAATCCTATTAATTATTTTAAAAGGGTATATTTAAAAAAAGACCTCAAATAGAGTTGCTTATACTAAGCCCCTTGTCATTAACCCAAGACCTAACTTAATTATGGCTTCAGCTCTCTCAGAAATGGAATCTTAAATTTTTTTTTAATGTTTATTTTTGAGAGAAACAGAGACAGAATCCAAGTGGGTTAGGGGCAGAGAGAGAGGGAGACACAGAGTCTGAAGCAGGCTCCAGGCTCTGAGCTGTCAACACAGAGCCAGACACGGGGCTCAAACTCAGGAACTGTAAGATCATGACCTGAGCTGAAGTCAGTCGCTCAACCCACTGAGCCACCCAGTTGCCCCAGAAATGGAACCTTAAACCAGTCAATCAGGAATCATCTGATCAGCACTAGTTAGGTAATCGGCCTGACAGACCCTTGCCATAAGAAAGGAAAGTAACCTTTTAGTAACCAGTTGCTTTTTTGCCTTGTATACCTTCCTTGTCCCCACTCACTTCTGCCTATAAAAGTCTTCCATTGTGTACAGCTCCTCAGAGCTCCTTTCTGTCTGCTAGATTGGATGCTGCCTCATTCATGAGTCACTGAATAAAGCCAATAAGATCCTTAAAATTAACCCACTTGAATTTTGTTTTTTAATAAGAAGCTAATATTATATCTACCTTAAGATATAAATAAGTATATAGAAAATATGTCAATAAAGAGAGAATACAAAAGCATAAATGTTTACTAATGGTAAAATTGTTTTCAAATTTCATACTTTGGACTTTGACTACAGAGGAGCAAAGCCCTAAGAGCACACATTCTCTTTCAGATAGGATCAGGCAGGTGGTGGAAATCCTGGTGAGCTCTTTAATATGTCCTAGAGACAGATATCAAGCTCACAGAACTAAACATCTACATCAATACCTAGTAATGTAAGACCAAAAGTTCATTTAAGAAGCATGGAACGACTATTCTAAGTAGTCAGCATAACCAGCTTTTGTGGACAGCCCAAAAAAGATGACCTAATTCTTACTCTCTAGGATGTTTTTGCAAGGAGTGGTTGTTAGAGGGGAAAAAAAGGTAAAAATGTTGATAATGTGCCTATTAATTCTCCATTCACCCACACAGGAAAACCTGAGGGTGTTTTTGTTGCTTCTTTTCATTCATAATCTCATCAAACATGATGCTTCTTTTAGTTGATCCAAAGAGCTTCCCAGAGATTCCCCACCTCCTTCTCCTCAACACTATACTCTTAGGTCTGGGCCCAAAACATCCCACCTAAAAGATCATGAACATTGGCTTTCTTAAACATTCAGGAGAGAGACTTTTGGACTGAAATGGTGTCAGGTGCTGGCTCTGACACATCTGAGATTTTCCACTACTCTGTCTATGAAGACTCCTTAAAATGACATATCATGGCCAGAAACTATGACTGTTTTCAGACTGAGATCCATTTTTATCTCCTACAACCAAAGAAAGCAAGCATGGTACAAGCATGATTAAAAAGTCCCCTGTTAGACCACTGGAGATGGAGTTGGCTCACCTCCTGCAAGTAGTGGGATGCCTATATATAGAGAGTACAACTGGGCCCCTACTGCTCCAACTTCAGCCCCTCAACCCATCCCACTCCCCTCAGCCACTGCTTCCACACAAGTTAAAGATACAGGACTCAGACAATAGGGCAGGCATCTCTCAGTGGTAGTAATTCCCCACAGGACTACTGCCTATTGAGAGGGAGGATTCCTACCCTGCAAGAGACATGATCAAAGTGACTGGTGATATTTCTAGTTACATTTTCCTGCATATTCCAGGAAGCTCCCTCCTCCCTTACTGCCATCACCAACTGTAGTATCTTCCCTGCCTATGATGTGTTAGGAAAGAAAAAAAATTTGACAATGTTTAGTATTATGGGGGTAACTTTCTGAATCAGACATAAAACTGCTTCCCACCAACTCCCTCTCCATTTCTCTCTCTCCATGTCTAGATTGCAGATCCAGAAAACAAGCCAGCTCAGCTGAGCTCCTGACAAATTGCTGCAGTGAAAAGGGAAGTCCGTTATGCACAATGCCATTCTGGAACTGCAAAAAGCCTGAAGAGTCCACAGGTCATTATAGAGAAATGCTAGTGGATCACTTGCAAGAATCTGAGGTTCCCACAGAGCACATTACCAATGGGCCTTGGGAAGTGCTAGCAGGTTCTATAGGGAATTCTTGTAGGCTGCTAGTGAATTGTTCATACAAGATCTTCAGGTTCAAGAGGGACAACTGATCCTTCTTTTTAGCTCCTGACTCCCTGGCTGAGCTTCACCAGTGGGTCAGAATAGAAATGCGACAGAGGGATTCAAAGAAAGCTGGGGAAATAGTTCTTAAGTCCCTGCTATGGATCTCAGTCAACAGAACCAAAGATGATGGTGGATAGGGGTAGTTCTTATAAGCCTTGTGACTCCAAGCATGTCCCTGGTGCTGGTAAACAGCCTTGGTGCAGCAAGTTGTTGGAATTTAGAAGACAGAGAGAAATAAAGAGAGAGAAAGCATAAAGCCCTTGGGTTTGCTTTGCTCAGTGGCCCTAAATAACCTTAGAGACATAGATGTCCTCTAACAGTAATCTTTCTAAAGCTAGTAAGGGAGAGTGACACAGTGTGGGACAAGTCCCTCCCTCCTTCTGAGAAATGTGACAGTAGTCCTGCCAGGGTAACTGGATGCAAGCTACAGCTGCAGCCTCCTGGGCACCAAGCCCTCCCCTGCAGGGAAGCTGGCTCAGTTCAAAGCTGTGCCTGCAGCTAGGAAATAGCTGTCTACCTGGCCCATTGCACTCCCCAGCCCTTCCCTCCTTCTTCCTCCCCATATAACTTGTGGCCAGATCCTAAAGGCTTCCCCTGTGACGGATGCAGGTCCTCTAAGACTGTACTTCTTATGTGCATACCCTGCCTGTCAGGACACCACCCAAGCCCTGGAAGGTATTTAAGCCTTCAGATCAGCTTCAACTTACTGGTCAGAGCTGTGCAGTGCCCAAACTGATGTCTTGGACCAGGCAAAGGAGATTTCTACAAAAACTTAAGGAAGAAGTCTTTCTGAAGGCTGACTTTCTAAAGTACATCCTAACAGGCCATGAGGCATGTTTTCCTGATTTGGTGACTCTTGGGACTCATAGCTACATTCAATCCTCCAAGCAGTCCTGGTCAATTGGCATGGAATGACCTTGATCTTGGCCTTGCCTCAGAATAATCAACTGATTCTTGTCACAGTCCCTCAAAGTCTAACCTATTTGGATTCATGATGAACAGCCTATACTTCTCAGTTGTGTCTTAAAAAAATCAAAGCCAAAAACTTATACGTGATTTTCAGGCCCAGCCAGAGACAATTACCAGGCTCTGCCATGCAAGCCTCAAGGAGAGACTTCCCTGCCAATACCAGGTTTGGTGATAACCAGGGCATGGCAGTCTCTGCTAGGAGTTTCAGTCAAGGACTCATGTCCCTCCAACTCTGCCTCTTGGCCAACCATGAACTTATGTACATCTGCATTCTTCACCAAGCGACCTCATTCACAGGCCTCTTTCTGGGCCACCATGCTTGGTTTCTTTGGTGTAAAAGATTAAACTGCATGATGAGTTTGTAAAGAGTCATTTTTTTCTGACCACGAGGTACCCATTTCAGGCATCTTCACAGACACAGTAATAGAAAATCATAGAAGATGTCTTGGCAGCTGCCACCTGACACCATACCAATCCAAAAGTCTCCCTATTGAATGTGTAAGGAAGCCAGCGGAGGCTAATAATCTTTTAAGTGGGATATTTTAGGCTCAGAACTAATGCTATGATAGTGAGAATGGGTAGAAGGGAATCTCCAGGAGCTCTTTAGAAGATCAATTCAATGGAACATCATGATTGATTAGATGAAGATTGTCAGTGAAAGTGTCCCTATTTTTCCTAATATAAGATGTTATAAGGGTTTCAGAATTGTGTGTCAGGACATGGCATGGTGCCTCTGCTAGATCTTTTTATGGGAGAGGGGGCAGAGGGGAGACTAGAAATACTTTTCTCCAATTCTGGTTTAAGTAATTTCCCTGGCCCATCCTGCTCTCCCTTCTCCATACTCCTTCCTGGATCCGTAAAATAGCAGTAGCTATTTTTTCGGGGTTCCCCCAGCAGTGAGATGATCACCACCTACCATATTATGTCTATGGTGAACCACCTGACCCTTAGCCAGAATGTTCATCCATGAACGAAAATAGAAGATGAGGAAACTAGATGAGGAATAGATGAGGAATAGATGATGGAAGATGAGGAATAGAAAGATGAGCACTTTCTCTGGCTTAGCCTCATGCTCGCACAGTCATGGTAGCTTATTAAAGTCTTGAACATTGCTTTCCTTGTGACTTATCTTAACCACCTATTCTGACATGTGGAAGTTCCAACTCTCTCCAGTTCAGCTGACACCCTAAAAAGGAGAAAATACCACTGTAAGCCATTTAGGCTGTATAAAACTCTGCCACCCCTAAAAACTGAGCCAGGAGTTCCACATGCCAGGCTGTAGTCCAGCTGGAGAAAAAAAAGAATGGCAAAAGTACCTTGTGCCTATTAGTTAATAAGTCTTTCATTATTGAGGATGAGTGAAGGCAAAAGCATCAACATGTGGCCTATAACAAAACACTATGAAAGGGGAATAATAACATAATCTGAAGGCTGAGAGATAGGGCAGACCCCTGAAAATTAATTTTGTAAATGACAAACTCACCTAAGCAACCATTTGCTGCCCTAAACTCTTTGTAAAACTACATGATGTTTATGAAACAACAGTAATCCAGGAGGAGAGAAGAGGCTGAGATGAAAATCATAGGAGAAAAGAAGGTGTTGTAAAGGAAACAGTGCCAAATGGACAATGAAAATCTTCTTAGAATGAGAAAAGAAAAACAGAACCAATGTTGCAGAAAACTGAATTCACCATAAAGAGGGCAAATTGAAGGCTGTCTTTGAAATAGCCAATGTGTAGACAGGAAAACACTGAAGGCAGTGCTATTAGTTACAAAGGACAGAAAGGAGAACTTGGAGATAAGAATTAACAAGTTTTTCATGAAGCAGAAACTATAGAAAGTGGAAGAGAAGCAAAAACTATACAAATAATTAAAGACAAACAAGGAGCACACAGCTGGGCAGGACTCACTGAATTCCAGGAAAAGCAGATAAAAAGACACTTTCACATTTTTTCAAACTTATCATCATGTTATTGGCTTAAAAATTCATAAACTTTGTTAAAATCATTTTAAAAGATAGTTTAGGTGATACAAACTTGGTTGAAAACTTCATGAAGCAGGGAGTCTCTGTTCTCAAGGGTGTAGAGAACCGCCAAATGGGGCTGAAATCAGGATGTTTTTATATGACAAAGAATAAAGAACAAGGAAAAGAAAAATATAAAATATTTGGTTGTTTGTGGCCACATAGTCAACTTTGTTTGGAGTAAGAGGAACAAGAAAATATAGAGCCGGGAGGTGGTTTGCCAAATGGAGATTGGCTGCATGTATACACTGCATTTCTGGTCAAGTGGAGCATTTACATGGACATGAAATTTAAGTTGTTGTTGTTGTTGTTGTTGTTGTTGTTGTTGTTTTTAAAGAGAGAGACAGAGTGTGAGCAGAGGAGAGGCAGAGAGAGAGGGAGACACAGAATCTGAAGCAGGCTCCAGGGTCTGAGTTGTCAGCATCAGAGCCCGATGCAGGGCTTGAATTCATGAACCAGGAGATTGTGACCTGAGCCAAAGTCAGAAGCTTAACTAGCTGAGCCATTCAGGCGCCCCAAAAGTTAAGTTTTGACTCCCTAATATGCACCTAGGTAAGGCAGCTCCATATTGGTCCTAGAAAATTATTTTAACAACTTCTACATGGAAAAATTATATTATCCAACATATCAGTCTAGTATGGGTTTACAAAACAGAACCACTGCAAAAAATTAAGGGAATAAAAAGGTTTAATATAGGAATTTGGGCTTGTGTAAATGTTGAGGAGTTGAAGGTCTGAGGAGTTGCCACCAGGAAATTGCAAAACAGTCACCAATAACTTTGGCATCAGGTTCTGTGTGAGCTGAGAAACTGAACCTCACAGAGAAGTCACCACACCACAGTGATCTGTCATGACCAACCAAGAATAAGGATTTCTTTTCCTCTTCCTTCCAGATCTCACCTTTCCTCATGCTGGGATATTCCAACCCAGAATCATTCAGCAAAAGGGAGTCTGCAAGTGTAATTCCTGGTATCATGTGACAAAAATAATGCAATTTAGTAATGAGTTTGATATCTTTTTCTCAAGGGAAAACAATCCATGGACTTGGGGAGTACAGTGCTTAATGGAGCAATGGAACGCTCTTCCCAAGGGATTTTGGACAAGATTGAGTTTTACAGAGCATTAAGAGAGGCAGGGTAGAAACGGGGTATGATTGGCCAGATTGGGGATTTCTTTTTAAGGCTAACAAGTCATAGTCTAGCGTAAACTAAGCTAGTTAAAGCTGAGTTGGAAGATTGTGATTGGTATATGTTAGGTTTCCTTGACAGGAAGGCATTTCCCAGGAGTGTAGGCTGATTTAGGTTTAGATTTGTGACATGGGGCAGGGCACTGGGGCACCCTCCATTTTGTGGGTCTCAGTATACAAATTACCTTTATCCCTGACTTCTCTCTCATTATCCCATTCTCTGTGTTCAGTACAGAGGAGACATAAGAAATTCAGCTATCAAAACAAAACAAAACACCCAAACAGTTCACATACAAAAATATAACCAAGTAAAATCAGACCAGCCTCTGACTTCTCTCCACATCAGAGAACAACTGGGCAAGGTTTACAAAACTGGACTCTACTGACACCCCACCCATGTGGGGTATCTAAAGCATTCTCAAGCCAACAAAGGTCGATCACAATTAAGAGTCTAAAACAGTTTGGATCTTAAACTTAAGAAATTAGTCAGTCAAATATCTTATCACTGGATTCTGCAACTGTGATATTCTGATTTATAAGAAATATATATTTGGTTTCCATTGCTCCTGGTGCCTAACTCCTGAAAACCCTTGTAATTTCTTATATATGAGCCATTAGAGCACATTTTCTTATAATATTTAGTTTTGTTCCCGGTTCCTAAAACAGTCAGAGTGATCAAGGTGAACAAAGTGTCTTTTGTTATTCATAACAAACCCCTTTCAGCCATACCTAAGTTTATGTTAATGAGATGATTTTGGAAAACATCTAGATAACTAGGAGATGGGAGCTGGTTGCCATGAGACCAAATCATGTGATTAGAGGGATGGAACTTTTAGTCCCATTCCCTCTGACCTCCAGGAAGGGTAGAGGGGCTGGAGGCTGTTTTAATCACCAACTGCCAATGATTAAAGCAACCCTGCATACTTAATGAAGTTCCATAAAAATCCAAAATAATTTGGAGAGCTTCCGGGTTGGTAGTCAAGAACATATTCACATTCTGGAAGGATGGAAAACCTAAACTCCACAGGGACAGACACTCCTCTGCTCAGAACCCTGTGTATCTCTTCATCCGCCTGTTTATCTGTATCCTTTAAATCCTTTGTAATGAACTGGTCATCTAGTGAGTAAACTGGTTTTCTAAGTCCTGTGAGCTGCTCTAGCAAATTAACTGGACACAAGGAGGGGAGCTTCCAATTTACAGTCAGTTGGTCAGAAGCATAGGTGACAACCTGGACTTGCTTTTGATGTCTAAAGGCAAGAGGAAGCAATCCTGTGACACTAAGCACTCAACCTATGGAATTTGATGCCATCTCCAGGTAGTGTCATAATTGGGTTAAATTATAAGATACCCAACTGCTACCCTAGAATTGCTCAGTATGGGGAACTCTCCCCCATTTGGTGTCAGAAGTGCTAGAGTGGAGCAGAGGATTGACACTACAGGAATGTTTTCTTTCACAGCAACATTGCAATAAATATTTCTTTTCTCCATGTATTGCTTCCACATATTAGCTTTATTTAGTACAAGAAAATACACCTCTCAACTCTTCCTTATCCTTTCTCTACAGTTCAGATGTGATTCCCACCATGTTTCATAATGAATTAAAATTATTAGTGTTGTTCTGTTTCAATGCTTGCCCTCTTTATAATCCACTACTATCTTGAACAAGTTTGAAGTTTCCTGTTGGCCTTTTTAAAAATTATACATATTATGTTATCAATTATTTTAAAATGTTCTTAGGAAAGGGACAAAATGGAAAACATAAATGTTAAGTGAAATTTCTCAACAGTAGAATTGTGGATGACTTTTAATTTTTTCTCTATACTCCTCTGTATATTGTAAATGCAGTTCAATGAACAAATATTATTTTTTATAGTCAGAAAAAGCTATGCTAATCAGTTAGTATGGAGCTCTTCCTCTCTTCCTTCCTTTCCCTTCCTATGGAGTCTCAGATCATGAGTAGGGTGAGAATGACACCTTCACAGAATGGTGGTCCATCATAGGGTTTTGGAATGTAAGCATGGTGAGAAGGTTTCCTCCTGGAGGAGTGGCCCAGCATGGAGTATCAGAGAACAAGCAGTGTTAGGAAGACAACTATACCTGGAAGGGAGAGCATGGTGGCCGGGATGGGAGATTAATTAATATAGGGAGTTGGTCCCATAAGTAAATATATCAAGGATAAAGGGAGATGAGTTTCTTACTATTGGGGAAAAGAGTTACAAATATGGAAAAGGCAGAAAACTTTTATAAACTTTGTGCTGTTATATTGGTATTAAAGGTATTAGTGTAAACATGGTTTTCAATATAGATAGATAGTATATTGGGTATATAGATAGTTAGATAATAAACACAGAAACAAGTAAAAATGTAAGTTTGTGTGTGTATACATACATTTGTTCCCTAGCTCTGTTCCCTGAAAGAGCCTGGGAGCATTAGCACCACAGTACCAATGAGCACAACCTGTACCCTTGTTTAGTAAAGATTTTTACCTTGTCCAAAGAAAAGTCTGTGCTTTGTCCCTCAGTTTCTAGGAGGTAATCTTTAGATGCTTGAAATATTATGCCTAATAGAATTGTTTTTGTTTGCTGGAGAGTCTTGAATCATAACAGATGGCCTAACAATGTGAGTTAGGGGAGGAGTTGGCCACATCCATATAGACTTAAGGTAGGGGCCATGCCAGAAAGACTAACAATGTGACTTAGGGTGAAGACTTTGGGTCACATAGTATCAGTATATCTGAAGACTGAGATTAACCATGTGGGAAATCAATCAATCATGCCTATGTGATAAAACCTCAGTAAAAACTCTGGACACCAAAGCGTGGGTGGGCTTCTCTTATTGACAATACCCATGTGTACTCTCATACATAGAATGCCAGGTTAATAACTCATTCTGTCTCCATGGATGGAGGACAATGGAAACTCTGTATCTGGTAACTCTCCTAGTCTCTGCTTCTTCTCTTGGCTGATTTTAATCTATACCTTTTCTCTATAATATGCTATAACCATGAGCATAATAGTTTTCAGTGAGTTGGGTGAGTCCTTCTAGTGAATCATCAAATCTGAAGTTATTTAAGAAAGACCTGAATTTTTAGTTGGTATCAGAGGTTAGGATTATTTTGGGGGACCATGCTTTCTAACTTTGCAGTTGGCCATATCTCAAGGCCCACAAGATAGCTTCTAAATACCATGCTGCACCAAATGGAACCAGAGCTGCTTAAATAAAAAGCTGAATCAAGGGCAGACACAGGGGCAGGGGCAGGAAAAGTACAAGATGAGTTTAAGAATTCTTTTTGTGCCAGAAAAAAATCCTCAAAGAAGGATGAGAATATGTCAAAAAGATACAGAAATCAACTTGAAGGGGCTCCCATTGGCCAAATCAGGGGATTTGATCTGTGTATCAAAAGAAATAACAATAGTGGTGGAATATAACCTGTTGTAAAAATAGGAAGGCATGCACCCATATAGATATAAATAAAAAAGTAAATTTAAAGTTTGATGAGGAAGAGGTATTTACATAATTTCAAAGTTCTAAAGAACTCTGAGGTTTTACTCTTGTAATGTTATAGGCTAATTGCTGATAGTTTCATGGAGGCTGGAAGAAGACAAAGGACAGCAGGCAGAATGAGCTTCATGGTTTTTTTTTTGGTTCCCTTTTTCTCCCAAACTCCATAGAAACAACATGATGTGGCCCAGGTGGATGCTACCCATCACAACTGAAGAGCCCTGAGCTTAGAAAACTCCAAACTTTTACAATGGCTTCCAAACAATTTGCCCAACATTTGTCCCTGAGTGAAATATTATCTTTATTACTCTGGATGGCAAACAAAGCTACTCTGTGCTCCAGAGGGAGACATTACCTCTGTCTAACAAGGCTGTTTACCATAAAAGCATGTTCTAAAACCAGGCCAGAACAGGCCTTAAAAAGGTAGCCAGTGCCTCTCAGAGGTGCAGAAATGCAAGAGAACTGTCTTCCAACAAAAGCATTTCCACAAAAAATACTTATCAATTACAAGACTGAAGAAGTCACCTCTCAGTGGAGAATTCTAGCTGACAACTTAATCGAACAACTAGTATGAACGTCATCAGTAAAGGTGCAAATCAAAATTATGCATCCATCTGATAGAATAGGAAGAATGCATATCTCTTCTGCATTATGCCTGCCAAATACCCATAATCAGATTCTAATCATGAGGACACTTTGTACAAACCCAGATGGAGGGACATTCTATCCCAGTACTTCCCTAAGACTTTCTAAAGTGTCAGTCATCAAAGTACTGGAAAGACTAAAGAACTATTACAGACTGAAGGAGACTTAATAGACATCACAGCCAAATGCAACATGTGATTCTGAACCTGACCCCCTTTCTTAAAAGGATATTTGGGAGAAACTGAAAAAAAATTAACTCTGAGAGTCTGAGGATTATACATTATGTTAATTTCATGAAGTATAGTACTCACAAATGATTAAGGGTGAAAAATTCCTTGTACTATACTTCCAAATTTTTATTAAGTTGTAATTGTTTTAAAATAAAAAAAAATTAAGTATTGGATTTTACCATTTTTATATGTAAAGAAGTATACACGTACCTACATGGCTGTAAAAATATATATATTAAAGTGAGTTAACAATGGGTATTCCTAGTAATGAGACAAGCAGTACTTTTTATCCCAACTTTACTAGTCATACTTTCCAATTTTCATACTTAACTGGTATTAATTTCATAATATGAAATATACATGTAAAAGTCTCAGAGGTTATCCATTAGCTTTAGACAGATCCTCCTGTCAAAGTATGTTGAGCAGGGCCCTCCAGGAATTGCATGCTCACAGCCTCACCACATCATCCTCCCCACTTCTCCACAGACTCCTGCATTTCAGACACAATTCATTCCTAGCCCTGCCATATTCAACTATGCATATACTCCCATTGTAGTGTTTACCCTGCTGCCCTAATGATTGCTTTGATTGTTCATGGGGCTCTCTAGATGCCAAGACAAAAGCAGGTACTAGATCTCATTGTCTTTACACCCAATCATTGAAATAAGTTCTGTCCATAAAAGAGTTTGGTGGATGAATGAACCAACATGATTATAATTATGAAACTCCACTGAGGTAAACCTAAACATGCAGGTTTTGTTTCATTTATTCATTGTTTCTTTTAAAAAATGTACTGAATGCCTTTTATGTACCAAGAAATGAGCTTGGAAGAAGACATTTACTTTGCTTCAAGGAGCTCACAATCTACAAGGTAAGATGAACTATTAACAATTACCAGAGAATGTGGCAAGTGTATACAGACATAGCAATATAGGGCTGTTCTGGAGGTGGGAGTTAGAAGCAAACAAAACAAGTAACCAGGATTTGAAAAAACCCTTACCAGCTCAGCACTCTGTAGCTTGAAGGACATATAAGAAAAGAGTCCAGCACCCATGCCATTTGATTTTTTTTTTTTTAATTTTTTTTTTTTTTAACGTTTATTTATTTTTGAGACAGAGAGAGACAGAGCATGAACGGGGGAGGGTCAGAGAGAGAGGGAGACACAGAATCTGAAACAGGCTCCAGGCTCTGAGCAGTCAGCACAGAGCCCGACGCGGGGCTCGAACCCATGGACCGTGAGATCGTGACCTGAGCCGAAGTCGGACGCTTAACCGACTGAGCCACCCAGGCGCCCCTGATTTTTTTTTTTTTTTTTGCTGTTTTTCTTTGTGTCTATGTCCTTATGGAGCTGCATTGAGGCTCTAATAAATGAATAAATACACCAATAATTCCCTTGGCCCAGATCAAGAAGCCTGGCCATGGTCAGGCTTAGAACAGGTAAGTATGAATATGGGGTGTTGGGAGTGTGAAGACTTGGGTTTTCATCTCAGCTTCGTGTCCTGTGGGCACGTTATCTCATCTCTATTTTCTTCAATTTTTGCAAATATAGAAAAAGTCTGTATATCTTCTTTTCCATGTATATCACAAAACTGTTTTGTCTAGACATTGCCTATACATTTGAGTATCTGTAAATTCTCAAATTCTCAGCCTCCTGATGTAGAATGCACTATTATCTAAGATTTCATAGGATTTCTCATTCAGCTGAAAGAAATAGGTTACATATATACACCTTTTGCATGGATATGAATGTATCCATCCATACCATATACATATATGTTTTCATTTTACATATCAGACATTAAAACACTTACTAAAAAGCACAAACAATATAAACGATGTAAAAAAAAAACTTTTTTAAGCTAGTGATTTTTGATGTCACACAACTGCTCTCCTTTGTGGTGACTGTTGTATTTTTAGCTTCACTTTGATTACTGCTGCTGGAGACAGCTGTTCCCACAATCTACAAGAACGTATGGTGCATACATTCATCATGTGATCATGGATAACCACCATCAGGCATCTTCTCTCACAGTAGAGTTTCACTCTCCAGTTGTTTTCTGCATTCTCTTATTAGTTATCCCAGTACTGGAAAAACAAATCTTCCAGCCAGGTTCCTGATTTCCACATTAATCTATTATTCAATAATAACATTCCTTACAGAGCTGCGTTAATTAAAAGCAAGCACCACAAGAAACCTGTCACTTCAAGTGTCATTTGTCACAACAACCTGATGTTCCTTTCTTTCTGTCATTTTTAGAACTTTGGTTACCATGGCAACCTATGGCCCCTTTTATATATAGCATCACTTATATTCAGTTGGTTTATTTTATTTCCTTTTTTTTTTTACCATCAGGAAGACAAGCTGGTTTTTTTTCTTTTTTTCTTCTTTTAACAAAGCTCATAATGTGTTAGAATAATCAGGCATAATGATAGGTTGATTCACAAACGAATATTACATGTTAAATGAAAAATTATTATCTTTCAGCTGTATATTAAAATGCTCTGTTTAAAAAATAAAATCTCTACAAAGAAGCAAGTCCAGGTTTAATCTCCCAGGTGCTGGCTCATTAGAAGTCTATAGCCCTAGGATGTAATTAGTATCCCATAAAGTAGCAGATAAACAAAACAACTGTGGGTTTAAGGGAAATTCAGGTGTGCATAACAAGCAATATTCAGCCTTAAGCTGGCCCCATCTACTCAGGAGTTGTGGGGCTCACTGACCCAGCCCAGGTCACTGCTGGAATTCTCAGTGCTTCCACCCACCACTTCCTTAGAACCAACTCCAATATTCAATGAGGACAAAGCTTTTCAGGACAGAAAGTTGGGGAAAAGTAGGCTTCTGCAAGGTACAGATGACATTCATGAAGATTCCTAACTACCTACCATCAGGGAGAGATGGGAAAGATACACCACAAGAGGGTACTGTGTCTGATTGCAGTATCGAACCAGTTTCCATAGCCAGCCCACCCTACTACATCCACAGGTAGTTCTCAATTCTCCCTATGTCCTTGTACCTTCTAATCTGTTCAGTCTCTTTATTTCCAAGATAATCCAGGTCTCTTCTCATTTTGTTGAAGTTTTGGGGTAATAGTGGGGCTCATGGGGTTCAGAGCTGATGGCAAGAAAGAATTCTTAAAGACGTCTTTGGTGCAAAAAAAGGTGATCTCATTAAAGCACAGGACGCAGAAAGAGCTGCCCCTGGACCCTGAGGAGAGACTGGTTATATACTATGGAGTTGGAGGAGGTAAAGTCCAGGGGAAGTTTCCAATGAGATTTTCATATGCTAAAGAAGACTCACAAGGTACTGGAGCTACTGTCAAGCTAAGGTTGTTTTTCCCTCTAGCAAAGCATTAACATTAAGAAGGTAGAGTTTCCTGGAGAAATGTTTTACTCTGCCAGCCTCAAGTATTTGTCAGTGGGCTGCAGTTTATAAGAAAATTTAATTTTATCTGCTATTTCCTTCTGCCTTTGTTTCCCATATGAATCTGACTTCACTTTCTAATTGTAAGCTCCTGGCCTGGACTTACCTGTTTTTTCTCCCATCCAAGTCCTGTTTCCTTGTTGACTAACACCTTAGTTCTTAGCAACCTCTTTGCTTTTTAATCTCTGTACCACTTAGCAATTAAATATATGGCCTCCTTTCATTTAGTTCTCCATATATTCATTGAGCATTTACTATGTGCCAAGCCTTAAAGAGGCACTTGGAGAGAAAGATAAATAAATTCAAAATTTAGGCTTAAGAGCTTTCAACTAGTTGGGGGAAAATCAATACAAAAAGAGGTAATTTCAGTATAATTCAGTGAAAAAGAGATGTTCACACATCAAGCAGAAGTGCAAACTATCTTTAAGAATATCTGGGGTTTCTTAGAGAAAAAAAATGCCAGAAATGAATCTTTAAAAGTGAGGAATATGTAACAAAGAAAAGAAAGGGTATGAGGGCTCTCCAGGCAAAGGAAGAGTATGGACAAAGACCTGCAGGCATGGAACATTGGAGGCTATACAGGAAAACACCACAGGTATTGCTAGAAAAAGGAGAGATGGGGAGTTGGAGATGTGAATAGCAACCATGTATTAAAGATCTTTGCTTGTCTTGAAAAGGAACTTGGGATTCACTTAGAAAATAAGAAAGAGCCATTAAAGGGTTTTGGCTTGGGTATGACATGTTTGATTTTTTTTTTTTTTTTTTTTTAGCTTAGGATGTTGTACAACCGTAGGTCCCTCAATGTTTCCTGGTATATGGGCAATTTGTAATGCTTTGATTAGGTGGTATTTGTTTTTATTATTATTATTATTATTATTATTATTATTATTTTTAATGCTTTTATTTATTTTTGAGACAGAGAGAGAGAGACAGAGCATGAGCAGGGGAGGGGCAGAGAGAGGGGGAGACACAGAATCTGAAGCAGGGTCCAGGCTCTGAGCTGGCAGCACAGAGCCCAACGTGCGGGCCTGAACTCACAGACCGCGAGATCATGACCTGAGCTGAAGTCGGACCGCTTAACCAACTGAGCCACCCAGGCGCCCCGATTAGGTGGTATTTGAAAACATAATTTACTTTTTAATTTTTTATATATCCCACAATTTAAAATATATAAAGACAAGAACTCTAGAAATATATGAACTTGCTAAGAACCACTCTGCCTCATTTTCTGTGACTTATTGAGATAGCCACAAGAGTAGTGTACAGAAAAACCCTAGATGTGAAGGTATGATTAAAAGCAACCTATCATCAAAAACGTCTAATATGGATTGACTAAAACTTTGGGGATAAGTGAAAAACAGTACTCATAAGGAAACTTATAGTTGTAAATACTTTCATTAAAAAAGAAAAATCTCAAATCAATGACTTAAATTTATATCTTAAGGCAATAGGAAAAAAAGAACTAAACCCAAAGCCAACAGAAGGAAATAATGAGGATTGGAGCAGAGATCATTGAAATAGATAATAGAAAAACAATTGATAAAATCAGCAAAACCTAAAGTTGATTCTTTGAAAAAAAATTGGCAAACTTCTAACTATATTAACTTAAAAGAGAGAGAAGACTCAAAATATTAAAATCAGACATTAAAAAGAGGACATTACTACTGACCTTACAGGGGAAAAAAAAAAAAAAGGAATATAAGAGAACACTGAACTATTTTATACCAACAAATTAGATAACCTAGATTGTTGGGGTTATTACTGAGGATGACGATGTTATACACAATGCTTAGCTAGCTAAAATGTAACGTGGATATTTCCGGTGGGCTGCAGTTAAACTTGAGAGGTGCATGGGTCTGTTGGAATGCCAGAGGCCTGCTTAACTGCCCTGATTGTGGAATGCAAGGCGCGGGGGGAGGGGTGGTCTCATGTGTTTCTGCAGTCCTTGGGGAACTCAGTTATCTATACATTGTATGCAAAGTTTAGCAAAACAGTAGGACACATAGAACCTTGCAGTATATCTATAATTTGATTAGTCTCTTGTGATTGTTTGTCTTTAAGTCATGCACCCTTTGTTTTTGCATGCTTAAAATGTTATACGCCTTCTGTACACAACAAGCCAACTGAGATTCGTGATTGGCTTGACACTGCAATAAATGAGAATCTGAGTGAGGCGAACGGGGTCTTCAGCTAGGAACGTTGACCCCCATGCCTTCTCTCTTTCTTAGCAAAGTGTGGAGTAATCTTTCATCCAGTTGGCGCAAGATTTGCTGGGCATTCCCCGCACTGGATGAAATGGACAAATTCCTAGAAATGCACAAACTACCAAAAGTGACTCAAGAAAAAATAGAAAATCTGAGAAGACCTAAAGCAAGTAAAGGATTGAATCAATAATCAATAAACTCTCAACAAAGAAAAACCCAAGACCAGATAACTTCACCTGTGAATTCTACCAAACATTTAAAAAAGAGTTAACACCAATCTTTCTCAAACTTTTTCAAAAGTAGAAGAGGAGGGAATACTATCTAACTTCTTTGATAAGACTAACATAAACCCTGATATTAAAGCCAGACAAAAACATCATATGAAAACTACAGGCAAAAATATCTTATGAATATTGAAGTAAAAATCAACAAAATCCCAAGAATTTAAGACTGGATCACCATATGAAAATAAAGCAAAGTAATGCATCACATTAATAGAATGAAGGAAAAGGACTAGTTTCAATAGATGCAGAAGAAGCAATTGACAAAATCTAGCACCTCCTCATGATATAATCATCTACTTATCTAGGTAGATAGGAACTTCCTCAACCTGATAAAGGCTATTTATCAAAACAAAAAAACAAAACAAAACAACAACAACAACAACAAAACAAACAAGAAAAACACAATTAACATCATATTCAATGATGAAAATCTGAAAACTTTCCCCCTAAGGTCAGGAATAAGAAAAGGCTGCATGCTTTTGACATTTGTATTTAATATTGTACCAATAGTTCTAGCCAAAACAATTAGGCAAGAAAAAGAAATAAAAGATACTCAGGGGCACCTGGGTGGCTTAGTCAGTTAGGTGTCTGACTCTTGGTTTTGGCTCAGGTCACAATCTCCCGGTTTGTGGGATTGAGCTCCGCATTGGGCTCTGTGCTGACAGCATTGAGCCTGATTGAGATTCTTTCTCTCCTTCTCTCTCTCTGTCCCTCCCCTGCTCAAAATAAACAAATTTTAAAACTTTTAAAAAAGGATATTCAAGTAGAAAAGGCAGAAATAAAAGTGTCCTTATTTATAGATGATGTAATCACATTTTGGGGAAATCCTAAAGAATTAAAAAAAAAAAACTATTAAAGCTAATAAAAATTCACCAATGTTGTAGATATAAGACCTATATAATAGTAATAAATGATCTGAAAAGAAAATTAAAAATCAATTCCCTTCACAATAGAATCTAAAATAATATAGTATCTAGGAATATATTTAACCAAGTAATGCTGTAGCCACATTAAAAATTCCAAAATAATATTGGAAGAAATTTAAATAAATGAATAGAAAGACATACTGTATTCATAGACTGGAAGATTCAGTATTGTTAACAAAACCACCCAAAACAATCTATAAAAATAATGCAATCTCTATCAAAACTCCAGTGGCCTTTTTTACAGAAATGGAAAATATAATACTTAAATTTATACGGAATTACAAGAAACACCAACTAGCCAAAACAATATTGAAAAAAAAAGTTGTAAGACTCACATTTCCTGATTTCAAAATAACTACAAGTCTACAGAAATCTGAATCTTGTGGTAGTAGCACAAAGGTAGATTTAGAGACCAATGAAATAGAGTTGAGAGTCCAGAAATGAAGCCATATATCTATGGGAAATTGATTTTTAACAAAGCTGCCAAGACCATTCATCTTATTAAATGGACAAAGGGTTTGAACAGACATTTCTCCAAAAATTTACAAATGGCCAACTAACACATGAAAAGATGTTCAAAACCATCAGTCACCAGTAAAATGCAAATTAAAACCACTGTGAAGTACCACTTCAAACTCGCTAGGATGACTAGCATAATTTTTTTTATTTAAAAAAGGAAAGTAACAAGTCTGGCAAGCATAGGGAGAAATTTTAATCCTCATACATTGCTAGTGGGAATGTAAAATTTTCAGTTATCTGGAAAACAGTTTGGTGGTTGCCAAAAAGTTAAATATAGAATTACCACATGATTCATCAATTCCATTCTTAGATGTACACCCAGAAGAATTGAAAAAAAAAAAAGGTCCTTAAAAAATTAGTGTACACACATGTTAATAATAGCTCTATGCACAATAACTAAATGGTGGTAACAGCCCAAAAGTCAATCAGTGGATGAATAGGTAAATAAATTGTAGTATACACATATAATAGAAAATTATTAAACCACAAAAAAAGAATGTTACAACATGAATACATCTTTAAAAACATTATGCTAGGAGAAAGAAGCCAGACTAAAAAGGTCACATACTGTATGATTCTATTTATATTAAACATTCTGGATAGATAAATTCATAGAAACAGAACACAGATTAAGGTTTACCAGACACCAAGGACAGGGAGGAATAAGGAGTAACTGCTAATGGGCATGGTATGCTTTCTTTTGGGATGGTGAATATATGTTGAAATTTGACAAGGTGATTGATAGTTGTACAAATGCCATTGTACAAAATGACACTGAATTTTAGACTTTAAAAAGGTTAATTTTAGGGGCACCTGGGTGACTCGGTTGGTTAAGCATCAGACTTCAGCTCAGGTCATGATCTCGTGGTTCACAAGTTCAAGCCCCACTTTGGGCTCTGTGCTGACAGTGTGGAGCCTGGAGCTTGCTTCAGATTCTGTGTGTGTCTCTCTCTCTGTCCCTCCCCTGCTCATGCTCTGTCTCTCTCTCTCTCTCAAAAACAAACATTTAAAAAATTAAATAAATAAAATGTTTAAAATGGTTAATTTTAATGTTATGTGGATTTCACTCCAATAAAAAAGAAATTAAAAATTCTAAAGACACATCTAATATGAAAAAAGAATTATACAATTTTAGATTCAAAAGCAACTCTAGAAGCCTCTGGTCCAAGCCTCTTGCAGAAGGTATTTTTGAGTAATTGGTTAGCTATCTTTACACATTTCTGAGAATTTACTTTCTACTTTGCTTCTTTTCACCTAATCCCCATTCCCATGGTTCCAATGGGAACATTTGGGCTTACACAATTGGACAACAACACCACTCATCCTCTCCCATCAAAAGTCAATAATCTTGAAATGAGCACATGATCCAGACAAGTCAACCAGAGGTGTTGTTCATCTTAAAATTTGAAATCTGAACTAAGACATTTCAGTTTCATTCTGGCTGACTTCTTCAATTGAAGAAATGTAGACCGAGGCTGCAGATGATATATTCCACTATGTTTTATCAGGAGTCCTGAGTAGAGAAAGCTTATGAAGAAAGAAAGACAAATTAGTTTTACAAAGAGGATCATTCCTTGGAGCAGTTCTTTCCTGAGATCTGGTTGTTCCCCAGAATTTGGATTACATGACAGACCCTGTAACTCCCCTTAATTATAATTTTTCCATGTAAGTTATTTGAATGGACATTTGTGTCTTGCAACCTATACACTTTTCTTATGCAGATGAGAAACCAAAGACCATGTATGATTTAACTATAAAAATTATTTAATCATAATTTGTTAAGCATTCATGAGAAGCATTAATTCTAAGAGGCTTAATTAAGGAAATTAATACCAAGAAATGATTATGTTGATGCTATTATTATATTTGTTGATTAATATTACCAGAAAAATAAAGTATGCTTAAAAAACAAAAGGAACAGCTCTTTGTCCCTGCATACAAGCCCCTAAAAATCTAGGTAGAAGGCAGAAGATGGCTGCCAGACATCTTATGGTTGACTTATGGGGAAAAAGCGACAAAATCTTGACAAAATGGAGAATAATTTTATTTCAAAAAAGAGTTATGTAAAAAAAAACCCTCCACAAACCTTAAGAGACTCTTAAATACAGACAGCAAACTGAGGGTTGCTGGTGAAGTGTTGGGTGGGGAGATGGGCTAACTGGCCAATGGACATTAAGGAGGGCACTTGGGATGAGCACTGGGTGTTATATGTAAGTGATGAATCACTGAATTCTATTCCTGAAATCATTATTACACTATATGTTAACTAAATTGGATTTAAATTAAGAAAAAGTGTTTAAAAAAAAGAAAACTCCAGATTATAAAATCTGGGTTTTAATTTATTCACTTCATTAAGTATATCTTTGTCTGCATTTATAAATAGTCACACATTCATTGAAGTTTTTATTTAACAGGTACAATTTTTCATTTCATTTCATCATTAAAATATATTTTTTATTTTCTGTATTCATTTGCAAATGTTAACAGTGTAGTTACAGAGAACTAAAAAGATGTATTTCATAAAAATTCCTCACATTTTATTTGTCTTTGTAATATTAAAAAAAATCCAAGACACAATTTGTTCTTTGGAGTATAGATCCTTCTGTATAATAAAGAAAGCAACTCCATTAATTTTTCTCTCCCAAGGCTTTGACAAATATATAATCAGGGGAAAGCTGTGTTGGTACAGGTCTTCCCCGTAAATTATATATACAAAATCTTCAGTTCATTTTTTAAGGTTTGGAAGATGAAAAACTAAAGTTTACATTAATACATCTGTCAAAAGACTGATAGTATAGGCATGGAAAGAAAGCACCAAAATGTAAACTAGAGAGTGAATGAATGGGATTCACTGACACCTGATTTTATTGCTTATACCTGAGTCCATTTTTTTTTCAACATATGAAATTTATTTTCAAATTGGTTTCCATACAACACCCAGTGCTCATCCCAAAAGGTGCCCTCCTCAATACCCATCACCCACCCGCTCCTCCCTCCCACCCCCAATCAACCCTCAGTTTGTTCTCAGTTTTTAAGAGTCTCTTATGCTTTGGCTCTCTCCCACTCTAACCTCTTCTTTTTTTTTTTTTTTTCCTTCCCCTCCCCCATGGGTTTCTGTTAAGTTTCTCAGGATCCACATAAGAGTGAAAAAATATGGTATCTGTCTTTCTCTGTATGGCTTACTTCACTTAGCATCACACTCTCCAGTTCCATCCACGTTGCTACAAAGGGCCATATTTCGTTCTTTCTCATTGCCATGTAGTACTCCATTTTTAATTGAAAATTTTTTAAAATCTGAGTACACAGTTGAATTTAAACTTGTATTGAAGGTGTTTCTTAATCATGGAAATGATGCTACTATGTATATGCCTAAGTCTGTTCAGGAAAAAACTATAACTGATTTATAACTGATGTGTTCCCTCAGTGACTATTATTTTCTAAGACAACACAATGAAATCTGTAAAAGCAGTCTTAGTTCCCTCACTACCTGTTGTTAATGAGGAATGTAGAGGTAAAAGTAAACAGGAAGTCAAAAACAAAGTCACATAGTTTATTTCTGTGTGTGTGTGTGTGTGTGCTTGTGTGTGTGTGTGTGTGTGTGTGTGTGTGTGTGTGTGTGCTTGTGTGTGTGTGTGTGTTCATGGAAGTATGCATGGAAGAATGGAAGGTCAATAGAAATAGAGGATCCCAGAAAATCACAGATTCATAAGATGTTGAATTTGGAAGACCTAAAAGAGTTTTCCTTGAAGGTCTAGAATGCTAATGCTACCTGTTTAGATGCCTCATATAGTAAGGGATTTGTTCTACTCCATTCACGTGTTCTTTTAGTAATGTGTCCAGTGGCCAAAGACACAAAGCAGAAATTCCAGCCCTAAACACTTACTTGTAAGTGCATAAATCCAGTATCATGCCAGCTAATCTTCCATATGTAGCTCAGGACTCTCTGAGGTGCAACACTGAAAAGAGTTTCCATTTCCACCAGCTTAGCATCCCCTATAGTAAGTAATATTATTTTCACCTACTAGGTGCTGCCAAATTGTGGTAAAATGAACTGGTCACCAGAGTAAAGAATCTTCAAGAATTTAAATAAGTTCATTGGGCATGAGATACATAAAGTCAATCCTTTGCTTTTTAAGCCTAAGTCTGTCATCCTCTCTTATTTCATTCTTGCAACTTCTTCCAACTTCATCTGGAATTCCAGGTATAGGGTAGCACATTTCTTTCCAGACTAAGTTACCCACACGCACAATATAAAGTAACAATATAAAGCTCACTTTTTTCGACTACCATTCACCGATATATTAATTACATAGCTTCTAGTGGGGGTAGGATGGATAGATACAATAAGACAGGAGGTGGTTGAATAAGGTAACTTTGGTTCTGTTTCTGTCATAGCCTTGAAATGTATGTCTTCTCAATGACTGGCTTATTCTTCTGTGAGTATAATTGGTATTTGTAAAATCATACCAGGAGAGTTGATAAGTCCCAAAAGCAAATAGGATTATTTTTTTTCTACCCACAAAATATGCAGAAAATTCCATAAATATTTCTTCTCCAATAAAGCTCACAGCCCATTCTACATTTTTCTATTAAAAAAAAAAATTCCTGTCCTAATTGCTTGAAAATCTGAACCCTGCCCCAGCTGGAAAGATATGTGTAGTACGTGAAAATTCCCTGTGGCAAAATCATTTCTGAGGCAGTTCACTTTGCATTTCATACTCAGACCAGGAGGCAAATTTCAATATAGCTCTTAACACCCCAGGGCTTTCATGGCAAGTGTTAAAGTTGGGGTCTCTAGTCCTGTTTAAAAAATATCTAAGACTTCATTTAGAAGTCATTCTAGTTTCTTTTCAAGTGTCATTCAAGACTGGATCATAATCTGTAGTTCAATATTTCCTTTCCATGCTATTTTGAGCCCTCCTGTTCAAAACAGATTTATTTTGTTTTAATGTCTCTCTTGCTCTTGCTGGTCAGGTCCTTATTGAAGTTTAGCTATTTGCATTGCCATATCCCAATGTAACATTGGAGAAATGAGCTAGTTGTCAGAAATGGAAAATTATGGAGATGAGCCTTTCTTCAGGGAGGAATTTAGGAGAAATAAGGATAGGGAAAGCCTTAAACAAACAAACAAAAAATAACTCATAGCATATATTGACAGAAACATTAATAGTAAATTAAGAATAAATAAGATATAAAGGAGACAAAGACAAAAATGAAGAAAGAGCTATTTCAGAATAATCTTTGCAAAGTTTTAAAGAAAAAAATCTGCATATTATTAAAGTAAGTATGAGATATGAAGGCAAATGCAGGTTTTGAGAAATTGCAAACATTTTAGCAGCATTTTCAGAGGGCTTCAGGATGCTCCTTTGTTTATCATAGAAAGTTGGAGGAATCAGAGGTAACTGTTGAACTGGTTGCCAAGACTTACGGAGCCCCCACTGCCTGACCTGGCAGATGCCTCCACTGGGATCAGCATCTGATTAACTAATTTTTAACAGTAACATAAAGCAAGAAGTTAACAAAAGTACTGAAACATACTTTGAAAAAAAAATAACAGATTCAAACACACAGATAATAAACATGTATTTATCCACAAATCTTATCTGTAGACCAAGATCTTTTCTTTGAACATGATTGTAGCTCTTTGTCTTCTTGCATTAACCACACTTATAGTATAGCAACTCTGTTTGTCAGCCAGTGAAGTGAACAATTTAAATACAGTTGCAAAGTAACTTCAGTGTAGAATCTTTCCAATTTTTTATTTGCATTTGATATCTGCTTATTCAATAGCAACATAGTCTTTCAAAAAGCAATATATTAAATTTTCATAAAAACAAGTCTATTTTAAGATTGTTTTTCCAGGGATTGTGTAATATTTCATTACAATAACAAGTATGCTGCTTATAATTGTACAATATAATGAAATAGTACTTACAAGACTCAGAGGTTGGACACAGCCTAGTGGCCTTGAGCATTCCATGACTGTGAAGTCCACTAACTCTAGGAAGTAATGAAGATCTGTTACTCTCAGACTCCAGTACATGGTGGTTGGGTTAGATTATATCCACTGTACCATGAGAATGTAGATAGGGCACCTACTCTCATCTGCTCTGGTGCAGAAATGAGAAACATCCAAGGACAGTGTAGTACACAAGAGAAATGAGGAAAAGGCCAACATAAAACTAGACAACAGAGGGCACACAAAGACATGAAAAAAATAGCATAAGTCATACAAAAATATCAAGGAATTCTAATGGAATTAAAAAAATTATTATTACAATTTTAGAAATTACTTAATTTGGGGGCAAAGAGAACTACATTTTGTATTTTGAATTAGCACAATGTTCAATAGATTAAAAGCACAGTTGCTCTAAATTAACTGTTTGATTTTTCATTCTTGTTTCTCATTGAAGATCCCTGTTGTTGACTAAACACCACCTATGGAACACTCAGTGAGTACCATAACCAAGCTAAAGGCAGCAGAGAACATAAGTGACAGCTCCACTCCACTCCCCATCAGCTCTAAGAGCATATATCTCAGTCACTGTCTTCTTAAAATGACTGCATGAGGTGATGTCTGTAAAAACATCCTGCTGTCCCATACCACAAGTCATCTTTGTGTTAGAGTTAGCATACCGTGATCTGTAGCTAATACATTAGACCATATGCGTCTTGAAGAGGGATGCTATGCCTTACTCATTTGTGGTATCACCACGTTATAACTAGTATATGCCTTTTCCATCGTGGAGACTCAACAAATTCTTGTTAAATTAAATTTAAAGATTTTCTGATTGTAAGATTATGCCTCATGTATCCCATTTGTCCCACAGACATGTATGCTTCTAATGCTTTTCAATTATTCTGTGATTGTGGCAGATATAAAATAATGAAATGCTAAGAATCAAAGTCAGTTTAAAATTTTACATTTTATTAGTTGTTTTCTCACAAAAGACCAGAAAAACCTAGAAGCATAAAGTTAAGGAAGAGTAAGGGTTCTTTGATATTACATAAGTATCTGTAGATAAATTACCCTAATCCTGTATAAAATACACCTAAATTTAAGTAATACTGAGATTTCTTAAAGTTTTATTCATACTTGAAAGAAAATTTGGGATAGCAAATAAATATTGAGGATACTAGATACATTAGAAGTAAATGTATATGAAGCCTTTCACTTTCAGATTGGTTTTTAAAAACTCATATAATACAATGTCTATAACTAGGAGTTTAGAAATTTTCTGGTGAAGACAAGATTGTTGTGTTACTATTTATAATTTCCTAACCTATCTGGAAATTTGGGGCAAGTCAAGCATGTTTCTTTTTTTCTATTTTACTTTACATTAGCCCTTATCTTTAAAAATGATGTATAAGGTATAGCTATTAACTTAATTAAAATTTCATTTATATGAGAAATTTTGTTGAGCTCTTGAGAAGGTAAAGAAATTATAACAATTAAAATGATAATGAAATTCTTTTAATGATAAATTCTGGATGTATAATTATTAGAGAGCATTATAAATAATAGTTTCTTTCTTATATGTAATATCATCCTGGTAGTTCCAATAAATCTGTCTCTTTTCTGCTTCAATACTGGATAATGGATAATGCTTCTTACACAAAAGTCTTGATTCAGAAGGCCTGTATACAGGCTGGAGCAGTGAAGTTTTAATATTTCCATAACATATCATCCAACACCTCCATTTAGTCCACTGCTGCTTTGTTTGTTTGTTTGTTTGTTTTGTTTGTTGGTACTGATTACTTAACTCATAATTTCTTAATAAACTTAATCTATCCTTTCTTCATGGGGCTCATTTATTCATTAGCATTCCAAACAGAAGAAACAGAGGAAACAAACTAAAATAACACTCAAGCTCATCCATTTTCTTCTTGTTCAATGCAGATAAAATTTTCTAAACTCTAGGGGTACCTGGGTGGCTCAGCCGGTTAAGCGTCCAACTTCAGCTCAGGTCATGATCTCACTGTCTGTGAGTTTGAGCCCCACATCCACCTCTGTGCTGACAGCTCAGAGCCTGGAGTCTGCTTCAGATTCTGTGTCGCCCTCTCTCTCTGCCCCTCCCCTGCTCATGCTCTGTCTCTCTCTGTCTGAAAAGTAAATAAAAAATTTAAAAAAATTAAACTCAAATCATCTCAAAATCATGTTCAAATCTCACTAATTCTCAAGGCTCCAACTATTTCTTCTTTTTTCATAACTCCAAATAGACACATTAATTTTTCATCTCCCTCCTGTTTTCTGAACACCTCATCATGGTGTCTTACAGGCAATTCAATTTCAGTGCTTCAAAAGCTATGCTCATATTTCTCCCCCACAAATCTGTACTTCTTTTTGGCACCTGTCTTGGTTAATTACATCACTATTCACCCAGCAGCTTAAGTTGACAACTTGAGAGGTCTTTGGGGATCACTGACAGATGGAGAGGCAGGAGAGAGTTGGGTGGAAGAAAGTAAGGACAAAGCTAAGTCCATCCAACCACTACCTTCTTTCTACTCTGGATCTTCACTGTCATTTCAGAAGACCAAGGCCTCATCTGCCTTCCTTTGTTTGCTTGTGACACCTTCATGGTCACGTTCTATAAGTTCTCCTCTAATAAACACTCTATACTGTGGCCAAATTTATGATCACCAAACACAGATCTAATGGAGTAATTATCCTTCCTAAGAGCCTTTAGATGACCCCTCCTCCAAGATTAAGGCTATAGTCTGACTCTCTCCTTTTTCCTGTCAGCATCCCCCTCTCCTACTGCCACCTCTTCTTGAATCATCTCTTCATGTACCATCCCTTTATTTACCCTCCTTCTAGCCACTTGAAACCGTTCATTCTTCTCTCCAAGTAGTGTCACCTTTTGACCTTGCTCCTTTCTATCATACTTTTCTCTCATCTTAGAATGCCCTCCAATTCCATTTCAACCTTGACTTCCAAGCTCAAATGTCAACTATGTCTCCTCTTGTTTGAAGAATTCATGGGCTCACCAAGGAAAAAATTAATTGCTTTCTTTTCTGACTTCTATAGCATTCTGTCCATAGTGTCAGGAGACCTTTATCTCATGGAATGGGGAGTCTCTTGTCACTCTCACAAGGAGTATGGCAATGGGCAGTAAATGTTTGTTAAGTGAATGAATGGAATTAATGGAAAAACAAATGAATGAATGTATAGTATTATCTTAGAAAATAAGAATTGTAAGGGGAAAGCCAATTTAGGGGCCATTTGTAAATGTAACTAACTCCCAACCTATCTCCCTAGTGCTTTCTATGTTCATGCCATTACTGTGGTGGATGAACCATGGGCCCTAAATTGAAGCATCTTCACACCTTAGGTGTGTAAATGACATCTAATACACAAAAAGTTAAACATAAATTAGATTGAGAGTAATTGTCAAATAGGTTTCCACGTAGTGCACATCAGAATTCTGTGGTTAGATTCATAAAAAATAAAATTCCCAGACCCCACAGCAGATCCACAAACACTATATTGTTAACAAGCTCCCAGGTATACTTGTATACTAATTAATCCCTGTTCCACAGACCAATATTTGAAAACCAGTGCATTACCTGCTTAGAAATATTTTACATGACTGATAGATGGAGCAATGAGAAAAGTACTCATGGAAGAAGGAAGACCTAAAGTGGTTTCTGAAGAATGGTTGGTATTTGGAGGGTGGAGAAAGCACTTCAGATAAGATGAACTTGTTTGTGAAATCATAATAGTAACAATAACCACTGGGTATGAAGGGGCCAGAGAGAGTTCACGAATTTGGCTGATGTAGAGGTAACTGATGGAAATATGTTTGGAATTGTGAATTGGGACCATATTTCCTAGAGCCTGCAATGGCAAGAAGTGTAATTAATGGTGTTTAAGAAAGAGCAATATATGTGATGAAGGCATTAAATCTAGGTCATTTTAAAGTGTTAATCAGATAACCATATGTGAAGACAGGCCTAAAAGCAGAGATACTAATACAAAGTTTATTGTAAAAAGACTTGAAGGCTCTATCTCAGACTAGTGGTGGTGTCAGTAAATGGAAAGGAAGAAGCAAAAGCAGCAAGAGGAGTAAGCAAGGGAAAATAATAAATCAGTGGGCTGTATGATCATGGGGGCAAACAGGCTAGAGAAATAAAACATGAGCCCATAGAAAAAGAGTTACACAACCATCAGAAGCAGAATTCTGGAGAGGAAGCCAGGCTGAAATGGAGAGGGGAAGTTTGGTTTGTAGTTATTTTGAGTCTAATGCAAAAACACAACAGAAAGGAAGTGCAGGGCTTGTGCTTTAAACAGAAGACATGCTGGAAATAGCAATTTTGGAATCATGTTCATGGAAATAATAGCTTAAGCTATGAGACTGTTTCTGAGGGAAGGCACACACACACACACACACACACACACACACACACACAGAAAGGACCAACCAATAAAAGAGATTCATTAGGAATGACTATAGTTCGGAAGTGGGAGGAAAAGGGGGACAAATAAGGACCCTTAAAATACTAATGGGACCATCAGGGTAACATAATTTCAAGCCAAGAATGGAAAACATTTCTAAGATAAGATTGAATGCTGAAAACAAGAAAAATAACACAGAAAAGTTCATAGTATTTGATAATGTGTGTCATAGATGATCTGAGAAAGTATAGTTTCTATAGGTGTGGGATGCAGATCAGAGGATGATAAATATGGAGAGCAGTCATTGGAGAATCTCCCTAAAAAAAGAGATGAACAAGCCAAGCTAGAGGGTGCACCAAGGTTTGTCAGGAAAGCAAAAACATCCTACTTTGGTAGCAGAGAGCATGAAACCCATGCTGGAGCAGAGCAACAAGCTTGAATGCCAGGAGTGATGAGGACTCAGTAGAAATGGAGAATCATGTGGAAGCACAGAGAGAAGAGAAAACTCTGTCCTCATGACAGAAGAAGGTAAGATGATGCGAGAATAAGCAGATCACCATGGGATGGAGACATTGTGAGCAGACTTGTGCAAAAGATTTATCTAGAATTATGAGCTGAGAATCTCCTCCTAGCTTTGTGACCTGTGACAGTAGGATGTGGGCAGTCCTTTTACATTTTAGTGCATCGATGTGGTGATAACAACTTCTGCCCAGCTCTTGATCCCAGGGCTTCTTGGTTATTTTTCCCATGTGTTGCTATTGGCAAGTGCTGATCAGGAAAAGACATTCATGTGGGGAGGATTCATCAGTTCTCAAAAGGCTTTTGCTTCACGACTTGCATATATCACTTCTCCAGCCCCTTCCACTGTCTGCAGAGGAGGGATTTACAAGGATAAGGAAACAAAATGAGGTGTGGGTAATTACCTTAAAAATAAAGCTAACAGTTATTGTACCAGCAAAAATGAGTTTATTTAGGAATAGAGAACTGCAATCTGGGACAAGCAATCTATAGCAAAGCCATAGGCAAGTCCACAGAACAAAGGAGGGGAATGTTCCTCTGTAGAGAAAAGGATGTATTTGAAGGGGCTGTTATAAACAAAAATCCACTGGAATAAACTGGGAGTTCAAAGTGTAGTGACATCTTATTGGCTAAGTTGTGACAGTTTCTCATTGGCTGGGCTATTGTGCTCCAGGAGAAAATATTTCTTCCCCCTGCCAGGATAGTAAAATATAGGCTCTTTCTGTTGGTTATCCAAAATACCTCTCTTCCTGTTTAGTCTGCAATTCACTAGGAGTGGTAGGTCATGAGAGTACCCCCTTCTGGCCTCCTGACTCCATTTTGAATACAGTTCCCTTTTATTACTTTTTACACAATGTGAGAAGTAAGAAAGATGATTCATTTTCAGAAACACCAAATAAAAGCTGTGCTGTCTAATTAACATGTTTACAACCTGTTGGAAATATGTGCCAACGCTCTACCCCCA
This sequence comes from Panthera pardus, assembly GCF_024362965.1. Lineage (NCBI taxonomy): Eukaryota > Metazoa > Chordata > Mammalia > Carnivora > Felidae > Panthera > Panthera pardus. The sequence goes on along the minus strand of NW_026526810.1, from coordinate 17,883,442 downwards.
CAATGGAGTCCCAAACCTTTAGACAATTCACTTCCTGATTCCTCTTCCACTCTCTGTTTCATGGGCTTATTTTAACAGGCTTTGCAATGAACATCCGCCAAAGCACAAAGGGAATAGGGACTGAAAGTCTCTGTGTCACCTCAGGGAATGTACATTTGTTCTAATCAGACTACTTTTTGCCTAACATGGGCATAGGTAATGTTTGGGTAAGTCTATAACCTCTGTAGTACTCAGCCAATGAGGAACCAGGGGAGGAACTTGTATGCTAGGAAATAAATTGTCTGATATAGCTGCCCCAAATGTGCCTGTCCATCAGACAGCTGCTCTTGCAAGAATGTTGATTAAAGCCTCCCTTCACTGTACTCCAACTCTCCGCATGCCTCTTTTGATTGGGTTAATGGGCTTATTTCTCACACACAAGGAACCACAACTTTGATGTTATTTTATTGTACTTATCAACCTAGCTCAAGCTCCTTGATGTAAACAGTATTTTACTGCAGTAAGTACACATGGCCCAAATTCCTTTGGGGAAGGGATGTAGCACAAAGCACTAAAAGTAGAAGGGAGAGGTGGGCCACCTGCATACAGTGTGTTGGCCCTCTACCATGAGATAGGGCACCTCAGCAAATCACTCAATCTCTCTGCAGTTCTGTTTCCTATTGGTTAAGACATAAAACAGAATGAACTACATAGGGTTATTATAGGATTAAATAAATAATTCCATATGAAGTCTTTAGAACAGGCTTTATGTAAGTGCAGCCTTTAGCATCAATACTGCAGTAGCCCGGGATTCTATACTTAGTACTGCAAAATCCCTGCAAAGGAGGTCCATCTTGCACATATCAGGAAGAACTCTAGTGCATGGCCATGTGTGTGTAGCCACCCAAAACCATAAACTCCAAGAAAACCAGGGACCATGATGCTCTTGTAAACTGTATTCTTAAAACCTAGTACCTAGAACATCACAGACAATGAAAAGATATTTGTTGAATGTATGCAAGTGGGTGGGTGGGTGTGTGTGTGGATGGATGAAGAAATGATGGAGGGACAGAGTAAGTGAAGGAATGGGAAAGAGAGAATTATGCAAAATGGATGGAAGGAGGAACAGAGGGAGAAAGAGAGAGGGGGAGGGAAGAACAGAGGGAGAAATGTTATAAGTCTCTCCATTTCACAAAACATGTGGCAGATGTCACTGGGGTTGATTACCTTTTATTGTAAAATACGTTTTGCAGAAGGAAGTGTTTTATAATTGGATTTGCCCTGTACTCTGTCCTAATTTTCAGATGAAATAGAACTGCTGTTTGCTCACTAGCTAGGACATTCTCTCCCCTTCAGCTGTTTAAGATTCAGCACACCATGCAACTTGAGCCCCCAGGCATCTCCCCTCCCTGTTCCCTTCAGACAGAATACCTCTATATTGCCTACATTTCCTTACTGCTAAGCTATTTGATTGGCTGACTTTGCATTCCAACTTGATTTTTCATTGGCAGCTGGCCGTTTCCAGGGAACACTCAACAGCTCAGGATTAGGGGACAGCTTGTCTTTCCTCTTCTTATAAATTCTTTCTTAGTAGTTTCCAATAACATTTTGCCTCATAATTATTCTGTTACTCTTTCTTGAATGCAGTTTTCTGCAATTGAATTCAAATGGTTTGCTTTTTCAATTGACAAATTATATCAGATAAGAGCCACCAATTACTGCATGAACAATTAAGATGCTACAAGGATTTACCCAACTGCACTCTTGTAGTTGGTTTGGAATTTTATTGACTTAGTTTGTACCACCTCCACTACATGTTTGAGAAGTCAAGATTTACCTGTGTGTGGTGGCTTTCTCTCTCATCATTACTAAAAGCTAAGGCCACTCTTGCAACTCTTAGGATTCTATAAAAAAAATTGTAAGAGTTAGCTGAGCAGTGGCAGTCTCCCAGTCAGAAGACAGAATTGCCAGACCTAACCTTGGGAAGTTCTCTGGCCTTCAATTCTCAGCTTCCACTCCACACATGAAAAATGTGTACAGGGATTCTTGGCCACCAAGGTGTATGAGGATTGAGTGCAACAGTGCATTTGAGGAAACACCCATGAGGCAGGGGGAGTTGAATCTGAATCTGAGCCACTCTACCTGGTCCTATTCAGCTGGGAATTGTCCACAAAAAGCTCCATTTTGTTAAGATAACCATCATAAAAGGAAAGTGTAAACCAGGCATCTGTTAATTAAATCATAGATTTGTCGAACACAGTCCAGTCTTACAGTGATTATTTTTAAAAACACAAAAATGTTCAGAAAAGCCAGTGTTTACATCAGAGAACTGAGGGGAGGTGTTAGAACTTGAACCTTGAGCTCCAGGGCAAAGTCCAAGTGTGAATGTGTGAGTGTGTCCAGCACTTGGCACCAGTGCCATGAGCTGGCACAGCTGAGACTTAGTCACTACATCAACCAAATATTCTACTGAGTACAGTTGTGTGTGCCCCACAGGAATTACTAACAAAAAAAAATGAGGGGCATCTGGGTGGTTTAGTCAGTTGAGTGTCCAACTCTTGATTTTGGCTCAGGTCATGATCCCTGGGTCATGGGATCCAGCCCCACATTGGGCTCTGCCCTGAGTGTGGGGCCTGCTTAACATTCTCTCTCTCTCTCCCTCTGCCCCTCTCCCCCCACTTGTGCTCTCTCTCTCTCTAAAATAAATAAAATGAAAAATCTTTTTTTTTTTAATTTGAAATCCAATGAAAGCACTAAGTAAAACCACAGGGAAACAATTGTTTTTATTTGGACAGTATATTTCAGCATCTTCAGTGCCTCCTCTGCTCATTCATCACAGAGCCTCAGTCTTGTCACTATGAAAATCAATCACCTTTGTACTAAAGATGCTGTCATCATGGTCATCAATAAACACACATTAGTTATCAACTGGGTTCATGAGGCTTCTGATAGCAACTATTACATGTTGATAGGAGAAGGGGATTTTTAAAAGTTATGATAATAGAACACCAAATAACATAACATTTACTACAAATGACTTTGGAATATCTTATGGTGCCATAGGTGATTCTTTAAATATTTTCTCGTGTATTCATCACCCTGGTACAATTGATTCATGAGCAACCAAGATATTCCAAGCACTCTAGGAATGGAGCAAAGTTAGGTAGAGGCTGTGAGAGGATAGAATGTACAATTTACTCATCCTACCATCTAACACACTGAACATTTATTGTGGGCCTACTCAATGCCAGGCACAAATGACTCAATCATGAGCAAAGACAGATGTGGTCCTTACCCTCAAAGAGGCTTCAGGCTAGTGAAGGAGAAGCTGGCAGCTCATGAGAAATTATCACACTGGTTTCTTAGATGTCATCCAAACAACCAATGAAACTTAGGGGAATGAGTGATGGAGGGATCTGATTTGGCCTAATTGCTCAAAACTGAGTTAAAATACAACCGATAATACATAACTACCTAAGGGAAGTTTTGGTCCAGAAGGAACAGCAGGTTAAGGAGGGAACAGAGTCATCAGAACATCAAAGTAGGCCAGTGTGTCTGGAGCTCAGAAGGAGAAATAGTGGTGAACAGGAGGCCAAGCAGAAGTGCCCAAGATGCAATGGCAGGAAAGGGGACAAAATCAGATCTGCCTTTAAAGGCCCTCTGGCAGTCCTTGAAGAATATAGACTGAGGAGAGAAAGAGTGGGGGCTAGAGCACTCCACAGACTATCAACACAAAGGCAGGACTTCAACTGAGGTCTTACAGCTCATGAATATGCTAGCTGACTGGAGAGTGTTCAAGCTATCATAAAGCAAGCTGAAGGGAAAAAGAATATATGGCAAAAAGAAGCAATGGCAACATGATGCTTTGAAGCCCAAATTAAGAGGTGGGTTGTACATGTCAACAATTGGGCCACAGTGGCCTCTCTCCAAGCACCAGGGAAAAGTGTTCTCCCACTCCCAACCTCCAACAGCAGGACATTCTGACATGAGTCCAGAGAGTCCAAATCTGCAGCTGTTCCCCTCCTTCATTATCTAAGGGGCAAACCCATGACTAGAGGCCAAGGATGAAGGATGAGAAGAATTGCATTTCAGCATTAGATTTCTCAACCATATTATCAAGAGGATAGGGACACCAATGGCTACATCTTTTTTCAAGAGGAAGTTGATTATATGTGGTGCATCTGTAGAATTCTAAGGACAGAAAATAACTTAGAGAACACAGTAATAGGTTCCTGTAGGACAAAACCAAATCTATAAAGGATGAAGTATATGTAACAGTACACTAGCTTTGCAGAGGTACAGAAACCACTTCAAGATAATGTCATTCTCCAGGTGGAAGAAATGGACCCCTTTCTTCCAGCCTCCTCACTATGTTCCTTTGCAATCTCACTTTAAAAAACAGCCACGATTGCCAAAAAACAAGAGTCCAGGGCCAGATGGCTTTCCAGGGGAATTCTACCAAACATTTAAGGACGAGTTAACACCTATTCTCTTGAAGGTGTTCCAAAAAATAGAAATGGAAGGAAAACTTCCAAACTCTTTCTATGAAGCCAGCATTACCTTGATTCCAAAACTAGACAGAGACCTCACTAAAAAGGAGAACTATAGACCAATTTCCCTGATGAACATGGATGCAAAAATCCTCAACAAGATATTAGCCAACCGGGTCCAACAATACATTAAAAATATTATTCACGACGACCAAGTGGGATTTATACCTGGGATGCAGGACTGGTTCAATATCTGCCAAACAATTAATGTGATTCATCACATTAATAAAAGAAAGGACAAGAACCACATGATCCTCTCAATAGATGCAGAGAAAGCATTTGACAAAATACAGCATCCTTTCTTGATAAAAACCCTCAAGAAAGTAGGGATAGAAGGAGCATACCTCGAGATCATAAAAGCCATATAGGAATGACCAAGCGCTAATATCATCCTCAATGGGGAAAAACTGAGAGCTTTCCCTCTAAGGTCAGGAACAAGACAGGGATGTCCACTCTCATCACTGTTATTCAACATAGTATTGGAAGTCTTAGCCTCTGCAATCAGACGACACAAAGAACACCAGCATTCTTCACAGGGCTAGAACAAATAATCCTAAAATTTGTATGGAACCAGAAAAGACCCTGAATAGCAAAAGCGATTTTGAAAAAGAAAACCAAAGCAGGAGGCATCACAATCCCAGACTTCAAGCTATACTACAAAGCTGTAATCATCAAGACAGTATGGTACTGGCTCAAGAACAGACATTCAGATCAATGGAACAGAATAGAGAACCCAGAAATGGACCCACAAAGGTATGGCCAACGAATCTTTGACAAAACAGGAAAGAATATCCAATGGAATAAAGACAGTCTCTTCAGCAAGTGGTGCTGGGAAAACTGGACAGCGACATGCAGAAGGATGAATCTGGACCGCTTTCTTACACCATACACAAAAATAAACTCAAAATGGATGAAAGACCTCAATGTAAGACAGGAAGCCGTTAAAATCCTTGAGGAGAAAGCAGGAAAAAACTCTTTGGTCTTGGCTGCAGCAACTTCTTACTCAACATGTCTCTGGAGGCAAGGGAAACAAAAGCAAAAATGAACTACTGGGACCTCATCAAAACAAAAATCTTCTGCACAGTGAAGGAAACAATCAGCAAAACTAAAAGGCAACCGACAGACTGGGAGAAGATATTTGCAAATGACATATCAGATAAAGGGTTAGTACCCAAAATCTATAAAGAACTTATCAAACTCAACACCCAAAAAACAAAAAATCCAGCGAAGAAATGGGCAAAAGACATGAATAGACACTTCTCCAAAGAAGACATCCAGATGGCCAACCGACACATGAAAAAATGCTCCACATCACTCACCATCTGGGAAATACAGATCAAAATCACCATGAGATACCACCTTACACCTGTCAGAATGGCTAACATTAACAACTCAGGCAACAACAGATGTTGGCAAGGATGCGGAGAAGGAGGATCTCGTTTTCATTGCTGGTGGGAATGCAAGTTGGTGCAGCCACTCTGGAAAACAGTATGGAGGTTCCTCAAAAAATTAAAAATAGAACTACCCTACGACCCAGCAATTGCTCTACTAGGCATTTATCCAAGGGATGCTGCAAAGGATACCCAAGGGATATCCAAAGGTATGCTGTTTAGAAGGGACACTTGCACCCCCATGTTTATAGCAGCACTATCAACAATAGCCAAAGTATGGAAAGAGCCCAAATTCCCATCTCTGGATGAATGGATAAAGATGGGGTATATATATACAATGGAGTATTACTCAGCAATAAAAAAGAATGAAATCTTGCAATTTGCAACTACGTGGGTAGAACTGGAGGGTATCATTCTAAGTGAAATTAGTCAGTCAGAGAAAGACAAATATCATATGACTTCACTCATATAAGGACTTTAAGAGACAAAACAGATGAACATAAGGGAAGAGCAACAAAAATAATATAAAAACAGGGAGGGGGACAAAACAGAAAAAACAGAAGAGACTCATAAATATGGAGAACAAACTAAGGGTTACAGGAGGGGTTGTGGCAGGGGGGATGGGCTAAATGGGTAAGAGGCACTAAGGAATCTACTCCTGAAATTATTGTTGCACTATATGCTAACTAATTTGGATGTAAGTTAAAAAAAATAAAAAATAAAACAAGTTAAAAAATTAAAAAAAATAATCACACAGGTATTGGTACAGTGATAGACAAGCCAATGGAAGAAAATACTGAATCTAGACACAGAACCATTCATATAAGGTCACCTAATGGCAAATATACCACTGCAATTCACCGGGGGGGGGGGTGGGAAACGGTATTTTTAATAAGTAATAATAAAATAATTTTGATCCCTACTTTAAAAAGAAAAAAAAAACAGCCACGATTGGGGAAACCTGGTTGGCTCAATCATTAAGCATCTGAATTCAGCTCAGGTCACAGTCACATAGTTCATGACATAGAGTCCCACAACAAGTGAGCTTGAGCCCCACTTTGGGTGAGCTCAAGCCGTGCTTCAGGTAAAAACACAAGCCTGGCTTCAGGTAAAAACTTCAGCCCCACTTTGGGTGAGCCCTGCTTCTCTCTTTCTCTCTTTCTCTCTCCCTCTCTCTCTCTCTCTGTTTCCCTCTGCCCCTCCTGGAATTCTCTCTCTCTGCCCTTCGCTCACTTGTGCCCTCTCTCTCATTGTCTCTCAGAAAAAAAAAATAGCCATGATTCCAAATTCTAGAACTGGCACAGATCAATGGGCATACAAAGTGGCTCTAATAGGAATGTCTGTTTTTCAATTCTTCCTTCAAATGACAGCCCACATACCCTCATACAGGTTGAAGTGCCATTAGGACATTGCATATAAAGTGACATCATTTCTGAAGACAGTTGTGGGATCAAATCAGTAACATTTCTGTAAGTCAAAAATTATTTTATTTTGTCTAGGCTGATAACAAATTCTGCTGGACTTGGGCTGTAAAAATGGCACCAGAGATCATCCACAGAACTTCTAGTATTTCTAAAGTTCAAGATCTATGAGATTCACAAAACCAAAGAAACATCAAGGACACAATTGTACACTGGCTCAGGCCAAACTCAAATTAAATATCTCATGCAGCCATTACTATTTCAAGGAAGTATAAAATGCTCAGAGAACTTAAAACTTCCTTCGAATGATGTCTGGTACAAACTTGTTCAAGTGAATCTCTTGCTCACGTGAAAAACTGAGTGAAACATCTTTAATTTCAAATCCAAGTTTATTTCGATTAGGCAGAAACATTCCAATAATCTTTTTGCTGGAGTTGCATAAGTCAACTCACTGTAGATCTTACCATGATTTTCTGAAACTGTTCTTCACATTTTGATCATAATAAAATTGTTAACATGCCTCACATAGTTTTGAAATAGTACAATGCCATCATAATGTCATTTACACAGCACGCATTTTATGAAAATGACTGAATCACCTGATTTTGTACCCCTGAATTGTACTTACGATGATTAACTGGCATACCCCACCCCATAGCTTCATTGCCTTAGTTGACAGTAGTCTGAAGCCAACTTTCCCATGACCAGGCGTTTGGACATGAGGCTGCCATGGTCCTAGGGGAACCAGGTTAGCCAGCTCAAAACATAAGAATTTCAAATTTCTGACTTTTAACTTTTAGAAATAATAAGAAATCTCAAAGGCATATGAAAACAGAAAAGTTTTAGAAATATACTTGCAAAAGATCTTATAAACTGGAAAAAGAGACAGAAAACATTTAGGAAGAAACAAGAGAGTTGAATAGGGATTAGCTGTGGAGGGGTTCTTCTACACTAAGGCACCTACAGTTCTCCTACTCACACCAGTATCAGAGTGTAAACCTGTGGTGTTTCTCAGCTCTCTGTAAGGGTGTGGGGAAATAGCAAATATTTTCCTGCATCACCTGGAGGAACTCAAGTGTGGGGCTGAGGGCCAAGATCCTGGAAGGCTTTCCATCCAAGACCAGGAGACACTGCCCAGAGAGTGACCTTGACCATGTCCTACAGAAGATGCATTCCATGAATACTCAGGAGGAGTTGGAAGAGTTCTCATGGTGAAAGCACCAATTATGGTACCCAAAGCAGACACCATGTGGAAGAGAGCCTCACCCCTGCCCCTCAAGCCACAGGAAGCCACCACCAATTAAATCTATCCTCCAAAGAAGAAAGGGAGAGGAAATCTTGAAAACCCAAAATTGTTATATTCCTTTTTTTGAAGGGGGATTCATAAAATAAAACAAGGATTTGAAATAGAGATTAAGCTGAGCTATAGTAAAACAACCCACATTTTTCTTTTCACACCCAAGTTTGTAACATAAAGCCTTATGCCCACCACAGGGGACTCTATGGCAAGTAAGCAAGCTCTGCAGATGGCTTGGGATAATAAAGACATTGCATAGTCATTATTCACTGTGAGATTTTTATATTAACATAACCAAATATGAAAGAGATAACATGGAAGAAGGGCTGGAGAGATTATAACATGATGCTTGATTTACTATAGCTGTATTCCAAATCTTATTGGCAGTCAAAACTTACATATGCCATTGTTTATTGTGGTAAAACCAAATACAAATTACTGTATTCTACTTTTACTAAAGTAACATGTAAATTTTAGTTTTTGTTGTTTTTCTCAAGCAATTTTCAGAGGATGATTAAGGTTAACAGGAATTCAGGCCAGTGTGCCACAGCTTTGGTGTCCACAGCTTTGTCCAGCTAGACAGGAGAACCTGATGTGCTTTCCAAATTACTGAACACATTAAGTGCAAGGTATTTGGTGGGACAAGAGAGCTTTATGCCTTCTAATTCCTTTTTTTATATTATTTATTTATCTATTTATTCACTTATTTAAGCTTTACGTCCAATGTGGGGCTTGAACGCATGACCCCTAGTTGAATAGTCACATGCTCTACCAACTGAAGCAATCAGACATCCCATTTCTCTAATTCTTCACACCCATGACACATGAATGCTGTAGAAGACAGCCATTCTGAAGCCAGAATAACCTGGTACTAGTTACTAATAACCCTAGAAACCCCACAAGTGAATGGCACTGCCACTTTTGCAGCCTATGCTGAGATCAAATACATACATTTTAAATACACAGATAAAAACATGATAAAAATGTATTACATGCAATTTGCATTTGATATGGTTCTATATCTACACTGTCCAATATGATGGTCACTCATGACAGTGTAGTTCTTGAATGTGACTACCTGAAACTGAAGTGTGCTACGAGTCTAAAATGCACAGATTTCAGAGTTAGTACCAAAAAAAAGGTCAAAATATCTCAATAGTATTTTATATTTGTTACATGCTAAAATAATATTTTGAATATATTGAGTTAAATTAAATATATTAATTAAAGTTACCTGTTATTTTTTTTTCCTTTTTCTAATCTAGCACTAGAAAATTTTATATTACATATGTGACTTGCCCTATATTTCTATTCAATATTGCTAGTCTTTATGACCCATCTCCTTTGAAAAAATACAAAAGGAAAATTATTCCATATATTATTAATATCTCTTAGTTCTGTGATATCAGGAAAAGAAATGTGCATACCACTAAATTTAAAACAGTTGGCAATTGCTCATGGATGAAGTCAACATTTTTTAATGTCTACTGTGTGCCAAATACTGTTGGTATTTCATATATAGAATCTCAAGCTTCCCATATCAAACAAGAATTACTGTTCAAGAAATGAAACCATTAGGAAATACACATGTATAAAAATCAAATAAAGGGATTATTCTAGAGATTGATCTTATGCAACTATGAGAACTGGTTAAATAGTCTCTGAAAGGCTTGTGTCCTCTCATCTAAATCTTCAACTTTAAGTTTCCCGAGTGGGCTGTTGGGAAAAGAAAATGCTTGTAAAGAGAAGAAGGATAAGGGCAAGCTGTAACTCAAAGGCATAAATTGTATCTGATAAAAATGGTCTACACCCATGCCAGCGGTGGTGTGCTGGAGCCCTCTCATTCCAGCTCACAAGAGTCCACTGTACATATCTCTTCCCAACTTCACACTCCGTCATACCACATTGATAGCTTGAAATCATCCAAGAAGAGAGTATTTACACCATGAAAACTGGAAAATACAGCAAATCACTGGTTTTGTTTTTGTCTTTTTTTCAAGAGAGTTGATTTTAAAACAATGCTTAATACATCTCTGTGCATCAGTTTCTCATTGACTCCAATTTTCATGACATAGGTGATGTAGGATAAGCTGACATTCTTCACTGTGTAGGTAAACATATACCTGACCCAGGAGTTGTATGGAAAATCAGCTGCAGGGTTGGCTGCTTCTGCACACCAACAAGGAAGCTAGCAGGTAAGTGACATCGTGTGTGCCTCTGCTCCAACCTTCCAAGAATAATAGCTTGGAAGTATAATAGTTTGTACATATGTACACAACTACAGTATCAGTTCTGCTCTCCAAGTCTATGCAAAATGTCCCTCAAGACAAACTCCAACTGGAAACATGAAGAGAATTTTGGGCACCATAGCTGATCTTAGCCAAGTTGACATATTACAAATTCACTAAAGTTTACAACCATCTGAGATAAAGAATATTATACCCATTTTAAAGGTGAGGATGTCAAGACCCAGAAGGCTTAAAATTACATTTCTCTTGTGCAGAGGTGGTAAGGCAGAATTTGGACAAGTCTGTGTGATTTTAATTTCCATGTTTTTCCCACCACCACACACTGGGCTCCAAAATAAGTACTTCCTTTATAACAGATATATCCCTTCCACAAGGAGTTTCCATTTGGAGGAGGGAAACTCACCTCGTTGAACAATTACTCCATGTCTGTCCTTGTGCTAAGTGTTTCAAATTCAAGATCAACTCATTGAATTCTCATCAACCCCAGGAGATGAGAAGATGTTATTTATAGGTGAAGAAAAATTAGGTGCTGGGAAGTTATCAAACCTTCAGAAGACTTATAAGGAGGTAGTGGAATACACAAGAGGCAGAATGACAGACAGGGTCAGGAAACTTCCTGGTCCCAGACAAATGACCAAAAGGAAAAACAATTGAAGTGTGATATAGTAATTTAAAATGCTTTAAATCTGTCACAGAAATTAGAGACAGATAAAGATACATTTCCTCTAATATAATATAAAACAACACATTTCTCCTAAGGACAAGAAATTAAAACCTACCCATATCCAAAGAATCAGAGTCCCTTCTGACCCTACCTCATGGAAGCAGTAGGTTTTGAACAACTGTTTGCTTGAAACATGATGGGCATGGGGATAGGATTGTCCATGTCTGCCAATTCTCCCACATAAACCAGGTCTGCTCACTAAGACCCAGCAAGTTCCTCCCCTCTGCAGATTCCCCTAATTCTTCCCATTTGAGGCCAGGTATAATCCTATCACTGAGGTAGGCAGATGGCAGAGATGTGAAAAAAGGGCAGGACACCCAGTTGGATGTGGTTACAAGAGCAGGAAAGTGGCCTTGTAGCCTGTTTGGGGCTTTTTGATTCCAAAGATATGGAATTAATTGATTCTTCCTTCAAATTTATCACTTACAGTAGCACCCTTATAAATGCCTATGTTTAGGGGGTAAGAGGGACAGACGTTTGAAGCAAAAACATAGTACAACCATAGATTCATCTGATGATTATGGGCATGTGCTTCAGGAATGTCCTTAACTTTGCCTTGGTTCAGCCTTCCAGTATTATTTTTCTAGCTTGTATTGATAGTCCATATAGTTAAACTTTGTTGGTCCAGAAGGGTAAAATATTAGAAAGGAGTATTAACAGCTCTAATGGTCCAGGGGAAAAACATTCTTAAAAATGGGTAGTTCTGTTTTCCAGGAATATGACCACATTTTCTCTCAATTTTCTAAATTACACTTATGAAAATATTATTTATTTCTGAAGGATATTTTATTATTTACTTTGTAGATATTTTGTGGGAAATAATTAATTTTACCTATGTATATTTATTTGATAAATGTACATATACACATCAGATATATATACACAATGTTTCTTATTAAGAATATAGTGTGTGTCCATACTATGGTACTTTTTAAGTAACACAGAGAGAACAGGATTTCCTCTCTGAAAAGAGATTCTGCTTTTATAAAAAATTGTATTGCTCTCAATTATTTTTATAAATATTAGTAATAATATTGGTTACCCACATACATGGCATGGGAAATTTCAGCCTGACCAATATTTGTTGGCAGAGCACCTACAAGAACACATCTGTTAATAGTAACTCAAAAAAGGAAATGAGCCCTTTTAGAGAGATGAGCCTTTCAATCACTGCTGAGACACAATGGCATTTAAGAAGCTTGTTTTATTCCGTGATCAATATTTAGCAGGATTACTGAGTTGTAGCAATAAGGAAAGAAGTTGTTTTTCAAAGAAATGTGTAATATCCTAGAAACTGGAATTCTACACCCCCCTGCTGGATTTTCTGGTTTATAAGATTATTTTTAACAATGAAAAAGAAAAGCCCATATGTTAATGTAGAATGGAAATGTGTCAGTTCTTCAGATAGTCATCTGCTCTCCAATTCAAGCTGCAGTAAGTGAACATAAGGATTCATTGTGGAAACTAGCATTTTGAAGGCAGTATACCTAAATATGTAACTTCTGAAGGCATTTTTGCCCTGAGGCAAAATACTTCTATGGTATTTAGAAATTGAATATTTTGAAGCAAGGTAGAAACTATTGAAATAAATAAGAACTGTCTTTTTGTGAGTTTATTTCAAAACCTTACATACCTCATATGTTAACCTGACTTCCTTCTCCTGGGTCCTTCCTAAAATAAGCTAATCTGGTAGAAACCAACTGGCTGTACTATTCAATTCGGGGACTAACCACCCAGAGTGAGCACAGACCCCACATGTTAAAGGGCATGGTGCCCAACAAGACTGCCCTTACTTCAGAGGTCACTTTAGATGTTCCCAGGCCACCCATGCTTCTGGATGACTGACTAAATTTTGGCATTACTATAGTCCCCTCAGGTTTCATAATTTGCTAGAACAATTCACAAAATTCAGGAAAATGCTACACTCATGATTATAATTTTATTCCTAAAGGATGCAAATCAGGAGGACAAACCAAATGAAGGGATTCATGGGACAAGATTGAGGAGGGATGCAGAGCTCCCATGCCTTCTAATTAAAATCAGCCCATGTCACTCTCCCATCACATCAGTGTGTTCACCAACCAGCAAGCTCTAATGAGCTTCGTGTTCATGGTTTTTATTGGAGATTTGTTACAGAGACATGATTGATTGGTCACTTGACTGAATTAACCCCCACCTCCATTCATTTCCTTAGAAGTTGGGTTGTCTCAAAGTTCCAATCTTCTAATTATGTGAGTAGTTTTCCTGGTGACCAAACCCCTAATCCTGAAGTTACCTAGGGGCCAACCCTGACTTACTTCATCATTAATGTAATGAGAGTGAAAGCATGGCAGTCCAATGGGCTCATGATTAACAAAGACTCTTCTATCACTTGAGAAATCCCAAAGGTTTTAGAAGCCCTGTGACAAAAACTAGGACAAAATTAGTTATTATGCAACAAGTAAAAACAGATTCATTGTTATTTCCCCTTCCCTTTTTTTTCTTTCTTCCTCTTTTCTTTCTTTACTTAGTCATCTTTTCCTTTTATACAAAGAGCTTTAAATAACACTGATGTTGCTTATGCTAGATGATTAAGTGGAAAAGTTATTACAAAAATTGTATATGCAGTAATAGACATCTCAGCTGCATGTGTGTGTGTTTCAGGTTTTATTTATTTTTTTATTGAGATATAATTAAAAAGTATTATATTAGTTTAATATATACAACATAATGATTTTAAATATGTATACATTGTAAAATATTACCTAATAAGTTTGGTTAACACCCATCACTACATATAGTTACAAATTATTTTTCTTGTGATAACTTTCAAGATATATTCTTCTTCCTCCATTTTACCATCTTCACCCTTGCCAACTGTTTTTATTTTTTTTTAATTTTTTTAACGTTTATTTATTATTGAGAGAGAGAAAGAGAGAGAGAGACACAGAGCATGAGCAGGGGAGGGGCAGAGAGAGGGGGAGACACAGAATCCGAGGCAGGCTCCAGGCTCTGAGCTGTCAGCACAGAGCCCGATGCGGAGCTGGAACTCACAAACTGCGACATCATGACCTGAGCCGAAGTTGGTCGCTCAACCAACTGAGCCACACAGGCACCCCCCCTTGTCAACTGTTTTTAAATTCAAGAGAGAGAGAGAGAGAGAAGGAAATATGCCAGCATTTTAAATGGTGGAATTCAGGGAGATTTTCTTTTTTTATATTTCTAAACTTCTGTTCTTTCCAAATTTGCTAGGACAAGCATGTATGACTTTTATAAAGAGAAAGTTAAAAACAAGAAAAAGAAAATGTAAGGTCTGGGCATTCAAATGGGGCAATGCTGTGCAGAAGTCATGACTCAGTTCTACATTCTTTGAACACCCAGGAGGCTGAGCTGTTTCTAGCGAAGCTGGAACGCCACATAACTTCTTCAAAGGGTAGCCCACAAATCTCTAATCCATTTACCCCTAAGCTCTAAAATCATTAATAAGTTCTGCTTCCCAGTAATTTCCACTTTAATGTCCTATAAAATCCACCTTACTATTTGGTTC
This sequence comes from Panthera pardus, assembly GCF_024362965.1. NCBI lineage: Eukaryota > Metazoa > Chordata > Mammalia > Carnivora > Felidae > Panthera > Panthera pardus. The sequence continues at coordinate 17,868,305 of NW_026526810.1, read as the reverse complement.
CATATGTGTCTTTTTTGTATACCCCAAGTCAGCCAATGCCATCACCCATTAATTTCTCAGGCTCAAAATTTCAGATTCCTTTTTTCTCATACCTAGTCTAAGACGTTGAGCGGTCAGGTACATTTAATTCTGTGGCATTTCTTTTCTGTGTGTCTCCTCCTCTCATGCCTGTCCTCACTCATGCAGACCATCTTTTCCCTTCAACAAGACAATCAGAACTGCCTGATGGCTTGACTCCATACTCCAGTTTCTGCTCCTACAACCCCTGTTCCCCAGTGCAGGTTGACCACCCATCTTCAATCCGAGCTCTAATGGAGAAAACCCTTACTAAGAAGGCTGACGTTACTTCCCTAAACAAATCTGGCTGTGGTCCAAAGGTAACCTTCACTTTTGCATTAATGCCTATTGTTTCCATTTCCTGGCTGATGCATCCCATATTGAAGAATTGTCTCTTTTCTGCCAACAGAGCTCTGTTTGTTCCAGATCCATTGTTCCTATTGTTCATTCTCTCTGCAACCTAATTACAGCACACCCAACTCATGTTGTTACATTTTAATTTTTATTTTAAATGTACATTATTTTATTTGAAGAAAATGTAGAAAATGTAGAAAATATAAACAAAACTAAAAATTTCCATAACCCTACTATTTAGAAATAACCACTGATAATATTTTGATGTGTTCTCTTCATATTATTATTGAAAATATGATTTTCAAGATTCATGTAGCATTCTCCTTATGAACACACTTTAATTTATATATATTTCCTCTAATGGTGGATACACAATTGCTTCCAGTTTTAGCTTTCATAAATATTTTACATGAACATGATTTTTCATAATAATTGCCTATGATTGTGGTTACTACTATTTTTTTTTAAGTTTATTTATTTTGAGACAAAGAGCAATCAGGGGAGGGGCAGAGAGAGAGAGAAAAAGAGAATCCTAAACAAGCTCCCCACTAACAGCACAGAACCTATTGTGAGGCTCCATCTCAGGAACTGTGAGATGCTGACCTGAGCCAAAATCAAGAGTCCAAAGCTTAACCAAGTCACCGAGGCACACCCATGGTTACTTCTTTTAAATAGATTACTAGAAGTAGAAATCCTGTGCAAAGGTTATGAGTCCCTCAAGACTTTTAAAATATGGGAGCCCCTAGGTAGCTAAGTCAGTTAAGCGACCAACTCTAATTCGGCCCAGGTCATGATCTCACAGTTTCTGGAATTGAGCCCTCCATGGAGTCCAGCATCAGGACCCATGTTGGGCTCTGTATGATACCACAGAGTTTCCCTGGGATTATCTCTGCCCCTACCCTGCACATGTGTGCTTATACACTCTTTCTTTCTCAAAATAAATAAATAAACTTTTTAAAAACAAACTTGGAAAATATGATGCAATGTTGCTTTTCAGAAAGTTTTATACTGAAGGTTATCATTTTTTTCCTAATCATTGCCAAGTTATTAAGCCAAAAAAAGACTATTTCATTTTATTTTGCACTTCGTTATCAATGAGGCTGAAAATTTTTGCATTAAGTCTTGTCATTTTTACTTCTTATGCTGACACTTAGTCAGTTTCATATTATAATGTATATTAATTATTAAGAACCCATTGTATATCAGGATGCAGCAATCTAAAGCCCATGTGCCAAATCCAGCCACCTGCCTATTTTTGTACATACCACAAGCTTAATAATGGTTTTTACACTGTTAAATAGTTGAAATTTTTCCAAAAACTAGAAGAATATCTTATGGCTTGTGAAAATCCAATGAAATTTAAATATCAGTATTCATAAAACATGTTTATTGGAACACATTTACATATTGTCTATGGCTGCTTTTGTGTTAGAATAGTAGAGAAATTGAGACAGAGACCCTCTGTCTTGCAAAGCCTAAGTATGGTATCCTTTACAGAGCAAGTTGCCAACCCCTGGTATATATGGAAGAGAAAAAGTATGTAAACATTTCCACACTATGTTATTATTAGCATTTTTCTGTTTTCTTTTTTCTAACTTCAGAAAGTTTATCTTTTTATGCAGTGAAATAGGTCATTTTTTTCTTCTTTAGAACTTTGTCCAGTATTTTAGGTTTAAAAAGCACTTTTTAATTTAAGAATTGGTTAATCATTAGGCAATACTGCTTTCTATGTTTTTAATATGATTTGCCTTTTTATTTTTAATTTTTAAAAAAATTTTAATATTTATTTTTGAGAGAGAGAGAGAGAAAGAGAGAGAGCTAGCAGGGCAGGAGCAGAGAGAGAGGGAGACACAGAATCTCAAGCAGGCTCCAGGCTCTGAGCTATCAGCACAGAACCGAATGCAGGGCTCAAACCCACAAACCATGAGATCATGACCTGAGCCAAAATCAAGAGTAAGACCCTTAACCAACTGTCACCCAGGTGCCCCTAAGTATTCTTTAGTTAAAAATTTCAGTAGCACCTCATCAGTAGCACCTTGGTTGCAGCCAAAGAAGCCCACCAAAGACAAATATTTTGAAAATCTTTTACAAAAATACACTGTACAAGGCATTATCTTGCAGCTTTAAAAATAAAGTGATATTCAAGATATTTCCACCCCCACTCCCAAATTTAGTTTTATATAAAAAATACCTGTATACATTTATACAATGTATACACACTAGTTCCAATTCTAAGAAGAGTGAAAAAAATGTTACTTTATGTAGTTTTTGTATATTTATTTGAGAGCTGTTGTGAAATATGCATATAACTCTTCAGAAAATGAATCAACACTCATTTTATCTTTTCTTGAAAATACATTTATTGTATACCAAAACTGTCTTAATCAAATAAAATTACTATTTTTATTTTTGTTCCGAATAGTCCATTTGCCCAATATTATTTGTTGATTTTAAGTTTTTCTCATATTGGTTTCTGAAGCTCTCAGAACTTAATGAGAGAGTCAGGACTATATATTCTATTCCACTGATTTATCCATTCATTTCTGAGCCATTAAGACATTGCTTTTTATAGGCCTAAATTTTGGAGTGTATATATGATTTTTTTAATTAATTTCTTTATACAATAAACTTATTCTTCTAATGTCAGAATTTCCTCCCTCCAAAAAGCCTTTGTAGCTTTTCTTGTTGCCTTTCCAATGTTGTCCTTGTTGTCTTGTTGAATGACCAATAGGGAGCATGGAGCTGGAAATAGAAGTGTCAAGAGAACACAGTTCCTGCACCAAAGGAACTTACAGTTTAATGAGGAATACTGACACATACATAAATTAGAGGGTAACTAACCCAGAATATGGAAATATAATCAGATACTATGTGTGAATAGCGTTCATACAAGTAAGGGGAGAGGTAGGAGATGTTTCCCAGGCAGGGGGATTGTAATTATTGATTCTGTAGTGTATCAGGGAACTGAAAGAATTTCATGTTACCACAGTTTTACCATAGTCCAAGGCAATTCAATGGGAAAAAGAGTTTTTTTTTTTTTTTTTTTTTTTACAAATAGTGCTAGAACATTTGAATATCCACATGAGAAAAGAAGTTTAGGGTAAATTGTAGGTTTAAATAAAAGATAAAACTAAAAAGTCTTTTTTTTTTTAGTTTATCTATTTGTTTTGAGCAAGAGAAGAAAGCATGAATGGGGAAGGGGCAGAGAGAGAGGGATGGAAAGAGAATCCTAAGTAGGCTCCATGCTGTTGTGCTGTCACACAGAGCCCAATGTAGGGCTTGATCCCACAAACCATGACATTACCTGAGCAGAATTCAAGAGTTGTAACTTAACTGACTAAACCACCCAGGCACCCTTAAAACTATAAAGTCTTAAGGAAAACAGAATATCTGCATAACCTTGGGGAAGATTTCTAAAACAGAACAAAAATGCACTAACCATTTAAATAAATGATAAATTGAATGTCATCACAATTTAAAACTTCTGTTCATCCAAAGACACCATTAAAAAAATTAAAAGACAAGCCATATACTGGGAGAAAATATTTGCAATACATATAGTTGACAGTGAAAAATATGATACTATTGTATCAATAAGAAAAAAAACTACACAATAAGCAAAATATTTAATCAGAAACTCATATATATATATGTATATATATGTATGTATGTATATGTGTATATATACATATATGTATGTATGTGTCTACATATACATACATACATATGTGTGTATGTATATATATGTATGTATATACATATATAAGTGTGTATATATATATATAGATATAGATATAGATATATCAAGAAACACAAGCAGGGTGCATATCTTTAGTCATCAGGGATATGAAATTAAAATCATATGAGATATTCAGATACACTAGAATGTATAAAATCAAAAAGAGTTTCAATATCAAGTGTATTGAGATTGGAACAAATGGAAATCTCAAATATGTTTAATGATGCAGTGAGTTTAGAAAATAACAGTTTTTAATGCAGTTAAACATATACTTACCCTATGACCTGGCAGCTCCATTCTTAGATATTTACCCAAGAGAAATGTATAAATATGTTCACAAAAACATTGAACAAAAAATATTTATAGTAGATTGATGAGATTATATCAAAATAACACAGGAACTAACCCAAAGGGGCTCCTATTGATGAAATATTAAATAATTTGAACATTAAAAGAATTAAGACTACAATCAATTAAAATTCAACAAATATATAAAAATCCTGGAGTCCAAAATGACACTAAAATAAAAGGAAGAAAAAATCCTCCAGACATCATTGTAGTAGTGTGTATAACCCAATATTCAGAAAACCAATATATAAAGGAAAGTAACTAACCACTTATCTTACCTTCTTATGCTTTGGGGGCAACCAAACTGTTAATATCACAAGGCTATCTTTATGGAGGAAGTCTAATTATAAAGGTGAAGAAAATGGTAGAAATATGCAGAGAGAGAAAGAGAGAGGGAGAAAAAGAATAAATGGGGAGAGACTTCAGATTACAATGCATCCCTCTGAAGGAGAGAATTAAGAAAGGGGGGTTGAGTAGGAAGGGTCACAACTGCAGCACACTTATAAGAAGGCTTAGGGAGAAGGGAGACCTTGAGCCAAAATCGGCTATTGAAAGAGTTATTTGCCTATATGAGTGGGGGTACATTCATATCCCAGCCATGTTCCATAATAGACTGGGAAGAACCCATGGATATCATGATCTCAGCTCAAATGCACTGGAGAATTCAAAGGGTAGCAGCTGGGATTGACAGTCCATTGTGGTCCCTAGAGCCAATTTCAATGGCACATTTGCATAGCCACCTTAAAAATCGAGTGATACATCTGGATGTATTAATCAAATTCATCTTATGTACCTTATTTAGAATGTAAATAAACTAACTTTGTTTTTAAAAGTTATTTTGAGACAAACAGAAATATGCTAATATAGATTGGATGTTGTATATTATATTGTTAATTTTGATAGGTATGATAATGACATTATACAAAAAGAAATCTTTATTAGAGACTAAATCATAATAGACTGATGTTTGAAGTCTGAGATTTCCCTTAAAATATACCAAGAAATAAAAAAGGAGGAAAGAGTTTTACCAAGTAAGATTGACAAAATGTTGGTAATTGCTGGATAGGTGAATGATTCATGTGAATTTATTACATTATTCTCCCTTTTGGTGTGTTTAATACCTCCCATTAAGTAGTTTTATATGCTTCAATAAAGTTATTATAGGAGTTGTTCAAACAAATATTAGGAGCCAAAGTAAAAATATCCCAGAAAAGAACCACAAGCATGCCTTATAGTAACAGTAATAAACCTGATATGACATGAGAGAATTGTGTTGTATGCGGGGGGAAGGCTCTGTATGCTTTTGTTTTTCATATTAAACAAACCTACAAATCATCAGTCGTGCAATACAATTAAAAACTGTGATTTGTTGATTATATAAGGAATATAAATTTGCTATTATTAGCAATAGCTACATAATTAGAAAAATGAATACGAGTTGGCAGAAAAGCTGAGAAATTTCAGATAGATCGATAGAGCTTACACAATCCAAAGAGCAGAATAAAAAGGAATGAGGAAAATGAACAAATCCTGAAATTTGAGACACTGTAAAATACATTAACATAACTTCAATGGAGTAATAGAAGGAGAAGAGAGAAAGAAAGAAGCAGGAAAAAATATTTAAAGAAATAACAGATGAAACATTCCCAAATTTGATTTTAAAACATTAATCTATATATCCAAGAAGCTCAACAAACTCCAACTGTGATAACTTCAACAAGATCCAACACAGACATACCACAGTAAAAATGATAAAGACAAAGAGAAAGTATTGAGAGCAGCAGCAAAAAAAAACAAAAAACAAAAAACAAAAAACAAAAAACAAAAAACAAAAAAAACAACTAGTCTCATATAAAGGAACCTCAATAAGATTAACAGCTGATTTCTCATCAGAAATGATGTAAACCAGAAGGCAGTAGGGTGACAAATCCAAAGTAATAAAAGAAAAGTGCTGTCAACCAAGATTCTTATATCCAGTAAAACTGTCTTAAGAAAAATAAAGAGAGGGGTGCCTGGGTGGCTCGGTCGGTTAAGCGTCTGACCTCAGCTCAGGTCACGATCTCACGGTCCGTGAGTTTGAGCCCCGCGTCGGGCTCTGTGCTGACCGCTCAGAGCCTGGAGCCTGTTTCAGATTCTGTGTCTCCCTCTCTCTCTGCCCCTCCCCTGTTCATGTTCTGTCTCTCTCTGTCTCAAAAATAAATAAACGTTAAAAAAAATTAAAAAAAAAAGAAAAATAAAGAGAAATGGGAAATTTCCTTATGAATAAAAACTGATAATTTGTTGTTAGCAGACCCACCCTATAAAAAATAATAAAGAAAATGCTTTAGACTGAAAGCAAATGACCTCAGAACACAGAGTTATCATATGACCCAGCAACACATGTATGTGTCTGTATATACATATATATATATGAAATATGAGATAGATAAATATCTATGGATATACATAAAATTATATAGATATATAAATATATGTATATTAGTTACAAATAATATGATGCTAGTATATATAGCTGTTTTTATATGTTTATATATATGTTAATACAGATAATACAGAAAATACAGAAATGTATTATCTTGCAGTTATGGAAGCTAGAAGTCCAAAACAAAGACATTGACAGGATTTGTTCATTCTGGGGGCTCTGAGGATGAATCTGTTCCATGCCTCTTTCTTAGCATCCAGTGACTGACAGCAATCTGGCATTCTTTGGTTTGTATCTACATCACTTCATTCTCTGCTTCCATCTTCACATGGCATTATACTCTCCTATGTCTCAATGTCTCTATTTGTTCCCATGGCCCTCTTAAAGGACCCAGTCATTGAATTTAGTACTCATCCCAATCCAGTATGACCTCATCTTAACAAATTACATTTTCAAAGATCTTGCTTCCAAATAGGATCACATTATGAGGTTCTGGATAGATATTAATTTTACAGGAAACTATTCAACCCAGGATAGTGTATAAACAAGAGAAATGAAAACATGTTTCTATACAATATTTTGCACATAAGTGTTTGTAACATGATTGTTATTCATAACAGCCAAAAAAGTGAAAGCAACTCAGATGTCTATACACTCATGAATGGGTAAAAATTGTGGGGTAGCTATACAATGAGTAAAATTCAGCAGTAAAAAAGAGTTAAGTACTGATACATGCTACCAAATGAATGAACCTCAAATACATTATGCTAAATGAAAGAACTAAACACAAAAGAGCACATATGGTATGATTCCATTTATATGAAATGTCCAAAATAGGCAAATATATAAAGCTAAAATATAGATTAGTACTTTCCAGAGGCTAGCAGTGGGAAACTTGGAAGAACTGACTGCTACTGAATACGGTGTTTCTTTCTGATGTAATGAAGGTGTTCTAAAATTAATTGTGAAGATAGTTATACAATTCTGAATATATTAATAGCCATTGGATGGTAGATTTTAAATAGGTGAATTATATCTCAGTAAATGTGTTACAAAAATATATACAGGTGACAGAGACTGCAGGCTGTTACAGAATCCATTCATGTATTCTCTCATGATAGGATTGTAGCTGAGTGCTTGGTCATCCAGCTATGAGCACATTCTCCAGCCCATTCCCTTGCAGCCAAAGGTAACCAGAAGTTAACTTTTTGCTGATGGAATATGAGTGGAAGTGATCCTGTGCACCTCACAGATTAGTCTTAAAACTCTATAGCATCCTCATCCATACTTTATCCCATTCCCAAGAGCTGGAATCAAACAAAGAAAGGTAAAGTTCTAGACATCATGAAAGCAAGAGAGAAGCAACTTTGCTCCTTGAATGGCCACATGGAATCAAGAGCTTATATATACATATATTTCTGTTTTTTTAGATGAGTAAATATAAACATCTGTGTGCGTAAGGCATTAAGTCATTATTGGTTCTTTTCCTTATAGCAACTGTTCCTTGTCCCTGACTAATGCAATACTGTTTCCAGCTATTTGATGCCTGTTTTAATCATGATCTGCTGTAGAGATGGGGACTAGTAAAAGAGACAATCATGAAATTCTCTATATATCATCATATTAATTCCTCAGAGGGTACTTAATTAGAAGTGTTAGTTGATAACACCTGGGTGCAACTTTGTTTATTTTGAAAATAGAAAGTGATAGGGTATAGAAAAAGGAAAAGCTATGATCAAAGGAAATGAATCTCACTCTGTTATCAAGGATAACACAGATAATTATATAGAGTTAAGGGAGTTCAAAATAGAGGGGGAAAGTCTGAAAAACAAAGAGAAAGACCAATAATGTTTTACAACATTACTGTCATAAATCCCACATTGCTAATATGTGACAAGATTTTTTGGGGGAGAGGGACAAAAAATCTTAATTTGACAAGCCTAAATTTTGAACATTTGGAGTATTCCCATAGGAAAACCGCTCTCTAAATACATAATTCCCTCCTATTATAGGCAGAATTTTAAGATGCTTCCCAGGACCTTTGCTCCTTGGTCACACTCCTGAGATTATAGTGCTATATTGCAAAAAAGAGATTACGGAGATGGGACTATAATATAATTATATAATCCCTTTAAAGTCAGAGTTTTATTCAGCTGGCAATGGGAGAGGTCAGAGAGTGTCAAAGCATGAGAAGGACTTGATATGCCATTGCATGTTTAAAGATGGAGGAAGCCAATGAGAAGGAATTAGGGCAGCCTTGAAAATCTGAGAGAGACCTCAGCTGAGAGCCAGAAAGGAAAGTCATAAAAAACAGATGTCTGACCAATAAGTTGAAAGCCTCCAGATAAGAACCCATGTTAACTGATATGTTTATTTGGCCTTTGAGATCCTAAGCAGAGAACTTGGCCAAACCTACCCAGACTTCCAGCCTACACAGCTATGAGATAAAAGTCTGTGTTGTTTTAAGTCATTAAGTTTGTGGCAAGTGGTTGTGCAGCTTCTCAATGATGGAGGTAGATGCAGATTCCTAAAGATGAAATGGTAAAAGGAGGGCAGGCTGAACTAAGCCCAACAAGCAGAAGCTAGAACTCAGATTTAATAAAGAGAGAGGTGTGGGCCTGGTAATGGGGAAATTGTTGGACTTGTCGCCATTAGGCAGATGACCTGATGATGTCTAAGACCTAAAGGGTTATGGTAATCCCAGGAATTGATTTCCACAGAGATCCTAATTTGTGTAGGAGGCCACACTGTGCAGCCCACAAGCTCAGCATTCAGCTTTATGCATAGTCCTGATTGACCACAGCCAATCAATATCCAGAGAATGAGAAAAAGATAGATCAATGTAGTAAATAAAAAATAGACAGGTATCAGGACCCCAGCAAAACCATCTGGGGGAAGGAAGTGGTATTTATGTCATGGGATGGAGATGTTAGATAATACTACAGTGGTAATAATTTTGTACTATATAAATATATCAAACCACATCTTTAACTTATACAATGTTATATATCAATTATATCTCAATAAAGCTGAGGGTAAAAAGAATATCCGAGGACATTTTAGGGTCATCCTATGTATTCAGAAAGCTATGGATTTTTCAAGGTGTTTTATATTCAGTTGCTCTGATGAATAATGTTAAGAGTTCTCAAAAGTTGACAATTGATTATTTTATAATATTAATTAGTTAAATAATCTTATAATTTGAACATTATTTTGTATCTTTTCATTTAATATTTTAAGTTAGTGAATGATTACGACAGACAGGATGATTGTGAATTCTTTTTTTTTTCACTTTTATTATTATTAATTTTATTTTTTTAATTTATTTTTTTAATTTACATCCAAATTAGTTAGCATATAGTGCAACAATGATTTCAGGAGTAGATTCCTTACCCATTTAGCCTATCCCCCTTCCCACAACCTCTCCAGTAACCCTGTTTGTTCTCCATATTTGAGTCTCTTCTGTTTTGTCCCCCTCCCTGTTTTTATATTATTTTTGCTTCTGTCATGTTCATCTATTCTGTGTCTTAAAATCCTCGTATGAATGAATTCATATGATTTTTGTCTTTCTCTGACTAATTTCACTTAGAATAATACCCTCTAGTTCCATCCACGTACTTGCAAATGGCAAGATTCCATTCTTTTGTATTGCCGAGTAATACTCCGCTGTATATATATACCACATCTTTATACATTCATCCAGAGATGGACATTTGGGCTCTTTCCATACTTTGGCTATTGTTGATAGTGCTGCTATAAACATTGGGGTGCATGTGTCCCTTTGAAACTGCATACCTGTATCCCTTGGATAAATACCTAGTAGTGCAATTGCTGGGTCGTAGGGTAGTTCTATTTTTAATTTTTTTAAGGAAACTCCATACTGTTTTCCAGAGTGGCTGTACCAGCTTGCATTCCCACCAGCAATGCAAAAGAGATCCTCTTTCTCCACATCCTCGCCAACATCTGTTGTTGCCTGAGTTGTTAATGCTAGCCATTCTGACAGATGTGAGGCAGTATCTCATTGTGGTTTTTATTTTGTATTTCCCTGATGATGAGTGATGTTGAGCATTTTTTCATGTGTCTGTTAGCCATCTGGATGTCTCCTTTGGAAATGTTTCTATTCATGTCTTCTGCCCATTTCTTCACTGGATTATTTGTTTTTTGGGTGTTGAGTTTGATAAGTTCTTTATGGATTTTGGATACTTAATCCTTTATCTGATATGTCATTTTCAAAAGTCTTCTCCCATTCCATCAGTTGCCTTTAAGTTTTTCTGGCTGTTCCCTTTGCTGTGCAGAAGTTTTTATCTTGATGAGATCCCAGTAGTTCATTTTTGCTTTTGTTTCCCTAGCCTCCAGAGACGTGTTGAGTAAGAAGTTGCTGTGGCCAAATTCAAAGAGTTTTTAGCCTGCTTTCTCCTCGAGAATTTTGATGGCTTCCTGTCTTACATTGAGGTCTTTCATCCATTTTGAGTTTATTTTTGTGTATGGTGTAAGAAAGTGGTACAGGTTCATTCTTCTAGATGTTGCTCTCCAGTTTTCCCATCACCATTTGCTGAAGAGATTGTCTTTATTCCACTGGATATTTTTTCTTGCTTTGTCAAACATTAGTTGGTGATACGTTTGTGGGTCCATTTCTATGTTCTCTATTCAGTTCCATTGTTCTATGTGTCTGTTTTTGTGCCAGTACTATACTGTTTTTATGATTACATCTTTCGAATACCTCTTGAAGTCTGGAATTACGATGCCTTCAGCTTTGGTTTTCTTTTTCAGGATTGCTTTGGCTATTCATGGCCTTTTCTGGTTGCGTACATATTTTAGGATTGTTTGTTCCAGCTCTAAGAAGAATGCCGGTGTTATTTTGATAGGGATTGCGTTGAATGTGTAGATTGCTTTGCGTAGTATTGATATTTAACCAATATTTTTTCTTCCAATCCATGAGCATGGATTTTTTTCCATTTTTTTTTGTGTGTCTTCTTCAATTTCTTTTATAAACTTTCTATACTTTTCAGTGTATAAATTTTCCACCTCTTTGGTTAAGTTTATTCCTAGGTATTTTAAGGTTTTTGGTGCAATTGTAAATTGGATCTATTCCTTGATTTCTCTTTCTGCTGCTTTATTATTGGTATATAGAAATACAACAATTTCTGTGCATTGATTTTATAACCTGCGACTTTGCTGAATTCAAGAATCAGTTATAGCAGTTTTTTGGTAGAATCTTTTTGGTTTTCCATATAGAGTATCATGTCATCTGTGAAGAGTGAAAGTTTGGCTTCTTCTTTGCCAATTTGGATGCCTCTTATTTCTTTGCATTGTGTCGTTGCTGAGGCTAGGACTTCCAACACTATGTTGAATAACATGGTGAGAGTAAGCAATTTCTTTCTTTCTTTTTAATGTTTTATTTTGAGAGAAAGAGAAAAAGACAGATAGTGAGTGGGGGAGAGGCAGAAAGAGAGGGAGACACAGAATCTGAAACAGGCTCCAGGCTCTGAGCTGGCAGCACAGACCCAACGCAGAACTCAAACTCACAAACCTTGAGATCATGACCTGAACCAAAGTCAGATGTTTACCTGACTGAGCCTCCCAGGCACCCTTAGAGTAAGCAATTTCTAAAAATGGTCTCAGACATACATATGAAAAAGCAAAAGAAGTTTTAAATATGTCATTAAATATAGGGCACCTGGGTGGCTCAGTTGGTTGGGCACCAACTCTTAATCTTCGCTCAGGTAATTATTTTCTGCTTCCTGGGATTAAGCCTCACATCAGGCTCTGTGCTGACAGCATGGAGCTTGCTTGGGATTCTCTCTCTCCTCTCTCTGCCTCTCCCCCACTCACATTGTCTCTCAATCTCTGTCTCAAAATAAATTTTAAAACATTTTTAAACGTCTTTAGGGGCGGCTGGTGGTTCATTCAGTTAAGCATCTGACCAGCGCAGGTCACAATCTCACGGCTCATGGGTTCAAGCCCCATATCAGGCTCTCTGCTGACATTGCCAAGCCTGCTTGGGATTCTCACTCTCTCCCTCTCTCTCTGCCCCTCCCTGACTTGCACCTTCTCTCTCTCTCAAAATAAATAAATAAACAAAAAATGTTTTTAACCATAAAATATCTTTAAATATGAATAAGCATCAATTTTCAAAATAATAATAATGTCTTGTGAAATTTAAAAACTCAAAGATAAAAGGTAAAATTTAAAATAGGCAACAAAGCAATCATAGCACATAAGTCAGAAATCTTCACAGGTTGCACTCTGTTCTTCTTAACAAGACTTGCCCTCAGGAGAATTAGTTAACCAGAGCTTAACCTCCTGGGGTTTTATTAAAGTCTAATGACATGAGTAAGGGAAATACCCAACTACAGCCCACTCTAACCTTCCTGTACTACTTCAGAGACAGGGAGAAGACTGACAAGCATGGATAAAGTTCACACTCCAGAGGCATAGGTCCACTAAAAGATTGAGACTTAATCATAAGATTATAAAGCAATTTCCCTTACCCCATCTCACCACAACATTATTAAAAAAAAAAGCCTATTAGTAAAAGACGTACAGTAGTTCCTTTAAACAGTACACCATGTCCTGCTATCAATAAAAGATTATAAAGCATAACAAAAGCAAATCAAACACACACACACACACACACACACACACACACACAGTTTGAAGAGACAGAGGAAACATCATAACCAGACTCAAATATGGCAGGAATGTTGGAATCATCACACCAAGAATTTAAAACAATTATTATTATTATTATTATTATTATTATGCAAAGGGCTCTAATGGAAAAAGAAACAGAAAGCAAGAACAGATGGGTAATGTATGCACAGAAATAGAACTTCTTAGAAAAAAAAATGCTAGAAGTCAAAATCATAGCAACAGAAATGAAGAATTTCCTTGATGGACTTAGTAATATAAACATGGTTGAGGACAGAATCTCTGAGCATGAGGATATCTCAATAGAAACGTCCAAAACTGAAAAGAAAATAGAAAAAGAGAGAGAACAGAATATCTAATTATTGTGAGACTATCACAAAAAGTGTAACTTATGTGTAATGGGAACTCTAGGGGGAGAAGAAAGAGAGAAAGGAACAGAAAAATATCTGACAATAATGACAGAGGATTTCCCCAAATTAATATCAGATACCAAACCACAGAATAAGGAATCTCAGGGAACACCAAGCAGAAAATGAAAAAAAAAAATACAGCTATACCTAGTTGTATCATTTTAAAACTACAGAAAGTCAAGGATAAAGAAAAATCTCAAGAGAAGGCAGAGGAAAAAACACCTTACCAATAGAGAAGCAAAGATAAGAATTATATCTGACTTCTCAGAAACTACACAAGCTAGAAGAGATGAAGTGAAATATTCATTAGAGGGGGAAAAAAACCCACCTAGAATTCTGGACTTATCTTCCAAAAGGGAAGGAGAAATAAAGCTTGTGTCAGACAAAAATTGAAGGACTTTGTTACTAGTAGATCTGCCTTCTAGAAATGTTAAAAGAAATTCTTCAGAAAGAAGGAAAATTATTTTCCCTGAACAAGTATTAAAATGAAATAAATAAAATATACAATTCAGAGGCTTTAGTATATTCACAGTTGTGCAGCCATCACGAAATCAATTTTACGACATCTCATCACCCCAAAAAGAAACTCTGTGCCCTGTAGTAATCACTCCCCATCCTCCCTGACCAGCCCCCAGCCCTAAGGAACCACTTATCTGCTGCACCATTTTACATTCCTACCAGCAATTACTTAAATTTTATATAACAACAACAACAACAAATGTACAAGAGACCTGTATAAATGAACTACAGCTTGTTGTAAGGCAACATTACATCTGAACTGGCTCAGTGTTTGCCAAGTAAAATAGTGGCTCCAGTAAAATACAAAAAAAAAAAAAGGAAAATTATATAGTTCAGAAACTCAGATCTACATAAAGGGAAGACATTGGAGAAGGAATAAGTATAGGTAAAATAAAAACTTTCATTATTCTTATTCTTAATTGATCTAACACATAACAATTCAAATTAATAACAGTATTTATATTATAGGTAAAATATATCTGTATATGTAAAATGAATGACACAAGGTATGAGAGGGAAAAATTAAAATTATTTTCTTATATAAGATATCTGCACTACCCATTGTGCAGCATAGTGTTATTTGAAAGTAGACTTGGATAAATTGTAAATGTATATTGCAAACTCTGTGGTAAACACTAAAAAAGTAAAAACAAAGTACAACTGATATGTTAAGTAAAGAAAGAAAATGGAGTAATTTAAAATGTTCAATTAAACCATAAAACGCAGAAAAAGTGAATAACAAAAATAAGAACAAAGAACAAGGGCAACAAATCAAAAACAGTAACATATATGGTTGCTATTAATACAACTATATCAGTAATTACTTTGTCAATAGCTTGAACCAATTAAAAGACAGATTGTCAGAAAGAGTCAAGAAAGCAGAACTCAACTATATTCTGCCTAAAAGAAACCCACATTAAATATAAATACACACATAGATTAAAAATAAATGGATGGAGAAAGATATACTGTGCCAACACTAATCAAAAGAAAGTGAAAATATTAAGTTTGGACAAAACAGACTGTAGAGCACAGAAAGTTATCAGGTTGTGGTGTTATCATTTTCACTGACTTCCATATACTTTTTAGTTTCCTCTTTAACTGCTTGGTTAGCCCATTCATTCTTTAGTAGGATGTTCTTCAGTCTCCAAGCATTTGTTACCTTTCAATTTTTTCTTGTGGTTGATTTCGAGTTTCATAGTGTTGTGGTCTGAAAATATGCATGGTATGATCTCGATCTTTTTGTACTTACTTAGGGCTGATTTGTGTCCCAGTATATGGTCTATTCTGGAGAGCATTCCATGTGCACTAGAGAAAAATGTATATTCTGCTGCTTTAGGATGAAATGTTCTGAATATATCTGTTAAGTCCATCTGGTCCAGTGTGTCATTCAAAGCCATTGTTTCCTTGTTGATTTTTTGATTAGATGAATCGTCCATTGTTGTGAGTGGGGTGTTGAAGTCTCCTACTATTATGGCATTACTATCTATGAGTTTCTTTGTGTTTGTGTTTAAGTGATTTATATATTTGGGTACTCCCACATTTGGCACATAAATGTTTACAATTGTTAGGTCTTCTTGGTGGATAGACCCCTTGATTACGATATAATTCCCTTCTGCATCTCTTGATACAGTCTTTATTAAAGTCTAGATTGTCTGATATAAGTATGGCTACTCTGGTTTTCTTTTGTTGACCATTAGCATGATAGATGGTTCTCCATCCCCTTACTTTCAATATGAAGGTGTCTTTAGGTCTAAAGTGGGTCTCCTGTAAACAGCATATAGGTGGATATTGTTTTCTTATCCATTCTGTTACCCTATGTCTTTTGATTGGAGCATTGAGTCCATTGACGTTTTGAGTGAGTACTGAAAAATATGAATTTATTGCCATTATGATGCTTGTGGAGTTGGAGTTTCTGGTGGTGTTCTCGGGTCCTTTCTAATATTTGTTGCTTTATATATATATACATACATATATATACATATATACACACATATATATATATATATATACACATATATATACATATATATTTGTCTTTTCTCCCCTCAGAGAGTCTCCCTTAAAATTTCTTGCAGGACTGGTTTAGTGGTCACAAACTCCTTTAATTTTTGTTTGTCTGGGAAAATGTTAATCTCTCTATTTTGAATGACAGCCTTGCTGGATAAAAAATTCTTGGCTGCATATTTTTCTGATTCAGCACACTGAATATATCCTGCCACTCCTTTCTGTCCCGCCAAGTTTCTGTGGATAGGTCTGCTGCAAACCTGATCTGTCTTCCCATGTAGGTTAGGGTCTTTTTTCCCTTGCTGCTTTCATGATTCTCTCCTTGCCTGAGTATTCTGTGAATTTGACTATGATATGCCTTGTTGATGGCCGGTTTTTGTTGAATCTAATGGAGGTCCTCTGTGCTTCCTGGATTTTGATGTCTGTGTCTTTCTGCACATTAGGAAAGTTTTCCGCTATGATTTGCTCACATAATCCTTCTGTCCCTATTTCTCTCTCTTCCTCTTCTGGGACCTCTATGATTCTGATATTGTTCCCTTTTAATGAGTCCCTGATTTCTCTAATTCTTAAATCATGCTCTTTTGCCTTAATCTACCTCTTTTTTTCTGCTCCATTATTCTCTATAAGTTTGTCCTCTATATCACTGATTCTCTGTTCTGCCTCATCCATCCTTGCCGCCGCTGCATCCATCTGTGATTGCAGCTCAGTTATAGCATTTTTAATTTCATTCTGGCTATTTTTTACTACTTTTATCTCTTGCAGAAAGGGATTCTAATCTATTTTTGATTCCAGCTGGTATTCTTATTATTGTGATTCTAAATTCTGGTTCAGACATCTTGTTTGTATCTCTGTTGGTTAAATCCCTGGATGTCGTTTCTTTGTTCTCTTTCTTTTGGGGTTAATTCTTTCGTTTTGTCATTTTGAAGGGAGAAAAGGAATTAATAAGGTAGAAAAATTGAAATTAAAAACATTAAAATTAAAAAAATATTAAAGTTAAAATTAAACACACACACACACACACACACACACACAAATCAAATAGATGATGCTAGATCCTAGGTATGTTTTTGTCTGGGTGTTGAAAGTGGTTTGACAGATTAAAGAAAAAAAAGGGAGGGAGAGAAAAAAAATTAAATAGTTTGAGAATTTGAAAAAATGAATACACTGAAGTAGACTAAAATGAGATGATGTGGGTAAAATAGAACTTGAAAAAATATACACAAAAGTTAAGAATGTAGTAGAAAAAAATTAAAGAAAATATTTTTAGTGGAAATTTAAAGTAAAAATGAAGTTTTTCTCTTTTGGCATTCAAGAAAAAGAAGAGAAATGAAAAAGAGAAAAAAGAAAAAGAAAGAAAGAAAAATTAAATTGTTTGAAAATTTGAAAAGGTGAATACACTGAAGGAGACTAAAATAAAATGGAGGTAAAATAGAATTTGAAAAAAATTTACACAAAAGTAAAAAATATAGTAATAAAAATTAAAGAAAAATATTTTTAATAAAAATTGAAATTCAAAATGAATTTTAAGAGAAAAAGAAAAAAGATGAAAGAAAGAAAGAAAGAAAGAAAGAAAGAAAATTGAATAGATGAACCTGCTAACAGATTGAAGTAGGACTGAGATTACTTTGTTTTCCCCTAGAAGTCAGTCTATGTAGCGTTTTATAGTCCATAAATTAAGCCAGTGGTGAGACTTGTATTCTTGAAGAGCCAAGTTGGCCCAGTTGGGTGGGGCTCAGTGTAACAGCTGTGCTCTCCACTAGATGGCACAGCTAGTCTACTGGGGTGGATTTTTGTGATGCTTATAACTGCCTATGCTCATGCATGGGAGCAGTGAAAATGGCGCCACTCAGCTACCCAGTCTGTTCTCCCAGATCAACAATCGCACACCCTAACTCTGTCTTCAGCTTTTGTCCACTCCCCGCGTTTTCACTCTCTGCGACCACACCCTAGGCAGTACCTCTCTCCCAAGTTTTGTCTCAGATGCAGCTGTTTTCCCTGGCCCCTTACTTCTGAAGGGACCCATTCTGCCCCTGTGCAGGAGGGTCTCACTGAGCAATGGCCAAGTGAGCAATGGCCAGATGTCTGCTGCACCCAGGAATGCTTGCTGGACCCTGCTGCTGCCAGTGCCCCAAGACTACGTCCAGGTACCAGCCCATCCTATAAAAAGTTTGCAAGGCAGTGTAGCAGCAGCATTTCAGGGATTATGGAAAATCACAACACATATCTGGCACCAGGCTTCACCCTTAATGACCTTGTTCCAGCACCAGAGAATGTGGCCATTTTCTGGGGTCTGCTGAGACCAGCTGGCTTCAACAGTCTCTACCAAATGTCCTTCCAGCAATGGAACCGCTTTTCCCCATGTGGCCCAAGAACCTCCTGGACCCCACTCTGTTCTTGGGGATTCGCCCTTCCCACCAGAACACCGCCACCAGTTACCAAGCTGCAGAGTTGCAGCCTTTGTGGTCCCCTTGTTTACAGTTTTAATGGAATTTAAACCTTCTCCTTTCTTCTTTCTCCATTCTCCCTTTTTAGTTTAGTCCCTGAGACTGTTTCCAATTTTCCACTTTCTCTCCAGCGCTTTTGGCGAAGGGGTGCTTTTCCCATATTCTGCTCCCCTCCTCAGTCTCCATCCTCTCTCTGCTTGTAAAAGTGGTTCCCTACCTTTCACAGCTTCTTGTTCCCCAAATTCACCTCTCCGCACTGAGTATCTGCTGAATTCTGTGGTTCAGATTGTGCAGATTGTTGTGTTAATCCTCCAATCAGTTTTCTAGGTGTGTAGGATGGTTTAGTGTTGGTCTAACTGTATTTCATGGATGTAAGACACACAAAAAAACTTCCATGCTGTTCTGCCATATTGGCTCCTCCCACAGAAAGTTATCAGGAATAAAGAGAGTCAGCATACAATGATAAACTGGTCAATTCTCCAAGACAACAATTTTTAACATGTATATCCCAAAAACAGAGCATCAAATTCATGAGACAAAAACTGATAGAATTGTGAGGAGACATAGATGAATCCACTTTTATAGTTGGAGACTTCAACACCCCTCTATCATAAAAGGACAAATCCAGCAGGCAGAAAATTGGTAAGGACACAATTGAACTAACCAACACCCTTAATCAACTAGATATGAAGGATCACTTAAGAACCTTCTTGTGTAATAATATGTTAAAATGGAAGTTTCTATAAAGACCCCAAGTCACAATAAATGTTCTATTCTAAAACCAAATCACCATATGGACAATTTACAAAGAAAATATCCCCCAAACTGGTTTAAGGTCTCTTGAACTTTTTCCCAACTTTAAGATAATAAATAATCAAAAGAGGAGAGAAGGACTGGGGAAAATTAGGAAAAATAAGTCCAAATATACTAGTAATAACAATAAATGAAAATGGAATAAATACCAAAAATGATAAAGAAAAATAAACATCAGACTGGATAAATAACCAAATCCAACTGTATACTGTTTAAGGGACACATCCAAAATAGGACACCTACATATTAGGGGGAAAAAAAACAAGAAAAAGGAGTAATAATAATAATAATAAGTAGCATATAGTGATTACTTACCATGTGCTAGGTCAGTGTTGTATACAGTTTACATATATTAACCCATTTAGTTCTAACAATAATCTATACTAAAATCTAAGTTCCACAAGGACTGGAATTTTTATTTGCAGCTATTTCTCCCAAGCACAGAACAAGCCCTAACACATGATAGATGTTTAATAAATATGCAGTAAACAGATGAAGAAAAGAATGAATAAATGAGATTGTGATGTTGGTCTTATTGTTCTACCCATTTTGTAGGTAAGGAAATTGGAGTACAGAGAGTAATTAAGTAACACAAGGTCCCACTACTAGAAATTAACAGAGCCATTCAGGCTGATGTAGTTATATTAATATCAGACTGAATATATTTTAATGCAAAAAGCATTTATAAGAGAAAAAAAGGGTATTAAATAATGCAAAGACATCCAATAGACCAGGGATATATAACGGCTCAAAAATTGTATATACCTAATAACATAATCTCAAAATATACCAAGCCATACTAATAGAGGATGTTAACATATCTCTTTCAGAGATATATCAAAGAGACAAAAATATATAAGTAGGAAATAGAACATTTGAAAAGCAAAATTTAAAAGTTTGACCTAAGGAACGTATATAGAACATATGACTACTATAAATTATGCATTCAACAATGAAAGGTTGAAAGGTTTTCCCCTAAGATCAGGAAAAGACAAGGGTGCCTATTTTAACCACTCCTATCCAACATAGTACTAGACATCCTAGTCAGGGAAATCAAGGAAAGAAAAAAACAATAAAGGCATCCAAATCATAAAAAAAGAAATAAAATTTTCTTTTTTGCATATGATATATTCTTATATGGAGAAAATCCTAAAGACAAAATACTTTTAAAACTAATCAATGAATTCAGTAAAGTAGCAGTATTCAAACTCAAGACACAGAAATCAGTTGTGTTTCTGTACAATAACAGTGAAATATCTGTAAAAGAAATAAAGAAAACATCTATTCACAACAGCAATACAAACAATAAAATATGTAAGAATAAATTTAACTAAGGAGGTAAAAAATCTGTACATTGGAAACTATAAGACTTGGATGAAAGAAATGGAAGACACAAATAAATGGAAAGATATACCATGTTCAGTGTTCAGAATAATTAATATTGTTAAAAATCTCCATGCTACCCAAAGCCATCTATAAATTCAATGTAATTCCTATCAAAATTCTAATGGCATTTTTCACAGAAATAGGAAAAACAATGCTAAAATTTGTACAGAATGAGAAAAGGCTGTGAATAGCCAAAACAATTCTGAGAAACCACAAAGCTGGACACATCACACTTTCAAACTGTAATACCAAGCTATAATAATCAAAACATAATGATACGGGGATAAAAATAGACCCATAGACCAAACAAACAGAATCAACAGCCCAGAAATAACCCTACATATAAAGTCAACTAAAGACAATGGAGCCAAGAATACTCACTAGGGAAATGTTAGTCTCTTCAACAAATGGTGCTGGGAAAACTGGAGAACTACATGCAAAAGAATGAAATTGAACCGATAACTTACACCATTTACAAAAAGTAATTCAAAATGAGTAAAAGACTTACCTATAAGAGGATCCTGAGAAACATAACGGAAACCCATGGGGGAGGGGAAGGGAAAAAAAAAAAAAAAAAAAAAAAAAAAAAGGTTAGAGTGGGAGAGAGCCAAAGCATTAGAGACTGTTGAAAAACTGAGAACAAACTGAGGGTTGATGGGGGGTGGGAGGGAGGGCAGGGTGGGAGGGAGGACAGGGTGGGTGATGGGTATTGAGGAGGGCACCTTTTGGGATGAGCACTGGGTGTTGTATGGAAACCAATTTGACAGTAAATTTCATATATTAAAAAATAAAAAATAAATAAATAAATAAATAAATAAAAACAAAAAAAAACAAAAAAAAAGACTTACCTATAAGACCTGAAATCACAATAGTCCTGGAAGAAAACAGGGGAAAAAAACTCCTTGACTTTGGTTTTTGCAATAATTTTTTTGATATAACACCAAAAGCACAAGCAACAAAAGAAAAAATAAACAAATGGGACTATATCAAACTAAAAAGCTCTGCACTGCAAAATAAACAATCAAAAAATGAACAGATAACCTATGGAATTGGAAAAATATTTGCAAACCATGTATCTGATAAGGGTTTAATATCCAAAATTATAAGGAACTCATAAATTCAATAGCAAAACAAACCCTAAAAAATTCAATTAAAAAATGAGCAAAGGAACTGAAAACACATTCTTCCAAAAAAAACATACAAATAGGTAAATGCAAAGATTACCACTAGTCATCAGGAAAACACAAATCAAAACCACAATAAAACACTTCACATCTGTTGGAATGGTTACTATCAAAAAGACAAGTGTTGGTGAGGATGTGTACACTATTGATGGGAATGTAAATTGGTACAGCCACTTTGGAAACAGTACTGAAGTTCCTCAAAAAATTAAAAATAGAACTATTATATGATTCAGCAATCCTACTTCTGGGTATATATCTGAAGAAAATGAAACCAGGATCTCAGAAAGGTATATGTACTCTCATGTTCAGTGCAGCATTATTCACAATAGCCAAGATACAGAAACAACCTAAATGTCCTTCTATAGATGAATGGGTAATGAAGATGTGGTACACACACACACACACACACACACACACACACACACACTGGAATGTCCTTCAGCCATAAGGAAAAAAAGGATATCTTTAATTTGCAATAACATGAATAGATCTTGAGGACATTAGGCAAAGTGAAATAAGTCAGAGAAAGAAAAACACTGTATGATCTCACATGTATAATCTCAAAAAGCTAAATTCATAGAAAAAGAGAGTAAAATGGCGGTTTCCATAGGCTGGGAGTAGGTGAAATGGGAGATATTGGACAAAGGTTACAAATGTTTCAGTTATAAGACCAATGAATTCTGGAGACCTAATGCACAGTATATAACTACACTTCATACTGTGTTATATACTTGACAGTTACTATCAGAACAGATCTTAAATGCTCTCACCACAAAAAAAGAAATGGTAATTATGTGAGATGATGGTGTTGTTAACTAACTTTATTGTGTGAAACATTTCACAATACATAAGTATATCAAATCATCACAATGTTATATGTCAATTAACAATTGATGTATAACAACAATTAACAAGCTTACACAATGTACGTCAACCATACCTCAACAACCCTGGAGAAAATATAGGCAAAGCTACACAATGCACTATATGGAGGCACAAATATATGTGTTAATATTATAAAGAAAGGTAAAATAATAATAATCACAGAATTCTGCACAGTAGTTTCCTTTGACGCTGGAGGGCAGGGATGGGAATGAATTGGGAGCAAGGAGAAAAATCTTAGGAAATGTTACATGTAACTGTCACATTCTTTTTCCTAAATTAAGTTGCCTGCACAGAATGTTTATCACATATAATTATTTTATTTTACATAGATTTTATGATACTCTTTTGTATCTATTTTATATACAATTTAAAGACAATAAAACAGTTTTTTTTTTTCATTTGAGAGAGAGAGAGAGAGAGAATGGGGGAGAGAGGCAGAGGTAGAGAGAGAGAATCCTAAGCAGGCTCCACACTCAGCCCTGACATGGGGCTTGATCTCATAACCCTGGGATCATGACCTGAGCTGAAATCAAGAGTTGGATGTTCAACTGACTGAGCCACCCAGGTGCCCTGACAACAAGACACTTTTTATGAAGGAGTCATAATTTTCCCAGAAATATTCTAAGACCTTCAATTCTCTATAACTAAACATATTATATATATGTGTATATATATGTATGTATGTATATGTACATATATATATGTATATGTGTATATATATGTATATGTGCATATATATAGGTATATATATAATGTTTATTTATTTTCTTGAGAGAGAAAGAGAGTGAGTAAGGGAGGGGCGGAGGAGAGGGACACAGAATCTGCAGCAGGCACTGAGCTGTCAGCACAGAGCCCTATGGGGGCTCAGGCTCAAACTCACGAACCATGAGATCATGACCTGAGCTGAAATCGGACCCTCAACCAACCAAGCCACCCAGGTGCCCCTCAATAGCTAGACGTATATAATCCTGGTTCAAAAATATCTCTTGATTAAACCAAATGGATGGGGAACAAATGAACCAAGGGATGTTGGCTTTATTTTTTTAGTTTTTTTTAATGGGAACAGCAAGAAAGCAATTTACTACTGATGCTGTAGATTGAGTAATGTCCACTTAGGTATTGTGTAGCTGAAAATAATACTCTATCTATGATTATTTCCCATTAGATTGGTTTAAAAGCAGCTGTCATGCACATGGAACTTCAAATCTAGCATGAAGAAGAAAGTCTCTTCTAAATTAATCTCTGAAGGAATTCCTGAGGCCTTCTTTGTAGAATGAAATATAAAATGAAGTTTGTAAAAATTTAGTATCACTGAGCAATTTTATGATTTTTTTAGTGAATTGGTCTGACAATTACATGTTTTGAGAGAGAGTTACAGAACTGGCTTGGTTAAGCATGTGATAGTTTGTCTCCCACATAGAAGGTGTCCCCTCTGAGCAGTGATTTCTGGGTTCACTGTCTCCACCCCAACAGACACAACCTAATAGAGATGACAATCATAACATTAACATGGTTCATAGAAAACCAGCAGAAAGAAGCTAACAATATAGAGCTCAAATTGATCTCCTAGATAGCGCTGATTCTTTGGCATATACTGCTTCATCAGCCACATGTTATGCAATTTCTGGGTCATCCTTGGTGTGAAATATTGTATACCACTGTCTCAGAGCACTTTCATCTTTGAAAAAAGTTGTCAGTAGTTGTGAGATTAAGGAAATTGGGGTCAGACACAGTCAGTCTATACATTGCACGGTTCACATGCACACATTCTTGTGTGAATTTTAGTTACCTGGTTTATTGACTGTTAATAATTGCATAAAAGGCAAATTCTGCTGCTAGCTCTACAGTCTGCAAACCACCCCATAAATAATAGCTGTGCAGCATGATGAAGTCTGCTGGTAATGGGTCACTGAGCATTTGTTATCAGGTCACACTCAAACAGCAAAGGATATAACTGTACTGCTTCTTTATCTCCCAGTGATAAACCCACCTTGGACATTTTACAAAAATGGGTCATTGAAAGAGGGAATTTGCCAACAAAAATTAATGTGCAAAGATGAAAGTTCAAAATAAATGAAAAGTGGTAAAGTGGAAGGGGAATTAGAATTGAAAGTGAATACAGTTATAGAGGAAATAGCTGACCAGGGGAATGTTGGGGATGACTGTTATTTGTGGAACTCTAGATGTGCAGCCAGATAATCCTAGTGAAGGAGAACTTATTGGCATATATTAGGAAAGTATCTGTGACAAAGAGGAGGAAAAGTATCTCAGAAAAAGTAAGGTGTGCAAAAAAATTTCTATGACAGGAGATATTGCACAGCATTGAAAATACAAAGAATGAAATGTAGAAGTTATCCAAACAGAAAGGACTGTGACAGTTTGCCAAGGCATAGAAAAGATGCTCATTCTGTATTATAAACTATACCACGAGGAGAAGGCAAGTGCTGTTCAAACTGATCCTTGGAAAGCTTTCTACAGTGAAACAAACACTTTAGTTCTTAATATTTCTAATATTTTAAATTACAATGTACACCTTAAACTTACACAATGTTATATGTCAGTATACCCCCAATAAAGTTGGAAAAATTAAATTGAAGGAAGAAAAAAAAAACAAGGAAAAGACTACAGAACTGTTCCAGATAAAAAAAAAAAAACTAAAGGGATGTGACCCTTGAAAACAATGCATGATCTTGGACTGGATCCTGCACTGGGGTAAATATCTATAGAGAATATTATTGGGACAGGTGAGGAAATTTGAATATAGTCTGTAGATTAGATAACAGAATCAATGTTACATTTCTGTTTTTTTTTTTTTTTAGATTTTTATTACTCATCTTTTTATGGCATTACATTCTTTTATTGTGGTTAAATTTGTGTCGTCTTTCTGTTATTTGGCATACAACTGGAAGCAATTTTTTAAGGATTTCTGACCAGTGTGATTTCTGAACCTCTCAAAGTCTAAAATTGGCTTTTTCTTCTTTCCCACATGAATGACAACTTCTCTGAACATAAAATGTGGCATTTACAAACTTTAACCCTTGTTGATAATATGACTTTGTTTTTTATCGTGAGTTTTAAAGGAGCTTTGCTTCATTATAGTCCAAATGTTTGCCAGTTTTTGTCCAGGAGCAGGTCTTTCCCCATTGATTTCACCTGTCACAGTTCTATAATTATTTGTTTATACCTTTTAAGAGACCAGCTCTGTGCCAATGATACAACACGGAAAGATAACATGATTGCTTTCAAGGAGTGTAAAGGAGTATCTTTGAGGATAGATAAATAAAATATCCTTTACAATTTAAAGGATTAAGAACGATGATATGGCAAATATAAGGCAGTGTGGGATCCAAGAAGAAAAGCACAAAGCCTAGATAGGGCTTTACTTGAAGTAAATGTTTCCTGGAGGAAATGTGTGATCTTTGTTGGAAACACAATTATCTCTGGATAATTGTTACTATTACTAGTATTATTACTTATAAATCTAGCCTCCACCTCTCTGACGGAAAACATGATTGTCATTGTAACAAACACAACTTTACGCTCATGGCGGGGACCCGTGACAGGTTGCCGCCAGGGAACCTGTCTTCTCAACCAGTTAGCCCAAATGGTGGATCTCCAAGTTATACCTGCAGGAGGAGTTGGAATTTAATATTATTTGTGGCAATTAGTGACTGGAAGATCATTCATTGGTCTCAGTACATCCAGTTGACTATACAGTCAGGGCTTTTGAACTGTGCAGTATCCCCTCCATGCTCCACAGATTTGCTGAAACACATTTCTATGGCCTGATCAAGCAGAATGTGATAAATTACTTATATGACATCTTCAAATACTGATGGAACCATCCAAATATGACTTCTCAGCTTGTACATTCCTCACCTTCTTCCCCCAGCAATGCTTGTTTACAAAGACTGATGAGGCTAAACGAATCATAAAAATTACCATTTGTCTTAATTTCGGTATTCCCAGAAGACAAGTTTTCAAGTGCAAGGAGTGAACTTGGAATGTGTGGCTGGCGAACACCAGCAGGGGAGTGGGGCAGTGAGACAGGGAAGGGAGGGCAGCAGATAAAGAACATAGGAGCCCCAGGGGACCTGGAGAAAGCTCTCGCCCAGAAGGCTGCAAACACCCGCAGCTGAAAGTGGCTGGGGCTCTCTGAGGTGGGGAGCCAGAGGGACAGGGAGCCAGGCAGTGTTGCTCCTGGTTCTTCATGCTCTTTGCCCAATATACACCAGTCTTCACAGAATAATTTCTTAAAAATGAAAACCCATTCCACCTTTTAGATCCTTAAGGAATAAAAAACATGTTTGAAGAGCTCAGGTTACATCATCTCTCCCTGGACCATACAGCAACTCACCAGGAGTTCAAGATGGTCCCTCAGACCATTCTTATCCAGTCTGCCTCCCCACCTAACTTTATTGCCTTCCACATTGCCCATTTTCAACCTAATCATCTGGGAAGAAAACCCATTCTTTCATAGAGGAAATATATTTGAGCAGTTCCTCTGTGCCAGGCACTGAATAGATCTCCTACTGGGGCAGTCAATTCCAGTGTAGTTCCATTGCTTTGTGTTCCTTCACGATTTGCAAGTGGCTTCCTCCCTCCTGAAGATTCCTACTGCAACAAATCCATGGTCACGGGCACTCAGCCTGCTACTGCTACTCCTAACTGTGGATCCTTCCCCTAGAATCTCCCAACAGCAATTCTTCAAACTGTCATGTATACATCATAAAATATAGCATTATGGCATAAATGATTGGAACAATATAATTAGCAAAGTAAAATTCATGACCATTTCAAACTTATTATTTCTTTTATAAAATATATTGTATTGGCGTCTTCCTAAATACCCACAGGTTTTTTTTTTTTAAATTTAAAAATCTAAAGTCGTCAGTCCCAGGCAAATAACAAAGTTAGAAAGATGAATGTATGCATTTCCTGTTTTGATCATTCTACAAGGGTAGCCTAAGAGGATTCTTTGTCCTTAGGAAATACACTCTGGAGACAGTTAGTGGCCCCAAACATCCTCTCAGATGATTTAAAAAAGGTGTGGGAGGGAAGAGAAAGAGAACAAGCAATAATAATAAAGCAAATGGGACAAAATGGAAATAATGGGATAAAGTACCTTATACCATTCTTGCATTTTTTTCTGTAAATTTGAAATTATAATAAAATTAATTTACAAAAAACTATTACAGTATACTTTTTATTTATTGTACAGGTATATCTCTATCCATTTAATGTTTCAACAAAATTGAATGTTTCAATGAATGTTAATTTTTAATTAAAAAATTAATGTCAATATTTAATTTATATTACAATTTTTAATTAAGAAATTAAAAATGCAACGTTTAATTACATTAAATTAAATTTTTACATTTGGATTACACTTAAAATCATAATGTTTAAATGTGTAATATTTTAATGTTTCAACAAATTTTGATGTTTAAGAAGAATTTTTTAAAAATTTTTTAATGTTTATTTTTGAGAGAGAGTGCTAGCAGGGGAGGGGCAGAGAGAGGGTGAGACACATAATCTGAAGCAGGCTCCAGGCTCTGAGCTGTCAACACAGCCCCACGTGGGGCTCAAACTCACAAACCATGAGATCATGACCTGAGCTGAAATTGGACACTTAACTGACTGAACCATCCAGGAACCCCTAAGAATTTTTTTTGTTTTGTTTTAGAGAGAGAGAGAGTAGGGGAGAAAGGCAGAGGGATCATGAGAGAATCTTCAGCCGGCTCCCTGCTCAGCGTGAAGCTTGACACAGGGTTCCATCCCACAACCCTGAGATCATGACCTGAGCCAAAATCATAAGTTAGATGCTCAACCGACTGAGCCACCCAAGAACCCTTCAAAAAGATTTTATAAGGTTTCAGAAAAGTCCCTTTGAGTGTTCCAATTTTCATAGTTTCAGCTTGCATGGCCATTTTTACAGTCCTGTACTATCTCATGCAGAGCAAGGACTGCCTATGTTGTGTCCACTGTAAAACAGTTTTTATACCTACACTACTTACTGCCCATGAAAGGAAGGCTATGAAGATGAGTCTCTGGCTCTTTAATTTCTGCCATAGAAATAAGATGACGAAAGGGATGACATCATTTGGAAAGCATTGCAATAAGACACACATGTTGGGCCACTGCTGTGGCTCTAAGACCTACCACCTTCAGAAGTTGACCTGTGGCAAATGTGGTTATCCTGTCAAGCAGGAGAGAAAGTGCATGGATTCTGTGAAGGAACAACACCTAAACCCAAGAGGGTAGCTGTTGCAGCATCCAGTTCATCTTAAAGATTTCAATGATTAGTCACACAATAAATGTTCTGGTTAAAAAAAAAAAAAGAGTCGTGTGAAAATTTGCAATTTTAGACTTAGGCAAATGTGTAGTTTCTTCCCAGAAAAGCTTCAGGAGCCAAAACCAGCAGTTTCCCCCCAGGGAACCAGATTGAACTCAACCCAAAACACAACATGAAAGAACATCCTAGTATCCAATGAAGCCATTTGAGCTACACTGGAGTGTGGGGGGGTCTTCCCTTTGACAATTCTGACTCTTGTATGGAAGTATGGCTGTTATATTATTTAGGCCATTTGGGTAGCAGAGAAGGAAATTGTTTTCAGTCTATTTCCAATAATGGGGCCTTGATGATCAGGATGTGTGGAAAGAAGGAAGGCAGAATCTCATAGGAACTCAGGAACAGTGTGTAGATGGGCCTTGCACAAAGCTAAAAGCCACAATTGTGCCAGAAATCTTGGCTGTAGGTCGCTAATGACTCAAGGCAGCAGTAGGATGTGGCCATCTTCAGTCTCTATGATCACTCAACTTCCCCATCTCTATAACACTCCTATTTCTCCCAACTGCACACCTCACCTGTTCCCTAAACAGCTTTTGTTTTCATGCAATTTCTGCTGACTCATATTCCCAGATCCCATGGTCTTCCATGGCTACGCTTGCTCCTTCATTTCAGCACCTTCTCCTGAAACTGACTGAACCCTCCCTCCATATTTTTCTGTCCAATTCAAAGAGGGAAAATCTGATTGGCATTTGCTAGTTCCACCTGTTATTGTTTATAAAGAGCTTTCCATCCTGGGGTACTCTGTGACATTGGTCAGGGAAGGATACAGGCAGGGATCTGGGACAAAGCAGGAATATGTGAATAGTGACCTTGAAGAGCCTATGGCCTGTGACTAGGTAAATCCATGGCTTGGAGGTGCCATTTGGTTGGGCCAAATGTGCATCAACAGGACCCAAACATCTTCCAGAAAGAAAAGCTGTTCTTTACATTAGATAGATGAATTCTTGTGTTGCACATACTAAATGATGAGGAATTAAAACATGTTTTGACACATCTTTGAAAATTAATGACTGCTATTATACTCATTAATAATTATCTTATTAATAAAAGAATATCTGTCTGTCCCTTCTGGTATTTCTTTGGTTTATTATGCTATCTAAATGGGGAAGGAGGAACACTCAAGTATCTTTTCTTGACCACACCTGATAGTACCCACAATTATACTTGAATTGTTTACTTGAACTTTTAGTTGAACTAAGAACATAATGCACAGCAGAGACAAATCTTATTTGCCCATAGTAGCATAGATTAGCACTAATAAATAAAATCATAAATACTTTGAAAATATTTTATCCACTATCTTTTTTTAAATAAAATTATAGTAGGACTCATTTGACGCTGAATAAATGATCTCTGAGTTTGGCTTCCTTGCCCATTCCCTGCTAAATTCTGGAAAATGGAATATAATCTGAAAACAACTTATGTAAAGAATTAGTACAGAAGTTTAAGGGATTCTAACAATAAAAAAAATCATAGTTGTACCAGAAAGTCAACTTTTAGAGTCTACAGAGAATTTCTCACACACTTTCCCCAAAATATCATAATTTATAGGGGGGAAAAAGAGAAGAATCCTGGTTCTCCATAACAATGTTCTAAGAGGAAAGTATGTGAAGAAGAAGAAGAAGAAGAAGAAGAAGAAGAAGAAGAAGAAGAAGAAAGAAAGAAAGAAAGGGAAAGAAAGAAAATTATTTTTGTCCAGGTACTATATTAAACATATTACTTGCATTCTGTATTCCAATCTTTACAATAACCCTGTGTAATAGCTTTTATTTTTACCCTTATTTTATAGATGAACAAACCAAAGATTATACATGTATGCAACTTACCCAAGGCTACACAGAAAATAAATATCTGAGGATGAGATTGACTCTGAACCTGTGCTGTCGGCCAGATTCTGTCTAGGAAAAGGGCCAGGCAGCACTCTATCCACTAAATGTCAGTCCTAGCCTGGTAAATAGCTTGCAGGAAGCAGAGGTGGGTTCCAAGCCCAGGTCTTTTGATACCTGAACTGGTCCCGTTACTGCAAAATGCAGCTAGTTACATTCACTGTGAAATAGAATGAAAAATTCTACTTCTCCTCAACCTAGTCATTCATAATATAAAGTGTTATTAATGCCAGGGTATCATTTCCTGACTTCTGTAGTTTTAATTGATTTGCTTAGCAAGACTTTAATGTATATCTAAGAGTTCAAATTCATTATAGTAGAAAAGTCCATTGTAACTTAATTAAAAGTGTTATTATGTCTTAAAATACTCAGCGGATTTTAATGGGCTGCTGATGATGATACAGAATGTATTTCTTTAAACTGATGCTTTTGCTTTGTTCTTTAATTATAGAGCATTTGTATAATCAGCTACCATTATTGCCAACTTAATGATAAAATAAAATAAAGAGTAATATTCCAAATACTAAAATTACAATTCACAGATAAAAGCAAAGACAATGACACCTTGGATTTTTAGAATAATTATGAAAAATAATCGAACCTATGACATTTCTGTGGACTAAAGAAAAAACCTACTTCTCTGATGGGTAAATAGTAACTGAAAGAAGGATTGAAATTATTTTTTCCAAGGAAGCCAAGGAGATGACTTTGAAGAAGGAGGGTCAGGCTTTTGGCTCCAGGTATAATGGTATGTGAGTTTATTTCTGTCCTTTTCCTTTATGAAACAGCAACAAAAATTAAAATAAAAGTTACAAACTTCAAGAGATTAAAGTTTATCTGAATCTTTTCTGAGGACAATGAGAGACCTAAATATATGGAGAGATGTGTCTTACTTGTGGGTTAGAAGATTCAGTACTATTAGTATCCCTACTGTCCCTAAATTGATCTACAGATCCAATGCACTTCCATTCAGAATTTCAGCAGATTTTTTTCATAGACACTGGCAAACTGATTCTAATATGCACATGGAAATGCAGAGGACCTGGGACTGCCTAAACTACAGTTGACCCTTGAACAACAAGGGGATTAGGGATGCCAACACTCTTATCCTCTCTATGCAGTCAAAAAAATCCATGTTTAACTTTTGATAAATGCAACAGTACTTTGAAAGAGAAACAAGGTGGGGGACTAAACTTGATTTGAAGACTTATTACCAAACCACAGTAGTCAAGATAGTATGATATTATCATA
Organism: Panthera pardus; assembly: GCF_024362965.1. Lineage (NCBI taxonomy): Eukaryota > Metazoa > Chordata > Mammalia > Carnivora > Felidae > Panthera > Panthera pardus. The sequence continues at coordinate 17,835,597 of NW_026526810.1, read as the reverse complement.
AAGAGAGAAAATTGAATCAAAGGAACAGAATAAAGAATCCAATTATATACCCACACATAACTGATTTTTGACAGGTACAAAGGTAATCAGCACAGAAAGGACAGTATTTTTACAAAGATATATCTTCTATATAAAAAATAACTCAAAATCAGTCATAATGTAAAACCTACTATTATAAACTTCTAGAAGGATATATACAAGAAAAATCTTTGTAGTCACATACGTGTGGTACCAAAAGGACAATCCATTTTTTTAAAATGAATAAATTGGACTCTATCAAAATTAGCAATTGTGCCCATCAAAAGACAAGTCACAGACTGAGAAAAAATATCTGCAGAGATCATATATCTGATAAAGGACTTGTATCTAGAATATATAAAGAATTATCAAAACTAAATAAGAAAAAAACAACCCAATTTTCTTAAATGTGCCAAATATTTGAACATGCACTGTATGAAGGAACACAAATGCCTGGTAAATTAGGACATGAAAATTAATGCAAATTTAATTTTAAAAGCCACCATGAAACACCATCTCACACACTTACTAGAAAGAGGAAACTTAAAAACAGTGACCATAACAAATGCTAGTAAGGATTAAGAGGAACTAAAACTCTCATACAGTGCTGATAGATACGAAATTATTTTTGGAAAACTGTTCAGTAGTTCATTAAAAAGTTAAAAACTCATCTACCATACAATTCCTTTGTACTCCTAGGTGGTATTTACCTAAGAGGACTGAGAGTGTACATCCACATAAACGTGTACATGAAGTTTCGAAGTGGTTTTAACCAAATGCTGCAAACAACCCAAATGTCCATCAGCAGAAAAGATGAATGAACTCTTTATTCATGCCATGACATAAATGAATGTCAAAATAATTATAGTCAATGAAAGAGGTCAAACCAAAAGAAAAAAAAAAGAGGATATAATCTGATTCCATTTATATAAAATTCTAGAAATTAAAAATGTATTATAGTGACAGGGCAGATGATGACTGTCAGGGCAGATTGGAGACAAATGGGAAGGAGTGCAATGGAGTATAAAGAAATTTGGAGATAATGTTGCTATCTTAATTGTGGAGATGGCTTCACAGGTATACACAGATGTCAAAATTTATGAAATTGTATTCCTTGAATATGTGGTTTGTTGCATGTCAATTATAACTCAATAAAGCTCTTTTTAAAATTAAAAATACAGGGCCACCTGGGTGGCTCAGTTGGTTAAGCATCAAACTCTTGATTTTCACTTAGGTCATGATCTCAAGGTCATGAGATAGGCCTGGAATCAGGCTCCACACTGGCTGTGGAGCTTGCTTAACATTCTCTCTCCCTCTCCCTCTCCCTCTCCCTCTCCTTTTCTTCATGCCCCTCCCCCCAACTCATGCTCTCCCTCTGTCAAAATAAATAAATAATTACAGGGCACCTGGGTGGCTCAGTCAGTTATGCATCTGACTCTTGATTTCAGCTCAGGTCATGATCTCAAGGTTCATGATATCAAGCCCATGTCAGGCTCTGTGCTGACAGCACTGAGCCTGCTTGAGATTCTCTCTCCTCACTCTCTGCCTCTATCACTGCTCATGTGTGATCTCTCTCTCTCTCTCTCTCTCTTTCTTTCAAAATAAATAAATAAACATTAAAAAATAATAATAAATAATTAAAGTAAATTAAAAATACAAATCTTGAGTATTAAAAGTAAAGTTTCTCTAGCCCTCACTATTAAAGTGCAGTCCATGTACTGACAGCATCAGCATCACCTGGAAGCCTGTAATAAATTCAGATTCTCAAGCACCATCCAGACCTAGTGAAACAGAATTTGCATTTTCACCAGGTCCCCATCCTTTCAGGCACATATCAAAACTGTAGAAATGCTGCTCCAGATAAAGTGTGTCTCAGGGAAGTCCTGTCCATGAGGGTGTGGGATATGCTGCTGTGCTTCTTTCTTTCCCTGTTGGAGAAACAGGGGTCAATGTATGCCCTTCCACCCCACAATGCAGGAAGCTGTCTCATTAGCTTCATGCTCCTCTTTCCAAAAGCTCTGGCAGCCAGCAGAGCTTGGAGGAGTGGGGAGGTGAGGAGCTGGGATTGAAGGAAGCTGTACACATTAAAATAGCTCCAACCTGGGGCCTACTGTGTTGCATATGAGCTGAACCACAGAAAGGAGTCAATACCCTCTCAGAAAATTGGTTAGACCTAAGCACCATTTACACAGTGCTGGCCTTCCTGTGTCCTTTCTCCTATTTGCTATCTCCTCCCCACACATGTTGCAGCTTTGTGGCAGTGACACAACTATCAAAGGTACCTCTAAAATGATAGTCACCACCAAAATGTTGACTCAGTTGTGCTAGTCACAAACTACTGCCTATCTGTTTAGTCTTTCCTCTTTTACTGAATAACAAAGGCACCTTCACTGGGGCAGGCCTCTTTCTGATGTAGGTCTAAATCTCAAGCGAGCAATACTGATTCTATATTCTTCGGTTTCCAAGGAGTTTTATTATTTGAACACATAGTTGAAAAGATGTTAAGAACAAGACATCAGGGCAAAAGCAAATCTAGTGACTACAAACAAGAAGTTCTGAATAAAAAGTATCATTTGTTGTCCTTCCCAAATTATTTTAACATTAAAGATGGGACATGCCATGGTCCAGAAACTGTACCAAGAATCTGTGTGTGAATCTAATGACTAGAAGACCCTAGAAAGCAGGCACTGTTTTGTTATCACCTACTGTGATGCCTGTCAAGGGATAAGAAGGAAAGAGAAAAGAGGGAGAGGAAAGGAGGGGAAGAGAGGTAGGAAGGGAAGGGAAGAATAAAGAGGGTAGAGAAAGTGTGGTACAATAAATAGATGATAGATAGATAGATAGATAGATGATAGAAAAATGTCTACGTAGGTAGAAAAGCCCATCCCTATGCTATGATAAATGACAATGGAAGGAAGACAGCATTAATGATGACAGAATAATGTGTAGACACATTAAAAAATTGCTTTAAGTCTGCTCCTAAATATGATTTACTAAGCCTGTGATTATGCAGTGTGGTTGATTAGATAAAGGCTTCCTGTATATAAGCTTTATAGCAGTTAAAGTCATACCACAATAGGCTCTTTTATAGTATTTCAGAAGCATTCTTTAATAGATTTAGAGATAGGTTTCTAATATAACAACACTCACCTGGATTCCCTTTCCGTCAAGATTCCTGATTCCAGGGGAACAGATGCCATGAGAACTAAATCTTGTTAATGATTCTGCATGTTGAAAAAAATATGTTCCCTGGAAAGTGTTAAGTTGTCACAAAAATGGCTGTAGAAGGGAAACAATTAATTCATATGTACTTTTTGGTTATTCTCTTTCCTGGTAAGATTAGTGGTATTGATTTTTATTTGTAAGCATAAATCTAGTTCCATTTTTTTTTTCCTTAGCTGAATAAATGTGTTAGCTACAATTTCCCTACTAGAAAGTCTCAACCCCTGGATGTGAGATCTGGCTATACTGAAGTAGCTATGACTTCCAACAAGTTACTTAGTGTCTCTGAGTGTCTTCTTCACAAAAAAAAAAAAAAAAAAACGCTACCAGGTTTTAAGAATTAAAGTAAATAATGAATGTGAAACGCATTAATAACTGTAAAGTACTAAAAATAGAATCATATTATCTATTATTAATATTTTAATTTCTATTATTTTAAGTAACTAATCTCATGATTAAGCTGACAAAGGAATCTGAACAGGTTTTGACCCACCCACTACCTTTCTGTAAAAACAAATTCTAACAGATCTGTATTGTAGAATGTGCAAGATGGAAATTACAACCTTCAAATATATGCATTGCTTACCTCCAAAGTTTCCTTAAGACTCCAAACAGGTCTTGGGCGCTTGGGTGGCTCAGTCATTAAGCTGCCGACTTCGGCTCAGGTCATGATCTCCCAGTCCGTGAGTTCGAGTCCTGCGTCAGGCTCTGTGCTGACAGCTCAGAGCCTGGAGCCTGTTTCAGATTCTGTCTCCCTCACTCTGACCCTCCCCCGTTCATGCTCTCTCTCTTTCTGTCTCAAAAATAAATAAACGTTAATTTTTTTTAAAAGACTCAAAATAGGTCTGATTTAAGTCCTATTAACTAATTTTCTATTTGTTTACTATAAACCTTAGCATATCTGAGCTTCTCTGTAAGCAAGGATATTGAAAGAGATACTAGATGAACAGGGGACTTTCAAGACAGTACCTATTGGGAGAGAATTCTTAATGGTTTTTCTGCACCTCTTAAGTTAGTTTTTGTTCCATACTCTCATGTCAAGGGTATTTTTATAGCAAACAACTTCAGAAGATAGAGATATTGTCTCTCTTTGAGGCAGAGGGTAGATTTATTTTCTGACCAGGATAATAAAGATGATGTCTCCTTTGTAAGCTCAGGTTTCCTCAACTATGATACAAACTCACTGTCCGCACTGTCCACAGGGGCAAGTGGAACACACATGCACCAGAAGCTCAGGCTGCCTACTGTACTTGTTTCTGACCCAGGAATCATCTTTTGCCAGGAAATAGGACATGGTGGAAGGCTAATTTATTAACCTAAAACTAATATAAAATCTCTTATCCTTCGCAGTTCTTGATAGTAACTTTCTCAGGGTATCTAATGATAATTTCTAAAGCATTTCGGCATCTTTGAAACATCCTGTTATGCAATGATTTGAACAATCCCACCATCACTAAAGTAGACCATCAGACCACATGGATATGTCTGCTAAAGCAGAGCTTCTTAAACTTGAATGAAAATTCAGATTCTCATTCAGTCACTCTAGGGTGGGGCTAAGATTCTGAGTTTCTCACAGCTTCCAGATTATGCTGCACTTGCTTGCCCATGGACCACACTCTGAACAGTGAGGGTCTAAATCATTGTTATTTCAGGTGTGACCACAGGATAATCTAATTCAGATTCAACCCTGGGTGCTTGTTAGAGTTAGTCCTGAGCCATAACCCAGAATGCGTCAGAAGCTCTTGAACAGGACTGCATTTTTAAAAAGCCTTGCAGGAATCCTTTTGCATTTTAGTGCTAGGGAGCTACCATCCCAATTTCCAGTGACTTAGTGAGTGCAGGCTTTTGCAGCTGGTTCCATACTGAAAGAAGTTCTGGTTCTCTCCTTTATCATCTATTTTATCAAAGCCCTTAGAGGGTGAGCTGAGGCAAGGAGGCCCCAGGAATGGCATTTACCAGATCACAGGCAGCAGGATTTGGGGGATGATGTTCCAAAGTTGATCTGAAGAATCACATCCTGTGCATCCTGTGTAGGGCCATTGATCCACATAGAATCATGCCTCCTATCCTTGTTCTGAGAGGACTACATGATCACTCACTCACAAAAGCATTTATTTGCCAAGTAGTCACATGTAGCCTGTGTCAGAGGCAGAAAAATATTGTCTTGCACTGATGTAAGCATGTTCTTCTAGAGAGTTCCATGTAATCTAAAACATCATATAACAGAGCTGGGAGATGGGGTCTGCAGAGCTCTCACTCACCCCTCCCCATTGGGTGGGCTACACTGAGTCACTTGCCCTGGGCTTCAATGATCTGTCTTTAAAATCAAGCTTTGAGGCCATATTTCTAAGAAAGATTTCCTCCAGCTCTCACACTAGATTCTAAATCATGTTCTCGAAATGAAATCTGTCTGTTATGGATTGAATTATGTTCCCTAAAAATTCAAATATTGAAGCCCTAACTCTCAATGCCTCGGTATGTGACTGTGTTTGGAGGTTGGGCCTTTTAAGAGAGGATTAAGCTAAAATGAGGGTGGGTAGGCCTTAATCCAAACTGACAGGTGTCCTTTTTTTTTCTGTTTGTTTATTTTATTTATTTATTTTGAGATGGAGTGTGTGTGTGAGAGGGGGGAGGGGCAGAGAGAGGAGAGAGAGAATTCCAAACAGGTTCTGCACTGTCAGCATGGAGCCCAATGTGGGTCTTGAGCACACAAACCCAAACCATGACCTCGCTGAAATCAAGAGTCAGGTGCTCAACCAAATGAGCCACCTAAGTCCCCCAAAACTGACAGGCGTCCTTATAAGAAGAGGAAATTTATATGCACACAACACAGACCAAGGGATGGCCATGGAGACTTGAACATAAGATGTACATGCACAAAGACCACATGTGAGGACACAGGGAGAAAATAGGTGTCTGCAAGCCAAGTAGAGATACCTCAGAAGAAACTAACCTGTCAACACCTTGATCTCACAAAACCAGCCTCCAGGATTGTGAATACCTAAATTTCTGTTGTTTAAGTCTCCCAGTCTGTATAGTACTTTGTTACATAGCCCTAACAGACTAGCACACTATCTGACAATTAAAGGAGTTCCCAGAAACAACATTCTCAGTCCTCTCTACAATCCCTATCTAGTATTTTATACTCCTACCAATTGGAAAGTTCTCCTTTAAAGCTTCTCTATATCTCTTCTACTGGGTTGAAGGTTACTTTTCTTGCTTTTCTTTAATAATAATGAGAAAATGCCACCATTCTCCATATAATAGCTTTTCACAAAGATAAGTTCTTTAAATAAATCATCCTTTTCTAGACTGAATAAAGTGAACTCTAGAGCCCCACCAGGAAAAAAGAAAAAAAAAAAAAAAAAGAGAAATCATTCTGGTCTAAAAGTTCACACATTAAAAGAAATGGGGCAGGGGTGATAATGAGAAACAGTGATGCTGATGAAAATGAAGCTGCAGGTCTAATTTCCCCTTTCTTTCCTTCCTATTGCATTTTGCGTTTGGTTTCCATGGAAATCCACATTTGTGGGTGATTTCTTCTCACGGAGCCACAGGCAGATTTTTCAATTTGCATAACACAGTGACTTATGGAGCAGACACGAAGCTAGCAACAGCTTCCCAACAAGGATAGAGGGAGGAAGGTGCAGTGATAATTGGGAGTGGTAGGACAGGCTGACCTGTCACCTTAGAGCCCAAGAGTGCCCTAAAGGAGGGGGTTTAAGTCATGAACCAGTGAGGTGTTTGTGGTGTAAAAAGACACACATTGCCATTTTCTCAGGGAAATTCTCTTTGCAAAATCCAGGGCACCATCAAATCTAGGGAACATCCAGTGATTGCATTTCCATTTGTAATAGCATATAGATGGTATACCAAAGTGCATTCAGGAACACAGCTCATCATCTCCCTGTCTGTTCCAGGTCTTCTGCTCTGAGCTGGCTCTAGGCATTGGGGTCCAGAAACTCTGAGGACCTGATTTCTCATTCAATCCTGGCTTCCCCTTAGAATTACCTGGGGAGCTTTTAAAACTCTCTGCCCCTTCCTCTTCAGACCAAAGACATCAGCCTCCATGGGGACACCTGGAATCTCCCAAGCATTTGGTCTCCAGGTTGGGGGTGTGAGGGACCCAGCCACAGAGGGCATGGTGGGAGAGAGGGCAGGGCTGGGGCATCATGGGTGCTCATTTCCACTGTCCCCCTTCTCCTCCACATTCTCCAATAACTCTGATACTACCACCAGCTCGCCAAGCTGCCTGTGAGACTCCTTTCCTCCTTTGGGGTGTTACTGCAAGCTGTCCTGCATCAGTGCCACCCCAAAGTCTTAGTTTCTAATCCAGAAATCACAGGTTCTAATCCAGTTTTACCACTTTGATCTCCCTGCACCATGGCTTTCCTATGAGAGGTAGGAACCATACTATTCCAATCTGAAGGATTCTTTCAAGGATGCCAAGGTACCACATGAAGCGGTTAGAATTCCATACAGAGATTTGTGTTAAACTCAGCTGATTGGTCAGATGACCCACAGGAAACCAAGCTCAGCAAGTCCAAGCAGAAGTCCCCCAACTGACTTCTACAGTCCAGCTCTATAATCAGAGATGCCCCCTGCTCTCCATATTCCATTGCTTCAAGCCCTGTCCCTCTTAATGCCCTAACTCCTCTCAAATCCTACCTCATTCCTCTCCACTGGCCCTGCCCTGGTTCCTGTACTCTCTCCTGCTGAATCAAGGGCAGCCCCAGACCAGGGGCTCCTCATAAGATTGCACCTTCCCCCACAAAGTCACAATTTGCAAGAGCTGCTCTCTCCCTTGCAATGATGTTGAGATCAATGAGACCCATCTTTTCATCTATACATAGTGGTCCCCATGAGGCCAGGACTCTCAAGTCACCTCCAATGAGTGTAATGGCTATTAGGGCAACTGTTCTTGGCCTGCCCCCACTACCCCTCCATTCTTCTCCATAGATGTTAGGACCACCCAAAGATACTAACTATGTCAGGACTGCATTGTTTTACCAGCCCTGCTATCTAGCATATCTGTCTAGCATATAAGCTCCTTAAAGCCAGTGCATTCTGGCTATTTTGTTGCTGAATCCCCAAAGCCTGTAACTTTACTAACACCCTTAAAAAATATGCATTAGTTGAATGAACAAATGACTGAAGAACAAAGGAATGAACTATAAACTAATGAATAAACGTCCTCCTAATTTAGGCTGTCTTCCTTTTTACTCCTTTCTACTTATAATCCCTTTTCCAACCAGCAATCACAAGGACCTGTTTGGAATTCAAAACAGATTGCTTCATCTACAGAAGAAAATTGTTTAAGTAATAACTCCTGTGTTTCCTGTGTAACAGTCTGAGGTTAGAATTCAACACAAGGCTTTTCCTGACTTTCTCATGGCTTCCAGACCAGCCTCATTTCTTAGGGCTCTGCATACCTGGACACTTCACTAGCATTTCAGGCTTGTGCTAGGAATATTCTCTCCCACTTTGAGTGTACCTATGTTTTTCAAGACTCAAATCAGGAGCGATTTTCTCCCAGATTTACGCCTTACTTTGCCCTGACCCATAATTGGCTTTCTCCTATGCTAACATTTGTCACAGTGCCCAGCATATGTTTCCCCAAAGACAGTGTAAACTCCTTCAGAACAGACATTGTATACTGGGTCTCTATTCCCTCTATACCAACAAAGCATTGGGCACAAACTAAACACCCAATTTATTTTAGAATACATTGTTAATTAATTTTAATTGATTAACATATGCCAGTTCTACTTCACTAATTAACAAGTCAATCAAGAGGGTGTTTTTATTATTTCAAAATTTTATTAAATAAGAAGTCCTACCATATCAATAAATATTATGCCTATACAGTCAATCTTCATTTTTCACAGATTCTGTATTTGCAAATTCACTTACCAAAGTATATTTGTCAACCAAAAATCAATTCCCAGTCATTTGCAGACATGTGCAGAGCAGCAGAAAGTTTGTGTCACCCAATGCACACCTTCGAAGCTGACATAGGACAAGGTAATGTTCTGCCTTCTTATTTTAGTTCTCATAAAAAAACAAGTGTCCTTTTTGTGAACAGCTTAGTGCCATGTTTTTCACATTTTTGTGCTTTTTGTTGGTGAGTTCACTGTTTAGAACACATAGTTCTGTCTGCACACTACTGTCTAGTGTTCCTAAGTGCAAGAAGGCTGTGATGTGCCTTACAAAGAAAGGTACAAGCTTCATTCAGCTTGTCAGCTAAGCTTCATTCAGTCATGAGTTACGGTGCTGTTGGCTGTGAGTTCAATGTTAATGAATCAACAACAAAGGTTAAATAAGGTGTCTTTAAATAGAAACACACAAAGAACAAGGTTATGTAATGATCAGTTGATAAAAATTGTGGCCAGAGGTTTGTAGGAACCTAGCCCTGTATTTCCACCTGGGAGCAATAATGTTTAGTAGTTACTAATTCCATGTTGATGGTGATTTTATAGAACTTAAAAATGCCTCAAACAATGAGAATTAACTGTATATTCTTTAAACTACTTACACGTACAGATCTTATAAAGGACAGAACTGAAACACACTTGAAAACCCAAGGAACTTTATGCAACTTAGGGGTCATTGGACATGGGTGCAGGAGAGCCAGTAAACTGGTTGATGTTGCCACTGCAGAAGGGTATCAGCAGAAGTAGTCACATAGCCCATTTGTTGTGTCCATTACTATTAGACCAACACACTGTTTTTAATATACCCATATACCATGAGCTAACCGTGCAACTATGTACAAGTACACACTAAGCTTTCCGGTTTTGTGAATTTATCTGAAAATTACAAAGTTTGACCAAATGATTTCAAAAGACACTTCTAGCTTCCAAATGTTATGTTTCTATAGTTATAACACAAAATGTCTCTTTCTTTTTACAAATGGGCCATGTCTAAGGCAGGCCTTCAAGCATTGCACTTCACTGAGTGGAGGGAGTGCATTTCTCACTGGGATATTTCAAGGATGTTCAAAACGTCCATTGTGAAAATTTTCACTCTCAAGCAACCAAAACAGGTATAGAGCCAAAGCATGCTCATCCTGGGCCAGGCCTTGGCAGCAGGGGGTGAGAGGAGGGGTTCTGTGTGGCTGACCTTCCAGTATGGTTGGGAAGACAAAATATATGCAAATGAAACAAATGGTGAGTGTTCAGGGACTAAGTGGGTGAAGCTCACTATGCTTCAGTGATAGAGATTCTGGAAGCAGAGTTTTCCAAGGGGCTGCCCACTATTGGATTCTCTCTGCATTAAGTGGCTCCACAGTCTGTATATCCTTGCCCAGTGACCCAGCTGTCCCCAGGCCATGGGATTCTAAGGTCTAATATGAAAGGAGAGCTGAAATGATTGATGGCTTCCTGAGTCCATGCTTCCAAACTTACCCTGTGCATTTGACTTTCCATCAGTCTCTAAGAGTCTCAGAAGCTGGAAGAAGACACTTGGGCCTTGGGACCAACAATATCTACTTTGGCAGCTTTGCCCTGTGACTGTGAAACTGTTTTATCACCACAGGTGATCCTTACAATCTTTATAACCCAGGCATTAAGGTCCAAGACAGACTTTGATAATGCTATTTTCTTATGTGGCATGCTAACAAAGAAGCATCCATTCTACCTGGGGATTATAAAAGCCACTTTTTGGTTGGTAAAAGAGGTTGCCTTGGGACTTAGGGCCCTTAAACACATTTTCCATGCTATGCATTCTTTTCTGACATCTGCAAGAGGGTATTTCAAAGTGTGATGATGGGGAAGGTCATATGTCTCAGGAGAGAGCATCATTTTAGGGGAAGGGACCAGAGTCTTTCCCAGTGATCTTACCATGTTCCCTAAACTTAACGCCACATCTATTCATCAGGGATAACCCTACATTTATCATAGGGCTTTCTCAAGATTTTTGTAAGGATTAAGTGAGGCATAACGTAAGTAAATGTCTAAGACAATGCCTCCCAGCCAATATCTTTGATAGTCATCATTATTTATTAAGCAGAAAACATTTCTTGTTGATCACACAAGTATATGGTTTAAAAATTCAGTTCCAGGGTGCCTGAGTGGCTTAGTCGGTCAAGCGTCTGACTTCAGCTCAGGTAATGATCTTGCGGACCATGAGTTTGAGCCTGCGTCAGGCTCTGTGCTGACAGCTCAGAGCCTGGAGCCTGCTTCGGATTCTGTGTCTCCCTCTCTCTCTGCCCCTCCCCTCCTCATACTCTCTCTCAAAAAATAAATAAACATTTTTTTTAATTCAGATCCAATTTAAGCACATCCATGTAATATTAAAACAGGGATTTATTTCCCTCAGGATGCAAAAGCAGAATGCAGTCTCCTGAATGGCAGGTTTCAGCAATAATGTGGCATGCCTGCCCTAGGTTGAACAGAAAGAATGAACCAGCACAGTCACCCTTGCTCAGAACCTCCTCCTATAGCCACAAGCAAAACCCAAATTTGTTTTCCTAAGCAGCCATTGTTTCCCTTAGAAACCTGTCATGAAATAGTGATGACTGACATTATAAAGACAGAATTTCAAATTAAAAGATTAACAAAAATCTTAGTAAACTATGATTTGCAATTCAAGGGGTGTTTCCATTTCTACTTATTCCCATCTCCACTCTGAGTAAATTGAGGTTTGAAAGAAAAGAAGGAAAGAGGAGGAAGGAACTTTTGTTTTCCTCCAATAATCTCTTTGCAGCTTTTGTTCATCAGCTCCTCCTGGGAACAACGGTGTGTTTAGATGGGAGAGCTTCTGTCACCATAGAAACACATGATAAAAGGTCCAGTTATTAAGGAGTAGGGTCTTCTGGTTGCCATAGGCAATGTCTCCCTAATGGATTTTCAAGGCTAGGGATGTGTTTATGGTCTGTGTGACTATTTATTTGTATCAAAGATTACAGCATGCTTTGTGTGATCTTTAGCATTTGCTTGCAGTTAGATTTTCCTTTCTTTTGTCTGTCTTCCACTTTGTAAAAACAAATTAATCTCCTAGAACATTATAAACACTGCACACCATCTTCAGTAAGGAATGTTGTCTGTTTTATAAAACCAAATTGTAGAAAAATAAAGCATCATTTCTTCATGTTCAATAGGTATAGGAAGAATGTCCTTTTAGCCCTTGCCCTCCCCCTGGGATATTTAAGTCTAAGCTAGGTCCCTGAGAAGTAGAATCCCTGGATGCAGTAAATGGGAGGAAATCTTGGGAGACTGCCCAAATCAGACAAGGACTGCCCTCACTTTCTCTAAAAACTTCTGCTTCCATGGTGACTGGCAGGGTGGACAGGGTGCAGGTACTTATTTGTTCATTTATTCATTCACTCATTAATTCATTCAAAAAGCAATTATTGAGCATCCAGCATGTGTAAAGCCCCTGACAGACCATGAAATGGACACAAGATTAACTCAACATTGTGTTGTTTCACATATGTTCTTGCAGAAAGAGTAATCCAAATCTGGGGATAGGTTTGGATACATAATATAGTTTTAAATGGCTTATACTACAGTAGTTTTCCTACAGATGACTAAGAAGTATATGCAGTAACTCAGAAATATGAAAAATAATGCCTATCTCTGGCCATATTGAAGATCTCCTTAACTTAGTGGTTACAGAAGAGTGGAAGATTCTTTCACATGACCAGGCAGTATTTAGGGCAGACTAAACATTACTACGTCTCTTTAGTCACATTTCAATAAGATATTGTATTTGTTGTTAGAAGATGTTGACTGATTTTTGTGTTGTTTTGCCATCATCACACACCTTATGTTGTGTGAGTCTTCTGAGGGTCCTGAATGAGACCTCCAAGGAGCCAAAAGTACTTTGAGGTCTGTCTCTGCAGAGCATCCCTCAGAGGAGTTTGAGAGCTTGTTTTCTGGCAGCATGTCACCTGATCCCAAGAAGACCTTTGGAAGATGGGTTTGCTTCCCACTGTCATCACCTTCCCAGAGCCAAGATAGGGAAGAACCACCTACATGAACTTTACAAATGCAGTCATGACAAGTCACAATGACTACCTCCGGCCATGCTGCCTTAAAGATCAATACAGAGTACTATGGGGAATTCTGTTTGGGGAGACCTGAGAAAACATCAACACATTGTTGTGGTGATCTGTTTTAGGTCACTCTGGGATGTAGTTCTCAAATAGTCTGACTAGAAGGCCCCAGCATGGTACATGCCATGCACATGTGACTGTGTTCTTCAAAGTGTGGGGTTGCATGGGGAACTGCCAGGCATGTCACACCCAAGCCACACTGAAGCAGTGAAAGTTCCCTGGGCTGGAGCACAAGAGATGGATGAGGGACAGACAACGGGCATCAGAGAACCATCTATGGCATATGAATGACAACCCACAGCAAACAGGTGGTGACTGCCAGTGTGCATGGTGAAGAGTGCCACAATGGGATTCATCCTGGGTTTTGTGACATGAAACCAGCTTATGATCAGAACTTTTAGAAAACTTCATAATTCAGTCTCTAAAGAGGGAGATCTGAGACCAGCTTTCAACAATTTAAAATATTCTCACAAAGTATATTAAGTGAAGAAAGCAAGTTGTAAAACAGCATAAGTTCTATGCAACCATTTTGTTTAAATTAGAAAGAGGAATAAAAAAGAGTACGTGGCTTATAAATACAAAAACAAACACAAACAAGGAAAACAAAATAAAACAAGCATCTCTGAAATGAACAACTAGTGGAGTGAGGAAATGGGAACAACCAAGGGGAGACTCTCAGACACCCTTTCCATATTTTTGACACATGAATCATGTTAATGAACTACTATTAAATCTTAAGTAAAGCAATTTTAAAATCTAAATTCATATTGTATGAGTAGGTACAGATGAGGAAGCTACAGATCCAAGAAGTGAAGTCAATCTCTGAGGACACACCGCTCATTGACAGGCATGATGAGATATGCAGCTTCAGCTGGCTTCCCCAGATGAACTCCTACAGAGCTGCTACACACTGCCTCACTCTACCCATGCCTTGGTCCCCATTGGAGCAGAAAATTGCTGCTACCCTCCTTCTCATTGTACCATATTTAAGTTGCTACTATGTAGTACATGGTATTGTGGTTTCCTGATGATATAATATCTGTCTTCGCATTAAGTATTCCCTTAGAAAGAGCCTAGTATTTATTATTGAATTTAATTTTCACCAAATGTGATAAAGTAGTTCTTAATTCTCCCATTAAAAAATTGAAGATAAGAGTGACTGAAATGGACTGAAAGTTTGTGTCCACCCAAAATTCATATGTAGAAACCCTACCTCTCAATATGATAAGATTTGGAGGTGGAAAATTTAGGAGGTAGTGAGATCATGGGAGTGGAGTCCCCATGATGGATTAGAGTCCTTATAAGCAGAGGAAGAGACCAGAGCCCTTTATCGTTCCACCAAATGAGGATACATACAACAATATAATCTTCACCAGGAACCTAATCAGCTAGCACCTTGATCTCAGACTTCCCAACCTCCAGAATTGTGGAAAATAAATATCTGTTGTTTAAACCACCTAATCTGTGGCATTTTAATATAGCAGCCCAAGCTACTCTGACACATTTAAGTCAGCATAAGGTCACACAGCTCTTGAGCCTCAGAATTGGATCTGAGTTTAAATAACAGATTCCAGTGTTTATAGCAGCACTCTCAACAATAGCCAAATTGTGGAAAGAGCCTAAATGTCCATCAACTGATGAATGGATAAAGAAATTGTGGTTTATATACACAATGGAGTACTATGTGGCAATGAGAAAGAATGGAATATGGCCCTTTGTAACAACGTGGACAGAACTGGAGAATGTTATACTAAGTGAAATAAGCCATACAGAGAAAGACAGATACCATACATTTTCACTCTTATGTGGATCCTGAGAAACTTAAGAGGAACCCATGGGGGAGGAGAAGGAAAAAAAAAAAAAAAGAGAGGTTACAGTGGAAGAGAGCCAAAGCATAAGAGACTCTTAAAAAATGAGAACAAACTGAGGACTGATGGGGGGTGGGAGGGAGGGGAGGGTGGGTGATGGGTATTGAAGAGGGTATCTTTTGGGATGAGCACTGGGTGTTGTATGGAAACCAATTTGACAATAAATTTCATATATTTAAAAAAAAGCTGTATCACTCTCTGGGCAAGTGTGTAAATCATCATTAAATAAATAAATAAATAACAGATTCCAAATCCCACATTTCCCTCTACATGGTGCTCTTTCCTTACAAGACTGCAAATATGTTAATCTTTGTTTTACCAACACTCTCTAATGCCTGGCAAAAGATACTGGCTGCTATTGTTGTCTGCATGGAAACTGAGGGCAAATTTATGCTGAAGCATATCGATGGAAAATTGTCTTGGAGGTATTTGACAACACTTTCATGATTTTTCTAGCAAGATGACTGTGATGGTCTTAACATTATCTGGCAAAGTTAGATCCTTTCCTGAAATCAGATCTGGGATCCCAAAATAGAGAGATGGATCCATAATCTTAACTAAATTCACCAACTCTAAGAACATTTTTGAAACCAAACCACTTTCCCCTCTAGCACTCCAAGAGATAGAGCCAAAGACGCATTTAATGGTGCTATATCTAAAATCATAATCAGTTCTGGAATGGCTGCCCTTAGGACTGCTGCTGTCTACAGTAAAACAGTGTGCTTTACCCACATGCCTTAGCTGTGCACTTCCAGTGTTTGTGTTTCAAATGATAAACCTGCCTGAAGGGACCATAATGAAGTCTTTTTTTCTTTTCTTTCATTAAAGGAACTCAAGTGCACCCAGTCTCTGGGAGCTTTCCTACTTTTTGTTTTACTCCCAGACCAACACTTTACAAAGCATCTAGTGCATTGCATATAGCACATTTATAAATAGGTGCACCGATCCCATCCCCCATGATGGAAAACACAGACCTTCAAGAGACATCAAAATGTTAGACTCCAGACAAAATACCAATTTTCACCCTGATTTCTGTCTGTCTATATCATACTTGGAAAAGTGTAGTTTAGTGCACACCTAATGGCTGGCCAAAGTCCTTGAGCACAGCCCATTTCACAGCACTTAGCTCCTAATTGAAATTTCACAGTACAATACTTAAGACATAACTCCAAATTGCATTGCCATTTAAGCAAATGTGTTTTCCTACCCATTTAACTGTTTGTGACTTCCTTTCAGCCATATGCTTCTTATGATTTGCTGTTGGTCACTGTTGCAATTAAGACCTTCAGTATTTATTTGAGGATATTCTAGAATGTCCTATTTCTCTGTGAAGTAAATTTAACCCAGTAGTGTATTAATAGCCTCACCCAATTGTGTGCCTTTGGAAAGAAAGAAAACATTTCCATCCTCAGAGGAGATACTAGTTCTTGGCTCTCCCTATCACAGACTTTTCCAAACTATCAGTCCTTATTGGTTTCCTTACTTGTTCTCTCAAGCCTGATTCTAATATGAAATCGTGTAGGAATTCAATTCCACAGATAAGAAATACAAGCAGCATTTATATAATATTTGAAAACATAGAAGTCTGTTAATAGAATACAGTAGCAATCCTTTTCTTTCTAGACAGATTTTAAAATTTTATTCTTTCAAATAAGCAAAAGCATAGAATAGTATAATGAATTTCTCATAAACCCATGTTCCAGCTTCAACAATTATCAGTATTTTGTTAATCTCAGTTCATCAACAACACCCACCCTCATTTTTATTTGTTTAATTTTGTGCTAGATTGCTTGCTAGAGAATTTTGGAGATATGCCATATCATGCCATAACTTCACTGAACTCAATATGTCTCTGATAATGGCTTCTTTTTAATATTACCACCATGACATAATTACATTTAACAGAATTAACAGTATGTCCTTAACCTCATCTAACACCTAGTCCATATTTAAATTTTCCCAGTTGTCTCAAAGATGTCCCTCTATCTTTGTATGAAGTTTGGATGTTTTGAATCAGGACATAAATAGATCTACTTATTGTTTTTTAAATATAACTATTCTTTTATCACATGAGTCCTCCATCCCTTTTCCTCCAGACCTTCCTTGGATCTGTGGGTGAACCTGGTCTCTGAAGTACCCACCCCTTCCCCCAATCCATTGGAGAAGTGGTTTCTCTGTAAGGTCATGCAATTATTCATCTATGTCTATCCTCTATATTCCCTGATAATTGGTGATAGGTTTGATGGCCTTCTCCTTTCAGGTAGCTTGTTAACAGAAATAGAGATCCTGACTCATTGAACTGCATGACTTACAGGCCTCTCACTTTATCTTCCATCTGATACCTGAGTCTTCTCTACAGTGTGGCTTCCTGGGTGATTGTCTGGAATCAGACATTGTTTAACCACTTCTTGAATAAATAGGGAGACTTACTCTTCTGAAACATAGCTAAGAAAGAGAATTGGGAAAGAAAGAGAGACCTAAAAAGGGCCCTGTCCAAATCCCAAGGCCCATACAACTCAACTCCTAAAACATCACATTGAAGATTCTTAGTCATGAGGTAGAGCCAGAGACTGATAAAATGGATTGTAAATGAGGCCCTCATAAAATGAAATTTGCTTAATGTGGAAGTCAAGAACCTGGACAGAACCCCTCAAGGGTTTAGGTGGGACCACCAGCAGCTTTTTCAGTTTGCCCATTGAGGTACTGAGGTAGTTTTGAAGCTGGCAAGAAGAAACAAAGCATCCACTCCCCTTGCAACTAAATTTCTCTTCTAAAATAAGGAGATTGAGGGGCACCTAGGTGGCTCAGTCAGTTAAGCATTGGACTCTTGGTTTTGGCTCAGGTCATGATCTCATAGTTCATTAGATGGAGCCCTGAACTGGGGTCCACACTGACAGAACAGAGCTTGCATCAGATTTCTCTCTCCCTCTTTCTCTGCCTCCCTGGCTTTAAATAAATAAATAAATAAATAAATGGAAATTGATCTTGAACATTTTGTATTCATTTCTGGAGAGCTTTGTGATTATGACTGAATGACTCTAATTCCTGATAGCAGATTTCTCCACACAATTGGCTCTGACAAGGTTGAGGCCAAGCCCTGCATGTGGGGGACTCACTGATAAAGCAGCTTTTGGGGATCTTTTATCCACTAGCAGCTGACCTGTTTTTGAGAAAACATATCCTTAAACATCCATACTATTTGTTTTCAAATCTACTGTCATTTATTTTTTAAATCTCTGCTAACACAGAGTCATTTCTCCCTCCATTGTTTCCTTTGGTTCACTTATGCTCATCTCTGTCCCAGACTAGTCAATCCATAATTTAATCTGCTGAAGCAGAACTTTTTTTCCATCATATCATTCACAAATTTGAGGCATTTAAAATGAGGGTTTCTAAATTATTCATGAAAATGTAGAACAGGACAAGGCCAACAACTGAGCTCTGAAGCCCTCCAGTGGGACTTCCCAAAACAGATTCTGATCCAGTAACCAGCAGCCTGAGGAATCATCATTTTCTAGTGGTCAATACATGTCATTTAGCCCAGCTTCCAATTGCCCTTTATCTCAACTTCGTCAACAGAATACTTGGAAATACTTTACAAAAAGCTCAGTTGTGTATTTCATACACTCTGGTAGTTACTAGTCCAAGAAACTAATCTTTTTTTATTAAAAAAAAAAAGTAAAAGTAAACTCATTTCACTGTGGAACTCAGTATCATATACTTGTTTCCTTAGGTGTCCTTCTAGTTTCTCCTTGTTGTTGAATGAAAATTCAAATGTGGATTGTTCTCCTCTTCCTGGGAAATTCCTGCCATGAGATTTTTGTCTCTTTTGTCTCTGAATCTTTTAAAATATGTCCTCCTAGGATCTCATGCACATGAATGACTCTCACACACCTATCCTTGTTGGTACACTGACAATACACACCTCACAAAATTAATTTCAAAATGGATTGTATATCTAAATGTAATGCAAAAGTATACATCTCCTAAAAGATAATATTGGAGACTATTTAGATGACCTTGGCTGATAACATTTTAGGTACTACACCAAAGGTACAATCTATGAAAACAAAAATAATTCAAAAGTTGTACTTAAATAAAATTTAAAACTTCTGCTCTATGGAAGATACTGACAAAAGAATGGGCAGGCTAGCCATAGACCATGAGAAAATAATTGGAAAACACAAATCTGATAAAGAATTGTTATTTCAAATGTACTAAGAAAATTTAAAACTCAATAATAAGAAAATGAACAACCTGATTTAAAAATGGGCAAAAAATCTGACCAGACACCAAGGAAGATATACATATGGCAAAAAAGCATATGAAAAGATGCTCAACATCATATGTCAGTATGGAATTTCAAATTAAAACAAGATACCACTACACCCCCATTAAAATGGATAAAATCCAAAACACTGACAACACCAAATGCTGGCAAAGATGTGGAGCACAGGAACTCTCATTCTTCACTGGTGAGAATGCAGAATGGCATAACTACTTTATAAGACAGTTTGGCAGCTTCTTACAAAACCAAACATACTCTTTCCATGTGTTCCAACAACCACACTCCTTGGTTTTCACCCAAATGAGTTGGAACCTTATGTTCACATAAAAACCAGCACATGGATGTTTAGAACAACTTTATTCATAATTGCAGAAACTTTAAAGCAACATGTTCTTTAGTAGGTGAAGAGGTAAATAAGCTACAGTATATCTAAGCAGTAAAATATTATTCAAGACTAAAAATAAATTAGTTATGAAGTCACAAAAAGACATTGAGGAAGCTTAAAGGCATATTACTAAGTGAAATAGGCCAATCTGAAAAAGCCACATAGCATATGATTTCAACCTTAATCAGTCAGAGGAAGACAAATATCAAAGGACTTCATTCATATGTGGAACTTAAGATACAAAACATAAAAACATAGGGGAAGGGAAGCAAAAATAATATAAAAACAGAGAGGGAGAAAAAACACAAGAGACTCTTAAATATAGAGAAGAAACTGAGAGTTGCTGGAGGGGTTTGGGGAAGGGAGATGAGCTAAATGGGCAAGGGGCATTAAGGAGGACACTTGTTCGGATAAACACTGGGTGTTTATGTAGGGGATGAATCACTGGATTCTATTCCTGAAATTGTTATTACATTATATGGTAACTAACTTGGACATAAATTTTTAAATAAATAAATAAATAAATAAATAAATAACTTATGTACACACACACACACACACACACACACACACACACACAATCATCTCTAATTCACCTGTTCTTCCCCACCCTTCCTGCAACCTGGCAATCACTGATCTGTAGTCCTGCCTATTTCTTGAATGTCATGTGGCTGGAATCACTAGTTGGCTTCTATCTAGATTGGCCTGTTTCATTTAGCAATATGCATTTAATGTGCCCCATGTCTTTTTGTGACTTGATAGCTTGTTTCTTCTTAGAGCTGAATAATATTTCATTGTATGGATATACTACAGTTTTTTTTAATCCATTCATCTATTTAAAGACGTTTCTATACAATGGGACATTATTCAGCCAAGAGAAATGAAATCCTGCCATTTGCGGCAACATGGATGAAGCTTAAAGGCATTATGCTAAGTGAAATAAGTCATACAGAGAAAGACAAATGATGCATAATGTCACTTATATGTGGAATCTTAAAAAGCCAAACTCATAAGAACAGAGGGTATAGAGTCATGGTTACCAGGAACTGTGTGGGTGTGTAGAGGAAAAGGAGCGTGTGGTGGGGAAGAGGGTGGAGAGGTGTTAGTCAAAAAGCACAAACTTCCAGTTATAAGATGAATTAGTTCTGAAGATGTAATGCAAAGTTACTATAGTTAATAATACTGTATTATATGCTTGAAATTTGAAAGTAAATCTTAACTGTTCTCACCACAAAAAGAAATGGTAACTATGTGACATGGTGAAGGTGTTAGCTAATTCTATGGTGGCAATCATTTTGAAATATATAAATGTATCAAATCACATTGTATGCCCTAAACTTACAAAATGTCATATGTCAATTATATCTCAAAAAAGCTGGAAAAATAAAACAAAAATTAATTTAAAAAAGATTTCAGTTTCTTCCAGTTTGGGGCAATTATGAGTAAAGCTGCTATAGACGTTTTTGTACACGTTTTTATGTGGACATACGTTTTCAACTCAGCTGAGTAGATACTTAGGAGCATGATTGCTATATCATGTAAGATTGTTTTGATTGGTGACAAACTATCCAACTGTCTTCCTGAGTTGTTGTACTTTATATTCCCACTACCAGTGACAATTCCTGCTTCTCTGCATCCTTGCCAACATTAGATTCTATCAGTGTTTTGGATTTTACCATTCTAATGGTTTTGTAGTGGTATCTCTTAATTTTAACTTATCTTTTAATGTTTTAATTGGCAATTCCTTAATGACATACAATGTTGAGCACTTTTTCATATGCTTATTTACCATCTGTATATTGTATTACTTTGCCAGGGCTGCCGTAACAAAATATCACAGACGGGTTGGCTTTGACAACAGAAATTATTTTCCACAGTTCTAGAGGCTTACAAGTCTGAAATCAAGGTATTGGCAGGTTTAATTTCTTCTGAGGCCTCTTTCCTTGGCTTGCAGGCCACCTTCTCACCGTGTTCCCGTGGTCTTTTCTCTGTGCACGTACACATTACATCCAAATCTCCTTTTCTTATAAGGGCACCAGTCACCTTGGTTAGGGCTCACCCTAAAAACTTTAACTTAACTTAATTACCTCTTAAAGACCTTGTCTCCAGGGGTGCCTGGGTAACTCCCAGGGGTGCCTGGGAGGCTCAGTCATTAAGCCTCCAACTTCAGCACAGGTCAGAATCTCAGTTTGTGAGTTCAAGCCCTGAATCAGGCTCTGTGCTGACAGTTCAGATTGTGGAACCTGCTTTGGATTCTGTGTCTCCCTCTCTCTCTGCCCCTCCCCCACTCGTGCTCTGTCCCTCTCTCTCTCTCTCTCAAAAGTAAATAAACATAAAAAAAAATTTAAGACTTTATCTCCAAATCAGGTTATATTCTGAGGTACTGATAGTTAGGGCTTAAATACACACATTTTAAGGAACATAATTCAGCTCATTCATAATTCAACTGCTTTGGTGAGGTATCCGTTCAGATCTTTTGCCTATTTTTAATATGATTTTGTGTATTTTTGATATAAGATCTTTATCTGATATGTATTTTGTAAATATTTTCTCCAAGTCTGTGCCTCGCCTTATTATTCTCTTAACAGAGCCTTTTACAGACCAGAAGATTTTAATTTTAATATACTTGTACTTTTATATTTTTTTCACTCACAGATTGTGCTTTTTGTGTTGTATCTAAAAATCCATCACCAGAGGGAGGGAAGATGGCTGCGTAGGAGGACGCTGGGCTCACCGCACGTCCTGCCGATCACTTAGATTCCACCTACACCTGCCTAAATAACCCAGAAAACCACCAGAGGATTAGCAGAACAGAGTCTCCGGAGCCAGCGCAGACGAGTGGCCCACGGAAGAGGGTAGGAAGGGCAGCGAGGCAGTGCGCGCTCCACGGACTGGCGGGAGGGAGCCGGGGCGGAGGGGCGGCCTGCCAGCCCAGCAGAGCCCCCAAGTCTGGCTGGCAAAAGCGGAGGGGCCTGACGGACTGTGTTCCGACAGCAAGCGCGACTTAGCGTCTGGGAGGTCATAAGTGAACAGCTCTGCTCAGAAAGCGGGAAGGCTGGAGGACAAAGGGAGGGAGAGCTGCTGAGCCCCCTGACGACAGAGCTCAGTTTGGTGGGGAACAAAGGCGCTCGCCAGCGCCATCTCCCCCGCCCATCCCCCAGCCAAAATCCCAAAGGGAACCAGTTCCTGCCAGGGAACTTGCTCGCTCCGCGCAAACACCCAACTCTGTGCTTCTGTGGAGCCAAACCTCCGGCAGCGGATCTGACTCCCTCCCGCTGCCACAGGGCCCCTCCTGAAGTGGATCACCTAAGGAGAAGCGAGCTAAGCCTGCCCCTCCTGCCCCTGTGCACCTTGCCCACCCACCCCAGCTAATACGCCAGATCCCCAGCACCACAAGCCTGGCAGTGTGCAAGTAGCCCAGACGGGCCACACCACCCCACAGTGAATCCTGCCCCTAGGAGAGGGGAAGAGAAGGCACACACCAGTCTGACTGTGGCCCCAGCAGTGGGCTGGGGGCAAACATCAGGTCGGACTGCGGCCCCGCCCACCAACTCCAGTTATACACCACAGCACAGGGGAAGTGCCCTGCAGGTCCTCACCACTCCAGGGACTATCCAAAATGACCAAACGGAAGAATTCCCCTCAGAAGAATCTCCAGGAAATAACAACAGCGAATGAACTGATCAAAAAGGATTTAAATAATATAACAGAAAGTGAATTTAGAATAATAGTCATAAAATTATTCGCTGGGCTTGAAAACAGTATACAGGACAGCAGAGAATCTCTTGCCACAGAGATCAAGGGACTAAGGAACAGTCACAAGGAGCTGAAAAGCGCTTTAAACGAAATGCAAAACAAAATGGAAACGACGACGGCTCGGATGGAAGAGGCAGAGGAGAGAATAGGTGAACTAGAAGATAAAGTTATGGAAAAAGAGGAAGCTGAGAGAAAGAGAGATAAAAAAATCCAGAAGTATGAGGGAAAAATTAGAGAACTAAGTGATACACTAAAAAGAAATAATATATGCATAATTGGTATCCCAGAGGAGGAAGAGAGAGGGAAAGGTGCTGAAGGAGTGCTTGAAGAAATTATAGCTGAGAACTTCCCTGAACTGGGGAAGGAAAAAGGCATTGAAATCCAAGAGGCATAGAGAACTCCCTTCAGACGTAACTTGAATCGATCTTCTGCACGACATATCATAGTGAAACTGGCAAAGTACAAGGATAAAGAGAAAATTCTGAAAGCAGCAAGGGATAAACGTGCCCTCACATATAAAAGGAGTCCTATAAGACTCGTGACTGATCTCTCTTTTGAAACTTGGCAGGCCAGAAAGGATTGGCACAATATCTTCAGTGTGCTAAACAGAAAAAATATGCAGCCGAGAATCCTTTATCCAGCAAGTCTGTCATTTAGAATAGAAGGAGAGATAAAGGTCTTCCCAAACAAACAAAAACTGAAGGAATTTGTCACCACGAAACCAGCTCTACAAGAGATCCTAAGGGGGACCCTGTGAGACAAAGTACCAGAGACATCACTACAAGCATAAAACATACAGACATCACAATGACTCTAAACCCGTATCTTTCTATAATAACACTGAATGTAAATGGATTAAATGCACCAACCAAAAGACATAGGCTATCAGAATGGATAAAAAAACAAGACCCATCTATTTGCTGTCTACAAGAGACTCATTTTAGACCTGAAGACACCTTTAGATTGAGAGTGAGGGGATGGAGAACTATTTATCATGCTACTGGAAGCCAAAAGAAAGCTGGAGTAGCCATACTTATATCAGACAAACTAGACTTTCAATTAAAGGCTGTAACAAGATATGAAGAAGGGCATTATATAATAATCACAGGGTCTATCCATCAGGAAGAGCTCACAATTATAAATGTCTATGCGCCGAATACTGGAGCCCCCAAATATATAAAACAATTACTCATAAACATAAGCAACCTTACTGATAAGAATGTGGTAATTGCAGGGGACTTTAACACCCCACTTACAGAAATGGGTAGATCATCTAGACACATGGTCAATAAAGAAACAAGGGCCCTGAATGATACACTGGATCAGATGGACTTGACAGATATATTTAGAACTCTGCATCCCAAAGCAACAGAATATACTTTCTTCTTGAGTGCACATGGAACATTCTCCAAGATAGATCATATACTGGGTCACAAAACAGCCCTTCATAAGTTTACAAGAATTGAAATTATACCATGCATACTTTCAGACCACAATGCTATGAAGCTTGAAATCAACCACAGGAAAAAGTCTGGAAAACCTCCAAAAGCATGGAGGTTAAAGAACACCCTACTAACGAATGAGTGGGTCAACCAGGCAACAATCCAAACGCTTTGGGACGCAGCGAAGGCAGTCCTGAGAGGAAAATACATTGCAATCCAGGCCTATCTCAAGAAACAAGAAAAATCCCAAATACAAAATCTAACAGCACACCTAAAGGAAATAGAAGCAGAACAGCAAAGGCAGCCTAAACCCAGCAGAAGAAGAGAAATAATAAAGATCAGAGCAGAAATAAACAATATAGACCCTAAAAAAACTGTAGAGCAGATTAACGAAACCAAGAGTTGGTTTTTTGAAAAAATAAACAAAATTGACAAACCTCTAGCCAGGCTTCTCAAAAAGAAAAGGGAGATGACCCAAATAGATAAAATCATGAATGAAAATGGAATTATTACAACCAATCCCTCAGAGATACAAACAATTATCAGGGAATACTATGAAAAATTATATGCCAACCAATTGGACAACCTGGAAGAAATGGACAAATTCCTAAACACCCACACTCTTCCAAAACTCAATCAGGAGGAAATAGAAAGCTTGAACAGACCCATAACCAGCGAAGAAATTGAATCGGTTATCAAAAATCTCCCAACAAATAAGAGTCCAGGACCAGATGGCTTCCCAGGGGAGTTCTACCAGACATTTAAAGCAGAGATAATACCTATCCTTCTCAAGCTATTCCAAGAAATAGAAAGGGAAGGAAAACTTCCAGACTCATTCTATGAAGCCAGTATTACTTTGATTCCTAAACCAGACAGAGACCCAGTAAAAAAAGAGAACTACAGGACAATATCCCTGATGAATATGGATGCAAAAATTCTCAATAAGATAATAGCAAATCGAATTCAACAGCATATAAAAAGAATTATTCACCATGATCAAGTGGGATTCATTCCTGGGATGCAGGGCTGGTTCAACATTCGCAAATCAATCAACATGATACATTACATTAACAAAAAAAAAAAGAGAAGAACCATATGATCCTGTCAATCGATGCAGAAAAGGCCTTTGAAAAAATCCAGCACCCTTTCTTAATAAAAACCCTTGAGAAAGTCGGGATAGAAGGAACATACTTAAAGATCATAAAAGCCATTTATGAAAAGCCCACAGCTAACATCATCCTCAACGGGGAAAAACTGAGAGCTTTTTCCCTGAGATCAGGAACACGACAGGGATGCCCACTGTCACCGCTGTTGTTTAACATAGTGCTGGAAGTTCTAGCTTCAGCAATCAGACAACAAAAGGAAATCAAAGGCATCAAAATTGGCAAAGATGAAGTCAAGCTTTCGCTTTTTGCAGATGACATGATATTATACATGGAAAATCCGATAGACTCCACCAAAAGTCTGCTAGAACTGATACATGAATTCAGCAAAGTTGCAGGATACAAAATCAATGTACAGAAATCAGTTGCATTCTTATACACTAACAATGAAGCAACAGAAAGACAAATGAAGAAACTGATCCCATTCACAATTGCACCAAGAAGCATAAAATACCTAGGAATAAACCTAACCAAAGATGTAAAAGATCTGTATGCTGAAAACTATAGAAAGCTTATGAAGGTAATTGAAGAAGATATAAAGAAATGGAAAGACATTCCCTGCTCATGGATTGGAAGAATAAATATTGTCAAAATGTCAATACTACCCAAAGCTATCTACACATTCAATGCAATCCTAATCAAAATTGCACCAGCATTCTTCTCGAAACTAGAACAAGCAATCCTAAAATTCATATGGAACCACAAAAGATCCCGAATAGCCAAAGTAATTTTGAAGAAGAAGACCAAAGCAGGAGGCATCACAATCCCAGACTTTAGCCTCTACTACAAAGCTGTAATCATCAAGACAGCATGGTATTGGCATAAAAACAGACACATAGACCCATGGAATAGAATAGAAACCCCAGAACTAGACCCACAAATGTATGGCCAACTCATCTTTGACAAAGCAGGAAAGAACATCCAATGGAAAAAAGACAGTCTCTTTAACAAATGGTGCTGGGGGAACTGGACAGCAACATGCAAGAAGGTTGAAACTAGACCACTTTCTCACACCATTCACAAAAATAAACTCAAAATGGATAAAGGACCTGAATGTGAGACAGGAAACCATCAAAACCTTAGAGGAGAAAGCAGGAAAAGACCTCTCTGACCTCAGCCGTAGAAATCTCTTACTCGACACATCCCCAAAGGCAAGGGACTTAAAAGCAAAAGTGAATAACTGGGACCTTATGAAGATAAAAAGCTTCTGCACAGCAAAGGAAACAACCAACAAAACTAAAAGGCAACCAACGGAATGGGAAAAGATATTTGCAAATGACATATCAGACAAAGGGCTAGTATCCAAAATCTATAAAGAGCTCACCAAACTCCACACCCGAAAAACAAATAACCCAGTGAAGAAATGGGCAGAAAACATGAATAGACACTTCTCTAAAGAAGACATCCGGATGGCCAACAGGCACATGAAAAGATGTTCAACGTCACTCCTTATCAGGGAAATACAAATCAAAATCACACTCAGATATCACCTCACGCCAGTCAGAGTGGCCAAAATGAAGAAATCAGGAGACTATAGATGCTGGAGAGGATGTGGAGAAACGGGAACCCTCTTGCACTGTTGGTGGGAATGCAAATTGGTGCAGCCGCTCTGGAAAGCAGTGTGGAGGTTCCTCAGAAAATTAAAAATAGACCTACCCTATGACCCAGCAATAGCACTGCTAGGAATTTATCCAAGGGATACAGGAGTACTGATGCATAGGGGCGCTTGTACCCCAATGTTTATAGCAGCACTCTCAACAATAGCCAAATTATGGAAAGAGCCTAAATGTCCATCAACTGATGAATGGATAAAAAAATTGTGGTTTATATACACAATGGAATACTACGTGGCAATGAGAAAAAATGAAATATGGCCTTTTGTAGCAACGTGGATGGAACTGGAGAGTGTGATGCTAAGTGAAATAAGCCATACAGAGAAAGACAGATACCATATGGTTTCACTCTTATGTGGATCCTGAGAAAGGTAACAGAAACCCATGGGGGAGGGGAAGGAAAAAAAAAAAAAGAGGTTAGAGTGGGAGAGAGCCAAAGCATAAGAGACTGTTAAAAACTGAGAACAAACTGAGGGTTGATGGGGGGTGGGAGGGAGAGTAGGGTGGGTGATGGGTATTGAGGAGGGCACCTTTTGGGATGAGCACTGGGTGTTGTATGGAAACCAATTTGACAGTAAATTTCATATATTAAATAAATAAATAAATAAATAAATAACATTTTAAAAAAATAAATAAAAATCCATCACCAAAGCCAAGGTCATCTACATTTTATGTTATTTTCAAGAACTTTTCTAATTTTGCATTTTTATAGTTAGGTCTATGATCCATTTAAATTACTTTTTGCAGAAGATATAAGGTCTTTGTCTTCATTATTATTATTATTATTTTTTGCATATGGATGTCCAATTGTTCCAGCAGCATTTTTTTTTTTTTAAGTAGGCTCCATGCCCAGCGCAGAGCCCAATGCAGGGCTTGAACTCATGACCCTGAGATCAAGACCTGACCTGAGATCAAGAGTCAGACGCTTAAACAACTGAGCCACGCAGGTGCCCCCCAGCAGAGTTTTTTGAAAAGACTATTCTCCATTTAATTATCTCTTCTCCTTTGTCAAAGATTCATTAACTAAATTCACTTGGGTAGATGTCCATAGAATCAGTATTGATCATCTCTCCTTTTCTGATATGAGCAATTTGTGTCTTCTCTACTTTTTTCTTAGTTATTGTGTTAGAGATTTAGAAATTTTATTGATCTTTTTAAAGAATCAGCATTTACTTTTGTTCACTTTTGTTGACTTTTCCTTACTCTTCGTTTTCCTGTTTTTATGATTTCTATTCTTCTACTTGATTTAGGTTTACATTGCTCAGCTTTCTTACTTTTTTAAGGTGAAAATTCTTTCCAGGCTTCTTCTTTGACCCATGTCACATATAGGTATGTGCTGTTTAATCTCCACATTAGAATTTTAGAATTTTCCAGCTATCCTTTTGTTATTGATTTTAATTTAATTTTATTGTGGGTTGGAAGCATACTTTGTATGATTTTTATTCTTTGAAATTTGATAAGGTGTGTTTTACAAGCCGGAATGTGGTCTATGTTAGTGAAAATTTTTTATGAATTTAAAGACAATATGTATTCTTCTATTTTTTGATAAAATATTATATAAGTATCAATTAAATCCAGTTAAATTATGATGCTGTTCATTTATTTCAACTATATGCTTGCTGATTTTCTACCCACCAGTTCTGTCAATTACTAATAGAAGGGAGTTGGTGTCTCCAACTATAAAAAGGGATTTGTCTATTTTCCCTTGCAGTTCTATTAGTTTTTGTTTCATGTACTTTGGCGCTCTGTCTTTATGTGGATATATGTTAAAAATTGTTATGTCTTCTTGGAGAGTTTATTTTTTTACTATTATACAATGCCCCTCTTTATCTTTGCTATTTTGTCTCGTTCTAAAGTCTGCTTTGTCTGAAATTAATAAAGATACTCCAGCTTTCTTTTGATTGATTTTACCATTATCATCTACTTTTCCAGTTTACACCCTTAATATGTTAATCATATTTATTTAAAATTCCCTATCTGATAATCCCCAAATTGCTGTCATATATGGTATATGGTCTGGTTTTCATGAATGCTTTGTGTCTTCAGCACTAGTGGGGGAGGGGTCCCAAGAAAGGGGTCCCTTTCTTTCTAGAAAGAAAGAGAGAGTCCCAAGCTGAGAGTGGAGCCCAATGCAGGGCTCAATCTCTTAACCATGAGATCACGACCTAAGCCAAAGTCAAGAGTCAGATGCTTAATGGACTGAGTCATCCAGACACCCCAGACTGTGTTTACTCTTGCCTGTTAGCATACCTTGTAGTTTTTCCTTTGCTGTTGTTGAAAGCTGACATGATGTAACTGGTAATGGGATCTGAAGTAATCAGGTTTCATTGTGAAGTTTCATGGTAATTTAGTTAGGAATTGGGTTGTTTAAGGTTTGTTGTAGCTGGTGATACCAGAGATTTTAGTTTCCCCTGGTTTCCTTGGTGCTTTTTTTCTTTTTCTTCCCATCTTGTTCTTGGTTTTCCCAAGAATTCTTTCTTAGTTTTATCTTGCACTCTCTTAGTTGTGATTTGCTGTTATCCTGGAGCCCTGTTGATGTGATGGTAAGGTATTGGTTAGGGGAGGCATTTTTCAATACATGATTGAATTTCCTGTTTTTAGTGGTCTTGGTCCCTGGGCTCTGACCTCCAGAAACATTCCTTAATCTCATCCCCCACCCCCCTCCTGCCCCATTCCTTTAGGTGAGACAGGACCACAGACAGTCGCTTCTTACCTAATTCTCCTTCCCTCAGATAAGATAAGGCTCTGGCAAAGTAGCTTCCCTTGAGAGCATTCCTTCGTTATGGAAAATGCTCTGTGTTTCTTTCAAATGACTACTTTTTCCCTGCCCTTGCCTGAAGCATGAGGGCATTTTTCTCTGGTTTTCTCTGTGAAAATCTGCTGAAGCTCCTGTGGGTAAAACTGATGAAACTGTGGGGGTCCCCAAGAAGTTTTTAGCTTTCAACCTGGTCTACACTCATCCTTCAGCAATTTGTCAATTTCTACCAGTTATTTGCTCCAGTGACTTTGGCTCCAGGTTAGATGAACACAGTTGCAATGCTCTATATTTGTCCATCTTTCCAGCTTGGGGGATGGCAGTTTGCCCTATGATCTTGATGAGGTTTTAGGATGATGGGGGAGTTCAGACCTGATGGCCAAAAAGAATTCTTAAAGATGTCTTTGGGACAATAAGATGATTTTATTAAAGCATGGGGACAGAACCTGTGGGCAGAAAGAGCTATATTGGGGTTGTGAAAATTGACTGTTTATATACCACAGGACTGGGGGAAGTAAAGTCAAAAGGAAGTTTCTTAAAAGGATTTTCCATATGCTAACAACTAACAGATTACTGGAGCCTAGCTATTGTCAAGCTAAGATTGTTTTTCCCTCTAGGAAAGCACTAACATTAAACAGTGGAGAGTTTCTGGACATTAGGCTTTTGATAAGATTGTCCTTTTCTTATAATTGTACCAAGATATTTGTAAACTGATGGAGATTCTATCAGTTTAACCATTTGTTTTCTGTCCTTTCCTTTGTTCCTGGGTAGCCAGGAGTGCCTGAGGAATGTCACACATATCCCACCTGGGGTGAGAGAGGTGGTAATGCTAGCTTGTGCTTTTCCCCTCAACATGACTTATGCTACCTCATCAGTCTCAATCCTCTGATGGGTCTAAGAAAAGTCTTTGATTTCAGTTTCTTCAGCTTTTTTCTTTTTGTGAGAATGAGAGTGATGACTTCCAAGCTCTTTACATGTTAGAAGTGACACCAAATGTCCATAAATAATTTTAAACATATCTACAAAATATAAACCTAGATGACAGAAAACATATAATCAAATAAGTGTCTTGGTATATATGGAGTCTTAGGCCCTACTATCACTTTCCCAGGACACACAGAGATTTTGTCACTTGCTCCATCTTCTGATGTTTTAGGACAATTTCTAGAATTTACAATGTGGCCTGTGGGTAATCTACAAAGCAGGTCACTCTTGCCAACCCATTCTCCCCGAGGCTCCAGGGCACTCACAAAATTTTCTCTTTTTTTTTTTTTTAACTTAGTTGTCTTATTATTTAAGTATGGCAAGTCCAGCAGATCAGGGTATGACTGACACTAAAAAGATAGTTGTTGGGGCACCTGAGTGTCTCAGGGTTAAGTATCCAGCTCCTGATTTCCAATCAGGTCATGATCTCATGGTTCATGAGCTCAAGCCCCACATTGAGCTCTGCAGTGACAGCATTGAGCCTGCTTAGGATTCTCTCTCTCTCTCTCTCTCTCTCTCTCTCTGTCTCAAAATTAATAAGTAAACATTTAAAAATTAAAATAAAAAGATAGTTATTAAGCTCGAGATCCCAAGAAATACACCTCACCATGGAGAGTTACAAAAAGAAATACCGGGTTTGGTCAGGAGGCAGAGAGAGCAAGGGGGACAAATAATAATATGCAAGAGATTTTATTGTGATTCCCATGTGAAGAAACAGGCAAGGCAGAATTGGCTAGTTTGAATAATTTCAGTGAGCTGTGGGGCATAGGGCTTGTCCCTAGTCCTGGGGAAGTTAAGGCAGAGGATAGTGGCCTGGAGTGTGAGAGCCCAAGGAGGAGGTGGTGGGGGTGTAGAATTCCAATCAGTTGGTATGTTTTTGAAAAGTGAACTCTTAGGAAGAAGAATCTTCCCAAATATAAGAGTGAGGGGTGATGAGGGAGGCAGGAGGCCAATATCAGGAGATTCAGGCATGTCATCATGTGTCAGAACAAACAAGGCAAGTTCAGCATCCAGGTAGAGCAAATGTTAAAGCATAAAGTTTACAGAAGCTACAAACATGGTTAATGCAGTTAATGCATTTCTCCACACACCCAAATGTACCTGATGGTGGCAAAAGTGAGAAGGAATCATTTCCCACTTGCTTTACCTAGCATTATAAAATTTGAAAAACAAAAATCCATCCCATCTTGCTTAGCCTTTAAACCCACTTTTCTAAAAATTATTTGGTTCTCATCACAGTTCATCTCTGCTATTGCCCTTGGGATAAATTTGTATTCAAGAATTGAGTGGAAAATGCTTCTCTGTAACAGACTTGTGCATGGGGGAAATTATTGTTGTAGGCATTCATAATTTGAGAACAATCAGTCTCTTCCTTAGGGAGAGAATCTAAGTAATTAAAAATTATGATTATTAATGTAAGAATAATGGAATGGTGCTCCTGCTATTTCCTAACAGCATTAAGACGTCTTTTGCCACAAAAGATTTGTAGGAAGAAAAGTGAATTGACAACCTAAGATAGAAACTAATTTGGAATACAATTAATTTTGGTTCTCTTGAAAAGTAATACATTTTACATTATGGCAAATGGTTGCAACTAATTACTGTCTGAGGAATACTTGTAAATTGGTTATTTGTTCTTTATTTAATATAGTTTCTATGATTGCTCGAACTCTTATTTATGGGAAGGTCTGGTTTTCAATTTAAAATAATTACTAGAAAAAGAAGAGGACACAATTTTGCTATGAAGCAGTGGTCATGTACAAACAGGGACAACTCTGGGAGGCGCTAATGGTTGGCAGAGTTTATCTTCCCTGCCTTCTGCTTCTCATCAGGACATGCCTTCCACCCACCTATACTGTGTACAGTGCTTCTGCATTTATACCCACTGCTTAGACAGCCCACAGGCTCCTCCCTAAAGAACAACCAATAATTAAATAATGAAAGCCTTGCTTGTTATGTACCAAGCTTAAGTTGAATGCTTTACTATTATTACTGCATTAATTTCCAACCAATCTTATAAGGTAAAAGCTGTTTTTATTTGAAAGATGAGGAAACTGAGGCAAAGAGATTCAGTAACTTAGCCAAGATCACCCCAGCTAGTTAAGTATTAGAGCCTTTCAAAGAAGGCATTCTGACTCCAGAAGAGGCTTTAATAGTCAAGTTATCCTGGCTCCCAATATGCCTGTCCCCCATGGTTCATTTTTGCTAATGCAGAAATCTGTGCCAAGCAATGATCATGCTTGTCATTGTACATGCTTCCCCTTTAGCACAGGCTGTATCAGTAGGATCCATTGGTTCTCTACAGGTCTGCCTTAGTCAGGCACATTTAGAGGGACTGAAGGGCCCATATCACTGTCAGGTATTAAAACCACTAACCATGATACCAAAATTAAAATGTGTGGAAACAAAATAAAGCAGCAAACAACTGCCATTGTGGACTTTTTTCCCTCTAGAAACGCAAAAGCTATTGAGGAAAAGTTTATCCCTGAGTAATCTATTTTTTACCCAATATCAAACTTGATATGAATCAATGAGGAGACTGTTCTAATACCAAATAAATACCATGTCATTTTTTAAGCCCACCATGAGCTTGGGGCCCTGGCAAAAGATGTCCCTTTTCTCCACTGCCATCTTGCTCCCTCCAGTGCCTCACAATGGAGGGAGTCCACCCTCAGATCACAGAACTGACCCTAACTCTTTAATAACAGGCTGTGTCAATCAATTGCATTAATGGCAATTATTCACTTCTCTTTTCATTCACATTCTGTCATGTGACTTTGCAGCTCCTCTTACTAAGGAAGCAAGGGCTGAAGTGTTTAGTCTATAGAAAGAAAGTGGTGATATCTCAGTTTTGATCCTAGTACTCAAGAATCTTTGCATGTTTCCACTTACTCTCTTTTGCCAATAGCATTTCCATAAAAACACACCCAACCTAGTCTTATGAAGTGTCAGAGTCATGAGGAATGAGCTTAGTTACTTCAGTTGACCAGCCAAGGCAAGCCTAGATTTACGAATCATCGGCTGACTCCTCAATTGTTAATAAATCCAACCAAGACAGTGAAACCACCTTGCCAACATGAAAAGTTAATCTCAGGCACAGCAGGTACAGATACATATTATTATGCACTACTAAGATTTTTGTAGTAATTTATTATACAGCATTATTGTGGCAATACATTTTGATGCAGAATTTTTGGTTTTGGTATGAAGTAATAGAATCTTGAATATGCTTTTCATGGGAGCTATGGGCCATTTGAAATTAAATACATTTCAACTTGATCGATCCTAAATAAGGAACTATTTTTCCCCTCACACCCATCCATACTTTTGCATTTTATTTTAATTTTCAGTTTAAAAAAAAATCTCAAATCTGTACATTAATGAAATCACAGACAAATCTAACTTTGTATCAAAGATATAAGTAACTCCCCAATATAAACTGAAATTAAGTTTGGAAACTTAAATAGATTAAATTATATGTTGGAACTAGCACCCAATATTTCCCCAAAGTTCTCAAATCTTGACAAAGCAGATTTATCACAATTGTAATAAAAACCTGAAGCTAATATTTTGTTTTGTTTTATTTTGTTTTTCTCAGAACACTTCTCTTTACTTTCTCTTCTTTTGAGCTTGAATAAGTTAGCCCATCAGTTACTGCTTTGGAGGTTAAAAAATAATGGGACAGATTTCTAGTTTCTGTGTTGTATTTATCAAGTATTTCCTTATTTCTTCAAAACATGGACTCATATTTTTGCATGTCACAAACTAACACTTTCAGTGATAAGCTTAATTACTTTGGATCTTTCTGTCAGAGCTATTTAAAAACCAAAACAGGACTGAGACTTCTCACAGTATACTCTTATACAGGGAAAGTATTCAACTGACTTATCTTTGTGCATTGAAAGCAGAAAAATCTGGGTAAATGGTATCAACTGTTCAGTCACTAATTGGGACAGATATCTTTACCTTTAAGACTATTCCCGTTAAGAGACTTTCCCAAGATGACCAAATCTGCTGAACACAACCACCAGCACCACCCTGAGATGCCACAGCTGTCATTTCTGTTGATACAGCATACACCAAGAAGATTTTTCTAGAAGACAATAACTTTGAATTCTTCATCTCATTCATGAAAAGAAATCAGGCTAGATATGTCCTAAAAGAATATTTTTATGTGGCTTCAAATGGGTTGTTTAGAAGAAGGTCTTGTTTGCATTTCAGTGCTTCTATTTTTAGGGTCCAACAGGACTTCGGGAATGCAGGACAGTGAAAGGCAATTAAAAGTAAATACATTGCTCAGCGTATTTGCAAATCACTGGGAATGATGTGTTTTAGATTAACTCAATTTTTAGTTTACTTCCCCTGGTAGTATTCTTGTGAAACCACCTTAACCCATACTGTCTTCAGTCTCAGACTTTGCCATGACCTCTTGACATCTGCATGCATCTTCTCCTAGAGCTAAAAAGGAACATGAGAGCTTGATGTCACTGTAGGGATCTTTATCACTTGCATTTTCTTCTTTTTTTTTTAATCTCCACATGGCACTTTCACATAGCAGATAGTCAGAAAATACTGACTGACTAAACTCATAGATGCTTTAGTTTCCCTTGTGGTGAAATGGGTTTGTAAACCCTCTCTTGTATTCCAGCACATTGTGTTTACCTATGACAGATAACAGATGCTCCAGAACTGATTGTTGAGTAAATAAACAAAAGGTGCAAAGGGAGTAATAGAGGGAGAGGAGGAGGGGAAGAGAGAAAGAGGGAGGAAGAGAAAGCTGTTCCTCATCAAGCAGGCTGGGTCCTCAAACTCACCACACCTCCAGGAAAATGACATTTTATTTCAATATTTGGAAGTTTACAAACTTTCAATCTTGGTCCATGTGCTTAGCCTCTCTAAGTTTTCCTAGTTAATCACCTGTGATTCTAATCTCCAGAAGATGGGGGAATTATGGAAGGAAAGAGTAGAGAGAGGGCAGGAGGAGAAGGATGAAGAGGAAAAGGAAATAAGAAAAAAAATTAATGAAAATGTTACAAAAGAAAACAAAATGTCTTTTCTTTTTTTAATATGAAATTTATTGTCAAATTTTTTATATGAAATTTATTGTCAAATTGGTTTCCATGCAACACCCAGTGCTCATCCCAACAGGCGCCCTCCTCAGTGCCCATCACCCACCGTCCCCTCCCTCCCACCCCCATCAACCCTAAGTTTATTCTGTTTTTAAGAGTCTCTTATGGTTTGGCTCCCTCCTTCTAGAACTTTTTTTTTCCTTCCCCTCCCCCATGGTCTTCTGTTAAGTTTCTCAGGATCCACATAAGAGTGAAAACATATGGCATCTGTCTTTCTCTGTATGACTTATTTCACTTAGCATGACACTCTCCAGTTCCATCCACATTGCTACAAAAGGCCATATTTCATTCTTTCTGATTGCCAAGTAGTATTCTATTGTGCATATAAACCACAATTTCTTTATCCATTCATCAGTTGATGGACATTTAGGCTCTTTCCATAATTTGGCTATTGTTGAGAGTGCTGCTCTAAACGTTGGGGTACAAGTGCCCCTATGCATCAGCACTCCTGTATCCCTTGGGTAAATTCCTAGCAGTGCTATTGCTGGGTCATAGGGTAGTTCTATTTTTAATTTTTAATTTTTTGAGGAACCTCCACACTGTTTTCCAGAGTGGCTGCACCAGTTTGCATTCCCACCAACAGTGCAAGAGGATTCCTGTTTCTCCACATCCTCTCCAGCATCTATAGTCTCCTGATTTGTTCATTTTAGCCACTCTGACTGGTGTGAGGTGATATCTCAGTGTGGTTTTGATTTGTATTTCCCTGATGAGGAGTGATGTTGAGCATCTTTTCATGTGCCTGTTAGCCATCTGGATGTCTTCTTTAGAAAAGAGTCTATTCATGTTTTCTGCCCATTTCTTCACTGGATTATTTGTTTTTCAGGACTGGAGTTTGGTGAGTTCTTTATAGATTTTGGATACTAGCCATTTGTCTGATATGTCATTTGCAAATATCTTTTCCCATTCCATCAGTTGCCTTTTAGTTTTTTTTGATTGTTTCCTTTGCAGTGCAGAAGCTTTTATCTTCATGAGGTCCCAATAGTTCATTTTTGCTCTTAATTTCCTTGCCTTTGGAGATGCGTCATGTAAGAAATTGCTGCAGCTGAGGTCACAGAGGTTTTTTCCTGCTTTCTCCTCTAGGGTTTTGATGGTTTCCTGTCTCACATTCAGGTTCTTCATCCACTTTGAGTTTGTTTTTGTGAATGGTGTAAGACAGTGGTCTAGTTTCATCCTTCTGCATGTTGCTGTCCAGTTCTCCCAGCACCATTTGTTAAAAAGACTGCCTTTTTTCCATTGGACATTCTTTCCTGCTTTGTCATAGATTAGTTGCCCAAACTTTTGTGGGTACAATTCTGGAGTCTCTATTCTATTCCATTGGTCTATGTGTCTGTTTTTGTGCCATACCATTCTGTCTTGATAATCACAGCTTTGTAGTAGAGGCTAAAGTCTGGGATTGTGGTGCCTCCCTCTTTGGTCTTCTTCTCCAATATTATTTTGACTATTCAGGTTCTTTTGTGGTTCCATACAAATTTTAGGATTGCTTGTTCTAGCTTCTAGAAGAATGCTGGTGCAATTTTGATTGGGATTGCATTGAATGTGTAGATAGCTTTGGGTGGGATTGACATTTTAACAAAATTTATTCTTCCAATCCATGAGTACGGAATGTGTTTCCATTTCTTTGTATCTTCTTCAATTTCCTTCATAAGCTTTCTGTGGTTTTCAGCATATGGATCTTTTACATCTTTGGTTAGGCTTATTCCCAGGTATTTTATGATTCTTGGTGCAATTTTGAATGGGGTCAGTTTCTTTGTCTTTCTGTTACTTCATTATTAGTGTACAAGAATGCAACTGATTTCTGTACATTGATTTTGCGACTTTGCTGAATTCATGTATCAGTTCTAGCAGACTTTTGGTGGAATCTATCAGGTTTTCCATGTATAATATCATGTCATCTGCAAAATGTCTTTTAAAATAGCATCCAGTCAATCCTGGTCCTTCCATAGATTTTCTGTCTTTTCACTGTTTTCATATATATTTGAATCTATTTGTTCTTAAGATGTTCTGTGGCATCTGTCTCTATATTGTTACAATCACTGTGGGAAGTCATGAGCTCCCAGTTACGGGTCTGTTGAACTGGAGCAGATGCCAAGGGCACTGCTTGGCACAGTGCTGAGAGGCAGGCATATGAGGTGGAGGGTGAGACCCCCACTCCACTACACAAACATACTGAATTTTTACTACCTTTGGTATTTTGAGGTGACCTTTTTGACCTCTAAGGACTTTTCTCATACCCACATGCCAGCTGCCCATCTCACCAATTGAATGAAATGTGTGAAATGCCTTCTGTCCAAGATGGGCAAACCCTCCCCGAATTTTGGAAAGAAAGAAAAAGTAGGGGACCAAGCAGAGAAGCCTATTATCTAAGCACCTTAGCTTTTACACAGGAAGGATTCTGATGAGTGTCAACAAGCCTAACAACCTCTCAGAGCCTGAAATACCCTCAGTGAAAGCAAACAGGGGCTCCTCCAGCCCAGAGCCTCTCCTACCCTTACCCAGGCCCAGGAGCTTTGTGCTCGCCTCTGCTCTTCCACTCACAGCCACTTTACATGCAGCTCTCCAGACTGCCAGCTTTCTCAGATTAAAAAGAAACAATTCCTTCTGAGGCAGATGGAGATGAGTAAAACTCGGCTTACTGTCCAAGGCCCATCCTTCACAATGAAGGCAATTTTTCTGATGCCCTGTATTTCTTTCATTTTAGTGTTATCAAGAGTTCATATTCATGTTCCATACTCTTTGGCCTTTCCAAACATTGAGCATGTGATGTTCTACTCTTGTAATATCACATTTGGCAAAAGGTATAAACAAAATTACAGACCATGAGGTACAAAAGATAATAAAACATACTGGTTTTGAGCAATATGAGATGCTGAATGCAGTCTGCACATTTAGAAACCTGTGAATCTCAAATGCTGCCCTCTGAATCCCCATCATAAATTTTAGTCTTGCTCAGGAAATCTGCTGTAATTCCCTTCCTCTAATTATACAGCCTGAGCAAAAAGAGAACTGTGCTTTTCTTATAAACTCTCACCCTTAACAAAAAGCTTCCTGCAAAAGCCAAGCCCCCATTTTTCTTTCAGATTAACACTGCTATTTGTGTCCTAATATTAAGTGGCCTATTGTCACTCTCATAGAGCAAATAGGTAGGCCAGCAAAAATCATACATTTCAGTCATTAGCTTTTATAGGTAAGTGATGCTCACCCACAAAGATATATATCTTTGTATAAAGAAAAACACTTGAGGTACAAACACCTCCAGTTTATGTCTTAGAAAGGAATTTTGATTTTGAAATCAGCTTTGATCTGGGAGGAGACATATACTCTCTGGCTCATGAGAAACTGATTTCTGTGCCTCCTACTCTCCTACCATATCTCTAATTGAGGAAAATGCCTGCAGTATCTTAAAGACATGGCACCATTGATTCTACAATTATATATCAGTCTAAAAGTGAATATCCAAAAAAATAAAAATAAAAATAAAGTGAATATCCCTAAGAGAGGTTACAAGCCAATGGAT
This sequence comes from Panthera pardus, assembly GCF_024362965.1. NCBI lineage: Eukaryota > Metazoa > Chordata > Mammalia > Carnivora > Felidae > Panthera > Panthera pardus. The sequence goes on along the minus strand of NW_026526810.1, from coordinate 17,795,403 downwards.
GCAAAAATATTCATAAATAAGCTTTTGTCAAAAATATGGAAATAAGAGGTGTGCCTGGGTGGCTCAGTTGGTTGAGTACTTCACTCCTGATTTCAGCTCAGGTCATGATCTTAGGTTTGTAAGATGCAGCCCCGCATCAGGCTCCACACTGACAGTGTGGAGTCAGCTTGCAATTCTCTCTCTCTCTCCCTCTCCTTCTCTCTATTTCTCTCTTAAAATAAATAGAGAAACATTAAAAAACAGATGGGGTTGCCTGGGTGGCTCAGCTGGTTAAGCGTCTGACTCTTGGTTTTGGTTCAGGTCATGATCTCATGGTTTCATGAGTTCAAGCCCCACATCAGGCTCCACACTGTCAGTGCTTGGAATTCTCTGTCTCCCTCTCTTTCTACCCCTTCCCACTTGTTTCTCTGTCTCTCTCAAAATAAATAAACTTTAAAAAAATAAATAAATAAAAATAAAAAATAAAAAATGGAAACAGGAAAAAACAGACTGTCACAGGACATTTGAAGGTAAGGAGGTAACATGAAAGATGGCATCAACAAAGGGTGTCTGGGATATCAGAGACAAGTATCGCCTATGTTCCTCTAAACCAACTCTTCTAAGACATCTTGTCAGAAGTACATACCCTAGATGGACCTTGCCAAAGGTTGCTGCAAAGAATGATCTTATCCATGTGCATTGGCTGGTTTGTCTGAGCTTCATTACCAAAACATCTCTGTAAGATCCAATGTAAGTAAAATAATCAGTTTACCTTCATGTCTAATATATAGAGATAGACAATGCACATATTTCTAAGACATTTCTGTGGATGTTATATAATTTTTTCTTGCAGATTTATAGAAACACCTATTAATTCAAATAGTCTAAAGATCTCATTTGTTTATTTCAAAGAAAATGTGCCCTTTATGGCCATTTTGTGTGGATGAGCAAGCACCCTCATTCACCATGCCCTTCTCCTGCTAATTCTTGAGATAATCAGGTCATAAACTGCTCCTAAGCCAACTGGGAGGAGAGAGAAAAGGGAAAGAGAAGAATGCCTTCTGAAAATTCCAAGCAAGAGATGAATGATGACCATGCTATGAATAGCTACACATAAATCTCAACACTTTTTAGTCCATTGCTTGCCCTGAATGAAAGAGCTGAGTAAAAACCTCATAGCACCACAGAGAGCTTTAGGCACATTCTATAATTAGCAGTAAATGGCTTCCCCAGAAAATCCCCTCTATGTTATTGACCTTCATCCAGAAAATGTATCCTGGCTTTATTTATTTATTTTTTTTTTCTCTAACACTGCAAATTAAAGGGCCGCATAAAACAACTGGAACTTTCCCCTGGCCAGTCAGCCCTTATGGTCTCCACATCAAAGGAAAGCCATTGTTTTATCAAATATCCATCAGCTCAATGATCTTGTCTAATCAAATGTTTTAAGATTAAAATATTGGCTCCTTAAACAGCCATGTATCCAATTGGTTGTGTGGAGCATCCATTACCACTGACCAAATGATTTGTTGTTTTTAATTAAATCCAGTAACAGTCATTGCCACTTTTGCACTAATCTTGAATACTGCAGTGTTTTTAGAGATGATGAATCTAGTTTCAATAAAGCAATGTGCAAAGTCCCTTTCTTATTAAATTTAAATTAGTTGGAGAATTTAAATAAATCATCACTGAAAAAAAGAGTGAGCAAATATTATCAGCTCAATAAATCTATCCCTATACACTGAAGAAGATAAGCTTATATTAACTGCTGGGCTGCATATGAAAGTTACAGAGAGATGCATCTAGTGAAGTACTTGGGGAAATAACTCATAAATGAAATACTAAGATACCAAGGGAACATTTCTTTTATATTTTATCTTCCAGTGTTCTATTCCAGTTGCACTGCTTCTGCTTTTCCCTCCGACCTCATTCATAGCACTTATAAATTATTGTCAACATGATCTACCATTTTTATGGCAAAAGTAACCCATAAAGCAAAAAGAAAAAAAAGAAAAAGAAGATGATGACTAAAAGGGCTTTAAGTGTATTTTTAAACCCTATATACCACTACACAGTTCACTTCCATAAGAACTTAAAGTTTTTAAAATGTGTTTCCTTCCTGAAAAGAAGGAAAATACAGAAAGCCATAGTTTTAACACAAAAACACTTTAGTAAATTGTAAAGATTTGAAATTGGAAAATAGCACAGTGGTCATGTTGATTTACTATCCTAATAATCTCATCAAACATTATATATTGTCATCTTTATTACACACATCTCTTACTACTCTTTAAAATTCCACAATGCTGCTTATTCTCCCCAAATACACATAGATGCACACACAAACACCAGTAACAGACAATTCTCCCATAATCACATACTCACAGGGATAAAACACTGTGATATTGTGATTTATAAGAAATATGTATTTGCTCATTCAGATAACTAAAATATATATCTCAAATATATTTGCTTTTCATCCATGGTTCCTGGCTCACAGCTCTCATAACCCTAGGAACTTCCTAAGTGTTGAGAGTGGTAACATGTCTTTTGTTATGTTAATGAGATGGTTTTTAGACCCCACCTAAGACTGAGGCCAATTGCCAGGGAGATCAACCAGGTGATTAGAGGGTTGGAATTTTCATTCCCAACAACCCCCATTACCTCCACTTGTAGGGAGAAGAAAGAAAGGGGATCTGGAATTTTAATCACAATGGCCAATGACTTAGTTAATCATAACTACATAAAACCATAAAAACCCCAGAGGACAGGTTTTTGGTCCTTTTTTTGAAGAACTTCCACATTTGAAGAACCAGAATGCTTCTGTGTGCCCCAAAGCTGGACCCAACCTCCACAAGGACAGAAGCTCCTTTGTTCAGGACTTCATCTTCTATCACTTCATCTAGCTGTTAATTGGTATCCTTTACCCTATCAACTAATGAACTAATAACAGTAAGTGTTTCCCTGAGTTCTGTGAGTCATTCTAGCAAATTAATGGAACCAAAGGAAGATGTTGTTGGAACCTGGGACTTTTGACTGGTATCTGAAGTGGGAGGTAAGGGTCAGATAGATAGATAGGTAGATATTGTCAGATATCTAGGTAGATATTGTCAGAATTGAATTGAATTCTCAATCACCCTGCTGGTGTCTAGGAATTGTTTGGTTCCCCATCCCTCAACATTGAAATTGGGTCCCAAACCCTATAAGAAACACAATGCTGATTCCTTTCCATTTTTACTACTTTCTTCAGAGAGGTAAGCATATGCCATGTTCCAATATTCTGTTGAATGTTATAACTGGTAGGAACATTAGAAATGATATAATTTAGGCATGCCTGCATGGGTCAGTTGGTTAAGTCTCCAACTTTCACTCAGGTCATAATCTCGTGGTTTGTGAGTTTATGAGTTCAAGCCCTATGTCAGGCTCTGTGCTGTCAACTCAGAGCCTGGAACCTGTGTCTGGAATCTGTGTCTCCCTCAATCTCTGTTCCTCTCCCGCTCGCACTCTGTCTCTGTCTCTTTCAAAAATAAATAAACATTAAAAAAAAGAAGAAATGATATAATTTAAATGTGAGGAAACAAATTCAGAACAGTGAATCAATCACTTGTTAGATCATGGAACCATCAATGATTTCACGAAGAGTAGAATCCATATCATTATCTTCCAAGCCAAAATTCTTTCCATTATAGCAAATTATCTGTTTATTACAGGAAGTTTATTGAAAGAAACTAAAAATGAACAGAGAGTGTTAACAAGCCCTTTTGTTCAACTATATATCCCAATAGTTAAAACCAGAAGTAGATAAGACCATTTAACTCATGTTCTAACTCATGCTCTAACCCATTGTTCTTATTTGTTATTGCACATTGATGAAGATGTTTTACAATGACTGGAACATTCCAATGACCAGACCAGAAAGCCCTAGTAGCCAAGGAATGCCTAAAAGACCACATCCTACACATCGTATCCCTTGCATATGATCATGTGCTAAACACTACGGACCCCCCACTGGTGATCACATGCTCTCTGCCTACTGTCTTACAGATACCCCCTGGACTTCTCCATATAATACTCTAGGTGTTCATCTTGTAGGCAGAGAGGTTGGTTGCTAAGGCTTGAGCCTGCCACCTCCCCTGCTTGCCTGGCACCCAATATAAATTTCTCCCTTTCTCTTTCAAACCCTTGTCTCTTCATTTATTGGCTTCTCTAGCAATTAGTTATTCAAGTTTGTTTGGCAACTGTGTCGGCAAACCCAGACAGGAGCTACACTTTCAATCTTTCCAGTCTCCTCATGATTCCTTGGGACAGAGCAGTTGGCCAAGGCAGCAGGCCAGGGCTTACCCATTTGTTTCCTGAGTTAGTGGTTATGATAGATAGGTAACAAGAGGAGACACCAGGCTCATCCCTCACTTTTTATATCCAGAGTGTATTTGTTAGTACAGAAAGGAAGAGCTTCTAGGTCCAGAGTTTGAGCATGGTAAACTTAGAAAAGGAACAGATGAAAAAGAAACTTGACTTCAAGATATAACTCTAAGATTCACTATCTGTGTGGTGCTGAACAAATCATTTGCCTTCATTTGGCTGCAATTTCTTCATTTAAAGAAGTCTGAATTATCCAGTGAGCTGTTTTCTTATAGTGATAAGCATCTGATAAACAACTGAATAGAAATATTAATTCCAGGGCATACAAATAACAATCATATTATTCTAATATAGCACCATGCATTCCAGTTCCTGATTTAGTCAAATGAAATCTAAAGAGGTTTAAATATCAGAATTGTTCATTGAAAGTGCCCCACACATATGAAATATAGGATTATTTTATTGCTGGGTTAGTGTTATTTTGCTTTGTACTACTAACATCTTTTCCTCTTCATGTATGATAATAATTGTTTCCATTTAAATAATTAATAATCAGGGTCACCTGGGTGGCTCAGTAGGTTAAGTGTCTGACTCTTGATCTCAGCACAGGTCTTGATCTCTGGGTCATGAGTTCAAGCCCCACCCATGTTGGGCTCCGTGATGGGTGTGAAGACTAATTAAAAATATAATAATAATTATAATATATATACATATACATATATATATATATATATATATATAATCAATTGAAAAATATGGCATTAGAGTGAAAATATAGCCAAGTTACTGCCATGACAGAATATCTCTCAATGTTTTGGGGCACTGAAAAGCAGACAACATAGAGCTGTAATCTTTAAGAAATCCACATGGTGAACTCTGTATTTATCTCAAATTTCTGCTTGGAAATACTTTTCAAATTTCAAAAACAAGAATAAGTGATGAACCACAGGAATCTACCCCCAAAACCAAGAGCACCCTGTACACACTGTATGTTAGCCAATTTGACAATAGATTATATTAATTTTTTTTTCAAAAACAAGAAGAGAACTCAAAAGGAAAACTGAGTTCTAAGCCACTAAGGAGGATGGAATTTGCAAATCAGGATACAGAAGACAAGGGAGCATCACAGAAAGAAAGCTCTATGTATCTACATAAAGAGTCCCTTGACTTTTTGACCAATTTTTAAGCTACTCATGCATATAATGAGGTTCCATAAGTCCTCTCAGAGAACAACTGCTGGGGGTTGTAAGCTGAATGGAGATTTCAAAGTTCCAAACATCCAGAGTAGTGAGACCCTGCTACATATCCCAAGCATTCCACTGAGATTCCAAAAAATCTACCAAGAAGTAATGGCTAGAATGGTGTAGTGTTATTCTAGCCTAATGGTTCTAAATTTGGAGTAATTTTATTCCCCAGGGGAAATTTAGCAATGTTGAGAGCTATTTTGGTTGTCACACCTGTAAGGATGCTATTTGTATCTACTACATAAAGGCTAGGGAGGTTGTTAAACATCCTATAATACACAAGATATCCCTCACCCTTCCTCAGCAAAGAATCATCTAGTCTACAATTCAATAGTGCTGCTGTTGAGAAACACTGATCTAGTCCTGCTATTCCAGGCCTGCTAGTAAGTGATACTCTTGACCTACCCCAAAAAAGCTCAAAAACAAACCTCAATGGCTGCTGCCTAACTACTACTAAATTAACTGCCTATCAGAACAAAACTCAATATTTTTTAAAGTAAATCAGGATAATTCAGACTCACAAGAGAGGGTACACAAATCCAGCATATAATAAAAAATGATTAGACATACAAAGAAGCAATAAAATATCATCCAAAACCAGAAATGTGGGGAAGTAGTCAATATAAATAGACCCAAAGATGATGGATATTGAGTTTTGCAAATAAAGATCTTCAGACACATGTTAAAAATATGCTCAAGAATGTAGAGGAAAAGGTGGACAGAATAAGTAAACAGATGGGCTATCTCAGCAAAGAAATAGAAAGTATAAATTGGAAATTTATAAAACTAAAGTTGGAAATTCTAGAATGGAAAAATTCAATGTCTGAAATAAAAATTAACCATCTGGGCTTAAAAGAAGATTGAACACTGCATAAGAAAATTTTAGTGAACTTGGGAGCCTGGGTGGCTCAGTCAGTTAAGCATCTGACCCTTGATTTCAGCTCAGGTCATGTATGATCTCACAGTTCCTGAGTTTGAGCCCTGCATCAGGCTCTGTACTTACAGCACAGTGCTGTAAGTACAGAGCCTGATTGGGATTCTCTGTCTCCCTCTCTCTCTCTGCCCCCCCCCTCAAAAATAAACATTTTTTTAAAAAAAATTTAAAAAGAAAATTTTAGTGAACTTGAAGACAAGTCAATAAAAGTTATCCTAATTAAAGCATGCAGAAAAAAAAAGCACTGAATCAAAACAGTACAGTACTGGTCCAAACATAGACACATAGATCAGTGAAATAGAACAGAATCCAGAAATAAACCCATGCTTTTATGGTCAATTAATCTATGATAAAGATGCAAGACTATACAATGAGAAAAAGACAGTCTCTTCAACAAATGGTGTTGGTAAAATTGGACAGCTACATTCAAAATAATGAAACGGGACCACTTTCTTACACCATACACAAAAATAAACTCAAAGTGGATTAAAGTCATAAATGTGAGACCTGAAACCATAAAAATTCTAGAAAATAACACAGGTAGTAATTTCTCTGACATTGGTTACATTTTTTTAGATATGTCTTCTGAGGCAAAGGAAACAAAAGCAAAAGTTAACTATTGAGACTACATCAAAATAAAAAGGAAATAAACCATCAACAATAACAAAAAAAAGACAACTTACTGAAAGGGAGAAGATATTTACAAATGATGTGTCCAATAAGAGGTTAATATCCAAAATATATAAAGAGCTTATACAACTCAACACACCCAAAACCACAAATAATTCAACTAAAAAATGAGTGGACATGAATAGACATTTTTCTAAGGAAGACATGCAGATGGTGCATGAAGAGATGCTCAATATCACTAATCATCAGGGAAAGGCAAATCAAAACCACAATGAGATATCACTTCATACTTGTCGGACTGGCTAAAATTAAAACACAAGAATAACAAGTGTTAGCAAAAATGTAGAGAAAAAAGAACCTTTGTACACTGTTGGGGGAAAAGTAAATTGGTGCAGCCACTCTGGAAAACAGTGTGGAAGTTTCTCAAAAAACTAAAAATAGAGTTACTGGGTCACCTGGTGCTCAGTCGGTTGAGCATCTGATTCTTGATTTCAGCTTAGGTCATGATCCGAGGGTTATGAGCTCAAGCCCCATGCCAGGCTCTGCACTGAGCATGAAGCCTGATTAGGATTCTCTCTCTCTCTCTTTCTGCCCCCTTTCCATGCTCACGCTCTTTTTCTCTCTCTCTAAAATAAAAAAGAATATAATTTAAAAAATAAAAATACAAATAGAATTACCATACAATTCCATTACTGGAATCAGTAATTTATAGAATTGGTAATATATAGAATTACCAATAATTCCACTACTTAGTGCTCACCCCCCAAAAAATAAAAACATGAATTTTTAAAAAAAATATATGTACTTATGATTATTGTGGCATTTTTTATTTATTATTTTTTTAATGTTTATTTATTTTTGAGACAGAGAGAGACAGAGCATGAACGGGGGAGGGTCAGAGAGAGAGGGAGACACAGAATCTGAAACAGGCTCCAGGCTCTGAGCCATCAGCCCAGAGCCCGACGTGGGGCTCGAACTCACGAACCATGAGATCATGACCTGAGCCGAAGTCGGACACTTAACTGACTGAGCCACCCAGGCGCCCCATATTGTGGCATTATTTATAACAGACAAGATATGAAAGCAATTTAAGGTCCATGCATAGATGAATAAAGAAGATGTGGTATATATGTACAATGGGATATTATTCAGCCATAAAAAAAGAAAAAAACCTTGCCATTTGCAACAACATAGATGTATCTAGAGGGTACAATGTTTTTATTTTTTTAATGTTTATTTATTTTTGAGAGAGAGAGAGTGAGAAGGGGTGGGGCAGAAAGAGAGGGAGCACAGAATCTGAAGCAGGCTCCAGGCTCTTGAGCTGTCAGCACAGAGACTGATATGGGGCTTGAACCCACGAATGTGAGATCATGACCTGAGCCAAAGTCAGATGCTTAACTGACTGAGCCACCCAGGTGCCCCTAGAGGGTACAATATTAAGTGAAATAAGTCATAAAAAGACAAATACCATATGATTCACTCATATGTAGAATATAAGAAACAGAACAAAGACACATTACCTACAAAGGATAAGCAGTAACAATCACTAATGACATCTTATCAGAAACAATATGGTCCAGAAGACAATGTAATGATATCTTTAAAGTGCTAAAAGAAAAAACTGTCAACCCAGAATTTTATGTCTAGAGAAAATACTCTTCAAAAATAAGGTTTTTTAAGGGATTCCTGGATGGCTCAGTCAGTTAAGTATCCAACTCTTGGTTTTGGTTCAGGTCATGATCTTGTGTTTTGTGAGTTTGAGCCCTGCATCAGGCTCTGTGCTGGCAGCATGAAGCCTGCTTGATATTCTCTCTCTTCTCTCCCCTCACTCTGACCCTCCCTCACTTGCTCTGCCTCTGTTGCCCTCAAATAAACAAATAAACTTCAAAAATAAGTTTTTAAAACAAAGGGAGACATTTTTAAACAAAGTGCAGCAAAGTTGCCACTATTTCAAGAATTGTTAAAGAGGTTATTTGAGCTGAAGGGAAATGATACCAGAGAAGAATTCAATTACAGGAAAAATGGGAAGCTTGCTGGAAAAGTGAAGTCATTGTTATCTTTTATCTGAAAACATCTTTCTAACTGGTCTCCCTGTGCTTTCTCTTGACTCCACTCAGGCAATTATGAAGGTTGGATTATCACCACAAAGACAAACCATATTAGGCCATCTATTCTGATGTCATAGGTGACCAAGATGTACAGGCAGCTAGAAGGCTACAGCAATCTACCTAATGTGGTTCTCAAAAACAAACTGAGCTTATAAACCAATCCTCACCACAAATCAAAATCCTTTATGTGCCCCAGAATCCTGCATAACTTGGCCCCAACCAATGGCTCCAGCCTCACCTTGTCCCATGCTCCTTTCATTCTTTGCTCTGGTTATGCTGTTTCTTCTGATTTCTTGAACAATGCACTGTTCTCTCCCACTAGATGTTCTTTGCATACACTTTGAAACTGTCTGTACTGTTCTCCCACCCCCACCTGCCTTTGCCAAACTAAATTGCCTCCCAGCTAATTATACTTTTCTCAGGGAAGCTGTCTCTGTGCTCCCTAATGTGTCTATCATGTACCTTTGAGGGAGGTTCACCTGCTAAAGAACAAAAAATGTTTGTGTGATTACTGGATTCATGTCTATTTCTGCATGACTGTAAGTTCTATGAGGGCAAAGTCAGGTCTTTGTTTTATCCTCTCACTATTATATCTCAGAGCTTAGTGGGATGTCTGGTCTTGAACAAATATTTGCAGAATAAAAGATTATTAAATACTGAAATAAAGAGGATTAGGGGATAGCTGTTAAAAAATAGAAAACAGGATAAAAATGGTATCACTTGTGATAAGCCTCACATCAGCAAACCAAGACTTATACAGAACCAAAACTACAGTTTCACCTTCCCAGAATATAACTTTTAGCCAGTCAACATAGAATTACCTGGGTAGCACTAGTGAAATAATCGGCTCGGTGGACCCTTTCCACTTTCCTTAGGAGGGTGACTTTGCCTGAGACAATGTATTCTCTTCTAATAATTTATTTTTCCAGCCCCCTTTCTGCCTTTAGAAAAACTGCCATTGAGGCACTTGAGTGGCTCAGTTGGTTAAGCATCCAACTCACTCTGGTCATGATCTCGAGTCCCACGTTGAACTCTGTGCTGACAGCTCAGAGCCAGGAGCCTGTGCTTCAGATTCTGGGTCTCTCTGTCATTTTGCCCCTTCCCTGCTCACACTCTGTCTCTGTCTCTCTCAAAAGTAAATAAACATTAAAAAAATTTTTAGTAATCCCCCTACCATTTGCATAGCCTTTGAAAGCTCCCTTCTATTACTAGATAGGATGCTGCCTGATTCATAAAGTGTTGAATAAAACCAATTAGATCTTTGGGGCGCCTGGGTGGCTCAGTCGGTTGAGCGTCTGACTTCGGCTCAGGTCACGATCTCGGGGCTCCTGAGTTCGAGCCCCGCGTCAGGCTCTGGGCTGATGGCTCAGAGCCTGGAGCCTGCTTCCCATTCTGTGTCTCCCTCTCTCTCTGCCCCTCCCCCATTCATGCTCTGTCTCTCTCTGTCTCAAAAATAAACATTAAAAAATTTAACAAAAAAAAAAAAACAATTAGATCTTTAAATTTACTCAGTTGAATTTTTGTTATTTAACACAACCAAGTACCCTCTTCCCTTCTGCTGGCATTTGAAGCATGGTGTCCAGCTTAGGAAAGGGGTTCCAGAATGCCAGCCAGGGGCTACACTGGAGGAGATCAATCACTGAAGCTGGATTCTGTGCAGGGAGAATGGGGAATTGCTTTCACAGAAACATTATCTTTGAATTGGAAGAAAGATCCTTACTTATTTTAAATACAACTTAACTAGAAGTGGTGGGGAAGGAGACACACACATCCATAAACATGCATACCTCATACTGCACTGAAAGTTTTAGAAATAGCTGCAGAGTTGATGGCAACCCGCCAATGATTTATATCATTCTTTTCTATTCTTTGGGGAAAACAATTTACATGGATAAAAATTTGAAGAAGGTAATAACGAAAAAGTTAATTCCATTCAGCTGCATCAACTTCTTAATCTTGAAACTAAACCAAGAAAAAGAAAATATTGAGAGACCACCTTGCTGTTCTCAAGAGCAAGTTGCATAATTTACATAGATGTCTGCTGTGAAATTGGATAAGGCCACAAAGTGCCTTTTTCTCCTTTAAAGGTCAAAATATGCATTTCTTTCTCCATATGTAGGAATAACATCAAATTTGCTACTAGCCATACTTCCAACATGTAAAAAATTTCTTTATAAACAGACTCCTGACATGAGTTGTTGAGTGCTTCCTTCATTTCTCATTTTAGAAAGTTTATACACCTCAAAAAAAAAGTGATCACATGCATTTATAGTGACTGACATCTCAATTTTGTAAATTATATGCTAAGGCACAAGAAACACGATTCTCCTGCCTTTGAAAGTATCATTTGGCATATTTTATTCATCCTGCCTTTCATTTTTTTAAAGAGATCTTGCCTAGAGTGTGGAATAAATAGGTCTTTGTTAAGATCATCTTCTATTTTCTGAGACTGTTACAAAGTGTCCTATTCTGCCAGGCCCTATGACTCACTAAGAATTCCAGTGCTCACAAATGACAGAAGACAAGTCTGACACAGGACCTAATCCAGGTCTTCAAGTACACACTTCTTTGTTCTACAGAAGGATGGAGCTCAGACGCTCTTTCTTTCTACCTGCTGCATGGATGTGAACACACATATTAATATTCATGCCCTCAGATGCATATGCACAGAGGTGCATGAGCACACACATACACACACATATACTTGCACACACACACACAAACACACACACACACATTCACCACACATACACATGGGTTAAAGATGCCTCAAAAATAGATTTAGAATAGATTGTAGAATTTCCTTGAAGTAAAGGAGTTCTTTAAGAGAGGTAGGATCTAGGGGTGTCTGGGTGGCTCAGTCAGTTAAGTGTCTGACTTCAGCTCAGGTCATGATCTTATGGTTCATGGGTTCAAGTCCTGTGTCAGCCTCTGTGCTAACAGCTCAGAGCCTGGAGCCTGCTTCAGATTCTGTGTGTCTCTCTCTCTCTCTCTGTCCCTCCCCTGCTCATGTTCTGTCTCTCTCTGTTTCTCAAAAATAAATAAACGTTAAAAAATAATAAAAAAAAAAATAAAGGTAGGATCTAATCTTGATTAGGGCAGTTCAGATATGTTTTAACTAATGCAGTGCAGTGAATAAGTAAACCCTAAAGGTTCCACTTAAATCTATGATTCTGTGCTATATGTGAGATTGAAATATCTCACATATCTCACAACTTACCATTGCCAGATAAAATACAGGACTCCAAGCTAAATGTGAAATATTTGGGATATACTAATACTAAAACACTACTTGTCATCTATCTGAAATTCATAAGTAATAGGTGTGCTATATTTTAATTGACAAATCTGTCAGGCAGTCCTATAGTCAATGAACTGAACAGCAAGAAAGCTCTTAACATGAGCCCAAATTCACCTTTATCCTCATAATCCTGAGCTTTTACCTGAATTGGCTACTGTGGGCCCAGCCACAGCTTCCCTCAAGATGGGACAGTGCAGAGGTGCCTGAGTGGCTCAGTCGGTTAAGTGTCTGACTTTGGTTTAGGTCATGATCTCAGGTTTGTGAGTTCGAGCTCCATGCTTCTGATTCTGTGTCTCATTCTCTTTCTGCCCCTCCCCTGCTAGCACTCTGTCTATCTCTGTCTCTCAAAAATAAATAAATGTAAATTAAAAAAAAATTAAAGATGGGGAAGTGCAGAGAATCCCAGGATAAGGAGTAAGACCCACAGCACTCAGGGACCACATGGCCATAATATATGTGGCTGTCACCACAGCAGAGGGCTGAGCTCATGTTACTCAGCCAGCTAACCTGTGAGGGATATGGAGATGTTACCGCTCATCATGGACCTGGCTATTCACTTGCTCAGTGACCTCTGTTCCTCCATAAGCCTGTAGGCCTTGTCACACCCCCAGGAGCTCCATGCACTGAATGGCTCACAGCAGGAACCCCCACATCCAAATCCCCAATCTCTCCTCCTCACTTGTTTTCTTCTCAGTGAAGATTCACCACTGAAAATATCAGGGCTAAACTCAGTTTTTGTATACATCGTCTTGAATATTATTACTTAAATTTACCCACATTGACAGTCATTGTGAGAGAAATAGCCATTATCCAGCATTTACAATTGAAGAAACCAAGGTTGTGTCATAAATATATACTATGCTTTCCTGGACTCCATGTGAAAGACACAGAAGACATGACCCCTTGTTTATGGGAGCTGTGATCTAGCATGAGTGCAGAACATTTATATGTTATATGCACTTGTAGGTACACACACAATAGATCAAATGCAATTGTTAAATTCAGTTTGACCCATGAGCTCTTTGGACAAACAGAAATAACCCATACCCTCCTTTAATTTATCTGGGACATCTAAATGAATACTATGACTGGAAACAAATGAAAGCAATAGTAAGTGGAAATATGATTTTTCAAAAAACAAAATCTTCTATCCATATTTCCCTTCGACTCTGTTGAGAATCACAGAGGATGATGTTTTTCCTCTTTTGTAATATGTGTACACAACTACAAGGTTAAAGTTTGGCATTTGCCCAAGTGAATCCTGGCTTTAGGGAATATAGTCACAGAAATTATTCTACAATTATCATTTTTGCTTTGGTTTCTTGATATGTTCTCATGAACAATATCTTGAAACTTGTGGGTATCATTGGCTATGGAGCAGACTTCAAATCCTACAGATAGAGAGGGAGGGAGAGAGAGAATCCCAAGCAGGCTCCACACCATCTGTGAAGAGTGAGACATGGGTCTTGATCCCACAAACTCTTAGATCACCACCTGCGCCAAAATCCAGAGTTGGACACTTAACCCACTGAGCCACCCAGGCAGCCTGCCTACTCTACACATTTATTATAAATGGAATCATATAAAAATGTGGTCCCTCATGACTGGTTATTTCATTATGTTCAATATATTTCAATATGTTCATTATTTGTGGTTAATGCTTTGAAGTTCAGCATATTGTAGCACATATCAGTATTTCATTCCTTTCTTTCTAAAGCTGAGTAATATTCCATTGTATAGATACACCACATTTTTATTCTTCCATCATTTCATGGACATTCAGACTGTTTCCACTTTTTGGGCATTATTAATAATGCTGCCGTAAATATTGGTATGCACATTTTTTGTGGACAGATATATTCAAATCTTAGTCAAATACCTAGGAGTGGAATTGCTGGGTCATGTGGTAACTCTGTTTATCATTTTGAGAAATTGCCAAAATGTTTTCTAAACATTCCCTAAACATTCCCTCTGGCGATGTATGAGAGTTCTCAATACTTCTTAACGTTGATAGAAAAATATGTGTAAACATGTTTGCTAAAAGATTAATGACAAAGCTAGACAAACTAGACACAGGATAAATGAGTTCCAAATCATAATTTAAAGTGAACAAAGAAAAATCTAACAATTAAAGATCTTTAAAAAGAAAATAGGGGCATCTGGGTGGCTCAGTTGGTTGAGTGACCAACTTCAGCTCAGGTCATGATCTCACAGTTCGTGGGTTCAGACTCCACATCAGGCTCTGTGCTGACAGTTCAGAGCCTGGAGCTTCAGATTCTGTGTCTCCCTCTCTCTCTCTCCCCTCCCCTACTTGCTCTCTTTCTCTCTCTCCTTCAAAAATAAACATTTAGAAAATAATAATAGTAAATTAAAAAAATGAAAAGAAAATATACAAGGGGTGCCCAGCTGGTTCAGTGAGTACAGCATGCAACTCTTGACCTTGGGATATGATTTCGAGTCCCATGTTGGGCATAGAGATTACTTAAAAATAAAATATTTTTTAAAAAGAAATAAAAGTATAAAATTACTAAATTCTTGCATATTTCCAAGTATCAATGAACTGAAACATGGTGGCCATGAGTTCAGTGCATCAAATATTCCCCATTCCAGAGATAGGACTTTATTCCCACCTCCTTGCAGTGAGATGTGGCCACACAGAATTCTTTGACCACCAAAGTGTGAGCAGAAGTGATGTGTATCATTGCTGGGCAGAAGCTTTAAGGATTGATGTGGGATTTACAATGGGCTCTTGCTCCCTGCCACAGAAACCATCCACACTCCAGATGGCACATTCCTGACAGTCTGGGGACCAAAATGACCACAATGTAGAAACCCAACCAATTGTAGACATGTACCATGAAGAAGAAAAAATCTCTACTTCTTTAAACCAAGACATTTTGGAGTTATTACCACAGCAAAATCTAATCTATCACACACACACAAAAATTAGTATCAGGATTGGGGGCATCATGAAAAATTTAGAATATGTGACATTAACTTAGGTGCCAGGCAGCATACTAGTGAGAAAATTGTTATTGAAGGCCAAAAGGATCACAATCTATGTAATACAGTAGCAAAATACCTAGTAAAGCCATTATTTGTAATGACTCAGGAGTCAGATCATAAGCCTAATGAATTTATAGCTCAAGGGGAAGAGGTTGGAAAATGGAACTAGTCTACACTAGTTGTGACAGGTTGCAGTTAGTACATTTTTATGAAAAAATAAAATGAGTGCAGAAATGAAATGGCAGTAGGAATAAAAGAAAATAGAGTCTAAAAAGTCATGAATTTGCAGAGTTGGAAGTGGGAACTTTTTCTCCATTCCAAATGGTAAAAGATAAAACTGAATGGCCTCTTAAGAGTTCTGCCCCTCAGTTTAGGGAGGCTTCCAAGATGAGGCGACCTTCAAGCTTCATTTTGAAATATAATCAGTGATCTACCAAGTTGTAAAAACAATGAAGACTGTTCCAAACAGAGAAGATCCATGGACAAGAGAAAATACTTGTGAAGCAACTTGGAGGAAATACAAATAGTCAGTACTGCATCACAATAGTTTCCAAATCCTCCCAAGCTGAGAATACCTTTATTCAAGGTCAGGATCTAAAACTGATGAAAGCAGACTTATTCCAGACTCCATAGATCACATTTTAAAATCACCTGAATAAGTTGCCAGTCTTGAAGGGCTATGTCACCTCTCAATGCCAAACCAAGAGAAAACAGGATCAGATCTAGTGGAGGAGTAACAGAAGAGTGAGAAGGGGGTCACTATAGGTAAATTGACCTAATAAGAGATTCTTTCAATAGTCAGAGCGTGAGAGAATGGGGTCCTGAAATTCACAATGGCTCTGAGGATAACTTAGAGGGGATGTATTTCAGAGATATTTAGGAGAGAGACTCAACAGAACTGGACCACTGATTACATGGAGGTAGGCAGAAGGATAGGAAGAGGATAGGGTCAATAATAATTTCCAGATTTCCAATTTGGGGGACAGGATGAGTACAGTTACTAACAACCAATACAGGGAATACAAGGTGAGCAAGGATGGCAATCAGGAGCAAAGGGATTGAGTTTATTTACGAATATGTTGAGTTTGGAAAATCTGCATTATAGCCAGTTTTAAGTGTCCCATTGAAATTTAACACACAAAGAAGTTGGGAACTCTAGGCAGTGCTAAATGTTGGACATTGCTTAAATATCAGAAGAAGATATTTAGCACCACCATCTCACCCCCAACATGTCCCTCCACCAAGAGCCAGCCCCACTCCATTCTTTCTGCCCACAGAAGGGGATCCAGTGTGTTAGTATCCAGAGTCGGCCAATGTTAAATTTGAGCAGCAGAGAACTGTCTGTCACCATCTGGGAAGGAGAGAGGGGGGAGAATTTTTCACTATTTCTCCTTTTATTCCTGCCCCAGAAATCCCTTTATAGATTAAGTAAACCAGTGTTTACAGATGCGTTTGCAGCTCCTATTAGCCAGGGCTCTATCTCAAGGATGGTTAGACACTGTGAAGAAATCAGCAGGCAAGGCAGGGTGTTTGATGATTTCAGCTTATCATGGAGATAGACCCCACAAGGACTCCTCTGAGTCAACAGCATGACAAAAAAAAAATCCTTAAACAATTCCATTCCAATTACCAGTTGCTGAGAAAATAAAACTAAACCTCCTATTTTTGATTGGTCCAAGTGAGAATCATTTAATGATTATAGAATTACGTGCTCTTAAGGGTTAGGTTTCCTGGGAAACAGACTCTGAGAACTGTGTGTAGGAGGTTCATTGGGAGTGCTCTCAGGAACCACACTGTGAGAGGGAGGAAAGCAAGAAAGGGCAGAGGGAGTGAGTGCACCATGATACCTCAGTCCAGCTCATCTTTGAGGCAAGAGAGCTGGGGCTTTGTATTCACCTATGGACGAGTCACTGGGTGCAAGTGGCTTCCAGGGAGCAGGTATGATCTAGACATGTCAATTCCCCAGTGTTTTTTTTTTTTTTTTTTTTTTTTTAATCTGAGTAAATGGTGATGGGTCTCTTTGGGGAAGGACCAGGCATGTCATTATCACATATCCTTCCCATGGTGACATAGGGTCATTTTTCCTGGGTACCCAGCCTCTCTTTTAGTCAATGGGGTTCAGATTCAAGTTTCTAGAATCATTAACTGAAATATAAGCTGAAGATAAGATTTTTTTATGGAGTACTTTGCCTCAGAAATGTATATATTATTTTTAAGAACTCAGATTTTTTTTCAGAGCAATCTCAACATAGAGAATGAAAACTGATGATCTTACATTCAGCACAAGAATTTTTTATATGTTTAAGCCCAGAAAAAGAAGTCTATGCATTACATGTACATGCCTATTAAAGTCTGTGTGCCTGCATATGTGTCTGTGTGTGTGTGTTTCAATTTTTCCCTGATGAAAAATAGTGTTTCTTTATGGAACCCCTGTTAAATTCCAGCTTTTGTTACATGAAACAAATTTCATTTGTTTCTTGCTCACTTCTTTTCCCCCATCATCATTCTAGACCCCAATTTCTATTTGAGTCAACAGGAGCATGTGCACAATGTATCACTCAGCAGACATCACTGTCCTGAAATAGACACCCCTAGCTTTTGCCAGTACTGTCCATGGAAGTTATGACAATAATGCAAGGACAACCAGAATCATAGATGATGAATGATGAATTACAAATGTAATTTAAATGATGTAATAAGATTACTACATTAAATACAACAGGCCCAGTTAAATTTAACTTTCATATCAACTACACACACACACACACACACACACACACACACACATATACACTTGTATATCAACTATATATATCTATATTATATATATAACTATACATTATATATATATATATATATATATATATATATATATATATTAGTGTAAGTATGCCCTATGCAATATTTTAGACATACACTAAAATTCACTTATTTTTTATTAATATTAATTCAAATTTACTGGACATCTTGTATTTGTTTGTTTTGCAAACTCTGATACACCTACTATATATAATCAGTAGACATAATTCTTCCACATTTCTTACTTTTACTTCTGCCCTTCAGTTTTATCTGTCATTGAAATCCATGTTGCCTTTCCTGCTTGAAGAGAAGTATTAGGATCACAGAAAAAACTGAAGATAACAGACAAGGGGGCACATCTGGTTTTACCATTTATATGATAGAAAAGTTGGAACCAAACTGTCTTCTCATCTTAACACTCAAGTTTGTTCAGAAGTTTAAACATTCTTGGCAGAACTTTTCTTTTGAATAACCATCACACACACAGATATACAATACCAGGGTTTTTCTGATCTGCTCTCATGGTATATCATAAAATGAATCATCTCAAATGCTAACACCTCAACCTTTACATAATGCACAATTTTTACTACATTATCCCAAAGTGCTAGGACTTAGAATAATTGTTGATGACTGCTCTTATGTCTTTGTGTCATCTGGTCAGTTCTGGTACCCAGGCCAGACTCAGTGAAGCTTGGCTGCACTTCTCTAGGCAGCTGCTATCAGCAGGCTGTTCAGGGAGGGAGTGGTTGTGCTAGGAAGTGTCACTTGTCTGGGAGCAGGTAGGCTGTTGGCAGAGTGGAAGTAATGGAGACTTCTGTCTCCTGTCACCCATTAGACTAGCTCAGAATTGTCAGGGGTCCAAGAGAGACTCAGCCAAGGCTCTGTGAGGCATAGAGTCAAAATTACCTTTTCTTCTTCTGCATTCTATTAGCCAACACATGTAAAAACCAGACAGAGGGGAAAATGGATTTAATTTTCTGCTGGGAAGAGCTGCAAAAGACATGGATAATGGAAGGGCTAGAGAACTGGATTTATATTTCTAATCAATCTCCCCATCTTTAAATACAATGATGAACATGCAGACATTTTATGGGGGAGAAAAGAGCTTTCTCAGTGAAAAAAACCATGGATTGACTTATATCCTGCCACAAGTTTCTTATTCTGGTACCTGGTCCAGAATAGTTACCTGTCACTGTCACATCAACATCTGAACAACCTCTTATGCAAAACTAAAAAGTTCTAAACCACCTTTGTTAAGTAGGTTATCCTTCATGGCTTCATGCAATTCAGAGCTTGTTGTGTTTATTAATAATAAAGCTGAAAGATTAACTTCTTCCTTCACACCACCACCATATTCAGTTGGACATTTACCAAAAGGGCTACTATTATGTTTACATTATCTGTGCTTTCATCAGGAAAAATAGAGAACTATGTCACTAGCTGTACTTGTCATATTGGTGGTACTTCTGTATACTTCTTGCTTCATATTCACCCAGCATTTCCAAGGACTATATCAATACTATTTTTCACAAGTATCACCTTGTAGTCTAACCTCCTAAAGTTCAGCTTTATTAGAAGACAGCAAAGTACTAATGTTTAGATGTGTAATATTAAACATCTGATACTATTGTCTTTAAATTCCATATTTTCTCTAATTTTTTTGTTTTTTGACAAATTCTTCATTTCCTGTGTGAAACCGCCTAAATGTTGTGTTTTTTTCATATTTACACATTTTCTTTCTTTTTGTTTATTTTTTTGTTTATTTTTTCCCCTCAAAATTTCAATGTAATTTATTGTCAAGTTAGCCAACATACGGTGTATACAGTGTGTTCTTGGCTTCAGTAGATTTCCATGATTCATTACTTACATACAACACCCAGTGCTCATCCCAACAAGTGCCCTACTCAATGCCCATCACCCATTTCCCTTCTCCCCCTCCCTCCCGCCCATCAACCCTCAGTTTGTTCTTTGTATTTAAGAACATCTTATGGTTTCTCTCCCTCTATGTTTGAAACTATTTTTCCCCTTCCATTCCCCCATGGTCTGCTGTTAAGTTTCTCAAATTACACATTGAGTGAAACATATGATATCTATCTTTCTCTGACTGGCTTATTTCACTTAGCACAATACCCTCCAGTTTCATCCATGTTGCTGCAAATGGCAAGATTTCATTCTTTCTCATTGCCAAGTAGTATTCCATTGTTTATATAAACCACATCTTCTTTATTCATTCATCTGTTGATGGACATTGGGCTCTTTCCATAATTTGGCTCTTGTTGAAAGTGCTGCTATAAACATTGGGGTACATGTGCACCTATGAATCAGCACTCCTGTATCCTTTGGATAAATCCCTAGTAATGCTATTGCTGAGTTGTCAGGTAATTCTATTTTTAGTTTTTTTGAGGAACCTCCGCACTGGTTTCCAGAGTGGCTGCACAAGTTTGCATTCCTACCAACACTGAAAGAGGGTCCCTGTTTCTCCACATGCTAGTCAACATCTGATGTTTCCTAAGTTGTTAATTTTAGCCATTCTGACTGGTGTGAGGTGGTATCACAATGTGGTTTTGATTTGTATTTCCCTGATGATGAGTGATGTTGAGCATCATTTCTTGTGCCTGTTGGCCATCTAGATATCTTCTTTGGAAAAATGTCTATTCATGTCTTCTGCCCATTTCCTCACTGTATTATTTGTTTTTTGGGTGTGGAGTTTGGTGAGTTCTTTATAGATTTTGGATACTAACCCTTTATCCAATATGTCATTTGCAAATATCTTCTCCCATTCTGTACATTACCTTTTGGTTTTCTTGATGGTTTCTTTTTCAGTTCAGAAGCTTTTTATCTTGATGAGGTCCCAATAGTTCATTTTTACTTTTATTTCCCTTGCCTTCAGAGATGTGTCGAGCAAGAAATTGTTGCTGCTGTGGTCAAAGAGGTTGTTGCCTGTTTTTTCCTCTAGGCTTTTGATGGTTTCCTGTCTCACATTTAGGTTTTTCATCATTTTGAGTTTATTTTTGTGTATGGTGTAATAAAGTGGTCTAGTTTCATTCTTCTGCATGCTGCTGTCCAATTCTCCCAGCACCATTTGCTAAAGAGAGTGAATTTTTTCCATTGGATACTCTCTCCTGCTTTGTCAAAGATTAGTTGACCATACATTTGTGGGTCCAATTCTGGGTTCTCTATTCTATTCCACTGGTCTATGTGTCTGTCCTTGTGCCAAAACCATACTTTCTTGGTGATTACAGCTTTTTAGTAAAGGCTAAAGTCCTCTACTCTAGGACTGTGATGCCTCCTGTTTTGGTTTTCTTTTTCAACATTACTTTGGCTATTTGGGATCTTTTGTGTTTCCATACAAATTTCAGGGTTGTTTGTTCTATCTCTGAGAAGAATATCAGTGCAATTTTTATTAGGATTTCATGTAGATTGCTTTGGGTAGTATTGGCATTTTTACAATATTTATTCTTCCAATCCATGAACATGGAATGTTTTTCCATTTCTTTGTGTCTTCTTCGATTTCTTCCATAAGTTTCCTATAGTTTTCATAATACAGATCTTTTACATCTCTGGTTAGGTTTATTCTTAGGTATCTTATAGTTCTTGGTGCAATTATAAATGGGATAGAAACCACTTACATTTTGAATGTGTCTTAGCTTCACTAGTCAGTGTATCTCTACAAATAAGACACCAGGGGTTTCCTCTCTCACTTTCAACCACAGCCATAAAAGCAAATTCAGATTGCACAACATTATGAAGTGAATTGTACTCTGTAAAATGGTTACTTTTATGTTAGGTGAATTTCACCTCAATTTTTAAAAAAAAAACTTCTAAAAAAACACAAATTCAGTACAAGATAAATAGTACTTCTGAGTAATTTGAGGGCAAACCTATTTGGTCTTCATTTTCTCAGATCACTGCCATTGTCACCAGTTGGTTTACAATGTGTGTCTTTTCTTTTTTTTATTTAAAAAAAAACTTTAATGTTTATTTTTGAGAGAGAGAGAAAGAGTGTGAGTCAGGGAGGGGCAGAGAGAGAGAGAGAGAGAGAGTGAGGGAGATGCAGAATCCGAAGCAGGCTCCAGACTCTTGAGCTGTCAGCATAGAGCCAGACATGGGGCTTGAAACCATGAGATCATGACCTGAGCCAAAGTTGGATGCTTAACTGAATGAGCCACGCAGGCACCCACAATGTGGTCTTTTCTTAAGAAATAATGCAATAAAATTTGTTCCACTTTCAGTAAATTAGGATTAAAAATAAGTAATATGAATTTCACTTAGTTATGTTAACGCTAGCTTGATTTTAAATTACAATGATTGTGGTTAATGTTTTGGCAGATTCAAGAGGGAAGTATAGGTATCAGCTGCTCAGGTCTCCATGACCCTGAAGATGCAGGAAGGAGTACCTGACCTTCAAGGTGTCCCATTTAGGCAACACTAAATGAATGCCTTCAGACTTCTCCAAAAAACACTGACTGAGACACAAGCCATGTCACCATGGTTGTGGCTGAGCTGGAGAAGATCTTAAGCAGCTGCCCAGGTGAGGAATCCGTGGTCAGCCTTCTGGATGGCACAGTGGAAAAACTGAGCATCCCCAAGGCAGGTGGTGGAGTCCATCCAAGTGAAGGAGGAGAGTACCAAGCTGTGCAAGCACAGAATCTAGCACCTTAAGGAGCATAGCAGCAACCAGACCCTGGCAGCCAGCATGAGGAAGAGAAAGCACATGGACCATACAATGGCAGGGCACCTGTTTTGCTGTGGCTACATCTCAGTGAATTAGCACACCAGAGTGGCATAGAGAGCTGGTTGGACCCAGCCAAGGTGGCTGATGCTGAGCCAGAAGTTCCAGTACAACTACCACCTGCACCAGCTGGGGGACAATTCTGTGTTCACCATCACACCAACCTCTCAGCCATAAGGACACCACAATATTCCAAGGGGGACAGCAGCTTCAAGAGCCCCCACTGACCCATGTGCAGCCACTTTCTGAACAAGCAGGCATAGCCCCTGCCCTTGGCCCACTGCACCAACTCCCACCTGCTCTGCAGACCTCAGACATCTCAATGATGGAGAACAACCGGCCCTCGAGGCTGCCCAACAGCTATAGCTACAACCCTTTGCTGTCTGTCCACCAAGAACCAAAGAAGTGTTGCACTTCTCACAATCCAAGAAAGTATACATCATGTAGGCACCCCACACACACCTGTGTGCCCCATGCCTTCGCACTCCAGCCTGGCCTGCCAACCTGTGTTTCTGTTTCTTGTGACCCAAGATCAGTGAGCGATGGTAACTACTCCTAGAAAGAGAGGAGTCAGATCAAGAGCACATCTGTGCTTGGAGGTATGTTTCCACTGGTAGAATTCTGAAGCACGCGTGAGCTACTTGATGCCTTCCCTTTCAGAGAGAGACTTTCCTGCCCGGGAGCTTCCACCACTCCAGAAACAAAAGTCGGTTATTTCCTGCACCCCTGACCCTTGTGTCCTCCTTCTGTCGGCCCCTCCTTCCCATCACCAACCAACATGCCAGGAAGGGTGGCAGCCATGCCCAATGAGCATGCCCTGTAGAGGCATCCAGCAGAGTTGCGTCCTTGGGACCTGGCTTTGGGTGTTCCAGGTTCAATGTCAGGTCATTCGTGCCACCTTATCTCCTCCTTGAGAATGTGTTCACATGGAAATCCACTGGGCCAAGTTCTGCAGAGAACTTTCCTGCCTATGGTTCCCTAACTGTAGATCTAATGCTGATCCTTACAGTAACTTGTAGT
Organism: Panthera pardus; assembly: GCF_024362965.1. Lineage (NCBI taxonomy): Eukaryota > Metazoa > Chordata > Mammalia > Carnivora > Felidae > Panthera > Panthera pardus. The sequence continues at coordinate 17,771,285 of NW_026526810.1, read as the reverse complement.
TCAATTGAAGTAAACACCTGTGACTTTTCAAATCAAATGATCTACTGTAGTTTACAAAAAACCATACGGTAGAGGTTTGTATTTAGCACTTATTTTTGCATGTTGATGTTGATTAGTTAATAAACTGTAAATGTAAAGCATAATAAAAATATTTTCTATTTCTTGAAAAAATAAACTACAATGACAGTAAAAAAAAACAAATGTTATGGACAAAATGTTTCCATTTTCTCAGATGCATAAGCATGCATTGTAGTTGAAAAATCACCATTAAAGTTCGCACACTGTAATGTGATCCCTATGTACATGGCTAGTCTGAAGCTCACACTGTAAGCAACTTATCCCCAACTCCTGAACTGGTCAATACCTACTCACTGAGACAATCCCCTGAATACACATAGGGTTGTTGGGAAACATAGTGTCACGTTTCCATAAAAATTTCTAAATATATATATTCCATTTCTATGCTTATATCCTCACTTGGAAATAACAGTTACCAGACTTTGAGTAGAACTTGATAAATGGTCTAAATAAAACTTGAAATGGTCTAAATAGAACTTGAAACTGATCTAAATAAACTGCTTTGGAGGAGGTGCCTGGGTGGCTTGGTCAATTGAGCAACCGACTCTTTATTTCAGCTCAGGTCATGATTCAGGGTTGGTGGGTTTGTGCCGTGTATGGAGCCCCCCAGTTGGGCTCTGCACTAACAACACAGAGCCTGCTTGAGATTCTCTCTCCCTCTCTCTCTCTCTGCCTCTCCCCTGTTCACTCTCTCCCTCTCTCTCTCTCTCAAAATAAACAAATAAACTTTTATAAAAAAACAAACTGCTTTGTGAATACCTTAGTAGGTCCCTTTGCTGAGGAATTCTCAGTCTTTAACATATTACCAAACATTGGAAATCTGCAAGAGAAAAATGGAACATGAAACATCTCTCACATTTATTCAACCCCAGGATTTTATTTTTCACTGAGCATCTCACACTACCAAGTTTTCTATGCAACAGACATCGGGAGGTAACACGTAGTCATGTTCAACCCAGACATGGAGTCCAAAACCCCTGAATCCCATTGCTCACTGCTGCTTGCTCTCTCTCCAGGCAAGACAACTTTATTCCAGAAGATAAAATGGAAACAAGGTACTGCCACTGAGTGTCTCAAAACTGATTAGAAGTTTGTCTGACTTTCTTCATTTGTGTGTTCAATCCAGCCAGTCATGTATACGGACACCACTGGTTTTTCCATTTGTGAGTAGGATGGGTTTTTTTTTTTTCTGGTTACTTGCATTATGTATCGCCTCCTTGGTGGCTCCAACAAAGTAACACAACTTAATTTTCCTTGTCTATGGTATGCCACTTACACCCACTTAGTTATGCTTGTGTCATTTGATTAAATTGAATATCCTTGCTGTCTCTATACATAATAGTGATGGGTAATCACATAAAAGCCTCTTTCACAATCAGATTTAGATATAAAAAAGCAACATGTTTAATAAGATCCATTGGATTTAATAAAATAAAAAATAGTGGGAGCCTTCGATATTATAAAGGTCTTACTTTGCAAATGAGAACAATGAAGAGTAGAAGGATGAAGGGCTTTGTGCAGGATCACCAGCTGGCTGTTGGCAGAACGGAGCCTGTACCCTGCAAGTATCTTGATATTTTATAGTTTCTCAAAGAGCTATAATGATTTACAACAATATGTAATAATCATTTGACATTTCCAAGTTGGTCACATGTACTTTCTTCCTTCTGACAGTTTCCAGGTGCTTGGCAATTTAATAAAGTATGATAATATTTAGCAAAATGTCCTGCAGCTTGCCAAGCATCATATATTTTCATAATAAAGTACTTGTTTCCAAATTAAATTTCTATTGTTTACTTATTTAATGTAAGTTGTCCACTGTTGGGGCATCAGTCCCACAAAACAGAAAATCTTCTGGACATAGATGTTGCAATATGGGACTTCATTCACTTCATCAATTCATTCATTTATTCACTTGTTCATCATTGAACTGAAATCAATAAATCTAATCAACATTTTGAATGCCCATTGTATATTTGACAAAACCATATTTGTAAAAGGCATAATCCCATCACAAAGGATCTCAGTTTAGTTGGAAGACAGGTACATAAATAGCACAGAGAGGGACCCTGAGCCTAACATGGGTACCAGGTGACCAGAATGCCAGAGCATGGCCTGAAATGAATTGCAAAGACTGTAGGAGGCATTTGTTCCTGCAAAACACAAAGGTAAGACATGAGAGAGGGAAAAGAAAGGAAAACACAAGCAGAAGAGCCTGCAGGGCACAGGCATGAGAGAAGACCCAGCAGGTACCCATTTGTGGAAACTACAAGCAAATCCATGTCACTGACATAAAAGGCAAAAGTGTGAACCAGTTCACAGAGAGCAATTATCTTGGGCACCATGTGGGCTTTATTCTAGATCAGAGATCTAGATCTAGATCAGGGCTGGATTGTTGTGGGGACCATCTTGTGCATTGTAGGATGTTTAGCAGCACCTCTGGGTTCTACCCGCAAGATGCTTACAGCAACTTAGCTCTCAAAAATGTCTCCAGACACTGCCAAGTATCCTCTTGGGGAGGGGAGGGAGGGAATCATCCCTAGTTGAAGACTACTATTCTAGGTAAAAGAGAGCCATTCCAGTGTTTTCTGAAAGGAATGACAAGGTTGCATCTGCCTGAGACTGGGGCAGGGAGTCTTGGCAGAGGTCTGTGGTAGCATCCTGAGAGATCTGGGACAGGTGGGAGCATGGGTGGATAGTAGCATCACCCAGAGTAATGTTTGAGGCCAATTGAAAGTGAAAGTAGGAGACTGTCACACTGAGGGAAAGATGAGTTTAGTGGAGAAAGATAGCAAATACCTTTGGGAGCATGTCCCATTTGAGGTGAAAGTATGGCATTTAACTGATGATGGAAATTTTCAACAAAAACCAGGAGGGAAGAGGATGATCTGGAGGTTTCTATTTGGGCACCACTGCCATGTCGACAGTCTCTCAAACCCTGAAAATGACTAGAACCTCTCCAGGAAAAAGCTTAGAATAAGCAGCAGGGTAGGAAGAGTTTGTGTTTAGAGAGAGTAAGAAAGGGCACAGTCATAGACAGTCGGGGAGCTCAAGAAGAGCTTGCTATCCTGGAGGCCACCAGCATGAAGAGTGTCTGGGAAGACTTGATCAGCAATCCAGGCAGGGAAGTAGGCATTCGGAAGACTGAGTTGATTAAAACAGCCTGAAGAGGAATACAGTGAGCATGGCTTTTTTTAAGAGCTCCACCCAAATCAAAAGGGCAGCTAGAGCCAGGACATTTAACCTCCCAGGACTTCTAGAACCCAAATGCCTAGGTATGTTAACTAACGTTACCAATTCTATTGTTTTTATTTGTCTTATTACCTGGTCTCCAAATTTGTTTTTTTTTTTCTTTCAACTTCCTTATTCATAGTTCTATCACTGTTCTTCTACTCATAAGCACCATGCCCCAGAATTCCTTTCAATCTCTCTCCTCCCACAGTGGGGAGACAGGAAAGCCTGGGGGGAAGACCGGCAGGGAGAGAGAGTGAGTTTTAAGTCCAGTAGATAATTTTTGTCCAATGTCTCAACTTGGCTCCTTCCTATGTATCACTAAGTCACTGCCCTTAAAAAGCCATCTGTGGATCCCCTATGGGCACAGAACAAAATCTAATCACTTTATCTTGACATCTAAGACCCTCCTCCATATTACTTTTACCAGTCTTATTTCCAACTAATTCCTGCACCTAGCCTGTGTTCATGGGCTCCATGGTCCCTGGAAAGACACACACTGAGGATGAGAACACAAAAGGTAGGTTCTGTCAAATGAGAAATGAGTGAATTTCCTTCTCTCTGTATGAGGTCTATGCCTCAGAATCTTGAGTGGTTTGGGGAAGTTGCCAGAAGGTAAGTGAGATGTTATGATTTATATTAACAAATACATGTATGGGGATGCCTGGGTGGTTCAGTTGCTTAAGCGTCTGAATCTTGATTTCAGCTAAGGTCATGATCTCACAGTTCATGAGTTCAAGCCCTACATCAGGCTCTGCACTGACAGCATGAAGCCTCCTTGGGATTCTCTCGCTCCCTCTCTCTCTCTGACCCTCTGTGCTTGCTCTCTCTCTCCCAAAATAAATAAATAAAAGAAAAAAAGAAATATATGTACAGTTTTTGTTCTGTTCTTAGAACAAAGCTCCTAAAACACCTGGAATTTTCAAGAGTTAAGCACTATAAAGGTATATTTTGTTATGTTAATAAAATGACTTTTGAAACATCCCTACGTTCCCTAAGGATAGGGACTGGTCACCAGAAGAACCAACCAAGTGATTAGGGGGTTGGAACTTTTAGTACCACCTTTCCAACCTCAGGGTAGAGGAGAGTGATGAGATAAATTAATTAATTATTTAATTTAAATAGCCAAGGCACCTGGCTGGTTCAATAGGTAGAGCATGTGACATTTGATCTTGGGGTTGTGAGTTCAAGCTCCATGTTGAACGTAGAGGTTACTTAAAAAATAAAATCTTTACAAAATAGAAATAATTAATAGCCAATTGAAAATAATTTAATCAGTTGTGCATATCTAATAAAGCCTCCATAAGAACCCAAAAGAATGATGTTCAGGAGCTTCTGGGTTGGTGAACATATGGAGGTGCTGGTGAGTGGCACTCCCAGAGAGAACATGTAAGCTCCGTGACCCTTCCCCATACATTGCCTTATGCATCTCTTCCGCCTGTCTGTTCTTGAATTATATCCTTTTATAATAAACAGTAATCTAGTAAGTAAAATGTTTCTCAAAGTTCTGTGAGCCACTTTAGCAAATTAATCAAACCTAAGGAAGGGGTCATGGGAACCTCTGATTTTTAATGGATCAGTCAGAGGCACAGGTGATAATCTGGACTTGAAACTGACAAATTGACATCTGAGGTGGGGGCAGTCTTATGGCACTGAGCCTTTAACTTGTGATATCTGTTGCTATCCCAGGTAGATAGTATCTGAATTTGGGTTAAATTGTAGGACAGCCAGCTAGTGTCGGAGAATTGCTCGGTAGTATGGGGAAACTCCCTGCACCACATCAGAATTGGTGATCAAAACTGTAGATTCCACCCAAATGTCAGGCAGAGCTGGGGTACTAGGGCCATGCCAGAGTGGACCCTCACAGCAGGGTCAAGTAAGGTAGGTCTCAAAGGACAATGGGAATCCCAGACTCATCCTGGGCACTCTGGATCTCTGGCCTAGTTGGTGACAGACCACCCTAGGGGTGGGCTGGGGAATTTTCTTGGGTCACCATATCCCAGAGCAAGATTGATTTACCTGCTACCTCACAGGGTCTGCTTTGGACCTGAGATGGGCTGCCTGCCAACGTGGGGCAGCAGGTGACATTCCCCTGGCTTTGCAGGTAAGGAAAGCTCTATCTCAGAGAGGTCCACAGTCAGATAGGTCTACAGTCAGTCAGTCCAGGCCTTGGCCCAGCCCTGCCATCTCTGTTCACCAGACTAGTCCAGAGGAAAAGATGCTTAAGCCACAGTTGTGTGATTTGTGTCAGTTTTTTTCCCTTTGCTCAACTTTTCTATCACTGTCTGCTATAAAAAATCCCACATGTGGCAAAGTGCTTTCCATCAAAGTCCCTTTTTAAGATGCCAGTCACCATGCAAACTTTTAATGATAGAAAGCCATGCACGGGGTGAATTTTTATACCTTTTCATTCAAAGGAAAAGCTATGGGTGAACTCAGTCAGTAAGAGGTTTATGACAAGAAGAAAAAAAAAAGAAAATAGAAAGACTCAGAAACTACAAGGCCAGGTCTCCCTGAAAATTGAATTGTCTTTGTCAAAAAGCTAAACCCATGACTCCATACAAATATAGAATGGACATGTGTTAAAGATTTATCTACCCAACAGTGACAGTTCCAGCAGGACAGCAAAACTGGTTCAAAGAGAGTTCATTGGATGAGGTCTAGAGCATCACTCAAGAAGAAAGAAGGAAAAAGCCACGGAAATAAGTCTGCCAAGTTAGAGACAAATGTCCTAATGGGGCAAAGTTAAAAAGAAAAACACTAAAGACTTTTGTATGATCTTCTCCAACGGACACAAAGGTTTGCATCTCTACTGGCCAAATATAAGTTTACTGGTAACCTTGCAGGACCTGGGCCTATGTGGGGGAAACTAAAATGGCCCCAGAACTTCTCACTGTAATCCCCAGTACAACAAATATGATGAAATAGCATGTGGTTATGTTATCTCACATGGCAAAAGGGATTGTGCACATGTAATCGAGGTTAATAATTAGTTGACTCTGAGTTCATCAAAAGGAAGACTGCCCAGGTGGGCCTCAACTAATCATGTGCTATCTTAAAGGCAGAGATTTTTCTCTAGCTAGTGGCAGAAGGGAAATAAGAGTAGGGGATGTATGAGAAAAGGTTCTGGGTTGCTGAGATGTAGGGGGCCCTATGGCAAGGACCCAAAAGCAGCCTGTAGGAGTTAAATGTGTCCCATGCTGATGACCAGCAAGGAAATGGAACCTCAGTCCTAGAACCTCAGGAAGGTAGCAAAAATCTGGATGCTACTAAAAACCAAAATCAAACAAACAACCGTCATGTGAAAGAGGACAAAAAGTGCAAGAACAATCTATCTCATAATTCATCCATGCCTTTCTTCACTGTCTCCCAGATCCTGAAATCTCTGTTCTGTCCCAAGAAGGAAAAGGGTAAGGCAGCATCTACCAGCAAATCAGCAAGCCCATGTTTTTCTGATATGTTTTACCTAGACCTACACAATAGGAAATATATTTAACACAAAACCCATATGAAACACTGAAACACACATACCCACGAATATTTAAAGGCAAAGTTTTACAGAAAACCTTACCAACACCTTGATCCCAGACTTGTAGTTACCAAAACTATAAGATCATAAATCACTGTTGTTAAGCCACCCATTCTGTGGTACTTTGTTATGACAACCCTAGCAAACGAATACATGATATACTTCGATTTTTTCTATCTGTTCCATGTCTTCCTTTTTTTTAATGCTGTTTAGGACACAATTGATTTCACAATGATAAATTAACCACACCCACAACCTGAAGAACTGAGAAACTTATACAACCCTTCCTTTTTCTACACCAGTAATAAGACATGTGTTACCAATAGCATCAGGAATGAAAGTTTTATATATCTGATACAGAGAATTGCCTTGAGTGATAGGGTGTAAATCTAACGCCTTTAATGGGGGAAATGGACTTCTCTAATCATCCCTGATACAAATATAAATAAATGATACTCCCATGGGGCACCTGGGTGGCTCAGTCGGTTAAGCGTCCAACTTCAGCTCAGGTCATGATCTCATGGTCTGTGGGTTCGAGCCCCACATTGGGCTCTGTGCTGACAGCTCAGAGCCTAGAGCCTGCTTGGGAATATGTCTGTATCTCCCTCTCTATTAGCCCTTCCCCTGCTCGCACTATGTCTCTCTCTCTCTCTCTCTCAAAAATAAATAAACATTAAAAAATTTTAAATAATCATACTCCTATTTTCCTTGAAGAAGGGAAAATACATGAACTTGAGTCTAAGGAGAGGAAAGCAATTTTTTTTGTTCTTTCTGAAGCTATGGTCCCACTCTCAGAATGGGCCTTGGTTATTTCCATGTAATAATGCAAAGAGGAAAACAAAGAATGTGCCTTTGGTTTTGATGCTATCCATCCTGAAAACTGTGGGAAAGAGTACTACATCTAGGGCTTGAATAAATAGTTTCTCTACCAAATAGACAAGAAATAATAACAAGACTAAGTCAGAGTTTCTAGTATTTCTAAAAGTAGGGCACTGCCCAAATCACAAAGTCCTGCTCTTCAAAGAGCTAGAAAACTAAATTTGGAGTAAATATCATCATCATCATCATCACCATCATCATTATCATCATCATCATATACTGTAGGAATTATAATATAACAAGTCCATGTATAAGTAATTTCACACTCTACTAAACTGAACAGTTCCCACAAATAGCATCTCAAGGCCTATTGGATCTTTCATGAATCAGGTGTGGGTGCACAAAGGGGCCAGGCCTGAAGTATGGGATGAAGGCCCCATGCTCTGAAGCCAGAGGAGAGTGGGGACAGGGCCATACAATGTTCCCCATGAGTCACTGCTTCTCAGGATTCCATTTAGTCCTCATCAGGATGCAGTGAGGAGTAAGCATGTTGTTCTCATAAAGCCCTTAGAATAGTGCCTGCAGTACTGACTCTTCTCCAGGAGTGTTCGTCCTTATTTGAACACAAAACACCTGGGGGATTTGTGAAAATGTAGGTTCTGGGGGCACCTGGGTGACTCAGCTGGATGAGTGCCTGACTCTGGCTCAGGTCATGATCTTGCAGTTCATGGGTTTGAGCCCCAACTCTGGTGCTATGCTGACAGCTCAGAGCCTGGAGTCTGCTTCAGATTCTGTGTCTCCTTCTCTCTCTGCCCCTCCCCCACTCGTGCTTGCTTGCACTCCCTCTCTCTCTCTCTCAAAAATAAACAAATATTTTTTTTAAAACTTTTAAAATAAATAAACATTAAAAAAAAAGAAAACGGCCTGGGGACAGGGCCTGAGGCTCTACCATATATATGTATGTATATTTTTACATACATTTATATATTTTTTGAGAGAGATAATCTTTCTTTTAACTTTATTTATTTATTTTGAGAAAGACAGAGAAAGTGAGTGGGGGAGGGGCAACAGAAGGGGGGCAGAGGATCTGAAGCAGGCTCTGCACTGACAGCAGAGATCTCTATGTGGGGCTCCAACTGGTGAACCACAAGATCAAACTTGAGCTGAAGTCACATTTAACCAACTGATCCACCCAGATGCAGAGAGAGAGAGAGAGAGAGGGAGGGAGGGAGAGAGAATGTTAGGCAGGCTCCATGCTCAGTGCAGAGCCCGATGTAGAGCTCAATCCCATGACCCTGGGATCATGATCTGAGCCAAAATCAAGAGTCAGATGCTCAACCAACTGAGCTACCCAGGCATCCCAGGTTCTACTTTTTTAAAAGCTCTCAGGTTATAGTGATGATGCTGGTTGCTGGCCCCATTTTGTGTGGCCAGGATCAAAAACATGCAAAAGAAATAGCTTATCACAGACAAGAAGAGGTTTAATCATTTTTAAACATCTGTGTATGTATGTATAATAAATATAATTAACATATAATTATTTTTAAATAAATAACTAATACATACTTAATATATAATTGTTAATATAAATATACATATATAAGTATGTATGTGTATGTGCATATATAAAACTTATGCTATGATGCTATAGTCAGTAACAGGAAGTATAAACCAAGGACAAGGTCACAGCAGGCGGCTGGAATAGAAATGCAATGTGCAGCATCTGTAGTTTAAAGTAACTACTCAATACTGTAATTAAAGGGGAATCATCAAACCTGTAAACACCAGGGCCTGCCAGCCCACACAGTGGCCCAATCACAGCTTCTGACCAGCTGGTGAAGCTCAGATGTCCTTCCAAAGTTAATTAAATGGTTTCTGCTCCACTGGTGGACCCTGGAGGGCCCTACTTGGGATGTCCCATGGGTCCTGCACCTGGACCCTCTGTCCATGTCTTTTCCAAAAAGCAACTGGAATTTCAGAAAGCTTCACAACAACTCACCTCTATTTCTATCATCCTCACTAACCAAAATGTTTTCCTTCCCAGCTCCTGTATTGACCTTGCTCCACCCCAGAACTCAGTGGGACATGCTTCAAGGAGTATAAAACTCTCCAGTGACACCATTCTTCCATGCCACATTACGATGCTTTCACTCTGAAATGCAGAAAAGATGTCAAAACAAGACTTGGGTTCCTGTTCTCTGTCTAACACATACTATATGGCTTTAGATGGTTACTGCTTATCTGTATTCCTTATCTCTAAACTAACCAGAGAAACAGTGCTTGCCCACCTTCCCACCTTATCACTGGGATCCTTTTCCCAAAGGCCCCAGCCTTTTGCATACTGTGACACCTTCTGTTCTGCACTCCAACCCCTCACCCACCACTACCACCACCACATGTGTAAGAAGCAGCCTTTAGGAACCTCTCCTAGGGAAAATGAAAAAGAGATAAAGCTGCTGGACCTACTCATAAGCTGAGAGCTGGCAATTAAAAACCCAGTAAGAGAACTCAGAAGTGTTGTAAACAGAGAAAGAAGTGATCAGAACAATTTCTAAATGGGTGGACATCTTTTAGATATAAAATTCTAATGGGGTTTATAACCCTAAACATGAAATGTTTCAGAGTAAACACTGAAAAAGCCAGTTTTACACCAACAAAAATAGCAATGCCTCAATATTTTAAAGTAGCTCAGTATATTAGAATACCGGCCTGCCTACCCCCTCCAAAAATATTGGCACTACAGAAATAACTTGAAACCCAAATGAAAGTGGACAGAAAGTGGGTCAGGGTGTCTGCGGAAAACTGCTTCTTTGGAGGAAGGTTGGGGACAGCCAGGCAGGAGGTGGAGGAAAGGGCCCCACAGCCTCCCCCAAACCCCTCCCACCCAGCTGAGGCACCCACAGGAAGCCTCATTACTGACTTTCCTTTCTTTCCTTCTTTCTTTCATACATTGGTTTCAGCTCGGATTCAAGTTTCTTCAGGCACAGTCTTCTCTGTTTCCAACACCCTCCTGGCGTTTTACGGAGACTTCATCTATATTAGTCAGGGTCCTCTGGAGAAACAGAGCCAATAAGATATATATAGACACAGAGAAAGAGATTTAGTATGAGGGATTGGCTCATGTGAATATGGAGGCAAAGAAGTCCCACAGTCTGCTGTCCGCAAGCTGGAGGCCCAGGAAAGCTGGTGATGTGGTTCCAGGCAAGACTGAAGCCCAAAAACCAGGAGCACTAATTTCTGAGAGCAAGAGAAGACCCATGTCCCAGGTTAGGCAGAGAACACATTTCTCTTTCCTCTGCCTTTTTGTTCTATCTGGGCCCACAAAGGATTGGATTATATATACCCACCTGCATTTGTGAGGGCAATTTCCTTTACTCAGTGTGCCAATTCAAATGTTAATCTCTTCAAGAGATACCCTCCCAGACACACTCAGAAATAATGTTTTGCCAGCTATCTGGACACACCTTAGCCCAGTCAACTTGCATAAAATTAACCATCATACCAGCCAAGTCACATCTCAGAAAAAACTCCCATTCTGAGGAGGTTCTTCTATCAAAACTGGTCAGGCTTGATGTTGTAACCACTAATGTCACCCAAGGATTGTAAAATTCTAAAATTCCAACAAAACCAAATAGGTTGTCCTCTCCACATAAAGTTAGGAGGTGTTGGAGCTTTGCCTGGCTCCAACATCTATGTCAGGTGAAGACAATACTCCATCCAGGTCCAGATTTGCCCCCAGGTCCCCATGCAAACAGTTAAGAATCCTCTGATAACTCTCCTCAAGGAACTCAGAGATACCAACAGCATAGGGAAAAACCTCATATGAACCATAGATATACATGAAACAATACAGCTGGATTCTAAAGATGCTGCAGGCTACAGCCTCTGATGTCTTCTGAGGACTGGGGCCAAGTTCAGTCCATGCAGTACTGCCATGATGCCCACTAAGCTCTAAGTTCTTGATAAGCAGGAACTGAATTCCATGAGTTATCATAATTCACTTGTCATAAAATCACTAGCAAAAGTAGCACATGATCATGATGTACAGGAAAAAAAAAAAAAACCTGTAAGAATTATTCAAAAAGTCATGTTATAGATAGGGTTTGTGTTTAAGCTCAGATGCCAGGACATTTCCAGTGAAATTGTTCAGAAAGTAGAGCAAGCATCAAGGTTGCATTTTTAGTAGCATTAATTTGAAAGATCGCACATAAAAAAAAAACCATAACTCAGTGATATTTTTAGATTATTTCATATTTTATGAGTCTTGATGAGATCTGTAGACACTTAGGAAATAGTGGATGTAAATGGAAGACAGATGCTGACTTAGTCTACGAACACTGCTGAGTGTATGGGGAGGCAGCCCAAGACCTCTGCCCAGGACTAGGAAAGGTGAGGCTGGCTCATGCATGGGTCCTGGGTGAGGAAGTGCTGACTGATGGAAGCATTGGGATGGATCTGTCTGACCTTTCTGGATCCAAGCCACTTCAAATAACAAGGATTTTATTTTCTCAAATAAAAATGAAAGATGAGATACTGAAACTCCTTAGGGGATTAAAACTCTGTAAAAGACAAACTCTGGATGTTTATATTGTTGAATTGCTAAACTATATTAATTTCCAGGCCAATTTGACATATTATTCTCAATCTCTATAAAACTCTGCATTTATCACTAAAATACATTTCCCAATAAATTTGCTGGACTAAAATACATATATCTTGGTACCATGGTGCCATAATACATCAAATATAAACTAAATAGGGGAAATTAGGAGATGTGTTTTCTTTTCTCTTTGCATGAATGATCGAAGCTCAACCTTCTCTAGCACTATATTTGCTTGATTTATGAGTGTCCAAATGACAACTCTTCCTTGTCATACCTCTATTAGACCATAAACTTCATGACTGCTCCTCATACTGGCACAGAACACTGTGTTGCTCTTATTTGGAGGATGTCAAGTTAAATTAATTTTTATGAAGAAAAATTGTTCATGGGAAAGTCACAGGTTTTCAGGGAAATGGAATTATGACGCACATGAGTTGTATATTTAGATTGCCAGTGAACATTCTTTAGGATCTTAGGTCGAATCATCAGGCTAGCAAACCCGCCAGCCCTTTTCCTGGGCTCTTAAAAAATTCCCAGAGCCAGGACAGACTTATCCTCACTTTGTAAATGCTTCCTCCCACTATCAATGTTGGCTTTGGATAAGAATATTTTTTTTTAATTTTTTAAATGTTTTTATGTTTATTTTTGAGACAGAGAGAGAGACAGAGTGCAGTTGAGGGAGGGACAGAGAGAGGGAGACCCAGAATCTGAAGCAGGCTCCAGCCTCTGAGTTATCAGCACAGAGCCAGATGAGGGGCTTGAACTCATGAACTGCGAGATCATGACCTGATCCGAAGTCAGATGCTTAACCAACTGAGCCACCCAGGCCCCCCTGAATAAGAATAATTCTTTAGCTGAGGGTGTAATAGAAATAAACTTAATTAGAACATCTTTGTGCTTAACCTACCAAATACACTGTGTAAAAGTTAATTCATTTTCCACATCAATGTTAGAATTTTCTTTACAAATTAAGTGGCTAAAAAATGCAGGGGTGAAGATGAGCTCACAGTGGGCTGGCTGTACATTTTGTCTCCTCAATAAAATTAAAAGAAGTACGCCCATGTTTTAAAAGTTTAGGCTTTGGGGGCACCTAGGCGGCTGAGTCAGTTGTGTCTGACTCTTGGTTCTGGCTCAGGTCATGATCTCATGGTTTCTGAGCTGGAGCCCAGTGTCAGGCTCTTTGCTGACAGCACAGAGTCTGCTTGGGATTCTCTCTCCCTCTTTCTGTCCCTCCCCTGCTCACACTCTCTCTCAAAATAAATAAATAAACTTTTTAAATAAATTAAATAAATAAATAAATAAATAAATAAATAAATAATTTAAAAAATAATAAAACTCCAGGCTTTGTTCTCTGTCTTACTTGCTGCTGGCTCTGTCTTTCCCTCCCTTTGTGATACATGGACTTTCAGGGACATCCTCATCCTCAGGCCTTTCCATGCACACAGTGCTCCTTCATTTCTGGGGAACCTTCTGATTCTGTGATAGCCAATCAGCCTATACTTCAGCCTTGCTCTTCTTAAATGTCTCAAGTGTTTGACTATTAGGTTTGGACACAGCATGCTCACTTCTTAGACCACCTTTCTATCAAATACAAATCTGGAAGAAGAGATTTTTCATTATGAGATTTCCCAATAAAAACAGAAAAAAAGGATTTGACAAAGGCTACCATCTAGGCAGAAAATAGATTGGAGGGTGATTTTATTATAGCAATGTTAGCTGCTTTGGAAAATGCCTAAATTAGGGATAGATATACTATAAAAATTACATGTTTATTTAAAGTCGAGGAAAGGAATACGAATGAAAAGCAAAGGAGTGTTTTGGGGTTAAGCCATTTTTATCCCGCGTTTGCCCCAGAAGAGTTGCACATACGCTGAAGCCAAGATGTTACTGCAGCCTCAATTTGACGTTTCCAACAAACCTCCCTGTCGCATAATCTTCGCTGCCGGCTGTGAGTGCACCACTAGATGGCACTGTTGTCTATGGCACACTCCCTACCTCTGCATGTTTTGCCTTCCTGAGGTGGCGAGGTGGGAGGGGAGGCGGGCAAAGAACAATCCCAGTTTACTCACACGCGCTACCGTGTGCTCAACACTGAAGACAGCGCAATGCCTCTTAGCCTTCAAATCATGCCCCACCTGTCGGAAGCCTTCCACAAATCTCAGTAGTCTGTAGGACTCCCCAGGGCCTAGAAGATGGCTGGACAGCAGACACCAACCAGCTCAGGCTAATAAGCATAATGTACAAAAGCCATCGAGTGTGTGTGCAAGCTGGATCAACTGGAATATCAAAGAGAAGATCAAATTCCAAAAAGAGCATTGAAGGTTGTTCCAGAGAGAAGCAGGGCAGGTGGCAATGCTGAGTTTTGTGAGTGGTAGATGGCTTGTGAGGAATGCATTTAGCTGAAGGAGAGAAGGTCTAGGGCAGGACAGCCTCAGAGGCTAGGGCCTGAGACAGGGTGACCAGAGGCAGCAGTGTCCACAGATGCTAGCAGGCTGCATGGGCAGTGAGCACATGGAGCAGATATGTTATTATGTTCTCATGTAGCCACAGGTAAAATACAATATATGAAATACAGAGTTGAGGCCAGATTCTCTACCTAATTATGACGCTCCCTATGAACACTGTGTTCACCCTTTGTGGCATTTGTGGAAACCCAGAGTAAAAGGGATTATGGGCCCTGAGGAGCTGCCAGTGGGGAGTGAGTGAGGGGACAGATACCACCCAGCCCACTAGAGCCAAACGGATGAGGCACGTAGACAGAATGGGCCATCACCTCAACTGCTTTCTTGAATGGGTATATTGCTATGAAATATGAATCATTTTTCAGGGAATGTTAACATCAGTAGGTTTTAATACCACCTGAGAAGTTGCTCAAACATATGAACTACTGTCCTGTCTCTGAAATCAGGTGGGATTTAGTTATTCTTGAAAGGTGTGCCCAAAGGAGAGAGCTGAATCAGAAGGGGAAGATAACAATAAGTTCCATGAGAGCACTTGCTCCAGGTCAGTTCTGGGATGTATTAGCCTGAAGAAAGAGCCCACCAGAGGCACCCGGAAATCTGTCCAGCACATTGCTGTGTAGCATACACAGACTTTATAGCTCTGTGCTTTGCTACAACTTGAGAACAGGACTGCTAGTACCTCACGTATGTGACAACTCACCATACCCCAGGACAATCCACCTTTCAGACAGGGAAACAAGAGGGTTCTATGAAGGACTTTCAACACATTCCTCTGGAGTGGAGCACGTTTCCGTTTTGGCAACCCATAAACCACAAAGCACAACCCTAGCCTTCAGTGGATTTTAGCGTTGGAACAGAGATTTTAGGCATTCATTCTCCACCCTTCATCTCTACAACATGCAGCTACTTTGAAGGCCAAATGAGCAACTGTAGTATTATTTTAAGAACTAAAATTTCCCAAAGCCCCAAATACTCTGAGAACTTTCAAAGAAAGCTATTTTGGTCGTTTAAAGTTTTGGCCAATATTTAACCTTCTCCATGAATCGTCCATTCTTGCTTAGGTTAGTACTTCCCAGGTTCCCAAGAGAAAGCTACATTCATGATGCAAAAGACGTGTGCTGACTGTGCCCTTGAGGGGTAGGGGGAACCCCTGAGAAACTGTTAGGGATCATACACTTCCACAGAAGCCCTGAGAAGGCACAGGTGTGGGATAAGAACTCATTTCATTAGGCTTTTCTCTCTGCTCCCACATTCTGAGCTTCTTGTCAAAAACTGACCTCTGAGCTTCAGAGCCAAAATAAAATTCGAAGACAGAATTTGGGATAAAGAGGAACAATAGCTTTATTACTTTTTAAGACAACAGTTTGCAGCAGGCAAAGACCTTCAAAAGACAGCAAGCCTGCCTGGAGGAAGGGGCTAGGGGAACATTATAGAGAAATACAGGATCTAGCCGGTTTTGAGAGAAAGAGAGAGAGAGAGAGAGCCAGGGAGAAGCAGAGAGAGAGAATCCCAAGCAGGCTCCATGCTTTCAGCAAAGAGCCCAACAGGGGGTTCAATTCCACAAACCGTGAGATCATGACCTGAGCCAAAATCAAGAGTTGGGTGTGTAATCAACTGAGCCACCCAGGCGCCCAAGATTTTAAGTGGTTTCAAGCTCACTGAGAAGGTCTGAGCTATTTGTGTGGAAATGGTATCTTCACACCTCTGTAGATTATAGCCAACTTTATACAAGCAAAAGACAAGAGAATGTGTACTTCCGTTATAGAATAAGGCCATTGCCTACTTTTTCTATTGCCTAATTCAAATTCTTATATGCAGGAATTTTAAGTTTGTAAAATTAATCATAAATACACTCTAGGGGAGCCTGCATGGCTCAGTCATTTGAGCCTCAGATACTTTATTTCAGTGCAGGTCATGATTTCACAGTACTGTGATCAAGTCCCATGTCAGGCTCTGCACAGGGTGTGGAGGCTGCTTGGAACTGTCTCTCTCCCTCCGCCCTCTCTCTCTGTATCAAATAAATAAATAAATGCACTCTAACAACCTCTTTTCTTCCTACTTAGCCTTAGAATTCAAGAACTTGGGGGTGTTAGTCCCCCAGCAAGTGGTCATGATCCTGCAGCCTGTGAGTTGGAGCCCCGCGTTGGGGTCTGTGCTGACAGCTCAGAGCCCGGAGCCTGCTTCAGATTTTGTGTCTCCCTCTCTCTCTGCCCCTCCCCCCTCACACTTGTCTCTCCCTCTCTCAAAAATAAACATTAAAAATTTATTTAATTTTCTCTCAAAGGGAACCTTCATGCATTGGTGGGAACATAAATTGGTACAGCCACCATGGAAAACAGTATAAAGTTACCCCCAGGAAATTAAAAATAGAAATATTATGCACTCCAGTAATTTCAGTACCAGGCATTTACTTAAAGAAGACAAAACGCTAATTCAAAAAAATATATGCACCACTCTGTTTATTGCAGCATTATTTACAATAGCCAAAACATGGAAGGAACTTATGTCTTTTGATAGATGAATGAATAAAGAAGATGTGGTACCCACACACACACCGATACACACACACACACACACACACACACACACACACACATGAATATTACTCAACCATAAAAAAGAATGAGATCTTACAACAAACTTACAGGATATTATGCTAATAAAATAAGTCAGGCAAAAAAAGGACAAATACAATGATTTCACTTATATGTGGAATCTAAAAAGTTAAAGACACAAACAAAAAACAGAAACACTCATAAATACAGAGAACAAATTGGTGGTTACCAGAAGGAAGGGGAGGGAGGGCATGGGCAAAATAGATAGAGGGTATCAAGAAGTACACATTTCCAATTACAAAATAAATAGCTTACAGGAATATAAAGTACAGCATAGAGAGTATAGTCAGCAAAGATATTGTGATAACTTTGTATGGTGACAGATGGTAACTCCACTTGTCACAGTGAGTATTGCATAATGTATAGAATTGTTGAATTACTATGTTGCACACCTGAAATTAATATAACATATGTCAACTATACTTAAATTTAAAAGAATTTTCATTGGGGAGCCTGGGTGACTCAGTTGGTTAAGCATCTGACTCTTGATTTCAGCTCAGGTCATGATCTCATGGTTCGTGTGATCGAGCCCCTCATGAGGCTCTGTATTGACAGCACAGAGCCTGCTTAGGATTCTCTCTCTCCCTCTCTCTCTCTCTCTCTCTGCCCCTCTCTTGCTTGCTGGTGCATTCACTTTCTCTCTCTCTCAAAATAAATAAATAAACATTTTTAAAGAAGAATTTTCTTTGAGACTAGATTGGAAATTGAGGCATAATATTCATCTGGTGAATTTCTTAATAAATCAAAGTATTTCCCTTTAATTAATAGGTCTGCTATGAGCAAATTTTATCATAAATAAATACTCCTAAAATTAACATCCTTATAGAGAAAACTGAGTTGTGCATATTTTTGTAGACAAAATGCTTAGAAGTAAAATATGACTTGAAAGAGTAAGTATTTGAATCATTCTGGATCCACTTTGCAAAATTGCTCTCCACAAATACAATCCTTTAATGACATATAGTCACACCAGTAGAATATAAAGCTACTATTTAATCTTTCCTGCAACCCTTGCTAATAATAGCAATTATCTCACTGTTTTCCTTCAATCTTTGACAATAGGCAAAAATACTATTTTTATTCTTTGCATTTTTATATTTGAGAGGTAAAATTTTCTTCATATTTATTAAGAGACTGTATTTCATCTCTTATGTTCTTTGCTCAATTCTATTCATAAATATTAAGTAAGTATATACAAGATTTCCCTTGTTTTTTTGTTAGACTTTCTTGGATGAAACTTACCACTCACCCCCATGACCCCTAAAATACTCCACCAATAAGAAATCTGCTCAGCAGCCAGCAAAGGACCTGACTTCTCATGGAACTGAAGCAGTAAGTTTAGGGTGGGTGCCAAGAATTTCAAACAAGGGCCTAGGTGATGCTGCTGTGCCTGGTCTCGGGGCTGAGGCCATGTGGGTTATAAGCACCTATTTCAACTGCATCATCTCTTTTCTCCCTCTTCTCAGAGGCCTTTAAACTAATCCTGAGGGTAAGTATTGCTTTTCCAGGGAGAATATTGGTATAAAGTTATTAGGTAACAATTCTGCAAGTTATATAAATTCAGTAAATTCTTCCTCAAGTCCTGGTGCCTGAGCCTCTGCAGCTGGTTTACATAGGATCTCTTTCTACAATGCCTCCCCCAAATAACAAAAGCAGGGCCTGTTCCTCACCCATGACCAGCTGGATAAGAGTATTAAAGACTACCACACCAAGACACCCTTCTAAATATCATCCTTCATTAGCTGATAAGATCTTAAGTTTGCATAAGGCTCTGTTTTCCTGCTCTTATGCACAGGGCTGTCACTGGTGACGCTGTCCCTATAAGCTGAGACTGTGGTCTTTGTTGGGACGTTCTGAAATCAGTGTTTCTATAGTGCAGAAGAGGGAGTGATGTCACCCCTTTTGGCTAATTCATCTCCTACCCCATTATCATCAAAGGATGTATAGTTCCTGAACAAGGGTCCTGTGAAAGCAAAGAGATTGTCAGATTCTTAAAAATATCTTTTGTTCTTTCCTCCAAGTGCATTAATAGAGATATCACTGTCAAGAAATGAAAGTCTCTCCAAATACTAGAAGCAATGCATGTTAATGTTGTTTTGCTGTAAATAGAATGTATTTCCAAGACTAGCAATTTTTTCAAGATATGCAAGACAGGCAAATAAATATTTTATGTGCTTTCTTTCAGGTTCAATGTATCATTCAAGAAGGAAATCAAACCTATGTGGTCAAACAAGATCATGAAATATTTATTCCAATCATAAAGTCTGACTTTTATATGATTGGATAGAATGTTCAATATGTTCTGTCTTTTAGTAACAAAAAAACAAAAATTATACACTAGGGCTAAGATCAAGGCGAAGCTTGTCATGTAGCCTAAAAAAATTCATGGATTCATTTTCTGATGTTTTAAAAGTAATTTTTGTTTAATAATAAAAAAACCTTGTTTAATTTTTATTTAAGCCAAACACTAGAGTTCAATGCATGCTTTCCTACACATTTATGGAAGGGATATCAGAGATTTTCCTATGCGCCTCATCCATATATGTAACTCTTACTATATATAACATTTCATTATTACAAATTAAGTGATGCTTGGGAATGCAAACTGGTGCAGCCATTCTGGAAAACAGTATGAAGCTTCCTCAGAAAAGTAAAAATGGAACTACCCTACGACCCAGCAATTGCACTACTAGGCATCTATCCAAGGGATACTGGTGTGCTATTTTGAAGGGGCACATGCACCCCAATGTTTATAGCAACACTATCGACAATAGCCAAAGTATGGAAAGAGCCCAAATGTCCATTGATGAATGAATGAATGGATAAAGACAATGTGGTATATATGTATACACACACACACACACACACACACACACACACACACACACACAATAGAGTATTACTCGGCAAGGAAAAAGAATGAAATCTTGCCATTTGCAACTACATGGATGGAACTGGAGGGTATTATGCTAAGCAAAATTAGTCGGTCAGAGAAAGATAAATATCGTATGACTTCACTCATATGAGGAATTTAAGATACAAAACAGATGAACATAAGGTAAGGGAAGCAAAAATATATATAAGAACATGGATAGGGACAAAACATAAAAGATATAAAGAGCAAACAAAGGGTTGCTGGAGGGGTTATGGGAGGGGGAATGGGCTAAAAGGGTAAGGGGCATTAAGGAGTCTACTCCTGAAATCGTTGCACCATATGCTAACTTGGATGTAAATTAAACAAGAAATACCTTTTTAAAAAATTAAGTTATGCTAAACAGCATTGTTACCTTCTTTTTATAAATTAATAGAATGGATAATTGATTAATAATTAATCAGCATTGTTTTAATCTTGACTGCTATTGATAATCTGTCTTTAAAAACAGGTTGCATGTTTATTTCTCAGTGTTTTGGGAATATTCCTCAAAATTCATGTTAACTCATTTATTTACATATAAAGATAATTTTCTAACAAATTGACTTGATGTGACAGGTGTGTTAATGTGTTAATTTTCCATAGATAGAATCATTAAATCCACAGCTTCAAGGTTGTAATAAAAATATATGTAAAGTATATGATTAAAGTGTTTTATAAAGAAATATTGTATTAGCAAAAGTGTTTTGAGATTAATGTTTCAATTTTTCCAATTTTTTATTAGGAACCTAAAAGTGAAAAAGAAACAGGGATAGTACTCATAGAAAATTCCTGCTTCAGTAGAGACGTTAAGCATTGTCTAAATTCCAGAGCAAACATTTTCAGTGTATCAAATTCTTGCTTTTCTCTGCCATGAGTTATTTTATACTCCAGCAGGTTGAAGACACTGCAAAATCCTTCCTGCCTATTGTGCTGTAAATTCCACCTTCCCGTGGCAATACAGCTGACTTCCTTTTCCAAATGGAAGGGGACAGCCCTTCTGCCTTCATTTGCACTTTCCTATCAACATTCCTGATCAATAAGTGTCTGTTCTTGTAGTTTCCTTTGAACTGGTTGTAACATCTTACTAGTTTCCTCACTGATAATGATAAATAAAATCTTTGGGGTGTCTGACTGTCTCAGTTGGTAAAGAATGAGACTCCTGACCTTGGGGTCATGAGTTTGAGCCCTGTGTTGGACGTGGAGCCCATTTAATTAAAAACAAACAAACAAACAAACAAAAAAACCTTAACATGTGTTCATTTTATAAATGTATGAGAAAGATTTCATCTTTTTTAAATTACCTCTTCACATTGTAAATCCTGATAAAGGCTTTTTTCCTACATATCTCCCAGAAATTGAGAGAGTAAATGACTTCACTGACATGGTAGCAAGTCATAGCTAGTATGCTTCCAATTTTTACTTTTAACAAAATTGAATCAAGCAGGCATCAAATATCCTTGAAAATAATATGTAATGATAGATTATGATGTGATTTGGGGCATATAACTCCAGAGAAACCAAAGAACTGAATATTCTTGCTGTAATAAAAATCAGCCCTATGCATCAAAACTTTTCAGTGTTATAGCTATAATATGCTAAAATAGGAATAGCTTCAATGCTGAACTCTACCACATTCTAGCATTAGCAATGTTCATTCATGGATGCATGGACCAACTGAAAAGGAATCCTCATCCGTGTATTAAGTTTATCAACTGATGCATTTCCAGTACAATTATCATAATTATATTTCTAATGTTTATTTCTGAGAGAGAGAGAGAGAGAGAGAGAGAGAGAGTGCTAGTGGGGGAGGGGCAGAGATAGAGAGGGAGACACAGAATCTGAAGCAGGCTCCAGGCTCTGCACTGTTGGCACAGAGCCCAACATGGGGCTTGAACTCATGAACCAGAGAGACCATGACCTGAGCCAAAATCGGATGCTTAACCAACTGAGCCACTCAGGTGCCCCTATCATAATTATTAAAAGTTTTAGTGCATTTGTTGTTTTGATCAATTGGCATGCATGTTTTGTGACATAGAGTATGATAGAATAATCAATAATCAATACAAGACATTTAAGCAAAAAATAAACTATGTTAAGTTGTATGGGGAAGTTAAAAAGAAACACAAAAGAAAAAAAAACCTTATATTGTCCAGCTGTCAAAGATTTTGCTCATTTTTGTTTTGTTTTTGTTTTTTGAGAGAATGAGAGAGTACATACACACAGTGGGAAAGGGGCAGAAGGAAGAGAGAGAGAATCACAAGTAGGCTCCATGCTCACCACAGAGCCTGACACAGGGCTCCATCCCACAACCATGAGATCATGACCTGAGCTGAAATCAAGAGTCAGACACGTAGCCAACTGAGCTATCCAAGCGCCCGGCCTGTGTATTTTTGTAAGGATGATGGTGTATTTCATATGACTAGAGGATTTAGATTTCATTGTATACACTAAACAGAATGACAACATACATATATTAAATGCCAATACTTCCAATATACCAGAAATTACATTGTTTTCAAATATATAAACTTAAGATGAAATATGTCAAAAGCCATTTTTACAATGTGTACAAGGTATGAAGTTTTTCATTTTACTTTTAGGTATTTGTAAGACAAAGTTTGAAAACCATTGTTATAACTACTAATGTTTACTTTTAGTTGAGAAGTTTTTTGACATACAGAAGTTTAAATTTGCTATGTAGTGAAATCCTGATTTTCCTCCAGGTTATTACTTTCGCTGTCTTGATGCTTAGATACTTCTTCCTTGTTCACTTATATATTCCATTCTTTTTAGTAGCTCCATGGGAGTGGATCTCAGAAGAACACTCTAATGTCTTGGGAATCACTATTTCTAGTAACACCTAATACTAGTAACTTGCCTTCTCATGATGTCAGAGAATCCCTCCAATCCTGGTTCTCTCCACAAGGTCTGCAAACCTTTGGACTATCACTCCCTAAAAGAATGTGAAGTTATCACATACCTCCTTGTATATTTTTAAGATGACAATTTAACATTTTTAATCACACATCTAAATAATTTAAGAGATTTAACTTTCATCATATGGCATATGTTAACATTACAATAAGTACATTCTTTTTTTAAAAGTTTATTTATTTATTTTGAGAGAAAGAGAGAGTGAGCATGGGAGAGAGGGAGAGAGAGAGGGAGGGAGAGAGAGAATCCCAAGCAGGCTCTGCACTGTCAGTAAGGAGCCCAATGTGGGGCTCGAACTCACAAACCATGAGATCATGACTTGAGCTGAAATCAAGAGTCAGATACCTAACCAACTGAGCCATCCAGGTGCCCCAAAAAGTACATACTTCTTAAATGTGTCCCATGAAATCTAAATAGCCTGAAAATTTGATATCTGCCATCATCCATTTTAATAATGCATGAACAAGCTCTTTCTAAAATAAAACAACTTAATTTTATATTACTGATTTTTCTCCTTCAATCCATATTTTTAGTCCCCTTCCCCCACATAATTATAAATGATACTTTTTATAATTTTCAAATAATGTTTATTATAATGCCTTAGTCTTTTTTAGCTCTACAGTTGAGTTTTCTGAAACAAAAATATGTGTAGAAATGTAACATTTTAATTTTCTATAAACATAAGTCTCTAAATGTTAAATGACTTTTTTCAAGATTGAGTTATCATTGTAATTATTATTATTATTATTATCACTCAATTAATTAAAGCAAAATGACTGCGTTATAACTTTTGATAAATAATTATTAATAATTACTTAAAATATGCATGAATCAGAAATACATCTTATAATGAGATGAACGGTACTAAGTCTTTTTACAAATCATTTAAGTTGTGTTTCTATTCTTTTGTATATATGCATGGAGAAAAATTTCACAAAATAATTACATGATAATGGAAGAAGTTTTATTATACAGATTCTGATTCTTCCAAGTTATATGCTGAAAATTACCTGGTAATTGATCATGAGAAATTATTTTTACTGATCTGATCTTCAGTTTATAAACTGACTAGATCTTCCTTCAGTGTATGGAAAGCAGAGAACCAGAACTCTCTGATTTGCACAAGAATTTGTTACACAACCATTAGTCATTCACTTCCTCAACACTTTCTCCATAGTATGAACACCCTTGTCTGCTGCTGCCTAGAAGACCTTTACCCTACCTGAGCCCCCACATCATTGCCCCATGCTTGCTGTGGGAAGGGAAAGGTGATTCCTGAGGGAGCAGGAAGGAACTGCACCTCCATCACACAGCCAGTTTCAGGAAGCAAACATCTATAACGATCTTCCCTTAAAACTTCCTTGGGGTTGTGAGTTAGAGCCCCACATTGGGTAAAGGGACTTTAAAAATAAAGTTGTTAAAGACTTTTTAGCAATCTCTACACCCAACATGGGCTTGAACCTACAACCCTGTGATCAAGAGTCCCTTGCTCTATCAACTGAGCCAGCAAGGTGCCCCTACACCTACCATTTCCTTAAAAAGAGATGATTTTGAAATGGTTTTGGTCTAGAAATCAATAGATTTTTCTGCCAGGAACATCTCGATGTCATAATGGAGTTAATGAATGAATAAAATACACTTGGGTAAGGTTACTTTATATCCACACTAGCATGCCAGCCTGTTGGTCCCTGAGGAGATCTGGCCTGCAGCCCAGAGGATGCGGGGGTGGGCTGAGCACAGCAGGGTCCAGTGGAACAGCACTGCATTGAAGAACAGTCAGTGGGGTGGCATTCTGTGTGGTTTAAGGAAGACAACTGAGACCAAGACCTGGACGAGCTTGAAGAAGGGCCTGATGCTGTGCTGACATTAGAAAACCTCATCATGGTGTCACAAAGCTGTTTCTCAGGCTGTTAGAGCTCTCTGCAGAACATGCAATTTGACACCCTCATTCCTTGAGCCTGACATCTCGGGCTCTCTGGTGGAAGGCACAGAAGCCCACTGGAGCAAGTCAATGCTGGGAGTACATGGGGTACAGGGGCAGGGCCTGGGCTACATGGGGGTTCTGAACAGAGGCTATCTTCTTGACCATACTCTAGCCAGTTTCCTCTGAGCCCTCTTCTCAATGAGGCCCCAACCTTGTCTTGTAAAGAGCACTAACATCATTTCTGACAGCTCAAGGCTGTATCCCAGGTTGATCCTAGCCTCACCACACACCCCCACCCTCCACTACAAAATGCCTGCATGAGAAAATTCAAGCAAATGAATTTGCTGTTTGTTACAGGCAACATCTGAAGATAGGGTTCCATCTCCCAGTCTCTGCAAGAAAGTAGGAGCCTAACATTGATAAGTTCTAGTTAACAAACCCAGATGGGTTCCATATGGATCAATTCTCCCTCCCACTTCTTGTAATTTTTCACTTCCCTGACTACTGAGACCCCACTCACCTCCTCCCTCCTCCCTCATTCTCCTTTAAAAGGACCAGTCACCTCCCAGCAAATAGAAGTTAAGCTCAAATCACACTGTTCTCTTTTCCCTATTGCAGTAGTATATTTCAGATTAAAATCTGTCCTTGCCACTTTAGTCTGTGTTTGGCTTTTTTTTTACCTCTACTACTCTGGAATCAGTGTGACAGGATGTCCCCACTATAACCACACCTGGTGATCCTGGACTGGATTACTCCTCTCTACCTCTGAGGTTCTGGAGTTGAGAATTTTTTCTGCTTTGTTTGTTTTCATGAGTTTCAGTCCCTCTTAATACACTGGTGGACACCGTGGTCAGCGTAGGCCAGCAAATGATCCTGTCCTGTAAGTCCACAACTGTGCCTGAGTCCCTATCCCCTGACAAATGGCCAAAGGCTCCTAATCTCTTATTCAGTCCCCTAATCTGGGTCCCACCGTTAGCCAACTTAGCCAGCCCTCCTCATAAACTCCTGTTATTTGTACCTATTCTCTCCAGGCATATAGAAATGTCCTCAAATGGGCCTTGCATTTTTCCTTACCCTTTCCTTAGCAACTGGGATTATTATTAGAATCAAGTGTTATTTTTGCTTTTCACAATGACTGCCAGTCCCCATAGGGCCCAGCATCAACCCCATGCTGTTTATGGTATCAGACACTCACAGGTTCACCCCTGTTCAGAACCCAGGTCCCTGTGAGACCAGCGGTGGGCACATTTGGAGACTCCACTCCGAGTGTGCCAGTGACTCTCTGGGATAGAATAACAATGCACTAGAGTTTACTGAGCCTTTTCTAGGCACAAGTTCTGTGACTAGAATTGTCCAAGAATTGTCTCGTTCAATCCCCTAACAGTCCTGGGTATGGAGCTATGCTTACCCACATTTTACAGATAGTGAGTCCTACAGAGGTGAAGTTATTTCTTGAAGATCCCAGAACCCAGAATCACGTTAGGATGTCTGGCTCCAAATACAGGCACCACCCTACAGTGTATTCCCAAAGAATTCCTCACAGAGAGGCTTCCCTCAGAAACCTACCCCTCTGCATATATGACCACTGTGATGAATCAGCCCCAGTGCCCAATTCCCCCCAGCTGAAGGAACCCACTCTTGAACTTAGCTTGATGTGCTGGGGTATCTCACCTACAGTTGCTCTCTATTGTGGTGTAGCAAACTAACAGACACTTAAAGCAGCACGTATTTATTTTCTCACAGTTTTGTTAGCTCAGGATTCTGGACATGGGTTCGCTTGGTTCTCTGCTCAGGGTCTTACCAGGCTGAGATGAAGATGTGAGCATGCACTGTAGTTTCATCTGGGGCTGGGGGTTCTCTTTCAAACTCACTGATTCTTGGAAGATTTCAGCTCCTTGTGGTTGTGACACAGATTTGCATTTTTTTGCTGGCTATCAGCCAGGGACCACTATCAGCTCCTATAGGCCAGTCTCAGGTCTGGGGCACATGGCCCCTCCAGTCAAAATATGGCAGCCTTCTTTTTTATGTCCAGAAGGAGGAGGATGTCTATTAGTACTTCCTGTCGCTTGTGGACTCACCTGATTAGGTCATTCTCACAGTAAATCTCCCTTTTGATTAACTCAAGGTGAACTGATCGGGCATATTGATTGCATTTACAAAGTCCTTTTTTGCCACGTCATGTAATCCATCCCATTCACAAGTGCAGGGTGAAATCCTATCTTATTCCCAGGTGTGGACCCACTGAAAGAGAGAGGATTAGGCAGAACAGGTACACCAAGGCCAGGGATCTTGGGAACTAATTTAGAACTGTGCCCACCACATACCCCATTATTGGATTCTGCCAGGCTCTTGCCAGGCCAGTGCTGACTCTGCAATCCTTCATCTCCTCTCAGACCTCTGAGAACTGTGAATTCACTCCCACTTGAAAACAGGAATAACCAAATGCATGTTCAAGTGTTACAAGATCTCAGGAGACTGTGTGGTCATCACGTACCAACTGGTGACAGACAAATGAGCAAGACTGTGAGTCAAAAGGGTGCACTCCACTAAGACCAAGAGGACAGACACCCCTCTGTGACCCACGTTCCTCCTCCCACCATTTGTGTATTGAAGGAAATCAGCAGCTGAGGCAGCCATCAGCCTTACCTTTGCCCCATTCAGAGATGCATGCAGCTTGGGTGTGAATCACTTGCCTGTGAGGGCTGAAGTTTGTCCAGACAGATGAGGACTTTGCTTAACACCTTGGCACCAACCATGTGGGTTCTCCTCCACATTCAACGTCAAATACTGAAATAATTCCAAATGCCTATCAAACCACACTTTAACTAGGGCAAAGGAAAGGAAGATCTGAGATGAAAGAGAGAGAAAAGGTTCACTGAGAAACTCATGTAATAGGTATGGAAATGCTGACCCTAGGTGACAGAAGGAACTAATAAGCAATATTTTACTCTTATCTTTTGTTGTTCAGCAAAAATCCAAAAGAACCTGTGGCAGGTTTGATTCAATATTCCTATTCAGAGCCTCCCTGGCCACCACCAGGACAGCGTGCAAGTTTAATTCATCATATCTACTAAGTGGTATCTGATATTATAAAGGAAGAAGTTCATGTGGTTCAGAAGGGCACCCACTGAAAAGTCAAAGTCCTTCTCTCTCCCTCAGTCCACACTCCACCAGGGTAACCTGGGGTCATGGTTTCTGGCTTCAGTTCTTCTGAGGGATTTCCCTTTGTGTCTTTTTGCTCTGATCCTGGGAAATTCCCTTAATTTCAGCTTCCAGATATACAGCTTGGCATTCAGCCATTCCCAGTTTAGTATCCTACCCTCACCTTTCATTTAGAGTTTTTTATAATGTTTCAAAACCCCAAGAACACATTAAGTTTCTCAGAGGTTCCTTTTTCATCGCAGTACATTGTCATGTCTTCCTACTGTATGTATGCACACGTTCTACATGCATGTATATGTAACACATATGTAATGTGATATATGCATATAATATGTGATTTGTGTATTAATTTTATGTACTACATAATATGTACATAATAATATGTACATAATAATAATAATATGAATCAATATATAATAACATGTGTGTAATTACATTATGTATACATATTACATATACATACTATATGTATATATACTTATACAATTACATACATACCTATACACAATTAATATTTATATCTAATTAAGTATCCTCCTACTCTGTGGATTCTCTCTCCTCTGGCATCAGTTGGTTCATCTTGCTTTTCTGCTGTTGCAAGTTTTCTCCACATGTCAAGTTTTCCTTTGAAAGGAGGGCCCTGAGGATGAGTACAGATGGTGGGGAAGAGGGTGGAACTCATGGGCAGTAAGACTACCCAAAGATCCTTGGGTGTACAGGCTGTTGGAGCCTTGTTACATAGGGGTGAGCTCTGCCCTTCAAGAGGGCTCCCACCCCATCAAATCCAAGGCCTCTGCTGAGGACTTTGCACATTGTTGTTTGTGGGCAAAAGGTAGAAAGTAAGGGCCCAATGCAGCTAAAGTCCCCATGCAGCAGTTTACTGGATCTCCTCACCACTCCTGCTCTTGTACTGACATATGCAAGCTTGTGTCTTCTGTCTTCCAGGGGACAACCCCTGCTGATATTCAGATTATAACTTGCCCAAGCAATCAGACCTCACCTGAATAATATCTTTCAAGATTTCCTCAACCTTCAATGGCCTATTGATGACCCCTTTCCTGTGTTCCTGCATCCATGTATTTTCTTGTTTTTCAAAAGCATCTTTTCTGTGATTTCACTGGGATTCTTAGAGGAAGTAATAGAGCTACCTGGGCCATATTTGTCATCACTATCATCATTATGTCCTTCCATGGTCAAAATCATCCACCATTGTTTGCCCAGCTTGTCTCCTGAGACCTGGAGTTTAGGGGTTGGCTGGGGGATGGACTGCCTCTTGCACTCAGTGTATGAGAATGCCATGCTTTCCCCAGAGAAGCAGAACCCAGGCTCCATTTTCAGATATTCTGATCCATTAGGTTAGGATGGAGCTCAGGACTTTAACAAGGATATCTGGTAAATCGATTATAAGACTCTGAGAATGCTTTAGGAACAGAAGCATTCTGGAACCAGCTAGCTTCAGTTTGACCCT
This sequence comes from Panthera pardus, assembly GCF_024362965.1. Lineage (NCBI taxonomy): Eukaryota > Metazoa > Chordata > Mammalia > Carnivora > Felidae > Panthera > Panthera pardus. The sequence goes on along the minus strand of NW_026526810.1, from coordinate 17,741,546 downwards.
CTTTTACCACTTATTACTGGTTGTGTGGCTTTGGGAAATTTAGTCCTACCCTCCAAGCTATAACAAGGAAAGTATACTGGTCTCTTCTTCAAGGATTTGGCTGGATGTAAATGGTAAAATGCAACAGAGGACAAAGGACAGCACGTAGGAAGCACTGGTGGTTCTGGCATGTATACCCCAGTTCCTGCTCTATGTATGTGTGGTGGATTTCTGATGGTTACCTGAGTTGGGGCCTCTCAAGCCATGGAGCTCACATAACATTTATCTGATATCTTCATGAGCCAGTAAAGTGTGGAGGACAGTTAATTTCATCATAAAGGGACTCTAGCTCAATGCCACTTGAATCATTCTGAGGGTTTTTTTCAGAATATTCTGACTCCACCTTGGATAGCAGGATTTTGACCATCAAATATTTCAGTAGGTAGATTACCTGCCTCCAACTCCTTTGGATAATTTGCAATTGCTTATCTATTCTGAGGAAAACCAACCAAGCCTGTTAGAACTATGCCCAATTGAAAGGAAAGGGTAGAGTCTTTTATCTCATTGGCTCAAGTGGATGCTACATTTGGTGTGCTTCATCTCTCACTCACATCTTGTGTGTACATTTTCTTTCCATGCCTTAGCAGGATGGTGTGCTCTTGAGGGTACCTAACATCTACTTGGTACCCCATAAGTTTTGTTAAATACCTGTTCCTGGTAATAAGCACCCTCATCTTCTATAAAGAAAAATGAAAATCTACAGTTTTATTAACACTCATATATAGCTATGAGTGTTACACATTATGTGTAACATCTTCATCTTGAGGTAGAGTTGTATAATAATTCCAAAGGTTTTGAAGAAATCCCTGAGCACTAGATATAAATTTGAGTCTAAATAGAAAAAAGAAATCAGAGACCAGAGATCTAGCTGCTGCAGAAGTAAACAATAGGATCTTATTTTACTTTGAAAAGATGAGAACACATCAACTGGTGATAAATTAAGGGATTAAGATGAAATGGAAAAAACTCTTCTCTGGTCTAACAGGAATGTCAGCAGTTGGAAAAGAAATCTGATTTGGAATATCAGAGTAGGTGGATCAGAGTTCATCTTGATAAATTTCAAAGGGAAAGAATGACCTCGATTTAAATTGTTGATGCCTAGCCTTCAAAAGAGAAAGGAGGTTATTTCAAAATACACCTTTTTTTTCTTTGATCTTGCCATGGAGCTGAAAAATGAAAACACATCATTATAAAATGGATGTCAATTCAAAGAACATCTACTCTTGAAAACATGATCTTATCAGAGAAAGAGAAGGAAGGAGAGTGGAAGGGAGAAGGAAGCTTATATTAAGGTGATTCTGAAAATCAAGGAGATCTTTCCTCCTGACACAAATGCAAAAACATGGGATTATGGAAAAAATTAGAATATTATGGAACTCTTTGTCTCCAATTTATGTTTCCTGATAACTCATTTTATACTTCAATGAAATTTTAAGGAAAATTGAGTTTTCCTTTTCTCTTTTTCACATCCTGTGATCCCCCCTGCCCTGAGGGAGACTATACTATGAGTGAGGAAATAATGCTACAAGGAACACAAGGGCATCCTCCTCACACCAAACAGCTAGGATTGACAGCACAGCTCATTCCCTTATGCTATACATGATGGCCACCAGGGCTGGCTCTAGTTTTGTAGGTTATGGGTTCTCTGCCAGCTTCCTCAACCACTGACCATTCTTGCCCCATCAGCCCTGAGACTGGGAGTGAGACTGGGGAGCAAGGCCCACAGGAGAATTTTGGAGTAATTTGATACCGAAAGCTTTCCAAAACTCTTTTCAAATAGAAACCATTTTTTTAAGTATTTCTCTTTATTATTCTTATATACAAACTTTTGTTTGCTGATTTAGAGTGAAGCTTCCTTGGAGATCCTGGGTGTCTCAGTTGGTTGTCTGGGTGTCTTCAGCTCAGGTCATGATCCTGCAGCCTGTGAGTTGGAGCCCCACGTTGGGGTCTGTGCTGACAGCTCAGAGCCTGGAGCCTGCTTCAGATTCTGTGTCTCCTTCTCTCTCTGCCCCTCCCCTGCTCACACACACAATCTCTCTCTCTCTCTCTCTCTCTCTCTCTCTCAAAAATAAATAAATGTTAAAAAACAAGTTTATAGAGGGAAGCTTCCTCACTCCGTTACATTGTTTTCTATTCTTTGCCACCACACATTGGATTCAGTCTCCCAGAGCTACTGACTCTCCTACCTGTTAGGTTGTTCAGTTGAGCTATTGGTACAATGTTTATTACATATAAAAACAATTACAATAATAATAATACTCCTTAAAGTTCAACAACATAAAAATCAATTAATGTAATCCAGCACGTCAACAGGTGAAAGAAGAAAAATCACATGATCATATTAATAGCTGCAAAAAAAGCATTAGACAAAATCTAATACCAATTTATGATTAAAAAGTCTCCATAAACTAGGAATAGGGAGGGACGCCTGGATGGCTCAGTCAATGAAACGTCTGACTTGATTTCAACTCAGGTCATGATCTTTGTGGTATGTGAGATCAAGCCCCGTGTCAGGCTCTGTGCTGACAATGCAGAGCCTGCTTGGGATTCTCTCTCTCTCTCTCTCTCTCTCTCTGACCACCCCACCCCCATTCATGCTCTCTCTCTGTCTCTCTCTCTCAAAATAAATAAACATTAAAAACAATTTTTAATTAGGAATAGAGAGAAACTTCCTCAATTGGATAAAGAACATCTATAAGAAACTGATAACTAACATCATACTTCATGGTGAGAAACTAGAAACCTTCCCAGTAAGATCAGGAACAAGGCAAGTTTTCCCCTTCTCACCATGCTTTTCAATATTGTACTGGAAGTCTTAGCTAATGCAACAATACAAGAAAGGAAATAAAAGACTAGGAATGAATAGGGGTGCCTGGGTGCTTCATTCAGTTAAGCATCCGACTTTGGCTCAGGTCATGATCTCATGGTCTGTGGGTTTGAGCCCCGCGTAGGACTCTGTGCTAACAGCTCAGAGCCTGAATCCTGCTTTGGATTCTGTGTCTCTCTCTCTGCCCCTCCCCTCCTCACTCTCTCTCTCTCTCTTCCTCAAAAATAGATATATTTTAAAAAATACTAGGAAAGAATAAATAAAACTGTCTTTATTGGCAGAAGATATAATTATCTATAAAGAAATTCTGATAAAATTTATAAAAACACTTTTAGAACCAATAAGCGATTATGGCAATGTTTCAGGACATGGGGTTAATGTACAAAATTCAATTGCTTTCTCATATACTGGCAATGACCAAGTGGAATTTGAGATAAAATAGTGCCTTGTGATCATTTGATTTGAATTCCTAGTGCTTAAATTAAAATGCAACTTTTCTTCCTTTTTTAATTATGGAGTTTCATCTTTCTGTTTTCTTTAACCCTTCTCTGCCCTGTCCAGTATTCCAGGACAATCTCAGGAGCAAGCTGATATTCAAGCTCAGGAGCGAGAAGGCACAGTGAAAAGTAGGTCTCTTCTCCATTCCCTGTCCCACTTTCAGGGAAAACAGCACATCAGTCAACAGCAACCACACAGTGCTTATTCAGTCACAGCTGTCCTGGGAAAGAGTTACAGGTAAGACAATATTTTTTTTTAAGTTTACTTATTTATTTTGAGAGAGAGAGACAGCATGAGTAGGAAAGGGGCAGAGAGAGGGAGAAAGCAAGAATCCCCAGCAGGCTTCACACAGTTTAGAGTCTGAGTCAGGGCTGGAACCCACAAGATGAGAGATCATGCCCTGAGCCCAAGTCTGAGGCTTAACCAACTAAGTCACCCAGGTGCCCCAGGTAAGGCAATATTTACCTACAGTTTTTAATGTATGTTTTTATGATCAATAAATAGAAAATTTGAAGATTCAATGCAATAAGCACTTATGATGTGGAGCACCATATTTTCTCTTAAAAGAGCAAGGAAATAAAGGACTTTTTTTTCCCTGTAACTAAATGGAAGTAAAAAAAAAAAAATGAATTCACTTTGGGAAAAAAAGACCTTGAGAGTTTTAAAGTAAAGAAGATTACAGTTCTATAAAAGAATGTTACCTTTTATCATATTATAACAGAGTATTGGGATTTAATGTCATAACAAAACTACTTTCTTTGCACCTGGATCAGCTCACAAATTCTGATAATATTATGGCCCAATTCTCTAGAATTGCTACATTATTGTAAAGAATCCACGTCAGATATAAATTTACTCATCTAACTTTCTTTAAAGAAGAGTAGACTAAGGTTTTCTACTTTGAGTATGTACCTTGTTAACTTTGGTTATGGGGCTCAAAGGACCCTGAGTTGAAGATATTTTTAATATTATCTTTCACTGAAACAATAAAGAATTGCTTACTGTATCTGAAATTAACCACATCCAAACTTTAATTTTTCTCATCATAGTAACCATGTTATTTTTTTTAATGTTTATTTATTTTTGAGAGTGAGAGAGTGAGTGGGGGCGAGAGGCAGAGACAGAGAGAGACCCACATGGAATCCCAAACAGGCTCCAGGCTCTGAGCTGTCAGCACAGAGCCCGATGTGGGGCTTGAACTCAGGAAAGGTGAGATCATGACCTGAGCTGAAGTCAGATGCTTAGATGGCTGAGCCACCCAGGCACCCCCGCATTAACCATGTTATTGATGTCTCCTCTCTGCCCCCAAATTTCAAAGGTTCATAATGACCGTAGGTGGGAATATTCCAACATCTCATATGCACCCACTTCTGAGTCTAGCCTGCATTTCCAAATTTACCTGCTGCTATATCATGGTACCTCTGCTCCACATTCTCCTACCCAAACCCCAGCATCATTTGTTCCAACATGAAGGGTTCATTACCATTTCCTAAACATACCACAGCCCCTTGCCTTCTGGTCTTTACATACTTTGTTCTCCATCTGGTATCTCTCCTCCTACATAGCCATTTACAACTACTGGAGCCCAGTAATTCTTCAAGGCCAATCATAAATGCCACCATCTTATCAAAGGTTTCCAGTTCTAAATGACTATCTTCTTCTGTTCCCCCTTGGAACTTGGAATTTTAGTCTAGCCTTCATCACATCCATTCATTCAATTTAATTGAATGTAATTGAACGTTGTTAGTCATTGACAATTTATCAGGCACTAGCACATATGTTTGGCAACTTTCTATTAAGTGAGCCCAACCCTCTAGTCATTTAAGGTTTTTCTTGGTGTTATAGTAGTAATATTTGTTCTTCTCCATTAGATTGTAAGCTCACAAAGAACAGAAACTCTTCTACTTAGTTTTGTGTTGGGTTATTGGCCAATGTTAAAGGAAGACAGTGCAACTACAAATTAGCTCATGACCACAAGTCTACTCTTGGCAACTGTGGGGTCACAGACATCTTGCCTTCAGATAACAATCTTATAAAATCAGCAATAAAATAAGACCTAAATGTACAAGTTGATTATAATGTTTATATGGAAAGATTAAAAAAAATAGTCAGGAAAATAATAATAGGGGTGGGGAACTATTCCTACCAAATGTTAAAATACATTATTAACTTTCATTAATTAAAGTAGTGTGATGTTAGAAAGTAAAAGGATGACAGGCCAGTGAAACAGAATCCTTGGAGACAAGTACATATGGAGATAGACTGTATCATAAAGATGGCTTTTTTTTTTTTTTTTTAAGGAAGGTTCATACCCAGCATGGAACCCAACATGGGGCTTAAACTCACAACCCTGAGATCAAGACTTGAACTGAGATCAAGAGTCAGACATTTAACCTGCTGAACTACCCAGACACTCCATAAAGATGGTTTCTTAAATCAGTCAGTAAAAAATAGAATTCTGAAACAAATGTTTGGACAACTGGATAGTTACCTAGAAAAAGTAAAATTGTATCCATACTTCACTCCACACCAGAATGTTACAGATGTAACAGAAATGTAAATGTGGAATTTTGAAATTATCTAAATTCTAGAAAAAAATAAAAGTAAGCTTCTTTATCACCAGGAATAAGAAAACCTCCCTAATTATGATTCAAAAATAAAAATTAAGAAGCAATGAAAACAATGACCAACAACCCTATAGAAAACTTAGTTAAGAAGGTATATTGAGAGTGAGTTTACAGGAGGAAAAAAGTGTAAATAGCCCTTAACCATATGAAAAGATGATCAGTCTCATTCAAAATAAAAGAAATAGGGGCTCCTGGGTGGCTCAGTCAGTTAAGTATCTTACTCTTGATATCACAGTTTAGTTCATGGGATCAAGCCCCACATTGGACTCTACACTGACAGTGTGGAGCCTGCTTGGGATTCTCTCTCCTTCTCACTCTGCCCTCCCCCCCCCCCAAAATAAACAAACAAACAAACTAAATAAACAACATAACAGAAATACTGAGAGTGGGGTGTGGGCAAAATGGGTGAAGGTGGTCCATAAACACAAACTTCCAATTATAAAATCAATCCTGAAGATGTAATGTATAGCATAGTGACTGTACTTAATACTGTACTGTATATTTGAAAGTTGTTAAGAGAGTAGATCTTAAAAGTTCTCATCACAAAAAAAACAAACTCATAATTATGTGTGATGATGGATGTTCATGTTCATATCATGCTCAATATGTGAAAATGAGGGGTGCTTGGCTGGTTCAGTCTGTGGAGCATATGACTCTTGATCTCAAGGTTGTGAGTTCAAGCCCTGATTGATTGATTTCAATGAATTGGGACAATTGAAAAAGACAACTCTAAAATTATAGTGAATATATAATCTTTCTTCAAAGAGATTTACTTTCAAATAAATGGGAAATATGTGTGGGTTTTTCTGATTGTTCTGTTTCTGACTTAAGTGAGAGTTGGTTCTAACAGGAGTGGCTAAAATTAGACATATATACCACTGGTATCTTTATACCACCCAAAGCAGACATCACTAGCTGATCATGGAACATTTACTCCTATTCAGTCTGGATTTAGCCACAGAATCTTTGTCAAACCGGCACTCAACTACCAATTCTTCAGTACCTGTTGCTATTCCCTACCTTTGCAAAAATAATCTTTAAATAGGGGTGGAAGAAAACATAAATAGTCACTATAACAATATGTAAGTCTTCATAATTCTGGACAGGAAAAAATAGAAGAAATACAAACTAAAATTAAGCTGAGATACCATTTCTCACCTACCAGGTTGACATAAATACAAAAGATTGACAACAAACTGCTGGAGAGATCATGAGGAAGCAGGCATTCTCAACATTAGAGGTAGTAATGTCATGGAGGGAAATTTGGCAACATGGAGCAAAGCTGCATATGTGTTCCAGGAATCTAGCTCAAATTTACACTTGCAAAAATGTGAAAAAATGTAGGCAATAGGGTATTCATTGCAGCAAAAGAACAGAAACAGCCCACATGTCCTCAAAATAGCAGGAAACTGAATGCACTATGTGTACCACGTAATGGTAAAAATGAAGGCAGGATTCTAGGCAGTGGTTATGTTAAGGTTGTTGTGTTATTCTCTTCACTTTTGTATTTGCTTAAAAATATTTTTATCATAAAACATTAAATAGTTCCCCTCCCTTCCCCCAAGACTGGCCCTGGAGGAATGTTGGTAATTTTTTTTTATTCACTCAAGGGTCTCTCATTAAAACAAATATCTGAGGGTGGCCTGTGCCTCTTTCAGGAACTTGCAACTGTCTTCTATTTGGGGAATACTGTTTCTAAAGTTTGAAAGCCACTGCTGTATATGACATATGCCTGGCTATGTTTCAGAGAAATATTTTGTTGCCATCGCAATTCTTTTCCACTCTTCAAATTTATGGGTCTGGCTGCCCTTCAGGATTCCATTGGCTGCATCAGTTTTATTTGGTACTGTCCTTGGCTGCCAACATTCAACTGCAGTGAAATGTTGCTGCTATAATTTGAGGTATCTCTTGCCTTTTTAGTATTTCACAGCCCCAAACTCCCTGTTTCTGGGTGCCTAGGCAGCACTGTTCACGGGGTGAGGACATTACAAGTTTCAACAGGATGTTACTTTGCAGAGTCACGTTTTGACACTCCACCCCACCCCGACCCCACCCCCACCCCCTCCTCTACCACCCTCCACCTTGAACTAGAAAGCAGCCTTGTAAATAAATATTAAAATGAAATGAGATAGTGTTGATAAATAAAAACTTCAAGGGAAATTAAGTGTTAATCAAAGGGAAGGTATGTTATATAAAAATGCCAGCCACATAGTTTTACCATCCCAAGATTATTAATTCCTATAAAGGCTGGCTTGGCTCACAGCTTGCTCTACCCAGCTCTTAACCAGTATGTATAAATATTTTCATTCTAACCTAAACATCTTCCACTTATATTTCTTAATCCTTTATTTCCTTCCCCAACTCAAGAGAAGTAAATTGCAGGTAGCAATTTTAAGCTTCCTTATGGGAATTTCCCATCTAACTCACTTAAAAAAATTTTTTTGGTACCTTATGAATCTGTACACACTTCACTGATGATATAAGAAATATTCTGGAGACATAATAAAATCTGCTTTCTTTCACCCAGAATCAAAGCTCTTCTAATCAGTGTCAGGACTGTGGTATAGCAGGTAAACTTGGTGGTCACCTGTTCCAACCTCCTGACTGATCCCAAACTCTTAGATGTTGGCTACCTGAGCCTCAGGTTTTCCTCTGCACGCACCACTTCTGCAGCTGTCTCTCAGGACAGAATCTGTCTTCAAATTTGGAAGTGACATGATGGGCTTGGAGAGAGAAGAGCATGGGCAAGCATTGAAGTATATGACAAATACCTTTCTGATCCTTCCTGCTGCAAGTTTCTGACACCTGCCCCATTTTGCCTGGTGCAATAGCTACCCCTTAAATCCTTCCTTCCTTTCCTCTCACCTGGATAATTGTTTTCTGTCTTCCCCCTTTCTGATGTATATTCTACCCTTAATACCTTCCCTTTAATCTACTTTCCACAGTGTCACCAGGAGAGCTCTTAAACAAAGAGCTTCAGGGCACCTGGGTGGCTCAGTGGGTTAAGTATCTGACTCTTGATTTTGGCTCAGATCATGATCTCATGCACATGAACGGTGATCTCATGGTTTCTGGGGCACAGGACTCAGAATAGTGGCCGGGCTCCACCTCACACTGTTCCCCCTCCTACCTTCTTTCTCGCTACAGGCTCCTACCCCAACTCAAGTCTCCTTCTCATTCCAAAAGACCAGGAGGAGTCATGATTCTGTCTTATGAAGTAAAAGTTATACACTGAAGCCAAAGGAGGAGGAGGAGAAGAGGAGGAAGACAGAGAAGAAGAATGGAGATATATATCTATATCTATCTATATATATAGATATAGATATTCTTTTTATTTTAACGTTTATTTATTTTGAGACAGAGAGAGACAGCATGAACAGGGGAGGGTCAGAGAGAGAGGGAGACACAGAATCTGAAACAGGCTCCAGGCTCTGAGCTGTCAGCACAGAGCCCGACGCAGGACTCGAACTCACAGACCGCGAGATCATGACCTGAGCCGGAGTCGGACGCTTAACTGACCGAGCCACCCAGGTGCCCCAATATATATATTCTTTTTAAATGAAAATATAGTGGACTGAGGTTCAAAACTACCAAGTACTGGAATTACCAAGCAGGCATAATGGTTATACAAGAAATCAAAAGAGTGAATCCAGAGGAGAATTCAGGTTTCTAAAACTAGAAATAGCAAACATTAGGAAATGTCTGGCACAAACTAGGAAGTAGGTTGTGTAAGAGAATCTGAGTAATGCATTAAAAAAATGTACAAAAGCCAATTTTAAAGCACCAAAAGAAAGAAGTCACTGAGGAATCAATAGTGGGCAAAGCATGAGAGCAGCCAGTACATTCAAGAACAACAACCATTTGACAAAATTAAGACAACAAAACACAAGTTAATAAGTTAACCAGCATATAACGATGAAATGGCTGGCAAGCCCTATGTAAGCTGGTGCCATGGCATGTACATGTGTAACCCCCATACCCTTTCTCCTATAGCAGAAACACTTCCCCAAGCAAGTCATGAGCTCCAGAATTGCTGGCATGGAAGAGGGTAATTGGGCAAGACTTTAAGTGGGAAGGAAACAGAGACAGACAGAGCCAGGGAGAAGAGGCGTGGGTGACAGGTGGCATTGAACTTCCCATCTCACTGGTCTTTTTCTTTGACACCAACCTCATTGCCTCATGTGTTTCTGTCCCAACCCACCATGTTCTCTGCTTTCCTGATGGATGGAGAAGAACAAACATTTATATCCTAACAAACACTTGCATGGTGAGATAAGACGCTGATAACCAAGGTGTCTTTCCCTATATCCCTCCTCCCATTTCCAGCAACCAGGAAATTCTTGTTTTACCAGCTTAGGAATATTGGCCAGAAGGGTTGCAGAGATCCAGCACTTGGTTTCTCAAAACTGACTTTTAAAACTTTGTGGCAGAGAAAAACAGCTGAGAGAGACCTCAGGAAAGCTCATGATGAGAGTCATTCCTCTGTCTCACTCCCCCCTGATTTCACAAAGATACAGGAGTCCAGAGGGAGAGGAATTAGAGATAGACCCACAGGGCTGGGCCAAAGGAGCAGGGAAAAACTCTTAACAGTGTTTCTCTCACTGGCTTCTTCTTACCATGGACTTTTTCCCTTTTATTCAGTCTTTTGTCACATGTGTTTGTTTTGCTGTCTTTCAGTTCTACTTATGCCCCAAGATCTCCGTTGTCCTTTTCCTCAGATTCATGTACTACTATTATCATTAAGTATTATTTTATGTGTGTTTGTGCACACACACTTATGTGGGTTTATCAGCTTCTCAGCTTCTTATTCACACCCTTGCCCAAATGTCTCATGTATTCTTTCTTCAAATATTTATTGACAACATATTATGTGTCAGACATTATTCTGGGCACTAGAGCTATAGGAGCAAAGCAAACATTTCTATTCTCCTATCATCACAGACTTTCTATTCAGATAAGTTATGGGCAGCATAGAAAGGGCATACAATAAACAAAATCAGCATGTAAATCATAATATCAGTTGGCGATAGGGGCTTTGAAGTAAATCAGAGAGACAGACTAAAGAGGCAGAGAAGAAGATGGGATTTCACATGTAAACAAGCAAATAGAGATCAGGGAAAAGGGACCTCTAGGTTAGGGGAGCAGCATACCGGGGGCTGAGGTGGGAGCAGACTCAGCATGTTCAGTTTGGCCTGTACAGGTGTGAGCAAGAAGGAGAGGAATAACATGGGGCCATGGAGACAACTGAAGACAAACATGCTGGGCTTTTCTTACTATGAAAGGGTCAGTAGACGGTTTTGAACAGAGAAGTAACCTCATCTGATATACATACTCAAAAAGATCACTCAGGCTGCTATGTAAGAAATAGACCAAAGTGGTGGAGTAGAAGCTGTAGGCAGAAGACTATCGTAGTACTTTAAGGGAAAGATTGTGACTTTGACTAGGATGGTAGCAATAGACATGGTTACAATGAGGGGGGATGGGTTAAGGTATAAGTGCTGAACGTGTGGGATTAGTTTATATAGCGGATGTAGACATAAAAGAAAGTGAACAGTCTTTTCCTGTCTCTGAGCTCTTCTGTTTCGCTTCCTTGAAGTTCCTCCTTTCTCCCTCTCTCTTTTTTTTTTTAACTTTTTGAAACCAAAGATCTGAACTAAATGTTGTATATGTATTAGTCTGTCTCGAAAAAGCTTCAGGTCTTAATTTAAATGTGTCTTTTTAATGTTTTATAATTTATTTGAAATAAAAAATAGCAAGGGTGCCTGGCGGCTCAGTCAGTGGAGCATGTAACTCTTGATCTCAGAGTTGTAGGTTTGAGTCCCATGTTGGGTGTAGAGATTACTTAAAATTAAAATTTCAAAGGGCATCTGGGTATCTCAGTCATTACGCATCTAACTTCAGCTCAGGTCATGATCTCATGGTTTGTGAGTTCCAGTCTACAGCGGGTGAGCTCAAGCCCCACACTGGGTGCGCTCAAGCCCTGCTTCTGGTGAACATGAGCCCCACTTAGGGTAAAACACGAGTTCTGCTTCAGGTGAGCCTTGTGAGCCCTGCTTCTCTCTCTCTCTCTCTCTCTCTCTGCCCCTCACTTGTGCCCTCTCTAAATTAATTAATTAGTTAATTAATTAATTAAATCTTTAAAAATTAAAATTAAAGGAGCACCTGGGTGGCTCAGTCGGTTAAGTGTCTGACTTTAGCTTGGGTCATGATCTCACAGTTTGTGATTTTGGGACCCGTGTTGGGCTCTGTGCTGACAGCTCAGAGCCTGGAGCCTGCTTCCAATTCTGTGTCTCCCTCTCTCTCTGCTCTCCCCCACTCACACTGTATCTCTCTCTCCTTCAAAAATTAATAAACATTAAAAAAAATTTTTAATTAAAATTAAAAAAAAATAAAATAATGGGGTGCCTGGGTGGCTAAGTTTGTTAAGCCTCCAACTTCAGCTCAGGTAATGAACTCATGATTTGTGGATTTGAGCCCCACATCGGGCTCTGTGATGACAGCTCAAAGTCTGGAGCCTGCTTTGGATTCTGTGTCTCCCTCTCCTTCTGTTCCTCCCTCACTTGCACTCTCTCTCTCTCTCTCTCTCTCTCTCTCTCTCTCAAAAGTAAATAAAGATTTAAAAAGATCAAATAAGTAAAAAATAACAAACTTACTGATGTTTGGTGATAGGATTGCTTTTTTTTTTTTTTAATTTATACATGTTGCTCAATTCCTTTTATTAGTGTGCCAGAAGTCATTTTTCTTATTTTTCATTCCAAGTAAAAATATCTTTTTTCTACATAAAAATATGAAACATTTTTATAGTTGCATATTAAGGAAGTTGCATATAAATGCAATGACCACTGCAGTAGCAATGAATGCCCTATCACCCAGGCTACAGTTTCTAAATATCATTTCCTGTACTAAGTCAGCAGGGATCTTTGGAGAAATGTCTTATTTCAGAGCTAATGTAGGATGGACCTGGGACATCATGTTATCCAAGTTGAGGGAAGCTGTCAAGCACAACTGGAGTTGTATTAAAAAGACTCAGAAACCAGCCTGAACTGATACTCACTGACCAATAACAGGAGAGGTGGAGCACCAAAATGCTATCTGCAGCGATTGAAAGACATCAAATGTGTTAAAATCCATGAGTTCATTTTGTTACAAAACAAAATACCCAAATTGCTCACCATTGGAAGATACTAGGAACCAATTCATTATTCTGCAAACCAATTAATACAGGAAATAATACAGCATTTTTTATTTTTATCTTTTTTAACAATTTTTTAAATGTGTATTTTTGAGAGAGAGTGAGAGCGGGTGAGAAGCAGAGAGAGAGAAAGGGAGACAAAGAATCTGAAGCAGGCTCCAGGCTCTGAGATATCAGCACAGAGCCCGATGTGGGGCTTGAATCCATGAACTACAAGATCATAACCTGAGCTGAAGTCGGACTTCAACTTAACCAACTGAGCCACCCAGGCACCCCAATACAGCATTTTTTTTTTTAAAGACTGACTGGAATGTCAATGTCCTTGGGAAATTTGATTTAGCCTACTGTACTGACAGTGGCAGTTAAACAGCTTGATTGCTAAGACTCATGAGATCCAATGGCAATGCTTACAATTATATATACTGTTATAGGAGAAGAATCTAATGTATTGCATACAGCAGCAGCATTTAAAGTAAGGACATGCATCACTGCCAAAAACCGTCTCCCAGGAAAGGATCCAGAGAGGTCAGCAGCAGGCTCTTTTGTGCTCCCTCTGACAGGGCTGTGGCCAGGTGCACATTCTCTCTTTAATTAGGAACCACGTGGCTGGAGAGGCAAGTGGTAAGCAGGCTGATAAGACAGAACCAAGATGCAAAGCCAAATTGGGAAGGCAAGGTGCAAAGATCCCCAGAGACTAAGACCGGGGAGCAGAGGTTGGATAGTTTTCCATTGTATTAGTATACATTGAAGTGGTTTCCAGTTTTTAGCTATTTTCAATCAAGTTGCAATGAATAAGACTTTTTATGTATATGTATTGTTGTTTCTCTAGAGTGTATGTCAAGGACTAAAATTGGAACAGATGTTTATTTAGTTAAAAACTATCAACTATGTTTCCAGACTAGTTGTTCCAGTGTTACACTCCCACCAGCAATTCATGAGAGTTCTAGTTGCTCCACATTCTTGCCAACATTGGGTGTTGTCATTCCTTTCCATGTTAGTCATTCTATGTGCATAATAGTACCACCTGGAACGGAAGTTTCCTTCATGGGGAGGATTTTGATTATGAACTTAATATCTTAAATTGATATAGAGCTGTTCATATTTCCTATTCATTTTTTAAGAGTCTTATTTCTTTTTTAAATATTTATTTTGAGAGATAGAGAGCATGTGCATGCATTCACGTGAATGGAGGATGGGCAAGAGAGAGGGGGAGAGGGAATCCCAAGCAGGGTCCATGCTGTCAGCACAGAGCCCCATGTGGGGCTCAACCCCACAAACTGGGAGATCATGACCTGAGCCGAAATCAAGAGTTGGACAGTTAACTGACTGAGTCACCCAGACACCCTAGCTTCTCTTATAATTCATGTCAGTCAGTGACAAATTTATTTTAAACTACCTTTATTTCACTCTCATTTGGACAGATAGTTCTATTGGATATAGAGTTCTGAATCAAGAGTTTTTTTCTTTCAGTGCTTTAAAGATATTCTTTTACCTGCTATTCTCCATTGTTTATGATACAAGTAGCTGTCGTTTGAGGCACCTGGGTGGCTCAGTTGGTTAAGCGTCTGACCTCGGCTCAGGTCATGATCTCACAGCTTGCGGGTTTGAGCCCCACATCAGGCTTTGTTTTGACAGCTCAGGGCCTGGAGCCTGCTTCTGATTCTGTGTCTCCCTCTCTCTCTGCCCCTGCCCTGATCATGCTCTGTCTCTCTCTTTCTCTCAAAAATAAAATATTTTTTAAAAACTTAAAAAAAAAAGAAGTAGCTGTCATTCATATAATTTCTCTGTATATGTTTTTCTCTGGTTTTCAAATTTTTCTCCTTATCTTTTATTTTTAGCAATTTAACTCTAATGGCCTAGTTCTCTTTTTCTTTTATTCATCCTGCCCAGAAGTTTTCTAAGCCTCTTATAAGCTTATGGAAGCTTATGTTTTTACCAATTTTGAGAAATATTTCCCCTTTATTTTCTCAAACACTTTTCTTGCCCTGTCTCATCGCCTACTGAACTCCAATTATACATATGTTACATGACTGAATATTGTCCTATGGATCAATGACTGTGTACTCAATGTTTTCAACATTGTTTACTTTCTCTTTTTCAGTTTGGTTAATTCATATATACCTATCTCAGTGTGCTCGGAGTATATCTCTGTTACCTTCAATCTACTGTTAAGCCCATCCAGTAAAATTTTCATTTCATATATTGTACTTCTCACTTCTAGAATTTCCGTCTGGTTCTTTCAATAGTTTTAATTTTTTTGCTGCTATCCCTTATTTTTTAAATTCATCATGACAATATTTTTCTTTGCACTTAAACATGTACAATAACTAGTTTAATGTCCTTGCCTTCTCATTTTAAATGTGGGTCATAAAGGCTTGTTTCTATTTTTTGGTTTGGTTTTGATTTTGGTTTTTGATGGTTGTGTATCACATTTTCCTGTTTCATCTCATATTTTGCATGACATTGTGTGTGCTAGGTTGCTAAGAGTTGTTTGTGTTTTGTTTTATTTTTGTCTTCCTGAGACCTGTGTGTTCGATTTTTTTTTTCTGACAGGCAGTTAATTCATTGTTCAATTTCATCCACTTGAGGCTGTTTCTAGGCTTTGATATTGTATACCTACAGTAGCCCTTACTCATGGACTGAAATAGTCTGTCCCTATGGCATGGCCTTTCTGAGGCCATTTGAATGAATATTCAGGGTATCAGCATTGTATCTTTGAAGATAGAAACTTCTGGTGAATGGGAATTCCTATATTTCCCAGACTCTTCAGGATGGTGAAATCTCTCCATTTCTGTTTAACTCAACCGGCAGATCTGAAAATGTGTTCAGTCTACCTTCATCTGAAGTTTGCAAAATACACTCAGGTAGCAATTGAGACAATCTTGGTGTTCATCCCACATTCTCTCCTTCTTCCAGGGGTCACAGTTCAGTGTCTAAAAACAACTGTTTTATGTATTTTGTCCATATGTATAGTTTTTTTATGGTGGAAAATATACTGTCATATCAGTTACTCCATCATGGCTAGAATTGGAAGTTGCCAAGAGACTTCTTCCTTCCTTTAAATTTTTCTCTTTTATTAAAGTTTGTACTTCAATAATTCACAAACATCATCACATATAGGTTATACTTTACATAATTTTCTACAAATTTTAAAATAAGAAAGAAAATTAAACAAATGTAAAGTATGATAGCACGTTTTGAAATAGCTTGATATTAAAAAAAGATTATTTTGAAGAAACTAGAGTAACAGAGCCCTTCTGCTGACTCTGCTTCAAATGCTACCTTCTGTCATGTCAGTGCATGAGTCTCTGGGTACTGGGGTTTAAAATGCATTTGGGGGGCACTTGTGTGTCTCAGTCTGTTAAGTGTCTAACTCTTGATTTCAGCTCAGGTCATGATCTTATGGTTGTGGTCATGAGATCTAGCCCCACGTGGGGCTCTGCGCTGGGCCTGGAGTCTGCTTGGGATTCTGTCTCTCTGCCATACCCCCCCAACCCTCAAAATAAATAAATTAACATTAAAAAAATAAAAATAAAACTCATTTGGCATGGGGCACCTGGCTGGTTCTGTCAGTAGAGCATGTGACTTTTGATCTCAGGGTTATGAGCTCAAACCCCATGTTGGACATGGAACCTACTTAAAAAAAAAATGCATTTGGCAAAACCAGAAGATAAGTAGATGTATAGGTGTAGTATAAGAATAAATATATTTGGCCTTTAACCCTGGTTTCTGGCAAACAGCTCTTATAACCCTTGGAATTACCTGAGTATTAGCAGTGTATTTTGTCATTCATAAGGAGCCCCTTTTGAGTCCACCCGAGCTTTTGCTAATGAGGTGACATATGCCATCTCAGGATGGGGCTGGTCACTAGGAAAGCCAAGTGATTGGAAGGAACTTTCAGCCCCACCAAGAGACCCTTGGGAAGGGGAGAAAAAGCATTGCAGATCAAGCTCAATAAAAATTCTAAAATGAGATTTGATAAGTTTTCATATTCATGAACATCCACATGCTGGGAGGGTGCTGTACCCTAGATCCACTGGAACAAAGGCTCTTCCAGTTTGGGACCCTTTCTTCCAGACCTTACCCTATGTACCTCTTCATCTGACTAGTCATGTGCATCCTTTATAACATCTTTTATAAGTTGGTAAACCTAAGTAAATATCTTCTAAAGAACAAAAATTTCACCTGAGTAAATTTGAAGATCTAATTGGTTTTATTAATTGATTCTTGACTCAGGAAATATCTCATCTGGCAAGTAGAGGGGAGCTCTGAGGTATTGTACAAAATGGAAGGTTTTTATAGGAAGGATGGTGGGACAAGGAAGTTATTAGCCAAAGAAAAGATTGTTTCAGTCAAGGTCAATTTCTGTCAAGGGGACGGGCAGGGGTTTTTACGAGCTGGATTACCTCATCCTCTTTTGGGGAACGGAGAGGGCTCCTGTGACAAATTACCTCTGGTGCTGACCAGAAAATTCCTGACTGACCATTTAAGACTACACTTCCGTGGGAGGTTGAAACTGCACTTAGGCTAGATATTAAGCCCCTGTTTGTTGACTTGGCCTAAATGACTCCATTTTGGGCCTGTAATTTTCTTTTTTTTTTTTCTTTTTTCTTTTTCTTTTCACCCACTCTCCCCTCCCTCCCTCCCCCACTTCAATACACATTTTATTCTCAGATTAAGAGTCTCTTATGCCTTTCCTCCTTCCCTCTCTTTAACTTTTTTCCCCTTCCCCCCACCATGATCTTCTGTTAAGTTTCTCAGGATCCACATAAGAGTGAAAACATATGGCATCTATCTTTCTCTGTATGACTTATTTCACTTAGCATAACATGCTCCACTTCCACCCACGTTGCTACAAAAGGCCATATTTCATTCTTTCTGATTGCCAAGTAGTATTCTATTGTGCATATAAACTGCAACTTCTTGACCATTCATCAGATGATGGACATTTAGGCTTTTTCCATAATTTGGCTATTGTTGAAAGTGCTGCTATAAACATTGGGGTATAAGTGCCCCTATGCTTCAGCACTCCTGTATCCCTTGGGTAAATTCCTAGCAGTGCTATTGCTGAGTCATAGGGTAGTTCTATTTCTAATTTTTTGAAGAACCTCCACGCTGTTTTCCAGAGTGGGTGCACCAGTTTGCATTCCCACCAACAGTGCAAGAGGGTTCCTATTTCTCCACATCCTCTCCAGCATCTATAGTCTCTTGATTTGTTCATTTTAGCCACTCTGACTGGCATGACGTGATATCTCAGTGTGGTTTTGATTTGTATTTCCCTGATGAGGAGTGATGTTGAGCATCTTTTCATGTGCCTGTTGGCGATATGGATGTCTTCTTTAGAGATGAGTCTATTCATGTCTTCTGTCCATGTCTTCACTGGATTATTGGTTTTTCAGGTCTGCAATTTGGTAAGTTCTTTATAGATTTTGGATACTAGCCATTTGTCTGATATGTCGTTTGCAAATATCTTTTCCCATTCCATCAGTTTCCTTTTAGTTTTGTTGATTGTTTCCTTTGCAGTGCAGAAGCTTTTTATCTTCATGAGGTCCCAATAGTTCATTTTTGCTTTTAATTTCCTTGCCTCTGGAGATGGGTCGAGTAAGAAATTGCTGCAGCTGAGATCACAGAGGTTTTTCCTGCTTTCTCCTCTAGGGTTTTGATTGTTTCCTGTCTCACATTCAGGTCCTTCATCCATTTTGCATTTATTTTTGTGAATGGTATAAGAAAGTGGTCTAGTTTCATTCTTCTGCATGTTGCTGTCCAGTTCTCCCAGCACCATTTGATAAAGAAACAGTCTTTTTTCCATTGGATATTATTCCTGCTTTTTCAAAGATTAGTTGGCCATAGTTTTGTGGGTCCAACTCTGGAGTCTCTACTTGATTCCATTGGTCTATGTGTCTTTTTTGTGCCATACCATGCTGTCTTGATGACTGCAGCTTTGTAATAGAGGCTAAAGTCTGGGATTGTGATGCTTCCTGCTTTGGTCTTCTTTGTCAATATTACTTTGGCTATTTGGGGTCTTTTGTGGTTCCATACAAATTTTAGGATTGCTTGTTCTAGCTTTGAGAAGAATGCTGGTGCATTTTGATTGGGATTGCATTGAATGTGTAGATAGCTTTGGGTAGTATTGACATTTTAACAATATTTATTCTTCCAATCCATAAGCATGGAATGTTTTCCCATTTCGTTGTATCTTCTTCAATTTCCTTCATAAGCTTTCTATAGTTTTCAGTATACAGATCTTCTACATCTTTGGTTACGCTTATTCCTAAGTGTTTTATGATTCTTGGTGCAATTGTGAATGGTATAAGTTTCTTTATTTGTCTTTCTGTTGCTTCATTATTAGTGTATAAGAATGCAACTGATTTCTTTACATTAATTTTGTATCCTGCGACTTTGCTGAATTCATGTATCAGTTCCAGGAGACTTTTGGTGGAGTCTATCAGGTTTTCCATGTATAGTATCATGTCATCTGCAAAAGTGAAAACTTGATTTCATCTTTGCCAATTTTGATCCTTTGATTTCCTTTTGTTGTCTGATTGCTGATGCTAGGACTTCCAACACTATGTGAAACAACAGCGGTGAGAGTGGACATCCCTGTTGTGGTCCCGATCTTAGGGGGAAAGCTCTCAGTTTTTCCCCACTGAGGATGATGTTAGCTGTGGGCTTTTCATAAATGGCTTTCATAATGTTTAAGTATGTTCCTTCTATCCCGACTTTCTCGAGAGTTTTTATTAAGAAAGCATGCTGAATTTTGTCAAATGCTTTTTCTGCATCGATTGACAGGATCATATGGTTCTTATCTTTTCTTTTATTAATGTTATGTATCACACTGATTGATTTGTGAATATTGAACCAGCCCTGCATCCCAGGAATGAATCCCACTTGATCATGGTGAATAATTCTTTTTATATGTTGTTGAATTTGATTTGCTAGTATCTTATTGAGAATTTTGCACCCATATTCATCGGGGATATTTGGCCTGTAGTTCTCTTTTTTTGTGGGGTCTCTGACTGGTTTGGGAATCAAAGTAATGCTGGCTTCATAGAATGAGTGTGGAAGTTTTTCTTCCCTTTCTATTTTTGGAACCGCTTGAGAAGGATAGGTATTATCTCTGCTTTAAATGTCTGGTAGAATTCCCCTGGGAAGCCATCTGGTCCTGGACTCTTATTTGTTGGGAGATTTTTGATAACTGATTCAATATCCACTGGTTATGCATCTGTTCAAGGTTTCTATTTCTTCCTGTTTGAGTTTTGGAAGTGTGTGGGTGCTAAGGAATTTGTCCATTTCTTCCAGGTTGTCCAGTTTGTTGGCATATAATTTTTCATGGTATTCCCTGATAATTGCTTGTATTTCTGAGGGATTGGTTATAATAATTCCAATTTCATTCATGATTTTATCTATTTGGGTCATCTCCCTTTTCTTTTTGAGAAGCCTGGCTACGGGTTTATCAATTTTGTTTATTTTTTCAGAAAAGAAACTCTTGGTTTCATTGATCTGCTCTACAGTTTTTTTAAATTCTATATTGTTTATTTCTGCTCTGATCTTTATTATGTCTCTTCTTCTGCTGGGGTTGGGGTGTGTTTGCTTTCTGCTTCTATTTCCTTAGGTGTACTGTTAGATTTTGTATTTGGGATTTTTCATGTTTCTGGAGATAGGCCTGGATTGCAATGTATTTTCCTCTCAGGACTGCCTTCGCTTCATCCCAAAGCATTTGGATTGTTGTATTTTCATTTTCATTATTTCCATGTATTTTTTAATTTCTTCTCTAATTGCCTGGTTGACCCATTCATTCTTTAGTAGGGTGTCCTTTAACCTCCATGCTTTTGGAGGTTTTCCAGACTTTATCCTGTGGTTGATTTCAAGCTTCATGGCATTGTGGTCTGAAAGTATTCATGGTATGATCTCAATTATTTTATACTTATGAAGGGCTGTTTTGTGACCCAGTCAGTATAATGATCTATCTTGGAGAATGTTCCATGTGCACTCAAGAAGAAAGTATATTCTGTTGCTTTGGGATGCAGAGTTATAAATATATCTGTCAAGTCCATCTGGTCCAATGTATCATTCAGGGCCCTTGTTTCTTTATTGATCCTGTGTCTAGAGGATCTATCCATTGTTGTTAGTAGAGTATTAAAGTCCCCTGCAATTACCACATTCTAATCAATAAGGTTGCTTATGTTTGTGATTAATTGTTTTATATATTTGGGGGCTCCCATCTTTGCATAGACATTTATAATTGTTAGCTCTTCCTGATGGATAGATCCTGTAATTATTATATAATGCCCTTCTTCATCTCTTGGTACTGCCTTTAATTTAAAGTTCAGTTTTTCTGATATAAATATGGCTATTCCAGCTTTCTTTTGACTTCCATTAGCATGATAGATAATTCTCCATCCCCTCACTTCCAATCTGAAGGTGTCCTCAGATCTAAAATGAGTCTCTTGTAGGCGACAGATAGATGGACCTTGGTTTTTTATCCATTCTGATACCCTATGTTCTTTAGTTGGAGCATTTAGTACATTTACATTGTGTTATTATTGAAAGATATGGGTTTAGAGTCATTGTGATATCTGTAGGTTTCATGCTTGTAGTGATGTCTCTGGTACTTTGTGTTCCTTGAATCATTTCACTCACAGAGTCCCCCTTAGGATCTCTTGTAGGGCTGGTTTAGTGGTGATGAATTCCTTCAGTTTTTGTTTGTTTGGAAAAACCTTTCTCTCTCCTATTCTGAATGACAGACTTGCTGGATAAAGGATTTTTGGCGGCATATTTTTTTCTGTTCATCACGTTGAAGATTTCCTGCCATTCCTTTCTGGCCTGCCAAGTTTCAGCAGATAGGTCTGCTACTACCCTTATGTGTCTACCTTTTTATGTTAGGACCCATTTACCCTAGCTTCTTTCAGAATTCTCTGTTTATCCTTGTATTTTGCCAGTTTCACTATGAGATGTCATGCAAAAGATCAATTCAAGTTAAGTTTGAAAGGATTTCTCTGTGCCTCTAGTATTTCAATGCCTTTGTCCTTCTCCAGATCAGGGAAGTTCTCAGCTATGATTTTTTCAAGTTCACCTTCAGCCCCTTTCTCTCTTCCTCTTCGGAATTCCTATTATACAGATATTGTTCCATTTGATTGCATTACTTAGTTCTCTAATTCTGCCCTCATACGCCTGGATTTTTTTATCTCTCTTTTTCTCAGCTTCCTATTTTTCCGTAATTTTATCTTCTAATTCACCTATTGTCTCTTCTGCCTCTTCAATCCGTGCTATGGCCGCCTCCATTTTATTTTGCACCTCATATAGCATTTTTTAATTCTTCATGACTATTTTTTAGTCCCTTGATCTCTGTAGCAATATATTCTCTGCTGTCCTCTACACTTTTTTCAAGCCCAGCTATTAATTTTATGACTATTATTCTAAATTCTTGTTCTGTTATATTGCTTATATCAGTTTTGATCAGTTTGTTAGAGTTTGCTACTTCCTGGAGTTTCTTTTGGGAAGAATTCATCCATTTCATCATTTTTGGCTAGTACCTACAATAGCTCCAAACTGCAGGGCACTTCCCTTGTGCTGTCCAGAGAAACTTGTGTTGGTGGGCGGGGCCGCAGTCAGACCCAATGTCAGCCCCCATCCCACCCCTGGGGCCACAGTCAGCCTGGTGTGTACCTTATCTTCCCCTCTCCAAGGGGCAGGACTCACTGTGGAGTGGTGTGGCCCCTGTCTGGGCTGCTTGCACACTGCAGGGTTGTGGTGCTGTTTCTATGGGATCTGGCCAAAGGTGTATTAGATGGGGTGGATCTGCAAGGTGCACAGGGGCGGGAGGGGCAGGCTTTGAGGTCAGTGGTCCCTTGTGAGAGGAGCCCTGCAGCACCGGGAGGGAGGCAGACATATCGGAGGGATGGATCCACAGAAGCACATAGTTGGCCGTTTGTGTGGTGCAAGCAATTTCCGAGTCGGGAAGTGGTTCCCTTTGGGATTTCGGCTGGGGGATGGGAGAGGGAAATGGCACTTGCCAGAGCTTTGTCCCCCCCCTACCCCCCCAGCCCCAGCTCTGTCCTTCTGGGACTCAACAATTCTCCCTCCCAGAGTCCTGTCGCCCTCCATGCTCTCTGAGAACAGAGCTTTTGACTTTTAACATTCCAGATGCTAAGTCCCACTGGCTGTCAGAACTCATGCAGTCCGGCCCCACCACTTTTGCAAGCCAGATTTTGGGGGTCTGCCTTGCCCAGCGGGCTGCCAGTCCACCGCCCCGGCTCCCTCCTGCCAGTTCGTGTAGCATGCACCACCTCTCCACCCTTCCTACCCTCTTCCGTGGGCCTCTTGTCTACGCTTGGCTCCGGAGAGTCATTCTCTGATTTTCTTTTTCACATAGCTGAGTTCTGTGAGCCATTATAGTGGGGGCAGTCATGTAACCAAACTCAAGCAGTTGAGGACAAACACAACAGTCCTAGTTGAAGTATATGCTTTATTGCTTGTTCAGTCTCAGACCTGGGCAAGTTTAGTTTCCTAAGATGCCCAGAAAAGACCTCCCATACATCAAAGTGGGCTTGGTGCAAGCTTTTTCTTCGGACCTGCCCTAACTCTGGTTAAAGTTATGGGTAGCAGCCTCAACCAGTTTTCCTGAGTTTCTTGACAAAACTTAGCTAAAGTTTTCTTAAAGTTCTGTTATGTCTGGGGCGCCTGGGTGGCTCAGTCGATTGAGTGTCCGACTTCAGCTCAGGTCACGATCTCACGGTTCGTGAGTTCGAGCCCCGCGTCAGGCTCTGGGCTGATGGCTCAGAGCCTGGAGCCTGCTTCCGATTCTGTGTCTCCTTCTCTCTCTGCCCCTCCCCCATTCATGCTCTGTCTCTGTCTCAAAAATAAATAAACATTAAAAAAAATTAAAAAAAAATAAAGTTCTGTTATGTCTCACACTTTCTGGATAACTGTGTTCTCCAGGCAACCTGTAGCTCCATTTTATCTCTAGAGCATGGAGCACACCCATGGTTATTTTAGAGGCAATTCTGGTCCATTATCATTTTGTATTTTTTTGGGAAGACCAAACCTAGGAATCACCCCCTTGACAACCTAATTTGCTTTTTCATTTCTACAAGGAGAAGCTTTCATCCATCCAGTTGATGAGGAAGCATAAGGCAAACTGAGGGCAAAAGCACAAGCTAACAATACCACCCCCACCCAGGTGGGATATGTGTGCTATTCTTCAGGCACTCCTGACTGTCCAAGAACAAAGGAAAGGGGAAAACCAATGATTAACTGATAACACAGGACCCCAGTCTCCGTTAGTTTACAAATGTCTTAGTAAATTACAAGAAAAAGGCAATCTTGTCAATAGCCTAATCTCCAGGAACTCCCTACTGTCTTAATGATAATGCTTTGGTAAAGAGGAAAATAACTGTAGTTTGACAATAGCTAGGCCTCCAGTATCCTGTGAGTTTTCTTTAGCATGTGAAAATCCCTGTAATAAACTTCCTCTTGACTCTATCTCCAACTCCATAGTATATAACTACTAACTCTTCACAGCTCCAGTGCATCTCTTCCTGCCCCCAGGTCCTGTCCTCTTGCTTTAATAAAATCACCCTTTTTGCACCAAATAGGTCTCAAAAATTCTTTCTTGGCCATTGGCTCTGGACCCCACCATCACTCCAAAACCCCATCACAGTGAAAGTATCTATGAAAATCAGGAGGTATTTATATCTTCCAGAGGCAGTAGGCATAACTGAAATCCACCTGCCTATCTATCCCATGTAAAGTTCCTCTAGCTGTATAGCTTTGGCTAGAGGTAGAATCAGCAGGTTAATTTGTATATCTTTTTTTTTTTTTTTTTTACACAGTACATACATTTTTGTACAGCTTCCTTTATGAGGTCTCTCAATCTTTCTGAGCAGCTTACAGGCATGAAGATTGTATAAAATGTTATGCCCAGAATTCGTGATCCCCAAAGACCACCAGGGAGCCGAGTCCGATGTAAAAGCAAAAGAGCCTTTATTTGAGCTAGCTCCAGCTGAATCCCCTACCTGCACCGACACAGCAGTGAGATGGGGGGGGGGGGGGGGGGCGGGAGCGAGTTTCAAAAGGACAAAGGTTTTATTGGGGCCTAGGGGCAGTTGGTGAGGTAATGGCTGTGGCCTCAGCCGATTGGCTGGGGAAGGGTCTGAGTCCTGTTAGGCAGGTGAGCGGGAGGTTACTCAAGGGGAGGAGGCGTGGTCAAGGTGAAGGACACAGCACAAGATAGAGTCGGCCGGCGTAGGCCCACCCTTTCATAAACATGGGCTGTTGTGGCAATATTCTCTTAAGTTTACTTCAAGTTGTCTGTTTTCAGATTGCAGGGCTTCAAGAAAAAGGACAGCTCTAGCCCAAGTCAAAGAATGGGAGAAAATTAGAAACCTTAGTTTGGAGAATCATAGCCAGATAATCAGTGAAACCAGAACAATTCAGGATCCAGCCCAGTTTCAAAGGCAAACAACAAACCCTCAGATACAATTAATCAGAACTAGAATCTAACATTCACAGAGGTGTGTTACTGAAATGTAATTTTTCTCTCTAAAATCACCCGCATTTCCAACCAAAGATAGACAAATTAAAACTAATTTGTTGTAAAACAAGTACAGTTTTAATGAACTTGGCCTATATATTTACATAGTGAGGCAAGAAATAGTGATTGGACATATAGGCTCTTTTAAATCTACTTTGCTGGAACTTTTCATAACGAATTTCAGATTGAACGGTTAACAGCTTCTCGAGGCTCAGAAGCCAAGCCAAATACTTGCTATCAGATTTGCCAAAATACCTGTAGATTTTGGATACTTCCTCTCTTCTTGAGGTCCTAAAAATATCTTGTTCCCAAGTATGACAGGAAGTAACCTTCCTTACTTACCTGGTATGGCTCCCTGGAAACTTGTAAGCAAGGAACCAGGTCAATTTTTTCAAGGGGCTCACTGGCTCCATAAAATCAACTCTAGTTCCTTAAAGCTGTCTGATCATATCTGTGCCTATGCATGTCTCTCCCAAATAGGATATTCCTGTCAAAGCCTTGGTAATATGACCAATGTGTCCAATGGTATTCTGTTACAAGGAGAACAAATTTTTATTGAATTCATGCAAATAACTACAATTGCCATAAAAGTAAGAATACTCACTGAGTTTCCAAATTCTGGAGTGATTAGATAGGGAGAAAAAGATAAATGTTTAATATTTGTTTACAAAGTAATATTTTACCAAATTTTTCTAAGTCATAGGTAACTTAAGAGAAAATGTTTCCCTAATCTGGAAGAGCAAACATTAGAGAACCAACAATGTTTCAAACAAGAGTCATAAAAATTATAATTATCTCAATTAATTCAGTCCCAAGTTACTAATTCTTGTTCTGTTTGAATGCAATTTTTTTTCTGTTAGTTCCAGAAATTCTTACTCGGTTTAGTTTTATGATCTTAACAGTATCAGGAGCAAATACTTTTTGACAGTATTTGTCAAAAATCATTTCCATGAATCTCCTTGAAAATAAAACACATTTGCAAAAGCATCAGGACAATAACTGTAAATGACAAAAGACTCAAAAATAACCATAGTTGAGGATCTGATGAGAGTACATTACAATCCAGTTGACAAGGAAATGTGTGACACATTTCAATAACTAGAATTACAGTTGATGACATTATCTCAGGACATACTAAGACTTTAGAAATTTCATATAATTTCTGGAATAGTTACAGCATTTACCCACACAACATACATAACCTTAGAAGATTTATCATTTGTGTCACAATGCTTCCCAATGTAACTTAACATAGAAAAGAAACAAGCCTACTTAGTCCAAAAGACTTTTTAGAATTTGAATTTTGGAGAAGTCAGTTAAAAACCTCAGAAAGTTTTAATGTGCATGCCTAAATGAGATCACAGATATACAAAAGTTAATAGTTAATAATCTATTTAACCAATGTGGCAGTGACAGATTCTACAGAAGTTTACATAGTTGTTAGCAAATCGTGGCTCTTTTTATTTAAGTTTTTGTTTTAATTCCAGTTAGTTAACATGCACTTTATATTAGTTTCAGGTGTATAGTATAACTGTCAGCACAGGGCCTGATGCTGAACCCAAACTCACCAACCTGGATATCACAACCTGAGTCCAATTCAGATTCTTAACTGACTGAGCCACCCAGCTGCCCCTAATTTAATTTAAACTTTTAAAATGTGTTTATTTATTTTGAGAGAGAGAGGAAGCATGAGTTGGGGAAGGGCAGAGAGAGAGGGAGAGTGAGAATCCCAATCAGGCTCCATTCTGTCAGCACAGACCCCAATGTGGGGCTTGATCTCACAAACCCTGAGATCATGACCTGAGCTGAAATCATGAGTCAGGTGCTTAACTGGCTGAGGCACCCAGATGCTCCTAATTTAAATTTTATTAAAGTAGGCTCTGCACCCAACATGGGGCTTGAATTTACAACCCTGAGATTAAAAGTCACATTCTCTACCGACTGAGCCAGTCAAGTGCCTCAAAACTTAGCTCTTTTAATATTGAGAAGATTCAGTTTTCTTAATTAAAGACCTGATAAAGAGAAAACATAGAAAGTTTGTTTTTACTGGGCATATAAAGAAAAAAATCATTGTTTACAATTTCTTATCAAGAGGAATTCAATAATCTAAGAAAACTTTGTCATTTTAAAGGAGAGAAAAATCGAATTCCAAGCCTATATACCAGTATTCTTTTAATTTTTTTGAAGTTTTTAAATGTTTTTATTTATTTTTGAGAGAGAGACAGAGCAAGTGGGAAAGGGGAGAGAGAGAGAGGGAGACACAGAATCTGAAGCAGTCTCCAGGCTCTGAGCTGTCAGCACAGAGCCCAACCCGGGGCTCAAACTCATGAGCTGTGAGATCATGACCTGAGCTGAAGTCAAACACTTGACTGAGCCATCCAGGCTCCCCTGTATTCTTTTATTTTTTTAATGTATTTATTTATTTTGGGAGAGAGAGAGAGTGAGCATGAGCAGGGGAGGGGCAGAGAAAGAGGGAGAGAATCCTAAGCAGGCTCTGTGCTATCAGCACCAAGCCTAACTCACGGGCTCTACCAACTGAGCCAGCCAGGTGCCACTAAACAGTCTCATTTTAGGACAAAATGACTCTATTTTTTCTCAAAAAGTGTATTCCCAGGGGCACATGCATGGCTCAGTTGGTTAAGCCTCTTACTCTTGATTTTGGCTTAGGTCATAATCTTGTGGTTCCTGAGATCAAACTCCAAGCTGGGCTCTGCTCTGTACTGACATTCTCTCTCCCCCCTCTCTCTGCTCCTTCCCTGCTCACTCTCTCTCTTTTTCTCTCTCAAAATAAGTAAATAAATTTAAAAAGTATTTCTATTCCTCATATCTTTCTTACCCCTTGCATATAGGGTTATTTCCCCTATTTTTTCCAGTGGTCTTAATTACTGGACATTTATTAGAATTCTTAGTACTAGTAAAAACTAAGTGGTAAACAATTGTGAACTCTGTGATACCAGGATTCTTTACATAGGCAAATTTATGAATACATCTTATGATTTCTAGGGATATGTATTTCTCCATAGTACAATCTTTCTATAAACATAAAATACATTTACTAACAGACCCAAATCGATCTTTAGTTTCTCTATGACAAAAGTAGATAAACCTATGTTTAATCATCAAAATTTCAGTATTTTATCTCACTTGGAAAAGACTTAGATACCTAGCGAATTCAACTCAATTTATCATTTAAATTTTTAAAATTCTAAGTTACCAAGGATTTTGGAAACTATTTAAAAGTTTACCTATATAAACCATTTATCTATTTAACCTACTTGTTCTTAACAAGCACTCATGAAAACTTCATGAGATAGACAAAACCAACCATCATTTTAAGTTATTTTTGCTGACAAATTCAACAGATACAACATGAATTTAATAAACTTAGATAGAATAAAAGTTGAGTATCTGTATTATATTATATTTGATGCTAAGTCCAAAAGACATGCCTATTTTAATTAAACCAACAAGCTTACACTTTACCAGAGATTATCCCAGATCACATCAACCTGAAAACCACTTGAGGTAGTTACTATCTTTCTGAGTTTTAGAATGCCCAATTATAGTTCTTGTCTTCAAGTTAACTAAATAGAGCTCTTTTAGAATTAATTTTAGCAATACCATCTGGAGGTAGAAAATACCTTATATAGACAGACACAACAAAAATGTTACAGTTAAGAGTTGTATTTATCTTTGATAAGTACCTTATGAAATCTGTGGGATAGATTTTGAGCAAGGATGATTTTCTAGGCTGTATTTTAAAAAGGCCTGTTTTGGGGCACTTGGGGGCTCAGTCAGTTAAGCATCCAGTTTCAGCTCAGGTCATGATCTCACAGTTCATGAGTTGGAACCCTGCATCAGGCTCTGTGCTGACAGCACAGCAGCCTGGAGCCTGCTTCAAATTCTGTGTCTTTCTCTCTCTCTGGCCCTCCCCTGCTCATGCTGTCTCTCTCTCTCTCTCTCTCTCTCTCTCTCAAAAATAAGTAAACATTAAAAAAAAATTAAAAGGCCTCTTTTTCCCCTTTTTTTCCTTCAATCTTAGGAATGGGGAATGATCTAGATAAAACTTCCCAGAGAATCTGGGGGGCTTTGAATTGTTTCTGAGGCTATATTTCTAGTTTTTGCAAAGATTTGTAAGATAAGGATAGTTGCTTTCAATCCCTCTAGGAATTGGGTTGCAACTCAAATGACATCATAGGTTGATCTACCCATCTGATTACATTTATCTCAATTTGTTTCTATCCCTCTGGGTACATGTTTCTAATTTGGATTTAGGAGAGAAGGCCTTTAAAAAATTTCCTATCAGGTTCTGATTATCAGCTTCCAGTCTGGTCAACTTTTGACTACAGAGTTATCATTGCATTCCCAATGTAAGGAGGAGAATTTTTATTTTAATGCCTTGTTCTCCAGCATCTCATTTTATGGATAAGAAGAACGTAGAGCAGTAAGAAATACTGCTTCAGGGGGTGATATTTTTAAGCTCAATTTTGTCACTATTCCAGAAAGTTTCAGTTTCTTGCATGAATAGTATCCTGTCGATGTTTTTTTTTTTTAATTTTTTTTAATTTACATCCAAGTTAGTTAGCATATAGTCCTGTCAATGTGTTTTACAAGCTTCCAAATACCAAACTTTGTATCGTGCTCAGATTGTTTAGTTAATAGGCGGCTTTCTGGAGTTAGGTGTACAAATACATGAATTAGGTATTCCAAAGGATCTTCATTTAGACCATTTGAGTGTTAAAATAATCTTTAGTATAATCCTAAATTGTTTTCTTTCTTTCTTTCTTTCTTTTTTTTTTTTTTTATCCCAGTAACATGTACCTGGTGCGTGCTTCCAGTGATCCAGGGGGCTCTTGCTTCTTTCACTTGGGGACTTCTAGGTTCCACCTGAATAAGCATTTAATCCACCAGGGCATTCACCTAAGGGGCTCTTTTAAAACAAGAACAATAACAAACAAACAAACAACCTTTCCTCTGATCTGGATATCTGTTGAGGATTTGCCCCCAGCAGCCAAGGTCTATGATAAGGGCTAGTTGGAGACACAGACTCAACTGTTCTTAGCCTACTGAAAATTTTCTTCTCTAGAGAGTAGACAAGTAAGCTCTTAAAAGCTGTTAAGAATGCCCACTCAGGTTGTTCAGGTATAGCGCCCTGGAACCTCTCTACAGACAATTTCCAGAACATGAGATTTATCTTACTGACTCCAATGATCAGGCATCTCCAATCAGCCTCCAGGACTTGCAACTCCTCAGATTCCCTAACAAGACTAGATCAGATAGCTGTGCAGATTCTGAGCCTTCCCCCTCCCATCCATAGAGGCAGAGCCCTAAAGCAGATTTGTGCCAATTACTTGCCACTCATTTCTCCAAAGTGCTCTCCAATTAAAATGTCCTAAGCAGCTACTGAGCCCATTCAGAGATTCAGGGTGTACAAATCTGACAAATCAGGTACCAAGATGGATTCTCCTATGCCCTTCCCTACAGATTCCTCAGCAACATAGATTAGTTCATCCCCCAACCCTCCACCCTCACTATGTAGCCAGCTGGGAGCTGGGGGAACTAAAAGGGGTTAGGTGAGAGGCCTCATCTGGGTCACAAAAATTTGTAAACAGACAAGCAGTTTGGTGCTTGAGTGCAGTAAATTGAACAGAGCCCAATGAAATGTTGAAAGCCCAATAAAATAAAAAGCTTTTTATTACTTGCTAAAAGTAAGAAGACAAGGAGATAGGTCTTAAAGTGTTGGAGAAGTAAATAAAGTATGCCAAAGATGGCCGACGGAGCTAAAACAGACTCTGGTCTCTAGCTTAGAGACCCCTCCTCCAGGTTCTTCTTCCTTTGTTTGCTGTACATGCGAAAACCCCCACAGATATGGATGCTGACGACTATAAATTACCCTCCCCACTTGCATTCTGGGCTCAGACCTTTGGAGAAACTGTCTCCTCTGAGCCCGCCGGTGTTAAATAAATCTCCAATCCACCAAGACCTCTGAGTGCCACTTGGTTTTTCTGCCAGCGTTCCAGTCTGGTTCTGTAACATACTTGGCTCCCTGACTGGGAAACCCAACCGTGCTGGCCCATTGTTGCCACCGGTTTGGGAGAACAGCGAGATGGTGATGGAGCAAGGGATTGCAAGGGAGAAGGCATGCCCTGCCTGAATTTCAGCAGTCTCCTTCTCGGTTGCCTTGGGGTGGCCCCACTCTGTTATTCCCGCCGAACTCAAGAGACCTGGTAGGTGAGGACCTGGACCTGACATCAGAACCGGTAAGGCTGGGGCCCCAAAGAAGTCAGGCCCACCCAAAAGGGTGGAAGGGGGACCTGATCAATCCCTGGAGGCCTTAATAGGTCTCACAGGTAGAGAATTTTGCAGGAGTGAATATAATAGACTCTGATGTGTGTGTGTGTGTGTGTGTGTGTGAATGTGCAGCTCAGCCAGGCTTGCCAGTCAAGTTCGTGGCTCCATGGATGGGCACTCTTAAGGTCCCCAAAAGTCTGCGGAATCTGAATGGGCTCTCCTGTGTCATGGTGAGCATATAAAGTCTAGGGTGGTATTGGATCAGATGCCAATCTCAAGTCACAAAGCTTAGGCCACTACAGCCAAACCTCACCTAAAGTTTCCTTCAGGAATGTGACCAGAGGAGTATCTGATTGGTTCTCTATCCAAGGGGATACCCTCCCTTTGTCTGTCTTTGTGACACCAAACACGAGAAAGAAATTAATAATGGGATCAAAACAGAGTAAGCCTACGATTTTAGAGGTCATGCTCAAAAATTTTAAAAAGGGATTTTCAGGTGAGTACAGGGTGAACATGACACCAAGGAAGTTAAGGACCTTTTGTGAACTAGAATGGCCCATATTCAATGTAGGATGGCCCCCCAGAAGGGACATTAGATGCTCAAATAGTGCAGCGGGTTTTGCTAATAGTCACTGGGAACCCAGGCCACCCTGATCAATTTCCATACATTGACTCCTGGCTTGAAATTGCCAAAAATCCCCCGACTTGGGTTCCATTCATCATTAGCAAGAGGAGCCAGAAAAAGGTTTTAACCACTTTATCTGGAGGCTCACCCAGGGAGCCAAAGAAGCGACCCACCACTCTTCTAATATTTAAAGGGGACGTGGCGGAAGATATTGTTTTTCTGCCTCCTTATGACTCGCCAAGCTCCCTCCCCACTGCTCCTGAGCTTGAAACTCCTCTCCCATATGTCTCTCCACCACAGCGGTAGTCGCTACTGCCACTGCAGTTGCTGCCACAGTTGCCATTGCAGTCACCGCTGCCACCGCCACTGCCACCACAGTTGCTATTGCAGCAATCACCAAGGCAGTGGTGGCCACTGCCTCCGCCACTGCAGTCGGCACCTCCCATCTCCCCAACCCTCTCAGACCCAGAGAACCCTCCCCCACAAGGGCCAGCACCCAGACTGTGCCCCAGACCCAGACCTAATGCTCTTCAAATGCCTGTAAGGGAGATGAGAGAGCCTGAAAGACAGAATGAGGATGAACAGTCCAGCCCAGCTGTTCCATGATGTATTATCAACCTTTCTCTACAACCGACCTCCTCAACTGGAAACACAACACTCCATCATACTCTGAAAAGCCACAAACAATGGTCAACTTGATGGAGTCCCTCTTCCAGACCCACTGACTGACTCTGTTTAATACAGAAGAAAGAAGAAGGAGAGAAACACGACAGTACCTAGAAGATCACGCACCTCCGGGGATTAATGACCCTGCAGTCTGGGCTCAAGCTGCCACACCTGAAGAATGCCCAACATGGGATTTCACCACAGAAGAAGGACAGGCCCACATCTGAGGATTCCAGGAAGCCCTCCTCCGGGGAGTCTGAGCTGGAGCCAGAAAGCCCATGAACATGACTAAAATATCATCAGTCATGCAGCAACCTGGGGAGTCTCCCAGAGACTACTATGAAAGATTATGTGAAGCATACTGTGAATATATCCCGTTTGACCCTGAGGCACCAGAAAGTCAACAGATGGTAAATACCTCTTTTGTGGCACAGGCTGCCCCAGATATCAGAAGAAAACTCCAGAAGTTGGAGGCCTTTGCCGGGATGAATATCACTCAGCTGATAGAGGTCACCAATAAAGTTTTCATGAACAGAGAAGTTGCAACCGAAAGAGAAGCAGAGAAAAGACTAAAAAAAGAAGGCCACCGTTCTTGCAGCAGCACTAAAAGAAACATCCACTGAGGAGACAGGACGACCCCAACCACCAAAAGGGGGGGGGGGGAAGCCCAGAGCCTCCTTAGCAAGGTATCAATGTGCATACTGCAGAGAAGGGACACTGGAAGAATGAATGTCCGAATCGGAAGGGGCCCTCAAAACCCAGCCGATATGGGCAGGAACCTCAAGGCAAGAATCTCATTGGTCTGGCTGGGGTAGAATCACACTGAGGGGGACTGGGCTCTTTCTCTCTTGGCCCCAGCGAGCCCATGGTCGAAATGAAGGTAGGGGGCTGAACAATAACTTTCATGGTTGACACTGTGGCTGAATATTCTGCTGTTACTTCCCTGGTGGCACCCTTAAGCCAAAAGAAAGCAACTATACTTGGGGCTACTGGGACACGGACGATGCAACAGCCCTTCTGTCAAGCTCGACAATGTGAACTTGGGGGTCACAAGGTCCGGCATGAGTTCCTCTACTTACCTGACTGCCCAATTCCTCTCCTGGGCTGGGATCTGCTTTCCAAACTTGGGGCCCAGATAACTTTTGAACCCACTGAACACACTAGCCTCCAATTAAACCCAAGGCAGAAGGAAACCCTGGTCTTAGCAATTACCCTGCCAAGGGAGGAAGAATGGAGACTATTCCGCACCCAGGCCCTACCCTATAGCCGCTCAGAATTCAGGCTTACATTCCGCTCCATTTGGGTTGAAGATAACCCACCTGGACTAGCTTGGAGTCAGGCCCCCATCATTGTTGACCTGATCCCTGGAGCCCAACCTTAGAGACAAAGGCAGTACCCCCTTCTACTCGAGGCTAGATGGGTATACAAGAGCACCTGACCAAGCTCAGAGAAGCAGGTATTCTAATTGAGTGCCAATCAGCTTGGAATACCCTGCTCTTGCCAGTCAAGAAGCCAGGAGGAGGATACCGACCAGTAGAGGAATTGAGGGCCATTAACAAAGTGACTGTTTCCTTACACCCAATGGTTCTGAACCTATATACTCTCCTCAGCCAGATTCCGGAGTGAGCCAGATGGTTTACATGCCTTGACCCAAAGGATGCTTTCATCTGCCTCTGCCTGGCTCCTTAAAGTCAACCATTGTTTGCCTTTGAATGGGCTGAGCCCATTACAGGGCGCCAGATGCAGCTGACCTGGACACCACTTCCCCAAGGTTTCAAAAACTCGCCTACTCTTTTTGGGGAAGCACTAGCTGCAGACCTCGCTGATTTTCCGAGGGAAACCACAAGGTGTGTCCTCCTCCAATATGTATACGATCTCCTCCTTGCCAGCAACACCCAAGAAGACTGTATGAAAGTTACCAAGACCCTCCTGCAGCTCTTATCCTACTTGGGGTACCAGGCCTCTTGGAAAAAGGCAGATTTGTCAGCAGCAGGTCTGATACTTAGCCTTCCTCCTCACAAAAGGAAAAAGAGAACTAGGACCAGAAAGGAAGAAAGTTATCACCACACTGCCACAGCCCCAAACAAAATGAGGCTTGCGTGAATTTTTAGGGGCCACAGGGTTCTGTTGCATTTGGATTCCCAGATTCTCAGCCATAACGAGGCCCCTCTATCATCTGTTTGGAGGGCCAGACTGGGAGCCCCTCACATGGACTGAGGAGGCAAGGGCTGCTTTCACAGAAATAAAGTTGGCTCTGGGACAAGCCCCGGTTTGCCTGACACAGAAAGGCCCTTTAACCTCTTCATATGTGAAAAGGATAAAATAGCCCTTGGAGTGCTGATTCAGAGCATGGGGCCTTGGCAATGGCCAGTGATCTACCTGTCAAAAAAACTTGATCCTGTGGCTGTAGGATGGCCACCATGCCTCAGAGTGCTGGCAGCCACAGTCCTGCTCAAGGAGGCAGAAAAACTCCCACTGGGAAAAACACTTAATGTTAAGGTCTGACATGCAGTCATGTCCCTCATGAGCACCCAAGGATATCATTTTCTCTCCAATTCTTGGCTGACACAATACCAAAGCCTTCTCTATGAAAACCCAAAGGCACTCTCAAAACAGTAAGAACACTAAACCCGGCCACCTTCCTTCCCACAGAGGAAGGAGAACCCGACCATGACTGTTCCGAAGTAGTGGATGAAGTCTACACCAGCCTCCAGGACCTCCAAGACCAGGCTATAACAAGCCCAGAGATCACCTGGTTCAGCAACGGGAGCAGCTATTTACAAGAAGGCAGCTGAAGAGCAGGATATTTGGTAACCACACCACCGAAGTTCTGGAAGCCAAGGCCTTGCCGGAAGGATCGTCGGCCCAACGGGCTGAAATGTACACCTTAACCTGAGCCCTGATCCTTAGCAAAGGTAAACGCGTTAACATCTACACTGATTCCCAGTATGTCTTCGCTACTGTGCATGTACACGGGGCCATCTATAAAGAAAGAGGCCTCCTTACTGCTGCAGGGAAAACTATCAAAAACAAAAAAAATACTAAAGCTTCTTGACGCTGTATGGCTGCCAAACAAGGTAGCTATCCTACACTGTAAGGGACATCAGAAAGGAGACAACCCCATAACTCAAGGAAATCACCTGGTCGACAAAACAGAGAGGCCACCGGTGGTGACCCAGGCAAAGCTCCTACCTACAGTATGACTCTTGCGCCCCAGAGGGAAGCCTCCCTGATCCAACGAAGAAAGAAGTTGGGCCTCGACAGAAGGGGAACATTAAGCAAAGAGGGATGGTAGTCATGCCAAATGGGCACATCTTTGTCCTGTTGTCTATGGGAAAATACCTAGTGAAGGAATATCACCAACTCATGCACCTAGGGAAAACTGCACTGGAGGCCCTTCTCAAAAAAACTACTATATCAGCCAGCTGCTGGCATTATGCTGAGCTGTCAGTGAACAATGTGTAATGTGTGCCAGAAAGAATGCTTGGTCTGCCCCATGGGGCCCGCCTGGCATGCAAAGGATCAGGGCCGCCCCTCTCGAAGACTTAGAGGTGGACTTTACTGACATACAACCAAATAAAGGGTTCAGGTATCTTCTTGTAATAATCTGCACATATTTGGGATGGGTCAAAGCATTCCTGACGAGAAGGGAACGAAGTTGCGAGGTGGCCAAAGTTCTTCTACAGGAGATTGTGCCTCGGTTTGATCTACCCTTAACCATACACAGTGATAACAGACCTGCATTTGTGGCAGATATAATACAAACCCTGACAAAATCCCTCAACATACCTGGAAACTGCACACTGCTTACTGACCCCAGAGCTCAGGGAAAGTAGAGCGGATGAATCACACCCTCAAGGAAACCCTGGCTAAGTTCCATCAAGAGACTAATCTCCCACCACCAGATTTACTACCACTGGCCCTCCTGCATGCCCAATGCATGCCTGGGGCACTGGGATTTTCCCCTTTTGAGTTATTATATGGGCGACTTTCCCGCTGCCATGTTTAGGAAAACTCCCAGGAGACCTACACCAGATTGGAGACAAGGGAATAAGAGAACAGCTCCAGTCCTAAACTGGACTGGAGCAGTTAGGGGCAGTCCTAAACAAGTTACAGAAAGACACCAAAGAGAGGGCCCCAATTTCCTTAGGGACCCCGTTCACCCCTTTCAGCCAGGAGACTCTGTATGGGTCAAAGATTGGAAGAGGGAACCTCTTAGACCACGGTGGACTGGGCCTCATACTGTTATTCTAACCACTCCTACAGCCCTTAAAGTTTCAGGTATCATCCCATGGATCCATCACTCCAGAGTTAAGAAGGCCAACTCAGAAGAACCCACAACCTGGAGAAGTGATCCAGATCCAGTCAACCCGCTTAAACTGACCCTTAAAAGGGAAACTGACCCCTAAGACCTCTATCCTGCTCCAGCCACACCCCAGAAGCTGGCTGGCCTGTGCATGGCAGAAGCCTGGGGAATCAATGCATGAACCTAGCCCAGGTGTTTGGATGCAACTCTGCCAGCCCTTGCCGCTTACTGGCGTCATAGCCCTGATCTTACTTCTTACTGTTGGGTTGATAGAGACTGCACCAACAAGCTGGACATGGGACAAAAGATGCATGCTGGGTCTCTATACATACCTCCTCTGGGTGGGAGGATTATTAAGTATTGCCTGCATATTATGATAACCTCTCTCATCCTCACAAAGGCCGCTTACCTTCTTTGCCCCCAGCATTGTTATATGACAATAGGGTGTTAAGGGCGTTCAGCGCCTTCACCTCCCTCCACAAAGACTGCTACAAGGGAAAAACACCCACTCTCTGTCAGTCACCCGGTGCCCCAAGGGCTAAGTATTGGACCATAGAGATAACCCAAAATGTCAGAAACCCATGTCACAATAAGGGCCTCCAGAGAGGGAAGCGAGCTTGCTATACTTACCTTCCTCAGTGGGGGATCTCGGACAGGCGAGGGGTGCAAGACAGGGCCTCTCAAAAAGTTATAAAGATACCCAGGATAGGGTAATACAAGCCATAAAGGCGACCACTCCCCCGACAGCCTACCAAGGTTTGAAACTTTGAGCTCTCAATCAGATGCTTACCAATTCCCCACTACAGCATTGGGCCAACACTACTCTACAAGTCCTCCATAAAATAGATAATCACACCAAAACTTGCTGGATGTGCTTGCCCCTCAGCCGGAGGGCTTACATAGCCACTCCCACCCATTTGACCTGGGAAGCTCCTGAAAATCTCAAAACCAACACCTCTGTCTTAATTGGACCCCTGGCCACTGGGGTCTGTCTCATAAATGCCGACAATCTAATCTGTACAGTCCCTGAAGGTATGAACAGTACTTTTCTATGTGGAAGAAATATAACCTTAAAAAGGAATGCAACCCTGTGTTCAACCCCTGGGGTATTCTATCTGTGTTCTAATTCAGCCTACCAATGCTTAGAGGCCAACTGGACTCAGATATGTTATTCTGTCTTCCTGACCCCAGAGATATCCATGTACACTGAAGATCATCAGCTCCTAACAGCCTTTAACCCCAAGTCCTGGGCTAAACGGGCAATCTTGCTACCCGTTCTGATAGGCGCAGGAATTGAGACAGGAATAGGAACTGAAATAGGGGGCATAGGTTCATCTGTAGGACTATACCATAAACTATCTCAAGCGATAAATGAAGACATGGAACTGGTGGCAGATTCTCTGGTAACCTTACAAAACCAAATAAACTGTCTGGTGGCAGTGACCCTCCAAAACAGGCGAGCCCTCGACCTCCTCACTTCAGAAAAAGGAGGGACTTGCATCTTTCTGGGGGAGGAATGTTGCTATTTCATAAGCCAGTCAGGAATAGTTACAACTAAGGTTAAGGAACTCAAGGAAAGAATTCAAGGTAGAAAACAGGAAAGTATCAGTCAATGGAAAGGATGGGATCTCACGGATTGGGCATCCTGGCTTCCTTCCCTGGCGGGGCCCCTCCTCTCCATAATTTTACTTGTATCCATCGGCCCTTGTATACTGAATGCTATGGTTCATTTTATTGAAAACACTGTTGCTCGCCAAACTACTGCAAGTATCTTAGCCCTCAGAGAGTATCAACCTATAAAAATGAAAGGTGATGCCTACTAAAAGTTGTTTTTAAAGGCATCAAAGGGGGGAATGCTGGAGAAGTAAATAAAGTATGCCAACGATGGCCGATGGAGCTAAAACATACTCTGGTCTCTAGCTTAGAGACCCCTCCTCCGGGTTCTTCTTCCTTTGTTTGCTGTGAGCGTGCGAAAACCCCCACAGATATGGAAGCTGAGGACTATAAATTACCCTCCCCACTTGCATTCTGGGCACAGACCTTTGGAGAAACAGTCTCCTTTGAGCCTGTCAGTGTTAAATAAATCTCCAATCCATCAAGATCTCTGAGTGCCGCCAGGTTTCCAGTCTGGTTCCATAACAAAAGCACTGTCGGCCCCCCACCCCCACCCCATGGGGTTAGTACAGGAAGCTTTTATCCAGTATATTAGAGGGCAGGGTGGGAGCTTGCATATACATTAAGGAATTTATGCATATTCTATTATTTAGGCACTTTGGTTCAATTGTGCATTCCTAGCATGTCAACATGCTAATGCATACACTGTATGTTCAAAAAATGGCAGAAAACCCTGCCCATAGGAGAAGATCTTAGTATTATTATCAACTAAAAGAAACTTCAGGACAACTCAGGTGGCTTCTGTGCAGATCCTCTGCTCCAAACCAGTTTGATCAGGCAAGGGGCTATCATGTGAAACACCTAGCTGGCATCTTCTTGGTGGGAGCTGCTAGCTATACAAAATAAAACACATCCTGTTCCTGCTTTTGTCGTTCCCCTACCCCACTCCCAGCTCTGCTGATAGATGTTAGCCCTCAGATTTTAGTACCTCTGCTGTATCCTAGCTAACAATCTGGGACTGAGCCCTTAACCTGTGGGATCTAATAACTATCTCCAGGTAGTGTTCACTTCAGCAGTACATGTACTATTTCTAGGTAGATGGTGCCAACACTTAATCCCAAGATCAAGTTAATTGCTTGGTGGTGTTGGAAAACACACATTAGAATAGTATTAATGAAATGAGCCATCCAATGTAATGTCAGAAATGGTTGAGAAATACATGGTTTTCTCCATTTGATACATATATTTTTCATTTCTTCAACTCCCTTGCCCCACTTCCATTTCCTTTGAAATGATAAGTTATGGCATTTCCTATAGCTATAATTCTGATACTAAAAATACCAGTGAGATCTACTTGAAATATGACCTGAATTTTATTTCAAAAAAAAAAAGTGATGTTTTAACCAAGTCAGAAGACAATGACCACAGACAAAAGAAAAGGAAGACAAAATATTCGTTTTTCTACACAGATACCTGAATTATACACATGAGGATATGTGTGTGTTGTTTTTAGTCAAAGTTGCTTCTTTGTATGGAAACTATTTCCCTTTATTTAACTGTCCCTAATGAGGCAAGTTTTTGTTATATATGAATTGTCTACAGCAAGATGGAGAGGGAATTTAGGATTCAAATCCAGTCAGGAAATAAGTGTAATTTACATTTGATAGGTGAAGTACAGAGGAGGTTGGTGGAATCATGTTGCTCCTCAAGACGTATAAGATAAACAGAACTGCCATACTGACATAACTCAAAGGACACCCTCTTTTACCTGCCCCACCACCGCTGTCCCTAACTCCCACATGTTAAAGAACAAAAATCCCACTAATTACCACTGAAGATCTAACTAGCTTTATTAAGTGATTCTTGAATCAGGCAGCATCCCATCTACCAAGCAGAGGGGAGCTCTGAGGAGAAGTACAAAATAGAAGATTTTTATAGGAAGGAAGGTGAGGTGAGGAAGTTATTAGCAAAATAAA
This sequence comes from Panthera pardus, assembly GCF_024362965.1. Taxonomy (NCBI): domain Eukaryota; kingdom Metazoa; phylum Chordata; class Mammalia; order Carnivora; family Felidae; genus Panthera; species Panthera pardus. The sequence goes on along the minus strand of NW_026526810.1, from coordinate 17,700,353 downwards.
AGAAAGGATTGTCTCAGGTGTGGTCAACTTCCCTTAAGGGGAAGAGTAGGAGATTTATCATGCAGATTATCTCATTTTCTTTTGGGTGGGGTGGATAGAGAGGGCCCACGTGACAAATGACCTCACTGATGCTGATCAGAAAATTTCCTGACTGACTGGGTAAGACTACACTTCTGGGGGAGGTTGAAATTGCCCCTAGGTTAGATATTAAGACTGGGTTTGGTGACTCCACCTAAGTTGATGCCATTTTGGGCCTGTGGTTTTCTTTGTAACACAGACATACTTAAGTTCTTGCAGAAAGCCTGTAAATAGCTGGCTATTTTACCCTTTGCTTATACTGTTATCTCTGCTGTGTCCTGTTTTCAGGGTACAAGAGGTGGGCATCAGACCTGGTGCACTATTGTAGAGATGTTGGCATCCTATCTTGTTTCACTCTTAAACAGCTCCTGGAGGCAGCTCCTGAAAACCAGTAGAAGCAGAGTTAGCGCATGCAGGAAGACTACAATTGTCAGGAGTCTCACACGTTGCCTTGGTGCTTTTCTCTTGCCTTGATGTACTACAGCTGGTCATCCACAGTTGTCATCGTGAATTTTCTAGCAGAGTTTTTTCCCCGATATCTTGCTACTATTTTGAGCATTCTCAAAACTGTCCTGATAGACATCCTTTTCTGTTCAATAGAACAGGACACATCTGTGTTTTTCCAAAACAGAGGTGGTGTCCTTGACACCTAGAGGGGCAACAGTGGTGTGGAAAGGAAAACTTAAGCCTTAGCATGTGAATGTGGTTGGACAGAGATGATAAACTGTCATAATACATGTTTGTACCCCCGCTCAACATGGGCTTCTGAGGGCAGAGACCAACACCTATTCTAGTGTTATTCAATTAGCATATCCAACACTATTTGTCATTTGTCTGTAAAAAGAATAGGAACTTGCACCAGAATGTAATGTTAACATACTGCTTCTTTAACTGAGAACCTTTTGTCTAATGAGCAGTGCACCAACACTTACACTAGCTATGCATACTTATAATCTTGCTAGTTATTACAGTATGCAATAGTAGGCACTTAATCATTATTTATTCACTTTGTGAAATAGTTTTCTGCATGGATTGATTGATCTTTAGGTTAATCATAAGAGGACCTAGGCCGTCCTGGAAAAGCAGTACTTTTTTCACTAATTACTTTTCTATCTTAACAATTCCTTCATCGGTAAAGTGGCACATAATGTATCTAGTATATATTATCGATATATATCTATTGATCAATATTTTATTTATGATAAAAAATAATATATATTATTGGTCCAAACATGAATTTGGTTATTCTATAAAATTGGATGTTCCTTCTTCTCTCCTTGCTGACTCATCTTCCTATAGCCTAGATATAGCAAGCATCTACTCAATAAATCATTAATTAATTAATCTCTCATGTTAGGGATTGCTATGGGTTGAATTTGAACTCCCCAAATTTACATGTTGAAGTCCTAACCCCCAGTTCCTCAGAATGTTACCTTATTTGGAAATAGAGTTATTACAGATGTAATTCATAAAGTGAAGATGAGGTCATACTGGAGTAGGGTGGGCCCTAATCCATTATAACTGTTGTCCTTATAAAAAGGGGAAATTTGGAGACAGATACAAACACAGGGAGAGAATGCCATGTGAAGATGAAGGCAGAGATCTACAAGTCAAGGAATGCCAAACATTGCCAGCAAACCACCACAAGCTAAGGGAGAAGCCAGGAACATATGCTCCCTGAAGGCCCTCAAATGGAACCAACCTTGCTGACATCTTGATGTTGGATTCCAGCCTTTGAAAGAATGAGGCAATACATATCTACTGTTTTTTTTTAATTTTTTTTAATGTGAGAGATTTATATTTACATTTGAGAGGGTCAGAGAGAGCATGAGTGGGGAAGGGGCAGAGAGAGAGAAGGAAACACAGAATCTGAAGCAGGATCCAGTCTCTGAGCTGTCAGCACAGAGCCTGACACGTGCCTTGAACTCGTGAACCGTGAGATCATTACCTGAGCCAAAGTTGGGTGCCTAACTGACTGAGCCACCCAGGCACCCCACATTTCTATTGTTTAAGGCACCCAGTTTGTGGTACTTTCGAATGGTAGCCCTAGAAAACCAATACAGGGATATATTGCTATATACTTTGTTCAAATCCCACAAATAAGATATAGTACATATTATTACTGCACATATCATTTTCCAACTTCCCTTTTTCACTCGTCAAGGTATGGGTGTCCTTCATGAGCACATTAAATTCTACCTCATTTTTAGAAAATGGCTGCATCGTATGCAAAACTGTGCATGCTTTTCTCTGTTAAAATGTTATTTACCTTTTACATGTTAATATGTTAAGTTTTAATAGTAAAGAAGGATTAAATTATGTAGTTGGTCTTGTCCTTTATGGCTTCTTTTTTTTGTTCTTGTTTAGAAAAATCTTCCCACTCCAGCATTATAAACATAGTACATTTCTATAATATTTTTTCCTTTTTAAAAAATTATATAATTAATCTACCTAGAATTTGTTTTAGTTTATGGTGTGAGATTAGGATTTGATTTTTTCCCTAGTCAATTTTTCCAACATGCTATACTGAATAGTTCTTTCTTTCCTCCATTGATTTAAAACTCCACATTTGAGGGCACCTGGATGGCTCAGTCAGTTAAGCACCTGCCTCTTGACTTTGGCTCAAGTCTTGATCTCACAGTTCATTGCATCCAGCCTAGGGCAGAGCCTGCTTAGGATTCTCTCTCTCCTCTCTCCCTGCCCCTCCCCCACTTGCACTTATACTCACTCTCTCTCTCTCTCTGTCTCTCAAAATAAATACACATTTAAAAAAAAACTCCACATTTATCACGGACCAATTCTCCATAAATACAGAAATTTGTTGCTTTTGTCCCAGTTATACATTCCTTCATGAAAACCATCAGGAAAAAATAGCTTTAACTGACATGTAATAGGATATAGCCTTCTTTTTTTTTTTTTTTGAAAGAGGAAATTATAATGTTTCTTTTTCTTTTTTTGGCCCACTATTTATATATTTATGTATGTATGTATGTATGTATGTATGTATGTATGTATTTATTTATTTTTGAGAGAGCATGAGGTGTAGAGGGAGAGAGAGAGAATCTTAAGCAGGCTCCATGCCCAGTACAGACCAGTGCAGAGCTTGACACAGGGCTCAATTTCACGACCCTGAGATCATGACCTAAGCTGAAATCAAGAGTTGGATGCCTAACTTACTGAGCCACCCAGGTGCCCCGTTTAAACAAATCATTTGATATATAAACATTATATGTTAGATATATTAGTTATAAAGCATGGTAATACACTTGAATAATAGTTACTTATTACTAAAAAACAAATTACCCAAACAAAAATCACTTAAAACAACAACAATTATTTATTCTCTCTCTGTTTCTGTAGGTCAGAAATTCAGGAGCTGCTTAGCTGGTGGTTCTGGCTTGGGATCTTTCATGACCCTAAGATGCATTAAGATGTTGGCCAAGGCTACAAACTTCTAAATGCTTGGTTAGAGCTAGAGGATCCACTTCAAGGATGACTGGCAGTTGGCAGGAGATCTGAGCTCCTCACCACATGGATCTCCCAGAGGGCTCCTTGGGTGCCCTCCACCATGGTAACTGGATTTCCCTGGGACAAGGGATCCAGGAAGGTAGGCAGAAACTGCAATGTCTGTGACCAAGCCTTGGAGGTCACACACTGTCATTTCCTCAGTATCCCATTCTTTACATATACCATTCCTATTCAGTGTGAGAAGGGACTACACAAGGGCATCAATACCAGGAGATGGGGACCATTGGGAGCCACAACATATAACACCCATGAACTCACCACCAAGACCAAGAAACAGTACACTACTGATAACTTGCATCTACCCATGTGTCCTTTCCTTACCACAGCCCCCTGCTTCCTGTTGGTATCATTCCACTGTTTTTTTTTTAATGTCTGCATTTTCAAAAAATGTTTATTTTGAAACAATTGTAGACTCATATGCAATTGTGAGAAATAACAAAAAGAGATCCAGTATATTCTGCACCAAGTTTTCTTTAATGTTAACACCTTATAGAACTATAATACAGTATTACAACCAGAAAATTAACCTTAATGTAATTTGACTTTATTCAAATTTCACCATGCACTCATGTTTTACATGCACTCATGTGTATGTATTTGTATGTGAATTTAGTTCTTTTAAAAAATATATTTTATTTTTCCATAATCTCTACACCCAATGTGGGGCTCAAACTCACAACCCTGAGATCAAGAGTCCCATGTTCCTCCAAATGAGCCAGGCAGGTGCTCGGCTGTATGTGAATTTAGTTCTATATGATTGTGTTGCATGTGTAGACTTATGTGCTCACCACTATAGTCAAAATACAGAACACTTCCATCACAAGGACCCCTAGCAATACTATTCTATAGCCATAACCACTTCCTTTCCTTTCTCCTCCCAAACCACCAGCAACCACATTTATTCTCCATCTCTGTTATTTTGTTATCACAAAACTGGAATGGAATCAGACAATATGTAACCTTTTGAGATTGGCTTTGTTTTTTGAGCATAATTCCCTTGAGATCCATCCACACTGTTGTGCATATCCATAGCTTCTTTCTCTCATTGCTGAGTAGTTAATTCCATGATATGAATGTATCACAATCTGTTTATCCATTTACCTGTTACAGTTACTTGATTTCTTTCCTGTTTCTATTATGTATAAAGCTGCTTTTATAAACATTTGTGTGCAAGTTTTGTGTGAATGTAAGTTTTAATTTATCTGGGATAAACATTCAGTAGTTTAGTCACAGAATTGCCTGGTAAGCACACGCATAATTTTGTAACAAACTGCTTTATTGCAGATAAAAGTAGTTGAACGATATTTTGCTCAGTATGTCTAGCATTTGGGATCTGTAAAAACAGTATTGCTATGTATATAGTCTTCTGGGACTTATTTTTTCACCTAAAGTTAGGTTTCTAAGATTCTTCCACATTGCTGCATGTATCTATAGTTCATTAATTTTCATAGCTGCACAAATTTCTCATTTTGTGATTACTGTACACAGTCACAAAATGAGTGTTCATGTGCAAGTTTTCTCTGGTGTATTCTTAGGGACAGGGGTGCTGAGATTTAAGGACCTCAGATGTTCGAACTTAAGATGGAACGCCAAATAATTAACCAAAGTGGCTGCACCCATTCATACTTCCAGTGGCAACGCTTAAAAGTTCTTCTAATCCACATCCTCTAGAGCCTTAAGTATTTGACTTCTTAACTTTTGTCAAATGTAGTGGGTTATTATGACTTCTTAATTTTTGTCAAATGTAGTAGATTATTAATTTCTTATACCCCCAAAATTTTTAACTTATTTATCTTCCTTTATTCTTCTGTTACTTGTATTCAAACTGACAAGTTGAAAACAATAAATCCAGTTGGAATTAGTTTGGAAAATACACAAAATCCACAGGTTAGTTTAAGAAGCAAGCCCACTCAGATAAATGGCAGTTCTATATTTATCCAGATCTTCCTTTACCACCTTTAGCAAAATGTTGGTAGCCATGTGATCACATATTCCTCATCTGTGATATGGGATTAAAATTCTCCTACCTCATGGAATGGCCAGGAGGACGAAGACAATCACTATAAAATGAGTAAGCACATGCCTGACAGGCATTACATTCTCTACAAAGGTTACATTCTCTACAAAGGTTATCACCACTTCTATTGTTGGTTTTTGTTATGATTATTTGCATACATCTTGAACTTACATTTTTGTTCTTCATTAGGCATTTTATATTATTCTAAAAATGAAATCCTTCTGTTGATCCATTATATTTTCTAATTGGCTCTTGCTTATACATGAGAAACTTATAATTGCACATTTTTATCTTATAGTTAGCTATATTACTAACCACTTTCCTAGATAAAAACCATAACATTGCAAACAGTGATAAATTGTGCCTTTTTCTTTTCTAGTATTTATACCAAAAAATATTACTATATGGTAATAATCTATAAATACACTATAAGCTACCCCTGCAGCTCTATACTTTGATAATTTAATTTAAATGAATGTTAAGGCCTTGTTAATTACTGTACAACATCTGTGCCTAACTTTACAAATTACAAATTTCAGAATCTCTTATGACCTTTTCTTACAAATTAAGTACACTCACAGGGGACCTGGGTGGCTCAGTCAGTTAAGTGTCCAACTCTTGATTTCAGCTCAGGTCATGGTCTTGCAGTTTCTGAGATTGAGCCCCACGTTGGGCTCTGTGCTGACAGCTCAGAGCCTGCTTGGGATGCTCTCTCCCTCTCTCTCTGTTGCATGTGTGCACTCTCTCTCTCTCTCTCTTTGTCAAAATAAATAAACCTAAAATACATATTTTAAAATTAGGGACACTTACAAGAGTGAATATTAAACAAATAATATCAGTTTAAAATATTATAGACTGTGATTTTTACTTATTCCATAAGCATTTATTAAGTAAGCATCACACCACCAAAGTAGTACATGAAAGCTGGAAGCAGTCTTCATGATTCTTTCATCCAACTCCATATATTTCTCAGAGAGAATGTATCATCCAGAGTCTCTTCTATTTACATTCTATCTGTAGGTACAACCTTCTCATCACACAGCTCTAAATCACAGGTATCTCCTGACATGGCCCAGATCTTTACCTCTAGTGCTTGGCTTTTCCTGGCATGTTGATATTTCACTATCCCTCTACCTCCTTGACATCTGTTAGATGTCAAACAGCCATGTCTACTTTAACATGGCATATGTTAGCTTTGTATTTTTTCCCCCAAACCTGTTTTTCTTTGTGGGAGTGGGAAAATTTTCCCTTCTTCCAACCTAGGTTCTTGGCTGTCCTAATAATTAAATTAACAGGAGAAAAACAAATTAATTTCATACTTACAAGGGCCCCATAAAAATATGAGGCTCAAAGAAGTGACCAAAGCAGGAAACTTTTGTACCTTTTAGACAAAAAAATAATAAATAAATTTGTGAAGAATTGACAAGAAAAAGGGGTTTGGGCTTGGGGTAGTAAATTGGTGAAGAGACAGGATCTGTTTATACAGACTTCTTCGTCTTAAATTTCCTATCTCTGGTGATAAGGATGCCTTCTACTCTCCTGGTACAGGGATGGTACCTTTCACATAGGAGATTTGTTTCCTGCTTTCAGAGAAACAAAAGAGGGTCAGCATATCAGTCTTGCACTAACTGTTTTTCAGGTCACTTTAATTCAAAATAATCAATATGCCAAAGTGGCATATTTGGGGCTAGAGCATTCTACAATCCTTCATCCCCAAGTCATTAACTAGACTCTTGAGGGTTACTCTTGATTCACCTCTTTTCCTCCTCCAAACATCCAAGCTGTTGATCTATGATACTTGTAGTTTTCCACTCTATCCACTGCCTAGAGCCTAAGCCACCTCCTAATTTGTTGCCGTGACTGCTCCCACTGGGCTCAAAATTTAGCTTTCATCTTTTGAAAGGGATAATAATATCTTCTCACCTTATGCCTCTGCTTGGGGCAGTCTACAGCTTCCTATTGCAGTTGGAGCAAATCTAGAGGCCTATCCCTTCCAAAGGCAGCATGGTCCATGCATGCTGGCTCCTCTGTCCCCTTCCCACTACCAGCCACACTCTCTTCCACCCAGACTCACTCTATGACCCCAGACCTGTATCTCTGTCTGGGTCTCTCAGCTGAGCTTGGCTGTGTGCACCTCTGTCAGACCTCCCCTCCAGGGCCTGGTGACCATCCCAGGTCTGCCCCTCCCACTGCCTTCAGGCCCCAGCAACTCAAGATATCAGTTGCTTGGGCCCTCCTCAATTCTTTCCTTATTTCATATCCCACAGCCAGTTCAACACTATATTGTGCATGCTTTAATATGGCCATGTCCCACCCTGCACCATGACCACTCCCACATGAACCACCAACTCCTCTCTCCAGGATTATTGCAATGGCCTCTTACTGTCTCCTTGCTACTGACCTAGCCCTTCTGTATTCTATTCACACAGCTGCTGGTGATCTTTGGAAACCTAAGTTTAGTCATAAGACTCCTATGCTCAAAGCCCTCCAAAACTTCCCTTCTCACTCAGCTAAAAGCCAAAATCCTTACTCTGATTCTTTAGGCCCTATCTGAGCTCACTATGGGTTTATCTCTGCTCAGCCACTTGGCTCTAGACACCTGGACCATCTTACTGGGCCTGGAAACCCACACTCTCCTACACTTGCTCATTTTTCCCCAAGATATCTCTGCAGTTTTTTCCTTAGGCCTCTGCTGAGGGCTGTCCCAGGAGGCCCCCTCTGACAGCCCAAGCTATAGTAGCCCAGGCACACCCTTCCTGCTGGGTTCCCTGTGCCCCTCCACTTCCTACATCCTTCTTGTTGGAATCACCTTAGGAGATATAGCATTCCTGAGAGCAGGGACTTAGTGGTGTTCTCAGGGTGTCTTGTTTAGTTGCTGCCAATTTTAAGGGACACTAATTCTCTTAACATGTGTTGTCTGTGGGGTTTTTCCCCACACCACCAAGCAGTTCCTTGACACCGCTGGGTGTCCTTTAATTCAACTCAATTGACACTACTTGGAGATAGCATCAGATCTCACAGGTTAAGGTCTTAGTTCTGCAAGGCTGCCTCCCAACACACACACACACACACACACACACACACACACACACACACACACACACTTCAGACACTAGTCACAAGTTCAGGTTGTCAGGTGCTTCTGAACAATTGGCTATAGATCAGATGTTCCAACAACCCCACCTTGGGTTTAATTCATTTGCTTAGAGTGGCTTACAGAACTCAGAGAAACATTTTACTTACCTAATTACCAGTTTATTATAAAATGATATAACTCAGGAAGAGTCAGATGGGAGAGATGCACAGGGAAAATATGGGGCTTCCATGCCCCGTCTGGGAGTGCCACTTTCCCTGACTCTCCACATGTTCACAAACCTGGAAACTCTCCAACCCCCATCCTTTTGGGGTTTTATGGAGGCTTCTTACATAGACAAGATTAAAACATGGGCCATTGACCATTGATTTGACCTCCAGCTCCTCTCTCCCCCTGGAGGTCAGTGGAATGGGGCTGAAAGTTCCAACTCTCTAATCACAGGTGGTTGGTTCCCCTGGCAACCAGCCCCCATGGAAAGTGCTTTCTAAAAGTCACCTCACTGGGGTGCCTGGGTGGCTCAGTCGGTTAAGCGTCTGACTTCAGCTCAGGTCATGATCTCACAGTTTGTGAGTTCAAGCCTCGCATCGGTCTCTGTGCTGACAGCTTAGAGCCTGGAGCCTGCTTCGGATTCTGTGTCTCCCTCTCTCTCTGTTCCTCCCCTGCTCATGCTCTGTCTCTCTCCTTCAAAAATAAATAAAAACGTTAAAAAAAAAATGAAAGTCACCTCATTATGATAAACCCAGGTGTGGTGCAAAAAGGTTTGTTATGACTATCAAGATGACTTTATCAGTCTCATCACTTAGGGAACTGGTTTAAGAGCTTTATGCCAGAAATGGGGATGGAAACCAAATATATACTTATTATTATAAACCAGTGTCATACTGTCTCTTCCTACTAGAATGTTAGATCCATAAGAATATCAGTTGTCATCAGCAATTTTTCCAACTTGGTCCCCAGTGCCTAGAACAGTGTGTGGGGAAAAACTGGGTGATGAATAAGTATTTACTGAAGGAGGACAATTAAAGTGACTTGTCTAGAGCCCAGCAGCAGGACCTCATCAGAGCTCAGTGGTCCAGACAGTCAGCTCAGAGTTCACTCAAGCCTGGCCCTGGCCCAGGCCCAGGGAGTCAAGAGTCTGAGAGTTTAACTGGCAGAAGACATCTAAGCTCAAAACCCCTGCAGAGCAATCTAAGGGAGGTTTACATACCAATGCACATATGTCAGAAGAGAAGTGATTCCACGAAGTTCAATGGATCCTGCAGTGTGGAAACCTTCTGGGAGATGAGTTGAGTGAGGACTTAGCGGAAATACTGAATTTGGATTGGTGAAGAGCAAGTGGGGAAAGATTCTAGGCTTCAGGAGCTGCACTGTGACTCATGGAATCTTGGAACCTTACAGCGGAATGTAGATGGGAATGAACAAGGCCTGTTCTGAGAAGGGTAAGGAAACCTCTTGCCCTGGGGCTGGGCCTGGGTAGGGAGGGGTGGAGTTAAATCAGTAAGTTGGTGACAGTTCCCCTGAGGGCCTCAAAGGACCTCTGCCTGAGGAGTCAGCATTTGACTTTGTAAGCAACAGGGGACTCCGGTAAGCTCCAGGGTAAAGAAATGAAGTGAAGGGGTCCAGGAGACCAAGGGACCACTTTGTCAACATGTGGATTGGCTGAAGCAAGGAGACTGGGAGGCAGGGAAACCCTCCCAGAGGGTTGGGGCCACACTGGGGATACCTACAGGGATGGAGGCATCTATGGAAATAGAGGCCCTGGGGCCTCACTGGGTTAGGTAATGGAGGAAAAGAAGAGTCCATGAGGTCTTAGTCATTGGAAACCAGGGAAGTTGTAGTCCTTCATTTGCTGTTAACACTCATTTTGGGATGCCATTGGTTCATTGTGAGATCTGATTTCTTTCCCTGAAAATGCAGGTACTTTAGCCAAATCTTTCTCTGACCCAGGCCTCTACACATTAATATTATACCCCTAGAAATGGCACAGGGGAGAGGTTTGATATATGGCATGCATCATTTTCTTAGTACCTGTCACTCTACCCTCCTTATGCTGGATTCTGATAAATACTGTGGTCTTTGGCAAGGCTCCCTGTAGAGATGTGAGACCCTGACATGGCTGGATGGTGTTTGACCAGGGTACAGGAGGTAAGAGTATCATGGTGAATAGGTAAATGATTTGAGTAAAGTTTAGGAAGTGACTTGTAGACGGCCTGGGAGGGATGAACCCAGCACTGGCAGAGGCTGCTAAGGTGGTCTCTTGGGCAATGACTGAGTATCCTAATGCAAGGAGAGAAAGGTGGGGCTGGCCTACAGGAGGAGGCCAACAGCTCTCAGAATCAAAGACAGTGCCCATAATGGCTCTTCTCACCCAAATTCCCAGCCAGAGTCTCCTCAGCAAGAATCTCTGCTTCTTATCTCTGTACTTCCAAAGCAGAAGGCTAACTGTCACAGCTGTGGTATATCTGGGGGAGAGCATTATTGCAGGAGTGGGGACTCCCCCATATCTTCTGCCATACCCAGCATATTCTCCTACACCCATCGTTTACCCGCTCCACTCTCCAATTGCCCATCAGTACTAAGGATAGCCTTTGCCCCAAACTTCTGCCACCGCTGGTCTTCACCTGCCCTCCCAACAGCCACTTTCAATTCCCTGTCACAGTTTCTCATAAAGGCCACCTCAAAACTGCAGCACACAGGGATATTTTAGCTCTCGGGGTTTTCCAGAGAGGAAAAGAAAAATACTTGCAAACCTGTCTTTCTTTTCCACTGCGAAATAGTCCTCCCTTCAATTAAAAAGAAAGAAAGAAAGAAAGAAAGAAAGAAAGAAAGAAAGAGAGAAAGAAATAAAGAAAAGCCTATTTAGGGAAGTAAGGAAAGGCGGCTATGATCAGGGAAAAGAAAAAGTTCACCGAAGAAGTGAATCTGAAAGTAGGTGGAGGTTGAGCAGGGATAGGGAAGGGCGGCGTAGAGGCAACGGAATTCCGACTTCTTGGGCTCTCCCCTAAAGCAGATATTCTCGATAAATAAGATTCAAAAATTGGAGCAGTGGTATGCCATGGCTCATTTTGATTTTGATTCTAGCTGATTCCAGAAGGAGGCTCCTAACCCGGGTCCCCAAACTGTTTCCTCGTCCTGGGCCCAGGAAGCAGGGCTGGCCCTAGAAGAGCCTGGCAGCTGCCAGGGAACTGCGGTGCCTTTTCTCTCACAGTCTGCAGCTTCCTCTCTCCTACCGGAGACAAGGCGCGTTCCTAACGTTCTTGGACTGAACTGATGCTTCTGGGAAACGAAACCAAACTGCTCTAAGTTTCCAGCTCGGGCTTTTTTTCTTTCCCGCTATCTGCGGTATCTCCAGCCCTGTCGTGGCGCAAGGCGGGGCCAGGAGCTGCGGCGGCGGAAATGGCCGGGAGGGCGCCAGTACAAGGGGGCTCTATGCGGCGCGCGCCCCGCCCCGCTTGCGCCCTGCCGCGACTGCGGACCGGCGGGCTGGGCGGGGCGGGCGCTGACCGCCGTCTCCTTGCGTCCCGCAGGCTGGGAGCTCGCGCCGCCGCGCCCGAGCCGCCGGCGATGATCACCTAGGAGGCTGGCGCGGTCAGGCGCGAGCGGCGGAGGAGCCGGGCGCGGCGACACGCGGCCATGGAGCGGGATCTGGCGGCGGCGGCGGCCCAGGAGCCCGGGTCCCCGGGTCGTCGCCGTCGGCGGCGGCGGCGTGGGGACGGCAGGACGCGCGTGGTGCGCTCCAACCTGCTGCCGCCCCCGGGCGTCGAGGACCCCGCGGCGGGCGCGACCAAGGGTGCGCGGCGGCGGCGGCGCGGGGGCACCCAGCACCTGGCAGACAACCGGCTCAAGACCACCAAGTACACTTTACTGTCCTTCCTGCCCAAGAACCTGTTCGAGCAGTTCCACCGCCTGGCAAATGTGTACTTCGTCTTCATAGCGCTGCTCAACTTCGTGCCGGCGGTGAATGCCTTCCAGCCCGGCCTGGCGCTGGCGCCCGTGCTCTTCATCCTGGCTGTCACGGCCTTCAAGGACCTGTGGGAGGACTACAGCCGCCACCGCTCGGACCACGAGATCAACCACCTGGGCTGCCTTGTCTACAGCCGGTGAGTTGGGCCCTCGGAGCAGTGGAGCGCGGGGTCAGTTCAGGGCCACGGCTCTCCGATAACTTGGTGTTGGGCGCTGTGTGAATGGCACCGGGCGGGGTGTGCCCAGAGAGCCGCTCGAGTGGGGGCGAAGGGTCCGACCTCCATTGCTCCTGGGAGCGCGGGGGGTACCCTGTCCCTGATTGCTTGGCACGGAGATGCCGCGTCCGAACCAGAATGATCCCAGGGCTGGAATCCAGCGGCCGCTGGGCGTCCTCATCCCCACCGCTCCCGCCTTTTAAGTAAAAAGGAGGGAAATCCATCCCCCCTCCCTCCCGCCGCCGCCCCCCCTTCCCCCCCCCGTGCTCTGGTTTGAAGTCCTAGCCCCAGTCTTCCATGAGGCTCTATAGGATAGGTTGTTTAACAAGTTTAGCAACCAACACAGGTACCTAAAGCTCAGGCTTAGGTAACATCTCTTCTTGGAACAACAGTGAAACTGCCACCAAGTTTTGGTGTGACCAGCACAGACATATTAAAAAAGCAGAGGTAATAATAGCAGCTGCCATCCATTGATGTGAGCTGTGAGCAGGCCACCCACTGAGCACCATTCCATAGTTGACTGTTTGTTGTTAATTTTCTAAAAATTAGCCCGTTTCTAGACGTAAAGACTGAGGCTTTGAGGGGTTTTCCAGCCCTGCCCATGGTTGGTATTAGGGAATGTCGTTCCATTGGGCTTTTTCTCACTCCCTGCACCTACCCAGAGTTTTGGACCCTCAGGCTCGGAGTGACTGGTGTCTTTTCTCCCTTTAGACTATCCACCCCCAAAGAGCCACTCCAGATCCATCTTGGAGCTGTGCCCAGTAGCTGAGCCCACCTCAACAATCCAACCCCTCAGGAAGGCAGATGGTCTGGACTTCTCTCCAAAGCTCATCCCATCTTTCCCTCCTCTTCACTTTGCTTGAGTCCTGGTGTAGGGGGCTGATGTGGGCCGCTGAGTTAAGGACATTAGTCTTGTCTGGCTTCCGTCACATGTGAGGGGCTTCTAGGAAATACCTTGTGCTCTCAGTGGCAGATTGTTCCCCTAAAAGATGGGAGTCATGGTTATTCCTACTTTTTAGGATAACTTAGATGCAGAGTAGTATTTCTGACCCTCCCAGCAACATTGGTTGTGCTTCATACTTATTTTACAAATGAGTAAACTGAGGTTCAGAGAAGTTAAGTAACTTGCCCAAGGCCACACAGCTGCTACGTAGTGAAGTGGTACTGGAATTTAACCCAGGTCTTGTCAGTTTTACAGCTTTTCCAACATTGCGGTGCTTGTGCTTCTTAAATTTATATAAAAATTACTTGAGGAGTTTGTTAAAAATTACAACTCTCAGGCTCCCATTGCCAGTGTTTCTGACCAAACTCATCTGGGATTGGACCCAGGAATCTGAGTGTTTAATTAGCACAGAAGTGATGCTTATTTAATGATGTCTCATACTTTGAGTAATGTTCTCTTGTTCTCAAGGGGCACCCACTGCCCAGTAGGCAAGCATGATGTGGATAGGGCTGTGGGATTTCCTGGCTCTTGGTCACAAGAAGCCTGAGGTTAAGAAGGGAGGGGGCATCTGTTATACAGACATCCTGTGTCCCTAGTGTGAGGATTCTGGGAGCTGTACATCTGCCTTCTGCAAGACAGAACTCTGGTGGGACTGTCGCAGGTTTGAGTCTTCACACACACCACTTCCTGTTATTAGTGAGCCAGTAGCTCCGGTAGCCTCCTTTTCAGAAATACTTAGGCCTCAGGAAATATAGTATATTTTCAGTTGACAGAGTGTTTTTAATCCATTAAGTCATTTGACCCTTAAAACCACCATCACCCCAAATGTGCAGATGAGAAAATAGAGTGGTACCCAAACGCAATTCTCTTTACTTGACTTCAAAAGGTTTCATAGGATTTTGAAACCTTCATCTTCCCCTTGGACCACACCTGTCCATGTTCTCCTCACCTTCTACCCTGACCAGACTGGGATTCTTAAATAATCAGTACAGCCCTCAGGGGCAGGTCCTCAGAGATAATGGTGCTTTCAGGAGAAGTTGCTAAATGTCTCCCAGCTCCCAAGTTGAATTTCTTGAATGCTTTCCTGGGCAGAGAAGGGGCCCTTTCCTTAGGAAGGTCCCATGTGCAAGAGGGGTGGTAGCTGTTTGTGGAGACGAAGACTATCTGGAGGACAGTCATCCTTGTTCAGAAGCCAAACTCTTCCAGGCCTAGAAAGTCTGTGACTGGTGTTTTTAGGACTGAGCTGTGAGTAATGTGGATTTCTGAGCCCTCCCCTGTCCTCTGAGAATGGTGACTTGTGCACCCATTGCATTCCAGGCTGTGTGTAGCTGCCTTGAAAGTTCTGTGCTTTGACTAAAACCAGTGCCCTGAGTTGCTCCTCACCATGTCAGGCCCTAGCCACACCCTGGGATAGAAGAGGAGGAGGCTGGGTCTTGCCCGGAGCTTACTGTGGGGACTGATTGCACTATGCAGGACGTGTCCATGGGCTGGGGCCAGGACAAGGCTCCTAGCCTAGCATTGCAGGATGCAGGTGAGGAGAGGCCTCCCAGAGGAGGGCATGAGTGAGGACCAGGGAGGATGTGGCCAGACAAGGGGCGGGAAGGGCAGATGCCACAGTTGAGAGAACACAGGATGGTGGTGGTGGTGGTGGGACACGTGACAGGGTCAGGGCAGCCTAAGACTGCAACCAGGCCATAACTTTTTTTTTTTTGGGGGGGGGGTGTAAGGTGCATTCTTGAAGCCCAGGATCTCAGGTGCCTGGCATTGGGACCAGCCAGAGTGGCCCAGAAGATGACTTATTTTATGTCAGGCCAAAGTTTGTTCCGTGCCTTTGGTTACTAGAGAGACAACGGGAAGCACAGTTGTGAGCAGTCAAGGTCTGTTCTGTGCTGCATCATTGCTCTGGTTGATGTGCAGAGGGGTGTTTAGTCAAAGCATGTGTAAATGCAGAGCATGAGCAAAGTTTAGTTGGGGAAGCCTTATCTGCTGACACTGTCTCTGGATGGTGGCTTCTTTTGGACATGTCTGTGTTCTGACTATAGCCTGCAGTGTGTCAGTTATTTATGTGGTGTTTCTCTCAGTAACATAGTCCTAGGGTCCCTTCTTTATGAGAATCCCCATCAGACTTGTGAGAAATGCAACTTCCCCAAGCCCCCACCCCATGCTTTCTAGCCTGTGGAGGTGGGAAAGCTGGTGTCTTCATCAAAGCTTTGTTAACACACAGAAGTTTGAGAAGCAGTCCTTTGCTTCCATGTCCTGAGCCCATTGTATCCTCTCATGGATTTCATACTGTGGTATTTAGAAAAATTCTCCTGAGCCATGCTCAGTGGGATGAGAGAGAGATAGAGAGGTGGGTGATCCTGGGGGTCGGGTCCTATCAGTGGCCTCCCAGCTGGTAGAAATGGTCAGTTTGAGCATCACTCAGTTGTGGTCTAGTGGGTTGGGGAGGGCGTAGAAAGGCCTTCTTGGTCATACAGACCATTTTGGTGCTGGCTGCGGCTGGCCAGAGGGTCCACAGGTGGAAAGAAAGGGGGCTTACTGAGCAGCCATCTGGGACAAGGCTGGTGTCACCAGAGGCCTGGGCTGAGAGGGGAACAAATGGTTGAAGGGTGCAAGATTGGCAGGGCTGAAGGAGGAGAGGACATGGGAACACAGAATCAGCCTGGAGAGTGTGATGGGGGCAGGAAAGCAGAGAATAGTTGTCTGAGAAGGACATTGATAAGGAAGTTGAAGAAGCAACATTCTGAGAAGGGAATATTGCCCAGGAGAGCCAAAGGGAAGAAGCAGGGACCATGCATGTAAGAAAGCACTCTCATCCTTGTCTTCAATTTTAAGGGAAGTGGGTAATACTTCATTAAACAAGAAAACCTGATCCCTGCTCCCAGAAACAGATCAGGTCTCCTAAGGGTACAACTTGAGGTGGGGGTGCTGCATAAGCCCCCTGCCTCACCTGCACTCTGTTTCCTAAATTGTCAAGTGGGCTGTTGAACCCAGGTCTGCATTCCCCTTCTGGCTCCCTTGTCCTGTGACCCTCTCTTTGCTCCATACTCTGCCTGAGTCATTGTATAATGTTCCCCCCCCCCCCCCCCTTTTGCCTCCATTCCCTTTGTAATGACTTAAATATAGTCTTTTTAAAAATTTTTTTTAATTTAATTTTTTAAATTTACATACAAATTAGTTAGCATATAGTGCAACAATGATTTCAGGAGTAGATTCCTTAATGCCACTTACCCATTTAGCCCATCCCCCCTCTGACAACCCCTCTAGTAACCCTCTGTTTGTTCTCCATATTTAAGAGTCTCTTATGTTTTGTCCCCCTCTCTGTTTTTATATTGTTTTTGCTTCCCTTCCATCATGTTCATCTGTTCTGGGTCTTACAGTCCTCATGTGAGTGAAATCATATGATATTTGTCTTTCTCTGACTAATTTCACTTAGCATAATACCCTCCAGTTCCATCCATGTAGTTGCAAGTGGCAAGATTTTATTCTTTTAATTGCCGAGTAATACTCCATTCATCCATCGATGACATTCATACATTGGTGGACATTCTTCTTTATCCATTCATCCATCGATGGACATTTGGGCTCTTTCCATACTTTGACTATTGTTGATAGTGCAGCTATAAACATTGGGGTGCGTGTGCCCCTTTGAAACAGCATACCTGTACCCCTTGGACAAATACTTAGTAGTGCAATTGCTGAGTTGTAGGTTAGTTCTGTTTTTAATTTTTTGAGGAACCTCCATACTATTTTGCAGAGTGGCTGCATGAGCTTGCATTCCCACCAGCAATGCAAAAGAGATCCTCTGTCTCCACATCCTCACCAACATCTACTGTTGCCTGAGTTGTTAATGTTAGCCATTCTGACAGGCGTAAGGTGGTATCTCATTGTGGTTTTGATTTGTATTTCCCTGATGATGAATGATGTGGAGCATTGTTTCATGTATCAGTTGGCCATCGGCATGTCTTCTTTGGAGAAGTGTCTATTCATGTCTTTTGCCCATTTCTTCACTGGATTATTTGTTTTTTGGGTGTTGAATTTGGTAAGTCCTTTATAGATTTTGGATACTAACCCTTTATCTGATACGTCATTTGCAAATATCTTCTCCCATTCCGTCGGTTGCCTTTTAGTTTTGCTGATTGTTTCCTTCACTGTACAGAAGCTTTTTATTCTGATGAGGTCCCAATAGTTCATTTTTGCTTTTATTTCCCTTGCCTCAGGAGATGTGTTGAGTAAGAAGTTGCTGTGGCCAAGATCAAAGAGGTTTTTGCCTTTCTCCTCAAGGATTTTAATGGCTTCCTGTCTTACATTTAGGCCTTTCACCATTTTGAGTTTATTTTTGTGTATGGTGTAAGAAAGTGGTCCAGGTTCATTTTTCTGCATGTCGCTGTCCAGTTTTCCCAGCACCACTTGCTGAAGAGACTGTCTTTATTCCATTGGATATTCTTTCCTGCTTTGTCAAAGATTACTTGGCCATACGTTTGTGGGTCCATTTATGGGTTCTCTATTCTGTTCCATTGATCTGAGTGTCTGTTCTTGTGCCAGTACCATACTCTCTTGATGATTACAGCTTTGTAGTATAGCTTGAAGTCCGGGATTTTGATGCCTCCTGCTTTGGTTTTCTTTTTCAAGATTGCTTTGGCTATTCGGGGTCTTTTCTGGTTCTATACACATTTTAGGATTTTTTGTTCTAGATTTGTGAAGAATGCTGGTGTTATTTTGATAGGGATTGCATTGAATGTGTAGATTGCTTTGGGTAGTATCTACATTTTAACAATATTTGTTCTTCCTATCCAGGAGCATGGAATATTTTTCCAATTTTTTGTGTCTTCTTCAATTTCTTTCATAAGCTTTCTATAGTTTTCAGTGTATGGGTTTTTCACCTCTTTGGTTAGATTTATTCCTAGGTATTTTATGGTTTTTGGTGCAATTGTAAATGGATCAATTCCTTGATTTCTCTTTCTGTTGCTTCATTGTTGGTAAATAGGAATACAGCCGATTTATGTGCATTGATTTTATATCCTGCAACTTTGCTGAATTCATGACTCAGTTCTAGCAGCTTTTTGGTGGAATTTTTTGGGTTTTCTATATAGAGTATCATATCATCTGTGAAGAGTGAAAGTCGTAGCAGAGGCTAAGACTTCCAATACTATGTTGAAAAACAGTGGTGAGAGTGGACATCCCTGTCTTGTTCCTGACCTTAGGGGGAAAGTTCTCAGTTTTTCCCCATTGAAGATGATACTAGCGTTGGGTCTTTCTTATATGGCTTTTATGATCTTGAGGTATGATCCTTCTATCGCTACTTTCTTGAGGGTTTTTATCAAGAAAGGATGCTGTATTTTGTCAAATGCTTTCTCTGAATCTATTGAGAGGATCACATGGTTCTTGTCCTTTCTTTTATTGATGTGATGAATCACGTTGTTTTGTGGATATTGAACCAGCCCTGCGTCACAGGTGTAAACCTACTTGGTCATGGTGAATAATTTTTTTAATGTATTGTTGGATTCAGTTGGCTAATATCTTGTTGAAGATTTTTGCATCCATGTTCATCAGCAAAATTGGTCTATACTTCTCCTTTTTAGTGGAGTCTCTGTCTGGTTTGGGAATCAAGGTAATATTGGCTTCATAGAAAGAGTTTGGAAGTTTTCCTTCCATTTCTATTTTTTGGAACAGCTTCAAGAGAATAAGTGTTAACTCTTCCTTAAATGTTTGATATAATTCCCCTGGAAAGTCATCTGGCCCTGGACTCTTGTTTTTTGGGAGAGTTTTGGTTACTAATTCAATTTCCTTACTGGTTATGGGTCTGTTCAAGTTTTCTATCTCTTCTGTTTCAGTTTTAGTAGTATATATGTTTCTAGGAATTTGTCCATTTCTTGCAGATTGTCCATTTTATTGGCATATAATTGCTTATAATATTCTCATATTATTGTTTTTATTTCTGCTGTGTTGGTTATGATCTCTCCTCTTTCATTTTGATTTCATTTATTTGGACCTTTCCTTTTTCTTTTTGATCAAACTGGCTAGTGGTTTATCAATTTTGTTAATTCTTTCAAATAACCAGCTTATGGTTTCATTGATCTGTTTTGTGTTTTTGGTTTCAATAGCATTAATTTCTGCTCTAATCTTTATTATTTCCTGTCTTCTGCTGGTTTGGGGTTTTATATGCTGTTCTTTTTCCAGTTCTTTAAGGCGTAAGGTTAGGTTGTGTATCTGAGATCTTTCTTCCTTCTTTAGGAAGGTCTGGATTGGTATGTACTTTCCTCTTATGACTGCCTTTGCTGCGTCCCAGAGGTTTTGGGTTGTGGTGTTATCATTTTCATTAGCTTCCATATACTTTTTCAATTCCTCTTTAACTTCTTGATTAGCCCATTCATTCTTTAGTAGGATGTTCTTTAGTCTCCAAGTATTTGTTACCTTTCCAAATTTTTTCTTGTGGTTGATTTCGAGTTTCATAGTGTTGTGGTCTGAAAATATGCATGGTATGATCCCGATCTTTTTGTACTTGCTGAGGCCTGATTTGTGTCCCATTATGTGGTCTATTCTGGAGAACGCCATGTGCTCTGAAGAATGTATATTCTTAATATATCTGTTAAGTCCATCTGGTCCTGTGTGTCATTCAAAGCCATTGTTTCCTTGTTGATTTTTTCATTAGATGATCTGTCCATTGCTGTGAGTGGGACATTGAAGTCTCATACCACAATGGTATTACTATCAATGTGTTTCTTTATGTTTGTGATTTATTGATTTATATATTTGGGTGCTCTCACATTTGGCGCATAAATGTTTACAATTGTTAGGTCATCTTGGTGGATAGACCCCTTGATTATGATATAATGCCCTTCTGCATCTCTTGATACATTCTTTATTTTAAAGTCTAGATTGTCTGACATAAGTATGGCTACTCTGGTTTTCTTTTGTTGACCATTAGCATGATAGATGGTTCTCCATCCCCTTAGTTTTAATCTGAAGGTGTCTTTAGGTCAAAGTGGGTCTCTTGTAAACAGCGTATAGATGAATCTTGTTTTCTTATTCATTCTGTTACCCTATGTCTTTTGATTAGAGCATTTAGTCCTTTGACGTTTAGAGTGAGTACTGAAGGATATGAATTTATTGCCATTATGTTGCTTGTAGAGTTGGAGTTTCTGGTGGTGTTCTCTGGTCCTTTCTAATCTTTGTTGCTTTTGGTCTTCATTTGTCTTTTTTTTTTTTTTTTTTTCCTCTTTTCTCCCCTCAGAGAGGCCCCTTAAAATTTCTTGCAGGGCTGGTTTAGTGGTCACAAACTTTTTTGATTTTTGTTTGTCTGAGAAACTTTTTATCTCTCCTATTTTGAATGACAACCTTGCTGGATAAAGAATTCTTGGCTGCATATTTTTCTGATTCAGCACATTGAATATATCCTGCCACACTCCTGCCACACTCCTTTGTGGCCTGCCAAGTTTCTGTGGATAGGTCTGCTGCAAAACTGATCTGTCTTCCCTTGTAGGTTAAGGACTTTTTTTTCCCTTGCTGAGTTCATGATTTTCTCCTTGCCTGAGTATTTTGTGATTTTGACTATGATATGCCTTGTTGATAGTTGGTTTTTATTGAATCTAACAGGAGTTGTCTGTGCTTCCTGGATTTTGTGTCTTTCCCCAGGTTAGGAAAGTTTTCTGCCATAATTTGCTCACATAACCCTTCTACCCCTATTTCTCTCTCTTCGTCTTCTGGGACTCCTATGATTCTGATGTTGTTCCTTTATAATGAGTCACTGATTTCTCTTATTCTTAAATCATGCTCTTTTGCCTTAATCTCCCACTTTTTTTTTTATGCTTCATTATTCTCCATAAATTTGCCCTCTATATTGCTGATTCTGTGTTCTGCCTCATCCATCCTTGCCGCCGCGGCATCCATTCAAATTGCAGCTCAGTTGTAACATTATTTCATCCTGACCAACTTTTACTTCTTTTGTCTCTGTGCAAAGGGATTTTAATCTGTTTTCAATTCCAGCTAGTATTCTTGTTATCATGATTCTAAATTCTGGTTCAGACATCTTGCTTGTATCTGTGTTAGTTAAGTCTCTGGCTGTCGTTTCTTCCTGCTCTTTCTTTTGGGGTGAATTCCTTCATTTCATCATTTTGAAGGGAGAAAAAGAATGAGGTTAAAAAAATTAAAATTAAAAAATTTAAAATTAAAAAATTAAAAACAAACACACAAAAAGAAATCGAATAAATGATGCTCGATCCTAGGTGTGTTTTGGTCTGGCTGTTGAAAGGGGCTTGATAGATTAGAGAAAAAAGGGGAAAGAAAAAAAAAAGAAATTGTTTGAAACTTTGAATAAATGAATACGGTGAAGTAGAGTAAAATGAAATGATGTAGGTAAAATAGAATTTGAAAAAAATTTACACAAAAGTAAAAAATATAGTAGAAAAAAATTAAAGAAAAATATTTTTAATAAAAATAGAAAATAAAAATGAGTTTCTTCTCTTTCTGTATTTAAGAAATGAAAAGAAACAAGAGAAAAAAACGAAATAAAATTGAATAGATCAACCTGCAAACAGACTGAAATATGACTGAAATTACTTTGTTTTCCTCTAGAAGTCAAACTATGAAGTGCTTTATAGTCCATAAACTAAGCAGGCGGAGAGACTTCTGTTCCTGAAGAGTGAGGTTGGCACGGTTGGGTGGGGCTAGTGTAATGGCTCCATTTTCCACTAGATGGCGCTGCTTAGCTTTCTGGGGTGGATTGTTGTGGCAATTGTAGGTGCGTGTGCGTGGGAACAGTGAAAATGGCATCACCCAGCTACCCAGTTTCTAGTATGGGAACTCTGTTCTCCCCGATCATCAGTCGCACACCTGTCCTTTGTCCTTGGCTTCTGTCCACTCCCCACTTTTACACAGTCTGTGACCAAGCCCCAGGCAGATCCTCCCTCCTGAGTTTTGTCTCAGATGCAGCTGTTTTTCCCGACCCCTTACTTCTAAGGGACTGTGTTTTGACCCATTCTGCCCCTCTGCAGGAGGGTCTCACCAAGCAATGGCTGGGTGCAGGCTGCATCCAGGAATATTTGCAGGACCGTGCTGCTACTGATGCCCAGAGACGGGCTGGCACCCGACCCAGAAAAAGTCCATGAGATAGTGTAGCAGCAGCGTCTTAGGGATTATGGAAAATCACAATATACATCTGGTACCAGGCTTCACCCTGAACGACGTTCCAGCACCAGTGGATGCGGTTGTTCTCCCCGGTCCACTGGGGCCTTGCCTTTGGGGTACCCACACAGCCTCTACCAGGTATTCTCCCATCGGGGGAACTGCCTCTCCCCATGTGGCCAGAAGACACCTGGACTCAACTCTCTTCCTGGGGATTCACCCTTCCCACCAGAGCACTGCCAGGTATTGAAATGAGGAGTTTCAGACTCTGTGCTCCCCCTGTTTATAGTATTAATGGAATTTAAACCCTCTCCTTTCTCCCTTTTTAGTTCAGGCCCTATGGCTGTTTCTACTTTTCCACTTTCTCTCCAGCTGCTTTGCGGCGGGTGGGGGGGTACTTTTTCCAGAGTCTTTACCCCCCTCCCCCCGTCGTCTCTCTGCACACAAAAGCAGCTCTGTGCCCTCTGTGGCTTCTCTCCCCCAGTTCTCCTCTACCTGATGCGTACCTGCTGAGTTCTGTGGTTCATGTTGTGCAGATCGTTGTATTAATCCTCAGATCAGTTTTCTAGGTGTGTAGGATGGTTCAGTGTTGGTCTAGGTGTATTTCATGCATGCAAGACACAGAAAAAAACTTCCATGCTATTCTGCATCTTGTTTCCTCCCCCCTGTAATGACTTAAATGACTTAGTCTTAATGACACCTTCCAATGTCTGTCTCCAGAATGGTGGAAACAGAGTTTCTGCATGAAATAACCTGAGATGACTTTTTCCAGAATCATTTGGGCTCTGTACTTGTATTTGAGTATGGTGCCTTGGTGTCTTTCCATTATCTTGTGGGAAAACAGGTAGTCAAGGGGTACTCTAATGCTTATCTTGGAATTGCTCTAATTTTGTCTGTTCCCTTTCCTTTGATTCTCACTTCATTTCCCCAGCTCACTAGGTTTATCTGTCCAACCTGCTTACCCTGGTCTTCATGATTTGTTTTTTCAGAAGAGCCTGAAATGAGACCCAGCAAAGTTTTCCTTTTGTTTTCTGTTCATTTATCTTGTCTTCCTTCTCCTTCTTTCCCTTTCCTGGGCAGCCACATGCCTTCATGTCAGCAGCAGAAACATCTTTTCCCTGGAAGGATAGCAACTTTATCTTATTTGGAGTAAAAGATTCACAAAAGCAGACACCAGGATAAGATCCAGTAGACAGGAACATGCTCAGATAATGAATGTCCTCTTTAAGGCCCCTCACACATGCCAGGCTGGGGGACACTTGGATAATATTTGGACATTGCCATTCACATGGTTTTTAGAAGTTGTTTTTCTTTTGACACCTGCCATGTGTCATTTGTGACTGCGCTCATGGTTGTCAAGTTGTAGAAAAAGACCCTTTCTTTCCCTACAATCTTGTTGCCTTCAGAAGGCAGCCTTGTTCATGGGGCAGTTCTTTTTTACTTGTTGATAGGAGGCAAGTGTTTTATACGTGTAATTCCATCTTAACCTAACAACAGCCATATTTTCACAGCCCCATTTTTCACACATGAGAACACTGAGGCCATAACTTCATCTTGTCTTCCCAATAGCCCCTTTACTTTTTACACCCCCATTTCACAGATGGGGAAACTGAGGCTTTAAGAAATAGATAGCTTGCCTAAGTTCTCCCTCTTAGACAGCAGCGCCACGGCTTAAGCCCACAGTTCTGCTCTGGCTGCACTTTTATTGTTATTTTTGTACTTGCAACCCCTACCTGTAGGAGAAGTAAGCCTCATTTTTTTAAAAAATAGTTGAAAATGTTATTCACTTCAAAGTACTTTCTAATTTTCCTTATGATTTCTCCATTGACTCATTAGATATTTAGGAATGTCTTAATTTCTGCATATTTGTGCATTTTCCAAATGTCTTTCTGTTACATATTTCTGATTTCATTCTATTCGCACATATAGAGAATTGCACTTGTAATGAACCATCCTTCAGTTTCAACAGTTAGCAGCTCATGGCCAACATTGGTTTGTTCTACCCACTCCCTCTTTCCCTTTTATTTTGAAGCACATCCCAGATAGTTTTTTCTGTAAATGCTTCATTATTTATCTTTAGAAAAGCAATGACTCATTTCATTTCATTTCATTTCATTTGATTTCATTTGATTTCATTTCATTTTTAAATGTTTATTTAAAACAGAGAGAGCAAGTGAGAGAGAGCGGGGGGGGGGGGGTCAGAGAGAGGGAGAGAGAGAATCCCAAACAGGCTCTGCACTGTCAGCACAGAGCCCAGTGTGGGGCTTGATCCCAAATCAAGAGTTGGATGCTTAACCGACTGAGCCATCCAGGTGCCCCTAATTTTTATTATTTTTAAAGATCTTATTTTTAAGTGATCTCTACACCCAATGTGGGGCTTAAACTCACAACCCTGAGATGAAGAGTTGTATGCTCTACTGACTGAGCCAGCCAGGTACCCTGCAATGTTTTTAAAACTAAACTGCAGTATGATTATTATACCTAAACTTATATTCTTTAATACTATTAAGCCTCTAATCTGTGTTCAGATTTTCACTTGTCTCATAAATACCCTATATTTTTTTTTCTATCTGTATGTTTGAATGAGATCCAAATAAGGTCTCACTGTGATTGGCTGATAGATCTTTTAGGTCTCCTTTAATCTGTGGACATCCCCCTCTTAAACTCCATTTCTTTCTCATTTTCCTCCTTGCAATTTATTTTGAAGAAATTCAGTTATTAATACTGTAGGTTTTCCCTTGGCCTGAATATTGCCTCTTAGTTTCCTGCGATATCACATGACATGTTCTTTGGGCAGTAATTCCTGTTTAGTGTAGATTGGTCTGGATGCTTTGTCAGAACTTCCTCAGGTACAGATTTGGTTTTCTTTTCTTTTTTTGGTCAAAACCACATTCATAGATGGTGTTGTGCACTTCTATCAAGAGGAACATAATATTCCTTTGTCCCTCTTTTTCTGGTGTTAGCAGCCATTGATGACCATTGCCTACATCCATTAATTTGTTACTGGATGCCAAATGTTGATGATCTAATTCTTTCATTTATTATTGGGAATACTTTTATCAAAAGACCCTTCGCCTCATCAACTACCTGGTTTCCTAGTGGTACAGATCATAGGAAAAGAGAGATAAGTGCTCAGTTTGGATCCCCAGGATCTTCTGATGGGAACCAATTGGCTTTCTAAAAATTTTAACCTTATTTTGATATAATTTGTAGGAAAGTTGCAAAAATAGTGCAGAATTCCTGTATATACCTTATCTACCTTCTTCTAATTATAACATTTTACTTACCTGTACTACAGTGGTAAAAACTAAGAAATGAACATTAGCACAAAGCTATTAATTTTTTTAAAAATTCAGATTTGAACAGTTTTTCCTTTAATGCTTTCTGGAGTGGGTCAGTTCTTTTGCATATTGATCCTGTATCCTGCCACCTTGCTAATTCATTTATCAGTGCTAGTACTTGCTTTGTGGATTCCTTAGGATTTTCTCTAAATAATCATGTCTTGTTCCTGATATGAGAGAGAAACATTCAGTCTTTTCCCATGAAATATGATGCTAGCTTTGGCTTTTATATAAATGCCTTTATCAGGTTGAGGAAGTTCCCTTCTATTCCTACCTTGCTGAACTTTTTTTTTTTTTCTTTTAAATAGAGTGTTAGATTTTGTTAAATGCTGTTTTTCATCTAGTGGCATGATCATGTGGCTTTTGTCCTTTATTAAATTAATACAGTGTATCACACTGATTGATTTTCATATGTTAAAACTGTTTTGCTTCTTGGGATCAGTCCTACATGGTCATGGAGAATATTCTTTTATAATTTGTTGGATTCAGTTTAACAGTATTTGCTGAACCTTTTTGCATCTACATATTATAGGGGATATTGGAGTGTGTGGGTATCTTTGGTTTTGCTCTAAAGAAAACACTATATTGGCTTCATTGCTACTATTCTCATTTTTGGAAGAGTTTGTGAAGAGTTGGTATTAATTTTTCACTAAATGTTTGGAAGAATTCAACATTGAAGAGTACTTTAGGCTTTTCTTTGTGGAGAGTTTGAAAATCACTAGTTCAATCTCAATAATTGTTAGAGGTACATTCAGATGTTCTGTTTCTTAAGTCAGTTGTACTTTTTTATGTTCCTAGGACATCCATTTCATCTAAATTTATCTTATTTGTTGGCATACAACTGTTCATAATCATCCCTTATAATTCTTTTTATATCTGTAAGATTGGTAGTGATGTATCATCTTTAATTACTAATTTTAACAATGTGAGCTTTCTTAATTTTGCTTGGTTATTCTAGCTAAAGATTTTATGATTCTTTTGATCTTGTCAAAGAACCAACTTTTTTGTATTGTTGATTTTTCTCTATTGTTTTTCTATTCTCTATTTCTACTCTAATATTTATTATTTCCTTCCTTCTGTTTGCCTTAGGTTTAGTTTGATCTTTTTATAGGTACTCAAGGTAGGAGGTTAGGCTATTTTTTTTGAGACATTTTTTCTTTGTTAATGTACGTATCGACAGCAATAATTTCCCTGTAGGAGCTACTTTAATTGCATTCCGTAACACTGGATATATCATATTTTCATTTTTCTTTGTCTCAATATTTTCCAGTTTCCCTGGTGATTTTTTTCCTTGACCAATTGGTTATTTAGTAATGTCTTGTTAATTTTCACATTTGTGAATTTTTCAAATTTCTTTCTGTTACTCATTTCTAATTTCATTCGATTGAAATACTTTGTGTGATATCAATCCTTTAAATTTGTTGAGACTTGTTTCATGATCTAATCTCAGAAATGTTCCCTTTGTACTTGAGAAAAATGTATATTCTGTTGTCTAGATATCTAGCTGATTTACTGTTCTGTCTAGCTGATTTACTTATTTTAAAAAATATTTTTAGTGTTTATTTTTGAGAGAGAGAGAGTGAGCAGGGGTTGAGAGAAGAGGACAAAGGATTCAAAGCTGGCTTTGTGCTGACAGCCGAGTGCTGGATGCAGGGCTTGAACTCATGAACCATGAGATCATGATCTGAGCTGAAGTCCGAGGCATAACCAACTGAGCCACCCAGGTGCCCTGGTCTAGTTGATTTAAAATGTTATTTACATTTTCTATTTCCTTGTTGATCTTCTGCCTACTGGTGTAGTCATCTTTGAAAGTAGGGTGTTTAAAGTTTCCCAACTCTTGTTGAATTGTTTTTCTCCTTCCACTTCTGTTAGTTTTGCTTCGTGTGTTTTGGGGCTGTCAGATACATAGGTTTTTAAGATTTTTATGTGTTAATGATGGATTGATACTTTTATTATTATAAAATGCATTTCTTTGTCTATACCAATTCTTGTCTTAAAATTTATTTTATCTAAAATTAATATAGCTACTCCAGCTTTCTTGGTTACTGTTTCCATGGTATATCTTTTCTTATCCTTTTACTTTGAACCTATTTTTGTCTTTGAATCTAAAGTGTTTGTCTTGAAGTTGGCATATAATTGAGTTATGTATTTCAAAAATTTTATTCTTGCAATTTTTGCTTTTTGATTGCCTTTTGATTAACATTTGATGTAATTTCTGACAAGGTAGGATTTATGTTTGCCAATTTGCTATGTGATTTCTATACATGTGATTTCTTACATGTTTCTGTTCCATAGACTTCTGTTACTGCTTTCTTTAAGTAAATATATTTTTAGTGTACCATTTTAATTCCTTGTTGTTTCTTTTTTTTTATATTTATGTGCTACAGGAATTATAAGTAGCATCTTAATTTAAAATAATGTAGTTCACATTAATACTAACAGTTTCCTAGTGTTTAGAAAATTTGGTCAGTATAATTCTATTTTCTCCCCCTCCTTGGTGCTATTAGTATCCTATAAATTTACATCTTTATACATTATAAGTCTATCAACACAGATTTATAATTATTGCTCTATGGCATTGTCTTTTAAATCCACATAGGAGAAGAGACAATTATGAAAAAATACATTTGTCTTTTTTGCCTCAACTGGTGTATCACCTTCAGGTAACTGCAATGTTGAACAGTTGCTGCTTATTATTTTCAATGGATGCCCTGGGTGTAGAGCTTTTCCCATAGAGCGAGGTCCAAATCAGCTCCAGTTACAACACTGCTCTGGGGTTGGGACTTTTTGAGGAACTCTGAACTCCATGTACCTTTTCTGGTGGCATCAGGCCAGGTGATTTTCATAGGTACTGTGGAGCTAGGGAGAGGGGGATGGGAATAGGTCAAGTTAAAATACCACAAATCCTAGTATGGTTATTGAGGTTCAACAGTTTTTCTTGAATAAACTCTGCTCAGCTTGTGGCTAGCCTTACTTGTTAAAATCCAGGCTTCTGAAAAAGTTAGTTTGGAAATTTTGCCAGTGTTGCTCTTATGGAGAAGCAAATTTATATGGAGGTCCTCATTTGCCATTCTGGCATTCCCACCTACTGGTCAGTTATTTTATACAATTTCCCTTAGCTTGTGTTGGTGTGTTTCTCATGATTAGATTGAGACTGGCTTTTTGGCAGGAATACTACTGAAGTGTTGCCTTCTCACTATATGATATCAGGGTATATATGATGCCCATATATCTTTTATTGATGGCACTAATTTTGATCTCTTAGTTAGGATGGTGTCTGCTGGGTTTCTCCATTGTAGATTTATTATTTTTCCTGTTGTAAAAAATAAGTATCTTAGGGTAGATATTTTGAGACTATGTAGGTATCTTACTTCTCCTCAAAATTTTGCCCTCCAATTTTAGGACCCGGAGGTGGATCTTGCCTGCAGTAATAATTGTGGTGGTGTTCTAATGGTGACTTTCCCCCTACCTCTTTCCTTCTATATTTATGAAGTAGAATTCTTGGAAGAGCCATTTTTTTTTCCTTCTTCATTGTTAATTTACTCATTTATTCATATAGGTGCAGACTAGCAGATATTTATTCTGTAGGTTGTGATTGAATACTGTTGTAATTTTTGTTATTGCTCACTTTGTTCCAGCTTTGGTGATTGGGAGCTCTCTCAGTCTGGCTTTCTGTTCCTTGACATGTCCCTAACCTTTCTTGAGCTCTTTCTTACTTTCTTACTCTATAAGATATTCCAGTTTTATCTTCTATTTTCTTTGCTCTGATTCTAGAATTAACCACTTTTCCTAAGGGGCATTTAGCTTTTAAAAGTTTGTTATTTACTATGGATTTATTTACTATGGAATTCATAGATTTATTTACTTATTTTTAGTATTTGTTTATTTCTGAGAGAGAGAGAGAGAGAGAGAGAGAATGTGCGCACAAGTAGAGGAGGGGCAGAGGGAGAGAGGGAGACACAGAATCCAAAGCAGACTCTGGGCTCTGAGCTGTTAGCGCAGAGCCTGATGAGGGGCTCGAACTCATGGATTGTGAGATCATGATCTAAGCCCCAATGGGACGCATAACGAACTGAGCCACCCAGGTGCTCCTGGAATTCATAGATTTAAATACAATCTATTCGCTTTGGGCTTATTGTGGTTATTATTGTAATTGATATTCCCTGGTCAATAGGAGCCAATCCAGTTGGCTCTTGAATCTTTTGACATAACTTGCACCCATTTCTTTTGGTCTGTATCCCTGGCTCATATTAAACATCTCCTAGCATACTTCTGGAACCCGAAGGGGCCTTCTTATTTTTTCCCCCAGTTTTATTGAAATATAATTGATATATAGCACTGCATCAATTTAATAGCACAAGGACTTGACTTACATATATTGTGAAACGATTAATGCAGTAAGTTTAGTTAACATCCATCATGTCATAGATATAAAAGCAAAAAGAAAAAAAAGTTTTTTCTTTCTGATGAGAACTCTTAACAACTTTCAAATTTATACAACACAGTTTTTTTTTGTTTTTTTTTTTTGAGAGTTTGTGGGAGAGCAGGGAAGGGGCAGAGAGAGAGAGGGGGAGAGAGCATCCCAAGCAGGCTCTGTACTGTCAGCTCAGAGCCTGATGTGGGGCCTGAACTCATGAACTCATGAGTTTTTGATTTTTGTTTCCCTAATGATTAGTGATGTTGTACACCTTTACGTGTACCTGTTGACCATTTGTATGTCTTCTTTCAAAAATGTGTGTTAAGATCCTTTGTTCATTTTTTTAATTGGATTGGAAGCCTTGTTGTTTTTTAATGCAATTCTTCTATAGCTTTCAGTGGTTTCTGAAGCCCAGTGTCCTGGTTTCCCATGCTGTGGTATAGCTGGATCCTCTTCTAATGGTTATTTATTACTGTGATCATGAACTCTGCAAGTTCCATCTTCCTGGAAGGGGTCAGGTATCTCCTGTCTGGGGGCAGCACTGCCTCCAGATGTGCTTGCAAATACTTAGCTATCACAATGACTGCTGGTCTTCCTGGTATTTGGTATTCATGGGCCAGGGTGCCGAATGGTATGTGATATACTTGCTTTGCTCTGGATAGTCCCACCCCATACAGAATTAATTGTCCTGCCACCAAGGCCAGTTTAGGCCCTGGTTGAAAACATTTTTGGGAGACTTTTAAAGTAAGCTCTTATCTGTGTTTCTGGATTACTTGGGAAGATTGAGTAGGGGCTATGTAACTTTAGGATCCTGCCCTTCACAATAGATTGCTCCAGTTGCTTGTTGAATCCCTGAAACAGGGGAGCCCAATGTACTTGTACAAGACTTACCTTGCTATATATACAGTGCATTGAAAAAACTAATAGAAAAAAATGGAAATACTATGTTGATTTTGCTTTTTTAGAATACTCTTAGCTTGGCTTTCCTTGTTAGTTTGTTTTGCATTTTCCCGGAGTACAGTTTGTAGGCATTGCCTTGGATATACACTCTGTGGTTATTTTTTCCCTGGGAATACTGTATTTTGAAATACTTTGCCTACCAAACTATTTTCATTAGGTAACAACAAATTCTTCTGCCCATTTTAAGCCAAAGAGGGATAATTAAAACCCCTTCAGTAAGGTTTGAACCCTTGCCAACAGTTAGATGTGACAATAGTTAGATGCTGGGCAGGCTGCATCTCTCTTCAGCTCAGTGTCCTCATTTAAATAGGAGGGAGATTAAGTGAGATGATGCACAAAAGGTTGGAGGCAGGCAGGTGTTGAAGAGGTTATCCATAACTCATTATTATGATTATTACTACTACTGTTATTTCTATTGTTATTCAGATTTTTTGGTCAAAATGTTTCCTAACATTGTTTGTTACGCTGAAATTGATGTACTTCCAGCCCAAACAAGGAACTTTAAGTGTCATCTAGTCTGTGTGGTTTTATCATGGGTAAATGGGCAGTTTTTGGAAAGCATTTCGAAATATTGAAAGTACCTCATGGACTTCTGATAATCTAGGGACACCCTCGGTTGGCCCAAGTGTCTTCATAGAAATGCACTTCACTGGAAAAGCATTATAGAGAAATAGCAAAATTAAGGCATTATTTGCTTAGTAGAAAGCAGTGTGGTGTATTTTATGCATCTGATTGGATTTGGTAATAATCCAATTTTATTATTGGATTTATTATTTTAAAAAAAGATTTTAAAAAAGCACATCAGGAGCGCCTGGGTGGCTCAGTCATTTGGGTGACTGACTTCTACTCAGGTCATGATCTCGCAGTTTGTGGGTTCGAGGCCTGCGTCAGGCTCTGTGCTGAATGCTTGCTTGGAGCCTGGAGGCTGCTTCACATTGTCTCCTTCTCTCTTTACCCCTCCCCCACTTGTGCTCTGTCTCAGTCTGTCTCTCAAAAATAAATAAATGTAAAAAAAAATTTAAAAAACCCCACATCAGGTAAGTTTAATTCATTGATCCATTTAATGGTATCTTTGAAATTCTCATTTTTGCTTATTAACTGTTAAGAAAATTAAAAAAAAAAAAACCTAAAGTAAGTCTTTGGTTTTCAAAAGGAAAGTAAATCTTGAGCTGCCAGGACGCATTCCTCCAGAGATGTGCCATGCAGGACTCCTCCGAAGACTGCTTTCTGGGTGTTATGATCTGTGGTCTTAGAACAGTCAAGACATTAGATCCATGTGGAAATCTGCCTTGGTTTTTACCCCCAATCAGGTTTTCCGTCTTTCAGGAACTATAGGACTTTACTAGAAAGGCCCCAGGGTGTGAAACAGACATGAGGGTGGTCTGGGTCTTAAAAGGTTGCCCCTTCCAATGCTCAGTCTCTTCTCCAGTCTCTTCCCGTTTTTCTTCTTCTCCAGTGTCTTCCTGTTTTTCTTCTCCCACCTCCAGTGCTTTTCTGAATGGAACCTTCTGCCCCACAAAGGATCCAGTAACAGAGGGGTTAATGAAATGGAAGGAAACCCAGCTGTCACCAGACCACTGAACTGAGCCCTTTGTTCTCACTTCTCACCACTCTTTTATCCCACCCTTTGTTTTTGTATACTTCTAATAGCAGTTTTTTGTTTTTTTTTTTTTTTAAATCAAGTTCAGAAGAGTCTGTGTTTGATTCCTCTTTTCCATCCTTTGTCAAAATGTGACCTTGGGATTCTTGACATGTGTAGCAAGCCAGCTGTGGCTGGGGAGGCTAGCATGGCTGATGCTCAGTGGCATCCTGTCTGTGATGTCTGGGCTCATTGTTCCACCAGCCTCTTTCGGGTGGTCTCACCTAGCAGTTCAGTAAGTTGGGTGGAGGAGGAGGCCCTGGGGCTTACTCCAAGGATGTGGCCATATCCTTTTTCTGTGCTGGGGCAGAGACACAGATGGGGCCTCTCCCCACGCCCTGTGCTAAGTTGGACATCATTCTCATTTCAGTTATAGAATCCATCCACTCTTTGTATCTAGGTCATCTTCAATGCACAGTGGCTCGGGAAATCTATTGACTCCAAAAACTCAGAACAATCTGAGGCAAAAAGGCAATGCAGGAAGTGAGTGTTATTGGGAGGGGACAGTGGTTTCTCTTGGGATGCTTCAGGACAGGCAAACCATTTTTAAACATAAATCCAAGTGATTCGTTTCAAAATGTCTCCTGTAAACGACAAATAAGGACAAATGTTTCCTGTCCTTTCAACATTCTCAAGATACACATAGCATTTAGTTATTTTCTTAAAAAGAGCACTTTTCTTAAATTGCCTGATACTAGCTGTGTCTTCTTCCTTGTGGCTAGTTGGTAGAAACCTAGGCAGTGCCATTCCATATTGTAATTGTTATCATCCTCATTCTTTTCTTCATTTTGCCATGACAGACTTTAGTCAAACAGATGTGTGTGACTTTTCCTGGCACTTAACTGGCATTGTGACTTGCATTGTAACATTTTCCATGTACATGGAAAGAAAATCGTTGCCTTTTTTGGAAAGAAAATCGTTGCCTTTAAGTGGGATGGAAAGTTTGATTCATTACATTGAAATCTGGTTGCTGCGTTGCCATCTGTAGCACCGTGGTGAGTGTGCTATGGCTGGGATGCCAAGCTTGCAGAGGACCCTGGTGACTTTTCACATGGAGGAGGTGAGAACCAGAGTCCAGTGCTGTGGCAGGCCCCATGGATAGGAATGTCTTCAGGGGTTCTGTCTGTACTCACTGTTGATCATCGTAAACCTCCCTGCTAATGGTCTTACTTTCTTTTTCCTCTCTTGGTTTCACATCCTGTTAATTCCTCTGTGAAGTGTCTGCAGATATAATGGGAATTCCTTCATAGTAAGGCCGTGGGGCTGGGAGAAGGGTGTGTGGATGGGTGGAGGGCGTATTGTGTCTGTAATTCTTGGCTCTGTTCCCAACTAGTGCATAGCATACAGTGACATCTTAAATCAGTCCCTGCTCCTTTAATTCTATGTTACCTTTGTCTTTTCATTGTCTATATTTGATGATTTGACAACTGGGATCTGGTTGACCCTGGAGGGGCAGCCCCTCCCAAGACCTGCCAGTTCCTAGAGAGAACAAAGGACTTGCCTGTGACTGTGTCTTTTTTTATGCAAACCAACCAATCCATACCCCACACTCACAACACTTCTTTATCAGGCCCACACTCAGGGCCACCATCCCCCTGCCCTAATCCCCCTGCCTTAATCAGCCCAGAGCCAGATGCCAGACAACTAGAGGCAGCCCCTATGCCCCAGAGCTGACTTAAGTTATTCCTAAGCCTGCTTATCCTGCCCTGTCTGTTCCTTCCAGTAGAAACCACAATAAAGGGTCTTGCCCATGTTTTCCCCTTGCTCCTAATGGACCCTAGTGCTTCTCTGTGTGACCTCGTGTGGTGTGATGTGCCCTTTCTTCTTGGGACTGTGAATGGCAAACTATATTTTCATTGTCACTCATCTCCTGATCTGTTGGCCTCACTGCACCTAAATAATTATAAACCCTCATTGAAGACACATACCCAGGAGCTACTCCCCTCAGGCCCTCTTCACTCTCTTTGTGTGTCTGACTTCACCCATCTTCACATCTACTCCTGCCTTTGTTGGTGCCTCACTTCTGGTCCTCCTTCCTCATCATCCCCAGAGCTGTATTTTTCAGTTTATAAATATGTCTTTTTCTTTGAATCTTGGAACCTACCAGTGAATTTAGAAGTCCTCTCCATTGCATGCCAGACTGTAGCCCTGGACCTCCATGCATGGGACCCATGGTTTCAACTGCTCCACACACACCTGTAGTCCCTTTGCACCCTGCCACCCTCAGCCCATCTCCAGCCTTTTTCTCTGAGACCTGGTAAGTGCTCTCTTCCTGCTGCCATCTGTGCCGGGAGCAGAAGTCCCTCCCGGGTACTCTGAGTATTCATGCTGTTCCCTGCTCCAGCTGTTCCTAAAGACATACTGCTCTGTCCTGCTCTCTGGGCCACTCTGGGACCAGCCAGTCTTTACTGTCCCTGTGGTTCTTGTTCTGGAGCAGGGTCTCAGCATCTCTGATTGAGTATATAGATGAGTGAGTGAACTAATCCTCATGATATAGAAGTCATGGCACAGTGAATGCCTGTTGGTGGAATAATGGCCCCCTAGAGATCCTAATCCCCAGAATCTGTGACTGTTAAATTACATGGTACAGGGGAATTAAGATTGGTCATAGATGAAATGGCAGTTGCTAATGAACTGACCTTGAGATGGTGACATTATCTCGGCTTTTAATCAAATCACAAGTTCTTAATGTAGAAGAAGAGAGGGCAGAGAGATGCAATGTGAGAAGGGCTCAAGAGCTCAAGAACTGGCTTCAAGGATGGGAGAGGAGCCACAACCCGAGGAATGTGGGTGGCTTGGAGAAGCTGGAAAAATCAAAGCAACAGGCTTTCTCCTGCATCCTCCAGAAGGAGCACTGTCCTACAGAAAACTTAGTTTTATCTCAGTGAGACCCATGTCTGACTCCTGATCTCCAGAACTATAAGAAAACACATTTGTGTTGTTTCAAGCCACTGAGTTTTAATTTGTTACAGCAGCCATAGGAAACCAACACATTCCTGTTTGTGGGAGGATCTAACAAAACCAAGTGCTTGAACTATAGTTTTTAGTGTGTAACTATTGATTTATATAATTTCAGTTGAAAACATCTGTAGCCATTTGAATTAGCTGAGAATACATGAGGATCCCCATGTTGCTTAGTGTGGGATCATGAAGACATGATATAATGGAAAAGAGGTGTTTTTTTTTTTCCACTGAAATATTTAATGATAGAACATTACACATTTCTCTAGCACTGTATGCTTTTCAGATTTTTTATGAACTTGTCTGGTGAAGTTGCTGGCCAGCCCTGCAAGGTACTGATAAATTCTTTGTTGATCCTCTTAGGAAATGGTGGCCTAGAGAGAGGTCTCAGCTCAGAAGGTGCAGAGCTGGGGAGCAGACAGGTGGTTCGCGGGCTCTAGGATACCAGGTGATGCTACTCAGAGCCACTGGTCACATGCTGATCATGTGTTACCCTGCATGAGCATCCTGGGCCATTTTCACCTTGGATTTGTATGTAGGTAGGATCCAACTGTTTAAGTATTTCAGGCTTTTGGGAAAGTGTCTAAAGCCAGATAATTATCCTGATACATGGCAGGACCTAGAATTTACCAAGGATAAATGGCAAGGAGGCCACATATATGCTTTTTAGAAAAATTTAAATGTTGTTGTGGACATTGTTTTTAGTGTAGCTGGATCATAGGTGTAAATCTCCAAACTTTTTTGATCTCATACCTTTGTTAGTAAAAAGTACTTGTACATATGTAACTAATGTGTATTTATTGATGTATAAATCATAGGCATACAGTACCTGAATAAATGAATGAATAAGTAAATAAATTAGAGAAATGGCAGTTACAAATACAAGTTGTGATATTTTTGCATTTCAGTGATAGTTTATTTCTTGTGTATGTTCATTGCTTCAGGGATCATTGCCCTAGAACGTCTTCAAGTAGCTTTATGTTGTGAAGTCATCTCAGACCACTGAGAAAACATTGCATACTTTTAGTTGTACATAAGTTTAGTTATTCTCTTAATTGCCCTTTTATCTGGGGCTACTTAGGAAGTTTTAAAGAACCGTAGGCACCACTAATTCTACCATGTGCACATAAGGGCGGTCTTTCCTTGTGTGCAGTGGGGCAGGTTCTGGTGGTCAGAGCCTGTGAGATGCTGAGTGTCTGACTATATCCACTTTCCAGACCTGGGTGGGTTATTGCTGGTATAGATGGTGAGCCAAGACAGGCTGGTCACTTCACACTGGGCAGCCTGAGCTGTGCTGCACAGGTGCACTGGCCACCTGCCTCTGAGTGCACTCTCTCTTGTGCTTTAAAACTTAAAAAACATATATATATATACATGACATTTTCCATTTTAACCACTTGTAAGTGTACAATTCAGTGGCTTTAGTTATATTCACATTGTTATGCAACCATCACCACCATCCATCTCCAGAACTTTTTCATCTTCCCAAAGTGAAACTCTGTACCCCCTGAACACTTCCCCAGCCCTTGACAACCACTGTTCTACTTTCTGTCCCCATGATTTTTACTGCTCTAGGTACCTCATATGAGTGGAGTCATTCATGCAGTATTTATCTTTCTGTGACTGGCTTATACACTTAGCATGATGTGCTCAAGTTTCATCCTCAAGTTGAGGCTGTATAATACTTGAGGATGTATATATGCCCAATTTTACTTACTCATTCATGTGGTGATGGACACTTGGCTTTTGGCTGTTGTGAATAATGTTGCTGTGAATGTTGGTGTGCAGATACCTGCTTGAGTATCTTGTGGTTTACGTTTATGGAGATGTTTTACATGAATTTCTTTTGGATGTGCTTTCCAGGGGCTGTATCCAGGGTGGCACAGTGAGGGATGGTTATTAGGGCAGTGTGAACTATGTATGGGGTCATTTTCCCACTGTTAGCTTCTGTGTTGCTCTTAAGACTCTGAGAAGGTTGCGTTAGCCCTTTAACTCCAGGTGATACTGCCAACGGACAGGCCTTTAGAGGCGTTGGCCAGGTGTTTACTCACCACCCTTGTCCGCCTCCATGGACAAGTACACACGGTGAGCTTGGAGTTGCTATCAACAGAGACAGTGTCAAGTGCTCCTCTATGGTCTGTTGCCTGGATATTATCCCACCCTTTATCTTTGAATTTGAGATTTCTTTTGAATCCAGAGGTAGCCCTGCTTGCTGGCTGCATGGGCACAGCAGTGGGCTTGCTTTAGAGTGTGGGGAGCAGCGCTGGTGGCTGAGAGCACACTGCTGGAGGAGTCCAGGCCTGGTCAGCAGCGTCTTCATCACCAAGGTGGCCTCTGCACATACGGATAATAGGCCATGCTGACTGGATGATTTTGAAGCCGTGATGTGGTCTTTGTTGCCTTTCATTCAGATTCTTCCTTAATGGTTATTCATAGTCTGTGTCCTTTGTTCACACTGATTTTTGGCAGCCAAACAGAGTGAGAAGTTGCCCTCTAGTGTATCTTATAGCTCAGGAGAATTTCCAGCTGAGGGGTGTGGGAGCTGAGGTCTTACTTGGTGAGTGGCCACCATGGCACACAAAGGTGCCACTTTCTCCCTGCATTTGGGGGTTTCTCCTGAGTCAGTGCAACCTATTGACAAGGCCCGTGTTCAGGGTTCTGTCCCTTTTGGCTAAATCAGAAGCGTGCAGCGATTGGTGATCAGAGGAGCAGGAAGAGCAGCCATATCTAAAATCTGTCACTAAAGATAGGGAAAAGTTGATATCATCTCGTGTGTCCTTAAAGTGATCACGCCAAGGCTCCCAGCCTTCTAGTGTCTGCCCTATTCTGTGTCTAATATTACAGGTGGGGCTATGCATGTCCCCAGAAGGCAAGTCTGCATGTCCACGATGCTGGCTGTTTTGAAGCTGGGAGCTGAGCCAGGGTGTGTGGGGCAGGGCAGGGAATTCATGGTGAGGGGACAGGTGGGGCCGCACCCTGGCAGCTGTTTTTCCACTTCACCCATTACTCACTGTGTGCTCATAATGCCCCTTCTGAAAGAGGCTGTTTTTTTTTTTTCTTAAAGTTTATTTATTTGTGAGAGGGAGAGGGAGAGAGAGGGAATCCAGCAAGCTCCAAGCTGTCAGCACAGAGCCCAATGCTGAGCTCAAACTGATGAACCTCAAGATGGTGGTCTAAGCTGAAATCAAGAGTTGGACACTCAACCAACTGAGCCACCCAGGTGCCCCTGAAAGAGGCTGTTTTTAACCTCTTTTATGAATGAATGAGTACTTGCTCTACCTGTATTTGAAAAGCTGTCAGGAACACAGAAATTGCTTTTAAAGGAAAACTGTTTCACTTAATTCTCTTTTGATTACCTGAGAACTTAATAGATCTCTTTAAAAATAGGATATCATAAAAATAAATATGTTAGAAACATGGTGATAGGTAGAAAAATATCTCTTAAGCTTCATTACTCTATACAGGATCCTTAGTTTAGGAAAACCTATAAACATTCCTTTTATTTATATCATAATTCACCTTGAAGTTGTAGTTTGTTAATCTTCTCTTTTATGGAAAGAAATGGGATGCAGAGAGAAACCCAAGACTTGTTATCTTGAGGTATTTTCTACTGAATGGCAAATTCTCCTTTTGAAAATGTTTGGTTTGCAATGTTATGACATACAACCGATTGGAAATAATAGATGCTATCAGAGTAAATGACAAAGACAGTTTTAATAAGATGTGCTTTGTGGCCTGACATCATTTGTTTCTGACATTTTAGCTCCTTTATATTTGGTGTGATAGTAAAGTAAGGTGTCATCTCCACTTAATTTGTCTTGAACAAAAGTTTCCCCTGTGGTGGGCTTTGTCACAGTTTTGTCAGAGGATTTTACTGTCATTTTAGGCCAAAACTGACTCCAAAACTGTACACTGAGTCCCTGGGAAGAAGAATTAGGTGAAAAGGAACCTTTTCTGACAGTTGCCTGTTGGGTGTTCTTGTATTTAGAGTTTTGTACGTCGACTGGAAAGAGCATCCAGAAATAGCTTCTAGAATTAGTGGGGTCTATGGGAATAACTGTGGGCATGGTGTAATTTACCTAGGTAATTCAAATGGTGGGAGTTTCATGTTGGTGGTCATATGTCTGTCTTTTATATTGGTAATGAATTCCCCTTGAGTATCCTCAAGGGATGTTTTTTGTTTTGGATTCTTGGATGAACTCTGAATATGTGAGAATCAGTAAGTTTACAGCTTAGGGAGGGATGTTGAAAGAAGCTGCATTCATTCATAGATGTCTAAAAGAACTAATGTGCATGCATGTATGTGTGTGTGTGTGTACATGCAAACCTGTATTTGCTATAATATAATTCAGGATGTTAATGACAAATTCCTGCACAGAGAGGAGTATCTCTTTTCTGCACCACATCTGGACACTGTGTTTGGAAAATTTATTATTGTGTCTATATAGAGGCAAAGTTCAATCAGCTTCTTAGGTAATTTATTATGCTCTCTACCAGTTAGTTTATTTTTTTTATTATATATTTTTTAAATGTTTATTTATTTATTTTGAGAGAGAGAGAGAGAGGCAGAGAGAGGAGATCCAGGATCCCAAGCAGGCTCCATGTTGTTAGCACAGACCTGGATGCAGGGCTCGAACTCATGAACTGTGAGATCCATAGCATTGTGACCTGAGCCTCAATCAAGAGTTGGATGCTTAACCTAACCGACTGAGCCACCCAGACTGAGCCACCCAGGTGTTCCTGTGCTCTCTACCATTTAAATCACATCTCTCTAGGCACCTGGGTGGCTCAGTCGGTTAAGTGTCCAACCTCAGCTCAGGTCTTGATCTCACAGTTTATGAGTGTAAGCCCCCCCATGATGCTCTCTGATGTCAGTGCAGAGCCTGGAGCTCCTTTCTCTCTGCCCCTCCCCTCCTTAGGCACAGGCTCATCTCAAGAGCCCACTTTCTCTCTCTCTCTCTTTCAAAATAAATAAACATTTATAAAAAAAATAAATCACATCTTTGTCCACTTGAACTGAAGAGAGAGGATTTCCTTCTATTTCTAGTTTTTTGCTTTGAAATTTAGCTTCTGCAGAGCTGTGCTCCCTGAAAGCCTCTGTGTACACTGATGTGGGTTTGGGTGGTGATAAAAGACTTTTGCAGACAATTGCGGTAGGAGTGTGGAGGAGGGACCTACTGCTGTATGGTTCCTGTCAGCTCTCTGGCACCAGGGAGGAGGCTTATGGAGTGATTATATTGGACATGAGTTTGAGAAATTTAGTTTTGTACCCTCCCTCTAACATTAAACTGTTGGCACCTCCTGCAGCTATTTAGAATACTAGGTTGTGAAATTTTGGATAATGGAGGGAGGTAATTATAATATTTAAATAAAACTTTGTGATCATAGAGTCAGACTTTTACAGTGACAAGAGGCCTTGTAAAATCAGAAATGATGTTTAATGACTGGCCTAAAACACTGTGGACGTCAATCATGTATGTAGATGATGTAAATTCTATTAATCACATTCTGTGAGAATCCTATGACTCTCATAGAAATATCTCAGAAAATGCAAGTGAATATAAATTAGTGTTTTGGTTTCTAGCAGTTCCTTTAAATATAGTAAGTAGAGGGGCATCTGGGTGGCTCAGTTGGTTAAGCGTCTGACTTCTGCTCAGGTAATGATCTCACGGTACCCGAGTTTTAGTCCTGTATCGGGCTCTCTGCTGTCAGAATGGAGCCCGCTTCAGATCCTCTGTCCCCATCTCTCTTTGCCCCTCCCCCACCATTCTCTCTCTCTCTCTCTCTCTCTGTCTCTCTTTCTCTCTCTCTCTGTCTTAAAAATAAGTAAGCATTAAAAAAACAAAAGGATTTAGACACAGTAAATAGAAAAATAGAAAACAGAGACTTTTGGTTCCAGAACAAGATGACATAGATTCACTTTTTCCTACTCCTTCATTGTAAGTAAAACCAAATCCTGGAAATAATTCAACAGGCACAATAAAAGGACACTAGAAGTTGGAGAAGGTGGACTGGCTAGGTACCTCAGAAGCTGAGTAACGATAAGATGGTGAATTCTGCAGATTTCCTTTTTTTTAAATGTTTATTTTTGAGAGAGAGAGAGAGAGAGAGCAAGCACAAGCAGGGGAGGGGCAGAGAGGGAGACACAGAATCTAAAGCAGGCTCCACACTCCGAGCTGTCAGCACAGAGCCTGACACGGAGCTCGAACTCACAGACTGTGAGATCATGACCTGAACTAAAGTCGGACGCTTAACTGACTGAGCCACCCAGGAGCCCCTCCAGGTTTCCTTTTTATCTCTACTATATACCCAGACTAGACATGGAGAGGTCTGTCACCAGAACTGATACACAAAAACAAAACAAAGCAAGATAAAAAAAAAATGCTGTGGTTGAAGGAGAAGGCCAGCAGAGACCTAGTGAGAGCCCAGAGTCCTGCCCTACACCCTTGATGCTAGCAGGCAGTCTGGTCTTCCTGCAGGGGCCACATCACAGTGCTGTGTCTTCCTGCTCTCCATCCAGTGGCTAAAGGAGACCCTGTCTCATGGGCTTCTGCCCACTCACCCACCCCATAGCAGAAGGTAACGCAGGGAGGTACCGTCCATTCCCTTACTAAAAATATTTACAGAAATAATTACAGTTAACAATATACTTCATGATTGAAAGTCTGATGCTTCCCCCTTAAGAATGAAAACAAGACAAGAATGCCTGTTCTCATGACTTTTATGTGATCCAGTATTAGAAATTCTTATCACTCGGGGTGCCTGAGTGGCTCAGTCGGTTAAGCGACATACTCTTGGTCATGATCATGAGGTTTGTGAGATTGAGCCCTGCATCTGGCCCTGCCCTGACAGTGTGAGGAGCCTGCTTCTAATTCTCTCCGTCTTCTCTCTCTGCCCTTCCCCAGCTCACACTTACTCTGTCTCAAATAAACTTAAAAAAGAAAAAACAAAAGGCTTAAAAAAAGTTATCACTCAAAAAGGTAAGAAAAAGAAGTAAAATGCATCAGCTTGGGCAAAATAACAAAAACAAAAAAAACCCACCCAAACTTCAATTTGCAGATGACATGATTGCCTATAAAGAAAATTCTTAAGTAATCTACCAGAAAACACCACGATGAGATACCACCTCACACCAGTCGGAATGGCTAACATTCACCACTCAGGCAACAACAGATGTTGGCGAGGATGCAGAGAAAGAAGGTCTCTTTTGCACTGCTGGTGGGAATGAAAACTGGTGCAGCCACTCTAGAAAACAGTATGGAAGCTCCTCAAAAAATTAAAAATAGAACTACCCTACAACCTAGCAATTGCACTACTAGGTATTTATCCAAGGGATACAGGTGTGCTGTTTCAAAGGGACACAGGCACCCCAATGTTTATAGCAGCACTATCAACAATAGCCAAAATATGGAAAGAGCCCAAATGTCCATCAATGGATGAATAAAGATGATGTGGTATGTATATACAGTGGAGTATTACTTAGCAATCAAAGAGAATGAAATCTTGCCATTTACAACTACGTGGATGGAACTAGAGGGTATTATGCTAAGTGAAATTAATCAGAGAAAGACAAATATCATATGACTTCATATGTGGAATTTAAGATATAAAACAGATGAACATAAGGGAAGGGAAGCAAAAGTAATATAAAAACAGGGAGGGGAACAAAACAGAAGACTCTTAAATATAGAGAATAAACAGAGGGTTGCTGGAGGGGTTGGGGGGGGGGGGAGAGTGGGCTAAATATGTAAGAGGCATTAAGGAATCTACTCCTGAAATCACTGTTGCACTATATGCTAACTGACTTGGGTACTTGGACGTAAATTAAAAAATAAATTAATTAAAAAAATAAAGACAAGAAAAAAAGGACTTAAATATGGGTCCTTATATTTGATGTGGTTATAAGAGGCTCTACATGTGGAAAATTGCATTGAGGTACACACACACACACACACACACACACACACACACACACACACAAGTGTGCTCAAAGCTGGTGAAATCTGAAGAAGCTCTGTGGGTTGTGCAAATATCAATTTCCTTTTTTTTTTCTTTTTAATGTTTGTTTTTGAGAGAGAGAGAGAAAGAGACAGTGCAAGCAGGGGCAGAGAGAGAGGGAGACAGATTCAAAGCAGGCTCCAGGCTCTGAGCTGTCAGCACAGAGCCCAGTGCGGGGCTTGAC
Organism: Panthera pardus; assembly: GCF_024362965.1. Taxonomy (NCBI): domain Eukaryota; kingdom Metazoa; phylum Chordata; class Mammalia; order Carnivora; family Felidae; genus Panthera; species Panthera pardus. The sequence continues at coordinate 17,655,892 of NW_026526810.1, read as the reverse complement.
CTCACAAACCATGAGATCATGGCCTGAGCTCAAGTCGGATGCTTAACTGACTGAGTCACCCAGGTGTCCCAATTTCTTGGTTTTGCTAATGTACTCTGGTTATGTAGTGTCTTAACATTGGGGAGGGTGAGTGAAGGGTGAACAGGACCTCCCTTGTACATTCCTTTGCAACTTTCTGTGTATCTATGATTAGTTCAAAATAAAAAGTTTAAAAATGCTCATTTTATTATTAAGTACTATAATTATTAAATATGAAAATGAGACAACAGAAACTTATTCCCAGGCAATGGGAATGTGAACTGCCAGGACCACAGCCTCAGAAGCAACCCTTGTTCCTCAGGATGCTCAGCCACTTCGAATAAGATTGGGAGAGAAGATGTACCTGCTGTTTTTCCTAGGGAGAGGTAGCATCAGAGATTTGCATTCTTTCTAGCAAAGATGAAGCACTTCAGTAACAGCATCTCTCATGGGTATGGGCATAAGCAGGTAAAATTTGTGAATAAATGTAATTAAGGACAAATAGAGGATTCTTACTATTATTTCACACCTCACTTTAAGGAGACTTAGTTCTCTGATTATAAGGGATATAAAATGCTTGGGAATATTAGCTCATTAAATTAATGCCTAGAAATATCCACCAGTATTTTATTTTAATGTACTTTTATTGTTATGAACAATTCAGATAATTACAATTCGAGGGGATGGACTAGTGCACACACCCTGTTATGTATTATTCCTGTCTGAATCCTAGGAGTGTCACAGCCCTTTGCCTTTTAAACCAGAACTGTAATTGCATGTGAACAGCCAACGTCGTCTAGAAAGAACAGGTATTGGATAGAAAGCATGCTGCTACATTACAGCTGACACCTAAGTAAATATGCAGTTTTGACACATTTATGAGAAATGGATACTATAGTGGAATACTACACTGCTATGGGTTGTCCCTAAAATAAACAAGCTTGCCGTCAGAGATGTTCACTCCCATGAGACAAGACATAGCATGGGGCAAGTGTCTTGTGCTCATGGAAAAGTGAGGAAGTTCTCAATGGGAAATGCTTCTGAAAACACATTGATTGTTAACTGTAAAAAAAGATTCCTTCTACAACTGAAATAGTATCCTGGAGTAATACCTACACCCTCCCTTTTCTCAGGTTTTAAGGAAATGCATCATGCAGTATTATCAAGAACCATAACTGTCAGTGGGATGCTTCCTATAAAAAGCAGCAAGGGACTCTCTTGCAGAGTTAAAGATACAGAAAATTGAAACTTGATCTGGATTTCAGTAACAGCACCCAGTTGTTGGATTAATGATACATTAGCTATGATAGATCAGAGATTAAAGGGTATTTGAGTATGAAGCCAAGCCCTGAGGCTGCAATTGGGATGCTGTATAATACAGTCTAAGCTGGCAGAGGCCTCTTGGGATTTCCTACTGACACTGTGTCTGGGAAGGTGTTAGCTAGGGGAGGCTTTGCTGAGAGTGTGAACTTGTCACCATTACTGGCTATATGGCACATTTGCTCACAGGCTTGGCTTGTTTGGATCTGACAGTCCCTGTGTCTTCCTTCCTTCCTTCCTTTCTTTCTTTCTTTCTTTCTTTCTTTCTTTCTTTCTTTCTTTCTTTCTTTCTTTCTTTCTTTATGTTTATTTATTTTTGAGAGAGAGACAGAGACAGAACACGAGTGGGGGAGGGGCAGAGAGAGAGGGAGACACAGAATCTGAAACAGGCTCTAGGCTCTGAGCTGTCAGCATAGAGCCCGATGTAGGGCTCAAACCCACCAACTGTGAGGTCATGACCTGAGCCGAGGCTGGCTGCTTAACCGACTGAGCCACCCAGGTGCCCTGCCCCCCGTGCCTTCTTTCTGTTCCCTGAAGGAAACTGAGGGTTGTGTGGTAGCTTAGCTTGCTTGGTGTCCTGTGCCTGTGTCTTAGGCCTGTGTTATGCAGGCAAATTATCTGAAATGAGATTAAGAGTATGTTCAAAAGTGTTAGTCCTCTGAGCTTCTTATTGCAGAGGGTTGGTTTCACATGGAAAAAGTCAAAGTATCACAGTTTCTGATATGTTTGAATCAGGTCAAACAAGAACCTGCTGAATCTCAGGGAAGTTGAGTCTGAACAAGGTATACACTTCCTAGCAGGGCCTTCCTGTTTGACCAGCCACTTAATGCTTGAGACATCTGATGTAGACCTTCATGGAAACACTGGAACAACTTCCTAAGTTATGGTGAGAACCCCCAAGAACAGTGGTTTTCAAAATGTCCCTGGGCCAACATCATCACATGACTTCAGAACTTGTTAGAGGTGCACATTCTGTCCTCGACCAGCTGAATCAGAGAGTCTGGGGTGGACACCATAATCTGTTTGATGCTGTCATATGCTGAAGTTGGGCTGGGCATTGAAGTTGAAGCTGTCCCTGGGCATTGTAACTATCAGCTCTGTCCCTCCTCTTGTCCCCCACACTGCCAAGGAGCAGTGCCCCCCAGCCAGGGTTTTCCTTCCAGAAGCGTGGTCACTTAGTTTAACCGTGGTCTATGTCTGTCTCTTAACTAAGTCTGCTTTTATATTTCTCCTTCAGTTTGTCCTGTCTACCACATGTCCTCGGCCATTTTCTAGGGGCCCTTCCTGCTAACTAGAATCAGGCAGGGGATTTTCACTGAATTTGCTATTTGTGAATGTGCCTGTTTTCCGGTTCATTGTCCATTAGTGGCTATTTGTGTTAAATAATAGTTCTTAGAGCTTAAAGAATATTGAAGTTTATAACTTTCTGCTTTGTTCTTCAAGTCAGTGTCATCATCTACACATAACAAAGCCCAGTTCCAGAACTTTGTGGACAAAGGTGAAAAATTAATCTTTGCCTTTAAGGAACTTACAATGTAGTGAGAGGGACAGACATGCACATCCATGACCTTTCTAGATGTGTGGCTCTTTGCAAGTGACTTTTGCCTTCACTCCCTGTGGGTTAAGGATGATGATAGTACCCACTTCCTAGGTTTGTTATGGGGAATAGTGCACGTGAGCCAATACCTACAATGTTCTTAGGATGGTTCTAGCACATTGTTGGTGTTAATTAAATAGAGGGAAGACTTTCTGGAGAAGGTGGGGCTTATACAGGACCTTGGGGATATCTTAGTGTTTGAATAGATAATTAATTCATTAAATTAATTATGTTGGTACTTGATTGCTTTGTTTCAGTGTTGGCTACAGCAGTTAAGCCCACACCATGAGCCTTATATGCTTCTCCCTTTGATGTCAGCACTGCCACCTCTGTGATCAGGGAGTGTTTCCTTTGCCATGCCACACTTACAGGGTAGTTGGTTCAAACAACCCTCAGAAAGGAAGTTAGAAAGGGAAGAGAATTAACAAAGCAAAAAGAGTTCAGAGAATGAAATGAATAGTATGTGGGAAAGATGGAGCAGGAAGAGTAGAAGGAACTGAAGGGAAAAAAAGGAGCAACAGATTGGAAGGGAGAGTGGGATGCTCTTGTGCCCAGTGACAAAGCTTCTGGGCCATCTTCATTCAGTATGGACTGCCCTGATTCCTGGAGCCCATAAAACAGCTATAGATACTGTTGAGTGAGTCTGTGTCCCTATGCTCTCTGTGACAAGTAAGGGAGGGATATTGCCCCTGTGGGTATCAGGAGGGCCAATCAGTCATGGAGCATGACTTTTTAAAAAAATCTTTGACACCAAAGTGAAGAGATATAGTTTGGTAGCAGTACACTACTGTCAGACAACTCTTTAAAAAATAAAATTGTGTGTTGTAATGAGAAAGTTAGCATGAAATGGCCTCTAGCCAATCCCATTCTCTTTGGTGCTATAAACTAGGTTTCACTGAGTCTAGATTCCATAGAAACATCAGTATTCCAGTTTAGTGAGGTCTTTTGGGGAGCATGGCTCACATGCATGCATGCTTGTGCTCCTTTAATTTATTTTATTTAGGCAAAGGCTATAGCTCTTGCCTGTTTTTGTTTTGTTTTCTGTTTTACACGTAGTATATCAAAGTAGAGTGACTGATGCAAAGGAAATATGTTTGAAAAAAATCTTGGAACCCATTTAAAATAGAACCCATGATTACAAAACAAGAAATGGAATCTGCCTATCAGTAACCTGAGATGTAAAGATGCCAATTTAGAATTCCAGTGATGGATCGAGAGTGTCTCCAGTCTTTGTGACGTCTGTGGCTTGCACAGCACACTCAGTGTAATTGCCCTCCCAGAAATGAGGCCATGTGTTGGCACGGAAAATAGCGTTCAGTTCTCCACCATTACTATAGTAGTCTCCCAGGGCTGCTGTAACAGATTACCACCAACCAGGTGGTTTAAGACAACAGAAATTTATTCTCCCTGTTTCGAGAATTAGAGGTCTGAAATCAAGCTGTCAGTAGGGCCATGCTCTCTCTGTGAAGGCTCAAGGAAGGATCCTTCCTTGCTTCATCCAGCTTCTAGTGGTAGCTAGCAAGCATCTTCCAGCTTGTGGTGGTGACCAGCAAGCTTCTTCCAGCTTCTGGTGGTGGACAGCAAGTTTCTTCCAGCTTCTGGTGGTGGCCAGAAATTGTTATTGCTCCAATTTTTGTCTTCATCTCGACATGGCCGTTTTCTCTCTATGTGAATCTCTTCATTTTCTTTTTTTTATAAGGACACCAGTTGTTGGATTAGGCCTCACTCTACTCCAGTACGACCTCATTTTAACTAGACTAATTACATTTGCAAAGACCCTATTTCCAGATAAAGTCGTGTGGTTTTGTTCTGGGTGGACATGACTTTTGGGGGGATGCTATTCATCATAGTATAATTGCCATAGTCGCTTACTGACTTGTAAGTCTCTGTAGGGAGTTTTGTTTCTTTTTCAAAGATTCCACTTTGGTGGTGAAAAATAAGGAGTTACTAAGAGCAGAAGGTTGTATGGCTCTTTGGAAATCCATGACAGTGTTTGTCTTCTGGATGTCTGGATCAGGCAGTGAGATAGTACACACAGGGAGAATGTCACAGTTACCCCTGCCTAGCACAATGCCTTTCACATCATATGAGCTCAGCTAGAGTTTGTGGATAAATAAGAACTCAGAAAACATGGTACATTAATCCATATGGTATTTAGAAAAAAATCCTTGAAGGCTGTCTAATTGATTGCCCCATATTTCAAGGATATTGCTAGTTCAGCTTTACTTTCACATTTCTACACGCTGAATGTGTATTTTTAGAGAACTCCCAAATGTGGTTCCATCCCTTATTAGGAATTACCCACCCACAGCATTTCCCTGGAAAATGTTATCAAGAAGATTAACTGTCCGTGAATAAATCTGGCATTTTTCTGAGGGAGCATAAACACACAGAACCCATTACAGTTATAGTAATTGCCCAACAATGTGTAATTGCAGCATGGGTACCTTGTATAGGAGGAGTCCATGGAGGGCCCAAGCCACACATGGCTTTGGAATGAGCTAGGCTTCCTTAGAAGGGAGAGGGTGTGGGCAGCAATTCCAGACGTCCAGACAAAGTAGAGGGGGTGCTAGGTCAGGCCCGGGGTCTAGCCTGTCTGCTGAGGGTAGGACAGGGTGTGGTGGGGAACGTGGGTGGGTGGCCAGGAGTTTTGTTAGTTTTGTTTGCATTCATTGCAGATTCGTCATTCACTCCAAATATAATTTTGGCTTTGAATAATGTGGATGGGCACTCAGCTGAAGGAAAGTCTGGCAGGACATGAAGCTGTGAAGCCAGGGAAGTATTGATACCTCCCTCTAGAAGTACTGTGTGCTCAGCTAATTATTTTTTGGTGTCTTTTGTAAGTCTGAGGAAATGAGTTCCTTAAATTTGAAATACTGATTCCCATAAACTATTAGATATTAAAGTCCTCATCAGGTGACAAGTTTTGCAAAACTAATTTTTTTAAGGGTCTAATAGTTAAAATGAAGAAATAGTTTTAAAGTGTCCTATCTTCCTGGGACAGCTCAGGTGTGGAGAAAATGAGTCGCAGTGTTAGAGTTCTGGAGTAAAGATCCCAAACACACAATTAGAGGAGGAGAGGGGTCACACAGAGCAAGCAGTGCTTTAGTAAAGCAGAGGTGTGATGTCTGGGGACACTTTCTGAGTGAGGTGAAGGTGAGGATGTACGTGCAGGGCCCGAGCTGCCCTGTGTACTTTCTTTCCTCCAGTTCACCCCCTGCTATGCCTGTGTGGTGGGGTGGTCCCTCTTCATGCCTTGTTCCCTTTGTAGATTCATCCACAGCTTTCACTGGTTTTCCCTGAGGACCTAGCTGCTTCCCTTCCACTATGACCATGGTGTCCTAGCTGGCCTCCCCGCCTTTACCCTCACCAGCTCTTGCCTTTACCGTTGCCTTAGTACACACTGTGTACCCTCCACTCAGCTGCCATAGTGATGCCTTAAAATATAAAGCAGATCACACACACCTCTGCTCAAAAGCCCCCTTTCCCTACCCGCATACCCTGAAGCCCTTTCCCATGCCTGTAGGTCTTTGTACGTGGCTGTCTGTACCTCCCTCACTTGTATTCTCGCCACTCCACTTTGCACCTGCATTGCACCACACTGGCCTCCTGACTGTGCCCTGCCTTAGTCCTCCCTAGCTCCACTGTCACATCCTTAGGGAGTCTTTCCCTGGCCACCTTTGTCCTTACATCGATCTGGTTATCTTGATAGCACTTAACCACCATCTGCCCTCTTACCTGTTTGCCCTTTAGCTGTTTTGCAACCCTGTCTCCTCATTATAATGTAAACTCCAGGGGGGCAATAACTTTTTCCTGTGGCTGCACACCTGGCTCCTCGAGTAGAGTGATGCCTACCTCCTAAATGATGCTTCAGATGCATTTATATGAATATATTTTAAAGAACAAAGAACATCAACACACTCAGTATTTATTGACTCAGTTAAGAAATGCTTTTACTAAAAATAAAATTTATGGGGTTCTCTATTTTAGCACATCTTTAAGATGGAACTGATATTACCTGCTTAGTAGAAGTTTAGGTTAAATAATTGCAAAGACCTGAAGTCACTGCTCATTGGGTGCTGTCAGAGGTTAGCATCATCACTGGTGGTATATCACTACCACGCATGAAGATGTGTGAACCAACACTTTCCACTTAACCCCAGAAATACGTGACCAAGCTTTGTAAAAATCTTTTATGACAAAGCATTCTTTGATCTACTTGTGTTATTAAAAGAGAAAATGGAAAAGGAGGGAATACAACTGGTTTCCACTTCCCTCTTCTTACCATGTTGATTCTTGCAGACATATTGGAGTATGATATTTACCACCCATCCTTTCTCCCAAACATTTATATCACTATGTATGATTTGAACATAGTTTTACTAATAAGGTTAACAGATATCACCAGCCATAGAAACACCTGTGTTTAGTGTACATTCCATTTCTACAGATAAAATATGGGGAAAATAATATATATTTTTTAAGTTTATTTGTTTTGAGAGAGACAGAGACAGCACAAGTGGGGTAGGAGCAGAGAGAGAGGGAGAGAGAGAGAATACCAACCAGGCTTCATGCTGCCAGTGCAAAGCTCCATGCAGGGCTTGAACCAATGAAGCCATGAGATCATGACCTGAGCCAAAACCGAGTTGGACACTTAACTGACTGAGCCACCCAGAAGCCCCTGGGGAGAAGAATCTTTAATACAAAGATTAAAGTGCTCAAAGACAGTTAATTTTTACAACAGAAAAAATAGAATGTAACTTAATGCTGCCAAATTAGCATAATAGCCAGATATTATGGTATATTCATTTGTTGAGATATTATATATTTGTTAAATTACATTTAAAAATCATTTTAATTGCATGGAAATGCTTATATTTGAAAAAACAGAAATGATATTAAATATAGGATGTTAGATTCCTTCTAGGCACTGTTTTAGCTCTATCCCATACATTTTGGTATGTTGTGTTTTCATTTGCATTTATCCCAAAGTATTTTCTAGTTTTCCTTGTGATTTCCTCTTTGATCCATTGGCTCTTAAAGAGCCACATGTCCACATATTTATGTATTTTCCAAGTTTGCTTCTGTTACTGAATTCTAAATTCATTTCATTGTGGTTGGAGAACACACTTGGTATGATATCGGTCCTTTAAATTTATTAAGGCTTGTTTTATGGCCTAGCATGTGGTCTGTGCTACAGAGCATTCCATGTATACTTGGGAAGAATGTGTATTCTGTTGTTGGGTGACATGTTCTGTAGTTGTCTGATAGATCTAGTTCATTTTCATTGTTTAAGTTTTCTATTGCTTTTCTGATAGTTACATTTATTATCATAAGTGGGTTATTGGAATCTCCAAATATTGTTGAATTGTCGGTTTCATCTTTCAATTCTGTCAATTTTGGTTTTATGTGTTTTGGAACTCTGTTTTTATGTGCATTTATGTTTATAATTGTATGACTTCCTGATGGATTCACTCATTTATTATTATAAAACATCTTTTGTTATCACTCTAGTACCAATTTTTATTTTAAATCTGTTTTTTTCTGATATTAATATAGCCAATCAGCTCTCTTTTGGTTACCATTTTCTTACTATATCTTTTTTCATCCTTTTACTTTCAACTTATTTGTGTTTTGAATCTAAAATATGTGTCTTGGAGTGCCTGGGTAGCTCAGTTTGTTGGGTGTCCAACTCTTGATGTCAGCTCAGGCCATGATCCCAGGGCCATGGGATCGAGTCCCATGTTGGGCTCTGTGCTGAGCCTGGAACCTGCTTAAGATTCTCTCCCAGTCTCTTCCTCTTTTCTTCTCCCCCATTTGTGCATGTGCGTACACTCACTTAAAAAGAATGTTGTCTTGGGGTGCCTGGGTGGCTCAGTCGGTTAAGCGGCCGACTTCAGCTCAGGTCATGATCTCGTGGTCCATGAGTTCCAGCCCCGCATCGGGCTCTGTGCTGACAGCTCAGAGCCTGGAGCCTGTTTCGGATTCTGTGTCTCCCTCTCCCTGACCCTCCCCCGTTCATGCTCTATCTCTCTCTGTCTCAAAAATAAATACACGTTAAAAAAAAAATCATTAAAAAAAAAAGAAATGTCTTATAGACAGCATATAGATAGATCATGTTTTTTAAAGAAGACTTCATTTTGTCAGTCTCTGTCTTTGATTAGAGAGCTTGATCCATTTACATTTAATGTAGTTACTGAGAAAGCAGTATTTAAGTCTGTAATTTTGCTATATTTTTTCAATGTGTCATGTATTTTTCCTCTGTTCCTTCATCACAGCCTTATTTTTTTTGTTAAATAGATACTTCCTATTTTACCATTTTTATCCCCTTGTTTTATTTATTTATTTATTTATTTATTTATTTATTCATTTATTTATTGAGTTAATATCTTATTGGTTGCCCTGAGTATTAAAATTAACATCTTAATTTGTTCCACTCTAGTTTAGATTAATACCACCTTAAAAACAGCATGATAAAATTTTTGCTCCTAATCCCTTCATTTGTTCTCCCTTCCATTGTACTCTTATTATGCAGATTACATACTTCTGTGTCTATCAACATAGATTTGTAAGTATTGCTTTATGCAGGTGTCTTTTAAATCAAAGGGAAAACTACATTTATACTGTCTTTTATGTTTACTTAGTAGATTTTACTTGTGCTTTTTGTTTTTTCATGTGGATTCAAGTTACTGTGCTTTTATTTCAACCTGAAGGATACTGTGTAGTAGTTCTTGTAGGGGAAGTCTGCTAGTGATAAATTTTCCCAGTTTTTGTTTACTTTTGAATGTGAATTTCTCCTTGATTTTTGAAGGATAGTTTTTGCTGGATATGGACTTAGTGGATGGCAGCCTTTCTTTAAGCACTTTGGATACATTTTTCAACTCCATGATTTCTGATGAGAAATCAGCCGTTACACTTATTAGAGATAGCATGTCTGAGATGAGTTGCTTCTCTCTTGCTGCTTTCAAAATTCATCCTTGTTACTCAAATTGGGGCTTTGGGCTTTTGATAATTGGGTTATGATATGTGTAAGTTCAGATATCTTGAGTTTATCCTACTTGGAGTTCATTGAGTATAGGTGTTTATAATAATGTTTTTCATCAAAGTTAGTAAGTTTTTCAGCCATTATTTATTCAAATATACTTACTTCCCCCTTTTTCTCTTTTTCTTCTGACACTTATATTTTGTATGTTTCCATACACTTGGTGTTCCACAGATCTCTTAAGACTATTGATATTTATTCTTATTTTTTTTTCTGTTCCTCATATTGAACAATCTAAATTGACTTATTTTCAAGTTTTTTGATATTTCTATCTTCTCAGATCTGTCGAGCCCTCAATTTTTCATATCCAGCATTATACTTTTCAACTCCAGAATTTTTATTTGGTTCTTTTTTTTTTCAATGTTTATTTATTTATTTTGAGAGAGAGGGTTAGAGAGAGAGAACTGGGGAGAGGCTGAGAGAGAGACAGGGCGAGAGAGAATCCCAAGATGACTCTGTGCTCCCATCTCAGAGCCTGATGTGGGGCTTGAACCCATGAACTGTAACATCATAACCTAAACAGAAACCAAGAATCAAATGCTTACCTGACTGAGTCATCCAGGTACCCCATCTACTTGGTTCTTTATAATAATTTCTATCTCTTTACTGATATTTTTTATTTGGTGATACTTCATTCTCATATTTTCTTTTAGTTCTTTAGACATGGTTTCTTTGAGTTCTTTGAATATACTTAAAATGGCTGATTTAAAGTCTTTGTCTTGTAAATCCAACACCTGCACTCCCTTGGTGACAGTTTTGCTTGCGTATTGGCTGTACTTTCTTGTTTCTTTGCATGTCTCATAATTTTTGTTGTTGAAAATGACATTAAAAGAATATAATGTGGACACTCCAGAAATCTAATTTTCCCTCCTTCCCAGGGTTTGTTGTTGCTCTTTATTGTTTGCTTAGTGACTTTTCTGAACCACTTCTTAAAATCTGTGTTCTTTTTTCTGTTTGTCCACTGAAGACTAGAATACTAACTTAGTGGTCAAATAATGATTGGACAGTCCCCTGGTCTTTGCTGATGGGCTCTTTGTTTATCTTGTGGCATGTCTTCAACACTCAACCAGACAATTTACCCTGTCTTAGCCTACACTTTCTGCTTCTTCAGAACTTCATAGTCAGAAGTGAGAGATTAAGGCCTTTTTAGGTCTCTTTTGAGCATGCACATGGCTCTGGCCATGTGCACATTCCTATGTATGCATGTGGTCTTCTAGATTCCTGGGAGCATGTTGGAGTTTTTCACAGCTGTCTATTATCTCATTCCCCAGATTTTCTTTCTTTTTTTTAAGTTTTTGGTCATCCTATTGTTTGCCCTGATTCTTATTCACCATCTGAAGCAGCCTATACAATTGCCTATAATTTTTTTTGGCAAACACCCCCAGGAAAAAGGCTTTTCACATTGACTGAGGTCCAAATCAGATCAAATAAAGACAGCTTTTTGAGTGGGGTCTCCCTTGAAACAAACTGGTCAAATAATGACAATTCTGTGAGAATGGGGCTTTGAGGAAGCTCCTGTATTTTGCTACCCCCTTGGCTTCCATGCTGTTGGTTTTTACTGTGGTTATGGCTACTATGATGCTAGAGTGAGGGGAATAGGAACTAGGGAAAGTTAAAATGCCAGAAAACTCACTTGCTGAGTTTCAGCCATTTTTCTTCAATAAATGTTCCCAGATTATAGCTAGTTTTTGATTAATTTTCAGAGATCTGAAAAAGTTGATTTTGACAATTTTTTCCAGTATTCTCATTGCTAATCTAGAAGAGAGAATTTTCTCTAACATGGTGGAGAAAATGGGGACGTTTACTCTGCCATCTGCATTGACAGTCTAAACATAGAATGTTAAGAATATTTTTTCAAAAATTTGTTGAAATATTAAAAATATAAGAATATTAAAAATATAAGAAAGTGGGGTGCCTGGATGGCTCAGTCAGTTAAGTGTCTGACTCTTGATTTCAGCTCAAGGCAGGTCATGATCTCACCGTGAGTTTGAGCCTTGTGTTGGACTCCCCACTATTCTCTCTGCCCCTCCCCCTCTTGCTTACGCTTGGTCTTGCTCTCTCTCTGGCACATACTCTCTCTCTAAATAAACTTTAAAATATATATATATATATATATATATATATGAAATAATAATTGAGAAATATTTTTTCAGTTACTAGGCTTAGCAAAATTATCTTTTCTCTCTGACAGTAGGAAGTGTTATCTATAAATTTTATGTTCATACACAAATAAGCTGCCTTATAGCAAATTATTGGTAACTGGTGAGTGTGAGCAAACAATGGCCCCTGTGTAAATAAAATTTTATAATACAGCCATACTGTTTGTTTATATATCATTTGTTGGTTGTTTTGTGCTACAGTGGCAGAGTTGAGTTGGTGCAAAGGAGAGCTTATGGCCTATAAAGTTTACTCACTCTTAAGCCCCTTACAGAAAAAATTTTCCAACCTCTGTAATATAGTAAGTAACTATATTAATTTTTTTTGGTATATTAATGAATTGGGAAAGGTGTTAGCTTAAAGTTTGTTTATTACTATGTGTTATTTTCAAAGCCCTAATTTCAAGAATCCATTAGAATGAATTCATTAGAATATTTTAATTAGGAGCAATGTTATGCTATGGAAATTTTTTACTTGCTTATAGAAATTGAAGATCAGTGATGTTGAATTAATTCAAGTGATGTTTTGAGCTATGAATAAATTGTATAGTAACTTCCTTGGAAAATCTTGCACTTATAAACAATTTGGTCCAGTATTTGAAATTCAATATTATGAATTTCTTATTTTAAGAAGAAAGAATACCTGTGTAAGGGCACTAACCACGATATCTGGAAAAAATCCTGAAGCTTTCAGTGACTGGCTGTGTGAACTTGGGAAGGTGACTTTGCCTTCCTGGCTTCAGTTTTGTCCTCCACTAAATGGATATAATACAATTCTTCTGGAGATGCTTTGCAAAAATTAGGTTATGTATGTGAAAATTTCTCATAAACGGTAAGAGCTAAACAATTGTCTATGTTATTATTACTAATAATATAGTTATTAATATAGGATAGAGATACAGAAGAGTTTTTCTTTTGCTAATGCTTTGAAGCTAGAATTTTTTTTTAAGTTACTAAGTTCTTTATTAACTTAAAAACATACTAGGCTTTTCCAAACTTAAATCACAATTTCTCTTTCACTCTTGAAGTTTCTAAATTTAAAAGTCTACTAGAATATGTAAAAAATGAGTTTGTTTTTTTTAAATAGTTGGTTAACTTATGAAAGTTTGCACATTGCAGGGGTGTCAAGAGTTCCTATTTAGATTAAATGGTTCATAACTTAATGGTGAAATTTATAACCTTAGATGGAAAATCTAATGTAAGAAAGACATATAGGAATCCAGATTTGTTTTTATTTTAGGTTAGAATTAGCAGTTCAGTTTGGCTTAAACTTTGGTTTACCACAGTTGCAGATTTAAACATTTATTTGCTGTGAATTGGCAGTACCCTGCTTTGTGTAAGGTATAAAAGGAAAGAGGAAATTGTTATACGTAAGACAGTTTTCCCTATTGACATTATTTTCTAAGATGTAGGTTGTGTGTGTGAGAGAGAGACAGTACATAAATTGGTATGCCTTTGGAGTGAAATAGACCTGAATTTTGGTCCCAGCTCTGCTTAGGTGCTAATTAATTTGAGCATACTTAAAGTCCATGTTCTTCTGTAAAATGGGAATATTACCTACCTCATATTGTTATTGTGAGTTATGCAAAGGCATGTTTGGTCCTTATGACATATCTGGTCAGTAGGGATAGGAGGAGAAATCATAAGCCAGATAATAAAGTTTACACACTGTCCCAAAAATTACATAGCCATGCTAAAATTTTAATATAATACTGAAATAAACATAGATTATTATGTACCATTGTGTTTTGAGAAGTACTACATAACAATTTAGCGCATCATACAATATGTATTTGTAAATAACATTTATTATGATTCTAAAGTGTGTAAGTTAACTGTAAATCATTTGGAACATACAGAATGAAAAAAAAATAATAATTGTGTAACTTTTTCTGCCACTCAGAAATATTTTTACCATCCTGGTATATCTATAGTTTTGTATCCCATGTTGGTTACATCATTATTATGTTTTCTGTGTCATGAAATATTCTGAAAACATGACTTTTAAAGACTGCAAAGTTTCTGCTCTAAAGATTGTCACTATTTACTTCATTATTAATTTTTGAACTGGTTGTATACCCTTGTGCACACTTGTGTTGGTTATGACCTCTAGGTATATTGCTCTGGGCCTCCTGAGACTTGTGGAAAGCCCTTTCCAATATCAGATGCCACAACTGACATGGTTGCCCACAGAGGCCTCCGCTGCTCACGATGCTGGATACCAGTTTAGTCTGTGTCTAAAGACAGGCAAAAATGGTATCTTCTTGTTTTTAATTTGTGTGTCTTTGATATTATTTGACTGCACATTATTTCCTTACGGTTACCAGCTATATGTATTTCAAGTGATTTTTAAATCACTTGTTCCTTTGCTAGCTACAAAAAGCCATGGTGTTTATTTTTCATTAAATTATATATATAGATATATCCCATCATATTAATTAATTTTTATCTGATATATATGTTGCAAGTATTTTTCCCACTTAGTCATTACTTTCTAATATTTTTCTTTTTTTTTTTAGGGTGAATTTTTTGATACATAAAGGTTGAAAAGTTTCATGTAGTCAAACCTTAGCTTTTTAAAAAAAATTTTTTTTAATGTTTAGTTATTTTTGAGAGAGAGACAGAGCACAAGCAGAGGAGGGGCAGAGAGAGAGGGAGACACAGAACTCAAAGCAGGCTCCAGGCTCCGAGCTGTCAGCGTAGATCCTGATAAAGTGCCCAAACCCACAAACTGTGAGATTATGACCTAAGCTAAAGTTGGACGCTTAACCAGCTGAGCCACCCAGGTGCCCCAATCCTTAGCTTTTTTATACCTTTTAACTTAAAAATTTCTTCTAAACCCTGAAATATGCCAATAGTCACCTATATTCATTTCTATTTTCCTTATGATTTTATGTCTTAATTTCAAAGTTTTACAGAGTAGTGAAAGGGTAGAGGTTTATTTTTCCCAGTCACATAATAAATGTTTTCAGGAAGTATGTTTTGAATTTTTTCTTCCTCACCAATTTAAAATCCTATGTTTATTGTATTAATTTTTACAATCTTCTTACTTCAGACCACTGATCTTACCTTGCACATTACACTGAACATTTGTAAACATTTTAACATGTGGTAGTGAAAAATCACTCCTTAAATAGTTTTCTTGGATATTTTCACCTATTTATTTTTCCATATAAATATTTGAGGTATTTTCAAACTACCCTCTCCCTTCAAAAAAAGTCCCTTTGGAGTTTTGGTTAAGATTGCCCTTATGTAAGGAGAGCAGTATTTGATAAGCTATAGAATATTTCCATTTAGGGCAGTGGTGGGTGAGGCTTTGTATTAGCCAAGTTTCCTTTTAAGTAACTCAGAAAGCAGTGCTGTTTTGTCCATACAGATTCTGCAGATTAATTTTTAAATTTATTTTCTGACATATTTAATATTTGTGCTGTTGTCAATGGACTGCCTTCCCTGGACAAGCTTCCTTCCCCAGATTTTTGAGCTAGTTTGTGTGAGTCCATAAGTACGGTATTTACAGTTGTATGTGGTTATTTTATTGAAGTTTTTGACTATGATCATGATGGTTCTATTGTATATATTTATCACTGTCATATGACCTATTCATTTAATATATTTTCTTTAAAAATATTTGCTTAGTATTAATTTACTGTCATTAAAATATTTTCTTATATATTCATCCTATATTTTTTCACATTAAAAAATCTTTTTGGTTTCAGTTTGCTTTAAGTGTTATCTCCTATAAATAGTAAATATTTTTCTTTTTATGTATTGTTTGTATAAAAATAAAGTTCAATTGGCAATTTAAAATTATCCCTATGGTTCATTTTAATGGAATTTAAGATAAAATAAATAATGCTATAGGTTAATTACGTTTTTCTGTGTGGCTTTTTATATTTGTGAATTTATCTTGCAGTTTCAAACAAATTCCACAAAAATTAAGTTTACTAGACTATTAAAACTAATTTCATGTGAAAAGCAAAAATGAGTATGTTTGTATTCTACCAAAAAGAATGAGGATTTACAAGCCAGATTTTACTTTATCATCATCATAGCATTCTACATTTCATTTTATGTTATTCTTCAAATTCCTTAGTACTCTTCCTCTTTGAGAGAGCTTGATGTGGTCTTGTTTTCATTATATTTATGCATATAAATTTATTTATTTATTTTGAGAGAGAGGGCATGCATGTGAGCATGAGTGGGGGAGGGGCAGAGAGAATCCCAAGCAGGTTCCCGGCTGTTAGCACAGAGCCCAAGGTGGGGAGGTGGTGCTCAATCTCACAAAAGGTGTGAGAGCCAAAATCAAGAGTTATGGATGCCCAATCTACTGAGCTACCCAGATGCCCCTTCTTGTTTCCATTTTAGAGATAAGGAATCTGACCCCAGAAAAGGTTAAATAATGTGTACACAGCTGGATCTGCATCTATTAACAGTTGGACTGATTGTTGAGCCTCACAATCACTTTTTACCCTGCAGAGATTAGTGTCCTTCTACCTAAGATCTGAGTGGATGAGAAAGTTTGGAGAAAAGAAGAGTCAGCAATTTATGTTTATATACATTTGGGCAGTTGTCCTCACCAAGTAAATTATTTTATCAATCATTCTTAGACTCTTTAAAAAAAAAAAATTAACGCTTCTTATTTTTGAGAGAGTGCAAGCAGGGGAGGGGCAGAGAGAGAGGGAGACAGAGGATCTGAAGTGGGATCTGCACTGACAGCCTGGAGCCAGATGTGGGACTCGAACCCACGAACCATGAGATCATGACCTGAGCCAAAGTTGGGCGCTCAACCGACTGAGCCATCCAGGTGCCCATTCTTAGACTCTTTTGTAAGATGAAGTATGTTACGTCAAATTAAGTTCCCCAAATGAATAGTATTTTCATGTTAATCATTCCATACTATCAAAATTGGGAATTAATCTATTTAAATAAGGGTTTTACTTTCCAGTGGGATGCAGACTGCACTGTTTATTAAAATAAATAGGAAAAGGATGCCTCTGTGGCTCACTTGGTTAAGCGTCAGACTCTTGATTTCAGCCCAGTTCATGATCTCCCGTGTGGGATTGAGCCCCACGTGCAGTTCTGTGCTGGGCATGGAGCCTGCTTGAGATTCTCTCTCTCTGCCCTTACCCCACCCGTGTGCATGCTTTTGCAGTCTCTCTCATGCTTTCTCTCTCTCTTTCCCTTACCTGCCGGTGTGCATGCTTGCACACACTTGTGCACACTCAGAAAAAAAAAGAAGAAAAAATGACATTGTAAATAGTCTATTTTATAGACTAGTGAAATTGTAAAATTTGGGCAGAATTTTTTTTCCTACACATTTTCAAATTCCAAGATAGAGACCCACCCTTTTGTAGCCGAGTATAAGCTACAGTAGGAATTCTCACCCATTTTTTTAGTAGGCTTTCCTTTTGTAAGCCTCTCATCTCCCTAATGAGGAGAGTGATTCTTTAAACATGGAGATCTTAGGTCTTTTTACTTCACAGATAGGTCAGACTTCAAAAATTCATATGGGTAAAACAAACAAAAAATCCACATTTTCCCCTCATTTTTAAATTACTCGGAATATTACACTGTCTCAAAACTGTAGTGCAATGGCTGAGATTGCAGGGTTAGGGAGAGAGGTGGCCCAACTTTTAGCATGGTCGATGGTTCTTTCAATGTGATGTTTAAGGCATAGCAGTATTTTGGAAATATTAAATACATTTAATTAAATACATTTATACTCTACAAAAAGCACACGGAATTCTATATTTCATAGATTTTTTTCTGTGTCTGTTACTTAACAGAAATATGAATTTTTACCATATGTAAAACCAATTTTTTTTTAAGTTTATTTATTTTGAGAGAGAGCAAGAGAATGAGAGAGGGAGGGAGGGGCAGAGAGAGGGAGAAAGAATCCCAAGCAGGCTCCGCTCTATCAGTGCATAGCTGGACATGGGTCTCAATCCCATGACCAACCAACAGATCATGACCTGAGCCAAAATCAAGAGTTGGTTGTTTAACCAACTGAGCCACCCAGTCACCTCCCCCCGCCCCGCCCCACAGTTTTGTTCTTTAGGCACAGCCAGAAAGGAAGAACTTTGAATTCATTTGGTTTTCCATATTTTTACACTTTTGCTTTAAAAGCAAAGCCAGAAAAGCAACATAAAATTTGTCATTTTATTCACCATAATTTTCATTGTTCTGCAAGTTCTATTTATCAACTTCAAACAGTTTAATTTCTAAATTTAAATGTTACTGATATTGAAAATATCACACTTTTAGAAATAGTTTAGTTTTCTCATAAGTTAATTATTACAGGTATTCTACAACCCTGTGGAAATTTCTGGTTAAAAAAGATTTAGGTAATTTTCCTCCCTTCCTTTCTTAAAACTCTTTCATATGACATAGTTGTCAGATTAATCCTCGGGTTATCAGCCTAGAATTGGAAAGATAAAATTTCCTTCCGTTTGCAAGAGTTGGAACTAAAATAACAAACCACTTTGAACCGTAAAGGTATCACCCTATTTAAAACAAAAATGTATTATTTAAGCAAGGAAGCTAGTTGCTTGGTTAAGTTAACATATCTTCTAAAATGGCTAGTAAGTAAAACCAGTCTTGAAAAAAAAAAAAAAAAACTAGTCTTGTTTGAACATTTCTAGCACAATCTCATTTTCTTGGGGGAAAGTCACTTTTCACATGTGATGAAAATATAATCATTTAAAAAACTTAATGTTTTTGTAGAATTCATTTCTGAGTTTGGTTTTAGCCCATGTCCTGCAATAACTATTGAAAATTGGAATAGGTGAGCCCTAAGATTCTTTACCTTCTAAGATTCTGCAATTTGAAGAACATCTGCTATTGAATAGCAAAAGTGATACATGGAAGTTTTCTTGCTGCCTGGCCACTCCTGACTTTGGAAGTGGGAAGCCTCAGAGAAGGGTGTGTACACCAATAGGTACAGGCCAGGTCCAGCAGGCACCCCATGTACATGGCACTGTGTGGCTATAGAAGCCAGATCGGCCCCAAGAGATGCCCCTTGTTCCCATGCAGTTGCAGTGTTGGCTGGGTTTCACAATAAGCCAGACATGGAGATTTTTATAAATGTCTTTTTATAAACCTTTTTTTCCAACTGAGGGCAGAGGTTATTGTGGACCACTGGTCTGGGACCTCAACACTCCCATGGAACTGACCATCTATCGACTCTCTAGGTACTATTTTAGAAGGGTTCAAAATAGAACCTTGAGACAGAGTGCCACAGTTCCTACTTTATGCAATGAGAATGCATTTATAAAACATACTTAATAAAAAAATCAGAAAACAAGCCTGGAGTATGTGAGAGGCCAGACTGTGGTCACAGTATATTGGCTCTCCTGTTACTTCCCTGTGCCCTCTCCCTAGAATGCTACACAGATTTCTCCTGTTTTGGAATTTGAGGTTATGTGAATCATTTTGAGCACTGATAAATTGCAACTGATCAATAATCTTAACTAATTAGATTGATTGTGCAAACATCTATTCAGATTTTTGTTTTTCTTTTGATGGAGCATACCAACATGAGTTTTATGGAATTTAACTTGAGTGCCTAGTAGTCTGATGTCAGCTTGGTAGAGGATGCAGGGAGGGACGGATTTCAGTTTAATCAAGCTGATTTCAGCAAACAGCAGGAAGTTCAATTGTAATATCTTTTTTCTTAAAAGGGCCTTCTAGTCTCTTGAGAGAACCTTTGTCCATACATACTCTTCACAATCGACATGAACATTTTATGTTTAGAAGGTATACACCATACATTAAAAAGTACAAATATTTGTGCATTTTCCCATTAATTTTTAAACATTGGTCCCAGACTCTGACATCCTTCAGAATTCCAGCTGACTCTGCCTTTATTGTCTTTCTGTACTCAAATTTCGAAATGTAAAAGATTTTTCACTTTTTATACACAAAATCAGTTCCCAAGCCAGAAATAGTTCCAAGGGAAATCCAAAGTAGCTTAATTTAAATGTAAAAAGACTCATTCATTTATCTTTCCAAATAAGTGACTCCCATCTGCCCAGCTTTAGGACTATGGAAATCTACAAGATCACAAGGAAACATGTATTTTCCAGAGCAACTTTAAGGAAGCACGAAAACAAGGCCTCAGTCAGTATGGAAAGTGTGGGAGAAAAGGGCAAATGAGGATTTGGACTCCAGACCCAAAGGTGTGGATCTGCAGGCGTCATCAGTGACAGTAGGCACAGTTGCCTGTTTCTAATACCTCTCATGGCTTTCTTACATACAAGATTTCCCTCTGCCTGAAGGGTTTCCATTTACTTTCCCAGAGTACAGGTCTGCCCAGGATAAATTCTGTTCATTTTTCTGAACCTGAAAAAGTTTTTATTTCTCTTTTGTTTTCAAAATATATTTTAACTAGGTGTAGAGTTATAGGTGGGCAGTTTTTCTTTTAGTACTTTAAATGTGTTGCTCCACTGTCTTTTTACTTCATTGTTTCCAGTGAAAAGTTTCATTCTTATCTTTGCTTCTGTGTACATAATCTTTTTTTCTGTTTTTATGGTTCTGTCATTGATTTTAAGCAGTTTGAATAGGATGAGCCTGGGTTTATTTTTTCTTGTTTCTTGTGTTTGGGGTTTATTGAGCATTTTGAATTTGTGGCTATTTGGTTTTCATCAAATTTGGAACATTTTTGGTCATTATTTCTTCATCCATTTTTTTCTGCTCCACCCCTCTTCCCAATCTGGTTACAGTTACATTAGCTTACTAGAAGTTGTTCGACAGTTTACTGATGCTCTTCTCATTCTTATTGCCCACGTTTTGTTTTTTTTTTTTTAAATCTGTTTCGTATTCGTTTTTTTTTTTTTAATTTATACTTTTTTTAGTAGTCCCTACACCCAACGTGGGACTCCAACTCACAACCCTGAGATCATGAGTCGCATGCTCATCCGACTGCTGTGTCTTCAGGTTCCCTAATTATTTTTTCTTTTATGATGTCTAATCGACCATTAATCCCATCCAGTGATTTTTTTTCAAATCTTTTGTGTATCTTCTTGAACACATGAATTACAGTTATAACAACTATTTTCATGTCTTTATTTATTTTATCTTTTTCATCTCTGATCCTCAGTATGAGTGATATTTTCCAGTTTCTTTGCATGCCTGGTAATTATTATTATTAGAGGTCAAGCATTTTGAATTTTGCCTTATATGGTGTTAGACATTTTTGTGTTCCTTTAAATGTTCTTTTTTTAAAGTTGAAGAATAATTGACGTACAACATTGTATTAGTTACAGGTGTATAATAGTGGTTCAATATTTATACTGTGAAATGGTCACCACAGTAAGTCTAATTACCATCTGTCACAATATAGAGTTGTCACAATATTACTGAATATAGTCCCTATGCTGTACATTACATCCCCTTGCCTTATTTATTTAACTGAATGATTATACCTCTAAAACTTCTTTATCTGTTTTGTCCTTCCCTCTACCCTTCTTCTCTTGGGCAACCACCACTTTATTCTCAGTACCTGTGAGTCTGTTTGTTTTCTTTTCTGTTTGTTTTACTCTTTAGATTACACACATAAGTGGAATCTTATGGTATTTGTCTTTCTCTGTTTGACTTATTTCACTTAGCATAATGCCCTCTAGGTACATCATGTTCTTGTAAATGGCAAGATCTCATTTTTTATGGCTGAGTAATATTCTATTTTATATCTCTATCTATCTATCTATCTATCTATCTATCTATAAAATGGAATAATACTAGATGGAAATTCATCTGTCAATAGACCTTTAGGTTGCTTTTATATCTTGGCTATTGTAACTAATGCTGCAGTGATCATAGGGGTGCGTATATCTTTGGACATTAGCATTTTTGTTTTCTTCACATAAATACCTACAAGTGGAATTGCTGGATCATGTGATAGTTTTATTTTTAATTTTTTGAGGAAATTCATACTGTTTTGCATAGTGGCTGCACCAGTTTACATTCTCACCAACAGTACAGTCTCTTTTGTTTTCTATATCCTTGCCAACACTTTGTGTTTTTGATTCTAGTCATTCTGACAGATGTGAGGTGATATCTTATTGTGGTTTTGATTTGTATTTGCCTGATGATGAGTGATGCTGGCATCTTTTCATATGTCTGTTAGTGATTTGTATGTCTTCTTCAGAAAAATGGCTATTCAGATCTCTGCACATTTTTTAATTGGGTTCTTTGTTTGGTAGTGAGTTTTATGAGTTCTTTATAATACTTTGTTTTGTTTTAATTTTTTTTGGAGGGGGGAGAATGCAAGTGGGGGAGGGGCAAAGAGAGTGGGACAGAGGATCTGAAATGGGCTGTGTTCTGACAGGCTGACAGCAGCAAGCCTGATGTGGGGCTTGAACTCACAAACTGTGAGATCATGACCTGAGCAGAAGTCAGATGCTCAGCTGACTGACTGAGCCACCCAGGTGCCTCCAGAGTTCTTTATATATTTTGGATGTTAATTCCTATAAATGTTCTTGAGTTTTGTTCTCAGTGTAGTTAAATTACTTAGAAACAGTTTGGTCCTGTAGAGTCTTACCTCTAATCTTTGTGCGACAGGATCAGAGCAGCCTTCAGTCTATGACTCATTTTCTCCCTACTACTGAGATAATACCCATCAGGTTACTCCACCAGGTGCCCTTTGAATTAAGAGATTCTTTACCCTGGCTGCTGACAGCGAGAACTATTCCTGGAGCCCTGTGAGCTCCAGCAATCTTTCATTTGCTTTTTTTTCAGGTGGCTCTTTCCCTGGCCCTGGGTAGTTTCCTCCCATGCAGCACTGACCAAGACTCTGCTGAAAACTCAAGGAGGACACTCTGTTGACTTCCATTGCCATCTGTCTCTGGGCAGCTTTCCCCTTTCTTGCACTCTGCCCTGCAAACTGCAGCTGCCTTCGTTTCCCTGGGCCCTCAGCTGTATCTCCTGTACTTAGAGAGACCTTGGGCTTTTTCTGGTACCCTGTCCCATCTGCATGCAGATGGCAACTTTCTCCAGACAATAAAGTTGTCTGGAGTAGGACTCACTTTGTGTGTTCCCCTCTCCTTGGGTCCCTGTGGTTCAATGTCGGACACCACTTTCTTTTAATGTATTTTGTTCCAGTCTCTTACTTATTTCACAGAGGAGGGTAAATCCTGTACCTTCATTCCATCTCAGTCAGAAGTGGAAGTTTGTGATCATTTTTGAAAATGGAATTTTACTTTGTCTTCTCTAAAAATCCAACTCAGAGATAAATAATGTTTTTGCTGCCCTTCTATAGTCAAGGGAGAATAAGAGTTCAAGGTTTCAGAATAGTGTATTCCCCTGTGTTCAAAGAAAAATAAAGACAGCCCAGTACCAAAGAAATTAACTTGTTTTAATTTAAAGTGGAACAAAATGATTATTTTTTCCCCTGTGTTTAAGTCGGGTTGATTGTAGATCAATTAAAGGACTTTGATATCATCAGCAAAGCATTCTTGCTAGCCCAGGAACAAATGCAAGTGTTCTTGGAAAAGGTTTGTGGGTGTGCTTTGGGCGTGCTTGTTATTTTCCCTCTTCCCTCGCTTTGAATGAAAAAAGAAACTTATTTATTTTTGTAGTAATGTTTCCTCAAAGTGATTGTGTAGCAACAGGTAGAACATAACACTCTACTTTACAAAGCAGAAACAAACAGAGCTTTGTACTCAGTACACGGCATGATATCCAAATTACGAAAGTGTTCTTTAACATGGTAAGAATCTGCGTGAGGTTCCTATTTCCTGACTTGTTATGTTTTAAGTGTGATTGATACCATGCTCTTCACCAGAGAATAGTCAGAAACTAAGGAAACTTAAAAAAACAAACAGGCAAACAAAACTAAAACTCAAAGTCATTTTGGCTTTAATTTCTAGGCTTCAGTTTCTTAGAGTGCCAGGCAGGGATCAGAGCTGTCATCTTTGCTCTTATCAGTGTTCATTCTGTCTGTTTCCTACTTGTCTTTTGGTCAATTTCAGAGGCGCCACTTGGGAAGAAACATGGAATATGCTCTGGGTGAGAGCCATCCTCGTGCGCGGTTCCTATGCAATGCTATGCACTGCCAAGGGTTCTGGCATTCTGCTCACTGGCAGCTCCAGCCACATGCCTCAGTTTCCCCTGGCCTTGAGGCAGGGTCTTGTAGAG
This sequence comes from Panthera pardus, assembly GCF_024362965.1. Classification (NCBI taxonomy): domain Eukaryota; kingdom Metazoa; phylum Chordata; class Mammalia; order Carnivora; family Felidae; genus Panthera; species Panthera pardus. The sequence goes on along the minus strand of NW_026526810.1, from coordinate 17,631,627 downwards.
TGGAGAGCAATGGGGTGCACTCAGGCATGGATAGACACACAGTGGCTGGTGGGGACCACCTGCAGTCCAGCCATACTGAGGAAGTACCTTGAGGCTGGGCTGGTGTGAGCTGGGTCCCCATGGATCAGAGAACTCTGTCTTTGCACTGTCTTTGTACTCCTGACACATGTGGTGTTTCTGAGCCCCTGAATCTTTTCCTTCCCACAATCTCATAAGTGCTTTTTCATTTCCTTTCTTGTAAATTTTCGAATTGCTTTTCCATTTAGGTATGGTCTTGCCACACACACTTAAAAAATAGTGGAGATGACAGTATGCACTGTCTCCATCTGTTTAAAACTAGAGCAACCCTCAGAGGTAGTTTCTTATGGGGTTCTGGGGTGATGGTGGGGTTTGGGGCTAACGGTCAAGAAAGAATTCTTGAAGACGTCTTTGGTGCAAAAAGGTGATTTTCTCAAAGCAAAAAGAGCTGCCCCGGATGCTGAGGAGAGACTAGTTATATACTTGGGAGTTGGGAGAGGTAAAGTCAAGGGGAAGTTTCCAAAGAGATTTTCATATGCTAAAGAAGATCACAGAATACTGGAGGCCTAACTATCTATTGTCAAGCTAAGGTTGTTTTCCCCTCTAGCAAAGCATTAGCATTAAGATAGTAGAGAGTTCCTGGAGAAATATTATGCGTTGTATTTGCCTCAAGTATTTGTCAATGGGCTGCAGGTTATAAGGAAATTTAATTTTACCTGCCATTTCCTTCTTGCCTTTGTATCCCACATCACTATGAAGGGGAGAGTGATGTTGGGGCTCCAGGAAACTGAGTCTATAGGTTTCTGGAGGTTAGGCTATTGATAAGATTGCCTTTGCTTATAATTTACCAAGACATTTGTAAACTGATGGAGACTCATGTCCTGCATGACTGTGATCTCTATCAGTTAACATTTGTTTTCTTTCCTTTCCTTTGTTCTTGGGTAGCCAGGAGTGTCTGAGGAATACCACACATATCCCACCTGTGGCAGGGTGTGTGTGTCTGTTGTGGGGGGGGGGGGGGATTGCTAGCTTGTACTTTGCCCTCAGTTTGACTTATGCTCCCTCATCATTCTGATGAAGTTTTGGGGTGATGGGGGTGGTCTGGAGCCAATGGCCAAGAAATAATTCTTAAGGATGTCTTTGGTGCAAAAAAAAGGTGATTTTATTTAAGCATGGGGACAGGACCTGTGGGTAGGAAGAGCTGCGCTGGGATTGTGGTGGGTAACTGATTATATACTCTCAGATTGGAAGGGGGATAGGGATAGAGTCAGTCTCTAAGGAATTTTGGAAGCATGGTTTCCAGGACCTTGAGGGGCTAGCTGTTGCTAGGAAAACACCATTTATTACCGTTTAGTAAAACCTCAGTCATGAGACCCTTCAGATATATACCAGGGGGCCATAAGCTTGGAGTATGATTACCAGCCTATATATCTTGGGGAAATTGAGATAAAGGAAGTTTCCAAAGGAATTTTTATATGTTAAAGTACACTTACAGGTTCCTGGTGGGGGTGGGGTGGTCAGGATAATGTTAAGCCAACATTCTCTTTTGCTCCTAGCAAAATGTCATCTTTGAGGCAGCTGAGCTCCTAGAAAGAGGTCACTCTGCCAGTTTCAAGGACTTGTCAATGAGCTGTAGGCAGTAAGGGAATTTAATTTTTAATTTGCCTTAGTTTCCCACATCACCATGGCAAGCACTTAAATCCTTTTCCTTTGTTCTTGCATAGCCAGGAGTATCTGAGGAATATTACACATATTCCACCCTGGTGGAGGGTGCTGTTAGCCTGTACTTTGTCCTCAGCTTGCTCTGTGCTCCCTTATCAATTCCACATGGGGCTGTTGTTCGAGGGCTTCTGGCATGCCCCAAACTATTGATTTTGTTTTTCTTCTCTGTCTTCCCTGTTCATCTATTGTTCCTTTTTCTTAGTTTCTTCCTCTCCTTTCTTCTCTCAGCCCTGCCTTATGTCCTGGTGGGATACATCACTATCTTTGTGGCCAGGAACTGGCCAGTCAGCAAAATTTTCTTCTGGCCTTCTTTGTCCTCATAATCACTCAACTCCAGTATCTGTGAAGAGGCTGTAAGAACCACAGACTGTGACATCCTGGCAGCTCCCATCTGGGCCCATGCCCTGTCCTCTGATTCTTTTTCCTGTCTCTTGTGTCCCATCCACACTGACCTATCTAGGGCCTATTTTTGAAGGACCCCATTGTCTGGTAGCTGAAGGTTGTTAATGGGTTGTAATTAATCCAATGAAGTAAAATTCCTGCTAAGGTGCTCCTCAAGGTCTTCTGTGACCCTTGCTGGATAACACAATTCCTCAACCTCATTTAAAGACACAATGGTTGTCATATAACTAGAAGACTTAAGCTGACTCTCCAATCAGGGCATCATTGCTTTTTCTTTGCTTTTGTAAGGTTGCGGTAAAAAAAGAGGCCATTGTATGCCCTCTACTTAGCTTTTAAACATAATTTTTGGTGTTTGGGTCTTTGTACCACCTCATCTTACTGGCTTGAGGATGATTCACTGGCCACCTGGTGGTTTCCCACTAGAATCCCAGGAGTGGTATTTTGTATAGAAAGCTTATTTACATCAGATCCTGCACAGCTCTGGCCCCCTAAGTTCTGCCGGGACTGTTTGCTGTTTTCAGATTGTGCACAAACATGCCTTGCTGATCTTGCAGGCAGGTGTGAAGCCCTGTTGGACATATATTCCGAGTTCAGTTTGGCTATTATTTTCTTTGGCTATCTTTCATAGTGTATTTTTTATCTTTTTTTTTTTTTTTAAAGTGAGCTCTATGTCCAGCGTGGGGCTTAAACTCATGACCCTGAGACCTAGAGTCTCATGCTCTACTGCTGGAGCCAGTCAGGTGCCCCTCGTGGTGTATTTTTAACTTTTGCAAGGCAGTCTCTTTGCCCAGAACCCTGTTCGCATTGGTACATTTTGAAAACAATTAAATACATAGATGTGCATTTCCTAGGACACCTTCAGATTTAAAGGAACCGTAAAACATGCAGACAAGAGGATTAGTTTGCACTTGAACTGCCTATGAGTAGTTGTGATTTCTTAAAAAAAATTTTTTTTTTTTGAGAGAGAGACAGAGTATGAGCGGGCAAGGGGCAGAGAGAGCGGAGACACAGAATCCAAAGCAGGCTCCAGGCTCTGAGCCACCAGCACAGAACCTGATATGGGGCTTGAATTCACGAACCATGAGATCATAACCTGAGCTGAAGTTGGATGCATAACAGACTTCTCCACCCATGCGTGGCCCATGACTGGTTGTGATTTCTAAGAGATGAGGGTGTGTCAGGCTCCAGTGAACAGTTGGTAACTCACCCAAGTCTTCCACCACCTTGCTCATGTTTTCCTGGCAACCCCACTGTTTCTGTAGCAGCTATCCTGTTAGGTGACCACAGACAGGAAAATTAGGGAAACCTGAACTAGGCTCTGGGGCTTTCTGATGACAGATCTTCTAGAAGGTTTGCGGGAGATGAGGAGCTTGAGAATCGTTATCTTGCTCTGGCCTCCTCATTCTTTGTTCCCCCATCATTGCCATGGATCATTGGGAGTTAGCTGTAAATGATGGGATAAGCTGCCGGCAAGCCTTAGTCTCTGGTTGATGACCCTGATTTTTAAGACTAGGCTCTAAAATACACTCTCATTTTTTTTGGAAAAAAAGTTCTTGTAATTAATTTCTTATGTTCAGATAGTTTATCATATGTGTCCTAGATCTATATGAAGTACTTAAGAGTCTGTAGCTAGGTGACTCCAGGACAGGCCACTTCCCCATTGGGTGACCAACACGGGTCTTACCTCCCAGGTGGCAGAGCTCCAAAGGTGGAACTGAGAATAAAGGCCATGAGAAAGAGGGTCAAGTATCTTTAGTCCCTTTCTTATTCTCTTTGAGGATTTTTAGTAGCAAGTCCCATGCTTAAATCACAATGTGCTGTCGGAGACCCAATTTATTGCAGTAGTGGAAATATCTTCCTGCCTTTCTAGCATATCCTGGGCCATGAGTATGGTTCTCAGGCACACTGTACATCTGTGGAACTATGAGTGACTTTGAGGTCTTCCCAAGAATAAATGGGAAATGAATACAAATGAAACATTTAAAGGAGAAATTTAATTATGTGCTACATTGAAGATCGACTTTACAAAAAAAAAAAAAAAAACAACCAAAAAACAAAACACCATTCTCATATAAAGTAAATGTGCTGTTTGTTTATTTTTAGCTTATAGTAAATTTATGATGAAGTGGATGGGTTTCTTAAATTAAGGTTTGATGTTCCATTTGATTTTTTTTCCTTGTCTTTGATTTTGAAAGAAAATCCATTCCTTAGAGAAAATCAGAGTAAAATACATTACTCAGCAAAGCTGTAATTGTCTCTGAAGGTTTGGGGAGTGAATGTCCCTGTTTCATGACTCACCTCTTCCCCCCTGTTCACCCCTAGACTCTGGGAAATATGGGAATTCTAGGCTTCCTCCTGTGTCCTAGGAGGAGCTGTCCTCCACCATGATATCTCTCAGGGCCTACACCATCCTAAACAGCTGTGCTCTTTCTGGTAGTGGTCCTTCCTCTTCACTTCACAGCAGCCCATCCATGGCCACCAGGGGTGCTCTTACTCAGAATGCAGTTCGTCCCAGTGCTCAGAAAGTTTCTGTGGGGTCCAGGCCTCGGAGAATACAGCAGGGACCCTCTCATTTAGCCTCACAGTGTGGCCCCTCTTCTGTTAGGACCTTAATTGCCTGCATCTGGCCTCTCCACACATCCCCATCTTGCGGCCAGTCAGTGAGCACATCACATCCTCCCAACTACTTTCGTCTTTCCCTATGTCCAGGAAAGCTTGTTCTAATGTTAGCGCTTGTGAATTTCACCATCCGCTAATCCTAAACCCAAGTCCTAACTGATCCAAGAAACTTCTCTAGGTTCCTCCAAAGAATGGATAGCATTTGGTATAACAATACCATAGATCCAGGCTTGTCACCTATTAGGGAGCAATATTGGTGTAAAATCACATGTGTTGGGAATCAGTAGTTACTTAAACAGAATGTTTTCCACCTGAGAAACTAGACACAAATGAGAGAATGTTTTAATGAAAGTTGTTGAGCAATTGTGTTGAAATAATCCTTGTTGTGCATTTAACCATTAATTTATGGCTAGCTGCTTAATCCAAATATCCTGCAAGACGGTAAGGCCATAGTGAAACCTTGAAAAAAAGCAAATGCAAATATGAGAAGAAACTTGAGAACTAGGAAGGAACCTTGATATCCAGGGGTGACTCATGGCAATGTTATTTTCAAATTGCAAAATGAAGGGCCTTATTGTACTACAGCATGGGAACAAAGAGTTAAACAGGGTGTGTTCTATCAGCCTGCTGATATATTTGGCACATTTGAAAAGTAAATATAATGTTTAACTTTAAATGTTATTGCTTTTTTTTTCTTACTAGTATGTTCTTCTGTGTTCTTCCTCAAAGAAATCAGACTTTAACTTCACCTCCATTATAAAGACAAGGCAGCTACAAAATTCAGAAAGAAGTCATTTCAGAGTCCTAAATAGTACCAATAAATGTATTTTTCTTTTAAAAACATTTGGTTAATTAGGATTTCTTTTAAAACTATCATCCCACAAGGAATGCTTGACTGTTTTGAGAATTGTCAAAGCGTTCATTCATTCTGCCAGAGTATCTCTGGGAGGCCTGCCATGACTGGGTGTGGAATGGTGCCCTGAAGACCAGCTAGGGCCCTGTGCATTTAGCTGTTGTGGACTCAGTGAATCTAGGGCACTACCTGCCTACCAGCCCCACCTGCTGGTGTACAGGTACTCTGAGACTGGGCATCCAGTCACCTCAAGAATGCAGAGCTATTTGGTGGTAGAGAGAAGAAGGTATTTGAGCCAATTCTTAAAAAATGTGAAGATTCCACCAAATGAAGAAGTGAGTGATGTTTTGCTAGTCTCAACTCAGTATAATCATTCTTTAAAAGTCCTGAGAACCTCTCAACTCTTCCCTTTTGTTCTTTCATGGCTGACCAAAAAGCATACTCTGAGCTGTGATGGAGACCCATCTGTTTGACAGAAACATGGGTGTGTTGAGGTAGGCTGTGGTCAGAACTGTAATTTAGATGAAGTAGAGAAAAATACGTGCCTGCCCTTCAGTTATTCCTAGGGAAAGAATGAATTATGACTTGGGGAAAGGAAACATTTATGGTGGGGTAGAGGAAAAGAATGTGTTAGGGCAGCTGTTTTGTGTATCCGTGGAATGAGTAAAAAATCACTCATTCCATGCATGGCCAAGAGGACATTTAGTCTTCTGTATGGAAATAATCATGTTGAACAGTTTTCATTGCTTCTTCTGAAAGCAGTAAGGGCCACTTGTAATAAGATAAGCATCTTAGGAAGATTATTTGAAATAAATAGCAGATGTGCCTTCCATCTTTGATTCTAAAATACCTTTTCCTCCAGTCTGTTTGGGAATTATGGGAATTACAGGTTTTATTTTTTGTCTTTTATTTTTAGTAAAGGTAGAAACTTGTTTTCATGAAGCAAATTATGAAATGCTTGGCAATCCCTACAGTTAGGTGAATTTGGGGAAGGAAAATAGCCCAGCCTTCATTTTTTACATAAAATGGATTTAATATTTCCTTGTGTTCAGCCCTTTAGAAGAGAAGCATAACCCTTTAATCTGTGGGCCCAGGAAGGTGCTAGAGAGGAACATGACTCACCTTTGTTAGGCTATGAGACTTTGACTTTTATCTGGGCTTTACTTGTATGTTAATGCATTAATTTCCTCACCAAAATCTATAAATAGAAAACTGATTACTGTTTGAACTCAGAAATAGTACAAAAGTAAGTGTGAAGTGTGGTGCAGTGGGTAGGTACATTTTTGGTAAATGCTACCACCGAAAAATTGATGATGATCTATCTATCTACTTCTATCTATCTATCTATCTATCTATCTATCTATCTATCTATCTATATTTAATAAAGTCAGTATCTTTTCCCTGGATCATGACTCTTGGGCACAGTAGAAAGAACTTAAAGCCATGTAGGTGGCAGTGTAGTTCCAGTCCCTGTGAGATACTAGCTCTGAGGCCAGTATTAAGGCAGGGCATGACAGATTCCATCTGTATGATGGTCATCTAAAAACAAGCTTGGAAAGTCTCATTGAGTGGGTATCCAGCAGGCTCATGTGGGCCCATGTATGGATGTTGGGACTGGCATCTCTTTGTGGACTACCATCTTGGTGGACTACATCTTTGTGGACTACCATCAGTGTCCTGTTTCTGGCAATGTGCCTTATATTTCAGGACAGTTTTTACTTTTCCTCCATTCTTGCCTCCCCATTTTCCAAACCCAGAGTGTCTACCTACCCAGGATTTATTATAATTTAAGCAAATCTAAAAATTCTTAACATTTGTGTAATATTTTATACTTATTTTTTTTTAATTTTTAAAAATGCTTGTTTATTTTGAGAGAGACAGAGAGAGAGTGGGGGAGGGACAGAAAGAGAGAGAGAGAGAGAGAGAGAGAGAGAGAGAGAATCCCAAGCAGGCTCCAAGCTGTCAGCACAGAGCCTGACAAGGGTCTCAAGCTCACAAACAACGAGATCATGACTTGAGCTGAAGTTGGACACTTAACTGCCTGAGCCACCCAGGTGCCCCCCTGTAATATTTCATACTTTCAAAAGAAATTTCACATTTACTATTCATTCAACTATTCAGGAAACATTTATTTGAATATATGTGTTAAACATTCAATAAACTTGTAACCTGTGTTGGAAAATTCTGATTTGATTCTCATGGACGGTTCTGAGAGGCAATTCACTTTGCATCATTAGCCATATTTTACAGATAAGATGACTTAACATTCACATGACAGAAGTTGGATGGCATATCCATGCACACTCACACAGTGAATGGCAGAGATGAACTTGAACACTTGCTGTTTGTTTTAGGTCTCATGCTCTTTCTGCTCTATTTTGATGTTTGATGCTTCTCTTGTCAGTTTCCTTTATGTGTATATCTGTGTATACCTCTTTGTGCACGTGTGCACACACACCACATACATGTACGTGCACACGCACACATCTTGGGGGCAGAGCATTGTGAAGACAGACAGTAGCATGTGGGTAGTATTAGAAGTATTAGAGAAGCTGCTATTCCCATTCTATACTCAGAGAAGCCAAGGCCCATGGAGGTTTGGGAACTGCCCAATGTGGTTAAAACTGAGTGAGCTTCATTCTTGGGTTTTATGAATCTACTGTTCAGTTCACCTGCTGGCATGTCCACTGTGAGCTGTCTTGGAAGTACAAACAGGATGGCAACATGCTTTGTGGAGTTTGGAGAATGTGTATCCTTGTGGAAGTAGTGCTGGTGACAGAGTCACTTATGAATGGGGATGGATTTAACCTGCCTGAGTATAAATCCAGTTGCACTGGGGCTAAACCCTGGTTCATCCAGATGTACAAAGAGCAGTTCAGGCTGCTTATCTGATTCTTAGAAAAATCTTTGACAGTCGGTGTGAATTGCTCTAGAGACACAGTCCTTGTGGCTGAGAAGCAGAGAAAATGTGCAGATGCCCAGATGCCAAGATGACATTGGCACCCAGCTTGCTTAGCACCTCATGTGTCCTTAGCACCTAGCATGTGCCCAGCAGAACCAACAGACACTTGATAAATTAATGAATGAAAGAAGGAAGGAGCCTAGCTGGTGAAGAGGCAGTAATGTGGTAGACCTATCTGAGAATCTAGAAGAGAGGAGACCAACACGGGCCACAGTGTCACTAGCCAGTTACCTCCTTACTAATGATTTGCTTCCCCTCAGACCCCTGAGATTGCTTTGTCCAGGGTGTCAGATGCAGATGTATTGCTGAGACTTGGCTTGCCTTATCAGGAATTATCCCACCTCACTAAGATTTTGGTCATGTAGGCACCAGATGGAAATTGAGTTCTGGGTAAAATCCCAAAAATGGCACACCCCACTTTCCTCATATGTAAAATGCAGTTGTATGTACCAAGTTTTTGGCTATGATTCATTTCAGGGAGAATAATGGCCTCCCCAAAGATGTCCATCACTTAATCCTCAGAACCTGTAAACATTTTAGGTTACATGGCAAAGTAGAATTGAAGTGGTGAAAATCACATGTCCTTAAAATGAGATTATTTTAGATTTTTAGTGAGCCCAGTGTAATCACAGGGGTCCATGAAGTAGAAGAAAGTATCAGAACGGGGGCACCTGGCTGGCTCAGTTGGTTGAGCTATCAGACTTCGGCTCAGGTCACGTTCTCATGGTTCGTGAGTTTGAGCCCCACATTGGGCTCTATGCTAACAGCTCAGAGCCAGGAGCTGCTTCAGATTCTGTGTCTTCCCCTCTCTCTGCCCCTCCCCCACTCATCCTCTCTCTCTCTCTCTCTCTCTCTCTCTCTCTCTCTCTCTCTCTGTCTCTCTCTCTCTCAAAAATAAATAAAAAACATTAAAAAAAATCAGAAAGAGAACCAGAAAGATGGCACCTCAGTAGAAAAGACTTGGCCTCCATTGTTGGCTTTGAAGATGGAAGAAGAGGCCATGAGCCAAGGAATGTGGGAGGCCTTTTAAAAACTAGTAAAGGCAAGGAAACAGATTCTCTCCTATAATCTTCAGAAACAGACACAGCCTTGCTGACACCTTGATTTTAGCTCAGTGAGACCTATATTGGGATTCTGATCTCTGGAACTAGAAGATAGTAAATTTGTATGGTTTTAAGCTACTGAGTTAGTGGCAATCTGTTACTGCAGCCATAGAAAACAGATTCATGATGCTATTGACCTGACCCAACAGACTGTCTACATAGTCCAGGTTGCAGTGAGGGAGGCTCTCAGGCCTGGAGAATCTGCCTCGACATTTATCAACATATTCATCTCAGTTTTCAGAGAGGAAAGCCCAACTCTGTGTTTGCGATGTTAAGACAACACAGTCTGTACTGTGGGGATGGGCATACGCCAGTGTTTCCACAGTGCACTTTGCCCAATTTCTGTTCTGTTCTAAGAAGAAAAGCATCCAGACGGAGAGTTTCCAAATAACATGTTGGCCCAAAAGCAACATTTTACTGACTTAAAACAGGAAAATAATTTTAAAAGTCTCTCTGGTGAACAAAGATGGCTTTGTATACGGTACTGAACCTAAGTAGGCCACATGCCCTCATCATGTGGAGCACATGTTCCTTTTGTTGACATAAAAAATGTAGATGAGATCCTTCCCTTTGGAATACTGGGAGGTTCTCTCAGCCTTTGGCCCAGGGCATGAGGCTAGCTGCTCACCAACCTGCATCAGTTAGCAATGTGGTGAATCCATAACAGAGGAGATTTGCCACTACAGTGGCTTTTATGTTCTGGCAGACACCTCAGGCTTCAGAGATTAGTGTGGGGGATTTCCTATGGTGGACTGTGATGCCCTTCCTGCTCAATGGTAGGAAAGAAAAGCTGGCCAGGTAAACATTAAGTCCAGTAGTGTCAGGGCCAGGGTGCTGTATAGAGCTGGAAAGTGTATTTTTTTGTAAAGCAAGCTGTTCCATGCCAGATGGAGCAGTTTTACCAAAATGAGCAAATTGAGACCCAGGCATTGGCTTCCCTAGGATGTGAATAAGAGTCAGCATTTCAAGGCTGAGTGGTTGTACCTTTCCCCAGAAGCTTGCACCTGAGATGCATTCACAGCCGCCCTAAGTACAGAAGAGAGTTTAATGCTGCATTACCCACATTAACACATCCACTCTCCATCACCCATGATGCTGGCAACAGTAACTTTTGTCCTCATTTTACAGATAGGGACAACCGAGGCTCAGAGACATGATGGCTGTGCAGCCTGCAAGTGCCAACTTGGAGGCTTAGCTTGAGGGCATAGTCCTGCCCTGGGCTCTTCTTCTCAGCTCACTTGCCTCATGCTTTGTGCCCAGGTACCACTGAGGGGCACTCAGACAGCCCCATCCGCTGTGCGTGGGCTCCTGTTTGGAGGTCTGGGGAGCTGCTGGCTGAGTAGCCTCCTCAAATCCCAGTGTGTACATGACAACGTGTGGGCAAGCACACATGGGATGAATCCGCTAATACAGCCCCATCTCCCTGGGGACATTGTGCACAAACACGCCAAAAGCTTTTCTTCAAGTTAGTTACCTAAAAGGAAACATATTTTCCTTCACCCAGAGTGACTCACCAAACTTTTGGCCTGCGGCTGAAGCTCTAATCAGGTAAACATAAGGATAGTGCAGTCAGCTAGTTATAAGAATATAAGAATATATTAAATGCGTTGATTTTACCTCTGTAAAAACACAGTCTCTGGTGTTGTTGAAATACTAGTAACAAAACTGAAGAACAACAACAACAAAAAAGGAAATAAGAAATAGATGGTTAACATCATTACTGTTGAGTATTGGTGTTTGAAATAAAGTGGATCTAATTAGGACAGGTGGGAAGCCTCAGGGAATGTTCCAGAGTGGGCTGCAGGACTGACCCTTCCACACTAAACTAGGCTTAGTTTACATTATTGGGGACTCTAAGAGGAGTGATGTTATCTGGCTTGTCCACATATGGGTGGCACTGTGTGCATTTTGGAGGGGGAGAAGGGCGATGGCTGGCCAGAGTGGTCAGGCAGCTCCCACGGAATCAGGTTTTGCTCAGTGTTTGTGTGTTGTCCTGTCCACTTTAGCAGTGGGGACCTGGAAGCCATTTCACCAGATTGGAATTTGGCACTTTGCAGGAAGGAGAAAAGAGTCAGCTTGTTTTTTCTCCTGTTGATTTGAATCTTCTCGTTGTTCAGTGCTGCCTTCTAATGTGTCCTTGGTCATTTGCTAGGACATCCACAGGCAGGCTGCAGTAGGTGATCTGACCGACCCTTCCCCCACCAGGCACATTCCAAGAGTCATTGTGATTTCATGTGCACATTCTGTCATCCATGTGAAGCCTACTTAAGGAAAAAAAAATTTTTTTCCCAGTGGGTTTCATGACATATGATTCCAGGGTTAAGGAATAAAATGTCTACAGAAATATTTCCAGTAATTCTAGTGCTAATACACTATCTGGCATATTTTGGGAAAATAAATACTACTGATAACACGAGTGATAAGGATAATAACACATTGCTAAAGCCAAAACCATAAATCTAATTCAGTTGCATTTAGATTGTTAAAAACATAAGCAGAAATCCAGAAACATTAAAGTAATTTTTTGTTCCTATTCACAAGTTCTTTGAATCCGAAATCACTAGGGAGAATTGAGGGAAGAGTCCGTTATTCCCTCGTCTCAGTAGACTGCAGCAAAGGCCCTAAGTCATCAATATTCGTGTTTAAAATTGGACCAGAGGTAAGAGGTCCGTTGGGGACCTGTGATAGTCATCTGCCTCATGGGGTGGGCTCAGCTGTGCAACAGTGATTTAGTACTGATGTGGTGGGAACCTCCTGGCTGATTCAGTTTGTCAGAAGGGACATGCTTCTTATCTTTGTATGTTTGTGAGGTGATGGACGACACTGTGTATGTAACCAGTTGTATCTTGCTCCATGTCCCAAAGAAGAGAAATGTTTGGTTCGTTTGTTTTCTAAATAAAACTGGCAAAAACATGTACAATTTAGCAATTCCCATTTTTCAGCATTTCCCCCTGCTAATAATCTAATGTTGGAAAGTGAGAGTTACTTTAGTTTTGGAACAGGTTTCCTGACTTCTACCTGCAGGTCTTTGGGCACTGACTTACTGACTTAACACCCTCAGACACTCAGTCTCTTCATCCTTAAAATGGGAATGTCACCACTTCAGGGGCACTGCAGAAACAGAATGCAAACCATGACTCTGCAGTGGCCATTGTGGGATCCAGCTTGTGTGGCATGGGGGTGATGGTCAGAGTGGGCAGTCTCACCATATTTTTACCCAAAGAGGAAAACTGAATTCTTGCATTATTGATGATTCACAGAAAATGATTGGGTGAAATCATTTTCCCAGGTTACTGCTGCCATTATTGCTTTGCTAGAGAACAATAAGATTTGGCTCTCACCTATGAATACCAAAGGTGTCTTAGGTCACCACACAAACTGCATCAAAAGAAATTGTGTTACCATAGCATAGTTTGATCTATATTTTAACATTCCTTCTATTCAAGGGGCTTCATCTCTGAGAAGAACAGTGCTTATTTGAGGTCTTTCACTGACCCTGCTTTGTAGGCTGTCATAATTGAAGGACATTTATAATAGTTCTGGAGAAATGTTATTGTACTGATTCTTTTAGAAATGCTTAATATAGAGAAGAGGTTGCTTGCATGATTTGTAGTTCTGCACAGTAGGAAGAAACCCAGGGTGGTGTTGGTCAGGGACTGATCTGGAGGTAAATGCTTTTCAGGAAGACTTCCCAGTGGTTCAGGGAGAGACAATTTGGGTTGCCCTCACCCAGTCTGCCACGCCCATTGAGTAAGAAAACTGATCAGCTTCTCTGGCTTTTAGTCTACTTAAAATATTAAATTAATGGGAGGGATCTTGTCATCAGCAAAACCTTTTCACCTTCAAATTCTGATTCAGAGAAGCAGGGGACTCTGGGGGAAATGGTGGCCTGCATGCAAACCCTTTCACCCTTTAACCTCACATGCCTGAGCTAAGTGGCCACTGGTGCCTAGGTCTCTTTGCATCTGGAGCAGACCTTCGGTCCATCTGGGTCCTTGGAGAGCACTGGCACAGCTTCGGGACATGGGCTGCTGGCACTGGAGAACAGCATCAGAGAGCCCTGAGGTGAGTCGCACAATGCAGAGCATCTTGGACAACACCTGGGCCTTCAGAAGTCTTTTGGCTTTCAGTGGGGAAGGTGGCTGTCAGTGCATGCAAGGCTAACCAGATGCCCTGGTCCTTGGGATCTTTTCCTGCTCCTGGGGCTTGAAGAGACTGCCAAGGAGGGCTGGGTGAAGGTTTGTGTTCCCCACTCACCTGGAGAACCACTTTACCTTCCACAGAGGGGACCAGCTATCACTTTAGAAAGCAAAGCAGAGCATAGCACAGCCCAGCCCAGCCCAGGTGTGCTAACCAAGAATAATAACCATTCCTCCAAAGGGGCCTGGCCGCCAGGAAGAGGAAGATGGTTTGAGCAAGAGAAATCGAGTCAGGGGCAGAGAGACTTGTGGCCACACAGAGAACTGCTCACATTAATTGAGGGCACTGAGCATACTGAGAAAGGGAAATGGGGAAGATCAGCTACTGAAAATGGGAAGAAAAACTGTAAAATACCTCGGAACAAATTTAACAAAGGCTCAAGCCCTTCCTGAAGAAAAGTGTAGTACCTTTTGGCGAGCATGAGGCGATGAAAAGCTTCCTGTTGTGGCCTTGGGTGGGAGAGCAAGTGCTGTCGTAATCCCAGTTTTCCCAAGAAGAATATACATGTATGTGTGCATTTTGGCCTAGAAGGCTCTCTTGGAATTAAATAAAACGACCTTCAAAGTTTTTTTGTTTCTATAATTTGTTTATTTTTTATAATTTACAGTTAGTTAGCACATGGTGCAACAATGATTTCAGGAGTAGATTCTTTAAGCGCTTTACCCATTTAGCCCATCCCCCCTCCCACAACCCCTCCAGCAAACCTCTGTTTGTTCTCTATATTTAAGAATCTTATGCTTTGTCCCCCTCTCTGTTTTTATATTACTTTTGCTTCCCTTCCATTATGTTCATCTGTTTTGTCTCTTAAAGTCCTCATATGAGTGAAGTCATATGGTTTTTGTCTTTCTCTGACTAATTTCACTTAGCATAGTACCCTCCAGTTCCGTCCACGTAGTTGCAAATGGCAAGATTTCATTCTTTTTGATTGCCGAGTAATACTTCATTGTATATATATACCACATCGTCTTTATCCATTCATCCATCGATGGACATTTGGGCTCTTTCCATACTTTGGCTATTATTGATAGTGCTGCTATAAACATTGGGGTGCATGTGTCCCTTCAAAACAGCACACCTGTATCCCTTGGATAAATTCTTAATAGTGCAATTGCTTGGTTGTAGGGTAGTTCTATTTTTAGTTTTTTGAGGAACCTCCATACTGTTTTCCAGAGTGGCTGCACCAGCTTGCATTCCCACCAACAATGCAAAAGAGATCCTCTTCTCCCCATCCTTGCCAACATCTATTGTTGCCTGAGTTGCTAATGTTAGCCACAGGTGTGAGGTGGCGTCTCATTGTGGTTTTGATTTGTGTTCCCTGGATGATGAGTGATGTTGAGCATTTTTTCATGTTTCATTTGGCCATCTGGATGTCTTCTTCGGACAAGTGTCTATTCATGTCTTCTGCCTATTTCTTCACTGGATTATTTGTTTTTTGGGTGTTGAGTTTGGTAAGTTCTTCATAGATTTTGTATACTACCCCTTTACCTGATATGTCGTTTGCAGATATCTTCTTCCATTATGTCAGGTTGCCTTTTAGTTTTGCTGATTATTTCCTTTGCTGTGCAGAAGCTTTTATTTTGATGAGGTCCCAATAGTTCATTTTTGCTTTTGTTTCCCTTGCCTTCAGAGATGTGTTGAGTAAGAAGTTGCTGTAGCCGAGGTCAAAGAGGTTTTTGCCTGCTTTCTCCTCTAGGATTTTGGTGGCTTCCTATCTTACGTTTACGTCTTCCATCCATTTTGAGTTTATTTTTGTGTATGGTGTAAGAAAGTGGTCCAGGTTCATTTTTCTGCATGTCGCTGTCCAGTTTTCCCAGCACCATTTGCTGAAGAGACGGTCTTTATTCCATTGGATATTCTTTCCTGCTTTTTCAAAGATTAGTTGGCCATACATTTCTGGGTCTGTTTCTGGGTTCTCTTTTCTGGCCCATTAATCTGAGTGTCTGTTTTTGTGCCAGTACCCTACTGTCTTGATGATTATAGCTTTGTAATACATCTTGAAGTCCATAAATGACCTTAAAAGTTTTATAATGTTCCAGTATAGCCAAGACTTTTTTTAAAAGATGAAGGGAGGGCTTTGTATCAGTTAGTAGAACCAGGGCTGCAGCATGAGGTGCCCTGCAAAGTGGGGGTAGGAACCCATCCAACAGTCGCCTCCATATGCTAAGCCAGCTGCCTGGGGGCTCCTTCCCCCCAGAGTGGGGCACCCAGTGCTAGAGCTGATCTGATACACTGTGCAATCAAATCAGTAGTACCACGGTATGGACCTGAAAATGACAAGTTGATTGCTTGAACATAATAACCCCCCAATAAAAGATATTGTGTGTGAGAATTTTAGAGTAGGTATTTAAGTTCCATAGGAAAATGATTATTTAGTAAATAACGTTTATACAGTTGGCTCTGGGGAGGAAACAGCATTGTACCCTTTGGTTGTACCTTGTAAAAATGAGTATCAGTTGGTTTGAACATTTAAATATTAAAAGAACTCTGTACTTCCCCCATCAAAAAAACAGGAATGCTACATGGTACAGTCCAAAGGCACAGGAGACTCTCTTGGCTAGGCCTATAAAGGTCAGGAATATTTAACTAAATAAAAAATTTTTTTTAAATTTTTTTTTCAACGTTTATTTATTTTTGAGACAGAGAGAGACAGAGCATGAACGGGGGAGGGGCAGAGAGAGAGGGAGACACAGAATCAGAAGCAGGCTCCAGGCTCTGAGCCATCAGCCCAGAGCCCGACGCGGGGCTCGAACTCACGACCGCGAGATCGTGACCTGAGCTGAAGTCGGACGCTTAACCGACTGAGCCACCCAGGCGCCCCCTAAATAAAAATTTTAACTGTTGGGGCACCTGGATGGCTCAGTCAGTAAAGTGTCTCAGACTCTTGATTTCAGTGCAGGTCGTGATCTCACAGTCTGTGAGTTCAAGCCCCATGTCAGGCTTTCTCTCTCTCTCCCTGTGTCTCTGTACTTCCCGTTTGTGCTCTCTCTCTCTCTCTCTCAAAATAAATAAACTTAAAAAAATTAACTGTGATAAGGCAAAATATGCCACAAATTAATATTATAAAACCATGGTTCTTTAGACAGAAAAAAAATGTTTTCAAGGCAGAAGATAGTAAAGAGGTTAATATTTTTAATATGAAAGTTCTCACAAATTAAGTGGTCAAGAAGGAAGCAAACGATACAGTGGAAAAAATGAGGGGAACATAGGTATTCCCAGAAGAACAGGTCAATTGGCCTGGGAGTCAGGGTGATGCAGATAGAAAGGTATAAAGGGTCTTGTCCTGCCTATCAAACTGGCAGGAGGGTTTTAAAGAGAGAAAGAGTAGAAATTGCTTGCAAAAATAAGGGTGCTGGTACTTTTATATACCCATGGAGAGATGTGAACTGTTGCAGCCTATTAGGAAAAATTATTAACAACACAGGACCTTTCCCAGCTTTAGGGCATTACCTGCAAGAATGTGGATCATATTATTTCTCCCATTTTGTGACAATATCATGCCAACAAGTGAATTAATGTAGAAGAAATTCCCTTGACAACTCTGTAGTGTCCCCAAAGTGTTTGACATGCTTTACAAGTGGTAATGGTATTATGATGAAGAATCTGATCCCCTGGTCTTGATATCTGCTGAGCTATTTTGAGAATGTCCCATGAAATTCAGAAAAGACTGCACTAGAAATGATTTATCAAAAAAAAAAAAAGTTTTTATGTCAAAACTCACCAGGGAGTTTCTAAGTGATCTTGTTTTAAGGTATCATTTTGCTAGTATCACAAGCTAGTACATTTCCTAGGGAAAATTGTTTCTTCTAGGTGGGCAGTGTTTCATTGTACCAAATAATTATGTGAGAAACTGCACCTCATCTTCATTCTAAAGAAGCCAGAGGCCCTTGTTGTCAGGGAGAGTTCTGCCGGGACAGCTTCAGTACTTTCTGACTTCACCTCAGAGGGCCCAGCATTTTCCTTCATCTTGATTCATGTAAGAAGTCTCCTCCATGCACACATGTGTTTCTCACACATATCTGGAGTGTTTCTTAACTGTGCTTGTAGCTTTTTTTTTTTTTTTAATGTTTATTTATTTTTGAGAGGGAGAAAGACAGTGTGACTCGGGGAGGGACAGAGACAGAGGGAGACACAGAATCTGAAGCAGGCTCTAGGCTCTGAGCTGTCAGCACAGAGCCCGACGTGTGGCTTGAGCACATGAATTGCGAGATCATGACCTGAGCCAAAGTCAGATGTTTAACCAGCTGAGCCACCCAAGCACCCGAGTGCATGTAGCTCTTAGGAGACATCCGGAATAACACATATTTTAGAAAATACATTTCATGCATATGGGTTAAACTACTGTACTTTTGGTAATTTTACTATTGCAAGATTCACTGCAGAAAAATCACCCCAAATATCTTCTCTCACTGCCTCTGACTTTTAGTATTAGATTCAGAAGTAATTAGCATGTCTCACCAGAGGAGCAGATGTTTCAGTTTAGAGAGGAAAGAAGACACATTCTGGATGTTGCACAATATATTTGGGTCAAGTTCCTGCAGACTTTGCCATTTCTGTTTCAGTGCTGAGTTCTCACGTATGTGATTTTTAAAATATGTTGGTCCTGTAAATGTTTACTTAATAATCCATTTTCCAGAATGTTTGTCCCAGGTGCTTTGAAGCAGTGCTTCTCAACCTGAGATAATCTTGTGCCCCAGGAGGCATTTGGCAACATCTAGAGCCATTTTTTGCTGCTACAATTTATGGGGAGGGGTGTGCTGCTGGCATTTCTTGGGTGGAGGTCAGGTATGCTGCTTGGCATCCTACAGAGCAGGATGGCCAGCCCTCTACGGTAAAGAATTATCTGGTCCAAATGTCAATTGTGGGAGGTTGAGAACCCCTGCTTTAAAGCCACTGCCTCTCATTCTGGTCTTTCCACTCCTCTGCCTGTTGTGTAATGAGGGTTTATTGAATTGGGAGTAATTTAATGGGTCTTTTTAAAGTGCTGTGAGAATTTTCCTGGTCTCTGTCTCTCTTTGCTCCACACACATGCCTTCATTTGTGCACAATATGAAAAATAAATTCCATGAAGGATTTTCTTATCCCCAAGGCATCAGGCCTTGGCACTGATGATTATTCCACGAGGTTCTTGGATCACTTGCTCTGAACCTCCCATTTAGGGCTTGCCTCACTGCATCCTGGTTTCTCCTTCATTCTGTTTGCCTAAAATGTGTTGTGCAGCTTTCTCTTTACTGGGCCTGAGGAGTTCTTCAGCCTGCCCACGCTGGGGAGGCCTCAGTCTAGTTGGTTTGCGTGTTAGGTTTGTTCCGTGGTCTTCCTTTTTTCTTAAAAATGTGTTCTGTGGATCTTTCTAGATACTCTGCATTTCAACCTAGCTCAACCCTGAACTATTTAAAAGAGAAGCATATGCATTCAACTCTCTTGTCCATTAAGACACATTCTCTGACCAAGTCTGTTTTTGTTGGTTTAGTAAATGAAGCACAAGGTTAGTTGCAGCATGCCTGTCTCATCTATGGGATGTTTTACCAATAGGAAATGTGATAAGCTGGCAGGTCAGAAGCAAACTGATGTTTGGAAAAGAACTTTTCTTTTTACAGGGGTTAGTTGCTCTGTGTTAATGAAATAGTACAGAATGCTGCTAAGCTTATAGTCTTAATGTATGGCTATAAATGTATAGCTGTACCCATCCAAGTGCTTCACTTAACTGTATGGATAATTTTACCATCTTTCTTTTTTTTTTTTAATCTTTTTTTTTCTTTCTTTTTTTTTAAATTTTTTTTAACGTTTATTTATTTTTGAGACAGAGAGAGACAGAGCATGAACGGGGGAGGGTCAGAGAGAGGGAGACACAGAATCTGAAACAGCTCCAGGCTCTGAGCTGTCAGCACAGAGCCTGACGCGGGGCTCGAACTCACGGACCGCGAGATCATGACCTGAGCCGAAGTCGGCCGCTTAACCAACTGAGCCACCCAGGCGCCCCAATTTTACCATCTTTCTAAGTCAATAAAACAAAATAGCAGCTCTTGCTTTAACTCCAAACCACAAATTAAATGTAAGGTGGAACTTGTTCCTTAGTAGTATTTGTGATTTTATTGGTCAAAATCAAATACTTGCTTCAAAAATAATAGTGGGGAAAAATCATGCACAAAAAAAAAAAAAAAAAAAAAAAAAGGAAAGTGAAGCCAAAATAGACACTGTGGCCTTGCTCAGTTGGGAGGTCCCGGCGGATGGTCTCTGATGCCCACCTGGAAAGCAGGAAGCCTGTGGGACTAGAATGAAGGGCTGCTGGGGGTTTGGTGTGAACAGTTTCTGTGAGAAGGCAGACCCCCATTTATAAGCCAGGCACCTGAGGTGCTGGAGTTCAGGTGCCTGAGCCCCAAGCCCTCTCCTTCCCCTTCACCTCTTAATGAGGATGAGTCATTAACTTGGCAAGATAATGCCTATACGGGGGCTTGTGACCTTCAGGAGGAGCACTGTCCAGATTCGAGGCATCATCATTAATTATTGATCATTCCAGAGCCAGCTGTGTAGTACTGTTTGTAAATATATTCTGGGGGAGGGATTTTTCAAGAAAGGGTGGGGCAGCTTTGCTTAAAAGTGACCTGGATGGAGTGCCTGGGGGGCTCAGTCAGTTGAGTGTCCGACTTCGGGTCAGGTCACAATCTTATGGTTCGTGAGTTCAAGCCCTGCATCAGGCTGTGTGCTGACAGCTTGGAGTCTGGAGCCTGCTTCAGATTCTGTGTCTCCTTTTCTCTCTACGCCTCCCCCGCTTGCGTTCTTTTTCTGTTGCTCTTTCTCAAAAATAAACAACCATTAAAAAAAGTTTAAAAAAATAAAAATAAGTGACCTGTAAGATGCCTGCGGTAGGGGAGCTGGAACAGTTTGGTCCATAGCCGTGTCTCCAAAAGTGCCACGTGTGCCCGGCCCAAGTTGGGAGCACTTGTCAAAGCTACCAGGTCATTCCAAAGCCATGAGAATAAACTGCTCTCCTGCTCCACCAACCTTCCTTCAGCCCCAGAGGGAGTCCCCCCAGAGGACTGAGTCAGGTGGTGTCCTTCAGGTTGCTGAAGCTCAGAAGCTCCCAGCCACAGGTGGTCTCAGTGATGAGCTCATCTCTCAATTTGCCAAGGCCCATTTAGGGCACACTTCCCAGTTTGTAGCAGAGACCATGGTTTGGTGACTTCTAACCTTGGACATGGCTCCTTTGGTCGATTGCAAATAGGCAGGCATTTAGGCAAATTGACTGAAATTCATTATTCTGTGTCTGTCAAACACTGCTTATAGGTCTGGAACTGTCTGCCTTTCCACCCTTTTTCAAGCATAGTGCTATTTTATTTTCAGGCTACATTGGTCTCTGGGCTGCATAATTTAAAAGGAAAAAAAAATACAGAGTTTCTGGCTTGGAATTTTGGAAAGTTGTCACTAGACAACTCCTTTAGGAGTTTTAGTTGTTCTTCCTTTAGGTCGTTAGATCAGATGTGCTTTCAAAATCACATGGCCCCAAGGATTCATGATCCCCAGAGTCAGAGAGATTTGGTCCTCACCCTGCTACTTCCTGATGTGTGACTTTGGGCAGGTCATTCCATGTCTATTTCTATGTCTGTAAACGGGAATATAGTGTTGGGATTGTGTGAAGACTCCCTGAAATAAAGGCTGTAAAATGCTCTGTGAAGTGCCGGGTTCATAATAAGGATATGGAGGAGGAAAGCTGTATTTATTTTTCTTTTGTTATTATTATTAAGATACTGATGTCTCAGTACTGACAGGGATTTGGTGTCTAGACATCCAGCTGGTATTGCCTGAAAGACTTATCCTAAGACTTGAAGCATTCATGAACCTTTTACAGGAGGTCCATATCTCTTAGTCTTTCCAAAGACTGAACTCTCACTTGAGCTGCACACGAATGTGCTTGAGTGGTGAAAAGGTCTGAAGAGAGAAAAGCACCGGGAATGTTTGGAAAGGGGACCTTTGGTCTTAATGGGTGTGCCATTTTCAAGTGTGCCACTGAAAATTGCCTTTTCAAAATAAGAAATGAAACTATGGTGATTGTGTGCACACATTCCATGACTGCCTTTCCAGATTGGTTCACTTGGCATAGGAAGGGCAAAGGGAGAGGTGTGGAGGCAACGGAAGGTGTGGCACACTGGACTCCTGCCCCTGGTTGCCCTTGGTGATGGGCAGCCACCATGGAACCTTGGCTCCTGGGACTCTGGGCTCTGCTGGTCTCTACCCTGTGCCCACCCCGCCTGCCCAGCCACCCCTGCTGGCTTCCCTACTTCAACCCTTTCCTACCCTTCCTGCTCTCCCAGTCCATTTTCAGTTCTCGTTACTATTTCAGCTCTCATCATTGTGATGTCTCTGGTAATCTCAGTGATGGCATACACAGTAGGGGACTGGTCATCTCCATGCCATGAACCCCAAATTCCTCTTTACCTGCATTTGTCTTCAAAGATGTGGCCATCTCCTACAAGCCCAACCCACATGCCCCACCAGCACCTTGAAGAGATCACAGTTGGACTCTGTTCCTTCCCACAGCAGACCCACTCCTGGGTAAGATCAGTGGCACTCACATTTCAGCCACCAGAGCTGGAGATGTGGATACTCGAATGCCCATTCTCGTCTAATCATTCATGGTGTTTGTCCAGTGACATAGATTATATAGTCAAACTTCATGCCCATCATTTCCTCCTGTTTCTATTTCTTTTTTTTTTTTTTAATGTTTATTTATTTTGAGAAAGAGAGACTGCACACAAGCAAGGGAGGGGCAGAGAGAGAGAGAGAGAGAGAGACAGAGAGAATCCCAAGCAGGCTCTGCACTGTCCACATGGAGCCCTAAATGGGGCTTGATTCTATGAACTGTGAGATCAGGACCTAAACCAAAATCAAGAGTCCAATGCTTAACCTAAAGAGCCACCCAGGTGGCCTCTGTTTCTACCCTGTTGCTATTTCTGAGTCTCATGATCTCTCTCTCTCTCTCTTTTTTAATGTTTATTTTTGAGAGAAAGAGAGAGAAAGAGAACAAGCATGGGAAGGGCAGAGAGTGGGGGGGGGGGGGGGGATGGAGGACTGGAAGCCAGCTCTGTGCTGATAACAGCGAGCCCAATGTGGGACTTGAACTTAGGAACCATGAGATGACCTGAGCCAAAGTGGGATGCTCAACCAACTGAGCCACCCAGGTACCTCTCAGGATCTCTTTTGATCCCGCCCTGCCTTGTCCTTGATTTGGGCACTGCCCTTCCAACCTCTCCCTAAATTGCACTCTTTAGTATAAACAGTCTCCTTGGGGGAGGGTGGAGAATGGCTTAGGCTAAGATTCTTTTCATCCTTTAAGATCTAAATTCAGATGTCCCCTCTTCCAGGAATCAGTCCCTGATTGCCTAATCAAAGTAAGTGTTCTTCCTTCAGCATTAAATTGTACTTAAAAATTGTAGTGCTCAAATATTAAAACCCCAAACCTGCATCTCTTCTTTCTCTTCCTCACTTCCTTTCTTACTCATCTACCCAAGATATTCCTTTGTTGATTAGTCTTATTAAAGGAGAGACATGTTTAAAGAAGGAGAGAAAGCAAGGGAGTCAAGTGAGATGTGCCTGTTACCCCTGTATACCCCCACTGCCAGCACCTGAGTAGGGTGTGGGTGTGGTGAATGGTGGGAGGGCAGGAGTGGGGTTCTCTGAGTAGCTGTGACAATAATTTGCAATTGAATTAAAGCTGACATTTTTACAACATGGGAAAGTATACAATAAAATATGGCCATATAAAGATGTTAGATAATGTAAGGGTAAGAAAATCAAATGTGTATGCATGTTACAAACATTTCAGACTTTTCATTCATCTCCTAAATTACCAAAAAACGGAAGACGCAAGCATCTCCAATTGTAAGATGTCCTAGAAGCTGGCAGGTGGCAGCTCTGTGTGTGTGGCATGCAGTATTTTGTGGACATGATCAGAAGTGTGGGCACTGTAGCATTGCAGACACCCACTGCTACTTTGTGTTGATTACAGTGTCACTAAACTTGAATGATGATGTCATCTTACAAGTGAGGAGTAACTTGTGTGGAACCAATTAGTGTGCCTCTTTCTGCAGCCCAGGAGGACTCTTAAGAACAGATCCAATTCATTCATGAATTCATAGACCAGGTTGGAGATCAGGGACAATTATTGTTGTGATTGTCCTTGTAGAAGGAATGGCAGTGGGTAACCCGGAATATTGACTGGTTGTGGGCAAATTTGGAATCTGTTGTCACCTTAAATTAAAAAAAAAAATGCTCTTTTACTATGAGGGAAAATCTCAAATATATTTGAAATGCAAATCTACTTGAAAACAACACGTTAAAGATGAAAGTGTAATTCCCTCATTTTCTGCACATGCCTTTTTTTAAAACTCGATCTAAATTTGTTTGGATTTGTGAAATAGATCCAACTTCACCACATTGGAAAGATTTATAAATACATTGTTGAAAACCCTGAGCCATTGCAGAGACACCTTAAACACTGGAGGGGTCAGGGGTCAGTAGGGTTGCAACATTCTAATGCTTTTCAAAAAAATAAAACATTAACGAAACATTTCAGAGCAGTAGTTCTTGAACCCTGTATTCATGAATAGCTACATAAAAGTAATAGTGATCTCCAGGAAAAACATTCTTTCAACTACTTAAAGTAATTCCTGTAAACTCTGTAAGTCAGCTGCCTCCTCTTAGGGAATTGTTTACTTAAGAACCTTTTTTTTTTTTTTTTTTTTTTTTTTTTTGAGAGCGAGAAGGAGAGCAGGTATGAGCACGCAAGTAAGGGAGGGGCAGAGAGAGACTCCATCCAAAGCAGGCTCTACACTGTCAGCACAGGGCCCAATTCAGGGCTTGAGCTCACCTACTGTGAGTTGATGACTTGAGCTGAAATCAAGAGTTGGATGCTTAACCGACTGAGCCACCCAAGTGCCCCTATTTAAGAACCTTGAAAACATAACTAGTACAAATAAATAGTTTAACTCAGCCTAAATATTAAATAACCAAAAATGATAAATTAAGGGATCTTAAAATTTTATTTACTGCTTGTCTTTAAATAAAATTTGTCACTTGTCATACTTATATTTCCTTATTCTTTCACCTGTGCATTAATTATGTTGTTTCGGAGAAAAAAAAGGCTCAGATGAGAACTGCAAAGCTCAGCATGACTAATTGTAAAATGTTAGTAATAGATTTTCCCAGAAGAGGAAATCTATTAATCACAGAAGGCTAACATTAGCCTCAGAACAGATTTTCAAGATCATCTATTTAACATTCTCACTGTTTAGCTGAGGAAACAGCTGGCCTAGAAGTGAGGTGGTTGGTGCAGAGAAAAAGGAGTGGCAGGCTCTTTTAGAAAAAACTGGCTTTTGTCTCTGGCTTCATACGTGGTGCTTTTAAATGTAAGACATTTTTATTATTCTTTCCCTTTTTAGTGTTTTTCTTTTTCTTTGCCCCCTATTTCAGAAGAATCACACTTTTTTCGCTCATGACCTTTGAAATCTTGGTTTGACACTCTGCTCAGACCTGTCAGGAATCGTGAGCAGAAAATTGCAGCTAAATGCAAGAGCCAGTTGCCATTCCTGTGGAGGAATCATGCACCATGTTTGTAATATTTATAACATAGCCCGTATTTCAAGATTGCACATTTTCAGGGTTTCTCCACATTTTAATATGTTATTCGGGCCCTCTGATGGGCTTCCACTTTATGTGGAGAGAGAAAAACACTTTTGGATTATAACCAGTCCTGTTCTATGCATTCTTTTCTCGTTAAGTAGTTTTTCCTCAAGTATGCAGACTATAAAACTACCAGCAGAATCTTTAGTTTGTTACACACTGTAGAAGACGAAGCTGCCAGGATGGGAGAAGCATCTAGCTCCTGCTTCTGTACAGAAAATGGAAATGGTGTGTATTAATTTTTTATTGCTGTGCAACAAATCCCTGCAAACTCAGCAACTAAAAACAATGTTGCAACAACATGGATGGACCTGGAGGGTATTACGCTAAGTGAATAAGTCAGAGAAAGACAAATACCGTATGATCTCACTTATATGTGGGATCTAAAGAATAAAATAAATGAACAAACAAAACACAACAGAAACAGAGTCATAGATAACAGAGAATAAACTGTTGGTTACCAGAGTGGGGATGGGTTGGGGGGGGGGGGGACATTGGTGAAGGAGATTAAGAGGCACAAACTTCCTGTTATAAAATAAATAGGTCATGGGGATGTAATGTACAGTGTAGAGAATATAATCAATAATATTGTAATCACTTTCTATGGTGACAGATGGTAATTTCACTTATCATGGGGATCATTTTGTAATCTATAAAAATACTGAATCACCATGATGTACACCTGAAACTAATAGGATATTACCTGTCAAAAGAAAGAATCCAGATACATTATCTCGCATTTCCTGGAGGTTAGGAATTCAGGTATGGGTTGGCCAGGTCTTCTACCTGATGTCTCACCAGGCTGCGGGTGAGGTGTTGGCTGCAGCTGTGTTCTTGTCTGAGGTTTGCATCTTCTTCCAGGCTCTTTTAGGTTCTTGGCGTAATTCAGCTCCAGTGGTGGTAGGGGGGAGGCCTTGTGCTCTCAGCTCTGGCCATGTGGCCCCTCTGAGTTCCTGTCACTGGCATTAGGCCCAGGTTTATAGGACTCCTGTGGCTCTGTAAGGCCCACTCAGATGATCTCTTTGTTGGTTGGCTCATAGTCTACTGATTGGGTCACCCTAGTTACATCTTCACAAGTGATTTCCTCCACATTCATACTTAGTCCCTACCTCACTCAAGGGAGCTGGCAGGGGTGTGGACACCAGGACTGGGATGGAGATTTGGGGGTCATCTCAGAATCCTATTGCCAGGGGTAGTTGGCACCTGTTCTTAGAAGGAATGTGTGGGCAAACTAAACAGTGCCCCTTCCTAATTGCTATGAAGGAATCCAGAATATTGAGGACTTTGATGATTTCAAACTTGCCACTGTAAAAAATATAATCCGTGTGTTTTAGGGGAGTCCTATGGTCCTGCAGGTGTGCAGGCCCATGCCTGGTTGGCATTAGATTTGGCAGGGAGGCCATGGGGTGGTGAGATTATCTCCTGATATTTGTGCCACAGAGAGGAGGCTCACACATTCTGTCTACCCCGACCTGTATCCATACTGACCTGAGGAAATGGAGGGCAGTTCCAAATCATTTACCTGCTGCTTAGAATAGTCTGAAGAAGAGTGTTATTAAGAAGCTCGTGTTTATAGTATTGTGTCAAAGGATTTATTTTTGTCTTCTCTGTGGTACTTTTCCTGTGCACAGATGTGTGGGGCAGTGTGGGACTCATGCCTATGGATAAATCACCTGGCACGGTGCCCCTCCACTACCCGCTTCCTCTGCTGTCTCTTCCTCTGTCACTGCAGGCTGGGAGCTGGTCCTTCCAGCAGGAGTCCTGGGACTTGAAGTTGTTAGGTGTTAGTCTGCTCGGGCTGCCATAGCAAAGCACTACAGACCAAGTGTCTAAAACAAGCTTATTGTCTTCTCAGTTCTGGAGGCTGGAAGTCCAAGATCAAGGCGTGTCGGCAGGGTTGCTTTTTCTTGAGGCCTTTCTCTTTGGCTTGCAGATGGCTGTCTTCCCTCTGTGACCACACACAGCCTTTCCTCCATGTGCACACATCCCTGGTGTCTTTTCCTCTTATAAGGACATCATTCACATTGGGTTAGGACCACACTCTGTGACCTCATTTCAACTTTAGACCCTATGTCTAAATACAGTTCCTGGGAAAAAATAAGCATATACCCTCCTCATGAGACAAAGGGCTACTTATACGTAATGTGTTATATGCAGGAGATGTTATATATACATATATGTGAATATATAATATATAACATAATATAGTATACATATAGCATATAAAAATACATATGATATATATAATATATAGTATTGTTATATAATAAAAATAAATATGAGAAAGTAGGCAGGGATATTGCAGGGCTTGATGTAGGGTCCGGACTCAGTGTGGGTCTCCAGCTGGAATCGTTGATGGACTGTGGGGCTTTGATGGGGAATTTTTGGTCTGTTGGTGTGTCAAAGGGGTTCTGTCATGCTGCTCTTCTTTCACAAATGACTCCCAGGTTTGGGTTTTAAGGGCCCAGCCTCCTGCAGAATTCCCGTGAACTGCAGGGCCTTTTCACAGAAGCCATTATGGAGCTACTCTGTGTCCTGCTCCCTTTGCTTTCCATGGCTCACATGGGTCCTCTCGCGAGGACTGTGACTGAGTGCTCACAGATTGCAGGCACATCAGGGGGATTGAGGGGTTGCTGTGGGGGAATCTCCTGTGTGGCTCAGTGCCTCCACCAAAATTGCTGGTTTAAAAGCAGTGCTCTGATGTAGTGGCCAAGCTAACGTTTTAAGATTTCAAAGCAGGTGGAAACTGACTCTATGTTTGATGAGTTCTGTAAATGGAATGTAGTTAAGATAAACTGAACACAGACCATTCTGCTCCTCTTCTTGTCATCACCTTCCTGTGCCATCCCAGGGCAAGTCTGGGACCACTGGTCTCCTGGAAACCCCTGTCATCACAAATCCTGTCCACCTCACTCTCAAGAGTGTATGCTGCCCTCCTTTGTGACTTAGCTTTTGGAAACTTTCTTCTGGAAGAGGATAGGCTCTTTCACATTTCTTTGTACTTTCTGTGGGAATCCAACAAATGGTCATGATAAGGAATAAAGATTAAGGAGCTAATGCTTGCAGTGATATAAAATCAAGGTTTGACCTTTAGGAAAGGAAATAGGAACATTTAAAAATGTTTCATCTGTCTCACATCAAGGCTATCTGTCCACAGGGAAGAGGTCAGACTGGAAGTGAGCCAGCAGGATGGTCAGGTGATTGAATGCCCCTTCTGTGCCTTATCTTAGAACCAGCTGATGTCGGATTGGAGGCTGATGGGACCTATCACACCTATTTAAGCAGCCTTGAAGAACGCCCTGGCCTTGTAAGGAATGATGGGTTGGCCTAGGAAGGATAGTTTTGCTCACACTGGGGGCTTGATTATACAGTCCCCAAGGGTTGCTATCCAGTGGTTTGGCCTTGCCTTGCATTATTTTTGAGGACAGAGCTATATCTAATTTATCTCTGTTGGTCCTAACGTGGCCAAACTATGCTTCGTACATAATCAGTTTGGTGGATCTTGAATTAGAAGAACAAGAAAACAGAGGCTTTAAAATGGACAGGGATGGAGCAGCTGATAGTTGTGAGCTCCTGGAAGTTTTCCATAGGTTTCCTCAAATCCACAGTGTGGAATTAAATAGATGTGTAAACCTCAATACTTCTCCCAAAGTGGAGGAGTCCATAAGATTTGGCTGACTCGAACTACCTTGAGATCCAGACTTGCTGCCTGAATTCAGGCTTTCTGGGAACTCAGGCAAGGGAGAGGCATTGTATAGGGCAGGAACCAGTAAGAAGGTGATGGTTACATTGAAATGTGTTTTCATGTTTTTCTCCCCCCAACAGTATCACCCAGAGCATTTCTTGATGAGATTTCCTTATAGCATATCATGTTGATCTAAAGTCATGTTTCTATACTTATTTTTATAAATTAAGTGCGCAAAACTGCCATGAAGGAACTATTAAAAATGCCCTTTGTAGGATTAATTGGCCTGTATTTTCAGAGTTAAAAAAAAAAAAAATCTGAAGAAGAAATCTACAATGTTTTCATCTAAATATCTGTTAATAGTAACTATTGGAAGTTGAAAGCTGACTGTGTTGGGTATTGTTCTGGGTGATTGGCATATGCTGTCCACTTCATGTTGAATGATGTGGAGAGGATGCATCCACTGTTATCTCCATTCTGCAGACAGCAGGACAGTGAGATGTAGAGAGGATCTACTCTCTGTGAATTTGCCTGTTGCAGTCACTTCATAAAAGTGCATTCATATAATATTTGTCCTTTTGTGACTGGCTTATTTTACTTAGCATAATGTCTTCAAGTGTCATCCATGTTACGGCATGTAACTTCATTTTCATGTCTGAATAATATTCCCTTGTCTAGATATATACCACATTTTGCTTATCCACTCATTCATCATTGAGCATTAGGGTTGTTTCTACCTTTTGGCTATGGCGACTAATGCTTCTATGAAGACAGATGTACAAGTATCTATATGGGTCCTTGCTATTAATTCTTCGGGGTATATACCTAGAAGTAGACATTTTAACCATTTTAAAGTATATAATTCAGTGGCATTTAGTGCATTTATAATGTGCAACCATCACCACTACCTGATCCCAGAACATTTTTATCAAATGGAAACCTGTACTCAATAAACACTTTCTCCCCATTTCTCTTACCCCTAGTTGCTGGTAAGCACTAATCTACCTTCTGTCTCCATGGATTTGCCTATCCTGAATATTTCACATAACTGGAGTCACACTATATATGTGGCATTAATGAGTATCCTTTTTAAACACTTTCTTTATGGAAATTTTTAGTAGAAATATTTGTTAAATGTGCCCATCACACAGATTCAGGAATGATCAGCCTCCTGCCAGTTTTGTTAATGACAGTCTCTTTATCAGGGAGGAAAAGCAGTATGTGAACCGATTCTGGAAAGAAATCCATGTGGGAGATTTTGTGCATCTTCGCTGCAATGAGATCATCCCTGCGGACATTCTCCTGCTCTCCTCCAGTGACCCAGATGGCCTGTGCCACATTGAGACTGCCAACCTGGATGGAGAGACCAACCTGAAGCGACGGCAGGTGGTCCGCGGCTTCTCAGAGCTCGTAAGTGACTGGATACATCCAGGGCACCCTTGGCACCACGCCCACACAGTATCTCCCACATTGCCCTCTGGGCATCTGCACCCTATCCCCCAACTCCAGTGGCCAGGCCACTTTTACTAGTAGATAGGTGTGGGACTGAAGGCCTGAGAGGACCCCTGACCTGCCTGAGCCCATGACTGGCCTATGGCTGGGGGGAACAGAACCCAGTTTTTATAACCTTGATTTCCACTCTGTACTTCTGAGTTTCTCAAAACAGTATTTAAAGTTGCAGAGAATGTTTATGACCAGCTGACTGTTGACATTTATCCAGTAGTTGCTCTAGTTTGCTAAATGGCAACACACAGCAGAAGTAATGCCCTATTCTGAGAGTGTAGTTCTGAAACATTTTCTCCTCAAGGCTGTTTCTGAGTTTGGCATCCGATTTTCTGTATCTGAATTCTGCTTTAGAGAGCCTCAGCCACAGCTCAAAAATGCACAGTTGATGGGAAATGAGAAGTAGGAAGGGAAGTCGGGTCTGACTGCCTACATTCACCAACAGCCTTGTGGCCAGAAAATTCAAACCCTTCAGGGGTTTCTAACCTTCTGTTGACTGTCCTCTCTCACATAATGTGTGTCAGTCAATGTCATACTTTGGGGGATTTTCTTCTGTGTCACTGAGAGCTCTCCATGAGCTCCCCCGGGGAAATCGACCTTAGAATCAAGATAAGGTAGGCTTCTCTCGAGCAGTTGGCTTGTTTTACAGCTTATGGATCTCATCCTGAGCATTGTCAGTATTTTGGGTGGGTGTTCATTGGGCAGGATTTATTTGGGGGCTGGCATCCTTGCCTCCCACTCATGAGTGAACATGTAATTCACTCTTGGTCACTGTGACAACAAAGGTGCCTCTGTACACTTTCAAAAGCCCAGATAGAATTCCATAAGTTGGGGCTCCCCACCTTGCCCTGGCTGGTGGGAATTTCTCACACTCCTCCAGCCCACAGTGAGTGTACCTGGACTTCATTACCAGCATCTGCCCTTACTTCTTTCCACATGTTTCCTCATTTACTTTTTTTTTTTAATGAGAAATAATTAACACAATATTATAATTAGTTTCAAGTATACAATGTTATGATTCAGTATATTGTGAAGTGATCACCACAGTAAGTGTAGTTAACATCCATCACCACATACAGCTACAATTTTGTTTTCCTGTGATGAGAACTTTTAAGATCTACTTTCTTAGCAACTTTCAAATATACAGTGCAGGATTATAGTCACTACTCGTTTACTTTTCTTTAAGCCTTCTTTTGTGTCAGGTGTGTTTTGTTTTGTTTTGTTTTGGTGAGCTGCTGCAAATATTTCCTGGAATGATACAAACCTGACATAAATACTAAAAATAGCAGTTTTTAAAAAAATGGAGTGCTGTCATCATCCGAGATCAGGAGAACTGGTGGAATTTAGGGACCTCTGGGGGCACAGTGCTGGAGATTTCCAGCATCTGCATTATTGTGCTCCAGGGTTTGGCAGTAAATGCGGGCTCACCTTCCACTACTAGCCCCTCGGCCCCCGTGCCTATGTGTTCTCCTAAGGTTGACCTTACTTCCAGGCTTTTCTCCATCAGGCCTACCCCAGTCTACAAGACTAGAGCCCAGAATTCCAGGGCACAGATTAGTGTGTGGACTATGCCTGAAATCAGTATGGGGGCTGCATTGCCAGCTCAGTTCTTGTGATCTCAGCATGCATAGGATTATGGGGAGGCACTGGCTGCACAAGCTAGAATGTTACCTTCCTGGCAGTGTGGCCAGTGTGCACGGAAGAGGACTGTAACATGAATGAATACACATGAATCTCTAATGGATGAAAATTTGAGAACTGGCAAGCAGAGTGTACATGTTTGTGGTGGTGGCATGGGGAAAGCCACATAGGTGTATCTCCTTGGTCAGCTCTCAGGAATAATGTCCATGTTTCATGTCTTCTAATTTTATTCAATTGTTGTAATCCCAGTAATATTGACAAGCCTCCTCCACCCACTTTTTTCCCAAATAACAA
The DNA here is from genome assembly GCF_024362965.1 of Panthera pardus. NCBI lineage: Eukaryota > Metazoa > Chordata > Mammalia > Carnivora > Felidae > Panthera > Panthera pardus. Next base: position 17,598,952 of record NW_026526810.1, on the reverse strand, counting down.
CTAGAACACTTCATAGCTCGATAGTGCTTAATATAATTCAGCTGCTTGTAAGTGCTTTTTGTAATTCAGCTGTTTGGGTGTTTCAAATTCAAAGATGGCTACAGATAGACACATCCTATATCACCCTCCTTCAGGCCCAATGAATGCCTGAGGAAGTAAATGGAGTTGAGCCATAATTTAGTCAAAATAGCCAAAATTAACAACCAAAGTAGTCTTTATCAGCACCCAAATTCTTCAGTATACATGCACATTGTCCCTATTATTGGTGTCTTTTTTCACTTTTTCTTTTTTTTAACTTCCCCTCTAAATGTCCAAAGATTTTTTTCTGGTAGCTGAATTCCCATTGATACATTATTATTCTGAAATATAAGAATTGCTCCATGGAGAATAAAGATAGGAAGTCTCTGGCATTTAAAAGCCTGATAATTGGAAAACTAATATAACATATATGTTAATTATACTGGAATTAAAATTAATTCAACTAAACTAATTTTTTTTTTTAATTTTAAAGTTTATTTTTACTTATTTTGAGAGAGAGACAGAGAGAGAGCAAGGTGAGGGACAGAGAGAGAAGGAGAGCGAGAATCCCAAGCAGGTTCAATGTTGTCAGCACAGAGCTCGACACAGGGCTCTAATCCACGAACCTTGAGATCATGCCCTGAGCTGAAATCAAGAGTGGACACTCAACCAACTGAGCCACCCAGGTGCCCCTAAATTTTTTTTAAAAATTAAAAGCCTGACAGTTGGAAAGCCAAGGTTCTGAATACAATGCTGCAATGTCAAGAACATTTTAGTTCTCTGTATTTAAGTGGGTTTTTTTCATAGAATGGAGTCAGCTAGTGTACCTCAGACGGGGGAAGAACTAAGAGAGTGATATGTTGCCAGTTTGATGAATGGCCAGTTGGAAGTGGTGGCCCCTAGCAAAACTTAAATTAGAAGCAATTTGCAAAACTGAGGTAAAGAAATGTGAGAGGACCTCAGTGTTCATGCAGGGACTCTGTGTATCGGTCAGGGTCTGGTGAGGAAGCAAAAATTACCCATGACTCAGGGAAAGTTTGATGTTAAGAATTCCAGTGGGGGGTTGTGAAGTAAATAAAGTAAGAACAAAGACTTGCAAGAATATACGGACGTATCTGACATAAAGAGCAGCCACTGGCCCTGGGGCTGAGATAGTGCTCAGGGAAGAGGCTCCCGAGGTTGAGTCTTATTTTCACGTGAGGGCACAGCCATTACTCACACGATGGTAGAAAAGCTTGCGAGGGGCTGTGCCAGCCAGAAGTCAGCCATCCATAGGAAAGTGCCAAGCCAGGGAATGTGGAAGATACCAGGGGCAGCTGCTGGCCACTGGGCACTGCTTGAGCTGGGCTCTAGAGATGCTACCTTCTGCTTGTGGCTCTGGCAGCTGCAGTGGACAAAGGCTGAATGGTGGCTCTCTAGACAGCCAACCCTGCAGAGCCCAGACCTGCATAGGCAGAGGGCCCGGGAAAGGGTAGAGGGAGCAGTAGCTCCCACTGGGGTCAGGGCCCATGCCTTTAGGGTCTCTGGTTACCCTGAGCTGAAAGCTGGAGGAAGCATGTGGCTGATCTAGTCCTGGAAAAAAAAAACTACACTGCAGGATCCTTGCTTTGGAGAAACCTGGAGGGGGGCTGGGCAGTGCAGAGCAAATCCACACACCCCTCCAACTGAATTCCCACTCCTTCTCCTGCAATGTTCCTCCAAACGCCCTCTACCGAGAAGGTAAAAACTTAGCTTCATTTCTAGAAGTCGTTTATGAAGTGATTGTTTGCTTAGGGAAGGATGCTAAGAAAGAGGGACTTGGGTGGCACTGAGGCTTTCTGGGTGGAAAATAAGAGTGGCAGCTGGGTCTGGGTTTCCAGGATGCTAGGGCAGTCCAGGGCACAGCTAGGAGGTCTATGTCAAGTGGGGAGGACGGCTCAGCTAGCGTGTGGAAGGCCCTCACCTACTTCTTAGTTCTCTCCCATGTGGGAGTGAGTATGCTGAACGTCTTCTAATGTCGCATCATGGAGAGCATGAGAGACTTCAGTTCATTGCCTACCCCCCATCTCTGAATCAGGTCCAAGCCCTTTCCCTGGGGAGATGTTAATCATACTCTATTCCATAACTCTCAAGTGAGTCCACTTCCAATGGGCTATATAGATGAATAAAGAAAACCTGTACGACTGACCCAGTGGGGAACTACAGAACTGGTTTGGGCCATGACTCTGCACACATATGTGACCCTTAAGCTCACCTTCCTTACTTGTATCAAATGATGACCAGTATACTGATTTTCCATCCCTTTGCTTATGCAGGAGATGTCTTAAATAAATAGCTTAGATTGGTCCATGAGCAAAAAAGCCCAATCCAAAACAAAACAAAAATTAAAACAAAAACAAAAACAAAAAGAAAGGGACATGGTCCATGTGCTACCGGGTCTAATGATTTAAGGCAATGGGACCAATATCTAGACGAGTCAGGCTTGTTTACTAGCAGACTCCCAGTATCAAAATTGTACAGAATTCATGGACTGGAAGCAGGAAGTCAGCATGCATGGCCTGCCCAGACCCTTGAATCTGAGGATAAGACACTTTGTGATGACCTCAGGACCTTAAATAACATAGCCATTTGGTGTCTGGCAAAAGGAAACAGATAATGGGACTTCAAAATAAACATATAATTTAAAAGTTGGAGCCAAATTGGCATTATCCCAGAAGTAACAGGGAACCCCAGTGTTTCACACGAAGCTCCCATGGTAACAACTCACCTCTGTTCAGCCTCCCCTGGTGTCAGACCTTACCATGCTTCTCACATTTGTAGTAGCACAGACATTTTAGAAACCACTTCACACATTTTAGAATATAAACCTTGTGAGATAATGATTATCACACCCTTTTATAGACCAGAAATGGAAAATGTGAAGACAAGAGATTCTTCTAAGACACACCAGCCGTGGCTGCCTGAATCAGCATAGAGCTGGGAGGCAGTTCTCAGTTCTCTCACCTCCTGAGTTGACATGGATGGGGGATTCTCCAGCATCCAGGCCTTTCCTTTTGCATTGGGCATCTGTTCTCGCTTTGCATGCTGCCTTTCTCTCTCCCTCCCTCTTACAGACACACACTTGTTCTGACCTGCAGCCCTGCCCTTGAGGCTGCATGCATTTAGTCTCTATACCGGTAGAAATTTCTAGTTCGTCTATAACATTTGCAGTGATTTCTGCAGAATCGGGAGTTCCTTAGGCTGATAATTTTATATAAAAATATTTTAGAGACTAAGTTTTGTGATTTTTCATTCTTTTCAGCAAATATTTATTGAGCACCTACTGTACTTCAAATGAAGTTCTAGGCATTGTATTGATCAAAAGAGGCAAACCTCTTCGCTCTCATGATGCTTACGTGACCTGTATAAATAGTGATATGTGCTGAGGGGTAAATGAAAAAGCACAAACAGTGATGTGTAATGTCAGGTGGGTGTTAGAATTTTAGACGGGCATGGGGTGAGGCAGGGCAGGCCTCCCCCAGGACAGCAGGAGAGTACAGACCTGAGATCTTGCTGAACGAGCTATTTCAGTGTCAGGGAGGAACCTTCAGGGAATGACTTCTGTGTTGGTTAATTTACTGAGAAAAAATGTTCCTCCAGTTTCTCTCTTGGGTAGACCTGTGGGGTTATTATACAGGCTACACCCACGGGGCCATCTGCTTAAGGCTGTTTGGAGTAGTGATTGTGAGGCTTTTAGGAAGAGCTGAAATCACAAGCCTGCAGTTGCTAGCTAGCTCTTCCCAGATGTGTGTGGGTGTGTGCATGGGCATGTGCACGTGCATGGGCATGTGCACGTGTGTCTGCTGACTGCTCTCAATGAGGAAGAAAAAATGAAACTAGTATGGGAACTTTCCTAGGCTGGGGGGAATCTGAGAAGCACTAGTCTAAAAGATGTGCCTAATATCTAGACCTGCACTGATTCCAAGACAATAATGTGGCTTTACCTCCGTTTTGCATATATACTTTTACTAAATTCTCAGCAACATTCTTAAATGCCAGGCACTTCTAGGCAGAGTTTCCTTTACAAGGGAGAGTTAGGCCTCCCCCAAGTTACTTGACAGAATTCAAGGAGCTTAGAGAAAATCACTTTATGTAGGAGGAGACAAAGTTATTATGTAGGAGACAAAATTATTATGTTGTATATTTGTTTGTTTCCTCCCAAATTATCTCTACCATGGGAAAACCAGAGGTGAAAAAGGATGGTTTGCAAGGTCTTGTACCAAAGCTGTTTTTCCTTAAGCTTTTCAGGTTGTTAGTCTAACTAAATTAGCTACATGCATTGCTGTGGAATGAAGGAGGAAACAATCTATCATCTAAGCGGAAAACAAAGACAGCTGGCTGGGTGTGTTAATTGAAAAGGTCAATATCAAGTCTTTACAAAAAGATTCATGGTTTTCTTTTACATATTAGTCACTAAGCTCATAATTTATACTGTGGGACATTTTCATTCCCAAACTTAAACCAGATACTTTAGTTGAAGAATATTAAATATGTAACAAGAAAGCCATTAGGAAAGATTACTTTGAGAACACAGCCATATTTAGACTAAAATTTCAATTCCAGCAAGTATGGATATTCAAAGTAATTTGGTTAGGTCAGTAATATAATTATCTGAGATATAGTTTATAAACTATGGTTTATAATATCAGCTGTTTATACTTCATGGGGAACATAAATTTGGCTATATAATAAGATTTTGTTTCTTTGTTTCTAATCCTAGTGACTTTGCCACAGATACTTTGCCTTGAACCTGTGGTCTAGCAAATCCCTGCTCCTAGAGAGTAAAGCACTATGATCTTAAGGAGAAAAACTAAATGCCATGAAGTTGATAAACTAGGCTAACCTGACATGTTAATACAAAAAGATCTTATTACATATGGAAATTTGAACATACTTTTTTTTTAATGTTTGTTTATTTAGAGAGAGAGAGAGAGAGAGACAGAGAGAGAGAGACAGAGAGAGAAAGAGAGAGAGAGCAGGGGAGGGGCAGCGAGGGAAAGAGAGAATCCCAAGCATGGGGTGCCATCCCACAAACCATGAGATCACGACCTGAGCTGAAACCAAGAGTTGGACGCTTAACCGACTAAGCCACCCAGGTGCCCTTGGAAACTTGAACATTCTTTGTATACATTTAACTTCACATTTTTATGTGGTTGGAAGTGGTCATGTGTTTATTCCAGGGAAAAGACAACCAAAGCATTAGTAGGTTTTTGTTCTATTTATGGTGGTATGTGATGTGAAATGCTATTTTTCTCTTTGACTATATTTTCATTGAAAAAAAAAAAAGGATAATTCTAGCTTTCCTAATTGTTGTTAAATTGCATCAGCAATTGCAAAGAGTTTGAGCTGTGTGTATCTGTTTCTGAATTAGAAATTTCCTTATGAGATCTATCCAGTTAACACTCATAAGTGGGTATGGATGTGTATGTTTATGGGTGAGAGTGTGTGCATATGTGTGTGTGCACACGTGTAAGCATGAGAACGGATGAGTGTGTTCATGTGTGCACACTTGTGAGTGTGTGAGTGTGCATAGGCATGTGTATGTGTGTGAGAGTATATGTGCAGGCATGGCTGTGGGTGTTCAAAGAAGAAAGCAAAACGAAGTGAAAGGTCTTGAGTTATCACTTTCTGTTACCTTGAAGAGAGAATAAATACTGTTTCCTGGGCTAAGACATGATGTTCTGGAAGCAGATAGATCTGTAAAAGCACATTCCTGGAGAATCTGGAATTGTCAGTCTGGTTATGGAGCACCTGCTGTGCACTGTGAGCATTAGGTGGTGGGTGTCTGGACAGTTCACTCTCTGCTCAGTGGACTGGGGAATACTTTGCTCCTTGATAGGGTGTGTGTAGCTGGTGTCATGTCCCTTCCACTTGTTTTGTGAAAAGAACCCCCAATGAAAGGAAAACCCCTATTTCCACAACATGAACCTAGTCACCACACCCTGATTGCTACAGCATTTGAATTCTGTGAGCTATTCTAATTTTGTTGCATGTGTTCCTCCAATGAAAACGCAGTACTTTGGTTCTCATTTTGGTATTAGTGCTTCCTAGAATTTCCCCTTTTCACAAGTGGGACACACCATATATACATATGTATACACAGAGATATGTGTATACACATTTGTACTCTCATGATGATATTAACATAAATGACACCTTATAAAAATATCTGTCTTAAACAAGAACGATACTTCATAAAACACTGTTACCTACTTGGATGTGGATGAAGCCATTTCTCCTAACATCTAAATTGGGTTTCAACTATGATAAAATAAATTCAGGGCTTTTTAACTATTTCTAATGAATAATCTATGTTGTGAAAGGTACCCACAGATGTGACTTAACAGAATTTTAACCGAGCTGAGATGAGACCTCAAGCAAACTTCTTTAATTCGTTAGTTTTCACTGAAGTTATTTTCAATAGTATGTCTGTCAGGTTGCTGTATGCTCTCCCTTTCACTTTTATTTACTTTTAAAAAAATTTTAAAGTATATTTATTTGAGAGAGAGAGAGAGAGAGAGCGAGCTTGAGCAGGGGAGGGACAGAGGGAGAGGGAGACACAGAATCCGAAGCAGGCTCCAGGCTCTGAGCTGTCAGCACAGAGCCTGATGTGCGGCTCGAACCCATGAACTATGAGATCATGACCTGAGCCTAAGTTGGACACTTAACCAACTGAGCCACCCAGGAGCCCCTATTTTTTATTTTTAAAAGTGTTTGCTTGCCTAGTTTTTTATTTATTTATGTATTTATGTATGTATGTATGTATGTATTTATTTATTTATTTATTTATTTATTTTTGAGAGAGAGAGAAAGAGAGGGAGAGAGGGAGAGAATGAGAATGAGAATGAGCAGGGGAGGGGCAGAGAAGGAGGGATAGAGTATCCAAAGGGGCCTTTGCACTGACAGTAGCAAGCCCGATGTGGGGCTTGAGCTCATAAACAGTGAGATCATGACCTGAGCCAAAGTCGGATGCTCAACTGACTGAGCCACACAGGTGTCCTCCCCCTGCATTTTTAAAAAGAGTGTCATTTCATTGCCAATGACAAAAGTCTTCCTCTTCAGTTCCAGAGAGTAAGCACTTAGATACATCTGCATGCGGTTTTATAAGTTAAGAATTGGGCCAAAGCTTAAATCATTCTTTGTCACATAATACACACACACACACACACACACACACACACACACACACACACACAACTTACCCAAAGAAAAATGTCTTCATAGGTTTTTGTGTCTTTGAGAGAAAGGGGGAAAAACTTGGTTCTCACTCACCTGTAATGACTCCTTTTCAGCAGTAGTTCCTGCTATAGTCCAAAAATGAGCGTTTTTGTTCAGTTGGTAAAAAAGGCCAACTTCAAAGAATTGTGGATTTTGGTTTATTTTGGATGAGACTTCAAACAGTTGGATTGCTCATCCGGCCTTTTTCAAGTGTTTGGTGTCTTGACCATGAGGCCGGAAATTTTGTTGAGGACAGACTTGTGAGGTTTATGTCTTCACCTTGGCCCAGTGAAGCTGGAGTTGGCCATGGAAATCCCTTCTCTGGTATTCTGCATGTTGGCCTTTCAAAACTAACAGTGGGCAGGGCAGGGGAAGGTTGTGCATGTAAGGCTGGGTTCAGTTGCTGAGACTGGAGGTATGTGATGTGTTCATCTCAAGTATTAAAGTCCAGAGGCTTGGGGACACGTGGATATGCAAGGCAGGAGCCCTCTTGCCTGTTCCGAGTATTCCTGCACATCATGCACCCTTGGGAGCCTGGGGTCTTTGTGACAGCCTGCTTGTAAATCACTTGTTGATGAGAGATCCAGGGGCTGGCACCACCTAGAACCTGGGATTGGTGAGAGTTCTGTGTCAGTGTCAGAAAGCTTGTAACTCTTCTGGTAAGAATAACGAGATTCCCCAACCCCCCATATCCTGGGTAATAGTACCAGTTAGTTCTCATTCAGTGCCCACTGTGTGTTAGGCCTTCTTCTGAGTCTTCACATGACATTGATTCTTCTAATTTTCTTGATGACTCTGTGAGGGAAGTGCTGTTGTTACTCCCATGTAACAGATGAGTAACTGAGACACAGAAGGACTCAGCCCCTTGGCCCAACATGGGGCAGAGGGAGAGGTGAGCCAGATTTGGGGCAGACTGTTGGGACTCAGTCCCTGGTTGTGAGGCCCACCCAAGGCCACCTCCAGAGACCATTACAACTATTGGTGTTTAGTGTTGGAATTGATATGGGACAAGTTGGGCTAATCCACAGCCACAGGAAAGTCTGGAAGAAATCATGAGTAACTGAAAGTATTTCTGTGAATCAAAATTTTAACTCATGGACTTAGGTAATTCTGACACTGGAACAGCAACACAGGTAGGTCAGTTTGAAAAGTTAGTTTGTAAAGGCAATGGTTGGTCACCACCTTGTGCTCGCTGACCTGCCTACATTGGGGGAATGGTATTAACTAAGTCCCTGGGTTATCGAGAGCATGTAAGGAGAGCATGTAAGGAGAGCATGCCTCTCCTCTAGTAAGGACATACTGGCCTGTGGTGGTGGCATGTTGGTGGTACTCACCAAGAAGTACCCCCTTGCTGCTGTGGCCAAGCCTAGGTGTGCCAGTTCCCTGAAGCTGCAGGCCCTGAGACCCCACACAGCATGGGCCAGGTGCTAGCCATGGCGTCCTAGCATGAGTGCTTAGACTGCCCACTGTCCTGAGCCTTGACGAGGAATCCTCCTGAGGAATGAGGAAGAAGTGCAGACTTACGTCAGGGCTGGAAGGAAGGAAGGGGGAACCTGGTGTCAGCTTTGTGATACTCCAGCCCTCAAATCCCAGTTCTGAGGCCTTGGGGCCCAGCACTGCATGGTGGTTCCTGCTCATTTCAGTTTCAGTTTGCAGGAGTTAGTGAGTATACACGCATACCAGCTTACGTTTCAGCATCAAGCTGTAGGCGGGGGGTTGGTGGGGGGGTCTCCCAGCTGAAATACTCAGGCAGCGATGGCTCAGGCTTTTCCTGAGGTGATTTTCAATTTTTGTGTAGATCATGTTTTAAATGTGCTGGAGATGCCACAACAAAGTACCATAGACAGAGTGGCTTAAATAACAGAGATTTCTTGTCTTTTATGTCTGGAGACTGGAAGTCTGAGATCAAGGTGTCACAGGGTTGTCTCTTCTGAGGCCTCTCTCCTTGGCTTGTAGATGGCCATCTTCTCCCTATGTTTTCACATGGTCTTCCCTCTGTGCCTGTACACTAATCTACTCTTCTTATAAGGACACTAGTTGAGATTGGGTTAGGGCTGACCCTATAACAATTTTACCTTCATTACCTCAAGATCCATCTCTACATTCTGAGATGCTGGGAATTAGGACTGTAACACAGGAATTTGGAGAGAGGACACAACTCAGCCCATCACAGTGCAGTCTCCTGGTGAAAGTGATGCCATTTCTGCAGGTAGCATTAGCATGCTAATCACCTCAGATAAACCCACTGTTGCATTCCACATCCCTTCTCTTCCACAGCCAGGAGGAGGAAGATGCTTTCTCTTGAAGAACTTTTTTTTTTTAATGTGAAATTTATTGTCAAATTGGTTTCCATACAACACCCAGTGCTCATCCCAACAGGTGCCCTCTTCAATGCCCATCACTCACTTTCTCCTCCCTCCCACCCCCCATCAACCCTCAATTTATTCTGAGTTTTTAAGAGTCTCTTATGGTTTGCCTCCTTCCCTCTCTGTAACTTTTTTTTTCCCCCTTCCCCTCCCCCATGGTCATGTTAAGTTTCTTAGGATCCACATAAGAGTGAAAACATATGGCATCTATCTTTCTCTGTATGACTTATTTCACTTAGCGTAACACTCTCCAGTTCCATCCATGTTGCTACAAAAGGCCATATTTCATTCTTTCTCATTGCCAAATAGTATTCCATTGTATATATAAACCACAACTTCTTTATCCATTCATCAGTTGATGGACATTTAGGTTCTTTCCATAATTTGGCTATTGTTGAAAGTGCTGCTATAGACATTGGGGTACAAGTGCCCCTATGCCTCAGCACTCCTGTATCCCTTGGGTAAATTCCTAGCAGTGCTATTGCTGGGTCATAGGGTACTTCTATTTCTAATTTTTTGAAGAACCTCCACACTGTTTTCCAGAGTGGCTGCACCAGTTTGCATTCCCACCAACAGTGCAAGAGGGTTCCCATTTCTCCACATCCTCTCCAGCATCTATAGTCTCCTGATTTGTTCATTTTAGCCACTCTGACTGGCGTGAGGTGATATCTGAGTGTGGTTTTGATTTGTATTTCCCTGATGAGTAGCGATGTTGAGCATCTCTTCATGTGCCTGTTGGCCATCTGGATGTCTTCTTTAGAGAAGAGTCTATTCATGTCTTCTGCCCATGTCTTCACTGGATTATTTGTTTTTTGGGTCTGGAGTTTGGTGAGTTCTTTATAGATTTTGGATACTAGCCGTTTGTCTGATATGTCATTTGCAAATATCTTTTCCCATTCCATCGGTTGCCTTTTAGTTTTGTTGATTATTTCCTTTGCAGTGCAGAAGCTTTTTATCTTCATGAGGTCCCAATAGTTCATTTTTGTTTTTAATTCCCTTGCCTTTGGGAATGTGTCAAGTAAGAAATTGCTGCGGCTGAGGTCACAGAGGTTTATCCTGCTTTCTCCTCTAGGGTTTTGATGGTTTCCTGTCTCACATTCAAGTCCTTTATCCATTTTGACTTTATCTTTGTGAATGGTGTAAGACAGTGGTCTAGTTTCATTCTTCTGCGTGTTGCTATCCAATTCTCCACCATTTGTTAAAGAGACTGTCTTTTTTCCATTGGATATTCTTTCCTGCTTTGTCAGAGATTAGTTGGCCATACTTTTGTGGGTCCAATTCTGGAGTCTCTATCCTATTTCATTGGTCTATGTGTCTGTTTTTGTGCCAATACCATGCTGTCTTGACGATTACAGTTTGGTAGTAGAGGCTAAAGTCTGGGATTGTGATGCCTCCCGCTTTGGTCTTCTTCTTCACTATAACGTTGGCTATTTGGGGTCTTTTGTGGTTCCATACAAATTTTAGGATTGTTTGTTCTAGGTTCTAGGAGAATGCTGGTGCAATTTTGATTGGGATTGCATTGAATGTGTAGATAGCTTTGGGTAGTATTGACATTTTAACAATATTTATTCTTCCAATCCATGAGCATGGAATGTTTTTCCATTTCTTTGTATCTTCTTCAATTTCCTTCATAAGCTTTCTATAGTTTTCAGCATATGGATCTTTTACATCTTTGGTTAGGTTTATTCCTAGTTATTTTGTGATTCTTGATGCAGTTGTGAATGGGATCAGTTTCTTTGTTTTTCTTTCTCTTTCTTCATTATTAGTGTATAACAATGTAACTGATTTCTGTACATTGATTTTGTATCCTGCGACTTTGATGAATTCATGTATCAGTTCTAGCAGACTTTTGGTGGAGTCTATCCGGTTTTCCATGTATAGTATAATGTCATCTGCAAAAAGTGAAAGCTTGACTTCATCTTTGCCTATTTTGATGCTTTTGATTTCCTTTTGTTTTCTGATTGCTGATGCTAGAACTTCCAACATGATGTTAAACAACAGTGGTGAGAGTGGACATCCCTATTGTGTTCCTGATCTCAGGGGGAAAGGTCTCAGTTTTTCCCCATTGAGGATGATATTAGCTGTGGGCTTTTCATAAATGGCTTTTATGATGTTTAAGTATGTTCCTTCTATTCCGACTTTCTCAAGGGTTTTTATTAATAAAGGATGCTCAATTTTGTTAAATACTTTTTCTTCATCAAAAACAATATAGAATCTAAAAAAACAGTAGAGCAGATCAATGAAACCAAGAGTTGGTTTTTTGAAAAAATAAACAAAATTGATACACCTCTAGTCAGGCTTCTCAAAAAGAAAAGGGAGAGGACTCAAATATATAAAATCATGAATGAAAATGGAATTATTGCAACCAATCCCTCAGAAATACAAGCAATTATCAGGGAATACTATGAAAAATTATATGCCAACAAACTGGACAACCTAGAAGAAATGGACAATTCCTAAGCACCCACACACTACCAAAACTCAACAGGAAGAAATAGAAAATTTGAACAGACCCATAACCAGGAAAGAAATTGAATCAGTTTTAAAAAATCTCCCAACAAATAAGAGTCCAGGACCAGATGGCTTCCCTGGGGAATTCTACCAGACATTCAAAGCAGAGATAATACCTATCCTTCTCAAGCGGTTCCAAAAAATAGAAAGGGAAGGAAAACTTCCAGGCTCATTCTATGAAGCCAGCATTACTTTGATTCCCAAACCAGTCAGAGACCCAGCAAAAAAAGAGAACTACAGGCCAATACCCTGATGAATATGGATGCAAAAATTCTCAACACGATACTTGCAAATCAAATTCATTAGCATATAAAAAGAATTATTCACCAAGATCAAGTGGGATTCATTGCTGGGCTGCAGGGCTGGTTCAACATTCGCAAATCAATCAATGTGATACATCACATTAATAAAAGAAAAGATAAGAACCATATGATCCTGTCTCTTGTCGAAATTAATGCTAGAATCTTGAGCCCTCGTATAGTAGTCCCCCATTATCCATGGGGGATACATTGCAAGACCCCCAGTGGATGTCTGAAAACACAGACAGTACTGAACCCTCTATATACTATGTTTTTTCCTATACATACATTCCTGTGATAAAGTTTAATTTACAAATCAGGCAAAATAATAGATTAACAATAATAGCTAATAATTATATTATAGCAATTATAGCAATATACTATAATAAAAGGTATGTGAATGTGATTTCTCTCTCAAAGTATCTTACTGTAGTCACCCTTCTTATGATGTGAGATGATAAAATGCCTGTGTGATGAGACAAAGTGAAGTGAATGATGTAGGCTTTGTGACATAGTGTTAGGCTGCTATTGACCTTGTGATGATAGGTCTGAAGGAGGAATATCAGCTTCCAGACCACGGTTGACTGTGGGTACCTGAAACTCTGGAAAGTGATCAGGGGGGATGAATGGTACTTCCTGCTTAGGCAGGATGGCTTTCTCTGGCTGGCTGCAGCCTGCCAAGAACATTAATATTATTATGTATATATTAAATATTAAAAACTCTGTGAATGACAATGGAACAAAAAGAACAAGAATTGTACTATTGGGAAGATTTCAGAAATTTGGTTAGAGTACTTATACGTATTTGTGTATGTGTGTGTGTGTACACATGTATGCACATGTTTGTTTAAGTCAGTTAATAGTTAATGCCATGCCAGGACATAAACACTTCTTCCTAAGTAATTTGTCTTAGAAATAGTGAGGGAAAAACCTTCCAACTCTTGACTGAAGTCTTTTGATTTTAGAGTTTCCTTCAAGGAAGAGATCATTTCCATTGACAGAATATCTTATATTTTTTGTATTCACCTGTTCATTTTACATTATAAAAGTAATCTCAGGACTTATTTTACACCAGTAGTAAAAAGAGAACTCTTCTGAGGGTCAGTTTTATACACACACACACACACACACACACACACACACATATATATACATATATATGATGTTTGTTTTTATTTACTTTTGAGAGAGAGAGGGAGGGACAGAGAAAGGGGGGAACAGAGGATCCCAAACAGGCTCCATGCTGATGGCAGAGAGCTTGATGTGGGCTCAAACTCACGAACCTTGAGATTATGACCTGAGCCGAAGCATATGCTTAACTGACTGAGCCACCCAGGCGCCCTTGAGAGTCAGTTTTGAAAAATGAGGCCTGGCCCCAGGGTGAGGGGGCAGAGGGTGACTCTCTTTGGGGCAAACAGGCGGGAGTCCAAGTCTCTGTGGCCGGCACCACCATGCTTGGCCCCAGGCAAGGCTTCCTGACCAACTCAGAGTTTGTGCTTCTGATTCCAAAATCATGACATGAAAGGAGTAGGACACATTTGCTTTTATTCTAAGCAGATGAAACTATTTCACCCCTCATTATACCTTTCACAAAAATAGTCCACAGTTAATGGTATTGAGTTGCCATGGGTGCAGGTAGCCTGGGCACTCCTTTTATTCACCACCCACCACATAGCTTAGGAGGCCCCACTGACCTGACCATTCCCTTTGTCATGGCTGCCCTTCTCACTTAATCCTATAATGGTCTGCTCATTTCCAAGCCACCCCAGCCCTGCAATTGGAGTTACCACTGTCCTGACCCTGCCTCACTAAGGACAGACAACCAGTTCCCTGGCCTATAGATTTTACCAGGGCAGTACCTTACCTGGGAACCAGACTCAAGGGAGGAGGGGAATTTGGGAGGCAGCCCTCCTCAGCCCCACCTCCACCAGGTGTCACCTCATCAGAGACATGCAGGGCCCTTCCATGTACCTGTCAAGGTTGGCACATCAGATTCACCTCAAATCTATGACTTTGAAAGGTTCTCCCAGCCCCGGCCTTGGGGCCATATGGGGGACATCTAATCTTCCTTCCACAGAAGAGTTCTTCAGATCTTTGAAAGCTGCCAGGTGGCTTGCCTGTGGTACTGGTTTCCACAGCTAACATTTGCCAGTACTTACCACTTAGCCTGTTACTAGTGTGGTTGGTCTAAATCTACCATGGGAGGTGCACACGATCTTCAGGGGAGCTTTACACATCTTTGAGGGCCTGGCCCACCAGCACTCTGGCTCCCTTGGTGTGGGGTGGGTAGGCACTGGGGTGTTCTAAGCTCCCCATGGCTGTGGACCACCATCCCAACACAGGTTCAGTTGCTTCCCATTTTAAAGTAAGGTGGCCCAGGTTTGAGAGGTTAGGTACCTTGTATAATAAAATCCTGCAGCTGGTCAGAAAGTGGGGCTGCGACAAATAGGTGTTGTGGCTGCAGAGCCCATTCTTGCAGTGCCCCTCCTCCTGTGCCTTCACTTGCTCCGGCTCACTGGGGGTTCCCTTCAGGGATGCTTGCGTTTGTCTTGTGCTTCCCACCCACAGCAGTCTGCTTGGCCCCTCCTTGCACCTTCTCAAGGGCGCTGTACTGGGTCCAGGCAGGGTTTTCTTGCCGCAGTCAGCCTTGCACTCTGGGCAGCAGCTGCCAGGATCCTCCACACGGATCGCAGCACTCCTCTGGGCACTCTCTGGCTCAGAAGCCTGCAGTGGCGGTTGGCGCTGTAGTAAAGTTAAGGAGCAGCAGCCTAGGCTAGAACAGACAGAAAGTAAATTGATTACCATCCAAAAATCTGACTGTAATGGGCAGAACAGCTTGGTCTAGAGAAACTGTTGATGCCAAGAAACAGGGCAGGACAAAACGTGTATGTATGTGGGTATCTCCATGTGTCTCTGTAATATATGCGTGCACAACACATATATGTAAATACATGTATATGCATATAGTAGTTACATGCATGTACACAAACTTATGGGTTTCACTTAAGATTTTGTTTGATAAGAGAGTTCCACTCCTTTAAAGTGTTGACAGAACCCTGACTACATTCTTTCTTTAAACATTTTTAAAGATATTTATTTATTTTTGAGAGAGACAGTGTGAGCAGGGAAGGGGCAGAGAGAGAGGGAGACACAGAATCAGAAGCAGGCTCCAGGCTCTGAGCTGTCAGCACAGAGCCAAATGCAGGTCTCCAAACCACGAGCCACAAGGTCATGACCTGAGCTGAAGTCGCACCCTTAACTGACTGAGCCACCCAGGCACCTCCTAGATTATTGCTAGGGTACAGTCGAACTGTGTGCCTTTCAGGTTGTCGTTTTAGTCCATGGATTCATTCCAGAAGGTTTTGCTGCAGCGCAATGGGTGTTCTTCCGGGTGAGCACAGACACTGAGCTCTGGGGTTCTGGGATGGAAAGGCCTTGCCTGGGCCCCTAAGGACCTCTCTTTTACACCTCCCAACTGGTAAGATGGGAGTGATGGGGAACCCTCCTGGGGCTATTGGCAGGTGGGATGACATGATCCATCTAGGCCCACTGCATGTACTCAGCACACGCTCCTGTTACCAGATAGTGAGGATTGGAAATAGTTGCATTTCAGCAAGGGTGCAGCACTGGGTGTCCCTCACATCATGTGTGGCCATGGCAGTGCTACATTTGGGCTTAATTAGTATGACAACTTATCACTTTTAGGGATCTGGCCAAGATGCAGAGAGAACTAAGCCCTCACCATGTCTTTACTTTCTGCCTTCCTTGTGTGAGGAGCAGCCAGAGTGGAGGCAGGGAGGCAGTATTGAGGATTGGGGCCTTGTCCTTCAGAGGATGGCAGTAGCTAGGTTGTGCAGAGGAGGAAACAGGAGGTTCTGAAAGACTGATTCATTGCTCACAGATTTATTAAGCACTTATGTGTGCCAGGCCTTGTAATTAAAACAAAAAAATCCCTTCTCTCAAGGAAGCACTGGCTAAGTAATTTGATCTGTTGAGTGCAGCAGAGCTGGATTCACAGTGAAGCCTGCCTCAAACAGGAGAGAAGGAATAGTCCCAGCCTCCCAGACTGCCCTTACTTGGTGAGGGTGGAGAGGATGCCTGGCCATGTACTTATGGATGCTGCCCGCTCCATTCCTTCTGAGAATTTCTAGGAGAAAAACTCAGTAGTAGTACAGGAGAGCAGAACTGGGAAAGCTGACTTAATACTGTGCCCTTTAGTTAATACAAAGAAGAAATAAAGCTGTGAAGTGGTATTCAACTTTTTGCTTTCTCAGTTTCCCAACCTGCTGTGGTGGTGGCTGGCTCTTCTCACCCCCTCTTGCTGGCTAAGAGGAAACCCCTATTTTCAGAGGGGACAGGGCCTTGCAAGGGCTTGACAAAAATGATGCAGGTGGACAGTTGGGGGTCTGAGGAGGAGGAGCCTGGGCAGGCATGGTCCCGCTTGAAGTTAGAGACTGGTGGCAGAGCAGTGTGGAGACCAGGCTTTGGTCCTACACTTGCTAGCTTGTGACCTAGGAGTCATATGACTTCTATGGTCCTCAGTTTCAACATCTGCAAAATGGGAACAGTGTTAGAGGCCTTTCTTTCCTGCCAGGCCCACAGTCAGTGGGGGTAGCCATTCTTATCACCAGCGTTTCTCCTGCCCCAGATACTGTCCTTGAAGGGCTTCTGGAGGGAGGGAGGGAGCAGCTCCTTTGGGCCTCATTACAGGGAGAAGCATTCACCTCTCTGTGCAGAAGGGCCTGATAGTAAACACAATAGAGCTGTTGCAAGTGGGAGGCTTGCCTTGAGCTCTGAGTCCACAGAATAATGGAGAGGCCTGGAGAGTTTAAGTGTTAGTTGAGAATTGTCCACTCTTCTGGAAAAGAGGAGGCTGCATTATTGACCCCTTGCCTCGGGCTGTGGGAGTCACTGCCTGCCCGTGCCCAAGAGCAGGGCAGCTTTAATACTGCTGTAAGAGCAAGTTCTCCACTGGCAGAGTGCTGGCCTGTGGGATGTGGAATGCCAGGTCTGTAGCTTTAACCTGAGCCCCCCCTGGTATAAAACCAAAGGAACACATACAACAGAAGCAACACTTTGGGGGGCTGCTACTTGCCTTAATCGCAGGGGCAGGACTTTGTACTTTTAAAGGAAAGTTGCGATTTTTTGCAGGAATTCTTTGGTCACATATTGCAGTTATTGGCAGGTATTCCACAGAAGAGGGGAAGATATTGACTTGATGTGCCAGTGGCTGTTAGAAAAATCTGTACCTGCAGCCCAGGAGCCTGGGCTACAGTGCTGAGCTCAGCAGACACGTGCCCCATAGTGCTAGCACCAACTTCATTATGAGGGCCCATGTGGCCACCAGGGCTCTTCAGAGATGCTCTGTCTCAAGCTGAAGGACTGTTATAAAAGCCAAGCTTTCAAAGGGAAAATAATCCAGAAGCAAGCCTTAATTTATGTCCAGTGTTTTTCCTGCCTCCTCTTAAGTGTTTACTAGGCACACTGCAGAATTACCCTCTGCAATTGGCAGGCTGGAGCCCTTAGCTCTTGGCCCCCTTGAATTTGAGGGAAGAGCCTATACAATTTGTACTATCACAGATGGAACCCTCCATGGTGATAACCCTTGTGTTTTAGGGAAGTAAGTTAAAGATGGCTGAGATCACCAGGAAGGGAGCATCCTCAGTCCTAGAAACCCATATTGCATCATAGATCTTTGAATAACTATTTACACATAATTCTTTGGTTTTCTAGGTCCTTTTTTCAAAGGGTGGTAAGTTTAGCACCACCATTGCTGTCACCTAAGGCTATTGAGAAATGCAGAGGTCTCAGGTCCCACCCAGACCAACAGAGATAGGATCTGAATTTTGACTTGGTCCCTGTGGGATTTATATTTGAAAAGCCCCTTCCAAGTTTGAGAAGCCATGCAGTGCAGGATTTACACCTGGGTATAAATACTTACTTTTCTATAATTATTTCCTCTGTTTTCCAGACATGAATGGGATAATAATCAGTCTTTATGTTCTTCTTGCCCTCTTAATAGAAGCTGATATTTCCATAATATACTAATTAAGACACTTCTTTTTTTTTTTTTTTTTGAAAAATCACAAACATTGATCACCTACAAAAGATGTGCTTTTGAAAACCTCAATAAAATAAAATTAAGTGATATTCTTTCATAGATGTAATTTCAGGGCTGTTTTATTTGCATTACCGTTAGGTTGATTCATGTGGGAGGAGCCTGTGCTAGCTGGCTCTGATCTGTGTAGTAGTTAATTATGAACAGTGCTTCCTGGAGTGAATCCTTTTACAGCAGGTGCTGTGTCCCA
The DNA here is from genome assembly GCF_024362965.1 of Panthera pardus. Taxonomy (NCBI): domain Eukaryota; kingdom Metazoa; phylum Chordata; class Mammalia; order Carnivora; family Felidae; genus Panthera; species Panthera pardus. Next base: position 17,580,214 of record NW_026526810.1, on the reverse strand, counting down.
GACTTCATTGAACTGGCAGCATGGTCCCACCAGCTTTCCCTAATGAGGATCACTGTCATCTGGCCTCCTAATGAAGTCCCTCTGCCCCCCTACCACGAAATGCTATTCCACATCTGAACTGTTTTGCTTCATACTGTTGGCTGGCCATTCATTGTCTGCCCTCCCTGACTCTGAAATTATTTCAGTCCACCACCTTGCAGAGTGGACACACTTTTAAGAGACACTAGCATTTTGGAATATCATCGATGCATGTCCCAGACCTCCTTTGCTTGGTATCCCAGGTTTCTGTCTAGGTGTGAACTTGGGCAACGCTGAGGATTTCCTTTGCTCCTGGAGTCTGGCCTCCTTTCAAGTACTGCCTGGTTTTTAAAATTCCAGACACCACACCCTGTCCTTCAAGGCCTCCAGAAATCTTGCAACACAAGATTAAAATATATAACAATTGTTCTTTGTTTTTAAAGTTTAAAATGTAAGGGTAAGCTGCAGGCATACCATCCACTCATGCATCTCACATGAGTGTGCATGTGTGTGTGTATAGATAGATACATCAAGATACATGTGCAGTTTTCCCATGGGGAGGTGTCTGCCCAAGAATCTTGATTTTTACCAGTTAGGTCAGCTGATACTCAGGAGGCAGAAATCACGAAAGGTGAACCCACTTACAGAAACTGTTCTTCCAAACCTCTGCCTGTTTCATATCTTAGGGCCTTGAGGCTATTTTGGGAAGAGGCCTTAGTTAGGAATCTTGGGGTATCGTGAAAGGGTAAGAGACCCTAAAAGGTTGTTGAGTATTGTATTAAGTTCTCCAGAGAAACAGAGTCATTAAGAGAAATCGATAGGTAGATGTCTCTGTGTCTGTCTCTCCATGTCAATGTCTGTGTGCCATTATCTATAATAAATTTCTCTGTGTGTGTGTGTGTGTGTGTGTGTGTGTGTGTGTGTGTGTATGTATATATATATATACATATACACATATACATATGTGTATATGTATATATATGTATATATATATAGAGAGAGAGAGAGAGAGGGAGAGAGAGAGAGAGAGGGAGGGAGAGAGAGAGAGAGAGATACAGATATTTATGTATGTGGAGATCTATATGTCTAGAGAGAGATTTGTTATAGAAATTGGCTCATGTGATTTGGAAGGTGAGAAGTCTCATCTGCCATCTGCAAGCTGGAGATCCCAGAAAGCTGGTGGTGTAATTCAGTCTGAGACTGAAAGCCTGAGATCCAGAGGAACCAATGATGTAATCTCAGTCTGAGGGCAGAAGACGATGAGATAAGATATCCTAGCTCAGTCAGTGAGGCTGAAAAAAAGGGGGGTGAATGTCTCCTTTCTCCATCTTTGGGTCTATTCAGGTCCCCAGTGGATTGGATGATACGTACCCATGTTGGGGAGGACCATCTACTATTTGATTCCACTGATTTAAATGCTAATCTCATCTGGGAACACCCACACAGACATACCTGGGAACAGAGTTTAATGGAGGGGAGGAGAGGTGGTGGGGAATGGAATCATGGTGAACAGTTTCAGGGGGCAGTGAAGCTGGGCAGAGAGCAGGGAGACCAGCCATGACATGGCCATGGGACCTTGGCCATGTCACTCCTCTCAAAGCCCAGGCTTGTTCCCTATCTGGAAATGGACATTGTTGACCCTTGAGGTCTCAGAGACTCTCCTGTCCCCACTCTGTGGCTGCCTTTTATGGGAAAGGGCAAGGACATAGCATTAGTGTGGAGTGCCGGGGCAGCAGCTGCACCCTCTTGTGACAGCATCCAGCCACAGTGCCCACCTGTGCACATACAGTATGCCACGTCTCAGGCAAACCAAAACCTGACAGGTTTTTCTTCTGTCACTGTTCCCATTTTACAACTAAAAATGCAGCATCCAGGACACAGGGAAGTGAAATCTGCTTCTCAGATGAGATGCAATGCAGTAAGTGCTGGCCTCAGGTTTTCAGCTTAAGCCTGCTCTCATCTGCCTCATTATACTGCAGGAGAGGTGCAGCTTTAGAACAGAGAAAGACAGACTTGGGCAGGGAACATTTAAATTAGACATGGAGATAGACTGTCCTGCATTATTAAGACAATTATGTGTCCTGGGGCACCTGGGTCGCTAGTTGGTTAAGCGTCCAACTCTTCATTTCAGCTCAGGTCATGATCTCACAGTCATGAGATCAAGTCCCATGTGGGGCTCTGAGCTGACAGTCCAGAGCCTGCTTGGGATTCTTTCTCTCTCCCTCTCTCTCTGCCCCTCTCCCACTTATGCTTTCTCTCTCTCTTAAAATAAATAAATAAACATTAAAAAAAAAAAAAGACAATTATGTGTCCTAACCTCACGTGGGAGAGGGCAGGGAGACAGAATTCCCTGCAACAGGGGCCTCAGCTTGGGGAAGAAGTTCCTGGCTTTGCTGCATTGTCATCAGCAAGCAGCTGTGCAATGAGGGATGTGCCCATTAGCAGAAGGAGGGGCTGGGATGATATTTAACACAAAGGGTCCTGGTGGCCTAGAGGGTTTATGCTTCAGTTTGGGTGCCTCCTTAGGCTGGACTCTCCACAAGTGACTCATCCCACAGGACCACCGTCATCCCTATTTTACGTGTGGGAATCAGAATTTCAGCAAGATGCAGCAATTTGCTGGCAGGCACAAGGGAGACCTCAATTTTCTGTTTGGCATTGTCTGACTTTGCCCATACCTTTTGTCCTCCCAGTGAGGTTACCAGTTCCAAGACTTGTTCATCCACCCTAATTGGTAACCAGTGCCCAAGCACACATATCTTCCCTGCAATGTATGCTTTTTTACTTCCTTGTTAATTAAGTTCTGTGCATTAGATTGAACCATTACTGGTTTTGTGGGTCAAATTACTACTAAACTAATACTTTAGGTATCTTGTAAAATATTTGATAGAAAAGAAACATTACAAGATGGGATTTAAAATGAGTATCAATAGAAGTTCTGTTTTAACTTGTTTCTGCATGGTGGATCTTGTCGGAGGCCATCATGGGTAGAGTGCTAGTGTAAGCATTGGTGTCCACTTGTCACAGGTGGATTATACATGTATATAACAAAGGGAGTGATCAGAAGACTGCTTTTCCTCCCTGGAAAAGATGGATATTTGTCATAGTGCAGTGGGAGCCATAGAGAGACAAAGAGCCAGGGCACCCCTTTCTGTCTTCCTTTTATTCCTTACTTTTCCTCTGCTTTGATCTGGATGAACCAGGACAGTTGCCAAACAGCATGTAAGAGTGAACCTGACAGGGATTAGGTAAACCATACCACCACTGACTTTAAGTCCAGGAGACACGATGGTGACAGGATCCTCACTCCCAAAGTGCCACCTGCAATGGGGAGGGATATTACTGAAGAGGCTGGCCTGCAAACTTGAATGCCATGGGGCACAGTGGAAAAAACTGTGGTTTAAAGGACAACTAGACTGTCAGTAAAGGAAATCTATTTACTAACCCTAGAGCCTCTGCCAAATGGGCAGGAAACTACTGGAACTCTCTGGGTTGAAGGTGCCAGCAAGAGCCATTTTTTATATTGACTCTCCACCTTGATGAACCCAACAGGAGCAGATTCCAGGGACTCTCACTTGCTAGGGCCACCTCAGCATGCCCAGACCCCTAAGCTACATCAACTCCAGCTGTCTCCCTGAGGGGACTCCAGTACTACACAGCCTGGGCATCACTAGCCTGCACCCACTTCAGCTCCAGCCACTGAGTCAAGGGTGCCCTGATACAGTGAGCTCAGGGACCCCTTCTGGCAGGTGCCCAACCCAGCCATCCTGCTAAGATGCAGTCCCAGTATGTTGTGCTCCAGCACCCCCCCACCCCCCACAGCTGCTCCAGTTCCAGCCAGCCTGCCATAACAGCCCAGTTTGGCATGCCGCGGGACACCCCTGGCATGTGCTCACTCTAGCCCCAGCTGTCTTGCCACACTGGCTTCTATGTAACATGCACTGAGACCACTCCTTGGCCTGCATCTGATACAGCCATCCCATAAAAGAAACCTTGGTGTGGCCTGGGACCATCTTGTCCTGCACCTGCTCCAGCTCCATCTGGCCTGCAGAAGCTGCCAGACACACACAGTTTACACATGGTCTTTGGTTACCAGTGTGGAGAGGAGTTGGGGGCAAGTGAAATAGACAAAGGGGATTAAGAGGTACACACTTCCAGTTATAAACAAATATGCCATGAGGATGTAATACACAGCACTGTAAATATAGACAATAATATTGTAATAACTTTTTGTGGTAACAGACGTAGACTTAAAGTGGGGGTCATTTTATAATGTACAAAAATAATCATATCACTATGATGTACACCTGAAACTAATAAGATATTGTTTGTTGACTATACTTCAATAAAAAAAAAAAAAAATACAGGAGCAGGGATGGTCTTACGCCATCACCAAAGTGTTAACATTCAGCACATAAAAGAATAATGAGCATAGAGTATTAAAAATAAACAATTTACAAAAGAAAATACATGGGATTTTGGGTGGCTTCATTGAGACGAAGAAATGAAATTTCTTATCGCTTTGCTTTAACAAAGCAGTAAATTTTATTATTCTAAGTTAGAGACTCCATCAATCCAAATGCAAATCAAAGGAAAAGATGGGCTTTCCAGGCCCCAAATTATTGTTGCCATCTACAATTATAGTTCACTTTGCTTCAACAGATGATCATTCTTTGCCTTTCTTCTTCCCGGTATTGACAAACAGTATTTAAAAAGACTAACATCATATTCTAGATGCCACCTTGGTTAACCTGAATGGCAAACAGAACTTGTATTTTTTTTTTCTTTTTAATATAATTTATTGTCAAATTGGTTTCCATACAACACCTAGTTCTCATCCCAACAAGTGCCCTCCTCAATGCCCATCACCCACTTTCCCCTCTCCCCCACCCCCCATCAACCCTCAGTTTGTTCTTAATATTTAAGAAGAACTTGTATTTTTTATTAATGAATTTTAAAGACTTTAAATCTCATTTTTTACACAAATTGGAATCTTCTTCTTAATAGCTTCTGACATCTCCGAGCTTAAAAGTGGAGCCATGGGGCACCTGGGTGGCGCAGTCGGTTAAGCGTCTGACTTCAGCCAGGTCACGATCTCGCGGTCCGTGATTTCGAGCCCCGCGTCAGGCTCTGGGCTGATGGCTCGGAGCCTGGAGCCTGTTTCCGATTCTGTGTCTCCCTCTCTCTCTGCCCCTCCCCCGTTCATGCTCTGTCTCTCTCTGTCCCAAAAATAAATAAAAAACGTTGAAAAAAAAAATTAAAAAAAAAAAAAAATGGAGCCAGTAATCTGGCAAGAATTTGATCAACTGTAAATCACTCATTGATTGTTTGTTGCCTCTTTTCTTGTTCTTTCTAGAGGAACAAAACTGATACTCTGTTTTAAATTGTAAAAGAAAAATTGTGATAAAGCTTAGTAAACAGAAAGAAAAAAATAAAAGAAAAAAATTTAAAAAATAAAAGAAAGTTACCAGAAATTCCACCATCCAGAGATAACTACTCTAAATGTTTGGCAGTATCTCCTTTCTGGTATTTCTCATGCCCTAATATATGCTGCCCTATTTTTAGGCATTTGAGCATTACACGTCACTTAAAATACTGCACCATGTCTATGTACATAAAGAAATGTATACATGCTGCCCTATTTTTAGGCATTCGAGCCTTACATGTCACTTAAAATACTGCACCATGTCTCTGGATTTGAAAGAAGCATTCATTAGAATTATAAAGAGGTTTTTTTTTTAATTTTATTTATTTATGTTGATGGGTGGGGGCATATATGAGTGCGTGTGTGCTTAAGGGAGGGGCAGAGAGAGAGGGAGAATCTCAAACAGCTGGGCAAGCTGTCAGCACAGATCCCAATGCTGGGCTTTAAACTCATGAGCCGCCATGAGATCATGGAGCCGAAATCCAGAGTCGGATGCTTAACTGACTGAGCAACCCAGGCACTCCAGAATTATCAAGAATTAATTGCATTTCCTTTTTTGCTTTCTGAGCAAATTTAGCAAACCATGACGGTTTCTGAGTTTTACCTTAGTATTTTATCCTAGATTTGTTTGCTTATAGCACTGAACCAAGCATTGTTAATTTTCATCTCCTAAATGTGTCTACCCATTCTTCTGCATCGCTGTAGCCACAGGCTTTCACCAGCACCTAGCTAGAATGCTAGGTTTCTCTTTTAATAGTGATCACTCTTGACCTCATTTCATTTTCAAGTGAGCCCCCTTGTTTTCTGTTCTTCCTTACTAAGCCCATTAAAGGAGGTGTTTTGGGTTTGTTTTGTTTTGTTTTGTTTTGTTTTTTACTGGCACCTCAAACACAATTCATACAAAATCGAACTTTTGATCTTCCCCCTAAGAGTATTTCATCACAATTTTCCACATTTCAGCTTTGGTCCCTTCATCCTTCAGGTTATTCTTGCCAAAATCCCTGACTCCCATCTTCTTCCTATTTCACTTATGACTGTAAGCAAGTCTTTTTTCTACCTCCTGGACCAAGCCACCATCATCTTTTGCTTGAGTTACTGTAGTAGCCCCATACTAAATACCCTCCTTGCTTCTACCCTTCCCTACCTTCCCTTACTCCAACCCAGCCTCTGCCCCTCCCCCACCCAGTCTCCTCTTCAAGCCTCCATGGCTCAAACCCAGCACTCTGGGCCTTTGAATTTTGCTACCATTTAAACTAAAATTTGAACATCACTATTAACATATTTATCCTGATGGACATATATAAAAAACTGTATTCACCAACTATAGTCTTTTCAAGGGCACTCACAACATTTAAAACTATGGATCATATTCTGAGCCATAAAGCAAGTAATAAATTTCAAAATAAATAATTTGAAGCCTAGGATTACATTTTTTTTTTTTTTTATCAAGAAAGGACTTTTGTTTGCTTTGTCCAGTATTTGAAGCTTCTAGCAATCCAGAATTGCTTTAATCCAATTTCAGGGGTTGAGATTTTTCTGGGCCACTCAATTGACTTTAAGCTGGGTGGCAGTTTCTACAAAGGCTCACTTTTCCAGTTCACTCTTTCTTTGGGTTTCAGTTCTTCATGGTCCCATAAAAAGGCATAGCTGTTTATCAGGCCCTTTTGTTGGTAAGTTCAATGGGAAGCAGAATAATAACCTATCAAAGATGTCTGTGTCTTAATTCCTTGAACCTGAGAATGGATAGTGTTATATGACAAAGGGAAATTAAGATTGCAAATATAATTAAGGTGGTTAATCAGCTGTCTTTGAGGTAGAGAGATTATTCCTAATTATCCTGAATTATTAGAGGTGAGTTTAGTGTCATCACAGGGGGCCTTCTAAGTGAAAGAGGGAGGCAGGAGAAAGAGTACACAGTGATGGAGTGTGAGAAGAACTTGGTTTCACTACTGCTGACTTGAAAATGGAAGGAAGCCATGAGTCAAGGAATATGGGCAGCTTCTGGAAGCTGTAAAAAGCATGGCAATGGATTTTCTCCTGAAACCTCCAGAAGAAACACTGCCCTGCTGAAGCTTTGTTTTTAGCTCAGTGATACCTGTTGTTTTTAGCTCAGTGATACCTGTTTCCATCCTTTGACCTCCAGAACTGTAACATGTTACAGTGTATTGTTTTGAGCTACCAAGTTTGTGGTAACTTGTTATGGCAGCAATAGGAAAGTATTTCAGGTTCTTTTTTTTTTTTATGTTTATTTATTTGTGAGAGAGACACAGAGTGTGAGTGGGGGAGGGGCAGAGAGAGAGGGAGACACAGAATCTAAAGCAAGCTCCAGGCTCTGAGCTGTCAGCACAGAGCCTGACATGAGGCTCAAACTCACAAACCGTGAGATCATGACCTGGGCCAAAGTCAGACACTTAACCAACTGAGCTAACCAGGTGCCCTATATTTCAGGTTCTAAACTCCAACATTCATTCCTCTAGTTATGCTGTTTCTCAACTACCTCTTTAAGAAACTCCTATACAAGAAAAGAGGCCCCAAAGACCAATCTCAAATCCCTGGACTTTTTGTCTTCACTAGATCTTGGTTTGACTATTCTTCACCTTCTTGTAAAATCTCTGGTACAAATCGCTGGTACCTTTGGGCATGTGTTTTTAATATTTCCCTAATGTTTCTTTTTCCCTTCAGCTTGATGTTTGGTCCCAATTGCCTAGTCCTTAATAATGGAGAATTTTCCTTTTGAATCTGATGACTGAGCTAGTCTGGTTGTGCTTCAGAATTCACAATCCTGCTGCCATTTTGGTCTCAGACTCATTCCCAAGTTAGTGCAAGAGTTTCTTCACTGACTTGTTTTTTAAGTCCTCCATCCTGATTTTACTCTAACACTAGAATTATGACTTTTTTCCTACATGGGTACCATTGGGACCTGACCTCAGAGGCCACTTCATTGTAGATGTCTCTCGTTCTTTCTGTGCCGCCTAGTGAGAAGAGAGCACCTTATCTCCAGCTAGGATATCTGTCCAGTGATCCCCAAAACTTGACAGGTTTATACCCACAGCCCTGTCTTTGCTCACTCCTTCATACCCACCTGTAGTGATGGAAGAGGGAGAAGTTCATGGCTGTGAAGCAGACAGGTTGACTTGTAACCTGGCAGTGCAAATTAACTCAGCAGCATTGCTGTAGACATGTTTCATACAGTGGCACCTTGTTGGATTAAGTACAGATTCTTTACAGAGGGCTATTTTAAAATATAGCTCTCATTTAGGTTTTGAAGTTGGTTTCTATAAAACAACTCGTGTTGCTTTCTGTCTGCATAGCCTGTCCTTATATACTCAACACATTTGATAAAAGAAAAAGCAGGGCTCTGCTGGCAATCACAGCCCATGAAGGCAGCACAACGGAAGGAAAAGCTTTTGATTTTGACAATTTAGGCTCAAACCCAGCACTCTGGGCCTTTGAATTTTGCTACCATTTAAACTAAAGCTTGGAGACTTTTTGACTATGAAACAGCAAGGAGGCAAAGGAACAAAGGATGAAAAGGCAGGGAAACTAAGGGCGGGGTTGCTCCTGCGTTTTCAAGTCTGAGTCAACAGGGCAAGGCTGGCTTTCTATTTTCAAACAAAGAGAGGTCCACCTGATCCTTGTTCTTAGGACAGGAAAATTTGCAATTAGAAAAAGAAGGCACCCACCTAGATACCCCTTGATCAGTTTTTCTATGAGCTGTCAAAGGCTTTGAGCTTCCAAAGCCTCCTGTAAGGCCGGCTAAAGCCCTTATGCCCCTCCCATGGTCCTGACCAGCTTGGTTTCCCTGGAGATAACTGTGGCATCAGGAAGGAGTGTGGCCCTCACATAAACCATCAGGACTGGACTACATGCCATCCAGTGCCTTGCTGCGGCTGCAGCACCAACATATTTAAGCATTTGTATATTTAGGACACATTAGATAATACAGTCACAGCTATTGCAACTGTAAATTAAATAGTTATTTAAATGTGTTTTCTGATCATTTGTATTTGGGCATAAACTCCCAGTGAGACAAAAGTTTACTTTGATTTAAGGCTCCTTACATGTTTGATGTCTTCTGCAACCAGTACCAGAATGCCTACAATTTCATTCAGGTTTTGACTGATTGATTGATTGATTGATTGAGTACTGACTATGTGTCAGGGGACACCTGGGTGAACAAGGCAGACTATTTCCTATTTCAGGTTAACTATGAGAAAATACTGATTTGATAATACAGTCTTTGCAGTGAATAAGTAAATTTTCATTTATTTGTTCATTTGCTCATGCAGTATTGGTCTATTTGCCCTTTGAATTCCCACAGCACTAAAAGTCATATGGTAAATACAAATTGGATTAAAAATGCAAAACAGAGGCACCTGGGTGGCTCAGTCGGTTGAGTATCCGACTCTCAATTTCAGCTCAGGTCATGATCTCATGGTTCATGGGATTGAGCCCTACCTCGGGCTCTGCATTGACAGCGTAGGGCTTGCTTGGGATTCTCTCTCTTCCTCTCTCTCTCTGCCCCTCCCCCACTCTCGCTTTCTCACAAAATAAATAAATAAACTTAAAAAATGCGAAACAAAAGAGTTGGAGTGATTATTCCATTAATTTATGTTAAAATGCTTTGCCTAAATTCAGATATTGTTCACCCTTTGTTAATAAATAAGCAGATAGAGACTGAAGAAATTCTTTTATATTGCTACTAAGTGAAATGCACTTGCACCAAAGAGGGACTATGCTTCTGAAACACAGAGAAACCCCACAGCCCCGTTGACAATCCTATTTGCCTCAGCATCAGGTGAGTAGCACCTGGTAGGCAGAGGTTCTAGGCCCCAAGAGCCTAGCATGGAGCTCTAAGTCTATTTGGAAGCTTGTGGTACATGAGATCCTTGCAGAATAAATACCTGTCACCCCTGGACCATGTGTGCACCAGGCTCTGTCTTGGCCTCAAGGGAATAGAGCTCCTGTCCTCAGGGAACCTGAGGTTTAGTAAAGCATGGATGAAGCCAGCTTCATCCAGGCACATGTACCTGGAGCCCATTCAAGCTCAAAGCAGTGGCACCTGCCTATCCTACCTAGGGTAGTGGGCTGTCACATCTTGAAATGCAGGAGGCAGTTAGCTAGGTAGAGTAGTGTGGGAGGGCAAGGGAAGCCATGCAGAAAGGTCTGGGCCTCTCCAGAACATCCCAAGTGACAGGAATAGGAGTTGGGAGGGGCAGCAGCTGACCTGGAGCAGAGTCTGGTCACTGCATTAGGATGCGGATTTCGTCCTGTAAGGCAGCAGCTGGTGTAGGGTGATCAGCCTTTGAAGGCTGATGTGGGGTGGTGATATTGAAGCTGGAGGAAGAGGGGAAACCCCAAGTCCCTTGTGACTGGAGGCATCCTGACACGTGACACAAAGGGCATTTTCTGGACAGGGTCCCAGATGCAGAGGACAGAAGGAGCCATGTGTGTTTTCTCTGTCTTGTTGGTCATTTCTGGGCTCTGTGCATTCTCGTACCAGACTTCGCTGTGACCTTGTCCTCCAGAGACCAAGACACAGCCTTACTCTGAAATCTCTATGTGGAGAGCTCGTGGGGCCTTTGGAAACATATGCTTATCTCGTTTTCAAAACAGTATAAACTGGTTCATTTCACTTCTCTTAAGATAAAAAATAATGGTGTCTACTTTAATGGATTATAGATGTCCTTTTAGACATTATGGCTTTTGTTTTAGGATAGAGGAAGTGTCCTTTGGCTTTTACTAAATAGTTATTAGTAATTCACTTAACACAAATGTGAAATACAAGAATGGTAGCAGAATCTTCCCTGTGAATCAGGTATTCACTCAGTGAACAGTCTGGGCACTGCTAAGTTAGACATCGTGCCTCTTCCATGTGGTTGGATCGGGGACACAGTACTTGCGTAGATACCTGTTCTACCTGGAGGGGGTACCTCTGAGGGGGAGGTAGGTGCTGGGGGTCTGAAGGAGGGACCATCTGCTGGAGTGGCTTGGCTCATAAGGCTCTTGGCAGTATCTAACAAAAATGCAAGTTCAAGGACAGAGCTCTCCTGTGTTACTGCCCTGCCTCTTCCTTTTCATCTGATAAGATCAAATCACTTTGTCCAGAGAAGCTGCAGAGATATTTGGAGTATAGCAACAGAAAGTATGAGTGTAGTACTTGTTTGGACACGTCTGCTCTGCAGTGGGTGTTGTCATCAACTACACTTGGCCCAAGATACTTGGCGTGCTGTGGTGGTGCTATAGAGGGCCAGCAACTTCAGCTTGAGGGCTGACCAGTGTGAGAGCATCTCATAGGTAACAATGCATCTGCAGCACCTCCCAGTACTGAGCCTGTCACAAGCATAAGGTTGAATTAGAATCACCTGTGCATTCTGTGGAATTGTGCATTCATATGGCTCCAGAGACTTCAGAGATCCAAGTCCAAATGCTCTCTATTCACTTGGTAAAAATCTCACATTGTTTAAGCTGAAGAACTAGGACTAAATCCCAGATCTGATTTTTGGGTAAACTCTGCTAACTCTACATCCACAGGCGTTGCTGAAGATGAGAAGGGGGTGGATATTGACAGTCAGACCAGGATATATTTAATTGAAGCATGTTTTTAAAAACATTAAAACTTAGAGACATATTTAAATATTTTTGAAATTTTCTGTAGAATTTAAAAAAAAATTTTAATGTTTATTTTTGAGAGTGAGAAAGCACGTGCATGAGTGGGGGGAGGGACAGAGGGGAGGGGGAGGCAGAGGATCCCAAGCTAGCTCTGCACTGTCAGCACAGAGCCCAGTGCGGAGCTCAAACTCACAAACCATGAGATCATGACCTGAGCAGAAGTCAAGCGCTTAACCACCTGATCCACCCAGGTGCCTCTGAAATTTTCTGTAGAATTAATTGTATACATTTTGGCTTATTAAACATAATGTAATCTTTTCCTGTTAAAGCAAGATAGTCTCAGCAAGATGTCAGCGGCTGAGCTGGATGTCTGAGAGGCTGAGGAACTGCTGTCAGTTACTCAAAGACCTCTTGACCTTGGGCATGACCTGGGGCATGGTCTTTAACCATCCTAAATTAAAGGTAGCATGAAAAGCAACCTCATAGTGTTGTCATGAATGGTGGTGAATAGCACTTAGCACAAGGCCTGGCATTTAACAAGCTATCAAAAAATTATAATTGGTGGCAATGATTCAGGTGATATAGTACAGTGGTGCTCTCAATAATTACTTATGCATGTTTTCTATATTTGTATTGAAATCCCTCGGTTTCTGGGCTATGTTCTACTTGATGATGAAGTCATTTCTTCACCGTCAGTTCTCAGTTTATATATACTTTTTTAAAAACTTTTTTTGTCATGGTAAAAATATATATTACACACAATTTGCCATTTAACTGTTTTTAAGTGTACAGTTCTGTGGCATTAATTTTATTTACTAACCATTATTACCATCCACTTTCAGATTTTTTTCATCTTCCCCAACTGTGTATCTGCTTTAAAAAAAAATGGAGTTAGCATGTTCAGGATGGAAGGGTGGATTGGGGCCCTCTAAGTCTGTCCATGCTTCAGGGGATGGGGTTGACAGAAATTTGGCTGATGGTGACTATGGTGTGGAATTGAAGCCAGTTTGGAATGAAGCAAACAGATAGATGAGTGGATGGAGAGAAAAATAAATATATTTCTTAAATGGGGTATTATTACATTGCCAATTTATGTAGAAACAATCAATGTAAGTAGAATTTTCCCATCTGAAAGGTGTGCTCTGGATGTGAAACCCTTTTTAAATGAGAAACCAAAAGATGGTCTCTGTATTAGTTTGCTAGGGCTGCCATAACAAAATACCACAGACTAAGTTGCTTATACCACAGAAATTCACTTTCTCACAGTTCTGGAATCTGGAAGTCTAGGATCAATGAGTCCACAGGGCTGGTTTCTTCTGAACACCCCCTCCATGGCTTGTGGATGGCCATCTCTTCCCTATATCTTTATATAATTGTCCTTTGCTGTATGTGTCCAAATTTCCTCTTATAAGGATACCAGTCAGATTGTATTAGGGCTCCCCCTAATGACCTCATTTTAACTTAATTATCTCTTTAAAGATCCTGTGTCAAACATGGTCACATTCAGAGGTTCTGGGGGGTTAAGACCTCAACATATGAATTCTGGGGTGTGGGGGAGGGGGGTGTGGTGGTTACACAATTCAATTATAACAGTCTCTGAAGATCCCTCTGGTTCTAAAAATCCTCAGAATTCTCCCCAATTCCAGACGAAGTGGATGAAGCCAGGCAACTTGTGCCTTGGACGTGCACATTCCTCAAGGCACATGGTTATTGATAGAACATTATGAATGCAGCGCTGAAGTCCAGAGACAAAATGTCCTACCATTTCTGAGCCATTCACATTACATTTTCATAGAGAGAAAGAATAACAAACATAGACAGTGTATTTTAAGTGCACCCTCCTTGTCTGCCAAGAATAATCCTGTGTGCTGTGGAACTGAGTCCCTTCATGGCTATCCTGGATGCTGTATCTGCAGATGTCTGCCCTGGAAAAGGCAACCAACTGGCTTCAAGATACTTTGCATGGCTTTAAATGAACACAAGGCAGCTTGAAACATAGCCTCACTCTGGAAATAGAGCCAGAGGCCATTTCAGTCCAAGAAGAGCAGAGCTGATGGCTAATTAAACTTCAAGAAGAGCCTTTTTAAATGGCATTTTAATTTCATCTATTGAATTAAGCTACTGTTATCTAGTGAATTCTCTGTTTAATGTACACGATGCACTGGAAAACAGTACGAACTGATGTTTGAGTAATTACTGTTATGGCTGTATTCTGTGTCAGAAACTATGTTGTTGTGGTAGAGTAATAATCACATGGGGTGGTGTTAACAGTATTTGTGATTGCTGTGATTTTTAACCACTTGCACTTTTTGTGTGATGATTTACTTGTGTGAGCAAAGAGTTAATTTTTTTTAACATGTTGTGACACTTCGTAGAGAAAAGAGAATGACAAGCCTGAGCAATGAGCTGATTTTTAAAAAATCCATTAACTATCGTCACTTATCCAAAAGACTTATTCCCTGCATTTCCCTCCTTTCTCCCCATTTCCTTCCCACATTCCTCTCCTCATTTGTTTGTATGGTTTATGGCACTGCTGCATCTATCAGTGGCAAAACTACCAATGAGAGACTTTATGGTGAGCTATCGTTTTTTCATCAAGTGGAATGATAAAGAAATTGTGGGTTTACACATTGGTTATTTAATTTTTTTAATGTTTATTTTTGAGAGAGACAGAGACAGAGCACAAGTGGGGGAGGGGCAGAGAAAGAGGGAGACACGGAATCCAAAGCAGGCTCCAGGCTCAGAACTGTCAGCACAGAGCCGAACGTGGGTCTCGAACTCATGAACTGTGACATCATGACCTGAGCCGAAGTCTGACACCCAACCAACTGAGCCACCCAGGCGCCCCACATATTGGTTATTTAGATGTTTTTCATTAAGTATTTGTGCAAAATTTTTAGTGCACATTGAGGAACTCTCCTTTTATTATAAGTTCCTATTTTCCAGATGGAATTTGCTTCTCTAAATCTATATTGGAAGTTGAAAGGTGCTGGTCTGTTTCAAAAAACTCATTCATCCCTTTCAATCATTAGTGGCTTCCTTTGCTGTTTTCTCATGTTCTCTTATTTTCATTAGAGCAGTAATCCTTTCAGCTCACTTACCAGTACTGTTCTACTAATTGCTGTTAGTTCTACAATGATTGGTTATCATTCAGTATAAAAATGAGAAAACATGAGCTAAGTGCTGTGTGTGTATTGGCATTCTGAAGAGGTTACTGGGCAGACTCCTTCCATGAAATTTCCCTGCCCTACATAGATGTTATACAGAAGAGCAAGTGCCTTTTAGAATGGAATGGTCTAAGCCATTTCTCTAATATATGCATGCTGTTATTTTAGGTCTCCGAATTCAATCCTTTGACGTTCACCAGTGTAATCGAGTGTGAGAAGCCAAACAACGACCTGACTAGGTTTCGTGGTTGCATGTGAGTATTGTATATATGCCTGAGCTTTTTCTTCTGTTTGACAAACATATACACATACACACACACACACACACACATACACATACACACACACACACACACACACACGTGTGTGTGTGTGTGTGTGTATGTGTATCTGTATATGCATACAGTTCTAAAATATGCATTTAAGATTCTTTACCACCTTTGTAGTCTTTTGGGAATGTTGCCCATACTTGAGCCTCTTTGGTTGCTTATGGGACTTGTTTACAAGATCTTGTCAGCAGTAGAAACTTAGCCACATTGCCTGTGATGAGTAGTTTCTGCTTTTCCTTCCTCTAGTTGGCCCTGGAAAGGTGAGGGGAACAAGGGAAGTATGGTTGACTACACATGGCCCCATTAAATGGAAGCACAGGGGCCACACAAGAGGAGCCTGGGTAGAAGCTCATTCATTCATTCACTTAGGTACTCAGTCATTGATCCAAGTGTTTTTTGAGCATCTGCTGCGTGATAGACCCTGTTGAAGACTCTGAGAGGAATGCTGTGAACTGCCTTCATGTTTATTTCATTCTAGTTAGGGGAAAAGACCATAAACAAAAAAATACGTATAGTATATACTGTGTCAAATAGTTCTATCCCTTGCTCCAAAAGGGAAAGGCAAAAAGGTGGATAAATGTGTTGGGTGCTTGCTGAAGTTGAGCTATGGGTACATGGGAAGTATATGCTAGTCTCTCTACTTTCATGTTCATTTGGAAACTTTAATAATAATAATTGTGTGTGTGTGTGTGTGTGTGTGTGTGTGTGTAGTTGGTTGGCTTGGGGAAAAATAAAATGGGAGAGAAAAGGGAGTGTCAGCATGGAGTTGCTGAGTTGGGTGCCAGAGCAGGTGGGGGCAGCCTCACAGAGAATAAATGAGATGTGTGGGCAAGATCCTGAGGACTTCATGTTTGACCTTTTGGACCTTAGTCTGCACTCTTAGGCTTAGACCTCTTGTGTGACGAACTTGGGGCCTTTTCTCTGCCAGTTTTCCTGCTTGAGATGTGAGGTGACCAGTTGGCCCGCTGCTTGGTGGTCCAGGCACAGAGTGGCCCCCCACAAACATGTGGGGGTGAGGCAGGGTGCTCTCTTTTATGGAAGTGAGCTTCCTTTCCATGACCTTTCAGTGTATATTTGAATCTTTGTGTTCACTGGCACATCCAGCATTGTTGCCTCTGCCCACTACTCAGGAGACTTTCTGTCATGCTGCAAGGTGATCAATGAATGAAAAGTGTTAAGTAGTAAAGGCTGAATGAAATGTGTGTGCTGCCAAGAGATGGCCTAGTCACCCACTGAGATTGCTGATCCATGCCTGAAGATCAGAACTTGGAAAATGTTAGATCATCCCTTAAAGGAACCAACTAAAAGAGGATAAAAGTTAAGAAAAATGTTAAAATGCAGTATGTAAAAGTTAGGGGGAGAATACTCAACTACTCACATATAACTGGTCTGCCATGGATTTTTCCAGCCTCTGTGGCCAGAGGCCCTTTAACCCGTTGTCCCCAGGACTTCATATATGGCACTATTCTTAGCACTACTGTGAATTTCCACGACCACATCAGCTGAATGGAGCAGATGCTGGGTTTCCAAAGACCCTAAAATAACCATTTTGAAGGGTGTTAGGACATCCTCTAGGGAGACTATTCTATGTATCTTCTTGTTCATGGGTAATTTTGGGGAGCCAACTCTACCAAGGAAGAAGAGTAGGCATCCTTCACCAAAGACCATCTTGTAGTCTGTCTTCTCTTCTGTGGGATTCCTCCAACACCCCTGAAAGATGCAGTGCTCCTGTGCTCTCATGACTGTTCACACTTTTGTTGCCTGCGCTTGAGTTGGATTAACACTGAAATGGATTCAACCCTAGGTCCGCAGCTCTTAGTCTTGCCCTCCAGGAACTACCTTTGTCGTAGGGCTTAAAAAACAAACAAACAAACGAAAAAACCACTTTTATTTTGAGAGACAGCATGAGTGGGGAAGGGACAGAGAGAAAGAGAGAGAATCCCAAGCAGGCTCTGCACTGTCAACGCAGAGCCCAACATGGGCCTAGATCCCATGAACTACAAGATCACTACCTGAGCTGAAACCAAGAGTCAGACACTTAACCGGCTGAACCACCCAGGCACTCCTGTCATAGGGCTATTAAACAAGTCCAGCTTAGTGTTGATGCCGGCAGGCTCTGGAGCCCACACTTTCTAGCTAGATAACCTTGGGCAATCTGCTTAACTTTATTTGTCATATAATGGGGAAGATCACAGGAATCCCCTCAAGTCCTTGGTGCAAAGTTTTAGTCAATCTAATACACACAAATCTTTCAGAAGTGTGCTTAATAAATACTTGCAACTATTGTGGTTGTTGCTGCTGTTGTTAATATTACCGTTATAGATGACACTTTAGAGCAGGGAGATAAAAGAGTCAGAAGAGAGATTTAGGCAAAAACACAAATGTGTCCAGGGGAGGGAGATTTGTCTTCAGTGTGTTTATTAGGAGAAGCCATAGAAGAAAGGAAAATGGGGTTTTGAGATTTCCTGAGTTTGAGGGGCCGGCAAGTGCATAAGGTGCAGTGACATTTTTTGATAGAAAAAAAAAGTGGGCCAGGACTTCAGGGGAGTAGGAGCTAAAGGTCAGGTTTGAAGACCTTCTACCTACAAGTCATGTATGAACTCAGAGAAGAGGCCCAGGAACATGGACAGAAGGCTAGGGAAAAAAGGAAAGGAATAAATACAGAATAACCCCATAGGTAGGAGCAGGTGTCTTTGGGTGTGATAGGGATGTAGTTCCAAGGATGGTACAATGGTGGAGGCATAGCAGGGACACTCAGGAGAAAATCTGCATGCTAGACTCCACAGGCAGCCTAAGAAATGGGAGGGCTACACCATTGGAGTATAGGCCCAGAGGGGCAGAGTCCAGATTGCAGGAGGTAGAAGAGGAATTATATTTTTCCACCACTCTTTCTAGAAATGTGGCTTAAAAAGCAAGAACAGGGCTAGAGCTGAAAGCTTCAAAGAAAAGGGATGGACTCTTAGTAGGAAAAGAGAAGATAACAAAAAGCCAGGCTGGTGGAGATCTACATGGGGGCATGGTAACTTTCAAGTGGGGAGTTGGTGATCAATGAGGGGTAACATCACGCAGTTCCTAACTCACCTCCAGCACTGCATGGCCTCCACACCCTGCCCTTAGCTGACTCGGCACCCCCAAACACTTCTTTCTTTAGAAGATGGCCACTTAGGTGGACATCATTCTGCCCCACGGCCAGCCAGGCTTACTCGGCTTCTCTGGCTGATGCCTACAGCAAATATTCCTAATACAAGGGCCCTTGCTGGCACATCTCCTGAGAAAGTAACGCAAGAAGGGCAGCTCCCTGCTGCATGAATCTTTCCCTGCTCTGCTGTCTAGTTTTGCCATGCTTTCTCCTTACTTTTTCCAACAAATTGTCCTGCACTGAGGCTCGCCTCTGAGTCTGGACACAAATCCCAGTAGTCTAGGTGCTGCACATTCAGGCCTCTGCATACTAGACTGCTGTTTAATTATGATTTGCTATTTCCACCAAGGCAGGCATTTTGGATTGGCTACAGAAAGGTCAGGGTGTGGCTAGCCTCTCTCTCAGCAGACCAACACCCTCTGGACGTAGGACACAGATGACCCTGAGTTAAAAGTTTTTTTCCTCTGGTGACTGTGGTGCAAATAGCATGAGCAGCCCTGCCACAGTCAGGCTGAAGTGCTTCAGGAAGAGTGAGGGGAGAGGAGGACAGGTAAGGTGAGCATCAGGGAAGAGGCCTGTTCACACCACTGTGTCCTGTTTGGGGCAGAGAAAAGGGAGACCTCAGTTCCCATATTGGTCCTTATGCTCAGGGGTGGGACTAGCTTGGGTGGTAGATCTGCGGTTTAGGCCCATGGAGCCGATCAGCAGCCAGTTCCTTAGTCTGCTGGTTTGCTAGCTTTCATTATCTGCTGAGGGTGACCTTCCTTCAGTCTTGACTCAGCTGCTGCCCTGTAGCCTCACTCTGGCCGTGAGATCAGGCCAAGCCTAGCCACCATTTATACCAGCAGGTTTCACTCATATTTGGACCATCCAATCTGAACTAAAACTTTAGCTATTTGCACTTGGAGACCTAAGCTTGGATTTACAGCAAGAAGAACCAAGTTTGAATTCCAGCTTTGCCCACTGACTGAGCAAGTTATTCCACATTTCAGAACGTGGCTTCCTCCTAATGCTGGAGATAACAATGGCTGACATGACAATGGAGAGAAAGAATCTGGGTGAAGCATGAGGTGAATTAGAACACTTCATAAGAGAGGTGTTAGCCTTGGTGTGTGATTCTGCTGGTATGAAATGCCTCCAATAGGAATGTGTTTATGATGTGGAAAGTGTTGGGGTTTGGAGCCGACTGCCAAGAAAGAATTTTTGAGATGTCTTCAGTGCAAAAAGGTGGTTTTATTAAAGCATGAGGATAGGACCCTTGGGCAGAAAGAGCTTTGCTGGAGTTGTGAAGAGCAATTGATTATATATTTGGGAGTTGGGGGAGATAAAGACAGGGGAAGTTTCCAAAAAGATTTTCATATGCTAAAGAAGACTGAGGATCCTGGAGGCCTAGCTGTTGTTTAGCTAAGGTTGTTTTTCCCTCTAGCACAGTATTAACATTAAGACATTTGGGAGTTCCTGGAGAAATGTCATCCTCTACCTGCCTCAAATATTTGTCATTGGGCTACAGGTTATAAGGAAATTTAATATTATCTATATTTTCTTTTTGCGTTTGTTTCCCACATCATGTAGATACAGAAAGTGCATTAATGGTTGCCATGATTTGGGAGTGGAAGGGGCATGGAGAGTGACTGCCAATAGATCTGGGGTTTCTTTTTAGGATGATGGAAATGTTTTAAAATTAGCTGATAGTGATAGCTGTACAACTCTGAATATACAAAAAACAAAATGCTCAACCACATACACTTTAAATGAGTGAATTTTATGGTATGTGAAATGTGTCTCAAGCTGTTAAAAAAAAAGTGTTAGGAGCTTCATTATTCCAGTGTACTTTAATGCTCACTGTTTAAGACCTTCCTGTAAGCACTAACCAAATCCTGATTGTTCTCTACCCCTTGGGCTGCCCTCTTCCTGCCCCGAGGCATTGCAGCTCAGAGAGGCCCATGGGAATGGGAACCAGCTCAGAGGCCCTATGCCCCAGCAGCTCTGGGCACCCTGCTCAGATGTGCTCAGCCAACTTCATGGCATATGGTGGGTGACTTCTGAGGCCACTAGTCAATCAAATATTTTCACTTACCCTTAGGAATAAAGCAGAGAGGTTGGTTGGTTTAGTCTGGCCTAAAATTCCATTTCAGGTTGTAAAAAGCCAGGTTCTATTTCTTATCCCAGAGTCCTCCACAGAGTGAGCTCTGAGCTCCCTCCCTATGTGGTGCAGAGCCTTATTTGACCATATAGGGCTGGGAACTTGCCATTGCGAGCCTGAGCGTGCTTGTTGGGGTAGAATCCCCACCTTGTAGATGACACACTCCACTACCACTGTCACCCTATAGGAGACATCAGTGATGTGGTTTTGGAGTGGTGGGGATCCAGAGCTGAAGGCCAAGAAAGAATTCTTAAGACATCTTTGGTATAAAAAGGTGATTTTATTAAAGCATGGAGACAGGACCCATGGGCAGAAAGAGCTGCACTGGGGTTGTGAAGAATGACTGGTTATATGCTATGGAGTTAGAGGAAGTAAAGGCAAAAGAGAAGCCTCCAAAAAGACTTCCATATACTAAAGAGGACCCCAAAGATACCAGAGGCCCAGCTGTTGTCAAGCTAAGGTTGTTTTTCCCTCTAGTAAAGTATTAGCATTAAGACAGTAGGGAGTTCCTGGAAATATGTTATACTCTGCCTGCCTCAAGTATTTGTCAATGGGCTGCACATTATAAGGAAATTTTTTTGTGTAATTTTTTTTAATGTTTATTTATTTTTGAGAGAGAGAGAGAGAGAGAGAGAGAGAGAGAGCAAGTGAGGGAGGGGCAGAAAGAGAGGGAGACACAGGCTCCAGGCTCTGAGCTGTCAGCACAGAGCCCAACACAGGACTCAAACTCACAATCCTTGAGATCATGACCTGGGCTGAAGTCGGAGGCTTAACAGACTGAGCCACCCAGGAGCCTCATGGAAATTTAATTCTATGTACCATTTCCTTTTTGCCTTTGTTCCCCAACATCATTATGGAGGGGAGGGTGATGCTGGGGCTCCAGGAAACTGAATCTATAGGCTTCTAGAGATTAGGCTATTGATAAATTTGCCTTTTTCTTTTCTTCACTTTTCTTTTCTTTTTTTTTTCAGTTTTTTAAATGTTTAGTTTTTGGGGGGCTGGGGGCAGAGAGAGAGGGAGACACAGAATCCGAAGCAGACGCCAGGCTCTGAGTATAGAGCCTGATGTGGGGCTCAAACCCATGAACCACCACAAGATCATGACCCGAGCCAAAGTCAGAGCTTGACTGACTGAGATTCCCAAGATTGCCTTTTTCTTGTAATTTACTAAGACATTTGTAAACTGATGGGAGATTCCTGTCCTGCATGATTGTGATCTCCTTCAGTTAACCATTGTTCTTTCCCTTTCCTTTGTTCTTGGGCAGCTAGAAGTGCCTGAGGAATGTCACACCTATCCCATGGGAGTGGGGGTGGGGATAGTTGCTAGCTTGTGTATGCCCTCAGCTTGCCTTTGGGTCCTTCATCATCAGGACCATTACTAACAGGAGAGCCCTCATGGTTCCTCACCCCTCCTGCCCAGTGTCTGGATGGAGCTTTGTGTGGGTTTATGTCCAAGATGTTCTCATTACCAATAATCAGGCATTAAGATGAACTATAACTGCACCAACTGAACTCATTAAAACTGGAAAGTTTTCATTTTACCTTGATAACTTTTAATTGACATATTTACATATCAAGAAAATCTAACATTGGCATAAAACACACAATTGAGTTATTCCTACACGTAGATAATTCACATAAGTGGAGATCCTTTGAAGCAGGAGTGAGTAAGGCTACAAGAGTTAGTAGCAGCTGAAGTATCACCCCTGTGAGTCCAGTGGTTCCAGGGAAGGAGTGGCCACCTGGGACTCAAGTCAAGAAGTTACCTGGGGAGTCACACAGCCCTGGTCTAGGGACATACCCGGCCCAATGCTCTCTCCCCAAAAGGTGCCAGGGAATAACCTCCCCATCCTCCCTTGCCTGTGTTCACTCCCCTGCCCTTTTGACATCACCATTGGATGGATCCAACCTGAGGCCAGGGACAAGGCAGCCTTTGCATTTGCCAGACACTGAGGTAGGCATCTGGGTTGCAGAACAGAATAAAATTTGAGGAGCTCACATTTAGAAGTGGACACAAAGAAGGAGGCATCAAAGAATACCACACAGTTTCCTGTCTATAGGTCCTGGGGAGCTTAACCCAGATAATCTTCCTGAAGGCTATAAAATGTGAGCCCAGGATAACAGGCCAGACTTGTCCAGGCTAATGGGTTCCCTTGGGATGAGAGGCAGTGTGGGTAGAAGGATGTGCAATGTGAGGTGGCTGGAGCCTTAAGCCTGCATGGGAAGGACCCCTAAAGGTGTTGCAGAGCCAGCTGGCCATGTGTATCAAGCATGAGGAAGTAAGGAGCTCACACGGGATGTGCCCAGGAGAATGCAGTGTTCAGATGCACACACTGAAAGGTTGCTTTGGTGACTGTGAGAAATGGATAAGAGGGACCAAGGCTGGTGGCATGCTGGCCAGCAAGGGGTGTGTTGCAGGCTCTAAGCACAGAAATGTGGAAGCCTAAATTAGGGTAGTGAGGTACAGAGGGAGCAAGAAGGAGGTGGATTCAAGAAATATCCAGTGAGGAGAGAAAAATTAAGGTTTGGTGTTTGAGTGGGTGTAAAAATGAGGGAGGAGGGGGCAAGAAGGACACCCAAGGATGCTGGTCATGGTGACCAGGGTGAAGGTGGACCACTATCTGGGATGGAGCAGACAGGAGGGCCCAAGTGCTGGAGGTGATGTGACCTAGGGAGGAAGGGAGAGAGCTGCAGGCTGCTGTCCAAGGTTCCTGAACTCTCATGCTACTGCCTGTGACCCTGGACAAGTACACCAGCAGCAAGTATACTTTGCACCTCTGTGTTTGAACCAATGGATTGCTATTTGTTGCTGGTCCTGTTAGCACCTTCACATGCTGGGAGGAACGGGGACTGACGTGCAAGACCCATTACTAACAGCCAGTGCTGGCAGGGAGACATTACAATTCCTGAGAAAGAGCAGCCAGGCAGGTTGTTAATTAGCTAAACTCTGCCATTTCCCAAGGAACCTGCATGTGGTGCTTCCCAGTGCACAGGACATTCTCACCAAACAGCTATCTCATCATCACATTGTACTTTGGGGCAGTTTTGATTTAGAAGAGATTGGTTTGATGAGTCAGGATGCCGGGAGACTTGAACCAGAAAAGCTTTCCTCAGAGGCTCAGATGAAATGTTAAAGGATGTGTCAGTGTGCTCAGGGTCACCATAGACCAGGCAGCTTAAACAATAGAAATAAATTTGTTTGTTTGTTTGTTTTTAGAGCAAGCAAGCATGCGCAAGCAAGGGGAGGGGCAGAGGGAGAGGGAGAGAAAATTTTAAGCAGGTACCATGTCCAGCATGAAGCCGAACATGGCGCTCAACCTTAGGACCCTGAGATCATGACCTGAGCCACCCAGGCACCCCAACAACAGAAATTTATTATCTCACATTTCTGAAGGCTGGAAACCTGAGAGCAGAGTATCAGTAGGATTGGTTTCTCCTGAAGCCTTTCTCATTGGCTTGCAGAAGGCTGTCTTCTCCCTGTCTTCATGTGGTTTTAACCTCTATGCTTGTCTATCTCTGTGTCCAAATTTCTCTTCATAAGGACACCAGTCATGGGGTTAGAGCCCATCCGTATGATCTTTTTTGAACTTAATTACCTTTTTAAAGACTCTGTGTCCAAATGTGGTCACATTCTATGGTACTGGGGGTTAGGGCTTCAACAAATGAATTACAGGGTAGGGAGCTTACATCAACCCATACCAAAGAAGTGGGTATTGAGGACAACATTATGGGGTGTGTCTTCCTGGAATCAGGCCTCATAGCTGCTTGGCCTTGGGCCTGTTTTGCCTTTGGAGAGTATTTTTCCTCTCAAAAGACCAAGACAGGGATATAGTCTTCCTTCCCCTTGTTCTTCAGCTATCCTTCTGGAGTTTGGCCTGCCTTCCTCCCGCTTCTAATGCAACGCCCGTTCACTCAAGAAAGGCCATTCATGTCTGTGCACTGCCTGTCCTTGTGGCTGTAATCTTCACAGGCCTGTGCACCTGCTGGTAACGAGTTCTGTTCTGGCTTGGTCTGATAAGAAAGCACAGTATTGCTGGGGCACCTGGGTGGCTCAGTCGGTTGAGTGGCTGACTCTTGATATCAGCTCAGGTCATGACCTCATGGTTTGTGAGATTGAGCCCCTCGTTGGGGTTTGAGATTCTTGAGATTCTGCTTGATATGCTCTTTCCCACCCTGTCTCTCTCCCTCCCCTGCTCACATTCCCTTTCTCTCTCTGTCCTCCTCTACTTGCACGTGAACCTGTGCTCTCTTCCAAAATAAGTAAACATTAAAAAAATTAAGCAAAAAAAGAAAGTGCAGTGCTGCTAAAAAGTGTGTCATATCAAAGAAGGCTTAATATAAAATGTTTTTTCTTGTTTTTATTGAGTTTGTCTCTTATTTTGTGTAAGCATGATGGAAACTTTGATTGAAACTGTTTTTTACTACTCTCCCTCAGAAACCGTGTCCATCTCCAGCTGTTACCAAAAGAACTGTGGCCATAGGTATCTTTCATTCCAGAGGTGGGAATGGTGTTTTATATGTACCATCTTATGTATACTGAGGTCTTGATGCATTATCCAACAGTGAGGTTTTCAGTCTTGAATCTTTTTTAAAGCAAAACCTCATTCTGTCCTGGAACTGCCAAATGGGGGCATAGACACACTGTTGTTTGAATACCCCACTGTGTTCCTTTGCATACCTTCTGCAGAAACACTGATGCTGTATCAATTAAGTAACAGGCTTGTGGAAAATGCATCCCCCTAGCATGCATTTTGGCCTTGTCTTTATGATTTAGCCTGTCTTTTTCACCAGAAAATTTATTCATTTCCTTGTTGAGAAGAACATGGGTTGTGTCTCAGATTGAATGGCAGCCCTGGCCTATCATTCCAGTGACCAAGGTCTAGATGTGGTAGGAAGTATGGTTTCCCCAGAAACCTTGTATTCTTCCTCTGACCTCGTACCTCCTCGTACCAACTCTATTCTCATGTCAGTGGCACTGTGCTAAGAATTGGTGTGAGGGAAAACACCTTCAGGTGTACTTGGTGAGCTTCAAGAACCACAGAGGAGTTTGGGCTATCCATGTGTGGGAGGGGGAGGCTGTCTACTGATGATACGAGAAGGTAGCTTTTCTGAAGTCCCCTTTGGAGGCACTGCCTGGTGTAGGCTGGACCCCTACTCTAGTTTCAGAAGCCTCCAAGGCCTCCCCTTGTTCTTCAGACTCCAGGACCATATCTGTCCCACTGTGATCCTAGCATGGGGTGCTCTGGCTGCATGGATGACGAGAGGCCATCCGTAGTGGATCAAGAGGATAAGTTTGAAAACCAGTGGCTTATACTTAGACTGTCTCTCTGAATCAAAACAACAGGGAAACCCATAAAATGGAATGTACCACATTTAAAATTTAATATATTAATGTTTTTAATAACTGTATTACTTTTTATAAGAAAAAAAGGATATAGAAAATGTTGCTGAAACCAATACCATTCCCTTTTCTAAATTTGTCACATTTCTATACACCAATAATGAAGCAACAGAAAGAGAAATTAAGGAATCCATCCCATTTACAATTACACCAAAAACAATAAGATACTTAGGGATAAACCTAACGAAAGAGGTGAAAGACCTATACACTAAAAATTATAAAACACTTGTGAAAGAAATTGAAGGAGTACATGGGTGGTTCAGTTGGTTAAGTGTCTGACTCTTGATTTTAGATCAGGATAATTTCATGGTTCTTGGGATCAAGCCCTGCTTTGGGCTCTGTGCTGACAATGTGGAGTCTTCTTGGTATTCTCTCTCCTGCTTTCTGCCCCTCCCCTGCTTGTGCTCTCACATGTTCTCTCCCTCTCCCTCCCCCCACCCTCTCTCTCAAAATAAATAAGTAAATAAATAAATAAATAAACATTAAAAAAACAAATTGGGGCACCTGGGTGGCTCAGTCACTTAAGCGTCTGACTCCTGGTTTTGGCTCAGGTCATGATCTCACGGTTTATGAGTTTGAGGCCTGCATCAGGCTCTGCACTGTCAGTGCTTGGGATTCTCTCTCTCCTTCTCTGTGCCCCTCCCCTGCTCATGCTCACTCTCTCTCTCTCTCAAAATAAATAAAACTTAAAAAAAAAGTGACAATGACACAAAGAAATGGAAAGATATTCCATACTCATGGACTGGAAGAACAAATATTGTTAAAATGTCTATACTACCCAAAGCAATCTACACGTTTAATGCAATCCCTATCAAAATACCAACAACATTTTTTGCAGAGCTAGAACAATCAATCCTAACATTTTTATGGAACCAGAAAAGATTCCAAATAGCCAAAGAAATCTTGAAAAAGAAAAGTAAAGCTGGAGGCATCACCATTCTGGACTTCCAAGTTATATGACAAAGCTATAGTGATCAAGACAGTATGGCTCTGGCACAAAAGCAGACACATAGATCAATGGAACAGAATACAAAACCCAGAAATGAATCTGTAACTGTATGGTCAATTAATCTTTGACAAAGCAGGAAATAATATCCAATGGAATACAGTGAAGACAGTGGAATGGAATCCAATGAAGACAGTGTCTTCAACTAATGGTGTTGGGAAAACTAAACAGCAAAATGCAGAAGAATGAAACTGGACCACTTTCTTACACCATACACAAAAAGTAAATTCAAAATGGATGCAAGACCTAAATGTGAGACAGGAAGACATTAAAATCCTAGTGGAGAATACAGGCACTAACCTTCTTGACATCAACTGTAGAAACTTCTTACTAGATATGTCTTCTGAGGCAAGGGGAAGAAAGCAAAAATAAACTATTGGGACCTCATAAAGATAAAAATCTTCTGCACAGCAAAGGAAACAGTCAACAAAACTAAAAGGCAGCCTTTGGAATGGGAGAAGATATTTGAAAATGACATATCTGATAAAGGGTTAGTGTCCAAAGTACATAAGAACTTATAAAACTCAACACCCAAAAAACAAATAATCCAATTAAAAAATGGGTAGAAGACATTAAGAAACCATTTTCTAAAGAAGACGTACAGGTGGCCAACAGACACATGAAAAGATGCTCAACATCACTGATTATCAGAGAAATACGAATTAAAACTACAATGGGATATCACCTCAACACCTGTCAGAATGGCTACAATCAGCAGCATAAGAAACAAGTGTTGGTGAGGATGTGGGGAAAAGGGAACATTCCTGCACTAGTGGTGGGAATGCAAACTGGTGCAGCCAATGTGGAAAACAGTATGGAGCTTCCTCAAAAAGTTAAAAACAGAAATATCCTACAATTCAGCAATTGTACTACTAAGTATTTACCCAAAGAATACAAAAATACTAATCCAAAGGGATGTATGCACCCCAGTGTTTATAGCAGCATTATCTTACAATAGCCACACTACGGGAACAGCCCACATGTCTGTCAATTGATTAATGGATAAAGAATAGAGTATATATATAATGAAATATTACTCATCTGTAAAAAAATAATGAAATATTGCCATTTGCAGTGACATGGATGGAGCTAGAGAGTATTATCATAAATAAAATATGTCAGAGAAAGACAAGTAACTTATGATTTGACTCGTGTAGAATTTAAGAAACAAAACAAATGAACATGGGGGGAAAACAGAAAGAGAGGCAAACTAAGAAACAGACTCATAACTGTAGGAACAAACTGATGGTCACCAGAGGGCAGGAGCCTCGGGAGATGGGCCAAACAGGTGATGGAGATTAAGGGGTGCACTTGTGATGAGCATTGGTATTGTAGGGAATTTTTGAATCACTATATTGTACACCTGAAACTAAGATTATACTCTTTGTTAACTGTAATTTAAATAAAAACTCAAAGAAAAAGAAGGATTTGTGTATTTGTGACAACACAAGGTACTGATGAGGAGCAGTGTTCTCTATGATGAGCAGGAAGTGGGCAGACCACCTGGCAGCCTTCCCTGGCCAACTTCTAACTAGGCCTCACTGCTCCCAGGTCTGCCCTCTCTAGCTGTGGTCTATCCTTGTGATGAAAATAGGCCTGCAGTGCTGACACCAATTCTGACCTGTGGGGTTTTCCTACACATCAAGCAATCCTGTGACACCACCTGGAGATAGTGTCAGTTCCCACAGGTTAAGGGCTCAGGCCCACAAGACTTCCTCACTTCAGATGCCAGTTACAAGTCCAAGTTGTTACTTGTCCTTCTGACTGATGTGCTATAAAGCAGAGGTTCCCACAATCCCCTTCTCAGGTTTAGTTAATTTGCTAGAGCATGTCACAGAACTCAGAAGACAATTTCCTTACTGTTTACCAGTTCATTATAAAACAATATCATAAAGGATACAAATGAACAGCCAGATGGAGGAGATGCATAGAGCAAGGTATGTGCAAAGGGGTGCAGAGCTTCCATGCCCTGTCTGAGCACCCTGCTCTTCCAGCACCTCCATGTGTTCGCCACCCCAGAAGCTCTCCAAACCCCAACTATTGGGATGTTCCAGAGGCTTCATCACATAGGCATCATCAGTGATTAACTTAATTTCTAGCCCCTGTCCACTCTAGAGAATGGGCGGTAAGGTTGAAAACTCTAAGCTTCTAATCATGGCCTGGTCTTTCTGGTGACTAAACCCCATCCAGGAGTCCACCCAGACTGGCTTCATTAGAACAAAAGACACTGGTATCACCCAGAAAGTTAAAAGGGATTTAGTATCCTATGCCAGGAAAAACTGGAGTCAGAGACCAAATATAAGAACAAAAGATACTGCTAATGCTCTTACCACTTAGGAAATTACAAGAGTTTTAGGTGCCCTATGCTGGGAACTGGAGTCAAGACTAAGTACTAGAAGAAAAGATCCTCCCAGCACCCCTATTTTCCAGGATTTTAGGAGTCCTGCCCAGTTACTAGTGAGCACCAGCTCCCTCTTGGCTCTTGCAGAGATCCACTGAGACAAGCCACCCACTCTTGGAGTTCCCCATGCCCCTTCCCAGACCAGCGTCTAGGCCTTCCTTCCCCAAGGTAGTGCTTCTTGGGACATGAGGTGCTTGGAAGCATCCATGTGATGCATGCTACCTTTTCCTCAACAGTATACATGACAATGGGAAAAAGGCCGGGCTGTATAAAGAAAACCTGCTGTTGCGAGGATGCACCATCAGAAACACGGAAGCTGTTGTTGGCATGGTCATCTATGCAGGTAGGCGTGGCTGTGGTACAGGTAGTCTGTGACAATGCTGGCTTGCCGCCTCTGCTGTACGTTGTTGAATGTTGCTCCTTGTTCTTTCTTTTTTTTCCTGATTATAAAAGCAGCATGTATCTATTGTAAAAATTTAGAAAACCAGAAAAAGAGAAGCAAAATTTCTACTAGTATCTTAACCAAAGTGTTCTCTCAGCATTTTAGCTTATTTATTTCCATTGTTTCTCCATGGTGGTTACATATTTAAGATGAATTTTATACCCTGCTTTTTCGACTGAGCCTAGCCTGTAAGTATGATTGGATGGCAGCACTGTACTTCAGTTCACCAGTCAGGGAGCTCCACACTTCACTGTTGGGCATTGATTTACCATGCCCCTCATGCTCCCCTGCAGGACATGAAACCAAGGCTCTGCTGAACAACAGCGGGCCGCGCTACAAGCGCAGCCAACTTGAGAGGCAGATGAACTGCGACGTGCTCTGGTGTGTCCTCCTCCTCGTTTGTATGTCTCTGTTTTCTGCGGTCGGTAAGTCTCCTTCATGGGTCATGAATAAGAGGGCACTGCTGGACAGCCTCCAGGGAGCCTGGTGGGCTACTGACGACTCATTCTGATCCAGAACTCTAAAGTTAAAACACACATTTGTCATCCACTTAGACTGAAGGGCCATTTGTATCAACATGGGCCATGTTAGAGATGCCTAGATGAAAGATCTTGATAAAATGATACTATTTTTCAAACTTGCAGCTTCTTGGATGGAAGAATGGTTTAATCACACCAGTAGTAATGATTCTGGTAGAAGAAGCAGTAGTAACCTGGTGATAAACTGAGAATAATATATCAGGAGATGCACAAATGCTACTAATGAGAACTCCATGAGAAGAGGGAAAAAAAAGTATTTGGGTGCTAAGAAGGGGTTAGCAGTTAGATTGCACACAGGCTGTGGTACTCTCCAGCCTTCGATGGCCTTCAGACCTGGCATGCTGCCTTTACCTCTGGGTAAATGGTCTTCACCACATCCCCTGCCCCCATCATGAAGCAGACAGGTGTGACGTGGTCGTGGAGCTCAGTGGTAAAAGACATAGGTGTATGGGACATGAAAGGGATTTCTGTTATCAGATGGGTGTGTGACCCACTTAATGAAATATGTGCATTGCCTTTGGCTTCTGGGAGTCTATGACATGTGCATTTTGAATCTGTAGCAAAGGTTAGTAATGGGAAGCATCCAGGGCCAAATGGCAAGACTGATGTTTTCTGAGGCACATGTTGGGAAAATCTTCTTGGGGATTTCCCATTGATAGCTTCCAGCGCATATCCAGTTTCTGCCTTATGACCATTTGCTTTTCAGTACCAGCAATAGGAAATGCCTGATATGAGGAAGAGTCTAAGAACCAGTGCTTCCCAGCAGTCTGCTTGTTGGTGCCACCAGTACTGGTCATGTGTTTTTGCTGTCTTACATGGCAAGGCAGACTAATGAGGCCAAATGTGCCTGTGTCAAGTCTTGAAGTTTTGCTTTCATTTGCAGTAGCAATGTTTTATTTTAACATTTAGATGTATGATGTTTCTTTTTGAACATTGCTATAGGACATGGACTGTGGGTATGGCGGTATCAAGAGAAGAAATCATTATTTGATGTCCCTGAGTCTGATGGCAGCTCTTTATCCCCAGTCACAGCTGCAGTTTACTCATTTTTGACAATGATAATAGTTCTGCAGGTAACAGTACTAAGTACCATATGATAATTGCTTTATTTATCTGGTAAGAATTTAAAGTCATCTTACTCTGCTGATAATTTCCTTATAAATTTTGCATCTGGGAGGACCACAAATATACCTGCCTAATGTATTACATCTTACTTACTTTTCCACCTAATTTTTCTATGGGGTCTTTTTGGGTGCTTTTCAAGTTAACTTTCTCCTTTGCTATTCCTCAAATTCTTAAGCTTTGGGGGGTTGGTTTTTGATCATTGTGTTTTATTTTTCCATTCAATTACTTCTTAAAAACCCAAAATTATTATTTTGGAATAATTTTAAGAGTTATAGACAAGTTACAAACAAGAGTACAGAGAGTTTCCATATGTCCCCTTACCCAGAGTCCCCTAATGTGAACATATTATATTACCATGGTGCATTGTCTAAAACAAGAAACTAACTTTGGTACTTTGCCATGAACTAAATCTTAGGCATCATATTCTACTAGTCTTTGTACTAATGTGCTTTTATCTGTTCCAGGATTCAATTCAGGATATCACATTGCATTTTGCAGCATTGGTTTTTATTATCATTATTACTGTTACCATTAGTATTATTAGTTCACATGCCTCGTGAGCAGCTCCTCGTCACTAATTAAGAGTCTATGCCCAAAAGGCCTGTTTAAGAGTGGGGAAGGGACAGTGAGTATCATCCTAGGAACGCAAAGTGAACAGAGGTCATTTGCTTAGCCTTTGCCTACGAGAGGAGCTCTGCTGTCTTTTATCACATGTGCTTCATAGAATGGAAACAGACTTATTTAACTTCCCAAATTAGTCTTTTAGTCTGGTTAGTTCAATACTGTTACTCAAAAAAATGTCTTTTAAACATTGATTTCATGAAGATTATTTTTAAATTGTCAAAGTGTAACTGTGAATATTCTCCTCAAAGCCTTCTTCCCTTTGCTCTATATCGTACAAGATCACAGAAATTGTCCCTCAACACAACCAGCCTCTGGAAAGACTGTCTCTTCTGAACTGTGGGGTTGTGTCCATGGGATGGGCAGCTCCTTGTTGCCAGGAGCCCTGGGAGAGCCTGGGGGCCAATTGCCACTGTGGTGCAAGGTGACTTTGCTTATAAGGACTCTGACTGTGCCTTGTGTTTTTTTTCTCTCTTTCTCTTCTTTCCTTTCATAGCTTCTCTCAAGCACAACTTAGTAATATGAAAATGCTTTCTTCTATCCAAGCCATGGTTACCATTCTTCCAGACATGATAGTGGATTTCTGCTCTGCAGTGACACCATAGGCTGTCCTAGTTTAAACTCTTTGCCAATCCTAATACTTTTTCATTACTGACTCTAAACCAACCTGGTTAAGCCCTTAAAGGTACAGTATAGTCCCTACTTACTTGTGGTTGTAGTCATTTGTCATTTGAATAGATTGGACTAGTTCTCATCTCCTTGTTCCTCACAGTTGTTCCTGTACGCCTTATGTCTTCTAGGTTTTGATCCCAATTTCCTTATATGTTTCCATTGAAATTGTTAAAGTATGCCAAGTCTACTTCATTAATCAGGATATAGAGTTGTACGATGAAGAAACGGACTCGCAGCTGCAGTGTCGAGCTCTCAACATCACCGAAGACTTAGGGCAGATACAGTATATCTTCTCAGATAAAACTGGCACTTTAACTGAGAATAAGATGGTTTTCCGAAGATGCACTGTGTCTGGCATAGAATATTCCCATGATGCAAATGGTGAGTCTCGAGGTAGGAACTCCTAGTCTGGGCTGGACAGGGAGCTGCTGTAGAAAAGCTGCATGCACATGTGCCTGTGTGCACATACATGCACACATGAACATGCACGCGCGCGCACACACACACACACACACACACACACACACACAATAAGCTTCAGGGATTGCTGATTTTTGAGAGACTAAAACATAGGCTGTTAGAGCAACCAGGAGACTGAAGCTTAGCAGCATTTATAGAAGCAAATAATGAATTCCATTTACTGACAGTGCCCTACTCACTGCAGTATCTTAGTGTGGTGGACATCTGCTTAAACACTCATTTTTTTGTCAGACAAGAGAACCAAGAAAGGCATTCTTGAGGAACTCACTAGTGAGGTATGTGGTCTCTTTGCCATGCCAAGAATGAAGAGATGTTTTTGTTGTCACCCATCGATCTTCTTGTTATTAACTAAAAATTCTCAGAAGGGCATTGGGCAATTCATGCTGTATTCTTCCCCTTAGAAAATGATGTTCATGGAAGCTGAAGAGAAATGTTACTCCTGTTTGAAGTTTACAGGATGTTACTCTTCCCACTTCTCCTTTCCTTATCCTTTGCTGCCTCTGTCCTCCCTGATCCCATAGAGAAGCTATCCACTTCATAAGTGGAGGGTGTGACTAGAACCAGCCACCCACCCGAGTCAGGAAGGGGCACCACAATAAGGGTCCCTGTGCCACAGTAGTGTTTGTGGAGCTGTGGCGCCTCTGAGAGGCACCATCAACTCTGCAACCAGGACTCCCTTTCCTTCCTATAACAGCATCTGAGAACATGAAAGAAGTCTTGCCACAGTAACAGAAGCAAATATAGTATAGGAGTCAGCACGTGGTCATCATTAGGAAACTTATTTATTGAGGGGATATGGTAGGAAAGATCTCAAGGAAGCATGGGATTTTTGTGAGTTTCATAAAACAATTATGATACCCACTAAGGCCCTTTATGTAAAATTAATCATATTAAACAGAAGACATAGGAACTTATACACTATGTTTAACTTTATTTGCCACCCAAAGTAAATGGTCAGTGACTGTGCCCACCTGTCCCTTTTCACTCTACCCTTCTGTAACTCCTCAGCCTAGTGCAGAAGAGCTCATTTGCCTGAAGGCAGAGTTCAGCCTAGTTGTAAAGGAACCAGAGACCCGGGTCTGAAGTCAGGTCAGAAGCAGCCTTTGAAGGCTGGACCTGAGGCTCTATGGGCAGAATCCCAACTAAGATTACAGAAAAATTTTGATAGTTGTTAGATGCTTGTTATAAAACTAAAGGTTGCATTGCCTCTGGAAGATACAGGAAAACATTTCTGGTGAAGACTAAAACAACCAGGCCTCTCCGTTGCATGTTTGAAAGAAATGCTATGATCAGTCATTGACATGCTCCTGGGGCCAAGAGCATCTTCAGCTGTTACTTTATGTGGTCTGACCTCACAGATCTCATTAGTAAAATGAATTCAGATGACTTTGACTTTGTATGATGAGCCCAGTTCACATATATCTGAACCAGCCATGGAGACTCTTGGTATGGCCCTCTGACCTTCTGTCCTGGTGACACAGTGTGCCTAGAATAAAGCATCACCTGCTCCTTGCCTTTATCTTCCCCAGGAACACTGAAGGCATTGCTCAGGCCACTGTTGGTCAGAAATTGCTGCATCACTGTAGACCACAGTCATATCAACAGTGGTCTGAAGGATGGCTACATTTAGGCTAACATCTGACTACTACTGCAGGAGCCTGGGATAGGCAGCTATATCCTTTGAGAGGTTGACACCAAGTTCCTAATGCACAAGCCTAGAAGCTTGACAGCACTGTGTCCAGGCTTTGTTCTTCCTTGATGTTCATTCACCACCAAACTGACTTATATCAGCAGGAGCAGGTGGGATGTGCAGGAGGAGATTTGCTTCTGGGGTGAGGAGCTCCCTCAGTGGGATCCTGGTGTTGGCAATTACTGAGTTTTGTGACCATAATTGACTTACCTTTCCTTATCTCTGTTTTTCTCATCCCGAAAGAAAAGTCTTAACTAAAGAAAGATATTAAATATAAGGCCACAGGCATTGGAGGGCTCCTCTTTGTCCCTTATGCAGGCCACATTGTGTTAAGATATTTTGTGCTCACACCCAGCACTGGACTTGCCCTCGAAGTTCTTAGCAATTGCTTGTTTTGAATGAGTAATCCTCATGAATAGCCTCCTTGCTCACCTATGATGAAATAAGCTGAACTAAAACTGGGCAAAGCCAGAAAAATGTGTTCAGAGCCATTCATTAGCAAGAAACCGAGCAGATGTACTTCATGTGATTCACCGAGTGGCTGGCCACATGGCCACAAGGATTTTTGCTGGGCAATGCCCCACTAAGCATTCAAGTGTAACAGTGCAGTCAAGATCATCTAAAATGGATCTTTGCCGGTGGGTCTATACCCTGGTGACATTTGTCCACTCTATGCAATCCCACAAGGACTGTTAGCCTCCCTATTGGGTAGAGCTTCATCCTTACAAGGTGAATGCAGATAATACCCACCCCCTACCTGACCCTGGACAAGGAGAGCCCGTGGGAAAGCACCATCAATACAGACTGAAAACTATTATTTTTGTGTGATTGCAGGGCAGATGTTCAACTTGTGATCTGTCCTAACAGCCCTAGTGAGTCAGGTGGCCCCATGACCCTGGGATAAGGGCAAAGCCTGGAGCCTGGCTACACTGTGGGAGAGGCCTTCATTGCCCTGCCTTCGTCCCCACTGTTTGCTGCCCAAATCACATTCATCACACCTAGGGTCCACCTGAATAGAGGGGCTGTATGTGAATCTGTCTCTGTCCATACCTTACTTGTTTGTGGAGCTCAATGGCCACTGTGCCAAAATGCACAGGATCTTTGCTTTGGCATCACATTGACCTGGGTGTCCTCTCCACCCTCCTGAATCCTGTGTACTTAGCAAGGTCCTTAAGTTTTCTGAGACTCAGTCTTCTCATCTGTGCAGCGGGGTGGAGAATATCAACCTCATGAGGTTGACTGTAGGTGCACATAAAGCCTCCATCTCTCAGTGGAAACTTTTATTAAATGTGGCCTTGCCTTTGGGAAAGTGAGGGTGGTGAGTGCTCTGAATCAGTTTCATTTTCCTAGCCTCCCCATGATGTGTTACCCTGTGTGCCTTTCCCTACAGCCCAGCGTCTGGCCAGGTACCAGGAGGCAGACTCAGAGGAGGAAGAGGCAGTGCCCAGAGGGGGCTCGCTGCCTCAGCGCAGCAGCATTGGGAGCCATCAGAGCATTCGCATCATGCACAGGAGCCAGAGCACCAAGTCACATCGGCGCACAGGCAGCCGGGCCGAGGCCAAGCGGGCCAGCATGCTGTCCAAGCACACAGCTTTCAGCAGCCCTATGGTGAGTCCCACTCAGAGGACAGCAGCTACCCATGCTGGGACAACACCACCTTTCCTTGCCCTGTCATTTCCCTCCATTCATCAGAAGTATCTGTATGTAATAATACAAATGAGCTGTTGCTGGGGGGTTAGCTCTGTTCAGTTAACAGAACTTGTGTGGCCAACACTTTCTTCACCCTACATTGCTGGATCTTTTCTAAAACACTGACATGGCCCCTTTTTCATGGCCTCTAAGGCCGGGGAATTGTTGGTGAACTACTCAGATCAGTGATGGAGAGGAAGTCTGTCCTACCAAATGAAATGAATAAAACATCAGAGCAAGATGACAACTGTGAAAAAGAAGACAGATGGGAAAAAAAAAGTTTTAAGTAGATGAGCCCGAATCCAATAAACTTCTTTCTCCATTGCCTTGCCCCAACATTTATGGACCATTCTCATCAGGCAGGGAAATTTCCAGAAGTGAATGAGTGATAGCCTTTAAAAGATCCTTTCACTTCTAAAATGTTTTAAGAACAGAGAGGAAGAATCCATTTTGATCACTCTGTGTTGGCCTCATTCTTCTGTGCCCTTTGAAACCTATATAGGCTGCCATTTAAATTGTGGTTGCTGATTGGTGGTTTTATACAGGGCACTTGGGAGTCGGGCTCTACCACCTGGCAGGAGGAGCACTGTGTTGAAAACAAGCTTTTCTGACATCGATGTAACAATATGGGTCCAAGGGTATTTGAAATATTCAAACTTTCTGACCTAGGAATTTAGTGATTCAGTCAAAAATTTCTGTGCATAGAAGTTTATCAATGAAAAAAATATGTATTCAGTGATAAAAGAATGGCCAAATGAATTATAGTATGTCTATTTCTAAGTTGTTAAAAGTTGTATTTTCAAATGATTCTTAAAAGCCTGGAAAAGATCAGACTGCAGTTAGCCCTTGACCAACACAGGTTTGAACTGTGCTGGTCCGCTTACATGCAAAATTTAAAAAAAAAGAAATATAGTGCAGTACTGTAATTGTATTTTCCTTATGATTTTCATATTTTATTTTTGCTAACTTACTTTATTGTAAGAATACAGTATATAATACATATAAAATTCAAAATATGGTGTTAGTCCATTGTTCATGTTATCAGTATGGCTTCTGGTCAGTAGTAGGCTAATTTTGGGAGTGTCAGAAGTTATACATGGACTTTTCGATTGCATGGGGGGGTCAGCACCCCAACCCCCTGCATTGTTCAGGGGTCAACTGTGTATAACGTTTTGGGGAACATGAAACTGCCAATTTATGTATATTTTTTTTATTGAGGTATAATTGACATATAATGTGTAAATTTAAGGTGGGAAATGCAAATCAAAACCATAATAAGATATCATTTCACACCTGTTAGAATGGTTATCATCAAAAAGACCAGAGATAAGAAGTGTCAGCAAGGATATAGGGAAAAGGGAACCCTCATTCATGCACTATTGGTGAGAATGTAAACTGGTGCAGCCACTAGGGAACACAGTATGGAGTTTCCTTAAAAGCTTATAAATAGAATTACTGTATGATCCAGCAATCCCACTTCTGGGTTTATATCAAAAGAAAATGTATAAAATATTTTATTATATATATAAGGTAAGTGTCTAGAAAAAAGACTGGAAGGAAACAGAAGCACGTGTTTCAAAAAGTATGTATGTGAGGTGGTGCGATGCAGATTTGTTCCATTTTCCCTTCTCTTTTTCAAATTTTTCTGAGTCAGATATGCTATAATAATCTATATTCTTAGTTGTATTATTTTTTAATGACAACATATATATGTTCTATATAAGAATATATACATTTCATTTCACATATAATGGATATTATATTCTTACACAATTTAAAATTATGCGTAAGTCATCACTATAAAATGGCATATGTAGATGAGTCAGATGAAGGGGCCTTTACAACTTAGAATAAAATCAAGGTGCCTTAAATAGTCAAGCACCAGGATGCTTGGCAGGTCACTGGGTCATACTCACCCCTAAGCCTCCATTTTCTTGCAGGAGAAAGACATTACACCTGACCCAAAGCTGTTTGAGAAGGTGAGTGAATGTGACAGGTGTTTGGCCATCGCAAGGCACCAGGAATACCCACTGGCCCACCTCTCACCAGAGCTCTCTGATGTGTTTGACTTTTTCATCGCACTCACCATCTGCAACACAGTAGTAGTCACATCCCCGGATCAACCACGACAAAAGGCAAGTTCTAGAGTCTCCCTGTGAAGCTGATACCTTTGACCTTCAGCATGGCCCCACTGTTGTCAGTCTACCCTTTCCAACAGGACTATTTACACTACCTCTCTCAGGTTTAAGGGGATATATCAGGAGGCTTTATATGGGACAAGCCAGCTCACTGGTTCTGTGGTGCCATTCCTAGGCTACCAGAGGCAGGTGAGGGGTTTGGGTCCAAGTAAGAGAGGACAACTTCCTCCCATGATGGGTGGGGCACATAACAGCCTGGCCTGGAGTGAGGCTGCCCTACACTACCTACACAGAATTTCAGGGCTCCAAATTCTCAGAGAAGAGTGCACAAGACAGGCTTGGGCCCCAGACAAATCACCTGGACTTGAATCCTGACTTTATCACTCAGCTGAGTGGCTTTGGATAAGCCTTCCCCTCCTGTGCCTTATGTGACATGAGGCCAGTGGTGAGGGTTAGGGAAAGGGCTCAGAGTAGGGCTTGGCACACAATAAATGTATTTGATGTTAACAAAGGCTTTTAACATCATCTTTCAAGGAGAAGTGGTGGTCAAGAATCGATGGGAAGTTACTTAAGATGGTGGAAACATAGCAGTAATCCAAGTTGGTTTTTGTTTGGGTTAATAATAAGATTCTTAAAGTTTCATGTGCAAAAAGATCCTCTCTAACCCAGGTGCTTCTGAGAAAATCCTCTAAGTGGGCCGGATGTATGCTTGTATAGGGTGCACCTAAGGATGGATGTGCATAATGCAGCAAGGCAACTTTAAATGGGTAAAAATAAAAGTGTTCTAGGGCTAGATGCATGCCATAGACCTGCCTCTCAATCCCCTACCCTCCCAGACCCCTTTCCCTCCTCCTGGGTTAGCCCTTTTACCAGGTTCCACTGATGGCGCCATTGGTGTGTGATGTGGCCTGAACAAGAGGTCTCTGCTCTCTCTTGGCAGCAGCCTATCTGGCAGTAATGCAGCACTCCCTGTGCCCTTGCTTCTGCGACACTGGCCTGCAAAAGCCCCAGTGGGCCTAGTAGATCCAGAGCGGACAAGATCCCACCACTCAGAGACCACAGGGTTGCACCATCTGCCTTAGTCAGGAGGTGTTTTCTGCTGCAGCTCACCTCTTAGCTGCCTCAGCATCCCTCATCTGGCCTTTGGGTTCTTCCACCACCTAGTATTCAGCCCCTCTGGCATGCATCCCTGCATTCTAGTAGAACCTGTCTGACAAACTCAGGCATTGTTGCAACTACTGAATCACTGAGAAAGACCCCAGCATAACCTGAGGCATGTGATGATGGTGACATAAGCAGTGCATTCCATATTGGGAGGAGAATATTTAATCACCCACCCTCAGACTGCAAATGAACGGGTCTCTAGATGTGTTCCTCTTCTCACATATTAATGAGTACTAAATCTTCAGGGTATTTGGAGCCGGCCGGAGCTCCAGTGTGGCTGTTTGAATCTCCCCCTTGGATATGTAGCACATTTAAAGTTATTATAGGAACAAAGAAGAAGCACCTTTATCAAAGTTGGTCCTATGGGCCCTGCTTGACCACACACCTGACTTTTCTTGAGGCTATTGTATAATATACAACTTTGGACACACAGGCAAAATTATGAAAATTTAAGGCTAACTATAACTCAGTGTTTTGATTGTTATAACATTTGCTCTAAATCCATTTTCTAGCAGAAAGTTAAAATAGGTATATTATGCCAGCATTAGTGAACAATACTCCTTTAAATAAAATATTGCTGTTGCTCCATCATTGAGCTTTTTGGAGCTCTAGCAAATGTGTATAACTGTTATTTTGTTGTTTTCATTTCTTGTTAGAAGCTATATAATTTATTGTGACTTAAAAAAAGTGAGCTAAATGATTTCAATCCTGAATTTGTCCATGCATTTAGCTGTTTAGAAAAGTTCTTTTGGGTTTGGGAATGTTATTTAAATTTTATATAGACATAATTCAAAGGACTGTATAAACTGGTCTTCTGTTAAATGTTTTTTGCAAGTGGGGAAAAAAAAGGCTGGGTTTTGTGCCAGGCAATGACAGGCATGCTCTTCTGAGCCTTTTCTGCAAAGCAGTGGGACATTGCAGTGTGGAGACAGCC
Organism: Panthera pardus; assembly: GCF_024362965.1. Taxonomy (NCBI): domain Eukaryota; kingdom Metazoa; phylum Chordata; class Mammalia; order Carnivora; family Felidae; genus Panthera; species Panthera pardus. Next base: position 17,539,080 of record NW_026526810.1, on the reverse strand, counting down.
AGCAGAAAGGATAATCTGAAAGCCTGCAGGCACCATTGGCCTGAGTCCCCTGAGTCAGTTCAGGGCCTCCATGTAGCTACCCTGGTGATCACATTCTAAAAGAATATATATTGCGAATCTTTGCTTAAGTGAAGTGTAAGAGGCCAAAGGATGATCTCAAGGAAGATCAATGCTGGCTCTGGTTGCAGTTTTTAGTGCATGCCCCAAAATCTGGGAAATGGGAATTCTATGCTCCGAGCCCCCACTGGGGAAGTGGTAGTTGGGGTGAGGTCTCTAGACACACCTTCCCTGTCTTCTGACTGCTTCTCTTGCAGGTGAGGGTGAGGTTGGAGGTGAAGTCCCCGGTGAAGACGATAGAAGACTTCCTACGAAGGTTCTCACCCAGCCGCCTGACCTCCGGTTGCAGCAGCATCGGGAGCCTGGCCACCAACAAGACCACCCACAAGTCAGGGTCAAACTTTCTGTCCACTCTGTCCAATGAAAGCACACTGCTCAGGCTGGAGGAGAGGCTGGGCCAGCCAGCCCCAGCCATTGCCAGCAATGGCTACAGCAGTGGGGCTGCCAGCTGGGCCCCAGAGCACACTGCCCAGGAGCAGGGGGTGGAGCTGGAGCAGGAGCAGGAGCAGGAGCTGCGCTATGAGGCAGAGAGCCCCGACGAGGCAGCCCTTGTGTATGCTGCACGGGCCTACAACTGCACGCTGGTGGACAGGCTGCATGACCAGGTATCAGTGGAATTGCCCCACCTGGGCAGGCTCACCTTCGAGCTCCTACACACGCTGGGCTTCGACTCCATTCGCAAGAGGATGTCAGTGGTGATCCGGCACCCACTCACCGATGAGATCAATGTCTATACTAAAGGAGCTGACTCAGTGGTCATGGACCTCTTACTGCCTTGCTCCTCAGGTATCCAGCTCCTCTCCACTGGGCGGCACCTCCAGTCCCTTTCCATGAGTAAAGTGATTTTCATTAAGCCTTTTCTAAAGCGGTGCCTATCAGAGATTACCTTTCTGGATCACCCTTTCCCTCCTCTGAGGTATTTGGACTAGAATGCACTGGGGGTGGAGGATGGAGGGCTTCAGTGCCTAAATTCACCTCAGAACAGTGGGGTTGGGGGTTACTTGAGGTGAGGCCTAACATCGTTTTAAATCTGACCAATGGAGGTCAAGAACTTTTAGACTAGAAGTTCCAGAAGGTTCGTTCCTACTCTGTGATTGCCTGGACCAGGGCGACTGTGAAGCCAGGTCATAGTTTGTAGCCAATTTGTGGAACTGCCTCAGGTCACAGGCTGCTGGCCTCTCACTCACTGTCATCTGTCCCAACTTCAGGCAGAGCAGCTCTATCTTGGTCTCTTTTGAATACTAGAGTTCCATATAACTTCTGTGTTGAAAAAGAGAAATCTAAATCACTGGTGTCGACAGTTAGAACTTTATCCAGCAGAAGGGCTTGTTTGCATCTCCTTCTAGACACATGCTTCTGGGCCTTGGGAGGGGGGTGGCCAAGGTCCCCATCAGTAAACCTGGTCACCCTTCCCTCTGTACTTGGAGGATGAAGGAGTACATATCTAGCTGAGAGAGACTGGGTGGAGGTGAGGGTGCTGCTGGCAGATAGAAGGGTATCTGCTGTGGCTTTGCTGCCTGACCTCCACAGTCTCCTTATCTATTGTATTCTGGAAACAGCTCTAGGTACAACCTGCTGTGAAACCTTGTACACTGGATAGAGCTAGGGAATAATTTACTTCCCGTGGTCCTCTCACCGTAATCTCAGTGCCTCAGAACTGGACTCCTGGCTCTCTAGGCCAGCACCACTCTGTTGTGGGAAAGTGTACTAAGGAATCTCTACAGACAGGAAATCCTTTTCCCACGGGAATACCTCTCAGTTTGCAAACGTGGCTCTGAAAACAGTTTGGATAGCTTTTCATGGGGATAACCTACCAGAGGGCAAGATTTGCCTTTCCACCTCAGGGATTCTGTGCTAGTGTAGACACAGGCTGATTTTGCATTCCCAGAGCCGCCTTCATTCTGCCATTCAGTAGCCTTTTTGTTTTCTTGATGGTTTCCTTCACTGTGCAAAACTTTTTTATTTTGATGTAGTCCTAATAGTTTTTATGCTTTTGTTTTTCTTGCATCAGGAGACATGTCTAGAAAAATGTTGTTACAGCCAGTGTCAGATTACTGCCTGTATTCTCTTCCAGGATTTTCATAGTTTCAGGTCTCACATTTAGATCTTTAATCCATTTTGAGTTCATTTTTGTGTATGGTGCCAGAATAGTTCAATTTCATTCTTTTACATGTAGCTGTCCAGTTTTTCCACCATTTATTGAAAAAAAAATACTGAAAAAAACGCAAACACATGGAGGCTAAACAACAGGATGCTAAGCAACAAAAGAAGAAATCAGAAAGTACATGGAAATAAATGAAAATGAAAATACAATTGTCTGAAACCTATGGGGTACAGTAAAAGTGGTTCTAAGAGGAAAATAAATAGCAATACAGGTTTACCTCAAGAAACAACAAAAAGCTCAAACAATCTAACCTTACTACACCTAAAGGAACTAGAAAAAGAAGAACAAAGACCAAGAGAAGTAGAAAGAAGAAAATAATAAATATCAGAGACTAAAAAAAAAAAAAAAAAAAAAAAAATCATTGACCAAGAACTGGTTCTTTGAAAAAGCTAAACAAAATTGCTAAACCTTTAGCCAGGCTCATCAAGAAAAAAGAGAAAGGACCAAACAAGAAAGAAGTTACAACTGACACCACAGAAATACAAAAGATTATGAGAATACTACTAAAAATTATATGCCAACAAATTGGAAAACCTGGAAGAAGTTGATAAATTCCTAGCAAAGTACAGCCTTCTAAAACAATCAGGAAGAAATAAAAATCCGAGCAGACCAATTAATTGTAATGAAATTGAATTGATCATAAAAAAAAAACTACCAAAAAATAAAAATCCAGGACCAAATGGATTCATAGGTGAATTCTGCCTAACATTTAAGGAAGTGTTAATACCTAAATCTCCTCAACCTACTCTAAAAAAGAGAAGAGGAAGGAAAGCTTCCAAATACATTCTTTCAGCCTTCTTCATTCTGAAATTTGATTTTGCATCCACACAAAAGAAAAACAGATATAGCAATTATCTGAGATTTAATTCTACTGTAAAAAAAAAAAAAAAATCTTTGTCCTTTTCATTAAAGACAGTTTAATGGACTGCTGTATTTAAGAATTAACCACATACAATGGGTCATGTATAAGGTAAAAGGCCTGGAGTAGCACTAAGAAATGGGTAGGAGAGGGTGGTAGGTGGGGCCCACCATAGAGAAAAGGGATCCTGTTGAGCTGTGCAAGTACAGTAGTTGCCACACTTGTACTTTGCTGGCAGGTCACTTTTAAATGAGTACATAGTCTTAAATTTCTAGACAAAGCACAAACAAACAACTCCTACCACTCATAATCAACTTCAAGGTCAGGGGCGTGTGGGGAGACTAAGAGCAGGCTGGGAAGCCTCGTATCCCTCTTCACCTGATCCTTCAGCCCCTGTGTAGCTTTGCTGTTGCACTCACCTCCTCTGCTACTGTCCATCTACTGCAGGTCTCTGGGAGGAAATTACTATCCATATCTAGGTAACTATAGGTGAAAAGAAGCAAAGCCTTCCATCTGTTGCACCATGGATGAGACAAGTAAAAGAGTGACATTGCTATAGTGACACATTGTCCAAACCATGACATTGAAAGGGGCAGATTAAAAATAGACAATTTGTGTAGCTCTCCACCTTACTCAAGGAATTTCCAAGCAGTGTGTGGTTCAGATATGTTTGGAAGATCTACATGTAGACATCCAGCAACTTAAGATTCAGGATGTTCTGAGACTCCATTGCTTTCCCAAGAGAGGAGCTATAGGATGGCTCTGGGGTTACCTTGAAGTTATCCACTGGTAACACCCCGGCATTATGTATAAATCATTCAACTTTTACTTTGTGGGTGGATGGAGTGTGGAGAGCATACTTGAGGAGCACTTACCTGTGCTGAGGAAGTAGAGCATTGTGTTCAAGCTGCTGTACCTGTGCACTGGTGATAAAGTAAGGTGGGCACACAAGTATTATCCTCTGGATTACTTCAGATCTTTAAGATCTTTCTTCAAAGAGATATAACACTTCTACAAAAAAAGGCAAGAGGAGGCTACGATGATGGTTGATGTGACTGTGTTAGAGGGAGTGTGTCATATTCTCAGGACATGATCAAATCTTAGAAGTTGTGGGGGATCAGGTAGAAAGCAGGGACTGTATCCTACTCTAGTACCTACAGACCTCTGTTCAAATCCCAGGTCTACATTTATGGGCTGGAAGGAGTGACCCTGGAGGAGTCACTTTCTTTGCTTTAGTTTCCCATCTGCACAAAGGAAATCAGGATACTGACCTCATAGGAAGCCCCTGTCAAAACCCCTAGCACAGTGTCTGGTGTTATATAAGCATAAAGTATAAGCTAGCTCCCTTTCCCTTCTCTCTGGTTCCTTCCCCTTATGATTCACTTGCTTGAATCCAGCTGCTACTTGCTTGGTCCAGCTGCTACTTTGTGTGGTGTTTAAGACACAAACCCCCAGATTGCCCCACCTTCTCCAAGAGTGAGGATGGAGAGTAGCCCAGCACATAGCATGGGAATCACCCATTGCTGCTATTCAATAAATCAATAAATGCATGAATAAACAAGGGAGGAAATTCACTTTATTTTGCCATCTTACTGAGATGACTCTTTATAAGAGAAACAAATTTGTCAAAAGCATTAAGAAAATGAAAAAATAAAGAAATAGAAGTATCACTAAGCATTTTAAAAGCACATGTTAAAATCATGAGTAGGAGTGGAAATTTTCCTCTGAGCGCCTCTTCACAGGGTCCTGAGCATTGCCAGCAGTGCACTGTTGGGGACCTTGCTGCAGTGTCCATGTGCACTACTTGGCCAGAGCTGGGGTAGGGCTCCTCTCAGTCCTATTGCATCTTGAGTGCAGTGACATGGGAGTCTTCTTTACTGACAGGAGCTGTTACTGTCTGACACTGTGCTTGCCCCTCACTCCTTACCTCCAGCACCCAGATGTGGCTGCAGAGACCTTCTTCCTGTGCCCCTCAGGCCACCACCTCCCTCCAGGAGGTGCTGGGTAGCATTGGTTCCACCTCTGGCCATGATGTTGCTCCATTACCAAACTGGCTGTTTTGCAGTGCAACACAGAATTCTTCCTACTACCATAGATATAAAAGCCACAGGGGGTCTGGGTTGCCTGTAAAGTATCAGAAAGAAGAGTCAGATACTGCATGAATATCACTGAAAATGCAATGTGAACGTTACAATGCCTGCAGTCTGAGATCAGTGCAGGAGAGCCAGGCTTACCACATAAGTCTGGGGGTCCACGGGTATACTTTCTAGGACAGCACCAAATCCACTCTTCCTAGGTGCCCCCAGCTCTTTGGTGCTTGTCTGCTTTGGGTTTGAGTTCTTTCTACCATCCTGGCCCCTCCATCAGAATGCAGATGTATCGCAGCATTCACAAAGAGCCAATTCCTACAGACCCTGACATTGGTTCTCAGTGACTGTCCAGCTACTGGTGTAGTGGGAATCTGTAAGGGAGAAATCATGTAAGAATCAGGAGCAAGGTCTTACCTCAAGTGGCAGAGGAGATGTATGTCTTCAAGTCTAGAGGAGGGAGGGAATGAGGCAGGGCAGTCCCCGCTTCTCTGCAGGGCTGGCTGGGCTCTTCCCAGGCCCTGCTGTGGGTGTTCCCATACAGAAACAGCTCAGTGTGGCCACCTGTGTGATTTCACACTCATCCAGGGCACCCAGAATGCCAAGCTGCCTGGCCTGCCTCTTTTCCATTGATTCTGTTTTGACAAGTGTTTGGGCACAGCCCCTGCATACTGCTCCTTTGCCTTCTTCCCCTCTCCTCTCTGGAGAACTGAAGTTCTTTATGATTATTATTTTAATTCCAAAGCCCCTTAGACAGATGCCTCTGGTCAAGGAACAGCCAGCGTCTGGAATAATGTTGTTATCATGTTCTAAAAATGCTATCATGATATCAGGAGTAAATGGTAGTCACAATTAAGATGTCATTTTTTGAGTGTCTTTTTTCCAGGAAATTTAAATTCCTAAAGCAAAGTCATCTAGGGCAGGATTTTCCCTCTCTCTCTCTCTTTTTTTATTCATTATTGCTCCCTTTAAGGAGCCTTTTTAGACATTTTTTAAATTACTCCCCCATGACATTTTAATGCCACAGATAGGCTATATATATATATATATATATATATATATATATATATATATATATGCTGTATATATATCTGTGCTTTATGCTATACCTAAATATGTTTTAAATATATAATTAAAATTATGTCTGGGCTTTCTAAATTTTTTTTAACATTTATTCATTTTTGAGAGACAGAGCACAAGCGGGAGAGGGGCAGAGAGAGAGGGAGACACAGAATCGGAAGCAAGTCCAGGCTCTGAGCTGTCAGCACAGAGCCCAACGCAGGGCTCAAACTCACAAACTGTGAGATCATGACCCGAGCCGAAGTCGGGTGCTCAACCGACTGAGCCACCCAGGCACCCCATGTCTGGGCTTTTTTTGCCCCACAACCAGTGTTTTAGATCCATGGGGGCGCTATCTTTATGGAGAACACATGTCTAAGAGGTGAAAGTGTTTCTGCCAGGTCCAGTTTGTCCAGGGCCTGACTCAGATAGTAGACAGCCTTCCCCAAACCAGGAGCCTCACCACTGATAAATGGAGTTGCCAGATTTAGCACACAAAATATATTGAATGCCCAGTTAATTTAAGTTTCAGATAAACAACATAATATTTTTAGTAAAAGTATGTATTTTTTTAAGTTTATTTATTTTGAAAGAGAGAATATGTGCACACAGTGGGGGAAGGAGCAGAGAAAGAGGGAGAGAGAGAATTCTGAGCCCCATGCAGGGTTCAATCTCACGAACCACTGTGAGATCATGACCTGAGCCAAGATCAAGAATTGGACTTTTAACTGACTGAGCCACTTGGACGCCCCAGTAAAAGTATGTCTTATGTGCTATTTATGCATCTTATATTCTATCTGGTAGTACTACTGGCATTTTGGGGGTAGAAACTGCACTTTCTGCTAAAGTACAATTTTTTGCAAACTGGAAGAATATGTACCTTCATTTATGTGTACCTCCTGGACCAAAGGGATACCAGATCACTAATAAAGTTTTGTTTATATGAGCTCATTTCAACAAAGGTCATTAGTAACAGTCAAAAATATGATGTGGTTCTTTTTAAAATAACAAAGCAGCTTTTACCTTAAATTTTATGTGAGAAGTGAAGTGAAGAAATAGACATGGGATGAATCTAGTGGTACCGAGGTTTCACAGGAGATTGTTGGAGTAAATCATGGGGTAGGATGCTCTTGTGACATTCCTGCTTAGTGAATTGCAACAAAATGCAATTCCAAATGCAGACAGCTAGAACACTGCATAAAGGTGAAGACAACTTCTTTCTCACTGGCCCTGAAACACAGTCATAATATACTTTTATCATGCACAAACTAAAGTGCTTTATGATTTCCCACTCATAATTGGTGACCCAAGAAAATGTTAAGAGTTACAAAAGTGTGTGTCACCTTGTCATGGATGCCACAAGTTGGGTGAGGCTCAAAGTCAGCACTTCCGTAGTTCAGTAATAAGCAATAAGTATGCTCAGCTGTGTCTACAGGAAACAGAAAAGGGTGGATGTTTGGAGAGGTCTCACATGTAGACAGCTAGTTTCTTAGCTTTTTCTTTTTAACTGTGGTAAAAAACAAACCCCACATAACATAAAATTTACCATCTTAATAAGTATACAGTTCACTAGTGTAAAATAGGTTCACATTGCTCTGCATCCTTTGAACAACCCCTTTGTCTCCTCTGTGCTCCTTTCTGTGTCTGTGAACGTGACTACTTTCAGACCTTAAAAATGTGGCCATTTTCATGGGAGGCTTGCCTGGAAGCTGGGTGAGAAGAGCTTCCAGGCTAGAACATCTAGAGTGGTGCTGACCTCTCCTCTGTGTCAGCTATATGTGTAGAGCTGTTTCAACACCGTGCAAAGCTACCTGAGGTTTATGGAGTGGTCCAGGGCAGTCTGCTGGACTCTGTTCTTACTCATCCATGTTTCTGCTTCTATTCCAACCTAGATGATGCCAGAGGAAGGCATCAAAAGAAAATCCGAAGCAAGACTCAGAATTACCTCAACCTGTACGCAGTGGAAGGTCTGCGCACTTTGTGCATTGCCAAAAGGGTGAGTGGGTGCCCCCTCCACAAGTGCACGTGCTGACCACTGCCCCAACAGTGCTCAGCACCTGCATTGGATTCATCAGTGTGTCTCATGTAGGTTCTGAGTGAAGAAGAGTATGCCTGTTGGTTGCAAAGTCATTTAGAAGCAGAATCCTCCCTGGACAATCGTGAAGAGCTTCTCTTCCAGTCTGCCATTCGCCTGGAAACAAATTTGCATCTGTTGGGTAATTATGCACATGAATATGCGTTGCACTGAGCAGTATGAAATTTGCAGAGACAGTTCTGGATGGTGAGGTGACATGGCTCCAGTCTTTGGAAGCTCTTCACATGCTGGCCTTGATTAAGGAATTGCCTGGCCTGATGCTAGCATGGCTCCCAGGACCAACCATCCTTGATTGAACATTCACACCATGTCCCGTTTCTTGATGTTCCATGTACTGTCCCACTAGACACCCAGTGACAACACCTGACTTGCCTTCCCTTAAACACTGCTTTCTCACAGAAATAGAGATGAGGAACAAGGCTTCTCAACAATTGATGCTTATTGAGTCTACCTCCTACCCCTAAGACAAAAAGAAACTGTTGGACTCCAGAAATGGCTGCACTTTATGTCTTATGAATGTTTCATGGATTCAATTTGGTTGAAAAAGAAAATGAGCTCATTTTTTACTAAAATGTGCCCATATTTGCTACTGTGTTCATATTAGTATTTATAAGAGTATTTATTTTAATATTTAAAATATTTAATATTAAATTTGTATTAAATTAGCTGAGTCTTTGTATACATGCTCTCTGTGACTGCACCATTTGTAATCATGCTGTATATACACACACTACATCCTGTGGTGCTAGTAGTCAGATGGTATACCTGGGGCATGGAGAAACTGGAGTTCATCTCTTCATTCAATACAGAGAGGCTGTAATTCATTTGCCCTTGTTCCCTGGACAAAGGAATTGGGCTACCTACATATCTATATATACATACCTAATATAATATTTAATTAATCTTAATAATATATTTAATAGCATAACATACATACTTTATATAATATTCTTTTTCTGCCTGTGGTATCCTATAAGAGGGCATGCACTGCACAAAAAAGGCCCAAGATCCAGAGGCCCAGAGACATCATGAGCAGTATCCCTGGGAGTGATTAAATGAAAACACTTGGAAACAGTTTTTTCTAGTCTGCCAGGTTTTGATTTACTGAGCTAGGACTGTTCACATCTATAACATGCTTCTCCAAAAGAGATGAGACCCTTTGGCAAGGCAGGGGATCCTGCTTGTCCTCTTGGCCTGAGGACAGGTGTGCCTGTCTAAGTTCTCTGACCCTTCACTGTGGGACACTCTCCCTGGAGAGCTCTGACTCTTGAGTGGAGTAAAATTTGCCTCCCCAGTTTCTTCTTCCAGTGGACACTTGTCCTACCCTCTGGAGCAACACAGATAAAATCTCTTCCCCTTCCAAGAAGGTAAGACCTTAACTATTTGAGGACTTGGCTGTGAGCCCCTAGTCTGTCCCTTCACCTATACTATTTCACTCCTACCTTTCCTTTTTTCAGAGGCTAGGAGCCTTGGCTTGGTTGTTCAATCCTGGCTTTGTCATTTACTGGCCATGAGAACCTGGGCATGTGACTCTGTCTTTTGACATCCCAGTTTCCTTCTGCTGGGTGATAATTCTCTGGGGTGAACAGAAGGGCTGCAGTGGAGCACTGAGTGAGATCCAGTACTTAGCCGCATGTGGTGATGTGTCTTTAAGTTATTGAATGCTTTTTGTAGGTCAATTATACCTTGACTCCACCCTCCTCGCATCTGCCAACTCATCTGTTTTAGGAAGAGAAAAGGAAGTGGTGTCTATCTTAATCATTTCAGGCTGCCATAACAAAATAACACAGACTGGACAGCTCAAATAACAGACATTGCTTTCTCATAGTTATGGAGACTGAAGTCCCATATCAAAGTACTGGCCATTTTGGTTCCTTAAAGGGCTGTCTTGCTGGTTTCCAGATGACTGTCCTCCTTCTGTATCCGTAAATGGTAGAGAGAGATCATCTCTCCTGTGTTCCTTATTATAAGTGCACTAACCCCATTCATGAGTGTTCCACTCTGATGACCTAATCACCTCCCTAAGGCACCACCTCCTAATGCCATCACCCTGAGGGTTAGGGCTTCAACCTATGAATTTTGGGAGTAGTGGTACACATTCAGCCCATAGCAGCTTCTTATCACAGGGATGAGTATGGCATAAAAGAGAAAGGTAGGGCTGATGAGGGGCCCTCAGTCAACATTGTACTTTAAGAGGGGAGATAGAGACAATCTCATTATGTTGGCAACAGGAACAAAACTGAGGCTGACCTGGAGAGCATCTTTTGGCACTGAGTAGATTTGTTCCAATATACAGAGGCCTACCTAGGGAAAGCCACCGCTTATTACTTACATTTATGGGGACAGTACCTTCTGGATAACGTTGCTTTCAAGAAATAATGGCTTGTGTGGTCTGTGTAGACAGATAATGGTAAGCATTGCTGAGAGCAAATATTGTGGATGTCATTCACCAGAAATTTTACATGGAATGGATAATTTTTAAAGCTTTTTCATCCTTCAGAATATGGTCATTATAAACATTTCCCACAAGATTTGTTTCCACGTTATCTATTAAGTTAAAAATTAGCTGCATGTTAGAAAACATTGGAAGTGCTTTGTTGTTGGCAAATGAACAGAGAATTGTGTTTAGTGCCTCAGTTATTCTGACTTATTCTTGACTGTGTCAATCGAGGGAGTTATTGAAAGGGTTTACCACTGTCCTGAAATGATGAATTACCAAAGACTGCTTCCACATGAGACCAGCCTCAAGCTGCTCCCAGTCTATGGGGTCATGCCAGCATCTTTGGTGTGTTGGTGATGGCATGCATTCGTACCCCATCAGGGTCTGAGGGCATGTGAGGAGGGGGATCACATACACTGTTGCACATTTGACCAGGTGCTACTGGGATTGAAGACCGCCTGCAGGATGGAGTCCCAGAGACCATTGCTAAATTGCGTCAAGCAGGCCTGCAGATTTGGGTTCTCACCGGTGACAAACAAGAAACCGCTATTAACATTGCATATGCCTGCAAACTGCTGGACCATGATGAGGAAGTCATCACCCTGAATGCTGAGTCCCAGGTGTGTATGTTTCCAGGAGCCTGTGTTCTACCTGGGACAGCTTCATACCCAACTAGCCCCCACAGCAACAGGAATGTTTTCAATTTCTGACAACTGCTATGAGAGGCCTTTGCCCTCTACCTCTCTGTTTACACCTGTGTTGTGTTTCTGGCACTTAGAATGTTTTTGTCATTGCCTAGGAAGGTGTGGAATTTGCTGGAATTTCTTAATTTCAAAGGGACATACATCTGGACTTTACAAATGCAAAGTTCAACTTGTTTTCCCTGACCTGTCCATGTCAACAATGTTGGAGAAGTCTTTTATGAAGTCAATGAGCCAGGGAACCAGTCCATTCAGCACTGATGTACTCAGGACAGGATGGGTTGTCTCATTGATGCCCCACTGTGCACTGAGGGTTTTGATCCAATCACATTTATCTATTTAAATCATCAAGTATGTAGGGATTATCTACTTCTCATAAAGCCCTGGTATGGGCTCTGATTCCTTGAGTGAGATCCCACTTGAAACATCTTTTTCAACTGGATTATGAGGTCCAATTCATCAACTTTTTCTTTAAAAAAATTTTTTTAATTTTTATTTTTGAGAGAGAGAGCATGCACGCACATGAGTGGGGGAGGGGAAGAGAGAGAGAGAGAGAAACGGAATCTGAAGCAGCCTCCAGGCTCTGAGCTGTCAGCACAGAGCCCAATGTGGGGCTTGAACTCACAAACTGAGATCATGACCTGAGCCAAAGTCTTGTCTCACTCACTTTTCTAAGTACAAGAGTTCCTTAATAAGCACTTACTGAACACAGCTGGATTTTCAGGGTATATTGCAGGAAATCGATTGCTTACCCAGTGGGCTTACTGTCTATAAAGGGCCAAGAACTACTTGCCTTCCCTGGAGTGTGTTTGTTTCTGGAAATAGTTGTCTTTCTTATGTCCCCTGACCCCTCAGGTTCCCCATTAAATGTTCCTATTCTTTCTGGAATTCAGGTACAGTTTTGAAAGGGCATTGTCAGTAAAAGCCTTTTGTATGCTTGTTAAAAAATTTATTTCCCTGGTCAACTGGAGACATTAGGGAAACACTGATAATTACACTTCCTTAGCGGATGATCATAACAAAGACTTTTAAAGGGCTTTGTACCTCAAGAAGAAACAAGAAGGGCTGAGTAAAGGCCTCAGAGAGCCAGGGAGAAGTACATATAAGGCTTCCTCGCCTAACCAGCCAGCAGTTTAGCCACATACATTCAGGCCTTCCAAAATGAAGATATTCTATCTAACCTCCACATAGTACAATGGGAAATAAAGTAGAATCTTATCAAAACCCTACAAGTTCATCCTCTTCAATGTGGAAAGTCTTCATCTTCAACTAACTTCCCAGTTTCAGGAGGGAGGCCTTCTGGGCAGAGCCTGCAGCCTGGTGCCCTTGAGATGATCAGACTCTGAGTGTCAAGGAAGGTAATCTGTGGCGCAGCTGAATGAATTGCACTGTCCTCTCATACCCATTTCAGGAGGCCTGTGAGGCCCTGCTAGACCAGTGCCTACACTACGTGCAGTCCAGGAGCCCCCGCATTGGCCCTGAGAAGACCACAGACAACGTGAGCGTGGGGTTCTCCCCTCTCTGCCCACCCTCCACGTCCACCACCTCTGGCCCCAGCCCGAGCCTCGTGATCGACGGGAGAAGTCTGGCCTATGCCCTTGAGAAAAACCTAGAAGACAAATTTCTCTTTCTCGCTAAGCAGTGCCGGTCAGTCCTTTGCTGTCGCTCGACACCTCTGCAGAAGAGTATGGTGGTGAAACTGGTCAGAAGCAAGCTCAAGGCCATGACCCTGGCCATAGGCAAGTATCCAGGCTAGCCAGGCAGGGCCCTGTGTAAATGAGTAGCCCACATCTTGTGCAGTTGCTTCCTGCATTTTCCACCCCTTCTATGCTCTCCTGTAAGACAGGGAAACACTCCCTTGCTCTTTTTCCTATTCTTAAAATCATACCTAATACAATAAAACAGACATCCTGTTTGAGATACAAAATGGAGATTTGAAAATTACAAACTATGGTAGCAACAGTTATAGCTATATATAGGAAGCCAGTAATACAATGATGGTTTAAGAAGACAGAACTTATATAGTGTTTCCTGCAAGACAGGAAACTAGAGATCAGCCATTCCAGGCAGCCTCGGCCACAGCAGAGCCCTGCATGCTAGCCATTACCCCAGAACACCTTAGAAAGAAGGCCCTTTGCAGGTGTTTCTGGTCACTGTGAGCCAACTGGAGTCCCAAGACTCCATAATGCTACAAGAGCCCAAAGACTTGATAGTGATCATAATTCCCACTGCCTCTTATCCTTTGAATTTTGCTGAATGTTCCAAGACAAGCATGTAATTAAATGAACCCATCATAAGCATGTGAATAGTTGCTAAATCTTACATCCTTTCTTTAAGGACTGTGCATCTAATGGTGGCTTTTCCTTGCAGACTGTTGGCCTGGGGAGCTTTCCAGGCTCCTATCCAGTGCTACCTGGTCCTCCCCTGTCTCCTCCCAGGGCACCATCCCCACCCACATATGGTTGGGGTCTGGTCTCCAACCAGGTTCAGGGACTCAGCAGCACCACTTGCTGGTGAGGGCTGGGAAAGACTGGGTAGCCTGGGGAAAAGAGTGATCTCCTTGACCCCCAGATCTCAAAAATTTTGGTCTCCCTGAATATAGAATGCATACCTAGGTGAGATTTAGTTTTGAAATAAAGGGTCCTCACTAATCAATAATATTTATAGTATTTTCTGCAAAAGGTCTGTGACAGCCCCCCTTGTTGATGTGGGGGTTACTACCCTCTCACATTAGGATAGGGTTGAGGTTAGTGTAGAGTCTGGGTCTGAGGTCGGGGGGCCTTAGTGTGGTTGTCATGGAGACAGCTCTGTACATCTTGAGGGCTGTGGTAACCACTAAGGGGAGTGAGATGAGCATAGATGTGTATACATGTTTAGCTATGACTCCCTGGTCCAGGCTGTGGGAAGTCTCCATGGGTAGACCCCTTCCAAAGGAGGCTGTCTCAGTACCACCTTTGCCCCCATGTGTCTGGAGTGGCCTTCAGATCTCCCTGAGCAAGTTTTGTAGGTGCTGAGGAGTGTGCAGGCTGGGTGCAGGCTTCTCTGAGCAACTCTCAGCGGTGACATGAGGACCATACCTCCTGGTAAGGTTGGTGTAAGACACAAATGAGTAAACCACATTTTCAAAGCTTAATCACTGCCTGGATCAGTCACTGAATCACTGGTGTATGGTATTCATTTTTGAAAAATGGAGGTAGAGTCTTGGTTACAAAGAAAAGAAAAAACAAAATAGAATCTCAAAAGAGAAAGGGAAAGTAATGACCCATCAGAACTTTGGCTCATTTCTTTGACCATGAGTGAAAGCATTGATGGCACCTAGTCCCAGGTGTCTAGCAGTTAATAATGTAGAGAACATTATTACCTACCATATCTCACTTTGATTGGGACATTGTGGGAGAAGCTGCAAAGATTGTTACTACTTCACAGAATTTCAGTGTGACAAATATTGACTGATCACTCATGTTGGGCCAGCACAATAAAGAACAGGAAAATCATAGGACACAGATATCCTATAGCCACATTATGAATCACTCCAACTTGTATGTCTGCACTTTTTGCACATTTGAAACTTGGGAGGTACTCTGGGATTTGGGCCCTTCTATTGCCCCATTCCAAGAATGGCCATTGTCGCTTAGTGACAAAGACTTTAAGTCTCTGCTTGCTTTTCCCTGAAGATGATGAGACCTCTAACCTATGTTTTATGTTCCTAACCATTTTCTAACCATCAGCAGCTTGACTGAACAAATAGAAGTTCTTCTTTATTACATCTTTAAAGGGCCTAAGGGCAAGCACAATAGCTAATAAACTTGCTGGTAATCAGTGTACAAAAAAGAACTCTACAGTTTGCTGGGCAGAATTTAACCTCCTTTGTTCAGTTCAGAAAGCCACTCCTGTTAGTATGAATTAGAATAGACTTGACTGATATATTCTACATGTGATAAAGGCTAGAGTTCAGTAAGTAATAATAATGGTGATTATACCATCTTTATTGTGCCAGACACCGCACCGTGTTAAGGGCTCTCTGTATAGGTATGTGAGCCAATAATGTAGAGCAAATACAAGTAAAATGGTTACCATGCGAGCCTGCTTTCTGAAACATCTCTTGATGTGACAGGAAGTTCCAAACCTCACACCATGTTTTTTTCTGACTGCTTAACTCAATTTCCTGGGCAAACTCTGTACTGCCTCTTCCTCACTCATCCCCATGACCCTTTCACAGGACTCAGCCCAATAGGGACCCCATGAAGATCCATCAAGCCATTTGATTCTGTGCACCTCAACTCAAATGATTCTTCCTGCCTGTGCTGTTTCTAGGAGATGGAGCCAATGATGTCAGCATGATCCAGGTGGCAGATGTGGGTGTGGGAATCTCGGGCCAGGAGGGCATGCAGGTAAAGACCAATCAGGACTGTCCTATGTGTCCAAGTGGCCCACTGACATACCTTGCTATGAACTTTGTCAAGTAAGCTAAAGGGTTGGCCTTTAATAAAACATGATGGTTGTAAGCCAGTAGTAGATGATAAGGTGGAAGATGGCTAGTCCTTCATGTTTATGAAGCAGTAAAAACTTTGCCTATGTCTATAAGTATATTTTTGTGAAATAAGTGGAACAGAGTAAGGCAAGGTGAGTCATCACCGCTGTGGCTATTTATGGCTCATCCTTGGAGGGCATGTTTTGCTGTTCCTTAACATTAGAGATAACCATTTGAAAAAATGAATCTGCTGTAGGACAGTTGGAACCTGGTATCATTATAAAAATTGAAAGTAGCCATCTTGACTCACATGAAAATTAGTCTCTGCCTTTTTCATTTGTCACTATGTTGGTTCTCAACATGTGATTTTTATGTTGAACAACTGAGTTAATTAAAAATAACTTTCTTCTGGATGTAGTATCACAACAATTTCCAACATTTGATTAACTTTGAATCATGACATTTTTTTTTAACTTGGTGGAGACTTTAGAGAACAATCTATTGTGTTTTCTTCTCCTAAAAATCCAGATGTTGGTCACCATTTAGTCATTGGTTGATTCATTCATTGATGCAATCAGTAATTATTCATTGAACACTTAATATGTGCCAGGTCTGTGCAGAACTCCTTAATTTCCTTACCTGAAATGCAAATAATAGTAAGTTGGAAAGTCCTGAGCTAGAAACATAGTAGTTCCCTCTTGGCCCAATCTCAGCACATGCCTTACTCTCCTGCTCTCATCTGACCTCAGTCACTGTGCTATGTTACTTGTGTGGTTTTAATTCTTCCATGAAACTAAAAATGCAGCCCAGGGTTGGTTCCATCCCTGCCTTTTAGTGCTGTGTGCCCAGGGGAAGAGGTTAGGGTGGTGAATTGATAAACATAATCATAATAGTTGGTTCATTTTGATGTTTTCATTATCGCCGCCATTGCATCGGTTTTCTATAGTGAAAAGCTGACCAGGGCAGTGCCCATAAATAGTATATGCAAGAGAAATACACTAAGTAAATACATTTTGTGTGAAATATGGTCAGGTTTTTGGATGGGGAAGAGACTGAGCTGCCACCACTACTCACTTCCTCAAGGCAGGGGCCAGAGAGATCCATGACTGAAATCATGTGAGAAGTGATGGGAACAGCCAAGCCATAGGGCACATACTGAGACAAAGCTTTGAGTGGGCATAACTTCCAGGTAGGATGTTGCTGGACACTTTTGCATTTATTTAAAGCCACACTTCTTATTAAGGATGCATTAAGTAAGATGACAATAAGTCCTGATACCTTTTCTTACTGTTCTAAGTGCTCAGGTTCCCAGGGAATATTTACCCGCTTTCACTTTAGTCCAGTAAGTAAAGGTGAGCCCTTTGGAAGATAGACTTTGTGGGATGCTGTGGTAACAGTGACACTAGGAATCTGAGCAGATTGAGAATGAGTGAGAGTGTTTGGAGCTTCCCAGATTAGCCAACTGGGCATTTGTCTGGCCCAGTTACTTTAATTGTATAGAGCATGATGGGAGAAGCTATCCCAATTGGACAAAGGAGATCCTGCATCTCCAAGAAGCTTGGTCTTCATGGGGTCATCTAGTTCCCCATGTTTATTGATCACTTCATGGGGCCAAGCACTGACTCAGAACTCAGAATTCAGGGTGATCACAACCTCTACTATCCTGGCTCTCATGGGATGTCCAGAAAAAAGCTGGGAAGACAGATACATATTTTAAATGTTCACAAATAGTCACAATTGTAATAAATGCCATCAAAGAGAAACACTAGTTTCTGCATGGAGGATCTAACCTAGCTGGGATCCACCTTGACAGAGGGACAAACAGTGGGTTTGGGGCCTAGATTTGGAGGCAGGAAGGAGTGTCAGAAGTCTGGAGAGGAATACACAAAGCCCTCCAAACCCCAGTGATGACAGAAAGAGGTATAGAAACAGTATTTGCTTTGAAATCCTTAACTTTTGATTCAGAAAGCAGACATTCTAAGGCTTCTCACTTTTCTGTCATGTATAATTACATTATTCTGATCCACAGAAGACCACATCAAGTGTGATCTACTATTTTCTAGGAGTTATTTGACTATAGGGAAATAAATGAAGCAGACTGACATTTTTGTATAGAACAATCCTTCAAAGATAAGCAGAAATCTATCTTTTCCTGATATTTTCTTTAACTCTTTTTTCCCACATAGAAAAATGCATTATATGGTGGGGTCTAAGCTATTCTGGGTACAAAAGATATAATTTTGATGGCATTTGTCTGGCCCAGTTTAATTGTATAGAGCATGATGCTGAGTGAAGTGAGAGGAAGCTTCCACCCCCAGTCATCTTTCCTGTCCATGGAGGAAACCTGCTTTCCCCCACTGTCTTCTGGGTGGAGTGGACACCCATTGCCCTTTATCGGCTTTCTGGGACTGGATTATGTGAAGGCCTGCAGAGCCATAGGCTTGGCCTTGCTTATCACCTGTGGCTCCTGAGGAGAAGGACCCAAAACATACCTATCCGGATGGTCAACTGCCAGGATGCATACAAAAGGGGCAGCTTTGGTTCATCTCTGGGTTGAGATCCTAATATGAATAAAACATCAGAGAGTGGAGAATAGCAGAGAAGCTGTGTACATCTCTGGGCTTTTGTTTTTGTTTTTTGCTTGTTAAAAAAAGCATGGGAAAACAAAAACTTGTAAAAATCAATTACATATATTTTAAATCTTAAATGACTTCTATAAAGTGATATCCCTGAACTAGAGTGCTTGTTGAGATTGATTTTTTTTTTTTTTTAACTGAAGGAGATAATAAGGGAAATCCTGGTAAAGTGAGCCTTGGCCAGTCACATGTACATTTGTGTTTGAAACTGGATTTCTCCATGCATGTTTGCCTTGTATTTGAGGAAGATATGACAGACCTTAGGTGGAATAAGGTGTCAACAATAACAGGGACTTCTCTCCCTTTCAAGGCAGTGATGGCCAGTGACTTTGCAGTGCCGAGATTCCGATACCTTGAGAGACTCTTAATTGTTCATGGACATTGGTGCTATTCCCGACTTGCCAACATGGTGCTGTACTTCTTCTACAAAAATACAGTAGGTATTTGACACTTCTGGTTTCTAGAGTTTTTGAATTCAAAAAGCCTTAGCTGAGATTTATTGGACCATCACCTGAATGTGGCCCACTGGCCATCCCAAGGCTTCCTGTCGGTTCCATCCTCCTCAGCCTTTGTGAACTTCCCCCAGGCCTGGCCTGGGCTTGCACCCTATAGGCTCAGGAGTCTAACTCACAGGCACATGAGGGTAACTGCACCTGTAAGGGGGTAAGTTGTGGAAACAGGTGGATCAAACAAGAATGTCCACTTGTTTGCACAAGGTCACACAGCTAGTGAGTAGTCAAGGCAGCATTTAACCCCAGTTCATCTGGCTCCCAACTCTTAACCACTCTGTTAATGTGTTTCTCAGGAGCAGACTGCTGAGGTGTCCACAGACAGGAGTCCTCTGATCATTGCTCACTCTAGAGCAGTCAGGAAATCCAGTGACAAGTAGGAGTGTATTGGCAGTCCTGGAATCAGAATGACAGGACTTAGTCATGCTGTGATTCCAATATTGAACAGCCTCTGTTAAAACATACCCACACTGGGCCAGTGTGCCAGTCCCCTAGTCAGAATGCAAGCTTAGGGCCCGAGGAACAGGGCCACCAGCAGGGTCTTGCCACACTGTCTTCTGTGCTGGCAGGGCAGACATGCCCCCTTCTGGCCAGCTCAGTCTGTAGTTGACGCTCCAGTTGGGTCATACCCAGGCTGGCTGATGACAGTTCTCTCTCCAGAGGCTCTAATCCAGGGCCTTTCTCCATTTCATGTTGATCCTAATGTTTAATTCTTAGTTCTTTTATTACTATGACCTTGGCAGACAAGCGTCTTTCTCCATAGCCCTCCAGAATGGATGCATGGCCATTTCTGAACCCTGCCCTTCTTGTAGGTGAGGGATAGACATTTTGCTAAGAAGTTGCTGAGTGGGTATGTGTTGCTCTTGTCTCTAATAGCTTGTGGCTGAATGTATAAACAGACAAAATAAACTCTTGGTGTAAGTGATCTTTCAGGGTAGTCCCACAAATCTATCACATTGGATACCACAATTCCAATGTCAAGGTCATCCTGTACTCTTCTGAAAAAGAATAAAATACACAATAAATGAAAAGATATATTTCTTATTTCTTTCCCATTAATTCCACTTAAAAATCATACTAAGTCTAAACTGCCACCGGTATGCCTCTTGTTCTTGTTTGTTCTGGAGATTTAGACCTACCTATCTTTCCCAACCCTCTTGCCCCCTCACCCTCATCCATTTTCAAAATGTCTTCTAGCAAAATGAATACAGATACTCAGGACCAGTCAGGGCATGTCTGATTGGTAGGTTGGGTCCTGGAAATTAATTCAGATTAGGTTCTGCCTAGGATTCTGTCCAAGGAAGTCTGTGCCATGCTAGCATTGCATCCCCAGAGCTGAGGTCTCCATGCATATAGTTGCAAATTTAGAGGTTCTCAGTTCCCAAAGAGGTGAATGGGTGCTTGAGTACAGATGAGTGGGGCTGGGCAGATGGAACCCTAGCTCTCTTTCTGTCATTAATTACTTATGCAATCTTGAGCAAGTTTTTTTTGCTTCCTAGGGATTTTTCTGATTGTTTTCTAAAAGCAAAATATGAGAGTTGAGGTCTATTCTCTGTAATTCCTCATGAAAATTTCGCAGACTGAGGGGAAGAAATTCAACATTTTAGTTGCAAATGAGTGCCAGAGTGGCTACCTGAATGAGCACAGCCTCCTGCCTGCCGTAATGAATCTGTCCTCCTGGAGGGAATGAAAGAAGGAGGGGGTACTTGTCTTTATTCCACATAAGATGCAGGGCCTCTGTTAACAAGCACTTAATCTAGTTGAGAAGTGCAAGGAAAATCACCCTGCCTCCCAAAGTGAGAAAGTCATTAGTTTTAGGAGAGAAGGAAAGTTTCCATAGCAACAGTAGTTTGGGAAGAAGTCTTTTTGGTACTACAGGGGAAAAAAAGTCTCAATTATTTAAGTACTTTTCCTCCTCTTTCTCCTGACTCCAGTTGCTCATTGATGACTCAGTAGGCTGAGCCTATGGGGGTGGGTGAAAGTCAACAGTCGGAGTGAGAATGGAAGAAAGTCAATGAAAAATCCAAGTTTGTTAGTTTTCAGTGTGGAAGGGAAAAGTTGCATTAGGTCATAGACTGAAACAAGACTTGGAGAAAACGTGTCATTTTTTTCTGATCTTCAGAGCAAGCCATTTTCAGGTCCAGGAACCAAAGCTCAGAGAAGGTAAGTGACTGAGTCAAGGTCAGAAAGAGACAGTGACAGCTCCAGAACTAAAACCCAGGCCATTACCTGTGGTCCCCAGCAGAGAATGTTCTTCCACCATGTTCTGTCCTGGGAGTGTCCATACCCTCCAGGCCCAGACCCACAAGTGGCTGAACAAGTTGGGTTTATTACTCATACAATGACCATAGTTAAGTCATTTAACATGCTGGACTTGAGTTTCCTTTTCTCTAAATGGTGTAAACACGCTGGCCCTGCTTGAGGCTAAGGAAATAACTGTACTGCAAACTGTACAAACCATAAGTGAGTACCTATAGTACTCACAAGGAGCTCTTGTGAGTACTTTAAATGCATAAGTTCATTAATCCTTACAACAACCCATAGCTAAGTACCATTGGGATGCCCATTTCATGGACAAGGACACTGAAGCAGAAAGGGGTTAAATGATCTGTGCCAAATTGATAAGTGTACAACTTATAAGTGTAAATGCTTTGCCATCACTAAACTGCCATGCTCTCATGTAAATACACTCAACCCACTGATGTTCAGTGATAGTGGGAAGAGATCCACCCAACTTCTACTGAGCATGGACTTGAAGAGGCTGTTCAAGCTCCCTGGTCTTCACTTTACTATTCGGCAAAGTGGGGGGTAGCTGTAAGAACCAGTGATAATAACTACAGCTCACCTGCCAGCAGAGTGCCTGGTGGATATCAGGACTTGGTCAAGGCACCAATGTTGGTAGCATTACCGACTTCTGCCATGTTCCTGTGTGTCCTCTTTGCCATGGGAATCAATGATTTCCCACTGTTCTTCATCAGAAAATGTTTGTGACTAAAGACAGCGGCAAGATCTGGGATGTAACACAAGTAGGTTTAGTTTACTATCACAGAGGAGAGGTGCTAGGGAAGAAGCTGCAATGGGTGAAGAACACAGCTGACCCTTTTGAAATGTGAGCAACCCTAGACCCTGCTGGACCTTTATGAGGAATTCTTCTACTCAGCTGGACTTTATCTCGGCTGGCCTTAGGAACAAGATATAAGGAATTTGTCCTGTGGAGTTAAGGGACTGTCAGGAAAGGCCTAACCAGCACTTTCATAAGTGCTCAGTAAATGCTTGTTCCATCCAATCTGCATTTCTCACAGGCTGGTACCAGTGTCCTCTCTCCATGGGCTCTGCTTGGGAATTCTCATCTCCCATTGCTGGTCCTTCATACTCAAAGAAATGAGGAGGGAGAGACAGAGCAACAATGTTACGGCTATCTTTGGAGGAAATTGTTGTCAATAAGTTTAATCTTGTTAGTCAAATTTTGCAAAACTCTTAGATCCCTTGGATGAGAATCTGCAGGGACAGCTAAGAATTGCTTATCCCCATTCTTCCTTTCTTGATTTCAGATGTTTGTGGGCCTCCTGTTTTGGTTCCAGTTTTACTGTGGCTTCTCTGCATCTGCTATGATTGACCAGTGGTATCTGATCTTCTTTAATCTGCTCTTCTCGTCACTTCCCCAGCTTGTGACTGGGGTGCTGGACAAGGATGTGCCAGCTGATGTGCTGCTGACTGAACCACAGCTCTACAAGAGTGGTCAGAACATGGAGGTAAGGGACCCATCCTGTACCCGCTTCCTATCTTGGCCCTCCCACTCTCCATGTTCACCTTACAGAAAGTGCAAGTCTTCACACCTCCCTTTAACTCACCCTGGGAGAAATTGTTAAAATTGTGGAAAATGACCAGTGGGATGAAAAAATGGATTCTATCTACTTGATTGTGCCGTACATTAAGTAGAGTGAAGTTATTGGTTGGAGTGACAGTATACTGGTGTATGCATATGTCCAAACCCATCAAGATGTATATATTAAATGTGTTTTGTGTATCAATTTACCTCAATAAAGCTAAAAAAAAAAAAAAAAAAAAAAAAAGAGGGAGCTTTAAAGAAAAAGTAGAGTGAGGTGAAAACTGTCTCTACACCAAGAATCTCCAGGAACTCAAGGAAAATCCACTTGGAGTTGAAGTCAGGGCCAGGTGGCTGACTCCTGAGCAGGGATTTTTCTTTTTTTTTTTTTTTTAATCTTTTTTTTTTTAACATTTATTTATCTTTGAGAGAGACAACACAAGCAGGGGAGGGGCAGAGGGAGAGGGAGACACAGAATCTGAAGCAGGCTCCAGGCTCTGAGCTGTCAGCACAGAGCCCAATGAGCTGTCAGCACAGAGCCCAATGCAGGGCTCAAACCCACAAACCATGACATTGTGACCTAAGGCGAAGTCAGACACTTAACCCACTGAACCAGCCAGATGCCCCAGAGCCGGGATTTTTCTAAAACAACCTCCTATCCCCCGTCCACAGTGTGATTTATTTTGAATGGGACTTAACCAGAAGATAAACCCATGGAGAAAACATTGAGAGAATAAGTGAGTTCAAACAGATATAAATACATGTTTACATCAATACACCACATAGATTGACTGCTAATTACCAGCTAGTCCTCCCAGCATTTAAAGCCCTCTAAAATTATAGAAAGAACCTAAATGTCCATCAACTGACAAATGGATAAAGACGATGTGGTTTATATATACAATGGAATACTACTTGGCAATGAGAAAGAATGAAATCTGGCCATTTGTAGCAATGTGGATGCAACTGGATAGTGTTATGCTAAGTGAAATAAGTCAGGCAGAGAAAGACAGATACCATATGTTTTCATTCATATGTGGGTCCTGAGAAACTCAACCAGGGGGAAGGGGAAGGGGGGGAAAAAGTTACAGAAAGGGAAGGAGGCAAACCATAAGAGACTCTTAAATATTGAGAACAAACTGAGGGTTGATGGGGGTTTGGGGGGAAGGGAAGGTGGGTGATGGGCATTGAGGAGGTCACCTGTTGGGATGAGCACTGGGTGTTGTATGGAAACCAATTTGACAATAAATTTCATATAAAAATAAATAACTCAGGCCCTCTAAGTGCTTCTCTTTGCTAGTTGGAATCATCATATGTATGCATATGTATCCTCCCTATCTCTTACAACTACAACAGTCTCTAATTTAGAATTTGTTTACTTTTGAGTTGACTCCCCTGATCACCCTCATTGACACTGAGTTCCCTCTTAGGCAGCTGTGGGGGTGGGGAGGGGGAGAGGGGGTTGGGCTGCAGGGTAGGAGCTACTGAGGGTCTGGCCAATGAGGAGGGCCTTTGCTAGTTGCCTGTCAGTGGAGAAATTCCTGTGCTCAGCTGGGCCTCTTATCCTCAGCTCAGCCTCAGCTGAGGCTGGCCTAGGGAACCAGACACAGGGAGTTTGTCCTGTGGAACTAGGGAACTGAAGGAAGGGCCTAGCCAGCACTTTCTTAACTGCTCAGTAAATGCTCATTCAGTCCAATCTACATTCCCTGCAGGCCAGTACCAGCCCCAGTTGCTCAGGAACTCAGAGTCCAGTACACATTTTGTTCCCCAGTTAAGGAAAGCTTGATCAGTCCACATCAAGGTCATTTTTGCCCTCAGTGTACAGCTTTTTTTATTTAATTTTTTTAAATGTTTGTTTATTTTTGAGAGAGAAAGAGAGAGACAGCACCAGCAGGGGAGGGGCAGAGAGAGAGGGAGACACAGACTCTAAAGCAGGCTCCAGGCTCTCAGAGCCTGACATGGGGCTCAAACTCACGAACCGTGAGATCATGACCTGAGCCGAAGTTGGACGCTTAACTGACTGAGCCACCCAGGTGCCCCAGTGTACAGCTTTTTTATTTTAACATTAAATACATCCATGATATAATTTTAAAAGACACTTTTAAGAAACATTCTAAGAGACCCACCAACAAAGGGTGCAAAACCCTGACAAAGTAGGAGTAGAAGGACTCAAGTTGGAGCAAGACGTCCAGAATTTGAGCTGCTGTGTCTACCCTAGGAAAATGCTCCCCATAGGCTTTAGAAAATGGTTTTATCTGTCTGTTGTTGGCCTAGAACTACTGTAGCTGGTCTTGTATACAGATGCTTTCAGTGATTGACTCAGTTGGATGCCTCTGCAGATGTTTGCGTTGTGTTTTTTCCTCAGCCCTCTGGGACCTCAAGCACCAAAAGTCCTGAATTAGCAAATTGCCCTAGGGTGATATCTATAGGCCCTGTAGCTACTGGAAAACATCATTTGAAGAGATGTACACTTCCCTGTAATCTGTGCTTGTTTTTGTGTCTCAGGAATATCGGCCACATACCTTCTGGTTAAACATGGCTGATGCTGCCTTCCAGAGCCTGGTTTGCTTTTTCATTCCTTACCTGGTAAGTTGACACCTGGCAGCCTTTCTTATCAGCTTCATCCAGTGACCCACAGACACAGGACACTGCTGTCTTTCAGGCCTACTATGACTCAGACACAGATGTGTTTACCTGGGGGACCCCCATAACAGCAATCGCGCTGTTCACCTTCCTCTTGCACCTTGGTATTGAAACCAAGACCTGGGTAAGTGCTGTGGACATGATCCCAAAGGGTGCTGATGCTGCGGGCCCCACACTCCCAGGCAGATTCCATGACATCTAGAAGGTTTCTGAGCAGACAGGTTACTACAAAGCTAGCCTCACTGTGGAGAAGGAAAACAAATATGTGGGCCTGCCATGTGTATGGAGCCCCTGGTATGGGAACTGCTGCATCCTGACACAAACACTTCACCTGGGCAGCATTAAGCTCCTTCCTGCCCTCTCTCCCCTCCTCCTCTACCTCATGTCCCACCCCCTTTCCCCCTCTCCTTTCATTCATATCCCTGACTTCCATCTCCCTGTGTCCCAGCTGGTCCATAGATGCTGAAGGCAGCCTCATCAAGGCCTCCTGGCTGTCTGTGCCAAAGACCTGTGTTTTTGCTAAACCCTTAGAACATCTACCCGCTCACAGTTGACCAGTGCATTTTTATTGAAATAAAAGTCCTGTCTTTCTCTTTTCCCTTTAGACCTGGCTCAACTGGATAGCTTGTGGCTTCAGTATCCTTTTGTTTTTCACTGTGGCTTTGATTTACAATGCTTCTTGTGCAACGTGTTATCCTCCATCCAATCCTTATTGGACTATGCAAACATTACTGGGCGACCCCGTATTTTACTTGACTTGTCTCATAGCACCTGTTGCTGCATTGCTTCCCAGGTGGGTATAAGGGACAGTGTCCCTCAAGTCCTAAGTGAGCTCTATAGCATTCTCAGGCTTTATATATCTCAGAATATATAAACATTCTCAGTGCTTTTACATTGTGCAAGTCTCAGAGAGCTCAAAAGCTCTATCCACGGATAACTGTTTTTTATATGCTCTTTCCAGATTGTTTTTCAAAGCCATGCAGGGGAGCCTTTTCCCCACCCAACTTCAGCTGGGGCGCCAGATGGCCAAGAGGTCCCCCAAGAAACTCATTGCTCCCAAAGAGACCTTTGCTCAGGGACACCTCCCAGGAGAACCCAGATCTGAATCGTCTGAACAGAGGAGAATCAGTACCTCTGGATCTCTCTCCCGGGACTGCATCTCACAGGCATCTTGGCATATGCAGCGGCCAGCCTGCTCCCCAGAAGCTCGTGGGGAGCCCAATGTGGTTGACATGAATGTGCCTTTAAGGGAGGACATTCTGCTAGAAGGACTGAGCAGTCAGTCCCCAGGGTCCTCCATGCCAAGGGAGGCTATCCTGGAAGGGTATCCTGGGGACTCCAAGATGAAACCCACCAGCACCAGCAGGGCAGCCTCCCTGTCGTCCATTTTCAACCTGCCCAACTTCAGCTCATTCAACTGGATTTCCCCCCTCTCGCTGGTCAATGGGCTAGGAAGTGTCTTACAGTTCTCTCGAAGTAGTTTACAGATGGACAAGAGGGACAGTGAATTTTTGCCTAACCCACCTCAGCCAGACCAGGATCTGTGTGGCTTAAATGGGCAGACCACCAACTATTTCTAGGAGCATCTTCCAGGGACCACAGCTGATGGCAGTAGCAGTGAAAACCTTGAAATGGCCTCTTTTTATATAACTTAGATGTTAATATTATTTATGTTTATTATTTTGCACAGAAGAGTTCTAGTGAGATGTATTTTATGTTTCCAAGGCTAACACAGGAAATGAAAGGTACCAGAAAGAAAATTTATTTTTTAAAAGTTCTAAGTAGAATATGTTGAAAAGGAAAATAAGAGATTTAACATATATAAAAATTTAAAGAAAAGAAACACTTGAAAAGTGTGTTTAGATTTATTTTTTCATCTCATTTTATAAGAAAATGCAATATGATTGAATTTCTTCAACATGCATGACCTTGGTATTCCCCACTTGAAAATGTGTGTGTGAGCTCAGTGAATCCCAGGTGGGTATGGCTAGTAGTGAGGGGAGATGATGGGACAAGAATGCAGCTTCTCTGTCTTTGTCCTTGTTCCTTTGCCCTGCCTCCACCAACCTGGGAGAGCTGGGCTCTGCTTCACCCAAAAAAAGGAAAGAAAGAATTCATGCGTGGAGTTCATCCTAACATTGAAGTCTACTCAGGCATTCTGTAAAGATCACTTTATAGGTATTGTAGGTATTACAGTCCCTATGTAGGGTTTTGCCTGTCAAAATCATAACAAGCAATAAAAACTTTCACTTTGCAAAAAGAATATGTCCTGTTGCCACTGTCGTGTGAAGTTATGAATATGTGACCTAACAACATGTTCTAAGTACCACAGGACACTTTTAGACACCATGCAGGATACAGCAGGGTGTCATGAAAGCTGCACACTGTAACACTAGGTTTACATCATGGCTCCCTGCACCAGGCTATCAGCACCTACCAGATCCTTCCTTCCAAGAGACTAGGCTTTTTAAGTGTGTATCTTTAGGCATTTATCTTACAAGTCATTATTTCTCTTACTCTAAACAGTGGGAAAAGGAGGAAAAAAATTTTAAATATCCAAGACCATTAATGATATATCATTTCCTCTTCAGAGACTTCTCTTTGCACTTTGCCATCAGTTGTGAGTCAGTTGCTCTGTTCAGCCTAGGGATGTGAAGTGAGCATCATGTGACCCTTGCTTAGGTGTCTTGTGGCTGGGTGTCCCTAAGAACAGCAAGGTACAAAAAGTGTGGAGGATCTCCGGAGCAAGCAGTTCCTGAGCACAGCATACCAGGAAGAATGGCTGGTTATCCATTGTGTGTGGCTCATTGAACAAGATAGAAGATGCACCCCATCTAGTTATATAGAAAGAAAAGGCAGGGTTCAATGTCTACAAGGCCAGAGACACATTGGGCTTTAGGACCATTGAACTCAGCACCTCAGACCTGGGGCTTTACACCATTCCTCCTGCCCTGAGCTTTCTGAGGTCAGTTTTGTCTTAAGGCTGACTCTGTTCATATTGATGACATGGCTGGAGCCATCCCACTGTCCAGAAGAGAGGCTGTTGCTCTCCACATTCTCCCAGAGTTCTGGGTTTCTTCAGCTCAAGCTGCACAGGTTGCAGTTGCTGTCAAATTGAGGAGGAATGACTGTAGCTTCTGGCTAGAGCTGGAAGAGAAGTCAGCTTCCTTCCAAGAACCTGAATTGCATGAGTGGACTCTCAGAGGAATATCTGGGTCCTGTTAGAGCGGGGAGAGAGAATGAGGAGTGGAAAGAGTTTCAGCAGCCAGAAGAACGAGAGGTGATACTGTCCCAATCCTCCCCCCTGCATGCCTAAGGGTGCCTCATCTGTTCTCATAGCAACACGTACAAAAGGAACTTAGGAAGATGCACAACACTGTGCTTTCCTGAGTTAGGGTAATGGTTGTTAGCACAAAGCACAAGAAGAACTATATGCACATTCCCCTGATTATCAGAGTTCAGAATGCTCCAGCTTCCAGATTTTCCTGCACTCACAATTGACCTTTCCCAAGGACTTCTCCATAGATAGTTCCTCTTGGAAAATGATATGATCCAGGAAGTGGCTTTGGGAATATGCATACCAAAACCATTTCAGAGAAATAAACATTGTAAAGGGCATTGTCCACTGCTCTGTAGGATGATGAACATTAATAGAAGCCTACAATGATAATCCATCACAAGCAAGTTTGATCTCAAAATGAACATGGTATAGAGTTGAACTGCATGATTATCTCAAAAAAATCACTGGGAAATATATGTCACCCAATCCTAATTACAAATCTAAATTAAATAAGAAATCTGGCTTTCTAAGGCGACTTCTTCCCCTAGTGACAAAATGGCAAGATTAACTATTTGACATTATACACAGTGCCTACTTCAAACCTTAAATCAATTTTAACTTCTTGGAGGCCTCATCTTATGTCCTCTTCACCTTGTATTCTTACCACTAGCATATGGAACCTAGCTCTCAGGGACACCTTGGTGGCTCAGTCGGTTAAGCCTCCAACTTTGGCTCAGGTCATGATCTCGCAGTTGGTGAATATGAGCCCTGCATTGGGCTCTGTGCTGACAGCTCAGAGCCTGGAGCCTGCTTTGGATTCTGTGTCTCCTTCTCTCTCTGCCCCAACCCCATTTGCACTCTGTCTCTCTCTCAAAAATAAATAAACATTTTAAAAAAATGTTTTAGAACCTAGCTCTTAGAATGTCTGATGAACCTAAGTAAATGTTAATAGTGAAAATACTGAAGGCATTCTTGTTAAAATCAGAGCTAAAGGAGAGTTGCTTGTTATAAACCATTATTGTTTAATATTTTCTGGAATTTCTGGTTAATGCAATAAGATATGAAGTTTTGAGAAGAATGGGTATTGGAATTAGAGACCAAATTATCATTACTTACTTACACATTATACGGTTATATGCCTAAAAAAATCTGAATTAAATAGTGCTCAGGGCTAATAGGAAGCGATAAATTGACTATGAGGAAAACAAACCCTATAGAGCATAACGGGGGAAGGAAAAGATCTAAGTCACCAACACTAACAAAAATTAAAATACCAGGGGTGGGGTCAAGATGACAGAAGAGCATGGAAGTTGTTTTGTTTTGTTTTGTTTTTTTGCCTCTCTCATCCCTGAAATGCAGCTAGATCAACACCAAACCAGCTTGCACACCTAGAAGACTTACCTGAGGGTTAACACAACAATCTGCACAATTTGAACCATAGAACTTGGCAGGTACATGGCACAGAGAACGAAGGAAGAGAGCCACGGAGGGTACGGAGCTATTTTTTGCTTCCAGAGAGAGGCAGTGATTGAGGAGAGTGCAGGAAAAGCACTCCCCTGAAAGCAGCTGGAGAGAAAGAAACTGGAAACACCTGTAAGAGACTTAGAAAGGGAGAAAGGAAAAAGGAGAAGGTTTAAATACCATTAAGTCTCCATAAACAGGGGAGCACAGAGTCTGAAACTCCACAGCTCGATACCTGGTGGAGCTCTGATAGGAAGGACAAATCCCCAGGAGCAGACAGTGAGGTTGAGGGGTCCTTGGGCCACACAGTTAGGGACGGTTCCCCTGCTGAGAGGACATTTGGTATAGGCTGTGTGGTCTCCCTACAAAGGTCCCAGTGATCCCAGAGAACAGCCACATTTGCTGGTGTTAGAATAAGGACATTAAGGGTGAAGCCTGGTGCCAGATGTGTGTTGTGATTTACCATAATCCTGAAATGCTGCTGCTACACAAACACATGAATTTTTCTGGGGCAGGCTGCACCCAGCCACTGTCTCTAGGCATCAGCAGCAGGGTCACATGAACATTCCTAGGGTGGGGCTGGCACCCAGCCATTGCTTGGTGAGACCCTACCCCAAGGGTGTGAGTGGGTCAAAGCTGTAGGGCCCTCAGAAGTTAGGAGTTTGGAAACACAGTCTCATTGGAGATAAAAAGGGAGGTGCCTCCTGGCAGGCATACGGTTTGGTCATAGTGTAGAAGCGGGGAGTGGATGGAAGCCAGGTACAAAGGAGGGGTGCTTGATTGCTGGTGGGCAAGAGCACAGAGTTCTGATACAAAAGACTGGGTAGCTGGGTTATGACAGTTTCAGCCCTCTCATGCATGTGCATACATGTGTACACGTGCCACAAAAATCCACCCCAGTAAACTAAGCAGCTCCAACTAGTGGAGAATGGAGCCATTACACCAAGCCCCTCTAACTGTGCCAACCGTGACTAGATGAACACCAAAAGTCTCTCCACCTGCTTGGTTTGCAGACTATAAAGCATTTCAGAGTTTGATTTCCAGGAGAAACTAGATGTAATTTCAGTCATATATCATTCTGTTCACTAGTCCATCTATTCAATTTTTTTCTTTTTTTTATTCTTGAATACAGTAAGAAAAAAATTTATTTTTATTTTTTTATTTACGTTTTCATAAAAAAGATTTTTAAATTTTTTACTATATTTTGTACTTCATTGTAAATTTTTTTTAATTCTATTTACTTTCATTTCATTTTATTCTATTATATTCATTTTTTAAATTTTCAAGTGTTTTTCTTTTTTGTTTCCTTTTTTTCCCTTTTCTTTTCTTTCCCTTTTTACTCTACTTTATCAAGCTTTTTCAACAAACAGACTAAACAACACCTAGGATCTAGCATCATTTATTTGTTGTGTATGTGTGTGTGTGTGTGTGTGTGTTGTTTAAATTTTTAAATATTTATTTATTTATTTTATATTCTTGATTCTTTTTCTTCCTCCAAAATGATGAAATGAAGGAATTCACCCCCCCCCCCAAAAAAAGAACAGGAAGAAATGAAATCCAGGGACTTAACACAGATACAAGCAATATATCTGAACCAGAATTTAGAATCAAGATAAGAATACTAGATGGGGTTGAAAAAGCATAGAATCCCTTTCTGTGGAGACAAAAGAAGTAAAATCTAGTCAGGGTGAAATTTAAAATGCTATAACTGAGATGCAATCTCAAATAGATGCCATAGCGGCAAGGATGAATGAAGCAGAGCAGAGAATCAGTGATATGGAGGACAAATATATGCAGTATAATGAAGCAGCAAAAGAGAAGGAATCTAAGGCAAAAGAGCATGATATATGAATCAGAGAACTCAATGACTCCTTAAAAAGGAATAACATCCGAATCATAGGGGACACAGAGAGAAAAAGGGGTAGAAGGTTTATGTGGGCAAATCACAGCAGAGAACTTTCATAACCTAAGGAAAGACACAGACATCAAAATCCAGGAAGCACAGAGATTCAACAAAACCGTTGAATTAGATTCAACAAAAACCATTAGATTCAACAAAAAATGACCATCAACAAGGCATATCATAGTCAAATTCACAAAATATTCAGGCAAGGAAAGAATCATGAAGGCAGTAAGAAAAAAAGTCCTTAACCTACAAAGGAAGACAGATCAGGTTCACAGCAGACCTATCCACAGAAACTTGGCAGGCCAGAAAGGAGTGGCAGAATATATTCAATTTGCTAAATCAGAAAAATACGCAGCCAAGAATTCTTTATCCAGCAAGACTGTCATTCAAAATAGGAGAGATTAAAAGTTTCCCAGAAAAACAAAAGATAAAGGAGTTTGTGACCACTAAACCAGCCCTGTAAGAAAGTTTAGGCAGAGAAAGACAGATACTATATGTTTTCACTCATGTGGACCCTGAGAAACTTAAAAGAAGATGAGGGAGGGGAAGGGGGGAAAAAGTTACAGAGAGGGAGGGAGGCAAACCATAAGAGACACTTAAATACTGAGAACAAACTGAGGGTTGATGAGGGGTGGGGGAGAGGGGAAGGTGGGTGATGGGCATTGAGGAGGGCACCTGTTGGGATGAGCACTGGTGTTGTATGGAAACCAATTTGACAATAAATTATATTTAATATAAAAATAAATTCCTGGGGACAGGGTAAAAAGTTTACTATTTTTCTGTATAAATTACAGATATATATATATATATATATATATATATATATATATATATACATATAGTAAATAAATATATACACAGTATATATTTGCCATATATATATGGCAAATAAATATATACACAGTGAAAGAAAGAAAGAAAGAAAGAAAGAAAGAAAGAAAGAAAGAAAGAAAAAGTTTAAAGAGGATTCTCTGAGGGGAGAAAAGACAAAACAAAAAAGACCAAAAGCAACAAAGACTAGAAAGGACCAGAGAACACCACCAGAAACTCCAACTCTATAGTCAACATAATGGCAATAAATTCTTATCTTTCTGTACTCACTCTAAATGTCAGTGGACTAAATGCTCCAATCAAAAGACATAAGGTAACAGAATCGATAAGAAAACAAGATCCATCTATATGCTGTTTACAAAAGACCCTTTTTGGACCTAAGGACACCTTCAGATTGAAAGTAAAGGGAGGGAGAACCATCTATCATGCGAATGGTAGCCAAAAGAAAGCCGGAATAACCATACTTATATCAGACAAACTAGATTTTAAAATCAAGACTGTAACAAGAGATGAAGGGCATTATATCATAATTAAGGGGTGTATCCACCAAGAAGATCTAACAATTGTAAACATTTATGCTCCAAATGCAGAAGAACCCAAACATATATATCTATTAATCACAAACATATAGAAATTGATAATACTATACTATAATAGCAGGGGCCTTCAACACCCCACTTACAACAATGGACAGATCATCTAAACATAAAATCAACAACAAAACAATGGTTTTGAAAGACACTGGATGGAATGGACTTAACAGATGTATTCAGAACATTTCATCCTAAAGCAGCAGAATACATATTCTTCTCGAGTGTGCATGGAACATTCTCCAGAATAGATCACATAGTGGGACACAAATCAGCCCTCAGCAAGTACGAAAAAATCGAGATCATACTTGCATATTTTCAGACCACAATGCTATGAAACTTAAAATCAACTACAAGGAAAAAAAAATGGAAACACAAAAAATAATTGCAGGCCAAAGAACATCCTACTAAAGAATGAATGGGCTAACCAAGAAGTTAAAGAAGAAATTAAAAACTACATGGAAGCCAATGAAAATAACACCACAGCCCCAAAACTCTGGGATGCAGCAAAAGCAGTCATAAGAGGAAAGTACATAGCAATCCAGGCCTTCCTAAATAAGGAAGAAAGGTCTCAGATACACAACATAACTTTACACCTTAAAGGGCAGGAAAAGGAACAGCAAATAAAACCCCAAACCTGCAGAAGACAGGAAATAATAAAGATTAGAGCAGAAATCAATGTTATTGAAACCAAAATAAACTAGTAGAACAGCTCAATGAAACCAGTAGCTAGCTCTTTGAAAGAATTAACAAAATTGATAAACTCTTAGCCAGTTTTATCAAAAAGAAACAAGAATAACCAAATTAAATGAAATCAAGAATGAAAGAGGAGACATGACAACCAACACTGCAAAAATACAAATGATAATAAGAGAATATTATAAGCAATTATATACCAATAATTTGTCAATCTGGAAGAAATGGACAAATTCCTAGAAACATATAAACTACCAAATCTGAACCAGGAAGAAATAGAAAATCTAAACATACCCATAACTAGTAAAGAAAGCAAATTAGTAATCAAAAATCTCCCAAAAAATGAGAGTCCGGGGCCAGATGGGTTTCCAGGGGAATTCTACCAAACATTTAAAGAAGAGTCAACACCTACTCTTTTGACAATATTCCAAAACATAGCAATAGAAGGAAAACTTCCAAACTCTTTCTATGAAGCCAGCATTACCTTGATTCCAAATCCACACAAAGACCCCACTAAAAAGTAGAAGTATAGACCAATTTCCCTAATGAACATGGATGCAAAAATCCTCAAAAAGATACTAACCAAATAGATCCAACAAAACATTAAAAGAATTATTCACCACAACCAAGTGGCATTTATACCTGGGATGCAGGGCCAGGTATTGTGGTTCAAAATCCATAAAACAATCAATGTGATACATCACATCAATAAAAGAAAAGACAAGAACCACATGATTCTCTCAATAGATGCAGAGAAAGCATTTGACAAAATACAGCATCTTTTCTTGATAAAAACCCTCAAGAAAGTAGGGACAAAAGGATAATACCTCAAGATCATAAAAGCCATATATGAAAGACCCTCTGTTAAGACCATCCTCAATGGGGAAAAACTGAGAGCTTTTCCCCTAAGGTCAGGAGCAAGACAGGGATGTCCACTCTCACCACTGTTATTGAACATAGTATTCGAAGTCTTAGCCTCAGCAATCAGACAACACAAAGAAATGAAAGGCATCCAAATCAGCCAGGAGGTCAAGCTTTCACTCTTCGCAGATGTCATGATATTCTTTATGGAAAACCCAAAAGATTCCAGCAAAAAACTGCTAGAACTGATCCATGAATTCAGCAAAGTTGCAGGATATAAAATCAATGCACAGAAATAAGTTGCATTTCTATACACCAATAATGAAGCAACAGAAAGAGAAATCAATGAATCGATCCCATTTGCAATTGCACCAAAAACCATAAAATATCCATAAATAAACCTAACCAAAGAGGTGAAAAATCTATATAATGAAAACTATAGAAAGTTTATGAAAGAAATTGAAGAAGACTCCCCAAAATGGAAAAATGTTCCATGCTCCTGGATAGGAAGAACAAATATGGTTAAAATGTCAATACTA
Organism: Panthera pardus; assembly: GCF_024362965.1. NCBI lineage: Eukaryota > Metazoa > Chordata > Mammalia > Carnivora > Felidae > Panthera > Panthera pardus. The sequence goes on along the minus strand of NW_026526810.1, from coordinate 17,503,309 downwards.
CCCAAAGCAATCTACATATTCAGTGCAATACCTAACAAAATAACACCCCCAAAAATACCCCGAATAGCCAAAGCAATCTTGAAAAAAGAAAACCAAAGCAGGAGGCATCACAATTGCAGACTTAAAGCTGTATCACAAAGCTGTAATAATCAAAACAGTATGGTACTGGCACAAAAACAGACACTCAGATCAATGGAACAGAATAGAGAACCCAGAAATGGACCCACAAACATATGGCCAACTAATCTTTGCCAAAGCAGGAAAAAAAAATCCAGTGGAAAAAAGACAGTCACTTCAGTAAATGGTGCTGGGAAAACTGGACGGGGACATGCAGACAAATGAACCTGGACCACTTTCCCACACCATAAACAAAAATAAACTCAAAATGAATGAAAGACCTAAATGTATGACGGGAAGCCATCAAAATCTTCGAGGAGAAAGCAGGCAAAAACCTCTTTGTCTTTGGCCACAGCAACTTCTTACTCAACATGTCTCCAGAGGTGAGGGAAACAAAAGCCAAAATGAACTACTGGGACCTCATCAAAATAAAAATCTTCTGCACAGAGAAGGAAACAATCAGAAAAACTAAAAGGCAACTGACAGAGTGGGAGAATATATTTGCAAATGAAATATCAGATAAAAGGTTAGTATACAAAATCTATAGAGAAAGTATCAAACTCAACACCCAAAAAACAAATAATCCAGTGAAGAAATGCGCAAAAAACATGAATAGACACTTTTCCAAAGAAGACATCCAGATGGCCAGGCAACACGTGAAAAAATGCTCAACATCACTCATAATCAGAGAAATCCAAATCAAAATCACGATGAGATATCACCTCACACCTGTCAGAATGGCTAATATTAACAACTCAGGCAACAACAGATGTTGGTGAGGACACAGGGAAAGAGGATTTCTTTTGGACTGCTGGTGGGAATGCAAACTGGTGCAGCCACTCTGGAAAACAGTATGGAGGTTCCTCAAAAAACTAAAAATAGAACTACCCTACGACCCAGCAATTGCACTACTAGGTAATTATCCAAGGGATACAGGTGTGCTGCTTCGAAGGAGCACAGGCACCCCAATGTTTATAGCAGCACTATTGACAATAGCCAAAATACGAAAAGAGCCCAAATGTTCATCGATGGATGAATGGATAAAGAAGATGTGTTACACACACACACACACACACACACACACACACACACACACACACACACAATGGAGTATTACTTGACAATCAAAAAGAATGAAATCTTGACATTTGCAACTATGTGGATGGAACTAGAGGGTATTATGCTAATCGAAATTAGTCAAAGAAAGACAAACATCATATGACTTCACTCATATGAGGACTTTAAGATACAAAACAGATGAACATAAGGGAAGGAAAGCAAAAATAATATAAAAACAGGGAAGGGGACAAAACACAAGAGACTCAAATATGGAAAACAAACTGAGGGTTACAGGAGGGGTTGTGGGAAGGGGGATGGGATAAATGGGTAAAGGGCACTAAGGAATCTACTCCTGAAATCGTTGTTGCACCATATGCTAACTAACTTGGATGTAAATTAAAAAATAAACAAGTTATTAATTTTTTAAAAAAATAACTAAAAAAGAGAAATTATTCGAACTGAAAAAAAAAAAAGAAAGAATAGTTGCCGACTTGGCAACAGAACAAGAGGAAAAAAATAAGTTATTTCCAATATCTCAGAAATCCTATTAGACAACGTATATTTCTGGGGCACCTGGGTGGCTCAATTAAGTAGGCATCTGACTCATGATCTCAGGTCAGGTTTGATCTCAATATCATGAGTTCAAGCCCCACAATGGGGTCCATGCTGGGCATGAAGCCTACTTAAAAAAAAAAAAAAGTATACTTCCCAGGGATAAGGCTGCAAAGTTGAGTGTCACATTAAATATACCTAGGTTTATGGGGCGCCTGGGTGGCGCAGTCGGTTAAGCGTCCGACTTCAGCCAGGTCACGATCTCGCGGTCCGTGAGTTCGAGCCCCGCGTCAGGCTCTGGGCTGATGGCTCGGAGCCTGGAGCCTGTTTCCGATTCTGTGTCTCCCTCTCTCTCTGCCCCTCCCCCGTTCATGCTCTGTCTCTCTCTGTCCCAAAAATAAATAAAAAACGTTGAAAAAAAAAAAATTAAAAAAAAAAAATATACCTAGGTTTTACTTGAATTTTTGATAGACTGTTACATATGGATTTTATTAATAACAGTATGGAGTCCATTGAGGGAACATAATAAAAGAGCTCCTTTGTGATGCCAGATTTAGAAACCATTTATTATAGTTTAATTGCAAGTAATCAAGTCCTAGTACAAACTCTGGCACATATTATACTCTAAATACCTATTTTCTGAACTAGAATACAAGCCCTGTCACACAGTATATATAGGCCTTGGGGGTAATGGGTACTTTGTGCTATTAAAACCATACTAAAAGAGTCTCTAACTTAATTTGACACTTGTGGACATGTCTATTGGATCCATTGGACCTATTGTTTCATATGTCCATTTCCACTTGTTTTTGGATCCTTATCATTGAAAAACAGCATGATATAGCAGTGGAAACTAGATAGAGTATCATAAAATTGGAATTCTTGTCTTGGCTGAGCCACAGAGACCATGGATGCACAAATGTTACCTCCTCTATGGTGTACTTTTCCTGGTTGAAACATAGTCCAAGTAAAATAATTAATAAACTCCTCTTAATTCTAGAATTCTACTCTTTTAGGATAGGCCACCAGTTTAAAAAAAAAAAAAGGTAAAAACAATCTGAGCTGCTGTCACAGATGCTATGCCACCAAGACCCTCCAGGTCCTCTTATGATAGCAGCACTTACTCCCCAGCTCCAGGCAGTGTTGGTTCTAACAGCTTTCTGATAGGTACCTCTCCATAAATGCCCTCAGCTAAAAAGACTACCTTCCCAGGCTCATATTTTCTCCCTGGTTTCAACCCACATCTTGTTTTATGTGGATGTACCAAGGCCTGAGCAGATTTGACGAGCCAACCCAGCTCCAAAACTCCCTATGGGATCAGCCAAGACCTCTGTTACAACTTCATCATAATTCACTGATTCCCTCTGCCCAGTCCTTCTTCTTTCATTTCCCAGGAGACCTGCTATCCAGTAATCTCAGTCTCAGATGATTCTGAACTAAAACAGCTCCCAAATTAGGAACTAATTTTCATGGAAATGGTCTACTTAAGCCATTCTTAAGTAAACATCAAAATATTTATATGAAATCACAACTACAGTGGAAGAGTTTAATTGTCTCAGTACACTTCTGTATCATAATTGTCCCCTATTGTCTTGAATTTATTGTCTACAAGCAGAACTAAGCTTCTTTAGTCATTAAAAAAAAAAAAAAAAAAAAAAGAAAAACCAGACTGGCACTTTGGTCTGCCAATCCCCCAAGTGGCCACATTGTGGCTTCTGGGCTTGCAGCACTCCATCATCACTGACCCACATCTGCCAATGTCACCTTTCCTGGATGCCTTTCCTGATGTCTCTTCTCAGCCAGAAGTGCTCTCTCCCCTCTTTCACTCCCAAGACCCAGAGTTTTTCTTTATGATCTGCATCAGTTTTGTCCCTGTGCTCCAACATTACCATAAATGCCTGGTTCTCCTTTCATAGATTATTAGCTCCCTGAGGGTAGCATCTGTAATTCTTCAGAATGACTTGTTCAATAATTACCATTTTTATCAAAAATTAGTTGAGCTGTTCATGTCAGGCATCACTAGAAGAATAAAGTCACTCTTTCTGTTTCACTTTGTCTTTGTAAACTCTATTTGACCCTCTGGTGTACTCTAGCTCTCCTTATAAGAGCTTGCTGTCTCTACATTGGAGATGAGAGTCCCTAGTTTTATTCTCACTTCATATTGAACCTCCTTGACACCATGACTATATTTGCCTAACTAGAAATCAGGGTTCCCCACTCTGGCAGTCCCTAGAACAATACGATATTTGAAATAAGAATTATACAAAAAATCATGCATCCATAGTCCATTGAGAATAAACATAAAACAACTACAATACAAAGAATTTTAACTTTAAAAAAGTAGACAGTAGATTGGAAATATAAAAACTATTTGATTCATACCCCTCTCTATACAAAGCTAAGAGGAACAGACACAAGAACAGATAAACAAATCGAAAACAAGTAACAAGATGATAGACTTAAGTCAACCATATCAATAATTACACAAATGTAAGGGAGCTAAAAACTACAATTAAAAGACAAAGATTTTCAGACTTGATAAAGAATAAGATTCAACTATAGTTATTTGAAGTATAAAGACACAGATAGGTTGAAAATACAAATATGAGGGGCACCTGGGTGGCTCAGTCGGTTGAGTGTCCAACTTCGGCTCATGATTTCATGAGTTCGATCCCCATGTGGGGCTCTGTGTTGACATTTCAGAGCCTGGAGCCTGCTTCAGATCTTGTGTGTCCCTCTCTGTCTGCCCCTCTCCTGCTCATGCTCTGTCTCTCTCTCAAAAATAATTTAAAAAACACATTAAAAAATTATAAAAGGAGAGGTGCCTGGGTGGCTCAGTTGGTTGGGCGTCTGACTTCAGCTCAGGTCATGATCTCACAGTTCATGGGTTCAAGCCCTGCATCAGGCTCTGTGCTGACAGCTTAGAGCCTGGAGCCTGTTTCAGATTCTGTGTCTCCCTCTCTCTCTGCCCCTCCCCTGTTCATGCTCTGTCTCTGTCTCAAGAATAAATAAACATTAAAAAAAATTATAAAAAGAAAATACAAATATGATAACAAAGAATTTTGTTTAAAACAGGAAAGGTGATGTCATTAGATTACTATCAGCAGAGTAGACTTTGAGACATATAAAGGGACATCACATAATGATAAAAAGTCAGTTTCTCAGGAGGATGTAACAATCCTGAATAGTGTACACCTCATAACAGAGCTTTAAAATACATGCAACAAAAATTGTCAGAAAGAGGAAATAGAAAGATCACAAATATAGCCTGATCCTCTCTCAAAAATGAATAGAATAGATAGCAGGGGGGGAATGGTTATAGGAGCTAAGATATTATAAGCAATTTGTTTCTGTGCTTGTAACTGTGAAATGAGTGGAAAATAAAATTTTGATTATAAGTCTGCAGTGGCCACATGTCTAATTGACAGAGTACCTCTACTTCAGCTGCAAGCAGATTAGGCCAAGAAAGGCCAAAGATGAGCTGGGGGGCAGTAGGCAAAGAGAAAGATGAACAGAGAGAAAAGCAAGGATGAGACTATGGGTAAATAAGTGAGTGCAGAGAAGTCTTAGGATCCCTGACTCTCATTGGGTAGGGAGGCAGGCTGGCTATGCCCTACCCTCACCTCCTTATCTGTATGTCCAAGGAGGAAGAACTCCATGGGCCTTTTGCCCAAGCCCCTGGCAGTGTGCTGGCCCCAATTCTACCACCCAGCTTCACCTTCATTCTGCATTTTTTGTGTCTCTACTAAATAAACTCTGAATTCGGACTTGTTCTCAAAGATAAAAAGACTTTACTTCAGTGTCCATCCTGCCATTGAAGCAAATCCTATGTCACAGGGCTTCTCACACTTGGGTTCTCACACTGGAGCCCATCCATAGATTATGAAATCAACTTTTTCTCCACTAATTATTTATTTATTTTTGTCTTTAACGAAATGATGGCTTTTGGTCATCTGAGTAAAGCCACAAGGAAGATAACAGTGCCTGGTCACCTCCTTCCCAGACTTTGTGCTTTGATCTTAGAATGGAAAACATCTCCACGAGTGCCACTTCTGTGCTGCCCAGGGTCGGCCTCTCTGTCACATGGACCATTACACAAGTCCTAGTGTCTTTGCCAGAAGGAACTGCATTTTCCAGTTCCTTTTTGATCTCACCCTACCCAGTTTTAACATCATCACAACCTGTTTTTTTCTTTTTTTGTTTAAAAGTACTAAACCTTCTTTGAACAATTTGAACTTAGTTCACATCTAACTTGAAGTGTTTTGGAAAAAACAATAGTGACAGAGTGTTTTCAAGACACTTATAAAAGTGTTGCTTTCCTCCTGTCTTCATTAATACAAACACAGCTGGAGGCCTCCACAGGAAAGTCTATGACACAATAAAGACACTTGACGGCATAATGAAACCAAAGTAAAGCTCCTTAACCATGCCCAGTCCTGACTGGTACATGGTGGTCCTCCCACTCTGCCAGGAGGACCATTCACTGTTTAAGCTCTTGAACTTTGTGCCCATTCCACACACAGTGGGTCTTGACATCTCAGAGTGGATGTCAGGTGACTCTTGGGTTTTCTTTGTTATTATGATTTTCAGCTTCTTCAGCTCTTTTTTGTTTGTTTTAATTTTGCCTTACACTACGATTCCATGTATGTTTATATGTCAAGTCTCTCAAATCAACATTTAGGTAAAAAGGTCAAGAACCACCTGTCATCCTCAGTTCTTTTTTTATTTTTTTAAACTTAAAAAAAATGTTTATTTATTTTGAGAGAGATAGAGGAAGAGAGAGAGAATCCTAAGCAGTCTCTGCTTTATCAGTACAGAGATCAACGTGGGACTTGATCTCACGAATGGTGAGATCATGACCTGAGCCGAAATCTCTTGATTTCGGAGCCACCCTGCCCCCAACCTCACCACTCAGTTCTTATTTAAACCAGTATACAAGCCCCAGATTCTCTACTGAACTGAACACTGGTTCTTACCCTTTTCCACCCATTCTGGCTGGAGGATGGGGTCAACCCTGGCTGAGAGAAGGATGAGAAAAGCTGCTCGAAAGCGACAAGCTGTCCTGTGGTTTGCCTCCTGTACTTTCAGCAGAGCTGCCTTCTATGTCACCCCAGGCAAAATAGATTTTTTACCACAGAAATTAATATTTCCTAGCCTGTAATTTAATCATGTTAAAGGGATTGATTTTGGGTTTTAGAGATTTTTGACTCTGTATCTTGCCTTTCAAACCTAAATGACAAAAGATTAATACATGACACATAATATACTGCTTGCTTGCTTTAGCAAATAATCCACACACAGAGAAATGGAAAAATGTTCTTGGCAATCTTGGCTGATCCATTACACTTTGGGATACAGCCATGAATTTTAAGAAGACCCATGCGGGGACACAGAAACTTAATAAAACAGGAGAGGATTATTAGAATATTACTCTAATTTGAGCTCATCAGTCATTTATGTAAACAGAAGTCCATACTTTGGTATGTGCAGCCAAGATAAATAGAGTTGTTTTACCAGCTTCTTTCTCTTCCTGAATTCCACTTTGTATATGAGCTGAGAGCCTGTGATTCCTCGGCTTTTGGGTATAAGTGGTTGCAGTGGCTTCTCTGTGGAAAATTATCTGGAATCCTGACCCTGTGTTGGGGACTGCATCTGGCCATAGTGCATAATGGCTCTGCACCCCAGCAGCTCTGAGGGGACATCGAGTGAGTTTCCTGTTTCCTCTCCAGCCTTGCTGATAGGTCAGGGCCCCATGAGGCTCAGGCCTATGTGTACTAACTCTGCAGCTTTGACAGAGACTGTCCCACATGGAGAATACATGCCAAGGCTTTTCATCATGTTCTTTTCATCAGTCTAAGAGTGACCATCTGAGGCATGTGAACTCCCTTCTTGTGTCATACTTTCCAGGCCCCCCAAGTCCCCCAAAGCAAACAAATAAAATAAACAGTGCTGCTGGAGCTGCAAAACATCCACCAAGTGAATGCCCAAGATGGCCACGTGGGTCATCACACTCATGGCATACAGATGACTTCAAAATGGCTCCTATCAGATGAAGCAGCGCTGAGGATCCCAATAGAAAAGGGTGTACTTCACATAAGGACACACAGAGGAGTATTGCTGTCTACCTCCTTTCTTTAAATACAAGGAAAAGAGATTTCAATATTTTAAGCACTTACTATTCTTGAGTATTTTAAATTTGGCAACCCCAAGAATGAGCCAAGGCAGACAAGGGAGGGTATGCCATGCCTTCCTTGCTGACAGTCAAAGCAGGCTCTTGAAAACCCACTTGCAAGTCTCACCTTGTTACAGAGCCACACCAGGAAGTCATGGTCCTTCTTCAGATGCAGAGTTCAGAGAATGCCTGTTTCTGAAAGTCTGGTGTGTAGTGAGATCTGAGGAGACATTAGAGTTGTTTGGAACCAAAGAGCAAATTGACTGCCAAACGAGGGCAATTCTGACAGGGATTTATTTATTTTCTTTCTAATGTTTAGCTATGACCCGCTGGTGTTCCCAAAAGTGGAAGTCTGGTAATACACTCAGGAAGCTCTATCCCTTCTCCATTCTTGTTTGTAATTTTATGTAAGGAGTTCCTGTTAAAATGTGTAGTATGGTTGGCTCCCCACCTATGCCTAGCATGATTGTCAGTACCTGCCTCACTCAGGGGAGCAGGCTGCCCCTCTGCAACCCATCCTCCATGAACTGGGATTAGGGGTCCTTCTTGTGGCTGATTGCTATGGCAGATAGCTTACCATAAATACGTGCAGGTCCTGGGTGTGGGCCTTCTCTTCTGCTAACTGGCAACTGTCCCTGTGGACCCTCATTTTGTCTTTCCTACACTATGGGTATTATGCTTGGAGTGTAACTGAGCATGTGCTCCTGTTCCTGTGTGTCAGGAGTCATAACCATAGATTAGTTCTTAAGCCTGTTATCTCTCTGCACAAAACATCTAGCAGTATCTCGTCCTGCCCTAGGAATACCTTCTTCTTCTTCCTAAATACCATGTTTTTGCTTATCCTCCACCTACACTTCAAAAAATAACCTATGAGAGCTCTTTTCATAGTGTTAGTAATCACTTATTAAAATTTTATAATGTTGGGGTGCATGGGTAGCTCACTTGGTGAGCCTCTGACTCTTGATTTCAGCTCAGGTCGTGATCTCATGGTCATGAGACTGAACCCCATGTCAGGCTCTGTGCTGGGCATAGATCTGGCTTGGAATATCTTTATCCCTATCTTCCCATCCCTGGCTTGCTCTCTCTCTCTGTCTCTCTCTCCCTCTCTCTCACACACTGTCTCTCTCTCTCCCCCTCAATAAATAAATAAATAAACATAAAAAATTTTAAAAAAACAAAGACTCAAACAGATATTTGCATACCCATGTTCATAGCAGCATTACTCACAATTGTCAAAATGTGAAAGCAACCCAAGTGTCTACCAACAGATGAATGGATGAACAAAATGTGGTCTATACATACAGTGGAATATTAGCAACCATAGAAAGGAAAAAAAAATTCTGACATATGCTACAACATAGATAAACTTTGATAACATTAAGCTAAGTGAAGCAAGCCACTCACAAAAGGACAAATACTATATGATTTCACTATATATGAGGTCCCTGGAGTTGTCAACTTCATAGAAACAGAAAGGAGAATTGTGGTTGCCAGGCGCTGGGGGGAGGGGAAAAGGGGCAGTTATAATTTAATGGATGGAGAGTTTTAGTTCAGGATACTGAAAAAGCTCTGTGGATAGATGATGGTGATGGCTGCAAAATAAGGTCTTAATGCCATTAAACCGTGTACTTAAAATGGCCACGTAATGGTAAGTTTTACGCTTGTGCATGTTACCACTAAAAAGTAAGTTAAGAAAAATTTTAAACACAGTCAAGAGCACCTTGGAAAATATGATTTTAGATTAAAATGTTTTGAAACATGATCTTCTGACACAGTCCAGAGAGAGACTGCACTGGCCTGCTCTCTTGCTGGCTCAGCAGTTGGGCCTGCCTAATCCCACTTCACTGTCTGACGGTGTGAGAGTTTATCTGTTTATACAAGAAACATGACAGTAAATGTGTCTACTCTGAGTCAGAAACTCTAAATAACTTGTTGGAACCAGGTGGCCATGAATCGCTGCTGTGAGCTGTGTGTGGCCCACAGAAGCAGGAAACACATTGGCCATGGGAATCCAGGTGGAGTCTTTCTGCTGTTTTCAGCTCCCACCTTCTTTCAGAGGAAATGAGAGTCAGCGCACACTGAGAGGCTGTGTGGAGATCTCCCTGAGGGATCACCTGTGCCCAAGTCCTGGCAGAGTGCTCTGCCCACCTTCTCAGGACAGCTCTCATGGGGCACCCAGCCTCTGCAAGGGGTAACCCTAAGAGACCTTCCTAGAACCCCAAACAGATATCCTCTGTCTGTCATACACTTTATTTCCTTTGTAGCAATTATCACCCCATAACATTATCTTGCCTACTTTTTACTTGTTTATTTCCTATCTCCCCCTTCTCAATCCTTCCCACCAAGGGAGGAAGTTCCCTTTTCCAGTATCCCATACAAGAAAGAAAGATTGAGGGAGTGTGGGGAGGAGAGGAAGTGGGGGAGGGGACATAAAGAGAAAGAGAGGGAAGGAGAGATGTGAGAGACAGAAATTATCTGATAAATGAGTCAGTATTTTTCATAGTTAATTGAGGACAATTTTTATAATTGACTATGTCATTTTTATCTTTGTTATATCAGCTCCATCTCACAACAGGAAGCACAGATATGTTCCTCAGGTTTTTAGCTTTTCTTTAGAAATAAATGCACAAATTCCATCAGTTCCCTGATGCTGAAAATGCCAGCTTTTCCAAACACACAAAATTTGGTTGAGCATTTATAAGCAGATTCAATAAAAGGACATTCCATATGGGGTATACCTTGAATGTTTTCAGAAATTACACCAAACTCCCTTTCTTTGATCTCTTTTTGTTGAATCACAAAAAAAATAGGAGCAACAATGTAATTTTATTGCTGGAGAAAACATTTTTTTTTTTTAATACAAAGTGTAATATTAGATTCCACTGTGTGAAAAAAGAATGTGATTCTTGGCTATACCTAACAATGGAGCTGCATAGTTTTTTCTTAAAAGAGAGCCCATGTGACACATCCTAAGACATGTAACCCTTCTGCTAGAGGCTCCTGTGTACAGAGCCTGGTTACCTTCCCAGGCTTAGGAGATGGGTTCTCACAACCTCAAACTTTGGGAGATGCTCCCTTGGGTAGCCTGGCATCCCTTACTTACACACTCCAGATTGCATCAGAAGATACTGGAGAAAAAAAAAAAAAAAGATCCCTAGGCATTCAATGTTTTCCAGTGTGCAGATTAAAATAAACCAAAGCCTCTGATGTCTGCAATTTCTTTTGTGCTGTGCACAGAGCCCTCCTAAGGCCACTTAGGACCCTGGATGAAAAATTGTGGCTTCTTGAGTGTGAGGCTGCGCTATTTTCAGCTTGAATTTCTCACGTGGACTGGCCACGAGCATCTGCTGCTGCATGGTGCGGAAAAGCAATCAGGATAGCCTGTTCTTTCTCTCCAGTGTTTGCCCCCCTGATTTCCCTCTGCTCTGACAGGGATTCCCAAAGCTGGTCAGGACCAGGAACCATCACAGATAACCCAACCCAGAACTACAGAAGTATCTCTTTAAGGTTTTTTTTTTAATGTTTATTTATTTTTTGAGAAAGAGAGAGAAAGACAGATCATGAGTGGGGGAGGGGAGAGAAGGAGACACAGAATCTGAAGCAGGCTCCAGGCTCTAAGCTGTCAGCACATGAACCGTTGAGATCATGATTTGAGTCGACACTTAACCAACTGAGCCATCCAGGTGCCCCTACAGAGAGATCTCTTTAAATGAGGATGTAGTCCTTAAAAAAATTGTCCCATATTTTCGTGAATATATACATGATGCTACAGATAATAATCACCTCTTTAAAAAGTGTCAATGGATTTTTAATTTATTAAGTGCAGCAGATTATTAAGCATATATCAGGAAAGTGATACAGAGGGGGTACCTGAGGGGAGAAGATACGTGTAAGTAACCCCTGGGAAACCTTTTCTTCTCTCTCTCCCACCCCAACACACACACACATACACACACATGCACACACACACGCACACAGCAGTATGTGCTCTATAATGTGGCTTTAATTGAGTTATTTAAAATGGAGATGATATTAATTTATTTTCTTGAAACAAAGGCACAAAAGTATGTAGGGCAATCTGAATCTTCCCATTAGGCATAAGTGAGAAGTAGCATACTGTATCCCGGATCTAAATGAATTTTTTTTTAACTTCTTTTTTTTTTTCTTAAACATTTATTCATTTTTGAGAGAGACAGGGCTCGAGCTGGGGAGGGACAGAGAAAGAGGGAGACACAGAATCTGAAGCAGGCTCCAAGCTCTGAGCTGTCAGCACAGAGACTGATGGGGGCTTGAGCCCATGGACCATGATATCATTACCTGAGCTGAAGTCAGATGCTTTACCAACTTAGCCACGGAGGCTCCCTCCAGACCTAAATGTATTTTACATACTTGTTTTGCATTACTTGCTCATCCCTTTAATCATACTTGTTTTCATCTACATATTTAAGCTTTGGAGTCAACCAACTGGTTTAAGTGATTTCTACAGACAATACCTTTACCTCTCACAAAAGCTTGTAAGGTATATTGTAATTTTACCCATTTTTCAGATGGGGAAAGGTGAGGCCCAATAAGGGTAATTTGTGCTCAGGATGCACAAAAGTAAGTGGTAGAGCTGAAATTTGAACCCAGGCAGGCTAGCATATGAGTCTTAACTCACATCATGGTATCTGTATTAAAGAGAGAAAAGTTCAATAAACATTAACTTCTACATATAAGTTCAGAAAAAGAATTTTACTCCTGGAGTCCAGTTCCAGCAGGTCCAGGGGTTCCCTAAGGATGAACGGCGTCGGCGAAAAGGTGAAAATAAAACTAAAACAAAAATAAAAATGGACACAGACAACAGCAATGTGTTGAACTGGCTGATTTATTGTAGCAAACGTGGCATTATATATGCTAGTGCTTTCCTTGTAACATATGTCATCTATGTTTTTCTAGCATTACCTAATTTTGAAAATGTTCCTATGTGTAATCAACCTTTTAGAAATAATGATTTTCTCATAATGTTCCCGCATACCCTTTGATTATTAATTTCTTACATTCTTCCATTATGCATCTGCGTTTATCTATAATCTATAAAGCGCTTAATTTGCTGTTCTCATGAAAGGCCCTCCATTTCTCAACACCTCAAGTGGAACAGTTACAGGGACATGACCTCCTAACCACATGAGGCTAGAAGAACATTGTGTTTGCCTCAGTCCAAGGTGCCAGGAAGGGGCGGAAAAAGCCTTAGAAACCCATGCCTCATACATTCTCAGAGAGACAATGCATCTAGGAACTAATGAACCATTCTGTACCTTAACTGACTAGGTTCAATCATCCTCTGGAATGCCTCCTGGAGGCCAGGTGGGCCTAGGGGTTGAAGTCACCTGTGCCCAGAGACACACTCCTTAGTTGCCGGAGTGAGGCTTTCAAATCCATATATCTCTCCTTTACAGGCCTTCTTTGCTGGCAAATGGTGAGGCTATCCTTACTGTAAGTAGAGGAGTCTCCATAGGGGATGGCAAGAGCTAAAGGTAAGGCAGCACAATTTCTTGTGGAACCTTATTTTCTTTCCTAATGGTTCTTTTCCCAGGGGACCTGTGGAGGGCAATTCCCCAACAGACAATCCCCCAAGTACTTAAGGCCAAATTACCTAAAAGAGGGAGTACAAGAAGCTTCACTGTCAGTGGGCCACCTTGCAGTCAACAATCCATCCACAGCCCGGGCCTTGCCACTCAGGCTGGGACAGCTCGGCTTCCAGCATTTTACTAATATATAGACATACCAGTTGTCATTTTCAGCATGGATAAAGTAAATTAAAACAGCTTCAGTACTTTAAATGTAATTCTGCTGGGACACACATTATTTCTAAGTTTCATGTGACACCTACTATTTAATTCAATTCCCTCATCCATTCCTTCACTCATTCAACAAATCTGCATTGAGCACAAAGGATGTGCCAGGTTGCGGGGGCTCCCCTGTTAGCACATGGCTTCATTGTTGAGCCCTGTCCCAGAAAAGTTGAGAATGTTACCCACCCCAAGTGTCAAAGAATCAAGATAGGGATGTGACTGATGTCAGATGTGTCACCCATGTCAAGAGCTGTGAAGGAGCCAGACTGGGGAAAGGTTAGATGGGCCAGGAGGAGGCAAGCTGAGGGACAAGAGAAGTTCAGCCAGAGTGGGTGCACATGTGCACAGAGGCACTGGGTAAAGAAGATTCCAGCTTTGACCCAAAACAAAGAAATAGAAAGGGGTGTGGCAGGTTGGAGTTGGACATGGAGGCAGGGGTTTGCCACAAGATTCTAGATCCCCCATGTACACCTGAACACAGGGTATATGCCACTATAACACAAGCATACTTAGTAAATGAGGTTGATTTTTTTCTAGAATAATCTGATCTTTCCATCCACCGAAATTAGCTTTTATCCTGTGCCATAAAAGTAGTCCTTTAGGGGGATGCTCAGTCTTTAGGGGTCCTTGCTCCTCAGTTTCATTGTCACCTCCAGCCTCTAAGATGCCTCTAGCTCTAGGAGAGGGGTCTCTCAGGAGTGGTGAGGCTTCCCAGACCCACATGGCAGTGTGCTGGGACTCTTGTGCTTGCATGAGAGGCTGAAATCAGAGCTCTCAGACTTATGCTCTGGGCTTTATGTGTTTAGGCCAAACATGGCAGCCTGTCAGCAGAGTTGTTGAACTGCACAGTGGTCCTGGCCTCAGGAGCACATGGGGGCTGCCATCAGGCCCATGCCTACTGGGAGCGCTGGGAATGCTGCAGTGCTAGGACTCCAGCCTCTTTATGCCATGGGTCTCTTCGGCTGTCTGGTGAAGACCATGGACTCCCCAGACTCATATTGCTAAGCTCGTAGAAAGAAAAAAATAATGATAAAGGAGACCAATTACACTGAATAGGATAAAGGTTGTTTTTGGGTTTTTTTGTTTGTTTTTCATTTTTAATTTAGCTCTATGTGAGATAATAGAAAATACATATGCAGTTGATCCTTGAACAACCTGGTTTGAACTGCATGGATCCACTTATACATGGATTTTTGACAGTATAGTACTGTCAAGACATTTTCTCTTCCTTGGTGCCAGGCCTGGTGGGAGCCTGACTGGTTGAGGTGAGCCCTTCCACACCTAGAGGCAGGCTTTGGTCCTGCACAGAGGGGCAGTATCCCTGAGCCTGGCTTGCCCTCCTGCTGCTTTTATATGTTATGGAATGTTATTCTAAAACACACTGTGAAAAAGCATATCACTTTTTAGAATTTTTTTTTAATGTTCATTTATTATTTTTGAGAGAGAGACAGAGTATGAGCAGGGAGGGGCAGAAAGAGAGGGAGACACAGAATCCGAATGAAGCAGGCTCCAGGCTCTGAGCTGTCAGCACAGAGCCTGATGGGGGTGGGGAGTGGGGGGGGGGGGGGTTGTTGAACTGACTGCCAGATCATGACTTGAGCTGAAGTTGACGCTTAACAGACTGAGCCACCCAGGCGCCCCATGAAGCGTATCACTTTAGAAGAGTATTTATAATAAGGCTGTCAGATAAAATACAGGATACTTGGCTAAAATGAATTTCATAAATACAGAATAATCTATGTATGAAATAATTGTTTTGATAATTAATGAATGTTGTTTTAATACAAGTATGTCCTATGTAATATTTGGGACATACTTACACTTAAAAAGTATTGTTTTTATCTGAATTCAAAAAATAAAAATAAAAATACAACATTCTGTGAAACATTAGGGGACAAACAATATGGTTCCCACACCTTATACAAAGTAAAAGTGTTTGGTGAACATTTTCAATTAACCTGGAAACAAGTAAAAGAAAACCCCATTACATACTTTCTTATTGTGATGTGGCATGCTCACCCTGTCCTCCAGTTTCACATTAGTCTTAGTTCTGTTCCTCAGCTGATGGCATCTCTGAGATCAGTCTTCCAAGGCAGTGGAAATGGCCATTTCATCACATATGAGGCATTTCCATCCCTACCCTCCACCCACAATACCGCCTCCAGGGCTATTATTTGCAACGGGTGCTGGTACAAGTGCCAAAAGGTGGAAACAACCTAATGTCCATCTACAGATGAATGGATACAGAAAATGTGGTGTATGTATACAATCTTTGTGATGGTTAATTTTGTGTCAACTTGACTGGGCTAAAGGATGACAGAATAGCTTGTAAAACTATTTCTGGCAGTGTCTGTGATAGTGTTTCTGGAAGAGATTAGCATTTGAATCAACAGACTGAGTAAAAACATCCACACTCACCAGTGCTGGTGGGTGATGAGGGAGCATGAGGCAGGCTGAGCACAAGCTAGCACCACCGCCCACCCCAGGTGGGATCTGTGTGATATTGCTCAGGCACTCCTGGCTACCCAAGAACAAAGGAAAGGGGGTTAAGTGCTTGCCTTGGTAATGTGAGAAACTAAGGCAAATGAAAAATTAAATTCCCTTACTTTCTACGCCCATTGTGAGTGACCTTCCTCTAGGAGCTCAGCTGCCTGGATGATGATACTTTGCTAGGGGCTAAAGACAACCTTAGCTTAACATTATCCCAACCTTGAGAATCCTGAGGGTCTACTTTATCAAAACTGCCCCAAGATATATGCTGGCAGTCATACTCTAAGCTTATTAAATGGTAATGAATGACATTTCCCTATCAACAGCTAGTCCCTCAAGGTCCTGGAAACTTGCTTCCAAAATACCTTAGAGTCTTACTCTATCCCTGAGCCCCTCCCAACCTGAGGGTATATAACTTACCTGTCAGGACCCCAGTGCAAGCTCTTCCTGTCCATGGGTCCTGTCCCCATACTTTAATAAAATCACCTTTTTGCACCAAAGATGTCTTCAATAATTCTTTCTTGGCTATCAGCACTGGACCCCATGAAGCCCCCCCACCCATCACCCCAGAACTTCATCAGTGGACATCACACAATCGATTGAGGGCCTGAATAGAACAAAGAAGCAAAAGAAGGATGAATTCTCTCTGTTCTTGGGATAGGATATTCATCTTTTCCTGCCCTCAGACATTAGAGCTCCTGGTTCTTGGGTTTTTGGACTTGGACTGAATTACACCACCAGTTTACCTTGTTCTTCAGCTGCAGACAGCAGTTTGTGGGATTCTCAGCCTCCATAACTGCATGAGCTAACTCCTATAATAGATCTCCTTTTAAATATATCTATATGTATCCCACTGACTCTCTTTCCCTGGAAAACCCTAACAAATAGAAGGGAATATTTTTCAGCATTGAAAAGGAAGGAAATTCTGACAACTGTTACATACAACATGGATGAACCTTGAAGACATTATGTTAAGTGAACTTAGTCACAAAAGGGCAAAATGTGTATGATTCTAATGAGGACCGTCACGCAAGCTGGGGCAAAGCACAAGCTAGCACACCTGATGTGGGAAACAAAGGCAAAGGGAAATGGCAGATAAGATTAAATTGCCTTATAACCTTTAGCTCATTGGCAAATACTTGAGGCTGGCAGAGTAAAATGTTTCTCCAGGAACTCCCTACTGTCTTAATACTAATGCTTTGCTAGAGGGAAAAACAACCTTACCTTGACAATAGCTAGGTCTCCAGCATCCTGTGAATCATCTTTAATGTATGAAAATCTCATTGGAAACTTCCCTTGGACTTTACCTCCTCCAACTCCATAGTATGTAACCAATCTCTCCTCATGGTCCCAGGGCAGCTCTTTCTGCCCATAGGTCCTATCCTCCTGCCTTAATAAAATCACCTTTTTGCCCAAAAGACATCTTCAAGAATTCTTTCTTGGCCGCCAGGTCCGGACCCCACTAATCCCACTCTCATCCTTAAACCTCATTGTACCCACACCCCTCAAGATGGGATATGTGTGATATCCCTCAGGCACTCCTGGCTTCCCAAAAACAAAGGAAAGGAAACAAATTGTTAATTGATAGACATCTCAGTCATACAAGACATGAGTCTCCATCAGTTTATAAATACCTTAGTAAATTACAGGAAAAAGGCAATCTTATCAATAGCCTAAACTCCAGAAACCTGTAGATTCAATTTCCTGGAGCCCCAACATCACCCTTACCTCCATAGTGATATGGGGAACAAAGGCAAGAAGAAAATGGCTGGTAAAATTAAATTTCCTTATAACCTTCAGCCCACTGGCAAATACTTGAGGCAAATATAGAGTATAACATCTCTCCAGGAACTCCATACTGTCTTAATGTTAATGCTTTGCTAGAGGGAAGAACTACCTTAGCTTGACAATAGCTAGGCCCCCAGTATCCAGTGAATCTTCTTTAGCATATGAAAATCTCATTGGAAACTTCAGATTTGCCTTTACTTCCCCAAGTCCATAGTATATGTCCAGTGGTTCTTCACAACTCAAGCACAACTCTTTCTACCCACAGATCCCGTCACTGTGCTTTAATAAAATCACCTTTTTGCACCAAAGACATCTTCAGGAGTTCTTTCTTGACTGTCAGCTCCAAACCCCCCCCCCACTCCAAAACCTCATCAATTCCACTTATATGAAGTCCCTAGAGTAATTAAATTCATAAAGACAGAAAGTAGAATGGAGGCTGCAAGGGGCTAGGGGAGGTGAAATGGGGAGGTTAGTATTTAATGGGTACGGTTTCTGTTTGGAATGATGAAAGAGTTCGGAAGATAGATAGTGGTGATGGTTGCACAATAATGTAAATGTACTTAATGCTACCGAACTTTGCACTTAAAAATAAATAAAATGGTAAAATTTGTTATATGTATTTTACCACAGATACATATGTTATGCCCAGAATTCGTGATCCCCAAAGACGACCAGGGAGCTGAGTCCGATGCAAAAGCAAAAGAGCCTTTATTTGAGCTAGTTCGAGTTCAATCCCTTACCTGCAGCGACGCAGCGGTGAGATACTGGGGAGAGAGAGCGAGTTTCAAAAGGACAAAGGTTTTATTGGGGCCTAGGGGCAGTTGGTGAGGTAATGGCTGTGGCCTCAGCCGATTGGCTGGGGAAGGGTCTGAGTCCTGTTAGGCAGGTGAGCGGGAGGTTACTCAAGGGGAGGAGTCGTGGTCAAGGTGAAGGACACAGAACAAGATGGAGTTGGTTGTCATAGGCCCGCCTTTTCATTCCCCCCTTGTCATGTAGCTTCCAGACCCAATCATGGGACCGGCTGCGTTTATGGTGACAAGGGGAACAGAGTTTGGAGGTTTACGCAAAGTTCTGGGAACCAAGTGTCCCTGGGGTGGCTCTGGAAGGTCTGATTAAGTATTGTCCCCAAGCTGGTGTCTATGATCTACCAGGTGATATTTTGGGGGTGTGGGGACTCTCGGCAGCATGAGCAATGACATGCAGAGTTAACAGAGTTACCAATATTAGGTGGGTGAGCTTGAGCAGGTTGTGTTGGTCCTGATTGACGGCCCATCGCATGACGAAGTCCTACCGGATCATGGAGGGGTCCGCTGGCCGAACATGAGTGTGATGGACCCAGGTCGCGATGCCATCTACTTTGAGAGCAGTGGGGGCTGTCAGCACCACGATGTAGGGTCCCTTCCAGTGCAGCTTGAGGGTCTCTCAGTGGTGCCTCTTGACGTAGACCCAGTCTCCCAGCCTGTACTGATGAGGTGTTGGGGTCGGGCCAGCCTCGTAGATGGCACGGAGGCACAGCCAATTGTCCTCGTGCGCCCTCTGGAACCCTCTCAAGGAAAGAAAAAGTTCTTGATCTTTAAACTAAAGGTTGGGAATAATAGGGGGTGGCCTGCTAAACATGATCTCGTAGGGAGTAAAACCCAGAGAGTAAGGAGTGTTCCTAACCCGGTAAAGGGCATATGGTAGGAGAGTCACCCAGTCCCTGCCAGTCTCCATGGTTAATTTGGTAAGGGTCTCTTTTAGGGTTCTATTCATTCTTTCTACCTGTCCTGAGCTCTGGGGCCTGTAAACACAATGTAATTTCCAGTTTGCCCCCACTGCCTTGGCTACTGCCTGCGTTACCTTCGAGATAAAAGCTGGTCCATTGTCTGATCCTATCGTGGCAGGAAAACCATACCTGGGTAAGATATCTTCTAGTAGCTTCTTAGCCACCGTCTGAGCTGTTTCATGCTTGGTTGGGTATGCCTCCACCCAGCCAGAGAAGGTGTCTGTAAATACTAAAAGATATTTATAACCATAATTTCCTGGTTTGACTTCAGTGAAGTTGAACTCCCATTGGGCTCCCAGTCTGGTGCCTCTGAGCCTGGTTCCTTTTTTATTTGATGTGGCTCTCGCATTGGTGAGTTGGCAGGTCTTGCAGGCAGATACGACTTGCTCTATTTTGGTGTCCTGTTGGTGAATCTTGATTCTGGCATGTCGGATTAAGTCTTTTAATTTTCAGGCCCCCATGTGAGTAGACCGATACATGTGTTCTAATACTGAGACTCTGAGCCGGTCTGGCAGCACGAGCTCCTTGTTAGGTGTATACCACCATCCATTTATCTCCTGGGCCGTGGGGAGTTTCTTGATCCGCTGTAACTCCTGGGGGTATTTGGGCTGGCCTGGTAAAACTGGGTCTCCTGGGTCTGGTAGTTGTATGGTCATGGTGGGGACTGAAGTAAGGGTTACTGCCTTGGCTTCCTGGTCAGCCTTTTGAGTACCTCTAGCTCTGGGTTATCAGTTTTCTGGTGCCCTTGGCAGTGGATAATGGCTAGCTTGGCAGGAAGCCATAAGGCCATAAGCAGGTCAAGTATCTCCTGTTTATTTTTTATAGTCCGACTTTCTGCCGTCAGTAACCCCCTCTCCTGATAAATTGCCCCATGAATATGAGCTGTGGCAAACGCATAATTGCTGTCTGTGTAGATGTTAAGCCATTTTCCAGCTCCCAGCGTCAGCGCCTTGGTGAGGGCGATGAGCTCTGCTCACTGGGCTGACGTTCTGGAGGGTAGAGCCTCCGCCCATACGGTATCCATTTCGGTGACCACCGCTGCACCTGCATACCTGTGTCTGTCCCGCACAAAGCTGCTGCCATCAGTGAACCAAGTAGCCTCGGCATCGGGGAGGGGCCGGTCAGTCAGGTCCGTCCGGAATCCATGTACTTGCTCCAGGATCCCCACACAGTCATGTAGTGGAGCACCTAGGTCAGGGTCGGGCAGCAGGGTTGCAGGATTGAGGGCCACACTGGGGTGGAACCGCACCCGTGGAGGGTTGAGTAGGAGGCTCTGGTAATGAGTCATACGTGTGTTGCTCATCCATCTATCAGGAGGCTGTTTCAGGACCCCTTCAATGGCGTGTGGGTCGTGATCCAGATCTCCTGTCCTAGGGTCAGTTTGTCTGTGTCCTTGACTAGGAGTGCTGTCGCCACAATAATTCTTAGGCATGGTGGCCAGCTGGCAGCCACTGGGTCTAGTTTCTTGGACAGGTAAGCCACTGGGTGGTTCCAGGGGCCTAAGGCTTGAGTTAGAACCCCTTTTGCTCTTCCCTCATGTTCGTCTACAAAGAGGTGGAAGGGCTTCGTAATGTCTGGCAGGCCCAGGGCTGGGGCACTTAGGAGGGCCTTTTTTAACTGATTAAAGGCAGTTTCTTCTTTTTCAGCCCATTTAAATGTTTTCCCCTCTTTGGTAGCTTCATATAGGGGCCTGGCCATCTCAGCAAAACCTAGAACCCAGAGGCGGCAGTAGCTGGCTGATCCTAAGAATCCCCTTACTTCTCTTCGGGAGGTGGGAGTAGGGATCTTTAGGACAGTTTCTCTTCTGGCATCTGATAACCGCTGCTGTCCGCCCTCCAGGATATATCCCAGGTAACTTACCTTCTCCCTGCATATCTGAGCCTTCTTCGGGGATGCCCGGTACCCTAAGGCCCCCAGGGTAGCCAGCAGGTCCTGGGTCCCTCGCTCACAGTCTTTGGCCTTGTCGGCAGCAATCAGGATGTCATCTACATACTGTAGGAGGGTGAGGCCAGGGTGCTCCTTTCTGTACTCACCCAGGTCCTCGTGTAGTGCCTCGTCGAAGATGGTGGGCAAATTTTTGAATCCCTGAGGTAGCCGTGTCCAGGTGAGTTGCCCACTGTAGCCCTCCTCCGGATCATGCCACTCAAAGGCGAACAAGGGTTGGCTCTGGGGTGCCAGCGGCAGACTGAAGAAGGCGTCCTTTAAATCTAGTACAGTATACCAGACCCCGGAGGGCGCCAAGGAGCTCAAGAGAGTATATGGGTTGGGAACAGTTGGGTGTATGTCCGTGACCCTCTTATTTACTTCCCGGAGGTCTTGTACCCGTTGGTAGTCATTTGTATGAGGCTTTTTGACTGGTAGTAGGGGGGTGTTCCAGGCAGACTGGCAAGGAACTAGTACCCCTATGCTTCATAGTCTCCGGATGTGTGGCTGGATCCCCTTCCGGGCCTCCTGAGACATGGGGTATTGTTTGATCCTTACCGGACTTTCTCCTGGCTTGAGCTCTACCAGGACCAGGGTCCTGTGAGCAGCTAGTCCTATCCCCCCTGTCTCTGCCCAAACCGAGGGCAATTCTTGTAGCCATCTGTCTATATTATTCTCTCTTGGGAGCGCCTCCTGGTGGAGGCGGTATTCATCCTCCAGTTTCATGGTCAGGACCTGAATGGGGTGGTCCTTGCCATCGGTGACCTGAGGCCCCCTTGTCTGAAAGTTATCTAAGCTCCAATCTTGGTCAGTAAGTCTTGTCCTAACAGTGGGTAGGGGCATTCTGGTATTACCATAAAGGAGTGGGATACCCGACCTGTCCCAAATCTACCGTTCTTCGGGTAGTCCATGAATACTGGCTCATACCAGTTGCCCCTTGTACCCAGGACTTCTTGCTGGCTAGTTTTCCTTGTGGGGTGTGGAGGACCGAATGTTGCACTCCGGTGTTGACAAGGAAGTCAACGGGGATCCCCTCCACTTTAAGAGTTACCCTGGGCTCGCGGAGAGGGTCTGAATCCCGACTCCCCTAATCACTCAGTTCATCTAGCTCTAAGACTTTACCCGATCAGTCTTGCTTCCCTTCCTGCCGGCCTTTTTCGGACAATCTTGGGCCCAATGCCCTATCTCCTTGCAGTATGTGCAGGCTTTCTGCAGCCTCTGCTTCCCCCCCACCCCCCTTGGTGGTTCCTTTACCTTTTCTTGCGTCGTCCTCCAGCTGCTGGAGACGGCGGTCTCATTCCTTGGGGAAGTCAGCAGTGGTAGCTAGTAGTATTCTGGCCAGGTCTCAAGTCTGCTTACTGCTGGCAGCTGCCATGGTGCGAGCCTGCTTGTCCTCAGGAGGCTTCCAGTTATTATATACCTTTTCGGCTACCACCAGTAAGTCCTGCAGACTTTTTTCTCCTAGTCTATCTATTTTCTGTAATTTTCTCCTAATGTCTATGGCCAATTGGTTTACAAAGGCTATGGTAACAGCTGCCTTGCTTTCCGGAGCCTCTGGATCCATGGGGATATAGGTACGGAATGCCTCCACGATCCGTTCTAAAAAGGCAGCTGGAGATTCATCTTTTCCCTGTTGTACATTTCCTACCTTGGCCAAATTGGTTGGCTTCCTAGCAGCCATTTGGAGACCACCCATTAGAGTCTGGCGGTAGACCCGGAGCCTCTCCTTACCTTCTGCCATGTTGAAATCCCACTGGGGCCGAGTTAAGGGGAAGGAGGCATCTATCTGAGCCTGGTTGGTGGTGGGATTCCCGTCTGCACCCGGAACTAGTTTTCGGGCCTCATTGAGGATTCTTTCCCTTTCCTCAGTCGTGAA
Source organism: Panthera pardus (assembly GCF_024362965.1). Taxonomy (NCBI): domain Eukaryota; kingdom Metazoa; phylum Chordata; class Mammalia; order Carnivora; family Felidae; genus Panthera; species Panthera pardus. The sequence continues at coordinate 17,479,736 of NW_026526810.1, read as the reverse complement.
CAGAACCTGAAAAAGCTGCTGGCAATCGTCCCATGTGGGCTGATGAGTAAAAAGAACAGAGTCTAATAAATCAGTAAGCCCTGCTGGTTTCTCGGAAAACTTAGGATTCTGAGCTTTCCAATTGTAGAGGTCACTAATGGCGAAAGGCCAATAGTGATGGGGCTGATTCCCCTCCGGGTCTGGGGGTCTGGTGGCTCACAGGGGCAGAATAGTGGAGTCAGTGGCGGAGGCGGATTGCTCCCATGAGCCCTTTGTCTGGTAAAGGGCAGGCTTCCCACTGGAGTGTTTCCACCTCCCGCTCTCGGAACAACATCTGCCTCCCCCGGAAGGGGAGGATGGTGTTCTTCCGGCATCCTAGGGGGGTTATACAGGGAGGAAAAATTAATTCTTCTTCAGTCCCCCCCCCCCCGTAGGACAGGGTAGAGGGGTGCTGAAAGCTAGGTAAGACTTTTCTTGTTTTCCTTCTTCTTTGTCCCCTGCAAAGCAAGAATGGGTTTTGGCTCCAGAGGGAGTGGGGCTAGGAAGGGCTTAAGCCAAGAGGGTGGGTAGAGGGGTAGTCTGAGTCTGTCCCATAACGTCTGTCCATTAAGTCCACAGAACAAAACAGAGAAACACAGAAACAGACAAACGGAAGGCCCTTAGAAAGTCTTCCAACTCCATGGAAGCAAAACTGAAAGCTAGCTTAGACATTTGAGGGGATTCCATGTCCCTCCAAAACCGATGAGGGGATTCCATGTCCCTCCAAAACCGATGAGGGGATTCCACGTCCCTCCAAAAGGGAGGATCGGAATGTCTTCCGAAACTCCCAGCCCGTGGTCCTCCAGTGCGTCCATTTAGACCGCGTCGGGCACTACCAGAATTTCAGAAATGAGCTCACACAGAAAAGACGGAATGAACAGACACTAACCGTGGCCAGTCAAGCTCTCCGGGTCGGGGGTCCCGGGGATCCCGGGCCGAGCCCCCAAATGTTATGCCCAGAATTTGTGATCCCCAAAGGCCACCAGGGAGCTGAGTCCGATGCAAAAGCAAAAGGGTCTTTATTCGAGCTAGCTCGAGCTCAATCCCCTACCTGCACCGATGCAGCAGTGAGATACTGGGGAGAGAGAGCGAGTTTCAAAAGGATAAAGGTTTTATTGGGGCCTAGGGGCAGTTGGTGAGGTAATGGCTGTGGCCTCAGCCGATTGGCTGGGGAAGGGTCTGAGTCCTGTTAGGCAGGTGAGCGGGAGGTTACTCAAGGGGAGGAGTCGTGGTCAAAGGTGAAGGACACAGAACAAGATGGAGTCAGCAGGCGTAGGCCCGCCTTTGCACATAAAAGAAAAAGAAAAAAAGAAATGTGTAAGTCATCAGAGTGGTTACAAACCTTGAAGAATTACCAAGGGAGCATGTGAAAATTTTCTCTCAAAGCCCTCTCAGAGCAGAGAGTTGTCATATTCCACCCTGTGACTGACTGCCTCTATGTCTCCTGCCCATTCCTAAGGTAGGATGTGGGAAACAAAGGCAAGAGGAAATGGTGATAAAATTAAATTTCCTGATAACCTGGAGCCCTTTGACAAATACTTGAGGCAGACAGAGTAAAACATTTCTCCATGAACTCCCTACCTTTTTAATGTTAATGCTTTGCTAGAGGGAAAAACAACCTCAGCTTGACAAAAGTTCGGCCTCCAGTATCCTGTGAGTCTTCTCCAGCATATGAAACTCTCAATGGAAACTTCCCCTGGACTTTACCTCCATCAACTCCCAACTATATAACCAGTCTCTCCTCAGGGACCCATAACTGGGGCAGTTATTCCTGCCCAAGGTCACCTTTTGCACCAAAGACTTCTGAAGAATTCTGTCTTGGCCATCAGCTCCGGACCCCACCCCCACTCCAAAACTCCATCAAGGTATGCATTGCCTTCAAATATCAATCTTTGTAATTACAGGGAAAAACCTGTCATAAGATGGCTTACAGGACTGATAGGGGAATTCCAGTCCCTGCCTGAAGCCTCCCCCTCTGGGTTCTTCTTCCCACCCTGCTTGCCCCTTGCACCAAATTACTACTAATGGGGAATGCGGAAGTAGCAGACTATAAATTGTCCCCTCTGTTGATGCTCTGAGCTCAGACATCTGGAGAATGATCTCCTCTGAGCCCACCAGTGTAAAATAATCCTGCTTGCAAGATCTCCAAGTGCCACTTGGTGCTTCTGCCGGATGATCCAGACCAGTTTCCATAACAATATCTACCTAAGGAATACATGTTTATGGATTAAAAAGCCAGAGTACTAAAAACAGATTTTAACAAGACAGTCCCCAGCACCTTCCTCCTTACTCCAGGGTTGTATTCCAGGAAGGTGACCACTTTGAACATTTTATCTTCTAAATTTCAAGTGAAAATGCTTATACCGCTCTCTGTCAATTTTTTCCTTTAAGCATTATCCACTGGCTGTTTGGTATGAAATGAGTAGTTATCATTTAAACACCTTTTACCTTCTCTTCCCCATTCTTCCGATCTATTGCCATTTTTGTGAAATCACTTTTCATTGTTTACATCCTATTTTTAATAAAGGCCAATATGCTACCCAGCTAATTACACTTATTCTTATATTTGTTTTTAAAAATATTTTCTTGGAATTAATAATTTCTTGTTTTTTTACCTTATCTCATTTGTATAGCTCTGGCCCAAGTCCATCCTGTCCTATCCTACAGGACAGTGAAATGTCTCTGAATGCTATTTCCCACATAGTCAAACACATAGGTGATTTATTAATCCATTGGTGTACTGACCTCAGCTTCTACCAGCTGGGGAGAGTTAATTGTTAAATATTCAGGAATTTTGTAAGCAGAGTGTTAAGTTGTTGAGAGCTTAACATCAGCATAATAGGATATTTTATGTTATAGGAATTGGTAAACATCACGAGTCATAGCTTGTTGTTTGGTTTTGTTTTTCCAAACAGTCTGTTTCCCCTTAGACCACGTTACCAGTTTCATTTTGTTCCCTAGAGGCAAGTCTTCCAGAGCATCTGCAGTTGCAGGCAGCAAGGCTGCCCTCCTTCCTTAGAGGGCATCATGTCCCAGAGGGCTTCCTTTGTCTCCCTCCTGCATTGTTTTCCTTTTGCTGGGTCAAGTGTCTATTTCTTTTTTATTTATTCCATTTGAAATGAAAAGCTAGACAAAACAAGATAAAAGGGGCCAGCCAGATGTCCGAGGCTGGAAACTCCCCTTTCAAACTATTGGCTTTTGTAACCTTGCTTGCTGCCTGCCTCCACCAATGGCCCAGAGAGCACCACTGGTAAGTGCCCCCTCCCCTTTTTGTTTTGTCTTTCAACCCCCTACCATCCCAACCATTAAAGGAGGCTGATGCCCAGGTTCAGTGCTCAGCCTATGGTGGTGACTCTGCTGGGCTGGCACTGGTGCATAAAAAATAGTATTTTCCTGATTCCCCTGAGTGTGTGTGTCTTATCTCTTCCTGGGCGGCAAGTATTTGCTGTAACACATTTGAGGTGGATTCTTCCCACTAGTTTTCCTGCAAAGATGTACAGAAGGTAAATTGTTTAATTCTGCACATGCTTTTATTCTCACTGATAATTGATAGTTTGAACACGAAATTCAAGATTGGAAATATTTTCCCTTGAAATTTTGAAGGCACTGCCCCATTGGTTTCCAGCTTTTGATGTTGCTGTTCAGAAGTTTGAGGCTATCTTTGATAAGATTCTATTGATTCTTCTTTTATTGAAATTCTTCTCTTCCTTTTTCTCACTTCCTTTTAGGTATTTTACTTTGTGCATTTATACTCTGGCTTTCTTCTCTTTTCTCTCCTATTTTCATCTTTGTCTTTCTAAACATATAAATAATTTCTAGGATTTTATTGACTTTACGTATCATACTTTTTATTTCTTTAATTTTTTTTTAATGTTTATTCATTTTTGAGAGACCGGAAGAGAAAGATCATGAGCAGGGGAGGGGCAGAGACAGAGGGAAACATAGCATTGTTGGAGAAATGGACAAAATATGCCAAAGATGGCTGGTGGGGCTAAAACAAACTCTGGTCTTTAGCTTAGAGACCCCTCCTCTGGGTTCTTCTTCCTTTGTTTGCTGTGCGTGCAAAACCCCCACAGATATGAAAACTGATGACTATAAATTACCCTCCCCACTTGCATTCGCTGCTCATATCTTTGGAGAAACAGTCTCCTCTGAGCCCGCTGGTATTAAATAAATCTCTGGTCCACCAAGATCTCCGAGTGCCGTTTGGTTTTTCCACCAGTGTTCCAGCCTGGTTCTGTAACAGCATCTGAAGCAATCTCCAGGCTCCGAGCTGTCAGCACAGAGCCCAACGTGGGGCTCAAACTCACAAACCATGAGATCATGACCTGAGCCAAAGTCGGACACTTAACTAACTGAGCCACCCAGGCACCCCATTCTTTTTATTTCTAAAAGCGCTTTCTTGTTCCTCATTCTTACTTTTTGTGATAGCCTCTTATTTTTTTTCTTAGATGGACTATGTCTTTGAGGATATTATGCTTTTCTCTCTTTGCTTTGAGCTCTAACTTTCATATGAGAGACTTTCTCAAGTGTTTGATGATTCTTTGTACTTATTTAAAAGTAAAGGACTGGACACATAACTGGAGGTAACAAGGTTCCTCTTAAGCTTGGGACTCAATTGTCTGGGGGTGGGGAACCACCAAATTATAGAAGGTATAGGTGATTAGTTAGGGCTGTTAAGTTTCTCTAGAAATGAAGAGCCAGTCTATAGCTTGAGGTGGTGAATATGGATTGGAGCTCTGTGAGGTAACATCTGCCATGGGTACTACCATCCATTTGTTCTATTTTTACACCAGTTCATTGACCCTTCTCACTTTCCCAGAGTCCACAGATTCCTGGATCTATTATTGAGGGATGGAGGGGATGTGCCTTCTGTAGTCATTGCACGCCTCCCAGTCTTCTGAAGTCCCTGGAACCCCAGCCTCTCAATGCCTGCTGGAGACTTAGCTTGTTGCATTTCCCAGTGGCAACTTCCTCTCGCTTCTGGCTTCTGACTTCTCACTTCCTCTGAACATTCATTAACCACTCTGGTCAGCCACTAAATCAGTCCTTTCTCTCCTTGTCCTTATGGCTCTATACATTTTTATTCCTTCACTATAATTTGATTGGGGTTCAGGAGGGAGCTGAGATGTGTTAACTGGTCATCTTTAACTAGAAGTGGATTTAGCCCTTACTTTTCCTGCTCTTTTTGTCTTCCATTACGTCCCTGATAAGTGGGTCCCTATTACTTTGCAACTAAAATATTTTTTTTTCCTGGATTCATGCCCCATCCTGTGTCTAGTACCTTAGTTTTTTCTTTTTATGTTAAATTTCTCTTTATTGACTTCTCTTCTGCCTGTGAATATGCTCTTCCCCTCCCTCCATTTATAAAAATGGTGAATGCTCCTCAACCACTTCTTGCCTCTTTCTCTCTTTTTTATGTGCAAAAAATATTACAGAAATTAATGTAAACAGACTTGCAACACAGGAGGTTTAATAAATTATTGTTTTGCTCAGTTAACTCTAAAGAGCAAGTAGGTGGATTAAAAGAGTTGGTACAGTTTTCCAATATGCCTAATACAATCTCTTAATTTATATATTTTAATGAATGTTCATTCAAATACAAGAATTTAGAAATCCATTACTCATGTAGTGTACTGAAAAAGTGTCTATGATCAACGTGATGGTAGTGCACATTTTATGAGCATGTTATGACCCTAGTGGATTCCCTAAAAAACATTGCAGCAATGTCCAAAAAAGTAAATTTTATTTTTTGACAACTTACTCTCGAATTTTTAATTATTCTGCTTCTTTATAAATCATTCATTATATCATATTTTTTGATTAATTCTTCCTTAATGTGATTTTAAAAAAATAGATGAATGGCATGATTCTTTTGTAAGAGACTCTTAAAAACTGAGAATAAACCGAGGGTTTATGGGGGTGGGAGGGAGGGGAAAGTGGGTGATGGGCATTGAGGAGGGCCCCTGTTGGGATGAGCACTGGGTGTTGTATGGAAACCAATTTGACAATAAATTTCATATTAAAAAAATGAAATGGATCTGGTAACTACCATTACTAAAATGACTTAAAATTTTGTATTTCCAACATGATGTGTAGTAAAATCTTGTCATATAATGTTCAAGCATTTTTCAGATTATGAGTGATGCACCAAGAGGGCTGCTTGGTATTTTTTAAAGAAATAGGAAACAGGAGTGCTTGGGTGGCTCAGTTGGTTATGCATCCGATTCTTGATTTGGGCTCAGGTCATGATCTCAGGGTCATGAGATTGAGTCCTGCATTGGGCTTTGTTCTGAATGTGGAACCTGCTTAAGATTCTTTCTCCCTCTCTTTCTCTTTCTCTCTCTCTGCCCCTCCCCTGCTCATGTTTTCTCTCTCTCTCTTTCTAAAAAAGAATAGAAATAGGAAATAGGAAACAAATTGTGTTCTTGTGGTACAAAGCATAAGAAGCTGGATGGCAAGAGACAGAATATTAATATATCCAAGAAAATATGTATAGTTTGCAAAAAAAATTATCAAGTCATAATGCAAACTTCAAAAAATAAAGCTTGACAAGATACTAGTGTTTGTGGAGACTATGAGGAGTGAGTCAAATGCCATATAGGGATCAAGATTTTTTTTAAACATGAGAAATGCTAATGTGAAGTTTGACTTTAAAATTTTCCCTAGGACAGATAGATGGTTAACCTAAGTCTAAGCTATATCCCTTTCCACTCCTTTACCATAATTCTGAAATATGAGCCCCTCTGAATTACCTTTCTGGTCCTAATAAGGAGACTTCCTCCCCTCTAAGTGTTAGTATCATAAAGGTAGAACCTTGTAACCCAAAACGTGGTGTGTGAACCAGCAGCACCTGGGAGCTTGATATAAATGCAGAATCATAGGCCCTGCCTTAAGCTTACTGAATAACAATATGCATTTGCAAGTGCTCTGTATGCACCATAAAGCAGTATCTCACAATCCAGGAACTTAAACCACAATACCAAATAAACTAAAACCAAAACAAAAAATTACCAACAGCAAAAACAAACAAATAAACACCCAAAACCAAAACCAAAGCACAAGCAAACAAACAAACAAAAACAAAGAAAAAAACTAATGTTCAGATCCCCCCAGAACAATTAATTAAACTACAATTTAATCAGTCTGGGGATGTGTTCCATCCATCTAGGTATTTTAAAGTTATCCCAGGTAATTTTGATGGGCAGAAGTGTTGTGAGTACCTGTTCATGATCTGCTAGGTACAAAACTCTACACTTCCCTCTTAGAGAATGAATTCCTGCACCTGAATCACAGTCCAAGAGTTAGAATCCCCTTACTATACAGATATCTTAGACACTAACTACCTGCTTGAACTTCAAATACTAACTTTCCTAAGGGCTTTCCTTTGCCTTATTTTCTTGTCTTTCAGGACCTAAGTTATTTTGTATCCCTGAAATTAACTGCTGTCCGGAAATATCATCATATATTTCTGGACACTGCCTCTGCCATATATTTTCTCCCACAATCTGTAAACAATGTAAAGGAAGAACTCCAGGCTCTGGCCTTTCCCAGACCCTTCTCATGCCTTTCAGTAACTAGCTCAGACATTTATTCCATGGGCTGGATGATGACCATGTACTTTGTACTTCTCCTCCTCTGTGTTTTTGGTCTTTTATACTGTTATGTTAAATTGTTGCGTATTTTTTATTTATGAATTGCATCACTGTCATTTACTTTACATGTCTTAATCAGTTTATTAATCTGTACAACAAAGGTCTATTCATTACTGGTACTGGTTTGGAATACAAGGCCTAATCATGAAAATTGATAATCCTTCATTGATCATCAAGAATTAACTATTTTATACTAATTTTTTTCATCATGGTAAGTGTACTCTTTAATCTCCACCACCTATTTTAACCATCCTTCCACCCACCTCCCCTCTGGTAACACTTTCTTTCACCATACACAAAAATAAACTTAAAATGGATTAAAGACTTAAATGTGAAACCAGAAACCATAAAAATCCTTGATGAAAACACAAGCAGTAATTTTTCTGACATCAGCTGTAGCACCATTTCTCTAGTTATGTCTCCTGAGGCAAGGCAAATAAAAGAAAAAATAAACTATTGGGACTATATTAAAATAAAAGGCTTCTGAACAACAAAGGAAACTATTGACAAGACTAAAAGGCAACCTATGGAATGGGAGAAGATATTTGCAAATGACATATCCAATAAAGGGTTAGTCTTCAAAATAGATAAAGAACTAATACAACTCAATACCCCAGAACCAAATAATCCAATTAAAAACGGGCAGAAGACACGAATACATTTCTTCAAAGAAGAAATTTCTCAAAAGAAGACATCCAGGTGGCCAACACATACCTTAAAACATGCTTAACATCACTGATCATCAAGGAAATGCAAATCAAAACTAAAATGAGATATCACCTCACACTTGTCAGAAATGGCTAAAATAAAAAAAATACAAGAAACAACAAATGTTGGCAGTGATATGGAGAAAAAAAAAACACTACTGCACTGTTTTTAGACTGAAAACTGGTGCATCCTCTGTGGAAAACAGTATGGAGATTCCTCAAAAAATTAAAAATAGAACTACCCTACAATTCAGTAATCACACTTTTGGATATTTGCCAAATATGAAAACACTAATTCAAATGGATACATGCACACCCTATGTTAATTACAACATTATTTACAAATTATATATATATATATGTGTGTGTGTGTGTATGTGTGTGTATACATATATATGTGTGTGTATATATACATATGTGTATATATATATGTATATACATATATATATAATGGAATAATATTCAGCCATGAAAAAGAATTAAATACTACCATTTGCAACATGGATAGAGCTAGAGAGTATAATGCTAAGTGAAATAAGTCAGTCAGAGAAAGACAAATACCATATGATCTCTTTGTATGTGGATTTTAAGAAATAAATGAGCAAAGGAAAAAAGAGAGAGAGAGAGAGAAACAAACCAAGGAACAAACTCCTAACTATAGAGAACAAAGTGATGCTTACCTCTTTCTCTTCATTACATTAAATTGCTAAAATTTAATTTCTAAAATTTTCCCATGAGATACTAAGTTTGCAAAGACGAATACAACACATCCCCTATTCATGGCCCAGCACAGGAACCAGACATAAAGAAATAGTTCCAGAGCAGTGTAAAAGTGCCTGGTGCAGATGATGCATGCAAGTCCCCAGAAGAAACTAGCTGAGGGAAAGGGGATGGTGGGAGTGTCCTGGAGAGAAGAACATTGAAGAAAATTTTAGAGAGACTTTATCCCTGAGCTGATTTTGAAGAATAAGGAAACAAGGGAATTTCTGAGGAGAGAAAAGAACATGTACAAAGTTCTTTGAGGAATCTTCAAACTTTGGCAATGTCTTACCTCATCTCCAGACTGAAATTGCTCTCATAAGTATACTAAACAATTCTTAACTGTCCAAATGGACGTCTCCTTTTCAGGTTCATCTTACCTGCCTCCTCAGAATTTGCCAGGGTTGACTGAACCCTATTTCTTAGAAGCCTTGTTCCGCTCAGCATCCTGTCAAGTCCCTGCCCCTGATCTTCCACTGTGTCTCCCCCTCTCTTCCATCTTCCTTCCTGAGTTTTCTCTCATCCTGTTCCCTCTTGCTGGGGCTTCTCATCTACTGACAACACTTTGGCATCCTTCTAAAGTAGGTAACTCTCATTCTGTTGCTTGATCTGGACATGATGTCAGAAGAGGTATGATATCCCTGATGCTGCCAGACATTTTAAACCCAAAATGTACCAGATTGTGCTAATCTCCTCCAAAACCTGCTCATCTCTGCTCTACTGTTGATCTAAGTCATGAAATCAACCACTTCAATTCCCACCTTAAACTCCACACTATCCTGGAGTCCTCTCTCTCTCTCAACGCACAGGCAAGTCTTTCACCAAATTCCATTACTTTTACCTTAGAGATATTTCTCAAATTCATATTACTTCTCCACTTCTTCTTAGCCCCACAATTAATACAGTAGCTTCTTACTCTGTCTGCTGTCACCAAGACCTTCTCCACATCACCACCAGAATTATCTTTCTGAAACCCAAAATACCTCATGTCTTTTTCCGACTCAAAAGAAGCATTCTGTAGCTCAGAGTCCAAACTTTTTATTGTGGCCAACAAGGCTCTTCATAATTTCACCTTCATCAGTTTTGAGTCCCCCTTGCTACATAAAACATATATAAAGTGTCAGTAAACTTCAGGGTTTCTCCTCCTGACTATATGGTGGCACTGCATAACCCCACTCCTTTGAAGATAGGTATGACTATGTGACTGCTTTGGACAATGAAATGTGAGTGAAAGGGACATGAGTCACTCATGCAAAGAAGTCCTTTAAGAGCAGTATGTGAGGCATCATGTTCTTCTCCTTAAGGATGGTGACCACAATGCTAGAGACTGAGGTGTCATCCTGAGACCATGAGGGACACATCATGCAGCAGAACCTTCTGTCAGTAAAAATGAACATTAACATGAGTGATAATAAACCTTGTTTTGTAATGCCTGAAGTTCCAAAACCTCCCACAAAAGACCACCAGAGTCGTAAGTCAAAGCCAAGCGGCAAGGGTCGTTTATTGCAGGTTCGAACCTGGTCCTCTGCGCACTCGTCGCCGGTGACACAAGAGGCCATGATTAGGGTTGGTATAGCGTTTTTATAGACAGAGACAAATAGCACAGGGGAGGTTTTTACTTGTGGCGGGAGGAAGAAAGGGGGAAGGGGGTAGGTGAGGAATGTGCTAAGCAAGCAGGTTTACAGAAGCGAGAAATGCCGGTTAGTTTGTATACAATCACTCATTCCATTACATATCAGACTACATTTAGGAAGTTTTACAGCCCATTCTACAGCAGGTTACAATCAGGAAAGGTCTCACAATGCTCATAGCAAACAGCAAGCAAAACAGACTTCTCAGCAATTGTATTTCTTACCAAAGATCCATAATAAGCAGAAAAGAGAACCTAGCTTTAAACTAAGGCAGGGCTGTCATTTGGATTCAAAGCTGTTCCTTTCAGTTTTTAGCCCTTGAAATCTTAGCATTGTTTGTTACTTGGCATAGCCTAACCTGTCTGACAGATAATGTCAAAGACACACTGGAGCTGAAAAGAAATTAAAGGGGTAAAAACAGATTTTACTAAGGAATTATTGCAATAGGGGAAATGAGACCTCAGTATAGAACCATACTCACTTCGGAATACAGCATGGGCAAGTGGGCATCTATAGCCAAGCAGCCTGGTGGGGTCATTATGTAGGAGTTTCTAAGAGGAAATAACAGCAGGGGTAAAAAGAGACTCTTGCCAGACTGACCTCACAGGATCCTTGTTGAAGGCAGGCCAGAGTGATCAGACATCACCTGGGGGATGGCAGGGGTGAGGAATTTGGTCACATATTGAGGGTGATCAGATGTCAGAAGTTGTTGGCAGAAGATTCCAGCTAAACTAACTTAGCTCAGTTCATACTAAAATTGGGCTCTTACAGACATGCCCAAGGATGGAAACTTGTTGAAAAAGAGCTCAGAGTTTCCTGACTAGAGTTTGGTTCAGGAAAGTATCTTTGTCAACGAATCATTCATGTCTCTCAGTCTCAGTTCATGTGTCTGGAAGGCATGTTAGTCTCATCCTCTTCCCATTTTTCAAAGTGCCTCTCATCCTTTACATGTCGTCTCCCTTTGAGGTTCCACAACTCCCTTTGAGGGACAGTTGTGCCCTTCCTCATGCTCCCACAATTCCTTGTGCACACCTAATATGGTACTTTTCATTTTGTATTGTATCACATTCAATTGTATGAAATATTTCCTGAGTGTGACCTCTTCTCAGATGTAACTTCCCCAAGATCAGTGTCTTTAGACCATCAGCACACAAAGAACTTGCCAAGTGCAAAAGGATTCCCTCACAAGCACCATCTTGAATCATCTTCTCAAAGTTTTTTATTCCATCCAATTTTGCTGACCGACTTCTGAAGCCTTCTTAAATTACTTCCAGAAATCAGCAATCTAAGACTCCACTAAATGGATTGTTTCTACTTTTAAACAAATTAAACATATAAAGATCTGGATTTATATAATGGATCTATTGGGAGGAGAAAACATGATGAACATACAATTATTTTCTTCACCATAAGCTCATTCTAAAAACTTTCAAAGCTATTGTGATATACCAACCTGACAGCTCTAAGAGGTAATGAAATATATTTTATTCCTTTTTGTTTCCCAGAAGCTAGAAAGGTGCCCAAGATAGAGTAGTTGACATTCATGGGCCATAGAGAATTCAGTTGACATTCTCTGAATTGAATTTAATGACTAGGAAAATAAATGCCTATGAAGTAAATATAAGTCATTTTTCCTTTATCATACTAACTGTTCTGTCTTGTACAAAGTATTTTTCACTCTTTAGCTTTGGAACCAAATCCAGGTACAGCACTATTTATTTGTTTTACAAAAATGATATGCTGAATGCCTCTGGAAGCTACAATTAAAGAAGAAAGACAAAGGAGGCAGAAGAACAAGAGGAGGAGGAGAGGGGAAGAAGGTAGATGAGAGTGAGTGAGAGGAGGAAGGAAGAGGGAGGTAGAGAATGAGCCAGGAGAAGAGGGGAGAGAGAGAAAGAGAGAGAGAGAGAGAGAGAGAGAGAGAGAGAGAGAGAGGAAGGAAGAAGAAGAAGAAGAAGAAGAAGAAGAAGAAGAAGGAGGAGGAGATGTTGACAAAGACGACAGAGTAGAAAACGGAGGGAAAACTCTGCAAAAACAAAAACAAACAACAAAAACACTGCCCAGTACTAACAAAAGCTGTATTGCCTTGAGCTCTGTGGGGTATTTTATCTGGTTATCCACAACCCTACACCAGCCCTTGAAGGTGAGGACTCCCCCTCCACAGTGTAGTGAAGAAGGGGATAGGAGGCAGTATCTAGTCAGCTGAGGCTCAGAGTGGGAGCAAGGGCAGCCTGACTTTAGAGCTTGCACTCCATCCGCTCTAATACTTCCTCTGCTTCTGGCAGCTGAGTTGTAATTCCTGGGTTCTGGCTTCTAACTGGAAGTCTAGTTCTCAGTTGGAGAAGTCACTAGGAAGTTTCACCTAGAGTGAAAACTAGCTCACCCCCCTGGCTTCGTTCTGACCACCCCCCTGGCTTGGTTCTGAGGTTAGTGGAATGCTTTTTATTATTATTATTATTTTTTTAACATTTTATTTATTTGTGTGTGTGTGTGTGTGTGTGTGTGAGAGAGAGAGAGAGAGAGACGGACAGACAGACAGACAGAATATGAGTGGGGAGGGGCAGAGAGAGAGGGAGACAAAATCCACGAAGCAGGCTCCAGGTTCTGAACTGTCAGCATGGAGCCTGACGCAAGGCTCAAACCCATGAAGCATGAGATCATGACTTGAGCCGAAGTCAGACGCTTAACCAACTGAGCCACCGAGGTGCCCCAGTGGAATGCTCTTTTTAAACTTCCTTGCCTGTGTCTGCTCTTCCTAGGCAAACTGCTGAGGGTCTTGCCCCCTTGTCTCCCTGCTGGTCCTGGAGCAGAGATGCAAGTCCTGTTGCTGTCCATGGAATCAGGGAGGAGCTAAATTGTCACCTCCAACTTTTATTTTACTAAGATATAATTTTCATACAATGAAATACACAGATTTTAAATGCTTCATTCATTTTTTAAATATATATCATTTATATATTTATATATTATGTATATTTTTTAAAACCATGTAACCAGTCTAATCAAGACAGAACATATCCAGCAACACAAAAGGTCCTGGCTTGTCCATTTCAATTCCACTCTCCACCCCTATTATTGATCTGATTTCTGTCACTGTAGATTAGTTTCATCTGTTCTTGAACTCTGGAATTATATTTACTATTTGATGTCTGGCTTCTTCTCATCCTTGTTAATGTGTATCAGTAATTATTTTTTTAATGTTTATTTATTTTCTTGAGAGAGAGAAAGAGAGATAGAGAGAGCGCAAATGATCAGGGGAGAGGCAGGGAGAGAATCCCAAACAGGCTCTGCACTGTCAGCACCAAACCTGACATGGAGCTTGAACTCATGAACCGTGAGATCATGACCTGAGTGGAAATCAAGAGTCAGGAGCTCAACCAACTGAGCCACACATGCGCCCCTGTATCAGTAATTCTATTTTTATTGCTGATTTGTATTCCATTACATCACTGTGTCACAATGTGTTTATTGATTTTCTCCCACTGATGAATATTTAAGATTTTTGCAGTTTGTGGCCATTACAGAATAACATTGCTGTAAATATTTATTTACAACTGTAACTGCGAATGTATATTTTTTACTTCTTTTGAATCAATACCTGGAAGTGAAACTGCTGAGTCATAGGTAGGTGTATATTTAACTTTTTAATAAAGCGTGGAACTGTTTTTCAAAGTGGTTGCACCATTTCACACACCTACCAGAAGAATCTGTTTTCAGAATGCTCCAAATCCTTGTTATCTTTGAAAGATCTCAGTCTTTTTAATTTTAGCTATTCTAGTGAGTGTGAAGTAGTACTTCATTGAGGTTTAATTGACATATTATAGATAAAGTGATATTGACTACTTATTTTTATATTCACTGGTCATTTGTTTAGTCTCTTTTGTATACTGTTGATTCAAGTTTTTCCATTTGCAAAAAGAGAAATTAGGTTTTTTTGTCTATTATTGAGTTGTAGTAGTTATATATTCTGGATATAAGTGCTTTGTCAAATATGTGTATTTTAAATATTTTATCTCAGTTTGTGTCTTTTCATTTTTTTTACCTTTTGTGTAAGGTGTAAGGTAGAGATGTTACCCCAGGGAATGGAGTGGGCATGGGTGAAATTATCAATGCTTCAGCACAGTTAAATTCCTGGAAATTCTCATGTTAGAATTAAGTGCCATTTAACTCATTTTTCCTGGTTTACTAAACTCAGTTGGCACTTGTTGTCTCAGAATCTTAGATAATGTTTATATTCATGACATACTGGTATTCCAGAAAGACAGAAATCATTTGGCACCCACATTTCCCACACAGTCATTGACTTAACACAAAGAGTATTAGAATTGTATACACCAGTGCTTTGATTTTACAGAGGAAAGACTGAAGTTTAAAGAGATTAAGTGTCTTGCCTGTAGTCACAAGACGTTGCAAATAGCAGAATCAGGTCTAGAAACAAAAATTTAGACTCCTAGTATACCTTTTCTTTTCTTTTTTTTATTTATTTACTTTGAACGAGAGACAGAGAACACAGGAGATGCATAGAGGAAGAGAGAGACTCCCAAGCAGGCTCCACACTGTCAGTGCAAAGCCTGACTTGGGGCTCAATCTTACAAACCATGATATCATGACCTGAGCCACAATCAAGAGTTGGATGCTTAACTGAGCCACTTAGGTGCCCCACTTTTTTTTTTAAAGAGGGGTGGAAAAACATGAAAACAGAGAGAGACAGACAAAAAATATCTCATAAAGCAATCCCTATCAAAGTAACACAAGGAGTGCTGTTTCAAAGGAACACATGCACCCCAATATCAGCACTATTGACAACACCCAAAGTATGGAAAAATCCCAAATGTCCATTGGCAGATGAATGGATAGAGAAGATGTGTTATATATATATATATATATATATATATATATATATACACACACAATGGAGTATTACTCGGCAATCAAAAAGAATGAAATCTTGCCATTTGCAACAAGGTGGATGGAACTAGAGTGTATTATGCTAAGCAAAATAAGTCAGTCAGAGAAAGACAGGTATCACATGACTTCACTCATATGTGGAATTTAAGATACAAAACATATGAACATAAGGGAAAGGAAGCAAAAAAAAAAAAATAAAAACAAGGAGGGGGACAAAAAATAAGAGACTCTTAAATACAGAGAACAAACTGAGGGTTGCTGGAGGGGCTGTGGGTGGGAGGGTGGGCTAAATGTGTAAGGGGAAATTAAGGAAGACTTTTTTTTTTTTTTTTTTGGAATGAGCACTGGGTGTTATACATAGGGGATGAATCACTGGAATCTATTCTTAAAATCATTATTGCACTATATGCTAACTAATTTGGATGTAAATTAAAGACAGATGATAGATAGATGATAGATAGATTAGATAGATAAATTAAGTTAAATTAAAGATAGATATATAGATAGATAATAAATAAATATTTAAGGAAAAGAAATCAATTCAATAACCCCCGCCCCCAAAAAATAACACCAGCATTCTTCACAGAGCTAAAACACACAATCCTAAAATTTTTATGGAACTAGTTAAGACCCCAAATAACTAAAGCAATCCTGAAAAAGAAAACCAAAGCTGGATGCAACACAATTCCAGACTTAAAGTCGTATTACAAACTGTAATCATCAAGACAGTATGGTACTGGCACAAGAATGGACACATAGATCAATGAAACAGAATAAAGAACCCAGAAATGGACCCACAAATGTATAGCCAACCAATCTTTGACAAAGCAGGAAAGACTATCCAATGGAAAAAAGACAGTCTGTTCAGCAAATGGTGCTGGGAAAGCTGGACAGCAATATGCATAAGAATGATTCTGAACCACTTTCTTACACCATACACAAAAATAAACTCAAAATGTACAAAAGACCTAAATGTGTGACAGGAAACCATCAAAATCCTAGAGAAGAAAACAGGCAACAATCTCTTTGACCTCTACCACAGCAACTTCTTACTTGATATGTCTCCAGAGGTAAGGGAAACAAAAGCAAAAATGAACTACTGGGACTTCATCAAGATAAAAACCTTCTGCACAGTGAAGGAAACAATCAGAAAAACTAAAAGGCAACCAACAGAATGAGAGAAGGTATTTGCAAATGACATCAGATAAAGAGTTCATGTCCAAAATCTATAAAGAACTTATCAAACTCAACACCCAAAAAAACAAATAATCCATTTAAGAAATGGGCAAAAGACATGAATAGACACTTTTCCAAAGAAGACATCCAGATGGCTAACAAACAAATGAAAAAAATTCTCAACATCATTCATCATCAGGGAAATACAGACCAAAACCACAATGAGATACCACCTCACACCTGCCAGAATGGCTAAAATTAACAACCTAGGCAACGACAGATGTTGGCAAGGATGTGAAGAAAGAGGAACTCTTTTACATTGCTGGTGGGAATGCAAACTGGTGCAGCCACTCCAGAAAACAGTATGGATGTTTCTCAAAAAAATAAAAAAAGAACTACTCTATGGCCCAGCAATTGCATTACTAGGTATTTATCCAAAGGATACAAAAATGCTGATTCAAAGGTGCACATGCACCCCGATGTTTATAACAACACTATCAACAATAGCTAAAGTATGGAAAGAGCCCAAATGTCCATCGACTTATTAATGGGTAAAGAAGATGTGACATATATACACAATGGGATATTACTCAGCGATCAAAAAGAATTAAATCTTGCCATTTGCAACAAGGTGGATGGAACTAGAGGGTATTATGCTAAGTGAAATAAGTCAGTCAGAGAAAGACAAGTATCATATGATTTCACTCACATGTGGAATTTAAGATAAAAAACTGATGAGCACAAGGGAAGGGAAGCAAAAATAATATAAAAACAGAGAGGGAGGCAAACCAGAAGAGCCTTTTTTTAATGTTTATTTATTTTTGAGAGAGAGAGAGAGAGAGAGAGAGAGAGAGAGAGAGAGAGAGAGAGGATGTGCAGTGGAGGGCCAGAGAGAGAGGGAGACACAGAGTCCAAAGCAGACTCCAGGCTCTGAGCTGTCAGCACAGAGCCCAATGCAGGGCTTGAACTCACGAACTGTGAGATCATGACCTGAGCTGAAGTCAGACACTTAACCGACTGAGCTACCCAGGTTCCCCTGGAGACTCTTAAATACAGAGAGCAAACAGGGCTGCTGGAAGGGTATTGTTTGCGGGGAGGTGGAGGTGGGAAGGGCTAAAGGGTGAGGAGCATTAAGGAGGACACTTGTTGGGATGAGCACTGGATATTGTATGTAAGTGATGAGTCACTAAATTCTATTCCTGAAATTATTGTTACACTATATGTTAACCAACTTGGATTTAAATGTGAAGGAAGGAAGGAAGGAAGGAGAAAGAAAGAAAGAAAGAAAGAAAGAAAGAAAGAAAGAAAGAAAGAAGAAAGAAAAATCCCATAAAGCTACACCATATATGGTAAATGGCTGGAACACTGGTGGGTCAAAAAAATCTGGAAAAGTATATGTAAAATGAAGTTACCTGAAATTCTCCCTCAGGACACTGACCCCATCTGACTGCAGAAATCCACTGGGAAAGTCTGAGCAGTCTTATTTCTTAGCCTCTGAAACAAATTTATATTTATATTCCGAGGGCTTGCAACATTTGTCACCTGTAATACTTCTCTAAACTGTACATACCATAACCTTGCATTGCCAATGACTCCACAGAGCCCTACTCAAGAGCAATCTTGGACATTTCAGAGGCATATTATGAGGGAATCTACCCTCTGAAAGGTTGAATAGTGTCAATGAGGAGCTGTTCTTCAAGAGCTGGCTTTATTTTGGAGTCCACCTGTGGCCAGATCTACTTCCTGAGAATGCTAGGCATGAATTAGAAAAGCATGCATTGATGCCAGGTGCATTGCCACTGACATGGACAACAATGACCTCGAGCCTGGGTATATAGCCTTTGGGTATATAGACATGCTGAATGTTGACACTTCAGTCCTTATAAAACAAAATCACACGGGAAGACTTGATGGCAGAGCACAGAATGCAGGGCTTAAGTGATCTCCTCTCAAAGTTTTGAATCCTTGAGCTCATTCATCACTATCCCCTGGTATACCAACATGCCAAGCTTTAGCAACTTCTTAGGCAGTTTTCAGACTGCTTCAGCAGGCCTAGGGTTCCTTCTCACCTGGGGATCAGCAACAACATGCACAGTGTTAGGTGTGCCTGCAGGCAGGAGCCTTCTTCACACCTTGCATGCTGAGTCTGGGCGGTGGGACCAAAGCAGCTCTTATGAGTGACTTCTTTTAGGGGATATGGTACTCTCTGGCTCCTTAGGACATCACCCAGGTCAAAGGCCAGGGTGTGTGAACTGAGGTACCCCCGCTGCTGCTGCTGCTACTGGCAACTGAGCAGAAATAAATGCTCACCTTCAAGGTAAGTGGCACCCTAAGTAATTTGACTTACACATACAAAAGGGTGTTATGGCACATATATGATATCTATGGTATCTGTGAGATATATATTATACACATGCTATAGTTTGAAATGTTGAAATCCCAACCTCCTCTGTGATATTGAGAGGTAGGGCCTTTGGAAAATGATTAGATCACAAGGGTGGAGTCCTCATGAATGGAGTTAGTGTTCTTATAAAAGAGACTTCACAGAGCTCCCTAGCCTCTTCTACCATGTGAGGAACACAGTAAAAAGTTGGTAGTCTGCAGGTGAAAGAAGGTTTTCTCCAGAACCCGAGCATCCTGATCTTGGACTTCAAGCTTCCAGAACTATGAGAAGTAAATTTCTGTTGTTTATATACCACCAAGTCTGTGGTATTTTGTTATAAAATCTCAGATGGACTAAGACAATACATATATCATCATATATACAGTTTTAAAAAAATAATGATGAAATAAATGGCTGTGTCTCCAAACTTCATGCTTATGACAGAAAACATCACTGATACTATTGACCCCTGCACCAAGTGTCCTCCTTTGACTACCTCCTTCCCCTTCCCCCACAACAAGCACTCTGAAATTTGCTGCTTATTCCCTTGGCTTTCTTGGTAGGCATGCCTGACATGTGCATATTCCCAGATAATGTAATGTTCAGATTTGTCCATTTTTGAACTCTTTATAAACCAGATCTCATCGTGCATCCTCTGCAGCCAGTTCTTTCCACCTGATCTTGTTGGTGAGATTCGTCTGGGCTAATGCCTTAAAGACATGGTTTGTTAATTTTCTCTGATATACAGTGTCCCTTATATGAATGCATCTCATTGCATCTACCCATTCTACTGTTATTGGATTTTGGGGTCTTGGCAGTTGGGGATTGTGGGTAGCAGTGCTGCTGTGAGCATTCTAGTACCTATCCTGGGTCATATGCACAGGCATTTCTCAAAGGCATATAAAGGGTTAGCATTTGCAAGGTAGCAGTGTATGTGTGTTTTTAACTTTTCTAGTTGTTATGGACTGAATTGTGCCTCCCAATCCATATTTTGAAGCCCTAATCCCCAGTGGAATGGTATTTGGAGGGGGGGCTTTGGAAATCATTAGGTAGAGCCCTCATGAGTGGGATTAGCACCCTCAAAGGGTGAGACACCAAAGAGCTTGCTCTTTGTCTTCTCCACCACCCCATTGTCATGTGAGGACAGACAAGAAGACAGCCCTCTGCAATTTAGGAAGAGAGTCCTCACCAGGAACCTACCATACTGGCACCTTGATGTTGGACTTGCAGTCCCCAAAGCTGCAAGAAAATAAATATTTATCATTTAAACTACCCAAGGTATGCTATTTTGTTATGATAGCCAGAGCAGAGTAAGACACTGGGTCATACCATATTGTCTTCCAACTTACATTAGAAGAATACTTAATGTTAAAAAAAAGTTTTTTAAATAGCTATTTTAGTAGAGTCCCCATGTCCCATCTTGATTGGCAATTGCTCTGGTCTGGAGGTGTCTTTCCTCTCTTATTTGATCCTCTCTGTTGCTGCCCCTCTCAACAGTCAGGCCTCTTTATTTTTGTTTTCATTTCATAGTCTCCCCATGATGAGGCTTGGAGGATATAACACCTAGCTCACTTTCAGCACAGCCTCCAGGAAAGCGCAACAAAGCCCTGCTTACTTATGGCTAACATCTACTGTATTCACCTCAGGGGCTTTAGCACAGATACATTTATGATTCCAATAAAAGCAATAATCCCTGTCCCTAGGAAAATATACATATACACACAACTTTCATATCATTTCAGAAGGTTCATAACCTCCCAACCCCATCCCAAGTGAATAAGCTGAATTAAGTCCAGAGAAGAACCCTGCGTCAGCATTTGGCCCTGACTAAAATAGAGGCTACATTTCAAGGCAAATGATGAATGCATACATGTTTATGCACTTTTTAAACGTCATGTTTTTAACACAGAAGAAATGATGGCAAGAGAAGATGCAGGGTAGCAGTAGATTTTAATAGGTGAGCAATCTTTGAGGTACATTAACTTATCCATAGTGAACCAGGCACTATCCCTGGATATAGAGATGGCTGTGACTGATGCTTTAATAGAAGCATGTGTGTATTTAAGTTAGGAGTTCCAGAAAGCAGCTCCTGGAGGTTCTATGGTATTGTCTGGCAGTAGGAAATCTCCCTCAGCCAGAGGAAAGGTGTTAAGAATGGTGAAGTATCTGAGGATTTACCCTTTTTGTAAGCTAACTAGTTAGTCTGCCACTGTTCATGGAAACTGGAAGACACACGACTTCTAGGTCCGAGACAAAAGACTTCATTGCCCTTGCCCACAGTTCCATGGGAGTGATACAGAGATGGGCCCAGAAGGATGCTGCACACACACTTTGGGTCTGTGGCATAGATAAGGAGCTCTGAGCTTAGGAACCCCCCCCCTTCCAGTCCTACCAGGGGTTTGCTAACAAACTTGTTCAAATTACAACAGTACCCTTATTATCTTGTTCAGGAAGCAAACCTGTCCTCTGCCACAGAGGGAGACACTATTTCTATATCTCAAAGCCATTTGGAATACAAACATCTTTGGAGAGAGTATAGAACAAAAGATGATATAATATGTGCATAAATATATGAAAAATTGTTACCCATGCAAAGAGGATGGCATTATGATTTCCATGTGATGAGGGAACTAGGGTGCAGAGAGGTAGGTTCTTACACAGGAACACACATTGATGGGACCTGGACTTGAAACCACTTCATGAGCCTCCAAAATCCAGAGTCTGCCCAGTGTACCTGGTAACCTGGGGCAGTTTAGAGTTGGGTGAGAAGAATTTCCCTAGGAGGAGAAAGGGTGGTGGGGAGAAAAGGCAGAGGCAGACAGAACATGAATCAGGAAGCATGAGGTGTGTGTGGGTGCCCCATGAAGGGCAGGGGTGCTGAGCTGCAGGGGAGGGGAGTAGTGGACACAGTTAGGAAGCCAGGCCAGTGAAGTATGTGGAGGGCTTGTGGGCTGGGCTAGAGTTGACTGATCTTGATTTCCTGTACAAGGAGAAGCCAGAGAAGCCTGTGCAATACACAACCCTTCACAAATATGCCTTGCAATTAAACCATTTGAGTATTACTTATGGTGTTATGGGAAAATAAAAATGAAAAATAAGAAAATGCAAGGTCAATTGTTTTTTAGAAAAAGTTGTTATATTAGAGATCATTTTTGAGGCATAGGCAAATAGATACATATAATCTTCAGCACCTCTAGTATGCAGAGACGAAAGGATATGAGAGAAACTTCTAGAAACTAGAAGAAACTTAAAAAAAGACAGAATCCCAGAGGGAAGAGGGAACTCATTTGTTATCAATTTTTTTTTTTTTTTTTTCTGCAGATGATGGGTGCAACTTCTCCTAAGTGCTCACATTTGGTGATTGAAAGTGTTAAATAAATAAGTCCCTATTAAAGCTTATGGAAATCGAGGACAGTGAAGGCCACATGCTTTTTTTTTTTAATATGAAATTTATTGTCAAATTGGTTTCCATACAACACCCAGTTCTCTTTCCAATAGGTGACCTCCTCAATGCCCATCACCCACCTTCCCCTCCCTCCCACCCCCCATCAACCCTCAGTTTATTCTGTTTTTAAGAGTCTCTTATAGTTTGGCTCTCTCCCTAACTTTTTTTTTTTCCTCCCACTATACCATGGTCTTCTGTTAAGTTTCTCAGGGTCCACATAGGAGTGAAAACATATGGTATCTGTCTTTCTCTGTATGGCTTATTTCACTTAAGCATAACACGATTCAGTTCCATCCACCTTGCTACAAAAATATTTCATTCTTTCTCATTGCCACGTAGTATTCCATTGTGTATATAAACCACAATTTCTTTATCCATCCATCAGTTGATGGACATTTAGGCTCTTTCCATAATTTGGCTATTGTTGAAAGTGCTGCTATAAACACATTGGGATACAAGTGCCCCTATGCCTCAGCATTCCTGTATCACTTGGGTAAATTCCTAGCAGTGCTATTGCTGGGTCATCGGCTAGATATATTTTTAATTTTGGGGGGAACCTCCACACTGTTTTCCAGAGTGGCTGCACCAGTTTGCATTCCCACCAACAGTGCAAGAGGGTTCCCATTTCTCCACATCCTCTCCAGCATCTATAGTCTCCTGATTTGTTCATTTTAGCCACTCTGACTGGCGTGAGGTGATATCTGAGTGTGGTTTTGATTTGTATTTCCATGATGAGTAGCGACGTTGAGCATCTTTTCATGTGCCTGTTGGCCATCTGGATGTCTTCTTTAGAGAAGAGTCTATTCATGTCTTCTGCCCATGTCTTCACTGGATTTTTTGTTTTTTGGGTCTGGAGTTTGGTGAATTCTTTATAGATTTTGGATACTAGCCGTTTGTCTGATATGTCATTTGCAAATATCTTTTTCCCATTCCATCAGTTGCCTTTTAGTTTTGTTGATTGTTTCCTTTGCAATGCAGAAGCTTTTTATCTTCATGAGGTCCCAATAGTTCATTTTTGTTTTTAATTCCCTTGCCTTTGGGAATGTGTCAAGTAAGAAATTGCTGCGGCTGAGGTCACAGAGGTTTTTCCTGCTTTCTCCTCTAGGGTTTTGATGGTTTCCTGTCGCACATTCAGGTCCTTTATCCATTTTGAGTTTGTTTTTGTGAATGGTGTAAGACAGTGGTCTAGTTTCATTCTTCTGCGTGTTGCTCTCCAGTTCTCCACCATTTGTTAAAGAGACTGTCTTTTTTCCATTGGATATTCTTTCCTGCTTTGTCAAAGATGAGTTTGCCATACTTTTGTGGGTCCAATTCTGGAGTCTCTATCCTATTTCATTGGTCTATGTGTCTGTTTTTGTGCCAATACCATGCTGTCTTGATGATTACAGTTTGGTAGTAGAGGCTAAAGTCTGGGATTGTGATGCCTCCCGCTTTGGTCTTCTTCTTCTTCACTATAACGTTGGCTATTTGGGGTCTTTTGTGGTTCCATACAAATTTTAGGATTGCTTGTTCTAGCTTCGAGAAGAATGCTGGTGCAATTTTGATTGGGATTTCATTGAATGTGTAGATAGCTTTGGGTAGGATTGACATTTTAAGAATATTTATTCTTCCAATCCATGAGCACGGAATGTTTTTCCATTTCTTTGTATCTTCTTCAATTCCCTTCATAAGCTTTCTATAGTTTTCAGCATACAGGTATTTTACATATTTGGTTAGGTTTATTCCTAGGTATTTTATGATTCTTGGTACAATTGTGAATGGGATCAATTTCTTTATTTGTCTTTCTGATGCTTCATTATTAGTGTATAAGAATGCAACTGATTTTTTTACATTAATTTTGTATCCTGCGACTTTGATGAATTCATGTATCAGTTCTAGCAGACTTTTGGTGGAGTCTGTCAGGTTTTCCATGTATAGTATCATGTCGTTTGCAAAAGTGAATGCTTGACTTCATCTTTGCGAATTTTGATGCCTTTGATTTTGTTTTGTTGTCTGATTGCTGATGCTAGAACTTCCAACACTATATTAAACAACAGCGGTGAGACTGGACATCCCTGTTGTGTTCCGGATCTCAGGGGGAAAGCTCTTTCCCCATTGAGGATGATATTAGCTGTGGGCTTTTCAAAAATGGCTTCTATGATGTTGAGGTATGTTCCTTCTATCCCGACTTTCTTGAGGGTTTTTATTAAGAAAGGATGCTGAATTTTGTCAAATGCTTTTTCTGAGTCGATTGACAGGATCATATGGTTCTTTTATTTTCTTTTATTAATGTGATGTACCATATTAATTGATTTGCGAATGTTGAACCAGACCTGCATCCCAGGAATGAATCCCACTTGATCATGGTGGATAATTCTTTTCACATGCTGTTGAATTCGAGTTGCTAGTATCTTATGGAGAATTTGTGCATCCATATTCATCATGCATATTGAAGACCACATGGTTTTTTTTTTTTTTTTGTCTTGTGTAGAAAACACACAGAGAATTTCATAGGAATAAAACCCACAATAGCAGTAGGTTGAGACCTACCCCTGGATGTTAGCTCAGATGTCCTCATCACCTCTTTCTCTACTTGCTCAAGAGCACCCAGCCCTAGACTTCAAGGAGTGCCCATGCAGACTTGGAGGACTAGGTGACTGACATACCAATAATGAGAAGTTAGGTCCCTGTGGGGTGAGACTTGACAAAGGGAACTGGAGAAGGGTGGAGTTTAGTACCGTTCTCCAACAGTCTTCTCTACAGTGTGGGTCCATCCCACAATCCTTTGGATAAGGTCCACAGGCCAATAAAGGAGGATGCTGAGAAGTACAATGTCTTTTTTAAAAAAAGAAATAATTCTTTTATTTACATAATTTGACAAATTTCATGATCTGTTTCAAGAAGTGTGGTGTCTTGTCACAAGGCATCTTCACCATCAATTTTCCTCATCCTCACTGCCCTGGGCTTGAACTTCCCATATAATTATTGAACTTTGACCCTGATTTTAAGCTCTACTTTCTCTAGGACTTGTACTAGAATAGGAAGGAAAAAGCAGGGATAGATAAACACCTTCTCTGTATTTCTACTTGGGTGGTTGTAAATGAATGTATGAGTCAAAATTAGGGCACTACTTTCAGCTTTGGATTTTTCTTGATGGGGCATTCCCTCCTCTCTGGTCCCTAAGACTCTTTTCCTTTCTCTTACCCAGGCAGCCTTGGAAGTCTGGGTCTCTGCCTTCTCTCATCCTCCCTTTACCAACCATCACAGGAAACATCTTCACTTGAGTCATGGATCTTTTGGTGTACTGGCAGACATGTGACCTTTCAGATTCACATTTCTTTGAAAACCTCACTGCTGATATTGACTGTGTGGTTCACTGGTAGGTGACATAATCTGGGAACAGATGGAGAGATACGTTTTAGGACATGGACTCCTTTCCTGAGAACACTCCAGAAAGAACAAGTTCTTTGAGTCCTTGCTTTGCTTCTTGCAAGCAGTGTGATTTTGTACAAGTTCCTTAACACAGATGTCATTATTCTCATCTACAAAACTACAGGAGAAATAATTACACCTACATCTGTTCAAGGGGGTTATTGTAAGGATTAAATAAAATCATGTGGAGATGAAGTGCTTTATGGGTCATACAACTGCTATCTATTCATTCATCTTTCTATCTACCTGCCTATCTATCTATCTATCTATCCCACTTTCTTCTTATGTATGTGTGTGGGTATCCATCCACCCATCCATCCATCCACACATCCATCCATCCACACATCCATCCATCCATCTATCCATCTATCCATCCATTCATCATCTATCCAAGCATCCCCTCTTTCTACTCACCTATCCACTTAGGGCTCTATCACCCATCAGGCAGACAGCAGACTCCAGACTCTGGGGTGAAATATCAGTTATCTAATGGCATAAACCTACCACCCCTCATCAGAGGAATTACTAAAAGTGGAAAAAAATGATTAATAAACTGTTTTTCATGTATCAAGGAAAAAGCTGCCCTAGTATTTATCAGAACTTAAACTTGTTTATTTGCTCTGGGGGATTTATTGTATTGCTGAAGCAGCACTTTCCAAGGTTTTTGCTTGCCCACAAATCCAGTTTATTGTGCTTCCTCCAGGTGCCCCTAGGATGAAATAGAACTGCTGTTGACTGTAGTTGAAGAGTTCACTCCGGGATGTGGCAGGAGTAAGAAGTATATAGCTATATGGGCTAGAACAATGATTCTGTACCCAAGATTGAATTCCTGAGAACTATTTGGAATAAGGACTCATGAACATTTCTTTAAGGCTTTTTAAATGTGCAGGCACTTAAAAAATCACTAAATATCATCACTATTCTATAATACTTCCAGAATTTACGCTAAAAAAATAAATCTTCAAAGAAAAAGCACTTATTTAGGGAGAAAGGTGGTTAATCATTAACTCAGGTGTGTAGTGTGAGCTGCTCTTTTGCCCATGCCTGGCCCCAGCAGGGCTGTGGGCTACTCTTAAGGAGTCAGGTCTTTCTCTCCCATTTCTCCTCTCATTGGAAGGAAGGTGGTTCTTTCCACACTCCAGCTTTTGCCCTGTCCTAGCTGCTATGTCTTGTAGGACTCTGGTGTCCTGGGAAGTGCTCCATGTAAAGGTCTCCCCTAACGAGGTAAAGTCAGATGTTACCCTGGAAACAAAGGTTTCTCAATCCTGATTGCCCATCACAATCACCTGGGAGGTTAAAAACACCTGCCTGCCCAGGTGCTCTGCAGACCTTAAGCTGGGTCAAACCCCAGGAGTTTGGGAGCACCTGTCCTAATTCAGCACTCCTCAGTCATGCTCTCAACAAACCCTGGTTTCTGTGAAGGAGATTAAAATGTCTGCCAGGAAAATGTGGTCATATTCTTTTTTTTTTTTCCAAATTAATCAGAAAAAACTAAAGTTATTGGCTAGAATTTCCTCAAATTTAAAATTTCGTCTATACATTTTCTTGAAACTTTGGGGTTAAGTACTACTTATGAGAATTAAAATATAGAGGCACCTGGGTGGCTAAGTCAATTGAGCGTCTGACTTTGGCTCAGGTCATAATCTCAAGGCTCGTGAGTTTGAGGTCTATGTTGGGATCTGTGTTGACAGTTCAGAGTCTGGAGCCTGCTTCAGATTCTGTATCTCCCTCTCTCTCTGCCCCTCCCCTGTTCATGCTCTGTCTCTCTCTCTCTCTTTCAAAATAAATCAACATTAAATAAATAAATAAAATAAAATATAGCCAAGTGTATTGTGTCTTATTTAGCCCACATTATGTTTCATTATTTTATATGAAATACAAAAATGCTTCATGATGTTAGGACAGAATCCCACACGTTCTGCCTGCTGGACACATTTGGAACCATGATGATAGTGACATTGGACCCAGGATGGTTTTTCCAGAGAAACAGGTTTTCCAGAGAAACAGAATCAGTAGAAAAGAGGAGAATGAGAGAGAGAGAGAGAGAGAGGGGGGGGGGAGAAAGATAGTAGAGAGAGAGAGAGAGAGACTTATTTTAAGAAGTTGGCTCACATGATTGTGGAGGTTAACAAGTCCAAAATCTGTAGGATTGATCATGAGCTGGAGACCCAGGGAGGAGTTGACATTGCAGTTCAAGTCCAAAGGCAGCCTGGAGACAGATTTCCCTCTTGCTTGGGGAGTCTTTTTTCTCTTTATGGTCTTCAACTGATGGGATAAAGCCCATCCACATTGAGAAGGGTAATCTGCATTACTCACAGTCTACTGATTTAAATACTAATCTCATTAAAAACAAACAAACAAAAATACCTTTCCAGCAACATCTAGACTGACATTTGGCTAAATATCTTGGCCAGATATCTGACATTTGGCTAAATATCTGGGCTAAATATCTTGGCCCAGCCAAGTTGATGCATAAAATTAATGGGATATGCACAGTTAAGAAATAGTCCATCTCTTACATTACACCCTGAGCAGCTGCCTTTGAGGATGGAGAGTTTCAATACAGAAATGTATTGAGTCCTAACTTGACCCTTTGGCTCTCTCTCGCAAGCTTTAGCCCCTGGTCTGCACTGATTGAAGAGTTTCACTTCCTCTGGAATGAGCTCCAC
This sequence comes from Panthera pardus, assembly GCF_024362965.1. Lineage (NCBI taxonomy): Eukaryota > Metazoa > Chordata > Mammalia > Carnivora > Felidae > Panthera > Panthera pardus. The sequence continues at coordinate 17,450,974 of NW_026526810.1, read as the reverse complement.
TCATACCCTCATGGGATTTGATGGGGCTATTCCCTGTTCTTCATGACTTTTCACCCCATCTCTAGTCAGAATTCCTTTCAAGCCAGAATTCATTCTTAACAGTTTTTTCCATTGAATTCCTATAGTTTTGTTATCTCAATCATGTAATCTGTCACTCAGTTGAATATTGTCTGGCATAAATTAACTGCTTCCTAAGTTAAGACAATGGAAAACTTTTTGATAACAGGACACATTTGCTATTCACTGTTCACCTGGATTTTGTTGAGTGAAGGAGTTAATAGCAAATGACACTATTTATTGAATGCCTCTCATGGTGCTGGAGCATACACAGTAAGGAAAAAAAAAAAAAAAACAAACAGCCAGAAACCGTGAATGGGTGAAGCGCCCACCAACAGCATATTGACACACCTACTGATTTGAGCTTGTAAGTAATTTTCTTGACTTAAAAAATTTATTGTGGAAAGAGTGCACTTGGCACTCAGTGAAGTTTACCTGGAATGGATTCAACAGTCTTTCTCACTCTGCTTCAGTGGTTCAGCAAAAGAAAAGAAAGTTGACTCTTCAAGCCCAAGACAGAATTGCCCATTTCCGTTCTTGTTCACTTTAAGAGGAGGCTTGTTTGGCCTTTATTACTTGACAGATTGTGGCCCCAGTAAGAAGCTTCTGATTCCTTCACACTGGAGGCTTCCCTATTTCTGAAATTGTCTAAAAATAGTTTCCCTTTCTTTTTTTAATTGAAATATAGTTGACACACAATGTTACATTAGTTTTAGGTGTACAACATAGTAATGTCGTATGTTATACTATACTCACCACAAGTGTAGCTATTATTTGTCCCCATACAATGCTATTATAGTACCATAGACTATGTATTCCCTATGCTGTACTTTTTATCCCCATGGCTTCTCTACTTCATCACTGGAAGCCTGTACCTCCCAATGGTTTCCTTTTTGTGCAGAGGTACATTTCTGGTTCTCCATAGTTAGTAAAATGTTCACTCCCTGAATACCTGATTACCTCCAAATGGCCTGGCATGCATATACTTGAGAACATCAAGCTAAGGGGTGGCCTTCTGGCCCCTTGAGCCTCATGGAAATGAGATTATTTGTGTCTTGGGCAGTACAGCTTCTCTACAATCCCTAATTGCCAGAAGAAGACCAGGAAATGTCTTTGGCTTAACTGAACTGCCTCTTTTATATTTTCTCTGGGGCTGCTCTATTGAGTTAGTAGCTCCCAGTGCTGCCTTTGACACCACACACCTTCACTGATAGAGGGCATACTCCATTCAAGTTGGTGCTTACACGAGGCTACCTTGGAATTCAGGTAATTTTTTGTGTGTCCAGTCTTGTCCTCCTGGTGCCAAACTCTGAGAAAAGCAGCTCCATGACTCACCTGTGCTGAATGTAACTATTAAGCAGGGGACTTGGGCATTGGTCTGTCCAAGGTCATTCCCAGTGCTGCAACCCTGGACCAGTTAATGAACACCTTTTAGCCTCAGATTCCCCATGTATAACATGAGACTTAAAAATAGCACTGACTTCAATATCTAAGTCAAGACATTATGCTATAGACTTTTAACTTATACAGTGCTATATATCAATTATATCTCAAAAGGACTGGAAGAAAAAATAGCTAACCTGAAAGTATCATCAAGAGGACCAAGGGATGAATGCCTGTGAAGCTTTTAGAACATTGCCTGCACCTGCTTGGTGTCTGATTGATGCCAGCTGGCACATCATCCATCCTGTGGAAATTCCACAGTTGATTCATTTCCCACAGAATTCTCTGTGCTGTGACCCCAGACTCCCCCTGTTTAGCAAGCCTGGCTGCCAGAGACTGTGAATGAGCCTGCAGTGAAGCAAGTTGGAGACAGTTGAATTTTCACTCCTGGATTCCTTCTCACCCTCTAGGACACCCTTGGTACCCCTCTAAGTGTCCTCCAGGTGTCCAGGTGTCCTCCATATATCTACATGGCTTTTCACTTACCATATTCCTAAGATAGATCCCTGAGGTGGTGTGGCTGGTGGTGGCTCTCAGGTTCTGCTTGGCTGGGGATGCATAGGCAACCTGATGCACTGGAAAGAGCTGTGGCAGAAAACCCAGAGCCCACAACTTCCCAGGCCCTGCCATCAGGAGCCATGTGACCTCTGAGAACCTCACCTAAATAATCCACATTTGAATCAGCTCAATGCTACAGTCCCTTGCAGCTCAAAAGTCTCCAGTTCTAAGGGGTTTGACTTCCTTATTTTGGCACAGAAGGGATAGATATAAATAAAAATAGACAATAGGTGTCAGCATCAAAACAGATGCCCTGTGTCATCAGAGACTGCATTATAGTGATATTTTCCTACTAATGGTTTAGACACAAGCCTGGAGTGTGTTTTGAGGGTAGGGAGAGAAAGGGGACTGATAGGATGGTGAGATTGGCTAACAAGATTAGGTTTCTAGAATGTGTGCAGCCCTTGAAGGACTCCAGGGCCCCAAGTATAATAAAAACTTCGGATGTATGAATTCCTCCAAGGTTGCTCTGAGGAGGTATGCCTGATGAGGGCATAGGAGTACAGACTTGCCAATAATATAGAAATTGGGAATTATTGGAGCTGAGAATGGCTTAAAGTTCTTTTTGTCCAACATCACATGTTTAAAGGGCACAAAAACCAGAAATTAAAGGTTTTTCCAGGAGTGATAGCTCATAGTTGTAAAAATTGCAATCAGAGCCCAGTTGCCCTGACTTTGATGCCAGGACCAGCTCTGACCTGCACACAAGGGGATGAGAATCAGAAGATCTTCAAAATTGGATATTCCATGATTCTCCAAATAGGAGGGGGGTTGTTTGTTTGTTTTCTGGTTTTTATATCAGTAATGTAAAATATCTTAACAAAACTCTAGAGTTCTGGCTCATGACTTCAATTGCACATCGAAAATCACCTATGGAACTTTAAAAGCTCCTGACTCTTGGCAACATTATATTCAGATATAGTTGGATAAGGAGGTACAGCTTGGGCACCATGGTTTTTGAAACACCTCCAGATGGTTCTAGGTGCAGCTCACTTTGAGGAACTCCCTGCATAGTGGGTCCTGTGGGCCTGCAGCATTGCCTAGACTGGGAGCTTGTCAACCATGCAGAACCTCACACCCTCTCCAGACCTGGTGAGTCAGCACCTGTCTTTCAACAAAGTAGTTTACAACATGTAGTTTAATAAACACAGCTGTAGTCTACAGCAATCCTGGTGCTTCTCCAGAAATAGGCAGTGATGTGGTGACATTCAAATCAGATTCCACAAGTAGATTTCAGAATTTCAGGGAGCAGCAACAATACAGCTAAGGCTCCTCCTTTCTAAACTGTGTGATGTGGAACCAGCTTCCTCTTTTCCATAGGGACAGTGATGGCCCTGAGATTGGGGCAGTGACATCTGTAGGTGATCAGGGCAAGTTCTGGGACAGGTACAAGCTCTGGGATGTACCCAGCAACCCCCTCCTTTCCCTTAGCCCTTCTTCTGCTTTTGGTTTAGGATGCATTTTTGTTAATTTTTAAACTATCATATTTACTAAATACCTATTTCTAAATATGCTGCTGATGTGACTTACCTCTCAAATCATTATCCAGATATGATGATCCATTAAATGACTATAGCAACATTGCTTCATTCTGGTGTGTTTGGAGAGGGACATAGGTGAAGATGACAGGGAAACGAGGGGTCAAGAATGGCTCTAAGTTTGTGTTTTGTTGTGATTTTGTTGGTTTAAAAGGCAAATGCTAATGGAGAAGAGGGTTCTGTGCTGTCAACAAGTCTGGGTACAGATGTGGAAGGAAGATGAGGTGCCTCATTGGGTAGGGCTAGGCCTTAGATCTCCTTCCAGTGGCTCTGAGGGGGCAAAAGTAATGACAAAGACTGGGAAGCTGGTGGTTGTCAGGCAGGAAGTGGGTATGGGGGATGGCTGAAATAAAGGGTATTAAGAGTGCACTTATTGTGATGAGCACTGAGTAATGTATAGAATTGTTGAATTACTATATTGTACACCTGAAACTAATATAATACTGTATGTAATTATACTTCAATAAAAGCAAATTAAAAAAAAGTAGTGATGGAGTGTAACTGAGCTGCCCCTAATACTCCTCCTCCAATGAAAGGCCAAAAATCTGCCTTCTCAGGAATTGCTAGAAAGAGAACAATGGCACTTCCAAGCAGCCAGTGTGAGGGCAGCACAACTGCTGAGCACAGAGACTGCACATTCAGCCCCATGGACAGGACAGCCTTTTAGTTTCCAGCTCTAATGTTCTCTTATGTCCTGTGCTGGGAATTATCCCTGGCCTGATGTGTCAGCCAGGATATATCAGGACCTGTATCAGCTCAGCTGCTTGGGGGCACAAATTATCCTGAGGAGGAAAATTAGGACTTTCAGAAGGGAGAACAACATCCCAAGGATCCCACAATCACACATACTTTCTGGATCAGTGGCCTCCCTAGAACACCAGAAGAGAGCCACAGAAAAGATGCAAGTGGCAAGTGCCTCATCCTTGAGGCCTGTTAAATGGGATGAGGCACATCTGACTTAGCTGCAGGCATCAGCCTCCCCAGGCCTGCTGCTGTTCTGAGCCAAACATAGGTGAACATACTCAGCATCAGGCTGGAGGCTCATAGGCCAAGAAAGATGTGCTGGAAGTAAAGCTATTAGCCCTGGGATCTCTCCTCACCTCCTCATGGCCACATTCTAGAATGTTGCTCTGTCTGCGGAAGACTTAACTGCACCCAATTGTGGGAGGAGAATTCAGGCTTTCTGGATAGCTCCAAGAAGAGAAATAAAAGTACATTTTGGTGCAGCCACTGTCTCAACCATGCCCCATCTTATACTCATGCACAACCACACTTCTACATGTGCTCACCCACACCCACATTTAAACACACACACCACAAATCACCCAGATCATAACCCTAAGAAACTATGTGTCATCCAATCCACACATACTTCTTGAATTTACCTGTGGCCAGCCAGCTAGCAAACTGGACTCTTGGAAGAATGCAGAGATGATGCCCCAGATCTCCAGAAGCCACGTACAAACCCCACATCAGACTCTGGAACTAGTGTCCTTTGTGCAGGGACGCTGAGAGTTCTGATTAAGGGGTGTTTATGGCCCTAAAGGCATCACAGCTTGCACAGAAAGCTGCTCAGCTTCCCTAATTGGTACAAGCTGACAGAGAAAGAGAATGAAGAATGAGACACTCCCATAAACCTTCCATCCCTTTCAGAAATCTACAAGCTCCCCCAGGCTCTAGTCCATGGGTGCTGAGTCCTGGGACAGAGCTGGTGGGGGGGGTCTAGGAGGCTGCTTTATGGGAAGTCTCAGAACTTGGCTTTGAAAAAGTTACTCGTGGGTCTTAAGACTCTTATCCAGTGATGGACAGATCCCAAAAACAGTAGCAGTCATTCAACTTCCCCCACTCCTCAAGGGGCACCTGATGCACTCAGCTGAAATGTAAAAGATAAATATCTATCAGATTCTTATCATAGAAACAAACAAAAAAATCCACAATCTTTTTTCCTAGTCAGCCTTCCTGGACAACACACAGGAAGCCTGACGACAAAGTCACAAAGATCTACATGCCACAGAGAAAATATGGGAACATCTAAAACTCTGAGTAATCAGACTCCTGACCCATTAAAGGTACAGTTTGGCTCCCTTAAAGTCTCTCGCCTGGGCAGCCCTGCCCCAAACCTCCCATCCTTCTCATCCTGGCACCTGAAATGTAGATTTAAGGAAATGGGAGATGGCTTAAAAAAATGCCCTGCTGCCTTTTTGGCTAACCCAAAATAGAAAACCTATAAAATATATCAAGGGCACTGATGTGACTCAATCCACTACTTTGTTTACTCATTGCTTGGTTGTGGGAGCATAGCCTATCTTAGTCCAGAAATGTAAAGCTCATGATTCATCTCCATGCCCTCTGCCCAATGCTCCCACTGTTTGTGGAGAAGCTCAAGAAAGTCTTCCTAGTAATGATGACATCAGGATAGCAAATTTGCTGCTTTCTGCATTTTCCCAGCAGAGCCTCCATTTTAATCAGTGTCTCACTATTGGTTCAGTATAGAATTTTTCTAAAGGGAATTTTGCCTTCAATATGGAAACTCAGGAAGTTCAGGTTTTACTTATTTTTGATCTGTTGAACTAAAAATTAAAAAAAAAATCAAGAAAGAATATTGTTTTTTGTTTGTTTTGTATTGGAGCACCTGGACACTGTTACATTGTCACTATTATGAATCAGAGAGGCTTAGGGGGGGTTAAAAGTTAAAATAAACTCACTTCAGCTTTATAAGCTATTTATAAGGTCCTCCCTGCCTGCCTGATTGTCTCTTCCTATTATTACAAAGTCATTTTTGGTCCCAGTTCCTATAATACTAAGAATTGCTCACCCATGGTTATTTAGTTCTCCTAGGCAAAAGGGGCTTTTATGAAATTCAAGCTCAAGCAGACAAAATTCAGCCTTCCAAAGGAGTGAACAATTTAAATGGAGCAGAAGACACAAAGGGAGGGTGATATTCTGGTGCCTTTCTTTGTTCTTGGGAGCTGGGAAGAAGAGTGAAGAGCCCTCTCCCATCCGAACCCCCACCTCCTGGTAAGTAGGGCTCTCTCCCCTCTCCTCCAGGTCTCTGACCTTTTCTTTCTTCCTCCCACCAACTGCAGTGCAGCCAGTCCTAGTGAGTACTAATAAAGGAGGAAAAGGGACCCAACAGGTAGCCCTAGACCATTTCCCCAGTAACAAAAAGAGGCCTGAATAGAAGCCCCCCTGTCTCCAAGCTCTACCTTTCAGTGCCTGGCCAAAGGCCCAAAGCCAAAACTGCTGGGTTTTCTCCAAGTCACACCCAGTCATATGGCCTCTTTACTCCTCATGCTACTTGGCTGGTGACTATAAATGAGACAGCAGGATTAGCAACCAAGTCCCATTAGAGCCAAGGGCTGCAGATCATGGAGTACCCTTGTGGTCAGTATCTTCATTATTGTTGGCCTTTCTCTTCTTGCCCCATTCATATTTTCTCTTTCCTTTTTTTCTCCAGACTCCCAGTTTTCTCCTGATATTTTATGGAAAGGGTTATATTTATACATTTTTCCATTTAAGAAGCTTTCCTTTTTCTTTCAACAACAGTATTTAATTTTATACCCACAAAAACAATATCTGTGAGGTAAGAAGTAAACTGGGGTTCTAACCTGCATTTCACAGACCAGAGAACCCCAAACCAGCTAGAAGACAAAAATGCTTACATTCACATAATGAGAAAGAGGCTTGGCTCTTTCTTCCAAGTCAGGGAAGAAACTATGTGCTGAATATTCCAGGAAGCCACAGAGTTTCAAAGGGACTTCACATTAGTTAGCATGCCAGGACCTCGGTAGATGGAAGAGGTGGCTCCTCTTACCATGGCACTTCTGGTTTTCATGCACAGCTGTTGTCACTAATGCAGTGTCAATTCATTCTGAATTAGTAGTATCTTGGTCTTTATACATATTCTCAATTGGCAGATACTGAAAGAACAATCATAATCTAGGGGAATCCATGATTTTTTTTTCTTTTCACTCAAAAGAGTTCTCTTAAAGGATTAAGAATATCAGAGAAGGGTCAGACCATTGCCTGCTACCATTTCCCAAAGTGGGGTGTGCATCCTGCTGCTGGCACAGGGATAATTTTAGGGACTATAATGACGTTTTTTATTTGAATGTGTTAGCTTCCATTTGCAACCATAGCATTGCTTTTTTAAAAAAAGAATATTCAAGTAGAAAAGCAAGTTGATATAAAGAAAAGACTGGTAGTTAACTGGCTCAGCAGTTTTTTGGGAAGTGTTAATTACAGGAGTGAAGGACATTTGTCCAAACTGACACTGTACCAAGTTAGGCAATCAGGATGTCAATGAAGGAAAAATTGGTAAAATGGATCCATTGCCAACCACTAGTGTGAAGTGTCCTGTGCACAAGTATCCATGTGAAGTAGGGTCAACTGACAGGAGCTGAGTTGGCCCCTGGTCCCACAATTCTTGCAGCCTCATCAAGGAGACTACCATGAGGACAGTGACAGCAAAGAAAAGGCCTAGGATAGTTCTGGCAATTATTCATCAGTGACATCATCAAACATAATAGCATTCAAATTATAGGTATCCCAGAAGGAGAAGATAGAGAAGAGGTGGCAGAACGCACATGAAGAAATAATAGCTGAAAACTTTCTTAAACTGGGAAAGGAAACAGACATCCAGATCCAGCCTGCACAGAGAACCTCCAACAAAATTAACCCATAGAGGTCCACACCAAGACACATAATAATTAAAATGGTGAGCAGTAGTGATAAAAAGAGAATTTTAAAAAGCAGCAAAAGAAAATAATACAGTTACATACAAGGGAAACCCCATAAGGCTATCAGCTGATATTTCCACAGAAACTTTGCATGCCAGAAGGGAGTGGCATGATATATTCAAAGTACTGATAGGAAAAAACCTGCAATCAACAATAATCTACAAAGAAATTTTATCATTCAGAATAAAAGGGGAGATAAAGAGTTTCCCAGACAAACAAAAGTTAAAAGGAGTTCATCACCACTAAACCACCCTTACAAGAAATATTAAAAGGAATTCTTTGAGTAGAAAGAAGAGACCATCATCAGAAGAAATAAAATTATGAAGAAAAAATTCACAGGTACATAAAGACATAATAAAAGTAGGTTAATCACTTATGAAACAAGTATGGTGGTCACACACAAAATCAGTAAAGTCAATTATATCTACAAATCACTCAAAGGATTCACAAAATAAAAATACGTAAAGTGTGACATCATATGCATATAACGTGTGAAAGAAGTAAAAATTTGGTGCTCTTGGAATAGGCTCAAACACAAGTGACCATCAACTTAGTATAGATGGCTATACACATAAGATACTATATATGAACCTAATGGTAAGCACCAGTCAAAAACCTATAAGAGATACACAAAAAATAAAGATAAAGGGATCCAAGCAGACACTAAAGAAAGTCATCAAATCACAGAAGAAAAGAGCAAAGGAAGAAAAAAAAATAAAGAAGAACTACAAAAACAACCACAAATCAAGTAACGGAGTGACGATAAGTACACAACTATCAAAAATTACTTTAATTGTAATGTAAATATAAATATAAATTGGCTAAATGCTCCAATAAAAAGACACAGGGTGACTGGTTAATAAAACAAGACCCATCTATATGCTGCCTACAAGAGACTCACTTCAGACCTGAAGACACATGTAGATTGAAAGTGAAGGTAAGGATCTCAGGACCACTAAACCAGTCTTTCAAAAAATATTACAGGGGAATCTTGAGTGAAAAGGAGAGACCAGAAATGACAGCATAAATTTAGGGAACACAGTAACAGGAAAAAAAAGAATATTTATGTCAAAAATCAGTCAAGGAACTCACAAAATAAAAGGATACAAAATATAACAACATAGACCTAAAATGTGGGGAGAAGAGGAGTAAATAATGGGTTTACTTAAATGACTTAACTTAATATAGACTGCTATATGCAGATGATGTTATGTACAAACCTAATGGTAACCATAAATCAAAACCACTAATAAATATGGAAAGAATGAAGAAAATAAATCCAATATCATTAAATACATCACTAAAGAAAACCAGCAAATTATGAGAGAAAGACAAGAAAGGATCAGAGAAAATCTTCAGAAACAACCACAGAACAAGTAATAAAATGGCAATAAATACATATTTGTTAATAATTGCTCTGAATTAAATGGACTAAATTCTGCAATCAAAAGACATAGACTAAACACTCCAATCAAAAGACATAGGGTGACAGAATGGGTAAAAAATAAGACCCATATGCTGCCTACAAGGCACTCATATTACACCTTAAGCCACCTGCATATCAAAAATGAGGAAACATCTGTCTTGCAAATGGATGTCAAAAGAAAGTTGGAGTAGCAATTCTTATATTGGAAAAAAATAGACTTTAAAACAAAGTTTGTAATAAGAGACAAAGAAATACACTACATAATAATAAAGGGAACAATCCAACAAGAAGATATAACAATTGTAAGTATTTATGCATCCAACCTAGGTGTGTGCAAATACATAAAACAGTTAATAACAAATATAGGAACTAATTGGCACTAATATGACATTAGTAGGGGACATTAACACCCTGCTTATATCAGTGGACATATCATCCAAACAGAAAATCAAAAAGGAAACAATGGCTTTGAATGACACACTGGACCGGATGGACTTAACAGATATACTCAGAACATTCCATTCTAAAATAGCAGAATACACATTCTTTTCAAGTGCATATGGAACTTTGTCCAGAGTAGATAACATATTAGGCAGTAAAACAAGCCTCTACATATTCAAGAAGGCCGAAGTCATACCATGCATCTCTTCTGACCACAATGCTATGAAGCCAGGAGTTAACCACAAGAAAAATCTGGAAAGACCATAAATACATGGAAATTAAATAACATGCTACTAAACAGTAAGTGGGTCAACCAGGAACTAAAAGAAGAAATCAAAAAGTACATGGAAACAAATGAAAATGAAAACACAGCAGTCCAAAACCTTAGAGGTACAGCAAAAGTGGTCATAAGAGAGTATATAGAAAAACAGGCCTACCTTAAGAAAAAAGAAAAATCTCAAAAATAAACAACCTAACTTTATACCTAAATGAGCTGGAAAAAAGAGCAACAAATGAAGCCTAAAGTAAGCAGAAGGGAAATAATAAATATTAGAGCAGAAATAAATGACATAGAAACTTAAAAACAAAAACAAAAACAAAAAAAAAAGAACAGAACAGTGAAACCAAGGAGCTGGTTCTTTGAAAAAAAAATAAAATTGATAACCCCTTAGCCAGACTTATCAAAAAGAGAAGGGGAAGGACCCAGATAAATAAATTCACAAATGAGAGAGGTGAAATAACCACCACCACAATAAAAAAAAAAATCATAAGAGAATATTATGAAAAACTATATGTCAATAAATTGGACAACCTGGAAGAAATAGATTAGTGCCTAGAAATATATAAACTACCAAAACTAAAACAGGAAGAAATTTAAAATTGAACTGACTGATAACCAGCAAAGAAATCAAACAAGTCCCAACAAACAAAATTACAGAACCAAATGGCTCCACAGTCATAGACTACTAAACATTTAAAGAAGAGTTAATAGCTATTTTCAAACTATTCCAAAAAAAATAGAAAGAAAATAAAACTTCCAAATTCATTCTATAAAACTGGCATTACTCTGATACACCCAAGTCAGATTAAAAACACCACACACACAAAAAAGAAAACTACAGGCCAATATGTCTGACGAACATAGATGCAAAAATCCTCAACAAAATACTAGCAAATTGAATTCAACAATACATTAAAAAAAATTCATCACGATCAAGTGAGATTTATTCCTGGGTTGCAAGCATGGTTCAATATTTGCAAGTCAATCAATGTGATATATCACATCAATAAGAGAAAAAATAAGAACCGTATGATCATTTCAATAGATGCATAAAAAGCATTTGACAAAGTACAACATTCATTCGTAATAAAAACTCTCAAGAAAGTAGGTGTAGAGGAAACATATCTCAACATAATTAAGGTCTGATATGAAAATCCCACAGCTAACATCATCCTCAATGGGGAAATCTGAAAGAATTTCCCCTAAGGTCAGGAATAACACAAGCATGTCCACTTTCACAACTTTTATTCATCATAGTACTGGAAGTCCTAGCCACAGAAATCAGACAACAAAAAGAAATAAAAGGTGTCCAAATTAGTTAAAGAAGAAGTTTTACTATTCTCAGATGACATGATACTATGTATCTAAAACCCAAAAGACTCCACCAAAACAGTGCTAGAACTGATATATGAATTCAGTAAAGTCACAGGATACAAAATCAATGTACAGAAATCTGTTCCATTTCCATACACTAATAATGAAGCAGCAAAAAAGAGAAATTAAGAAAACAATCCCATTTAAATTTGCACCAAACCCAATAAGATATCTAGGAATAAACGTAACCAAACAAGTGAGAGACCTGTACTCTGAAAACTATAAAACGTTGATGAAAGAAATTAAAGATGATACCAAGAAATGGGAAGACATTCATGCTTATGGATTGGAAGGACAAATATTGTTAAAGTGTCCATATTACCCAAAACAGTCTACACATTTAATAAAATCCCTATTAAAATACCAACAGAATTTTTCACAGAACTAAAGCAACTCTAAAATTTGTATGGAAGCACAAAAGACCCCGAATAGTGAAACCAATCTTGAATAAGAAAAGTAAGGCTGGAGAAACCACAATTCCAGACTTCAAGTTATATTACAAAGCTGTAGTAACCAAAATGTATGGTATGGGCCCCCAAACAGACACAGAGATAAATGGAACAGAATAGGAAACCCAGAAATAACCCCACAACTATATGGTCAATATCTTTGATAAAGCAGGAAAGAATAGCCAATGGGAAAAAACAGTCTTGTCAACCAATTGTGTTAGGAAAACTGGATAGCAACAGGCAAAAGAAACTGGACCATTTTCTTACACCATACAGAAAAACAAATTCAAAATGGATTAAAGAACTATATGTGAGACCTGAAACCATAAAAATCCTAGAAGAAAACACAGGCAGTAACTACTTTTACATGGGCCATAGTAACTTTTTCTGTATAGGTCTCCTGTGGCAAGGGAAATAAAAGCAAAAATAAACTATTGGGACCACATTAAAATAAGTCTTCTGCACAGCAAAGTAAATAATCAACAATACTAAAAGGCAACTCATGGAATGGGAGATTTTGCAAATGACATATCTGATAAAGAATTAGTGTCCACAATATATAAGGAATTAGTGTCCACAATATATTAAGAACTGATACAAATCAATAATCCAATTAAAAATGGGCAGAAGACATGAATAGACATTTCCCCAAAGAAGACACAGATGACCAACAGACACATGAAAAGATGTGCATCATCACTTACAATCAGGGCAATGCAAATCAAAACTACCATAAGATGTCACCTCAAACCTGTCAGAATGGCTAAAATCAACACAAGAAACAACAGGTGTTGAAGATGTGGAGAAGAGAGAGCCCTCTTGCTCTAGTGGTGGGAATGCAAACTGGTGCAGCCACTGTGGATAACAGTGTAGAGGTTCTGTAAAAACTTAAAAATAGGATTATCATGTGATCCAGTACCTCCACTACTGGGATTTACCCAAATAAAACAAAAACACTAATCTGAAGGGATATATCCACCACTATGTTTATTGCAGCATTATGTACAATAGCCAAGGTATGGAAGCAGCCCAAATGTTCCTCGCCAGATGAATGGATAAAGAAGTGCTATAAATATGCAATGGAATCTTATTGGAACATAATAAATAGTGAAATTGTGCCATTTGTAACAACCTGGATAGACCTAGACAGTATAATGCTAAGTGCAATAAGTCAAATTCCATATGATTTCACTCATATGTGAAATTTCAGAAACAAAACAAGCAAACAGAGACAATAAGAAAAAAAGACCATTACCTATGAAGAACATACTGATGATTTCCAGAGAGGACATGGGCAGGGGGGATGGGTGAAATAGATAATGGATATGCTTACTGATGAACACTGAGAAACATAATTGTTGAATCACTGTATTATACACCTGAAACTAACATAACACTGTATGTTAATTATTCTTGAATAAGAAAAAAACATAAATAAGGGTAGTGGAGAGTTGCTTAATCTCTAACACTGCTGTTGTGGTCATGGTTGTTTTATCATTAGTTACCACTGTTTCTTTAGTTTAAAGAAAAATAACTTTTCAAAAATTGTTTGAATGTTTATTCATTTTTTGCTAGACAGAGAGAGACAGAATGCGAGTGGGGGAGGGGCAGAGAGGGAGGGAATCCAAAGCAGGCTCCAGGCTCTGAGATGTCAGTACAAAGCCTGACATGGGGCTCGAACTCATGATCTCGAATGAGATCATGGCTTGAGCTGAAGTTGGACGCTTAACCAACTGAGCCACCCAGGCACCCCTAAAGAAAAATAACTCTTAAGAAAAGGAGCTATATTAGTTATCTGTGATTCTCAGTAATAGCAATTCTGATTTTTTGATGATTCTTTTTATAGGTATTGTTGAATGTCTAATCTGTATCATATTTACTAAATTTTAAAATACACTTTGCTCAATTAAAAAGTTTAGAGATAGGGAAAAAATTAAAATATGAGGTGGAGCTTTGTTTTGAATTGAATTATGCCCCCCCCCCATTTTTATATCCAAGTACAGCTGTCAGTACTTCAGAAGGTGACCTTATTTGGAGATAGTCATTGCAGATGTAATTAGTTAAGATGAGGTCATACTTGAGTAGGGTGGGCCCCTGAAACAATATGATTGTTGTTCTTATTTAAAAAAAAAATACCACATGAAGATAAAGGCATGACACACACAGAAGCAAGAATATATAAAGAGATGCAGAGGTGTCTGTCTGGAAGTCAGTGAGAGAGGCCTTAGAAGGGACCAACTCTGCCAATCCCTGATCTCAAACTTCCAGCCTCTAGAAACGTGAGACAATAACTTTCTGTTATGTGGTCAGTCTGTGGTATTTTGTTATGGCAGCCTCAGTAAACTAATATAAGCTTCAAATAAATTTTCTATACTATATATATATATATACATACATACATATGTACATACATATACACACATATATAATTTATAACAGCAAACGAATATAATAGAAAATGTTTTGCTTTTCCCACAATGACTTAATGATCTATTTCTATCATATAACCCAACATTAAAATAAATTTCATCCCAAAACTCCTCTTGATTGAGAGACTTTATGCTGGCAGATGCTGTGCAGCAATGGAAACTATCTCACAGTTTATTCAGGTGTAATTGGCATAAAATAAACTGTACATACCTAAAGTATAAAATTATTTCTTTGTGTGTGTGTGTGTGTGTGTGTGCTTATCCTACTTTTTTTTTTCTTTTCAAATTTCTACTTAAATTCTCATTGGTTAAAATGCAGTGCACTATTGATTGCAGGAGTATAATTCAGAGATTCATCACTTGCATACAATTGCTCATCATAAGTACCCATCACCCATCTAGCCCATCCCCCACACATCCCTCCATCAACCTTCAGTGTGTTCTCTAAGAGTCTCTTATGGTTTGTTTCTTTCTCTCTCTTTTTTCCCATCCTATATGCTCATCTGGTTTGTTTCTTAAACTCCACATATGAGTGAAATCATATGGTATTTGTATTTCTCTGTCTGACTTATTTCACTTAGCATAGTACATACATTCTAACTCCATCCATGCTATTGCAAATGCCAAGATTTCATTCCTTTGATGGCTGACTAATACCACATCCTCTTAATCCATTCATCAATCAGTGGACATTTGGGCCTTCTCCATAGTTTAGCTATTGTAGATAATGCTGCTATAACCATCGGAGTGCATGTTCTCCTTTCAATCTGTATTTTTGTATACTTTGGGTAAATGTCTAGTAATTCCATAGCTGGATCAAAGGATAGTTCTATTTGTAACTTTTTGAGGAACTTCCGTAGTATTCTCCAGAGCAGCTGCACCAGTTTGCATTCCCACCAACAGTAAAAGAGGGTTTCCCTCTCTTCAGAACCTCGCCAACACCTGTTGTTTCTTGTGTTATTATTTTAGCCATTCTGACAGTGGGAGATGGTATATCATCATGGTTTTTATTAGTACTTCCCTGATGATGAGTGATGTTGAGCATCTTTCCATGTGTCTGTTAGGCATCTGGATGTCTTCTTTGGAAAAGTGTCTATCCATGTCTTCTTCTCATTTCTTAAGTGAATTAGTTGTTTTTTGGGTGTTGAGTTTGATAAGTTCCTTAAAAATATTTTTTAGTATTTTAAAGATAGAGTGGGGTCAGGGGAGAGCTGGAGGGGAGAGGAAGAGAGAGAGAGAGACAGAGGGAGACAGGGAGAGGAAGAGAGAGAGAGAGAGAGAGAGAGAGAGAGAATGAATCTTCAGCAAGAGGTATAGAGAGAGGGAGACACAGAATATAAAGCAGGCTCAGGCTCTGAGCTGTCAGCACAGAGCTTGACGTGGGGCTTGAACTTGTTTACTGCAAGATCATGACCTGAGCTAAAGTCAGAAGCTTAACCAACTGAGCCACCCAGGCACCCCTGTACATTGATTTTATAACCTCAGACTTTGTTGAATTCATATTAATTCCAGCAATTTTTTGGTGGAGTCATTCAGGTTTTCTATATAGAGTATCATGTCATCTGCCAATAGTGAAAATTTGACTTCTTCCTTGTTGATTTAGATGCCTTTTACTTATTTTTGTTGTCTGATTGCTGAGGCTAAGAGTTCCAGACTATGTTAAATAATAATGGTGAGAGTGGACATCCTTGTTCTGTTTCTGAACATAGGGGAAAGGCTCTCAGTTTCTTCAGATTGAGTATGTTATTAGCTGTGGGCCTTTCGTATATGGCCTTTATGATGTTGAGGTATGTTTCATCAATCCCTATTTTGTTGAAGGTTTTTTTTAATCAAGAATGTATACTGTATTTTGTCAAATGCATTCTCTGCATCTATTGAAAGGATCATATGGCTCTTATCCTTTCTTTTATTAATGTGGTATGTCATGTTGATTGATTTAGGAAAATAAACCAGCTCTGCATCCTAGGAATAAATTGCACTTGATTGTGGTGAATAATTCTTTAATGGATTCAATATGCTAGTATCTTTTTGAGAATTTTTACATCCATGTTCATCAGGGATATTGGTCTATAATTTTCCTTGTTAGTAGGATATTTATCTGGTTTTGGAATCAAGATAAAGCTGACTTCATAGAATGAGTTTGGAAGTTTTCCTTCCATTTCTATTTTTTTTGGAACAGTTTGAGAATAGGTGTTATCTGTTTCTTAAATGTCTGGTAGAATTCCTCTTGGAAGTCATCTGGTCCTGGGCGTTGGGAGAATTTTTATTACTTCATTTTCTTTGCTGGTTATGGGTCTGTTCAGATTTTCTATTTTTTCATGTTTCAGTTTTGGTATTTTGTGAGTTTGTGGGAATTTATCCATCTCCTTCAGATTGCCCACTTTGTTGGCATATGATTTTTCATAATTTTGTCATATACTTGTTTGTTTTCCTGAGGTGTTGGTTGTGATCTCTTCTCTTTCTTTTGTGATTTTTATTTATTTGAATCCTTTCTCTTTTATTTTTGATACATCTGGCTAGGGGGTTATCAATTTTGTTAATTCTTTCAAAGAACCAGCTCTAGTTTTGTTGATTTGTTTTAATGTCTTCTGTTTGTTTCTATATCATTTATTTCTGCTCTAGTCTTTATTATTTCCCTTCTTCCACTGTCTTTAGGTTTTATTTGCTCTTCCTTGTCTACCTCTTTAGGTGCAAGGTTAGGTGTGTATTTGAGACCTTTCTTGTTTCTTGAGATTGGACTGTATTGCAATATACTTCCCTCTTAGGACTGCTTTTGCTGCATCCAAAAAGTTTGGACTGTCATGTTTTCATTTTCATTTGTTTCCACGTACTTTTTCATTTCTTCTTTAATTTCTGGTCAACCCATTCATTCTTCAGTAGGATGTTCTTTAACCTCCATGTATTTGTGATCTTTGTAAATTTTTTCTTGGGGTTGACTTCAAGTTTCATAGAGTTGTGGTCTGAAAATTTGCATAGTATGATCCCAATCCTTTTGTACTTTTTGAGGGCTGATTTGTGACCCAGTATGTGATCTATTCTGGAGAATGTTCCTTGTGCACAAAAAAAAAAAAAAAAAAAAAAGTGCATTCTGCTGCTTTAGGATGGAATGTTCTAAATATATCTGTTAAGTCATTAGGGTCCAGTGAGTCAGTCAAAGTCATTGTTTTCTCATTGATTTTCTGCTTAGATGATCTGTCCATTGCTGAAAGTGGGTGTTAAAGTCCCCTACTATCATTATATTATTATCACTGAATTTCTTATGTTTGTTAGTAATTGATTTTCATATATGGGTTCCTTCTAGTTGGGAGCATAAATATTTACAATTGTTAGACCTTGATTGATAGACCCCTTATTTATGATGCAATATCCTTATTCATCTTTTGTTACAGCCTTTGGTTTAAAATACTGTTTGTCTGATATAAGTAGGTCTACTCTGGCTTCCTTTTGGCATCCATTAGCATGATAGATGGTTCTCTCTCCCCTTACTTTCCTCCAATGTCTTTAGGTCTAGAATGAGTCTCCTATAGGCAGCATATAGATGAGTCTTGTTTTTGATCTATTTTGATACCCTATGTATTTGACTGAAGCATTTACTCCATTTGCATTCAGAGTGATTATTGAAAGATATGAATTTTGTGCCATTGTGTTACCTGTAGAGTTGGTGTTTCTGGTTATGTTCTTTAGTCCTTTCTAGTTATTGTTGCTTTTGCTCTCCCCACCCCCCACCCCACCAAAGAGTCCCTCTTCATATTTCTTGCAGGACTGGTTTAGTGGTCATGAACTCCTTTAGTTTTTGTTTTACTGGGAAACAGTTTATCTTCCCTTCTATTCTGAATGACAGCCTTGCTAAATAAAGTTTTCTTGGTTGCATATTTTTCTCATTCAGCACATTGAATATATCATGATTCTCACTTCTGGTGTGCCAAGTTTCTGTGGACTGATCTGCTGTACACCTATTTGTCTTCTCTTGTAAGTTAAGGACTTTTTTTCCCCTTGCTGTTTTCATGATTCTTTCCTTGTCTGTGTATTTTTGTATCTGACTATGATACGCCTTGGTGATTGCTGGCTTTTATTGAATTTAGTGGGAGTTCTCTCTACTTAAATTTTTGTGTCTGTGTCCTTCCCCAGATTTTTCAGCTATAACTTACTCACATAAACCTTCCTTCGGGCATTTTTTTTTGTTATTTTATTATTTTTTTAATGTTTATTTATTTTTGAGAGAGAGAGAGAATGAGAGAGAGACAGAGCTCAAGGGAATGAGGGGGAGGGAGAGAGAGAGAGAGAGAGAGAGAGAGAGAGAGAGAGAGAGAGATACATTCTGAAGCAGACTCCAGGCTCTGAGCTGTCAGAACAGACCCCGATGTGGGGCTTGAACTCACAGACCTGGAGATCATGACCTGAGCCAAAGTCAGACGCCCAACCAACTGAGGCACCCAAGTGCCTCCAACTGTCTTAATTTATTTCTTTTTAAATGTTTATTTTTGAGAGAGAGAGAGAGAGAGAGAGAGCACAAGTGAGGTAGGGACAGAGAGATGGGGACAGAGGATCCAATGTAGGCTCTGGGCTGAGAGCAGTGAGCTGGATGTGGGGCTTGAACTCACAAACAGTGACATTGTGACCTAAGCCAAACTGAGATGTTCAACCAACTGAGCCACCCAGGTGCTCCCTTGACCTTTTCCTTTTTTAATCTGTGGAACTGTTATTGTATGAATGTTACTCCCTTCTAATAAGTCATTGAGTTCCTTCAGTCTACCTTTATAATCCATTACCTTTGCTTCCCTCTTCTTTTCATCTTCATTGTTTTCCATAATTTATCTTCTATATCACTAATTCACTCCTCTGCTTTGTGCATCCTCACTGTTACAGCATCCATTTAGGTTTACTTCTCGATTATAGAATTTTTTATTTTAGCCTGACTAGATTTTAGGTCTTTTATCTCGGCAATAAGGGATTCTCTAGAGTCTTCTATGCTTTTTTCAAGCCCAACTAGAATCCTTATAATTGTTGTTTTAAATTCTAGTTTGACATCTTACTTATATCTGTATTGACAAAATGGCCATCATTTCTTCCTGTTCTTTCTTTTAAGGTGAATTCTTCCATTTTGTCATTTTAGAGGGGAAAAAATAAAAAGAAAAATTAAAATATTTAAAAAAATAATAAAGGAATCTAGATTCTAGGTTTGTTTTGGTTTGCTTATTGAGAGAAGCTTGATAGAAAAAAGATAAAAAATTAAAAATTAAAAATAAAATAAATAAAAAATTTGCAATTTCTGTATAAAAAAAAAAACAGTAGGAGATACAAACAAACAAACACTATCCAAAGGAAGCTAGATCCTGTTTCCCCTAGAGCTGAAGCTCTGAAACACTCCATGATCAGTAGACTTAATGAATGGGTGGGGTTTGTGCTGGTCTTCTGGGGGGAGGGGCTGTTGCTCTGATTTCTCAGGCTGACTTGCCCTTGTGGTGATGTACTTGGAGGGCACAGAGAAGGGTGTTTGGTGTTATGACTCCATTCTCTAGTTGGTGTTGCTGTTTAGCTCACTGAGGTTGATCAGTGCTGAAGGGCTAGAGACAAAAATGGCTCTCTAGCCCCGGTCTCCTGAGCGGGAAGTTCATGCCCTCACATACATGCAATCATTCAGTCCTCCAATGTCCCTGGCTTCTCTCAGATCCACATCTTCACCCTGTCTGTATCCAAGCTATCCATCTGCCAGGTAGTGCTCCCCTCCTGGATTTTATCTCAGATGAAGTTGTGTTTCAAAACCCCACACTTCAGAGACTGCTGCAGCTCAGGCTTGTGCTGATCCTCTGGGGGAGGGTCTCACTGGGCTGTGGCCAGTGCTGGGTTGTCTCAGAAAAGAGTTGCCTTGTGGTGCAACAGCAGTGGCTTGGTGTTTATGGTAAATCTCAATACACAGATGTTGCCAGGGTTTGCTGCTCTCAGCAGACATCTTTGTTGGTCTACTGGTGAAGGGGACAGCTCTTTGGTGCCAATGGGTCTTTTGTCCAGAGAGGCTGTATCACCTCTACTAAATGCACTCTAAGCAAGGGAACAGTTTCACCCTGTACAACCCAGGGGATCCTCAGACTGTGCTGCCTGTTTCTGGGGCTCTGCCCTGCTTCCTCACTGGAGCACCTCCAGGGACTGACCTCCAAAACTTCTGTGCTCGGCTCTTTATAAAAAAACTTGTGGTATTGGACCTCTCCTTTTTGCCCATCAATGGTTTTGAGGAACAGTTTTCTTGTGCAGTCCCCTATATGTGTTTTCACTCTTTTTTTCTTCACTTTTAGCTCATTTCTCCACAATCAGGGATCCCTCCTCACTGCAGCACCCATGGATCTTTTCTCGCACAAATCAACCTTCTGAAGTTCCTGCCATGGGTTGTTTTTTCTGTTTGTGGACATGCAGCTTTGTTCTTTAAGACTTCTGATCAATATCTTGGATGTTCAGAATGATTTGATATTTATCTAGCTGTTTTGGGGGAAGATGTAAGCTTACGGTCGCCCTACTCTTCTGCCATTTTAATTGTCTTTGAGAATTTCATTACTTTTTTAAGTGTAAATGATATTCCATTGTACGTGTGCACCATGTTTTATCCGTTCATGTGTCAGTTGACATCTGCATTGTTTCCTCCTTTTGGGGTTTGTGAATAATGCTACTGTGAATATGGGAGGACAAATATCTCTTCAAATCCCTGTTTTCAGCTCTTTTGGGTATATACCCAGAAGTGAAATTGTTGGATCATATGCTAAATCTATTTTAAATTCTTTGAGCAACTTGTATACTAATTTCCACAGGGGCAGCCCCATCCCCACATTCCTGAACCATAGACATTGTGAAAAAATAAATGTTTATTGCTATTTTAAGCCACTAAATTTGAGATAATTTGTTAGGAAACAATAGATAAGTAATATAGTATTATAGGAACATCAACAAAAGAAGGATTTTGGGAAAATTTGTATTTCCCAAGATAGTTTATTCAAAAATTATACGTACATGCAAAAATGCATAGTTTCAGATAAGTAACTAAAAAATGCAATTGCAGCAATGCTAATGTTTTCAGGTGATTTATAAAATTTTTCCAACCTGAAAGAAAAAATGTGAACCAAGCAAATTGACCCTTGAATATAGAATTCACATTAATATCCCCCACTTATTTCTTGTCCCTTGATAATCCTCAGTGAGCCTTCATCAAAAGGTAGTCACCCACATGCAAGATTAATGGAGCCATTTTACAAGGGCAAGAAAGAAAAGCACTGTGTGGCACTCCTAAAAGAAAGACGGATTGCCTGGAAATTCACCAGAAATACAAAATGTGTATTTTCTTTGAAAGCTGAGCTTTTACTGTAATTCTTGCTTGCTTTCTGAGATCTTTAGCATTTGAGTCCAGGATGGAGTCCTTTTAAGACTTTATCTTTTAAATACATCCTCATTCTAAACAGTGAGACCAGGTTTCTCTGTCTTTTGTGATAGTTGAATTCTTTCTCCACTTGTCTATCCGTTTGGAAATAATTTTTTAAACAATGCTGGTTGCTTCCCTGAGGCTGTCCTTCATATAGCATGGGCAATTGACTGGGTAGTGTTGACCTAGCTCTGTTCTAAGTTGCCAGAGAAGTTGCCTGGCTGCTATGACAAGCAAATGATGTGTGTGACTCATTGTAAACCTTTCCCGGAGGCTTCCACCAGAAGATTAGGACTTCCCCTATTACAGAGAGGCCTAAGACTCTCCTCACAAAACAAAGGAAAAGAAAGAACTTATCTGAAGAAAGGTGCCTCAGACCTTTCCTGAAAAGATGGTCTGTATCTTTATGGTTGGAAATGTTAGTGGGTCGGTGGGGCAGTAATGACACCTGGGACTCACCAGTGTAAACCAGATCAGGAGAGAGGACAATGCTCACACTTTGTGGGAGTCCAGAGCGGGGGTTCTTGTGCCATGGGGAATGTTTCTTAGAGAATTTCAGGAAGCCCTTTAGAGAGGCTTGGTGAAGGTAGAGGCAGAAAAACATGACTACAATTGTTAGTACCCCATAGAGCATCCCACAGAGTGACATTCAGCATAATGCCCACCTCAAAGCTTTGATGTGTGAGGTGTTGGTTCTGTAAGAGAGGCTCAAAGGATGTAATACAGAATCAAAATTGTGAGAAATAGACTGGGCTTTCTGTGTCAATACTGAAAGTCTGGAGTAAAATCTGCTGTTAAAATCTGCTGTGTTCCCTTTGCTCCTCAGGGAGAGAGGAAGGATAGTATCTTTGTTATTTTGTATCTGGTAAGCAGAACCATCAGTGACAATTGGAAACTCCGTTCAATAAGAATTAGAATGAGGAGATTCACTATGATGTTGATATTCAATGTGTCTTCTTGTTCCAGATATGAAGGGTACACCTTTTACCTTTGTCTTAGGAATGACTTGAACCTTGGACATTCAGTGATTGAGTGTTGTTTGGAGGGCTACACTGGGCTAAGGACAAAAGATGGCAACTCTTCCTATCTTACTTGGTAATACCATCCCCCTCTGTGTCAAGTGATCGTATTAGGAATTCTCTGTAATTTGCAAAAGGATTATGACAAGAGATGAAGGGCTCTAGGTAACCTGTATACATTATGGCATGACAGATCCTTGTTTGAGACAGGCTATTGGCTTCCCTTTGTCTACATGCCTTGAAGTTGTGAACCTCATAGGCTAACAAAATTCCCCACTTGTCTATAGAACAAATTCCAAAGGGTGAAGAAATGATGAAAGTGTATTTATTTTGGGATATCCTGACGTTAGTAAAAATATTTTCATTGTTGATTTTAATATTTCTAAAACTGGTAACTTAACATTTTCCTTAAAAATATCAACAAACCCTCAAAAATCATTGCAGATCCACAATTATATGGTCAACTAATCTTCAACAAAGCAGGAAATACTGTCCAATGGGAAAAAGAGAGTCTTTTCAACAAATGGTGTTGGAAAAACTGGACAGCAACATGCAGAAAGAATGAAACTGGACCACTTTTTTACACCATACACAACAATAATTTCAAAATGGATGAAAGACCTAAATGTGAGACAGGAAACCATCAAAATCGTAGTGGAAAACACAGGCAGAAAACTCTTTGACCTAGGACATAGCAACTTCTCAGGCAAGGGAAACAAAAGCAAAAATGAACAATTGAGACTTCATCAAAATAAAAATATTCTTCACAGTGAAGGAAACAATCAACAAAACTAAGAGGCAACCTATGGAATGGGAGAAAATATTTGCATATCTGATAAAGGGTTAGTATCCAAAATTTATAAAGAACTTATCAAACTCAACACCCAAGAAACAAATACTCCAGGGAATAAATGGGCAGAAGACATGAATAGACACTTTTCCAAAGAAGACATACAGATGGCTAACAGATACATGAAGAAATGCTCAACATCACTCATCAGCAGGGAAATGCAAACAAAACCACAATGAGATATCACCTCACACCTATAAGAATGGCTAAATTAACAACTTAAGAAACAATAAGTGTTGGTGAAGATGCAGAGAAAGGGGAATCCTCTTTCACTGTTGGTGGAAATGCAAACTGGTGCAACCACTCTGAAGAACACTATGGAAGGTCCTCAAAGAGTTACAAATGGAATTACCCTATGATCCAGGTATTGTATTACTACGTATTTACCCAAAGGATACAAAAATACAGATTCCAAGGGGCACACCATCCCGATGTTTATAGCAGCATTATGAACAATAGCCAAACTATGGAGAAAGACCAAATGTCCATCAGCTGATGAATGGATAAAGAAGAGGTGGTATATATATTATATATTATATACTATATATTATATATATATATTTCCATATATATAATAACATATATATGGAATATTACTCAGCCATCAGAAATAATGAAATCTTGTAATTTTTAATGATGTGGATGGAACTAAAATGTATTATGTTAAGCAAAATAAGTCACTCAGAGGCAGACAGATATATGATTTCACTCATATGTGTAATTTAAGAAACAAAACAGATGGACACAGAGGAATAGAAAAACAGAGAGGCAAACATAAGAGACTCTTAACTATAGAGAACAAACTGAAGGTTGCTGGAGGGTAGGTGGGCAGTGGATGGGATAAATGGGTGATGAGTATTAAGGAGCGCACTTGAGGACACCTGGGTGGCTCAGTCAGTTAGGCATCTGACTCTTGATTTTGGCTCAGATCATGATATCATGGTCATTACCATGTCCAGTGTGAAGCTTGCTTAAGATTCTCTCTTCCTCTCTCTTTGCCCCTCCTCCATTCATTCTTGTGCATGCTTTCTCTCCCTTTCTCTCTCTCTCTCTGTCTCTCTCTCAAGAAAAAAAAAAGGAAGACACTTGTTATGATGAGCACTGGGTGTTATATGTAAGTAATAAATTACTAAATTCTACTCTTGAAACCAATATTACACTATAAGTTAACCAATTAGAATTTAAATAAAAACTTGAAAAAAAAAGCTGCAGTTTCCTGGTATGTATGAGCTCCAGAGCTACAGTAAGCTATATCAAAGCTCTCTATTGGCTTCTCAGTAACTTATATGATCAGAGCAAAGCCACAAAGGAGACATCCCTGCCAGGAACCCCTAAACAGTAGTGCCCAGTGCAGAAAGAAGTGTCTTCCATGAATTCCACAGAAGAGGTCCTGATTCAAGCATTCATTTGCAAGTAGTATTTTTGGGAAGTGATCCAAAGTAGACTTCTGAGGTGTGGGGAAGTCAGACAGTGGAAAGAAGGTAGACAGGAAGAGGAGGTATAATCAAGCAAATAACACACAAGGACAGCTGGAGATCAATGCCACTGAGGAGCTCTACTGACAGTGGAGAACATGCCTCAAAGTTATTTCAACCCAAGGGATAAGGAAGAATTTTAAATTATTAGTATAAATTTTAATGCACATCTTTATATTATACAATGAAAATAAGTTTTAAATGCAAATCAGAATTTAGCTCATATTCAGAATCACCAAAATTATACAATTCTAATTTAGCAATTCATACTGCATCTCTATGGTGGCTATTCAAAACTAACTGATCTGGTTTTATTTCACTTCTCTATAGGTGTGCATTCCACCAGTACTATCTACCTTTGACTTACTAATAAGTAAGGAAAGACTGAAAGAGAAGGGATGTGCTTTGCCCAGCTTTCCTTTTCCTTCTGTCTTTTCACTTTCAGTATAAGTGGTTGGTCAATAGAAATTAACAAAAGAAAGAATGTGATAGGGTTCCTTGGTTGTTCCCAAATCTTTCTACATTTGAAGAAAGTTCTGGTGTGACCATAAAGTGTGACCCTTGAGACTGTCTGTGCCCCCTTACTCAGTCATAGATATTGCACACCTAACCTGTATTTGCTTTTTATCCCATGTCCGGGTTTCTAAATTCTGTGCTTGTGGGCATCAGGAATGTTATATGGGAATAGGGAGGCAAGGAACAATGGAGGGGACACAGGCATCATATGAATGTCCTCTACCTACACACATGCTCCAGGGCCCCATCAGTCTTCACTTACAAAACACCATTCCAAAGACAAAATTACTAAGAATTTCAAGACAATGAGAGCAGATCATTAAACTGGATGTGGGGGCTTTTTCAATGTGAGGACCCATGTGACTGGGAGAACACATTTTTGGGGCTGGCTCTGACCGGGACATCTATACACCAAAGCCTCATTCCTTATGGGTGGAGCTGCTTCCATCACTTTATATGTTCTTCCCAGTTTCTGGAGAAACTGAGTGGAAGTTTCAGGCAGAGATGCAGGTGTTCCCAGCCTTTTCTGAGTGTATAGAGGTATGCTAGAGTAGATAGAGGGCACTTATCTGTTTCCTCAGACATCTCTGAGATTTAAACAGAAAAGCCCAGGACTTCAGGGTTTGCTGACTGCTCAGGCCTCGCTGGTCCCTGAAATGGAGATAGAAGTGAAGAGCATTTTTAACTGGGAATTTTTTTTCTGTTTCAATCCCATCGAAGTGAAGGGCAGGTAATTTCCCTTACCAATTGGTTCCTTTCCACATGTTTTTGTTTTGTTGCCTGTTGTGTACATTCAGAACTGTCACTGGCTGATGGATATTTGTGAGGTTCCTGTAGCACTTTACAGGCATATAGGGCTGAAGAGAGACAGGGTACAACCTCTGTATGGAGGGAACACAGAAGAAAAGGAGCAAATGAAGGCCAGACAGAACAGAGCTTGCTGAGTTCCTAGAATATACTCACCTTAGTTGGAGAGCAGAACCTGCACAGGGAGTCGGCAGAAGTGACTGAAAAATGTTTTCTGTGTTCTAATTCCAAGTGCTAGAAAGGCTTGGTTAATTGGGCTGGCTACAGGTGAATTGGGCTGACTATAAATGTCTATAATCTTCTGGGTTAGCAATTTAGCAATGTGTATTTAGAGTTTTAATAATGGTAATTGTACCCTCTGTCTTGGAATTATACTTTTGAACTTTTGTTTTAATACAAATTTATTTAAATATCATTTACATTAGAAAAAATTATAAATAGTTGAATAATAGAAAGATCTTCCAAATTTCTAGATGAAGGAATGCTGTGCAGCTAAAAGGAAATTATGCTTTGGAATAATAATTACAAACTTGGCAAAGAATTCAAAATTCATGACCATATGTTCCCAGTTGCCCATTAGAATCCTGGTCTCTGCCCATTGTCCTGGGATAATCATTGATGGTGTGCCCTTTCACTGTCCAAAGTTCCTGGTCACTCCATTCATAACATAGTAATGGGACAAAACTGCTCGTGACACACTAGACACTATATAAACTAGTGGTGGGATAGTGCATATTTAACAATTGGCTCTCCAGGAAACTGCTTTAATTTGTAGCATTTGCCAATATCTATGGTGTAAGTATTACTATTTTGGCCAATTTCAAGCTATAATATGGGGTTGCTGAAGGTGGATTTGGGCTGAGATTAGCACAATCATCTTTCCCAAGCCAACCAAGCTGACTCAGCACACCTCTGGGTAAACACTACACTATGTGGGTAAGGACTTCATGAGGACAAGGGTGGTGGTCTTGCATGGTGGGAGACAGTAGTTTTCTTTGCTTCTTTGTATTGGTGGAGGGATTCTGACACCCACTGGACCACCATCTCTGAAGAGAGTGATCCTTGCATTTGAGGTGGGCACTCTGTTTTCTGGCCTCTCCAGCTGCCCAGCAGGTGCTCCCTCCCTCCTGGGAGCCCCACCCTAAGGACAAGAGGACCAGTTCTGATCTCCACTGTGCTCCCATTCTCCAGTCTTCCAACATAGGACAGTATAAGGACAGGAAACAGCCAGGGCAGATAGACTTAGTAGGAGGCTGTTTTACAATATCCATGAGAAGAAATGAGGGCCTGACAGGAAAAACTGGCAAAGAACTTGCAGAGTAGAGGAAAGCTGTGTGAAACACTGGGTGTTCTTGTTCCCAGTGCTGGATAGATGGAAACTGGAGAGGTGGGATGCCTAGATTTCTAAAAAAATTTACAGTCCAAAATTTTTAAGGACTGCAGCCATATCATTAATGCAGATCAAGAGGAACCCAGTGCCTGCTAGTGGAGACTCTGTGGAGAGAGTGACCCTTTGTCTTTGTCGGTAGTCCTCTCTATCCATGGCACCAGGCCCTATTACCTCCTGTCTCTGAACCACAGTCAAAAAAGTACATCACCTTCAGGGAACAAAATCCTCAGCCATAAGCAGAACATGCCTGAATTTGGGATCCTTCTGACTGCAGCCAAAGCATCTATAGATATTACAAACTGTTTCTATTTTTATACTGCTATGGTCGAATGTTTATGTCTACCCCAAATTTATATGTTAAATTCTAACCTCCAAAGGTGATGATAGTAGGAGGTGGGGCCTTTGGGAGATGACTAAGCCATGAGGGTGGAGCTCTCATGAAAGGGATTAGTACTTTTATACAAATGGCTCCAAAGAGACTTCTCACCATTCTCATCATGGTAGACACAGTGAGAAGATTTCAGCTATGGACCAGGAAATGGGCACTTACTAGAAGTGACCCTGCCATGCTTTGATCTTGGACTTCCAAAGCCTCCAGAACTGTGAGAAATAAATTTCTGTTGTTTCTAAGACATCCACTCTGGCATTTTGTTATAGCAGCCCAAACAGAGTAAGACATGTGCATCTATTCATGAACTATTTGTTAAGCAACTACTATATTTTAGGAGCTGCTCTGGTACTCAGGATACACCAGTAAATATCAACAACAAGAAATAAATAAAGTCACTGTCTTTAAGGGATCTATTTCTTATGGGGAGAAGATAGACAGAAAATGAGTACTATATTGAAGGTGGTAGGAGTTTGTCCCCAAAATGCTTTCTATAGCTTACATTTTTAAAACATGGATACAACCAAGATTCACTTATTGCATTTAGTTGTTACACCTTCTCAGTCCTTTCAATAATGACATTAAAGAGACCAGGACAATTGTTTCAGGATGAAATGTCCACATTCTGGATTTGTATGCTTATATCATTTATGACATTATTTAACTTGGTGCTGTCCCTGTATTGTCTGAAAACTAGAAATCAGAAAAAACAATTCAGTTAGATTTAATGTAAATATTCCCATCAAGAATACTTTAAATATTCTTGAATATACTTAAATATTCTTTAAATACAAAAATATCCCCCAAGTTTTAAATCATACCAAATTTGGTTTAATAGCTCCAGGAATACTATGTTGCAATTCTATTGAGGGGTTTTCCTTATTCCTCCAGTTTGGGTGTTAACAATATGAAAAGTTACTTCACTACGCAATTGATAAAGTGATGAATGTCAGCACTGTTAATCATGTTGCTGATATGGATTCAAAGATGAATTTGGATCAGAATAATCCAGGAGCTTCAGTTTAGCACTTTGGTTCCTTGAGTTTTCTTTAGCAATAAATTCTAAACAAAAGACTTTTCAAAAATCTCTCCCTTTTACTTTCCATACTGATACCTTCTAAGGTTTCTTGAAGAAGTAAAATCAAAATTAATACAAAACTCACACTATTGATGTTGCAATAAAAAGTACAGGCACACGAAAATTAATTTCCTCAAAACTATTTTTTAAAAATTAATACAGGAGGGACACCTGGGTGGCTCAGTTGGTTAAGCGTCCAGCTTCAGCTTAGGTCATGACCTCACAGTTCGTGAGTTCAAGCCCCACATCGGGCTCTGTGCTGACAGCTCGGAGCCTGGAGCCTGCTTCGGGTTCTGCATCTTTCTCTCTCTCTCTCTCTCTCTCTCTGTTCCTCCCCTGCTCATACTCTGTCTTTCTCTCAAATAAATAAATAAATAAATAAATAAATATTAATACAGGAGTGCCTGGGTGGCTCAGTTGATTAAGCACCCGACTTTGGCTCAGGTCATAATCTCTTGGTTCACAGGTTCTAGCCCCACGTGCAGTTCTCTGTTGACAGCTCAGAGCCTGGAGCCTGCTCCAGATTCTGTGTCTCCCCTCTCGCTCTGCCCCTCCACCACTCATGTTCTGTCTCTCTCTCTTTCTCAAAAATAAACAAAAACATTTAAAAAATCAATACAAAGGCACTTCAGCAATGGCATATTGGACTGTTTTGTAAGAGTAGCAAAATGACTCATCAGCTCTTCAGGATGATACAGATATGCTCCATGCTTCTCTATACAAACTCAAATCTATGGACAAATATAATACAGAGTGATTGCAGGCAGCCCTCCAAAATTTCATTCCACATGTGTCCTTTTCCCTGTTTCCAGAGCAAATTCTCACTGTAGGTAAAGGATGGTTTAACATGCATAAGTCTAAATTAATTATAACTTTTTATTGTGGTAAGGTATAAATAACATAAAATTTATGAGTGTAACCATTTTAAGTATAGTACATTCACTTTGTTGTGCAATTATCACCACCTTCTTCAGAACTCTTTTCATCTTGCAAAACTGAAACTCTACAGCCATTAAACAATTCACTGTTCCCTCCTCCCCTCAGTCCTCAGCAACCACCATTCTACTTTCTGTCTCTATGATTTTAATCCCTCTAGGTACCTCATATAAACGGAATCATATGATATTTGTCTTTTGTGTTTTTTCACTCAGCCTAATGGTCTCAAGATTAATCTATGTTGAACATGTGTCAGAATTTCCTTTTTAAAGGGTGAATATTATTCCATTGTATGTATAGCCCATATTTTAATCCATTCATCTGTGGATGGACATTTTCATTGTTTCCACTGTTTGGCTATTGCAAATAATGTACATGGATGTACAATATCTGTTTGAGTTCTGCCTTCAATTCTTTTGGGTGTATACCCAAAGGTGGAATTGCTGGATCATTTGTAATTCTATTTTTTTTAGGATAATCATAACTTTTAAATAAATATAAAGTATGGTGAAACTTCTCTCCATAATAATAAGGAAACCACAAAGCCGATTTACACTTTTCAGTTAAGGCCTTTTTCTTCACCTTTTTCTTTAGATAAACAAACCTACGAAGAAGAAAATTGTTCTCAGTTTCTTAGACCATCATCTCAGTGAACCTATGCGTAACCCTCATTAAGACCCATGTAAACACTTCAAAGTGGGCTGATCTGCAGGGAGTAAATAGTCCAGACAAATGTACAGAGAATTATAAGAACCAATATAACAGATTACAAAAACATTAATCAAAGCCACCAGATCCAGCAAGGTAAAATTCCATAGAGATTTTATTAACAGGAAGAAAGGAGATGAATTTTAGACACTGGTCCAGATATGCTAACTCAGGAAGAAATCATGACAGCTCTGAGGAGGTAGAATGTAAGTCTGTATGTTGTCCTGGCCATATTTTCAAAATCAAGGCATCTCAGAAACTGGGCCTGCCTTGTTGTTATAGTTTTCTTTTTTCTTTCTTTCTTTCTTAATTTTTTTGAATTCATTTTTAGGTTTTTATGCCTTTCTAATGTCAGAACAGAAATCTGAGGAGAGTTTGGCCTTTGACATTGGTAATAAAATTATTTCTAAGAAGGAGAAAAAAACTGAAGTCTGAAACGTGGGGGGAAGAAGAAGAAATGGAGAACAGAACCAGTAGCTAATGAGTAAATGGGTAGCTGTGGAGACCTGATGCTGGTAAGATGCTTTGAAAGTTGTAGTAGAACAATGGAGTGGGAAAGTAGAGCACAAGCAGCTAGTGCTCCTAGTGATCTGGGGGAGTCCCTGGAACTGGAGGACAGCACAAGAAAGTCCAGTGGCCTGTCTCTGCCAATAGGACACAATTTATTCACTCTGGAAACTAGAGTCATCCAGAGACAGGGCCAGTTCAGGACCTTATCTGCAAATCTGGGCTTCTAGGACATTCTCCAGAAAGAGATCCTGGAAATGGTTGATGGAGCTGTTCCTCCAAATACCATCTTGACAAAGCACTGGTTCACTATTGACAGCAGGAATCATCCAGTCAAAGGGGGTCTGCAACAAAAATTACCCAGCAGGGAGAGGATTTTCCTCCTGAGGTAAGATTAGATAACAAACACCAATGTTGCCTTCCTCTGATGTTTTAATTTACATTCCATTGCCCATCACACAGACAGCAGCTGGAGTCATGCAGTGTTGCTGCTGTTCATACAGATGCTGTGCAGCCAACAGGTCCATTCACATGCCACCCTTTCTGCCATATGAAATCAGCAACAAAGAGGCAGATGGATCCTTGCATTTCTTTTCAACAAAATTAGGCATGCTTTTGCCTAAATGTTCTTACCGTTCTAGACCCCTGGATGCCCATGTTCCCATAATAGCATGGAAATTCAGGTCCAGAATGTGAGGCAGCTTGTCTGAGACTGGGATCCCAGGTGCGGAGGGAGACTTTTAGTTTTCTTGATTGTTTCCTTTGATTTTCATCTTCATGAGGTTACAATAGTTCATTTTTGCTTTTAATTCCCTTGCCTTTGGAGATATGTCAAGTAAGAAATTGCTGTGACTGAGGTCGCAGAGGTTTTTTCCTGCTTTCTCCTCTAGGGTTTTGATAGTTTCCTGTCGCACATTCAGGTCCTTTATCCATTTTGACTTTATCTTTGTGAATGGTGTAAGAAAGTGGTCTAGTTTCATCCTTCTGCATGTTGCTGTACAGTACTCCCAGAACCATTTGTTAAAGAAACTGTCTTTTTTCCATTGGATATTCTTTCCTGCTTTGTCAAAGATTAGTTGGGCATACTTTTGTGAGTTCAATTCTGGAGTCTCCATTCTATTCCATTGGTCTATGTGTTGGTTTTTGTGCCAATACCATGCTGTCTTGATGATTACAGCTTTGTAGTGGAGGCTAAAGTCTGGGATTGTGATGCCTCCCTCTTTGGTCTTCTTCTTCACTATAACGTTGGCTATTTGGGGTCTTTTGTGGTTCCATACAAATTTTAGGATTGCTTGTTCTAGCTTCTAGAAGAATGCTGGTGCAATTTTGATTGGGATTGCATTGAATGTGTAGATAGCTTTGGGTAGTATTGGCATTTTAACAATATTTATTCTTCCAATCCATGAGCACGGAATGTTTTTCCATTTCTTTGTATCTTCTTCAATTTGCTTCATAAGCTGTCTATAGTTTTCAGCATACAGGTCTTTTACATATTTGGTTAAGTTTATTTCTAGGTATTTTATGATTCTTGGTGCAATTGTGAATGGGATCAGTTTCTTTATTTGTCTTTATGTTGCTTCATTATTAGAGTACAAGAATGCAACTGATTTCTGTACATTGATTTTTTATCCTGTGACTTTGCTGAATTCATGTATCAGTACTAGCAGACTTTTGGTGGAGTCTGTCAGGTTTTCCATGTATAATATCATGTCATCTGCAAAAAGTGAAAGCTTGACTTCATCTTTGCCAATTTTGATGCCTTTGATTTTGTTTTGTTGTCTGATTGCTGATGCTAGAACTTCCAACACTATGTTAAACAACAGCGGTGAGAGTGGACATCCCTGTCGTGGTCCTGATCTCAGGGAGAAAGCTCTCAGTTTTTCCCCATTGAGGATGATATTAGCTGTGGGCCTTTCAAAAATGGCTTTTATGATGTTGAAGTATGTTCCTTCTATCCCGACTTTCTTGAGGGTTTTTATTAAGAAAGAATGCTGAATTTTGTCAAAGGCTTTTTCTGCATTGATTGACAGGATCGTATGGTTCTTTTATTTTCTTTTATTAATGTGATGTATCACATTGATTGATTTGCGAATGTTGAACCAGCCCTGCAGCCCAGGAATGAATCCCACTTGATCATGGTGAATACTTCTTTTTATATGCTGTTGAATTCGATTTGCTAGTATCTTATTGAGAATTTTTGCATATATATTCATCAGGGATGGATATTGGCCCGTAGTTCTCTTTTTTTGCTGGGTCTCTGTCTGGTTTGAGAATCAAATTAATGCTGGCTTCATAGAATGAGTCTGGAAGGTTTTCTTCCCTTTCTATTTTTTGGAACTGCTTGAGAAGGATAGGTATTATCTCTGCTTCAAATGTCTGGTAGAACTCCCCTGGGAAGCCATCTGGTCCTGGACTTTTATTTGTTGGGAGATTTTTGATAACTGATTTGATTTCTTCTCTGGTTATGAGTCTGTTCAAGTTTTCTATTTCTTCCTATTTAAGTTTTGGAAGTGTGTGGGTGCTTAGAAATTTGTCCATTTCTTCCAGGTTGTCCAGTTGGTTGGCATATAATTTTTTTATAGTATTCCTTGATACTTGCTTGTATTTCTGAGGGATTGGTTGTAATATTTCCATTTTCACTCATGATTTTATCTATTTAGGTCATCTCCCTTTTCTTTTTGAGAAGCCTGGCTAGAGGTTTATCAATTTTGTTTATTTTTTCAAAAAAACAACTCTTGGTTTCATTGAGCTTGTCTACAGTTTTTTTTTTTTTTTTAGATACTATATGGTTTATTTCTGCTCAGATCTTTATTATTTCTCTTCTTCTGCTGGGTTTGGTGTGTCTTTGCTGTTCTGCTTCTATTTCCTTTAGGTGTGCTGTTAGATTTTGCATTTGGGCTTTTTCTTTTTTCTTGAGATAGACTGGATTGCAATGTATTTTCCTCTCAGGACAGCGTTTCCTGCATCCCAAAGCATTTGGATTGTATTTTCATTTTCATTTGTTTCCATATATTTTTTAAATTTCTTCTCTAATTGCCTGGTTGACCCATTCATTCTTTAGTAGGGTATTCTTTATCCTCCATGCTTTTGGAGGTTTTCCAGACTTTTTCCTGTGGTTGATTTCAAGTTTCATAGCATTGTGGTCTGAAAGTATGCATGGTATGATCTCAATTATTTTATACTTATGAAAGGCTGTTTTGTGACCCAGTCAGTATTTGATTTATCTTGGAGAATGTTCCATGTGCACTTGAGAAGAAAATATATTCTTTTGCTTTGGGATGCAGAGTTCTAAATATATCTGTCAAGTCCATCTGATCCAATGTACCATTCAGGGCCCTTGTTTCTTTATGGATCCTGTGTCTAGATGATCTATCTGATTGCTGTAAGTGAAGTATTAAAGTTCCCTGCAATTACCACATTCTTATCAATAAGGTTACTTATATTTGTGATTAATTGTTTTATTAATCACATATTTGGGGGCTTCCGTATTTGGTGCATAGACATTTATAATTGTTAGCTCTTCCTGATGGATGGACCCTATAATTATCATATAAGGTCCTTCTTCATCTCTAGTTACAACCTTTAATTTAAAGTCTAGTTTGTCTGATATAAGTATGGCTACTCCAGCTTTCTTTTGAGTTCCAGTAGCATGATAGATAGTTCTCCACCCCCTCACTTTCAATCTGAAGGTGTCCTCAGGTCTAAAATGAGTCTCTTGTAGACAGCAAATAGATGGGTCTTGTTTTTTTATCCATTCTGATACCCGATGTCTTTTGGTTGGCACATTTAGTCCATTTACATTCAGTGTTATTATAGAAAGACATGGGTTTAGAGTCATTGTGATACCTGTAGGTTTCATGCTTGTAGTGATGTCTCTGGTACTTTGTGGTCCTTGCAACATTTCACTCACAGAATCCCCCTTAGGATCTCTTGTAGGGCTGGTTTAGTGGTGATGAATTCCTTCAGTTTTTGTTTGTTTGGGAAAACCTTTATCTCTCCTTCTATTCTGAATGATAGACTTGCTAGGTAAAGGATTCTTGGCTGCATTTTTTTTTTTCCTGTTCATCACACTGAAGATTTCCTGCCATTCCTTTCTGGCCTGCCAAGTTTCAGATAGGTCTGCCACTACTCTTATGGGTCTACCTTTGTAAGTTAGAGCCTGTTTATCCCTAGCTTCTTTCAGAATTTTCTCTTTATCCTTGTATTTTGGCAGTTTCACTATGATATGTCATGCAGATCAGTTCAAGTTACATCTGAAGGAAGTTCTCTGTGCCTCTTGGGTTTCAATGCCTTTTTCCTTCCCCAGATCAGGGAAGTTCTTAGCTATGATTTGTTCATGTACACCTTCAGCACCTTTCTGTCTCTCTTCCTCTTCTGGAATTCCTATGATATGGATATTGTTCCGTTTGATTGCATCACTTAGGTCTCTAATTCTCCCCTCATACTCCTGGATTTTTTTATCTCTCTTTTTCTCAGCTTCCTCTTTTTCCATAATTTCATCTTCCAATTTACGTTTTCTCTCCTCTGCCTCTTTAATCTGTGCTATGGCAGCCTCCATTTTATTTTTCACCTCATTTATAGCAGTTGTAAGCTCCTCATGAGTATTTCTTAGTCCCTTGATCTCTGTAGCAATAGATTCTCTGATGTCCTATATACTTTTTCAAGCCCAGTGATTAATTTTATGACTATTATTCTAAATTCTTGTTCCGCTATATTGTTTAAATCGTTTTTTAACAATTCATTACCTGTCGCTACTTCCTCGAGTTTCTTTGTGGAGAGTTCTTTCGTTTCATCATTTTGGGTAGTCCCTGCAGTAGGTCCAAACTGCAGGGCACTTCCTCTGTGCTGTCTGGAGTAACTTGTGTTGTTGGGCGGGGTTGCAGTCAGACCTGATGTCTGCCCCGATGTCTGCCCCCAGCTGGGTCCACAGTCAGATTGGTGTGTACCTTATCTTCCTCTCTCCCAGGGGCAGGATTCAATGTGGAGTGGTGTGTGCCCTGTCTGGGCTACTTGCACACTGTCAGGCTTGTGGTGCTGCTTTCATGGGATCTGGCACATTAGCTGGTGTGGATCCGCAAGGTGCATAGGTGTGTGTGGGGGGGGCAGGTTTATCTTGCTTTGCCATGGGTGGTCCCCTGCAGGAGGGGCCTTGTAACACTGGGAGGGAGGCAGACCCGTCGAGGGATGGATCCACAGAAGCATAGTGTTGGGCATTTGTGTGGTGCAAGAATGTTCGGTGAGGGAAACTGGTTCCCTTTGGAATTTTGGCTGGGGGATGGGGGAGGGATATGACACTTGCCAGCACCTTTGTTTCCCGCCAAGCTGAGCTCTATCTTCCAGGGCTCAGCAACTCTCCCTCCCCATGTCCTCTCGCCCTCCCCGCTCTCCAAGAGCAGAGCTGTTGACTTTTATTATTCCAGATGTTAAGTCCAGCTGGCTGTTAGAAGTCCCGAAGTCCATCCCCTCCGCTTTTGCAAGGGGCTCTGCCTTGCCCAGTGGGCTGCCCCTCCACTGCCCCAGCTCCCTCCCACCAGTCCATGTAACACACACAGCCTCTCTGCCTTTCCTACCCTCTTCCGTGGGCCTCTTGTCTATACTTGGCTCTAGAGAGTCCGTTCTGCTAGTCTTCTGGCAGTTTTCTGGGTTATTTAGGCAGATGTGGGTAGAATCTAAGCAATCAGCAGGGCGAGGTAGGCCCAGCGTCCTCCTGCACTGCCATCTTCCTCAACTATTTCCTAAAATATATTATCTTAAAAGCATCCAAGATCTAACAAGAGAGTGAAGAATCATCAGACCACACTTTGATAAAGGACAAGAACAAGAAAGTTAAGCTGAGTTCCCAGACTCCCAGACGGTTTCCTCTATAAACAAAGAAATAGCAGGAAAACTGATGTTAGGGTAGAAGAAATCAAAGGGAAATCCTCAGGCCTCCTGAAATGAGGCTTCAGACAGACTACACCCAGATGAAACTAGAACCCTAAAGGTCAACATTTTCAGGGTGAGTGAAGCAGATATAAACTAGTCCATGCCTAGACTTGCCTAGACTGTCTTCAAATTATCTGTATAGCCCAAGATGCCATACGTTTTGAACTTGAATTTAAGTAGCCCTATCTGAGTGTTGCATCCAGATGAAAAAGTGATTCTACATCTAGAAACTCCAGTGCTATGCTTCTATTAAAAGGAATACTACTAGTGAGTGAACTCCAGTTAAAGGCATTTGGATGTGTTTTATTTACTCCTTTCACTCATCACATTGCTTGGTACTGAAAATAAAGACTCCGCAAAATGCAAAGTCCTCCACCCTAGAAGGATTCACAGGGTGGCACAAAAACGAACTTATAAATAACTCATTTCAAGAAATAGGAGAGGTGCTGTAAGAATGTGCAGGTGGGAGAGGACATCTAGGCAGAAGCTAGCTGCAGGGATGTGACATCTGTTCATAGTGCGTCTTGCAGAATGAGTAGGAATTTGCAAGGTGAATAATGGGAGGAGGCACAGACACATGGGTAAAGTTGCTAAAGTGTGAAAGGGCTCAGTATTTCCAGGAATGGTGAGCCATTCTGTGTGAATAGAATGTAGTACATGTCATAGAGCCAGAGGAAAGAAAAAGAAGACTTTGGTATGCAGTTGGAGAAGTCAATATGGATTAAAACACATTCATTTGTATATTTATGTTATCTTCACATATTCCAGTATTTTTGCTATGGAAAAAACAATCATACTTTTAAACTCAGATATTTTAGAAGCAAGGTCTCATCCATCTGGATTTTATTTTGTGTGTTAGAAGGTAGGCATCAAATGGCTGATCAGACTTTTCAGTACTATTTATTGCATTTCTCTGTCTTTCCTCATTGAGTAGCAAAGGCCAGTCTGTCATTTGTCTTGTGACCCTGGTTCTGCAGTGTCCAGCACATTGCTCATGTCATAGTTAGTGGGCTGTGAGTTGTGCACACATAGGAATGGTGAAAATAAAAAGGCTGACCATACAAGTGTGAGCAAGGGCGTGGGACAACCGGAGTACTCATATGCCAATTGTGGGAATGTAACAGGGTACAGCCACCTTGAAAAGCTATCTGGCAGTGTCTTAACCATACACCTACCATATGATCCAGCCATTCCAAGAGAAAAGAAAGCAAATGTTCACAGTAACACATTTGTAACAACCCCAAACTGGAAACATTCCAAATGTCCATCAAGAGGTGAATGGATAAACTCAATGTTTTATCTATACAATATACTACTTCTTAACAATAAACAAGAATGAATTTTATCTTTTATTTACTTAAGTTTTTATTTAAATTCCAGTTAGTTAACATACACTGTAATATTAGTTTAAGATGTTCAACTTAGTGATTAAGCACTTCCATACAGCACTCAGTGCTCATCACAATTGTACTCCTTATTCCTCATCACCTATTTAACTCATGCCCCCGCCAACTTCCCATCTGGTAACCATCAGTTTGTTCTCTATCGTTAAGAATCTGTTTCTTGGTTTGCCTCTCTATTTTTCTCCCCTATGATCATTTGTTTTGTTTCTTAAATTCCATATGGGTGAAATCATATGGTATTTGCCTTTCCATAACTTACTTCACTTAATATAATACCCTCTAGCTCCAGTAACATCCTGGTAAATCTCAAGATTTAATTATTTTTTGTGGATGAGTAATATTTTGTGTATATATATATATATATATATATATATATATATATATACACCACCTCTTCTTTATCCACTCATCAGTTGATGGACATCATCTGGGCTCTTTCATTATTTGGCTACTATAGATAATGCTGCTAAAAACATTGGGGTGCATGTATCCCTTTGAACAATTGCTACATCATAAGGTAATTCTATTTTTAACTCTTTGAAGAACCTACATACTATTTTCCAGAGTGGCTGCAACAGTTTGCATTTCCACCAACAGTGTAAGGGTGTTCCCTTTTCTCTGGATCCTGGCCAAAACCTGTTGTTTCTTGTGTTGTTGATTTTAGCCATTCTGACAGATTTGAAGTTACATCTCCTTGTAGTTTTTATTGGTATTTCCTGATGTTCAGTGATGTTGAGCATCTTTTCATGTGTCTATTAGCCATATGCATATCTTCTTTGGAAAAATGTTTATTCATGTTTTCTGCCCATTTCTTAACTGGATTATTTGTTTTTTGGGTATTGAGTTTTATAAGTTTTATAAGTTCTTTATGTATTTGGGGGACTAAACCTTTATCAGATATGTCATTTTCAAATATTTTCTCCTATTCCATAGGTTGCCTTTTAGTTTTGTTGATTATATCCTTTGTTGTGCAGAAGTCTTTTATTTTGATGAAGTCCAAATAGTTTATTTTTTCTTTTATTTCACTTGTCACAGGAGATATAGCCAGTAAGAAGTTGCTATGGCCGATGTCAAAGAGGTTAGTGTCTGTGTTTCCCACTACGATTTTGATGCTTTCCTGTCTCACATTTAGGCCTTTCATCCATTTTGAATTTATTTTTGTGTGTGGTGTAAAACAGTGGTCCAGTTTCATTCTTTTTCATGTTGCTGTTATTTAACATAGAATTGGAAGACCTACCCACAGCAATCAGACAGAAAAAAGAAATAAAAGACATTCAAATCAACAATGAAGAAGTCAATCTTTCACTATTTGCAGATAAAGTGATACTCTATATAGAGAACATAAAAGACTCCATCAAAAAAATTCTAGAAATGATACATTCAGTAAAGTCACAGGATACAAAATCAACATATAGAAATCTGCTGCATTTCTATACACCAGTAATGAAATAGAAGAAAGAGAAATCAAGGAATCAATCCCACTTACAATTGCACCAAAACCCATAATATATTTAGGAATAAGCCTAACCAAAGAGGTCTAGGACCTGTACTCTGCAAACTATAAAACACTATTAAAAAAAAATGAAGATGACACAAAGAAATGGAAAACATTCCATGCTCATGGATTAGTAGAACAAATATTGTTAAAGTGCCCATACTACCCAAAGCAATCTACACATTTAATGAAATCCTTATCAAAATACCAATAGCAGTTTCCACAGGATTCAATTATTGATACATGTAACCACATAAGAGGAAAAAAAATCTCAAAGTAACTGTATTCAGTGAAAGAAGCAAGGCAAATTTTAAAAATTACATGCTGTGGGGTGCCTAAGTAGCTCAGTAGGTGAAGTATCTGACTTGATTTTGAATCAGGTCATGATCTCATGAGTCATGAGATCGAGCCCTGCATCAGGCTCTGTATTGACAGTGTGGAGCCTGTTTAGGATTCTCTCTGTCTTCTCTCTATGACCCTTTCCTTTCTTATTCTCTCTCTATCTCTCAAAATAAACATTTAAAAAAAAATAAAAATGACATGCTGTATAATTTAATTTATATAAAATTATACGAAAAACAAACCAATCTACAGTCACAGAAAGCAGATCACTGGTTCTCAGGATGAGGGGGAGGATGGGAGAACAGGAGCAGGGACTACAGAAGGGATGTAGGACATTTTGGAAGTAATGAATTTGATCACTATCCTGGTTGTGCTGAAGGTGTCATGGATGCGTAAATATAGCAAAACCTATCAAATTGTATACTTTACAAACAACAACAATAACACAAAAATGGGTTTCTGAATAACATTTGTAGTGAAACATTTAAAAAATGTAGGATAGGAGAATTAAGCTGGCACAGGAGAAGGGTAACCTTACGCTCTTTCCATGAACAGCTAGATAAATATCAACTCATCTTAACACTCAATAAATTGATCTAAAATCTTAGAGAACAAAGTTGCATGTCCACAAACAGAAAAAAAAAACAGCCTGTGGAATGTAGGAACTTCAGAGAGTTGATTTGTGGAAGAAAGAGAGGGGGAGAGCTGTGGTGGGGAGGGATTGCTGATCATGGAGAGGTGAGCTAAGAGTGAAAACACACACAGGGGACTGCACAAAAAAAGCTGTTCCCCAAAACCACTAATGGGAAAAAAAGGAGAGGGTTTTAATATTGCCAGCTTTTATAAACAACAGGACACAGAGTCTGAAGTTTCAAAGGTCAGTACCAGGCAGTGCTCCAGTGAGGAAGCAGGACAGAGCCCCAGAAATGGGCAAAATGTTTTGAGGATCCACTGGATTTCACAGGGAGAAGACGTTCCCATACTTGGAGTACATTTGGTGGAGGTGATAGGGTCTTCTCACAACAAAAGACCTGGTAGGGGCCTCAGATCTGCCCATTCACTAGTATAGGAACAAAGATGTCCCCTGAGGGCAACAAACCTTGGCACCATCTGTGTGTTGAGATTTACCAAAAACTCTGAGTGGCTGCTACTGCAAATTCACAAGACTGCTTTCTGGGATGAGCTGGCACCAGCCACAGTTTAGAGACCCTATCACAGAGGATCAGTCCATGTCTGAGCTAAGGAGTATCTGTAGTGTGCAGTTTTGAAACACAGCTAAGCCTGAGATAAAACCCAGGAGGGCAATGCTGCCTGGCAGGCTTGGATACAGACAACATGAAAGTGGGGATCTGACAGAAGCCAGGGACACAGGAAGGGTGACTGATTACATATCCATAAGTCTCAAACTTCCCACTCTGGAGACTACAGAGGAGGATGAAGCCATTTTCACCCATAGCCCATCAGCACTGATTAACCTTAGTGAGCTAAACAGTGACACCAAGTAGAGAACAGAGCCCTTACATCAAGCCCTGCCCCCTGCACCCTCTAAGCACATTTCCACTAGGGCAAGTCCACCTGAGAATCAGACAGCAGGCCCCTCCCCCCGAAGACCAGCATAAACTCCTCCAAGGCACTAAATAGAATGTTAGAATGGTGCAAATCTTCAGCTGTAGGTGAAACAGGATCTAGCTTCCTTTGGATTGTGTTTGTTTGTTTGTTTGTTTGTTGTATCCCTTACTGTTTTTTTTTCTTCTTGGATAGAGAAAGAGCAAAATTTTTATTATTTTATTTTATTTTATTTTATTTTATTTTATATATTTATTTTGTTTTATTTTATTTATTTATTTATTTTAATTATTTTCTTTTTCTTTTTTTTCTTTTTTTCTAAAAAACTTCTCTTAGTAAGCAGACCAAAACACACCATGGATCTAGCTTCAGTTATCTTATAAATTAAAAAAAATAATAATTTAATTTTATTATTGTAATTATTTCCCTCCAAAATGACAAGATGGAGGAATTGACCTCAAAACAAACAAAAAACAAAACAATACAAAAACAAAAACAAAAAAAACCAAAAAGAAATGACAGGCATTTAATCAGTGCAGATGTAAGTGAGATATCTGAACTAGAATTTAAAACAACAATTATATGGATTCCAGTTGGGCTTGAAAAAAAGCATAGACTATTCTAAAAAATCCCTACTGCAGAGATAAAAGAACTAAAGTCTGACCAGGCCAAAATTAAAAATGCTAAAACCCAAATGCAAACCCAAATTGTTGCCATAACAGTGAGGATGGACAAAGCAGAGGAATGAATTAGTGATGTATAAGATAAAATTATGGAAAATAATAAAGCTGAAAAGAAGAGGGAAAAAAAGATATTGGACCATTAAAGTAGACTTAGGGAACTCAGCAACTTATTAAAATGCAGTCCCAGAAGATGAAGGGGAAAAAAAGGCATGTATGTATGTATGTATGTATACATATATATATATGTATGTATACATATATATGTGTGTATATATATATATATATATATATATATATATACACACAATGGAGTGTTACTTGGCAATCAAAAAGAATGAAATCTTGCCATTTGCAACTACGTGGATGGAACGG
The DNA here is from genome assembly GCF_024362965.1 of Panthera pardus. Taxonomy (NCBI): domain Eukaryota; kingdom Metazoa; phylum Chordata; class Mammalia; order Carnivora; family Felidae; genus Panthera; species Panthera pardus. The sequence goes on along the minus strand of NW_026526810.1, from coordinate 17,407,378 downwards.
GAGGGTATTATATATATATATATATATATATATATATATATATATAATCACATATATACATATATCACATCTTCTTTATCCATTCATCCATTGATGGACATTTGGGCTCTTTCCATACTTTGGCTATTGTTGATAGTGCCGCTATAAACATTGGGGTGCATATGTCCCTTTGAAACAGCACACCTGTATCCAGTGGATAAATGCCTAGTAGTGCAATTGCTGGGTTAGGGTAGTTCTATTTTTAGTTTTTTGAGGAGCCTCCATCCTATTTTCCAGAGTGGATGCACCAGCTTGCATTCCCACCAACAATGCAAAATAGATCCTCTTTCTCTGCATCCTCACCAACATCTGCTGTTGCCTGAAGTGTTAATGTTAGCCACTCTGACAGGTGTAAGGTAGTATCTCATTGTGGTTTTGATTTGAATTTCCCTGATGATGAGTGATGTGGAGCATTTTTCATGTGTCGATTGGCCATCTGGATGTCTTCTTTGGATGTGCTTGCTTCGGCAGCACATATACTAAAATTGGATGTCTTCTTTGGAGAAGTGTCTATTCATGTCTTTTGCCCATTTCTTCACTGGATTCTTTGTTTTTTGGGTGTTGAGTTTGATAAGTTCTTTATAGATTTTGGATACTAACCCTTCATCTGATATGTCGTTTGTAAATATCTTCTTCCATTCTGTTGGTTGACTTTTAGTTTTGCTGATGGTTTCCTTTGCTGTGCAGAAGCTTTTTATTTTGATGAGGTCCCAGCAGTTCATCTTTGCTTTTGTTTCCCTTGCCTCTGGAGACGTGTTCAGTAAGAAGTTGCTGTGGGCAAGATCAAAGAGGTTTTTGCCTGCTTTCTCCTTGAGGATTTTGATGGCTTCCTGTCTTACATTGAGGTCTTTCATCCATTTTGAGTTTATTTTTGTGTATGGTGTAAGAAAGTGGTCCATGTTCATTCTTCTGCATGACGCTGTCCAGTTTTCCCAGCACCACTTGCTGAAGAGACTGTCTTTATTCCATTGGATATTCTTTGCTGCTTTGTCAAAGATTACTTGGCCATACGTTTGTGGGTCCATTTCTGAGTTCTCTATTCTGTTTCATTGATCTATCTGTTCTTATTCCGGTACCATATGTCTTGATGATTACAGCTTGTGTTATAGCTTGAAGTCTGGGATTGTGATGCCTCCTGCTTTGGTTTTCCTTTTCAAGATTGCTTTTGCTATTCGGGGTCTTTTCTGGTTCCATACAAATTTTAGGATTATTTGTTCTAGCTCTGTGAAGAATGTTGGTGTTACTTTGATAGGCATTGCATTGAATCTGTAGATTGCTTTGGGTAGTATCGACATTTTAACAATATTTGTTCTTCCTATCAAGGAGCATGGAATCTTTTCCTTTTTTGTGTGTGTCTTCTTCAATTTCTTTCATAAGCTTTCTATAGTTTTCAGTGTATAGATTTTTCACCTCTTTGGTTACATTTACTCCTAGGTAGTTTATGGTTTTGGTAGAACTATATATAGGATCGATTGCTTGATTTCTCTTTTTGTTGCTTCATTGTTGGTGTATATGAATGCAACCGATTTCTGTGTGTTGATTGTATATCCTGCAACTTTGCTGAATTCATGAATCAATTCTAGCAGTTTTTTGATGGAATCTTTTGGGTTTTCCGTATAGAGTATCACGTCATCTGTGAAGAGTAAAAGTTTGACCTCCTCCTGGCCAATTTGGATGCCTTTTATTTCTTTGTGTTGTCTGATTGCAGAGGCTAAGGCTTCCAATACTATGTTGAATAACAGTGGTGAGAGTGGATGTCCTTGTCTTGTTCCTGACCTTAGGGGGAAAGCTCTCAGTTTTTCCCCATTGAGGATGATATTAACATTGGGTTTGTCATATATGGCTTTTATGATCTTGAGGTATGATCCTTCTATCCCTACTTTCTTGAGGGTTTTTATCAGGAAAGGATGTTTTATTTTGTCAAATGCTTTCTCTGCATCTGTTGAGAGGATCATGTGGTTCTTGTTCTTTCATTTATTGATTTGATGAATCATATTGATTGTTTTGTGGATATTGAACCAGCCCTGCATCCCAGGTATAAATCCCACTTGGTCATGGTGAATAATTGTTTTAATGTATTGTTGGATCCAGTTAGCTAGTGTCTTGTTGAAAAGTTTTGTGTCCATGTTCATCAGGGAAATTGGTCTATAGTTCTCCTTTTAGTAGGGTCTTTGTCTGGTTTTGGACTCAAGGTTATTTTGGCTTCATAGAAAAAGTTTGGAAGTTTTCCTTCCATTTCTATTTTTTGGAACAGCTTCAAGAGAATAGGTGTTAATTCTTCCTTAAATGTTTGGTAAAATTCTCCTGGAAAGCCATCGTCTCTGGACTCTGTTTTTTTGGCATATTTTTGATTACTAATTTGCTTTCTTTACTGGTTATGGGTCTGTTGAAATTTTCTATTTCTTCCTGTTTCAGTTTTGTAGTGTATGTTTCTAGGAATTTGTCTGTTTCTTCCAGATTACCCATTTTATTGGCATATAATTGCTCATAATATTCTCTTATTATTGTTTCTATTTCTGCTGTGTTGTTTGTGATCTCTCCTCTTTCTTTTTTTATTTTATTTATTTGGGTCCTGTCCTTTTTCTTTTTCATCAAACTGGCTAGTGGTTTATCAATTTTGTTAATTCTTTCAAAGAACCAGCTTCTGGCTTCATTGATATGTTTTACTGTCTTTTTGTTTTTGATAGCATTAATTTTTGCTCTAATCTTTATTATTTCCTGTCTTCTGCTGGTTTGAGGGTTTATTTGCTGTTATTTTTCCAGCTCCTTAAGGTGTAAGGTTAGGTTGTGTATCTGAGACCTCTCTTCCTTCTTTAGGAAGGCTTGGGTTGCTATGTACTTTCCTTTTATTACTGCCTTTGCTGCATCCCAGAAGTTTTGGGTTGTGATGTCATCACTTTCATTGGCTTTCATATACTTTTTAGTGTCTTCTTTAACTTCTTGGTTAGTCCATTCATTCTTTAGTAGGATGTTCTTCAGTCTCCAAGTATTTGTCACCTTTCCAAATTTTTTTTGTGGTTGATTTCTAGTTTCATAGCATTGTGGTCTGAAAATATGCACGGTATGATCTCAATGATTTTATACGTGCCCAGGGCTGATTTGTGTCACAGTATGTGGTCTATTTTAGAGAACATTCCATGTGCACTGGAGAAGAATGTATATTCTGTTGCTTTAGGATGAAATGTTCTGAATATACCTGTAAAGTCCATCTGGTCCAGTGTGTCATTCAAAGCCATTGTTTCCTTGTTGATTTTTTGCTTAGATGATCTGTCCATTGCTGAGAGTGGCATGTTGAAGTCTCCTATCACTAAGGTATTACTGTCAATTATTTTCTTTATGTTCTGTGATTATTGATATATATGTGTGTGTGTGTGTGTGTGTGTGTGTGTGTGCTCACACATTTGGCACATAAATGTTTACAGTTTTAAGTCTTCTTGGTGGATAGACCCCTTAATTATAATGCCCTTCTTCATCTCTTGATACTGTCTTTATTTTAAAGTCTAGATTGTCTGATATAAGTATGACTACTACGGCTTTCTTTTGTTGACCATTAGCATGATAGATGGTTCTCCATCCCCTTACTTTCAATATGAAGGTATCTTTAGGTCTAAGGTGGATCTCTTGTAAATAGCACATAGATGGATCTTGTTTTCTTATCCATTCTGTTACCCTGTGTCTTTTGATGGGAGCATTGTGTCCATTGACGTTTAGAGTGAGTACTGAAAGATATGAATTTATTGTCATTATTTTTTTGTAGAGTTAGAGTTTCTGGTGGTGTTTTCTGGTCCTTTCTAATCTTTGTTGCTTTGGGTATTTAATTATTTTTCAATGTTTTCTCCCCTCAGAGAGTCCCCCTTAAACTTTCTTGCAAGGCTGGTTTAGTGGTCATGAACTCCCTTAATTTTTGTTTGGTTGGGAAACTTTTTATCTCTCCTTCTATTTTGAATGACACCCTTGCTGGATAAAGAATTCTTGGCTCCATATTTTTCTGGTTCATCACATTGAATATATCCTGCCACTCCTTTGTGGCCTGCCAAATTTCTGTGGGTAGGTTTGCTGCAAACCTCATCTGTCTTCCCTTTTAGGTTAAGGACTTTTTTTTTTCTCTTGCTGCTTTCATGATTCTCTCCTTGCCTGAGTATTTTGTGAATGTGACTATGATATTCCTTGTTGGTGGCCGGTTTTTGTTGAATCTAATGGGAGTCCTCTGTACTTCTTGGATTTTGATGTTTGTGTCTTTCCCCGGGTTAGAAAAGTTTTCCGCTATGATTTGCTCATATAACCCTTCTACCCCTATTTCTCTCTCTTCCACTTCTGGGACCTCTATGATTCTGATGTTGTTCCTTTTTAATGAGTCGTTGATTTCTCTAATTCTTAAATTGTGCTCTTTTGCCTTAATTCCCCTCTTTTTTTCTATTTCATCATTCTCCATAAGTTTGTCCTCTATAGCACTGATATTTTGTTCTGCCTCATCCATCCCTTGGCATCCATCAAGATTGCAGCTCGGTTATAACATTTTGTATTTCATCCTGACTAGTTTTTACTTCTTTTATTCCACAGAAAGGGATTCCAATCTATTTTCAACTCCATCTAGTATTCTTATTATCATGGTTCTAAATTCTGGTTCAGACATCTTGCTTGTATCTGTGTTGGTTAAGTCCCTGGCTGTCATTTCTTCATGCTCTTTCTTTTGAGGTGAATTCCTTCATTTCATCATTTTGAAGGGAGAAAAGGAATTAATGAGGTAGAAAAAGTAAAATTAAAACATTAAAATTAAAAAATATTAAAATTAAAATATTAAACACACACACACACACACAAATTGAATAAATGATGCTAGATCCTAGGTGTGTTTTGGTCTGGGTGTTGACAGTGTCTTTATTGATTAGAGAAAAAAGGGGGGAAAAAAAGAAAAAAAATGGAAAAAGGAAAAAAATGAAAATCGTTTGAACATTTGAAAAAATATATACACTTAAGTAGACTAAAATGAAACGATGGAAATAAAATAGAATTTGAAAAAAAATATTACACAAAAGTAAAGAATATAGTAGAAAAATTAAAGAAAATATTTTTAATAAATATTGAAAATAAAAATGATTTTTTTCTCTTTCTGTATTCAAGAAAAAGAAATGAAAAAGAGAAAAAAAGGGAAAAAGTTGAATAGATGGACCTGCTGACAGACTGAAATACGTCTGAAATTACTTCATTTTCCCCTACAAGTCAGACTATGAAGTGTTTTATAGTCCATAAACTAAGCAGGTGGTGCGTCTTCTGTTCTTGAAGAGCGAGGTTGACCCAGTTGGGCAGGGCTTAGTGTAACGGCTGGGTTCTCCACTAGATGCTGCTGCTAGCCTACTGGGGTGGATGTTGTGGTGCTCGTAGTTGCATATGCCTATGTGCGGGAGCAGTGAAAATGGCATCACCCAGCTACCCAGTCTCTAGTATCAGAACTCTGTTCTCCCTGATCAGCAATCACGCACCTGTCCTTTGTCTTCAGCTTCCATACACTCCCACTTTTACAGTGTCCGTGACCAAGCCCCAGGTGGTACCTGTCTCCCGAGTTTTGTCTCAGATGCAGCTGTTTTCCCTGGCCCCTTACTTCTGAGGAACTGAGGCTTTGACCCATTCCGTCCCTCTGTGGGAGGGTCTCACCAAGTAATGGCTGAATGTCAGTCATACCCAGGAACGTTTGTAGGTCTATGCTGTGGGTCCGATGCCCAGAGACTGCGGCCAGGTGCCAGCCCGCCCCAGAAAAAGTTTGCAAGATAGTGTAGCAGCAGCATTTCAGGGATTATGGAAAATCACAACACACATCTGACACCAGGCTTAACCCTTAATGACCTTGTTTCAGCACCAACAAATGTGGCCATTCTCTGGGGTCTGCTGGGACCAGGTGGTCTCACAGTCTCTACCAAATACCCTACCAGCAGTGGAACCGCTTCTCTCCATGTGGCCCAAGAACCTCCTGGACTCCACTCTGCTCCTGGGGATTTGCCCTTCTCACCAGAGCACCACCAGGTATCGAGCTTCAGAATTTCAGACTCGATGCTCCCTCTGTTTATAGTCTTAATGGAATTAACCCCTCTCCTTTCTCCTTTCTCCTTTCTCCTTTTTCCCTCTTTAGTTCATCCCTGCAGCTATTTCCACTTTCTCTCTAGCTGCTTTTGTGGGGGGGTTCTTTTCCCATATTCTTGCCCCCCCATCTCCGTCCTTTCTACAAATGCAACAGTGGCTCCCTGCCTTCTGTAACTTCTCTCTCCCTCAGTTCACCTCTCTGCTCTGTGTACCTGTTGAGTTCTGTGGCTCAGGTTGTGCAGATTGTTGTGTTAATCCTCAGATCATTTTTTCTAGGTGTGCAGGATGGCTTAGTGTTGGTCTGGCTGTATTTCATGGATGTGAGACACACAAAGAACTTCCATGCTGTTCTGTCATCTTGGCTCCCTTGAAAGTTTTTTTTTTTTTTAATCAGAAATAGATGTTGAATTTTGTCAAATACCTATTGATTGAGATAGTCATATGATTTTTATACTTTCTTTTGTAATGTGGTATATCCCAAAGATTGATTTTTGAATGTTGATCCATCCTTGTGTCCCTGGAATAAATCCCACTTGATTATGGTATATAATCCTTTTAATGTATTGTTGAATTTGCTTTGCTAATATTGTGTTGAGAATTTTTGCATGTTTCTTTTTCAGGGATATTGTCTTTTAATTTGATTTTCTTGTGGCATCCTTGTACGGTTTTGGTTTCAGGATTATGCTAGCCTAATAAAATGTGTTTAGAAGTATTCTCTCCTATTCCAAGTTTTGGAAGAGTTTAAGGATTTGTATTAATTACTCTTTGAAATATTTGATATAATTCCCCACTGAAGCCATCTGGTATTGGACTTTTTTATTGGAAAGTTTTAGATTAAGGATCCAATCTCCTAACTAGTAATCAGGTTGTTCAAATTTTCTATTTCTTCATGATTCAGTATTGGTAGGTTTTATGTTTCTAGGAATTTTTCCATTTATTCTAGATTTTCCAATTTGTTGGCATATAATTGTTTGTAGTAGTCTCTTGCGATTCTTTATATTTTGGTGGTATCATATATTAAATTTCCTCTTTCATTTCAATTTTCATAATTTGGGTCTTCCTTGTTTTTCTTGGTTAGTGTAGCTGAATAGTTGTCAAATTTGTTTATCTTTTCAACTAATTCAGCTCTTGGTTTCATTGATCTTTTCTATTGTCTGTTTAGTTTCTATTTCATTAATTTTTTCTTTGATCTTTGTTATTTACTTTCTTCCACTAAATTTGGTATTCTTTTGTCCTTCTTTTTCTAATTCCCTGAAATATAAAGTTAGGTTGTTTATTTGAGATTTTTCTTGTGTCTTAAGGCAGATATGTATTCCTGTAAACTTCCCTCTTAGAACTGGTTTTGCTGCATCCCATAAGTTTTAGTGTGTAGTATTTATATTTTCATTTGTCTCAAGGTATTGTTTTATTTCTCTTCTTTTTCTTCATTGACCCATTAGTTGTTCAGTAACATGTTGTTTTATTTTCACATATTTGTGAATTTTCCACTTTTCTTGTAATAGACTAGTAGTTTCATACCATTTTGATCAGAAAAGATGTTGGTATGATTTGAATCCTAAATTTCTTATGTCTTGTTTTGTGGCCTAACATGTGATCTATCCTGGAGAATGTGTCATGTGCACATAAGAAGAATTTGTATCCTGTTGCTTTTGGGTGAAATATTTTGTATATATCTGCTAAGCCCATCTGGTCTAATGTGTCATTTAAGGCTGATGCTTCCTTACTGCTTTTGTGTATGGATAATCTATACATTAATATAAGAGAGATATTAAAGTCTCCTACTATTATTGTATTTTTGTACATTTGTCTCTCTACATCTGTTAATATTCACTTAAAATTTAGGTGCTCCTATGTTGGGTGAATAAATATTCATAAATGTTATATTCTTTTGTTGGATGGACACTTTTGTCATTATGTAATGTCCTTCTCTTTCTTCTATTGCAGTGTGTGTTTTAAAGTTTATTTTATCTGATATAAGTATAGTTACTCCAGCTTTCTATTGATTTTCCATTTGTATCGAATATTTGTGTTTTTTTTATCCCTTCATTTTCAGTCTAAGTGTGTCTTCAGATCTAAAGTGAGTGTCTTCAGAACATAGATTGGTCATGTTTTTTATGCCTTCACCCACTCCGAGTCTTTTGATTGGATAATTTATTTAAATTTAAGTAATTATTGATATATATGCATTTATTACTTTTGTTGCTCTTGTTTTCTGGCTTTTTTGCAGTTCTTCTGTTTCCTTCCTTTTCTCTTGCTCTGTCTTTTAGTGTTTTGATGACTTTCTTTAATGGTGTGCCTAGATTACTTTCTCATTATCTTTTGTGTATCTCCTGCAGCTTTTTGCTTAGTGGTTATCATAAGTTTACATATAACAACTTATATTTATAAGAGCCTATATTAATTTGATAACAATTTAAGTTTGTACACAATGCAAAGTTCACATTTTTACTCTCACTGCTCCACATTTTGTTTTTGATGTAATATTTTACTTTTTTTAAATTTTGTATATCCCTTAACTAATTATACAGTTGCAGTTATTTTTTTACTACTTTTGTCTATTAACCTTAATACTAGATTTGCCAGGCATACTACTGTTGGTTAGTTTTCTCCCTTTAGCACTTTGAATATACCATGCCACCCCTTTGGCCTACAAATTTTATGCTGAAATTTCTACTGATAGTTCTGTTTTTTTCTTTTTGCTGCTCTGATTGGGTTAGTTCTACTTTCCTGTTTCCTTTTTTTGTTTTGTTTTGTTTTTAGTTTTTTTAACGTTTTATTTATTTTTGAGAGACAGAGAGACAAAGTGCGAGTGGGGGATGAAAGATTGAACCTACGCTGGCCGACTCCATCTTGTTCGGTGTCCTCCATCTTGAGTAACTATGTCCCTGACATGGCCCCCTTTCCGGGGAAATAGCAGAAACTTCAGACCACACCTCCTCCCTTTGAATAACCTCCTGCTCACCCGTTCAAACTTCCACATCAAAACATGCCCGGCAACCTGCGTAACGAGACTCCAACCCTTCCCCTGCCAATCGGCTGAGGCCATGACCCTTCCCCAGCCAATCAGCTGAGGCCATGACCCTTCCCCAGCCAATCGGCTGAGGCCACGATCCTTCCCCAGCCAATCAGCTAAGGCCACAACCATTACCTCAACAACTGACCCTAGACCCCTATAAAACTTTTGTGCTTTTGAAACTCGCTGGCTCTCTCCAGCATCTCACTGCTGCGTCAGTGCAGGTAGGGGATTGAGCTCGAGCTAGCTCGAATAAAGGCTCTTTGCTTTTGCATCGGACCCGCCTCCCTGGTGGTCTTTGGGGATCGCGAATTCTGGGCATAACATATGGGGGCTTGTCCGGGATCCCCAAGACCCCCGAGGGACCCCTGACCCGGAGAGCCTAACTGGTCACAGTTAGTGTCGGTTTGTTCCGTCTTTTCTGTGTGAGCTCATTTCTGAAATTCTGGTGGTGCCCGACGCCGTCTCAGTGGATGCACTGGAGGACCACGGGCCACGAGTTTCAGAAGACATTCCGATCTTCCCTTCTGGAGGGATGTGGATTCCCTCAAAGGTCTGAGATGAGGCGGGTCACTCCTGCCAGTCGGCACGAGGCCATCGTCTAGCTTTCAGTTTTGCTTCCACGGAGTTGGAAGACTGTTTCTAGGGGCCCTCTGTTTGTCTGTTTCTGTGTTTCTCTGTTTTGTCCTGTGGACTTACTGGACAGATGTTATGGGACAGACTCAGACTACTCCTCTAAGTATTATGATTGATCACTTTAAGGATGTCAGGGAAGAGCTAACAACCTCAGTGTGGAAGTCCGAAAGGGTCAGTGGCAAGTTTTTTGTTCTAGCGAGTGGCCAGCTTTCAATGTCGGATGGCCACCAGAGGGAATCTTCGACCTCCCTACCATCCACCGAGTCAGGGGTATCATCTCTCGGCCTAAAAAGGGCCATCCTGATCAGATCCCTTACATTATCCCTTGGCAGGACCTTGTAGAAGACCCACCCTCTTGGCTTAAGCCCTTCCTAGCCCCATAACCTCCGGAGACAAAATGCATTCTTGCTTTGCAGGGGACAGAGAAGAAGGAGAACAAGAAAAGTCTTACCCAGCCTTCAACACCCCTCTACCCTGTCCTACGTGGGGGGGGGGGACTGAAGAAGAATTAACTTTTCCTCCCCCGTATAACCCCCCTAGGATGCCCGAAGAACACCATCCTCCGCCTCCGGGGGAGGCAGACGCTGTTCCGAGAACGGGAGGTGGAAACACTTCACTGGGAAGCCCTCCCCTTACCAGACAAAGGGCACAGAGGGAGCAATCCGCCTCCACCACAGACTCCACTATTCTGCCCCTGTGAGCCACCAGACCCCCAGACCTGGAGGGGAATCAGCCCCATCACTATTGGCCTTTTGCCATTAGTGACCTCTACAATTGGAAAGCTCAGAATCCTAAGTTTTCCGAGAAACCAGCAGGGCTTACTGATTTATTAGACTCTGTTCTTTTTACTCATCAGCCCACATGGGACGATTGCCAGCAGCTTTTTCAGGTTCTGTTCACGACTGAAGAAAGAGAAAGAATCCTCAATGAGGCCCGAAAACTAGTTTTCGGGCGCAGACGGGAATCCCACCACCAACCAGGCTCAGATAGATGCCTCCTTCCCCTTAACTCTGCCCTAGTGGGATTTCAACATGGCAGAAGGTAAGGAGAGGCTCCGGGTCTACCGCCAGATTCTAATGGGTGGTCTCCGAATGGCTGCTAGGAAGCCAACCAATTTGGCCAAGGTAGGAAATGTGCAACAGGAAAAAGATGAATCTCCAGCTGCCTTTTTAGAACGGATCATGGAGGCATTCCGTACCTATACCCCCATGGATCCAGAGGCTCTGGAAAGCAAGGCAGCTGTTATCATGGCCTTTGTAAACCAATTGGCCATAGACACTAGGAAAAAATTACAGAAAATAGATAGACTAGGAGAAAAAAGTCTGCAGGACTTACTGGTGGTAGCCGAAAAGATATATAATAACCGGGAACCTCCTGAGGACAAGCAGGCTCATGCCATGGTGGCTTCCAGCAGTAAGCAGACTCGAGACCTGGCCAGAATACTACTAGCTACCACTGCTGACTCCCCCTAGGAATGAGACCGCTGTCTCCAGCAGCTGGAGGACGACACAAGAAAAGGTAAAGGAACCACCAAGGGGGGTGGGGGGGAAGCAGAGGCTGCAGAAAGGCTGCACATACTGCAAGGAGATAGGGCATTGGGCCCAAGATTGTCCGAAAAAGGCCGGCGGGAAGGGAAGCAAGACTGATCGAGTAAAGTCTTAGAGCTAGATGAACTGAGTGATTAGGGGAGTCGGGATTCAGACCCTCTCCGCGAGCCCAGGGTAACTCTTAAAGTGGAGGGGATCCCCGTTGACTTCCTTGTCAACACCGGAGTGCAACATTCGGTCCTCCACACCCCACAAAGAAAACTAGCCAGCAAGAAGTCCTGGGTACAAGGGGCAACTGGTATGAGCCAGTATTCATGGACTACCCGAAGAACGGTAGATTTGGGACAGGTCGGGTATCCCACTCCTTTATGGTAATACCAGAATGCCCCTACCCACTGTTAGGACAAGACTTACTGACCAAGATTGGAGCTTAGATAACTTTCAGACAAGGGGGCCTCAGGTCACCGATGGCAAGGACCACCCCATTCAGGTCCTGACCATGAAACTGGAGGATGAATACCGCCTCCACCAGGAGGCGCTCCCAAGAGAGAATAATATAGACAGATGGCTACAAGAATTGCCCTCGGTTTGGGCAGAGACAGGGGGGATAGGACTAGCTGCTCACAGGACCCTGGTCCTGGTAGAGCTCAAGCCAGGAGAAAGTCCGGTAAGGATCAAACAATACCCCATGTCTCAGGAGGCCCGGAAGGGGATCCAGCCACACATCCGGAGACTATGAAGCATAGGGGTACTAGTTCCTTGCCAGTCTGCCTGGAACACCCCCCTACTACCAGTCAAAAAGCCTCATACAAATGACTACCAACGGGTACAAGACCTCCGGGAAGTAAATAAGAGGGTCACGGACATACACCCAACTGTTCCCAACCCATATACTCTCTTGAGCTCCTTGGCGCCCTCCGGGGTCTGGTATACTGTACTAGATTTAAAGGACGCCTTCTTCAGTCTGCCGCTGGCACCCCAGAGCCAACCCTTGTTCGCCTTTGAGTGGCATGATCCGGAGGAGGGCTACAGTGGGCAACTCACCTGGACACGGCTACCTCAGGGATTCAAAAATTTGCCCACCATCTTCGACGAGGCACTACACGAGGACCTGGGTGAGTACAGAAAGGAGCACCCTGGCCTCACCCTCCTACAGTATGTAGATGACATCCTGATTGCTGCCGACAAGGCCAAAGACTGTGAGCGAGGGACCCAGGACCTGCTGGCTACCCTGGGGGCCTTAGGGTACCGGGCATCCCCGAAGAAGGCTCAGATATGCAGGGAGAAGGTAAGTTACCTGGGATATATCCTGGAGGGCGGACAGCAGCGGTTATCAGATGCCAGAAGAGAAACTGTCCTAAAGATCCCTACTCCCACCTCCCGAAGAGAAGTAAGGGGATTCTTAGGATCAGCCAGCTACTGCCGCCTCTGGGTTCTAGGTTTTGCTGAGATGGCCAGGCCCCTATATGAAGCTACCAAAGAGGGGAAAACATTTAAATGGGCTGAAAAAGAAGAAACTGCCTTTAATCAGTTAAAAAAGGCCCTCCTAGGTGCCCCAGCCCTGGGCCTGCCAGACATTACGAAGCCCTTCCACCTCTTTGTAGACGAACATGAGGGAAGAGCAAAAGGGGTTCTAACTCAAGCCTTAGGCCCCTGGAACCACCCAGTGGCTTACCTGTCCAAGAAACTAGACCCAGTGGCTGCCAGCTGGCCGCCATGCCTAAGAATTATTGTGGCGACAGCACTCCTAGTCAAGGACACAGACAAACTGACCCTAGGACAGGAGATCTGGATCACGACCCACACGCCATTGAAGGGGTCCTGAAACAGCCTCCTGATAGATGGATGAGCAACACACGTATGACTCATTACCAGAGCCTCCTACTCAACCCTCCACGGGTGCGGTTCCACCCCAGTGTGGCCCTCAATCCTGCAACCCTGCTGCCCGACCCTGACCTAGGTGCTCCACTACATGACTGTGTGGGGATCCTGGAGCAAGTACATGGATTCCGGACGGACCTGACTGACCGGCCCCTCCCCGATGCTGAGGCTACTTGGTTCACTGATGGCAGCAGCTTTGTGTGGGACGGACACAGGTATGCAGGTGCAGCGGTGGTCACCGAAACGGATACGGTATGGGCGGAGGCTCTTCCCTCCAGAACGTCAGCCCAGTGAGCAGAGCTCGTCGCCCTCACCAAGGCGCTGACGCTGGGAGCTGGAAAATGGCTTAACATCTACACAGACAGCAATTATGCATTTGCCACAGCTCATATTCATGGGGCAATTTATCAGGAGAGGGGGTTACTGACGGCAGAAAGACGGACTATAAAAAATAAACAGGAGATATTTGACCTGCTTACGGCCTTATGGCTTCCTGCCAAGCTAGCCATTATCCACTGCCAAGGGCACCAGAAAACTGATAACCCAGTAGCTAGAGGTACTCAAAAGGCTGACCAGGAAGCCAAGGCAGTAACCCTTACTTCAGTCCCCACCATGACCCAGGAGACCCAGTTTTACCAGACCAGCCCAAATACCCCCAGGAGGAGTTACAGCGGATCAAGAAACTCCCCACGGCCCAGGAGATAAATGGATGGTGGTATACACCTAACAAGGAGCTCGTGCTGCCAGACCGGCTCAGAGTCTCAGTATTAGAGCACATGTATCGGTCTACTCACATGGGGGCCTGAAAATTAAAAGACTTAATCCGACATGCCAGAATCAAGATTCACCAACAGGACACCAAAATAGAGCAAGTCGTATCTGCCTGCAAGACCTGCCAACTCACCAATGCGAGAGCCACATCAAATAAAAAAGGAACCAGGCTCAGAGGCACCAGACTGGGAGCCCAATGGGAGTTCAACTTCACTGAAGTCAAACCAGGAAATTATGGTTATAAATATCTTTTAGTATTTACAGACACCTTCTCTGGCTGGGTGGAGGCATACCCAACCAAGCATGAAACAGCTCAGACAGTGGCTAAGAAGCTACTAGAAGATATCTTACCCAGGTATGGTTTTCCTGCCACGATAGGATCAGACAATGGACCAGCTTTTATCTCGAAGGTAACGCAGGCAGTAGCCAAGGCAGTGGGGGCAAACTGGAAATTACATTGTGCTTACAGGCCCCAGAGCTCAGGACAGGTAGAAAGAATGAATAGAACCCTAAAAGAGACCCTTACCAAATTAACCATGGAGACTGGCAGGGACTGGGTGACTCTCCTACCATATGCCCTTTACTGGGTTAGGAACACTCCTTACTCTCTGGGTTTTACTCCCTACAAGATCATGTTTGGCAGGCCACCCCCTATTATTCCCAGCCTTCGAGCTGAACTTCTTGCTGAGTTTAAAGATCAAGAACATTTTCTTTCCTTGAGAGGGCTCCAGAGGGCGCACGAGGACATTTGGCTGTGCCTCCGTGCCATCTACGAGGCTGGCCCGACCCCGACACCTCATCAGTACAGGCCAGGAGACTGGGTCTACGTCAAGAGGCACCACTGAGAGACCCTCGAACTGCGCTGGAAGGGACCCTACATCGTGGTGCTGACAACCCCCACCGCCCTCAAAGTAGATGGCATCGCGACCTGGGTCCACCACACCCATGTTCGGCCAGTGGACCCCTCCTCAATCTGGAAGGACTTCATCATGCGATGGGCCATCAATCGGGACCAACACAACCCGCTCAAGCTCAAGCTATAGCGTATTCGACCCACCTAATATTGATAACTCTGTTACCTCTGCTTGTCACTGCTCATGCTGCCGAGAGTCCCCACACCCCCAAAATATCACCTGGCAGATCATAGACACCAACTCAGGGACAATACTTAATCAGACTTCCCAGAGCCACCCCAGGGACACTTGGTTCCCAGAACTTTGCGTAGACCTCCAAACTCTGTTCCCTTTGTCACCATACGCCCCCGGATTCGATACACGGAACCTTTATTTCTATGTCTGCCCCGGCCACTCTCGCTCGAGCACATGCGGGGATGCAGCTGACTACTTTTGCACCTCCTGGACATGTGTCTCGATGGAGCACATCTGGTGATCCCCACCACGCACTAGAGATCTCATCGTGGCAAAGCGGCCCAGTGGCCCCCGACCACCAATGCCTGGGGGCGCGGTAATCCCATAGTTATATCCTTTACAAGCCAAGGTAAAAAAACAACAGGATGGGAGAGTGGAAAAACCTGGGGACTCAGGATATACGACTGGGTTAGACCAGGAGCCAAAGACAAGGGAGCGTTATTTACCCTCCAAATGCAAGCGACTCCCCTTACCCAGCAGTCCCCCATGAGGGTAGGACTCAACCAAGTACTAGTTCCTCAACCTGCCCCCACCCAGACGGCCACACCCAGAAACACCCAGGCCCCAGCCACACTGCCCTACACATCCCCTGTCCCTACCGGGGCATCACCCACATCTCCTGCCCCGGGTCACAACTTACTATCTGATACAGACCTCCTGTGGAGTACAGTTGTCAGACCATACCACATACTCAACACTTCTAGGCCTGACCTGACCAAGTCCTGTTGGCTCTGTCTAGATGTCTGGCTCCTATATTATGAAGGTAGTGCCATTAAAGGCAATTATACAACAGCCTCCAACTCTAGCTCCTACAGATGGCAGCAGACTACTGCAAGACTAAACCTCCAGGCGGTAACAGGGCAAGGCACTTGTATAGGCCATGTACCCCCCCGAGCAGTCACATCTCTGTATTGAAACCCAAACAGTCCCCAGGGAGACAGTGTATCTACTCCTCCCCGAAAATGCATGGTGGGCCTGTTCCAGCGGCCTTACTCCCTGCATCCACTCCCAGGTCTTTAACTCCTCGAAGGAAAGCTTCTGCATACTCGTGCAGTTGATCCCCAAGTTAGTGTACCATTCTGGGGGAGAAATATTTAACAGGTTAGGCTCTGCTAACCCCTGAAGTAAAAGAGAGCCTATTACAACCTTAACTCTGGCTGTGCTCTTGGGATTGGGATTAGCGGGGGCAGGGACCGGAATATCCTCAGTCGTCATTCAGGACAAAAACTACGGAACCCTAAGGGCAGCCATTAACTTAGACATAGAAAGAATTGAAAACTCAATTTCTCCTTTACAGGAATCCCTTACTTCCTTATCAGAAGTAGTACTCTAAAACAGAAGGGGATTAAATTTATTATTCCTGCAGCAAGGAGGACTATGTGCAGCCCTAGGGGAAGAATGTTGCTTCTATGTTGATTACTCAGGGGTCGTAAAAGAATCTATGGCCCTCATAAGGGAAGGGCTGCAAAAACGAAAGTTAGAGAGAGAACAATCTCAGTCCTGGTACGAGTCTTTGTTCAACTGGTCTCCCTGGTTAACTACCCTCATCTCGGCCCTTGCCAGACCCCTCACCATCCTGCTCCTACTAGTAACCCTAGGACCCTGTATAATCAACAGACTGGTCTGGTTTGTCAGGGACTGCGTGGGGGCTGTCCAACTAATGGTCCTCCGTGCTAAGTGCGAGCCCCTAATAACAGAAGAGGACAAAATAGAAATGCAGCCAGTCCCATGATTGGGTCCGCTAGCTACATGACAAGGGGGGAATGAAACAGTGTACCTACGCCGGCCGACTCCATCTTGTTCTGTGTCCTCCATCTTGAGTGACTATGTCCCCGACATGGCTCCCTTTCTGGGAAAATCGCAGAAACCTCAGACCATGCCTTCTCCCCTTGAATAACCTCCCTCTCACCCGTTCAAACTTCCTGATCAAAACACGCCCGGCAACCTTCATAACAGGACTCTGACCCTTCCCCAGCCAATCGGCTAAGGCCACAACCATTACCTCACCAACTACCCCTAGACCCCTATAAAACCTTTGTGCTTTTGAAACTCACTGGCTCTCTCTGGCATCTCATCGCTGCGTCGGTGCAGGTAGGGGATTGAGCTCGAGCTAGCTCGAATAAAGGCTCTTTGCTTTTGCATCAGACTCGGCTCCCTGGTGGTCTTTGGGGATCGCAAATTCTGGGCATAATAGGGGAGGGGTAGAGAGAGATGGAGACACAGAATCTGAAGCAGGCTCCAGGCGCCAAGCTGTCAGCACAGAGCCCAACGTGGGGCTAGAACCCATGAACCATGAATGACCTGAGCCAAAGCCAAACACAACTGACTGAGCCACCCAGCCACCCCCGTACTGTCCTGTTTTTAAGTTCACTGATTCTTTATTCTGTTTTGTCTACTCTGCTGTTTAATCCATCTAATTTTTCAATTGCGCAGTTGTATTCTTCAACTCTGTGACTTCTGTTTGACTTTCTGTCTCTTTGTTGAAGTTCCCGTGTATTTACCCATTCTCTTGAGCTTTGTAAGCATATTTATGAACATGACTTTGAACTCTTTACACATAACTTACTCATCTCTGTTTCATTAAGACTTTTTCTGAGGCTTTATCTTATTCTTTCCTGTTTCTTCATTTTGACTGTGTTGATTTATATGCATTGTTTATTTATATGCATTGGATCACATAGCCACTTCTCCCAATCTTTAAGAGTTGGCCTCATGTAGGAAATAACACTTATAATTTAACGCTTTCCTTGCTCTTTGTTGTCTCTCAAATCTTTATAATTGTCCAAGCAACCTATTTTATTTTTTCATATTTCTTAGTAGTTGAAGGTGTGTCAAGACCAGTCAGTGTCCAAAAGGGAAGGATCTCAGTCAGCACCTAGTTTCAGACTGTTCAGAAACCAGACTCTTGGACAAAAGATTTTTAAGAATACAAATATATACAGTCTTGTGGACCACAAATTTAAGCCCCACTCCCCACCAGACCCAGGTTTCCGAAGGTGTCCCCTGCCTAGGTGGCAGTCACAGAAAACAAGGCTCCAGATGAGTGTATAAGCTCCATTCTTGGAGATACCAGGAAACTTTTGTAAGGCAGAAAGAGAGCACAAAAATGGAACCTCTTGACCTACATTTCCTAAGAGCACCTCATACCCCTAGATATGTGCCAATTATGAAGCCTACCCCTAGGAACAAAGCTCCAGGAAAAGCAAGTAGTTTTGGAATGAATTTCAGTATGCCGTCTGTGCAGTGCCCTGGGGATGTTAGCCTGCCAAGAACTGTCTGTCCAATTGTTACAGTCCCATAGAACCCAGAAAACTCCCCTTGGCCATCAGTGTCAGGTAATCCAAGGTAAAGCCTGGTTTGCAGCCACAAAAACTGGAGCACTAGACATAAAAACTGGGGCACCAGACATATATAAGAGCTCCATTCTGAGAGACAGTGACACTTTAAAGCACAGCAGAAAAGTGTAAAGGTAGTGCCTGCCCTCCAAGGTCTCAAGAAAGGTTTACAGTCAGCCCTTAGATGAATGTTTAATTATAAGATTGCTCCTCAGGATACAGCTTTGATGATTAGCTAATGGCTTCTCTCCAGAAAGATTGAGTTCCTGGGGTGTTGCCTCTTGCTGTGCCCTAGGGGTGTAGCTATTCAACATTTGTTTTTTAGTTAATTACAGTCCTATGGGACCATTAGCCCCACCAGCCACTGTAGCCAGGCAATGTAGACAGGTTTGTGGCAGTAGCCACAAAAATCTGGGCACCAGAAAAGGGAATAAGTTCCTTTCTCAAAAACGCTGGTAAGCTGGTATGAGACAGAGGGAGAGAAAACGATTGTGTCTATTGGCCTCTATTCCCTGAAAGCCCCTCCACATGCACCTATTAAGTGTCAAACCAGACGCTTGCCCCTCAGGCCAAAGCCCCTGGACATAGGGAATTCTTTGTCAAAAAGACTGGAGATATATTTCATGCTGCTATTTGTGCAGTGCCCCAGAAGTGGTAGTCTGCCAAAAGCTGTCTCTGATTGCTACAGTTCCATGGGAACTAGGAATGCAAGTCCCCATGGCTTCCAGAACAAAGTGATCAAGAGATGTCCTCTGGGTGGCATCCACAAAATTTGGTCACAGGATATAAATAGTAGGGCAGCAGAAATCTGTAGAAGCTCCCGTCCAAGAGATATTGGTGCTCTCAAGCATCCCCCCGTAAGAGCATAAAGATGGCACTCACTGGCTAGAGTGAGGCAAAGGAGGAGTGCAAAGATGCAAAGAAAAAAAGAGGGGAGAAAATGGCACTGATGGCACCAGTGGCACTTAGCAGAGGAAGAGTATGAAGGTGGTGTCCACCAGTCTTCATCCCTGGAGAGTGTCCCAGCAGGCACCCACACCTCAGACCAATGTCTTAAAATTAGCAAATGAGTCTCTTTTACATACGATCTGGGCACTTTTCAAAGAACTATTTCTGCTCTGTGCCCTGTGGTAGGTAAGTCTGCACATGGGCCTTTTAAGAGTCATTTCTCAGTTCACCACAACCCCATAGTTCTCATGGGTGTAAGCCCCATTGGTCTTCAAAGGAATGTGTTTTAGAGACTTGTCTCTCAGATGTCAGTGCTTGATATAGGTCATCACAAAGGTGATGGGCTTTGTGGCAATCCCCCTTTATGGCAAAATTGTGTCTCAATCTTTTTTACTCGCTATGATGTTTCCCTGTCATTTGCCTGATGTGAAGAGATTGCTCCATCAGTTTTTAGTTTCTTTTCAGAGGAAATTGTTCCATATGTAGTTGGAGATTTGATGGTCTACAACTGGTGGATGAAGTAACTTTAAGATCTTCCTACATCATCATTTTGAACTGGCACCTTTTACTTAAAAAAATACATTTATCATAGCTATTTTGACAACTTTGTCTGTTAATTCCAACATGAATGGACCTTTTCTGTTAAGACCCAGTATGAATGCATCTCTTCACTGAGTGGTTATTTCTTGATGTGTTGATCCAGTTAAGGCTTAGTTTTAGGCTTTGTTAGGTTGATATATTTCAGTATTGTTTTTTTTCCTGGAGTGTAGCCATTATTTCTAGGACACCCTTAAGCACAGCCATTCTGGAGTCCCCACTTAATACACATTATTTGCACCAAAGTACCTCAACTCTGGTTGAATTGGGATTACTGTATCTCTCCAGCATTGTAGGGTTCCTGAAGTCTCTGTCTTGCATTCTTTTTTTTCCCAGTAGCTGTTCTCCACCGGGTCGCCTAGAGTCTCACTCTGCAGCAGTGTGGTTTCAGATTAGACAAAGACCCAAAGGTATACTGACTCATTTGTTTGGGTATTCTTTCTCAGAGGTTCCTTTCTGTTCAATAACCTCTCTACCATCCTAGTTGCCTTACAGGCTCAAAGTTTTGATTTCTGTTTCTTCCATCCACTGAGACTGGTAATATCTGCTGCAGTTCTATTTTTCTGTGTCTCTGTTGGAAAATGCATTCTGGATACAACAGGTGAATATATGCTCACCTGTTGTGTGAACACAACCTGGGAGTTGTGTGCTCCCCTTCTTTCAAAGATACTAGCTTTGCATTGGCTGATGCCCAAGGCTACCATCAAATGTCCAATTGTTCTATGTACTTCTTCCAGGTTTTATAGTTATTTAAAACAAGAGAATATTGGATATTAGCTACTTTAAGAATGGATTAGGAAATCAGGAAGTAACCCACCTTTAAAAATCACCTTGTTTGTTTGTTTTAATCTTTCAGGTGTTATTGTATTCATTGCAAATATTTAATATGTTAATTCATTATGTATTTACATTAAGTGTGTGTAGGAAGTAAATGTAATCTACATTTTATACAGAGATAATTAATGTACAGTGTTCAAAAAAATTCTCATAGTGCTAAATGTTAAATTATTTACTACCTGGTCTTTTAAATACCACACATTATGTCTAAATACATAACAAATTGCTATGTTTATGTTACAAGGTTTTTTAGTAATATTTGGGGAAATCAATTGCAGTTTTGGGATGGGGTTAGAAATGCACTATAATTTTTTACATTTAAAATACTGACTTCTACTTTCTGAAAATTCCTGTCAAAATATTTTCAAGAATGAATTTTATTTAGATAACAACAAAAACAAAAGTCTACCAATGTTTCTTCAATTTTTTTAATCTTATACATTCATTACTAGCCTATTACTAGCCTAAAGATGGGAATCTACAAAGCTGTGCAATTTAATGATTGTAAATCACAGTTGCAAGTCTGCCCTTCTTGCATGTCTAATTGGTTCCTGAACTTTTCATACTTGCTTCTTTTTCTTCCTTGGGTTTCAAATCTTACCTAATCCCCTTGATGACAAAATATAGAAAGCAATGCACAGAAATCTATTGCATTTCTATACACCAATAGTGAAGGAGCAGAAATAGAAATTAAGAAAATAATCCCATTTCAATTGCATCAAAAGCAATAAAATACCTGGGAATAAACCTAACCAAAGACATCAAAATCTCTACTCTGAAAACTATAAAACACTGATGAAAGAAATTGAAGATGACACAAGTACGTGGGAAGAAATTCCATGCTCATCAGATTGGAAAAACAAATACTGATAAATTGTGTATAGTACCCAAAGAAATTTACACATTTATTGAAATCCTTATCAAAATACCAATAGCATTTTTCACAGAGCAAGAACAAACAATCCTAACATTTGTATGAAACCACTAAAGGCCCCATATAGCTAAAGCAAAATTGAAAAAGGAAAGGAAAGCTGGAGGCATCACAATTCTGAATTTCAAGTTATATTACACAGCTGCAGTAATAAAGACAGTATGGTACTGGCACAAAAACGGGCACAGAGATAAATGGAACAGAATAGAAAAGCCAGAAATAAATCCACAACTATATGGTCAACTAATCTTTGAAGCAGGGAAAAATATCCAATGGAAAAAAGGCAGTCTTTTCAACAAACGGTGTTGGGAAAACTGGATAGCAATATGCCAAAGAAAGAAACTGTACCGCTTCTTACACCATACATTAAAATAAATTCAAAATAAATGAAAGACTGAAATGTGAGACAGAAAACCATCAAAATCTTAGCAGAGAACACAGGCAGTACCTTCTTTGACCTCAGCCATAGCAACTTCAAAACAAAAGCAAAAATAAGCTATTTGGACTTCATCAAAATAAAAAAGCTTCTGCACAGTAAAGGAAACAATCAGCAAAACTAAAAAAACAACTGACAGGACAAGAGAAGATGTTTGCCAGTGACATGTGATAAGGAGTTACTATTCAGGGGCGCCTGCGTGTCTCAGTCAGTTAAGCGTCCGACTTGGCTCAGGTCATGATCTTATGGTTCATGAGTTCAAGCCCCACATCAGGCTCTCTGGTGACAGCTCAGAACCTGGACCCTGCCTTGGATTCTGTGTCTTCCTCTCTTTCTCTGCCCCTCCCTGCTTCATGCTCTGTCTCTCTCTCCCTCAAAAATAAACATTTTTAAAAAGTTAGTATCCAAATATACAGAGAATTTAAAAAATCTCAACATACAAAAAACAATCCAGTTAAAAAATGGGTCAAAGGAGTGAAGAGACATTTTTCCAAGAAAGACATACAGATGACTATCAGAGACATAAAAAGATGCTCAACATAACTCATCATCAGGGAAATACCAATGAAGTCTACAATGAAATATCACCTCATGTCTGTCAGGATGGCTAAAATTAACAACACAGGAAACAACAGGTGTTGGTGAGGATGTGAACAAAGAAGAAACTTGTGTACTGTTGGTGGCAATGCAGACTGGTGCTCTGGAAAACGGTATGAAGTTCCCTCAAAAAGTTTAAAATAGAACTACCCTACAACTAAGCAATCATATTACTGAGTATTTACCAAAAAGATACAAAAATACTGACTCGAAGTGATCCATGCACTGCTGTTTTTCTATCAGCATTATTTGCAGTAGCTAAATTATGGGAGAAGCCTAAATGTCCGCTGATTGATGAAGTATCAACATGTTTTGTATATATACAATAGAATATTATTTGGCCATAAAAAGAATGAAATCTTGCCATTTGCAATGACATGAATGAAACTAGAGAGTATAATGCTAAGAAGTGAAATAAGTTAGAGAAAGGCAAATATCATATGAATCCATTCATATGTGGAACCCAAGAAACAGAATGAACTATCATGGGGGAAAAAGAGAGATACAAACCAAGAAACAGACTCTTAGTTGTACAGAACAAACTGATGCTTATGGGAGGCGTGCTGGGTAGGGGCATGGATTAAATAGATGAAGTGGAATTAAAGAGTTCACTTGTGATGAGCACAGGATGATGTATGGAAGCGTTGAATCACTGTATTATACACCTGAAACTAATATAACACTGTGTGTTGACTAACTGGAATTTAAATAAAAATGTAAAAAATAAAACCTAAGTAATCTGATTAGAAAATGGGCAAAAAACACGAAGAGATATTTTACTAAAGAAGATATACATGGCAGATAAGCATGAAAAGATGTTTAATATCACTAGCTATTAGTGAAATGGAAATTAAAATAATAATGAAATATCATCAAGCACTTATTAGAACAACTAAAATAAAAAATAATGACAATACTAAATGCTGGAGGAGATGTGGAGGAACAAATATATATGGACCTTTCATATATTTCTAATTGGAAATGTGAGATGTACAATCATATTAGGAAACATTTTGGCAGTTTCCTAAAAAATTAAACATATACTAACCATACAATTCAGCAATTGTACTCTTGGGCATCTATCCCAGAGAAATGAAAACTTATATCTGCATTTGTGCATGGTTACTCATAGCAACTTTATTTGTTTTAGTTAAAACCTGAAAACAACCAAAATATTCCTCATTCGTCAATGATTAAACAAACTGGTATGTATATCATCCATACCATAGATTGATACACACAACTTTAATGGATCTGAGAGACATTTTTCTGAGTGATAAAAATAATCTCAAAATGTAATGTGTTATATGATTCCATTTATGTACTCTTCTCTAAATGACAAAATTAGGGATGGAGAAAATATATTACTGGTTTCCAGGGATTAGGGATAGTGGGGTGGAGGTAAGGAAATGTGCTACTACTCAGGGATAGTACAGAGAAATGTCTGTGCTGATAAAATAGTTCTCATGGTGATGGTCACACAAATATACACATGTGATACAACGACAGAATGCCAAGTGTACCAAATGTCAAATTCCTGGTTTTGAGAGTATAATTATGTAAGATGTAACCAGAGGGAGAAACTGGGTGACAAGCATACAAGACTTACTATTTTTGTGAAATCCTCTGAGCCTATACTTATTTCAAAATAAAAGTATGAAAAACACGAAGAATGGAATAAAAACCCTGAGGAAATCAGGAAGCCTTAGTTGTGGAGGTAACACATGAGCTAAATCCCAAAGGTTGAGTAGGGGCTTTCAGAGGTGGCAGGAACCTTTTAGGCCAAGATGAAAACAGCCATTCCATTAAACACAGAGGTGGGGAAAAGCAGTGCATCAGTCAGGATGCTTTTGTTCAAAAGTCCACAAGACTCATTTAAAGTGGCTTACTGAAGAAGGGTTTAAGTGCCTGGGCACTCTTCCAGATCCATTCACTGTACTTCTTCGTTGTATTTCTCTGTACCCTAGGAAGCTGAGCTCACCATCACCTGGTCTTCCTTTGGGATTCAACTAGTGGTAGACATTGGCAGAAGATCAGAATACACCAGGAGAAAGGGGTTAGAATATTTGTTCCACTCTTCACACTGGGCTATAGTTGTGAAAGTAGCTAACTCTACCCCTAGCCTCATTCCCTGTCGGGTGGTCCGTCATCAACTCCAGAAACCATTAATCCTCTCCTCTTGCAAAACTAGGGTAGCAACAACTGATGTTGCCAATTTATGGATGCTTTAGGAACCTTTGATAGTTCCTTCATTGCCCCCACATTTCTGCTACCAGTCCCTTTATTAACCCCCTCAGTGAACTCTTTGGGGTGGTTTGTGTTATGTAAGGATCCTAAACTATACATTAGTTCACATAACAAGAATTCTAGGGATAGATTGTTCTAGGGTTGGTTGAGTTGCAAATTCAAGTGTAGGCAGAACCATATCCTAAAAAGAGACACAAGACATGCTGGGATGCTGTGAGTGTGTGTGTGTGTGTGTGTGTGTGTGTGTGTGTGTGTGTGTGTGTGTTAGGGTAGAAAATCCTCTCATTACACTTCTGTTCAGATCCTATGGGGTGAAATTGGATCTTATGTCCATGCTCTGGGTACAGTGGGTAGGGAAGTAAAGATTTGGTATTTTTATCTTCTGGTAGAGGTGGGCTCTGGCAGTAGGAAAAAAGGAAATGGGAAGGTTGACTGATGATGGGCAATTGATTATGTCTTTCACACTCAGGAAATTGATTGCCTGTATTCTGGCATGGGGTTGAAGGAAAGAGTGTAAAGAGTGGAGCCAGTTCACAGAGAGCTTTGTATGTCAAAGAGGAAATCCAGGAGTTATTCAGGTTGACACAATGACCAGAAAGAAGACAGAAAGATTGAATTTTTGGCCTCTATAATTGCTAATTGTCAATTTCAAGAACTGTTGGGATTAAGATGGGATAATGCAGATTATAGAGATAGACCAAGAGATGGTGAAACTGTAAAGTCATTCTGCACAAGTCTGATCAGTCGGAGAGCTCTTTGGTGTATCTCATTGGCCTTTTTGTCTATCTTTGTGCCAATACCATACCATTTTAATTGCTGTGGTTTTATAATAAGCCCAGATTTCACTTATTCTTCCAGAGGGTCTTGGAAAGTCTTGACCTTTTGTAGATGGTTATAAACTTTAGAATTTCAGTGCTTTAAAAGAGTTTGTGTATGGAGACCTATTTTCCCTATACAACATCTCAGTTAGGAAGTTGAGTGTCTAATATTTCCACCCCCCAATATCCTTGTCACTTTTTTCCTCCTAATACAGCAGTTTTGTCTCCTGATTATAAATAAGATACCCAACCTCAGTGTAGCACAAGTGATTAATTGGCTATGGCATGTGGTTTTAAACTGAAGAACTAGATGTGAATCCTAGTTTTTGTGCTGTTCAGTCACCCAAAGCCTTCAACTTAACTATGGTACATAATATATGTACTTAGAACTAAAAGGTGTTTTTTCATAGTGACTTTAGGATTTACAATGGAAAGTCTTTTTCCTGCTATATCCCTGCTTTCAATTGAAGCTGAACAGGTCTAGATAGTTTAAAATGTGTTAGGGATAAGCATACTTTAAAAGCTTACTTTAAAAGCATACTTTAAAAGAGAGGGAGGCCAACCATAAGATATTCTTAAATACAGAGGACAAATTGAGGGTTGCCAGAGGGATGTTGGGTGCAGGGATGGGCTAAATGGGTGATGGGCATTAAGGAGGGAATTTGTTGGGATGAGCACAGAGTGTTATATGTAAGTGATGAATTACTAAATTCTACTCCTGGAATTATTACTACACTATATGTTAGTTAACTTGGATTTAAAGGAAAAATTAACTAATTAATTAATTAAAATAAAAGATGTTTTCTAGCCTGAATTCAATGACATCAGTACTTAATTTGGAGTACACTGGCTATTGAGAACAAAATTTGGGGTTGTGAAGAGAGATGGTTGAGGCCATTATGAAATGGGAGAATCAGAATTTTACTGTAAACATAAAAGAACGTTTTCTTCAGTCTGCTATTTTTTTGGAAGATCTTTTACAAAGACCCACTTTTTAAATGTAAATTACCTACCTAGTATTAGTGTCCTAAGACATTTATGTAATCTTCCAAAACTGCTTTGTCTGTGTATTTAGAAATACACAAGTATCTTGATCAAACCTAAAAATATAAGCTTGTGAGAACTAAAAAAAACAAAAACAAAAACGAATCAACTTATTAAATTCTACAAAATCCTCTTGGGGACTTTGGGTTTGCTTTTAATTTATAAATTAATTGAAGAAGAACTGAGATCTTTATAATAAGCTATCTGCCAATTCATGTACATGGTATTTCTCTATTTAAGCCATTATTAATGCCTCCCAAAGTTTTATAAATTCACATAGTAGTTTTAAACATAATTCCTTAAATTATTAGATACTTCTTTTATGATTTGTTAAGGATATATTTTGAAAAATATTTTTAAGTATACATTTTTATCAAGTTAAGCAAATTCTCCTCATTTGCTAGGAGGTTTTAATCATAAATGGCATTAAATATCTGTGTAAATATGCTTTTAATGTAGAACAAATTTTTTACATATAGATACATAGTATATAAATTACATTTGCGTTTGTGTTTGAGTTTTCTGGATCCTCTGCTTTTAAACATTTCCAGGGTAAACAGTTGTCACGACTGGGTTCTTGGGAAGTATACTCTTAGATAGAGTTTGGCATGCAGGATATATATTAGTGAAAAACATTGGGATCAACATCCATTGATGGAGGTGCAGGAAGTAGGATTGGACCAAGAGGTCCAACTGAGAGGTGACATGGAAGCAGCCTTGGCTAGCCCTATGGGGCTATGGAGCTAGGATGGTCAGAATTGTCCTAATTTGGACAGAGATGGCCAGGACTTACTACAACTGGCTGGATCCATCATTAGATGTGGGCTACCTGAGAGCGTGATGTCACCCTGGGCTTTGTGGATGAGACAGTCACCAAAGGTCTAACAGCTGGAGGAAGGCTGAGAGCAGCCCACACCCCAGAGCTGGGCAGTGAACCCTTCATCAAAGCTACTCTGGGCAGTACATTTCACCGACCACAACAAGGTATTATTGCCTTACCTCTAGAACGAGTCACCTCTATCAGACAGAAGAAGCATCTAGGTTTATTTATTTATTTATTTATTTATTTATTTATTTATTTACTGTTTCCTTAACTTCAAAATGCCACATAGCATGGATCCACTCCTACCAGTGGAAAAGCAATCAGGTACTCTTTGTGAGGCAAAACATTACTTCTCTCAAGTCAGACACTTTAAGATGCTGTTAAAAAACTTACTTCTTAAAAAGGGGCTAAGAAATGTTTTACTTGAAAACTTAGCAGTTTGAATTCACTGGAAATTATGGCACACACAAGGACACACACTCTTGGTATTACACAATAGTTTTGTCCTGGTAATTATACACAACTTCTAACATCCTACTATAGGATTGTATTAGTTCACAATCTTAGAGGATTATGGCTACTCTACTGTTAAGTGTAAAACCAAAATACAACAACAGTAATGATAATAATAGCCAAGGAATATTAAGAGTGTTGGTGTATACCCTGGATGGGAATCCTTATTGGGAAGGCAAAGTGGTTTTTTTTGTTTGTTTATGGCTCCCTTTAAAAAAAATTAAATCCATATGGTGTAATAATTTCAGTAGAATTTAGTAATTCATCACTTGCATATAACACCTCGTGCTCATCCCAACAAGTGCCCTCTTTAATGCCCATCACCCATTTAGCCTATCCTCACACCCAACACCTCTCCAGCAACCCTCAGTTAGTTCTTTGTATTTAAGTCTCTTATGGTTTGCCTCTTGTTTTTATCTTATTTTTCCTTTCCTTCCCCTATGTTCATCTGTTTTGTTTTTTTAAAATTCCAGCTATGAGTGAAATCATAGGATATTTGTCTTTCTCTGATTGACTTATTTCACTTAGCATGTTAGTCTCTAGTTCCATCCACATTGCTGCAAATGGCAAGATTTCATTCTTTTTGATCACCAAGTAATATTCCATTGCATATATATACCATAGCTTTTTTTCTTTTTTTTTTTTAATTTTTTTAACGTTTATTTATTTTTGAGACAGAGAGAGACAGAGCATGAACAGGGGACGGGCAGAGAGAGAGGGAGACACAGAATCTGAAATAGGCTCCAGGCTCTGAGCTGTCAGCACAGAGCCCAACGCGGGGCTTGAACTCATGGACCGTGAGATCATGACCTGAGCCAAAGTCGGATGCTTAACCGACCGAGCCACCCAGGTGCCCCTCAGCTTTTTTATCCATTCAGCAGTCAATGGGCATTGGGCTCTTTCCATAATTTGGCTATTGTTTATAGTGCTGCTATAAACATTGTGGTGCATGTTTGGGGCAAGTTTCCTTAATGCTCTGAGCCTATTTCTCAACTCCATATAGTGAACAGTGAGATCACGTGTGTTAAAATACATGTTGCCTGATGCCCAATGAAAGCCAACATTTGATAAGCTGTAGCTACATTATCAGCTATGACTATGTCCTCTGATATGTAAAATATATAAATATGCATGTATAGAAAAGCAGTTAATAGTGGTTACTGCTAGATGGGGGGTTATGGGTGACTTCTTTTTCATAAGTTGTTTTCAATATTTTTTAGAATGAAGAGATGGTACATTTATATTCAGAAAGAGAAATAATTTAAGAAAATAAAATTAATACATGTTAAAAATCACATTATTTTCTATAGTGAGTAAAGGGAACAAAATAATCAATTTTTTTTGTGTGACTGCCCCACCTCAGGAGAAAAAGAGCATTCAAGAAGGCAAATTTTACTGAAATCCTGAAAAGTTTGGACTAATTGACTTCATTTAGAACAGTGGTTCACAAAGCTCTAGGAGATGGGTTAACAAAGATTTTGGTCTCAGATCATGTCACCAGGTAAACACAGACTTTTTTCCTCAATGCATATATAAATTCCAGTACCTAATTACTTCTCCCTTAGTAAAGACTTAATTAAAATTATTCAAAGGAAGGTATCACTTACCCATCACAGAAGAGGTCTGTCTCTGGTGCAGTCACTGAGGAGCTCCCCTGGTCACCTCATGCCCTCAGCTGTCCTCTGAGATGGGCACAGGAGGAGGTGATGGGTGTTCATATGGAGCTGCCCATTTGTGTTGGGAATGCCCTGTGACCCTGTAGCAATGGGGATCAAGAGGTCCAATATATCAAAATTTTAACAAATTTGCATTCAAAACCATTCCTCGGCCATGCACATGCAACTTTGCAAACTATGTTCTGTAGCTTGGAAGATACAAGTACACTCTGACTCGAAATGCGGTTCCCTTCAGGCTTCCTCTGACCTCTTATCCCCAGCTTCCTTCATAAGTAATCCATAATCACCATCATTTCATCTTTCCTTCCTTTTGTATTATTTTTTCACATTTGTATTTAAGTTTGTAATTTGTATTTAACAAATAGTGCAATATTAGTTTAGGAGTAGAGTTTAGTGATTCATCATTTACATATAACACTCAGGGCTCAACACAAGTGCCCTCTTCAATGTCCATCACACATTTAGCCTATGTCCCCACCAAACTCCCCTTTAGCAACCTTCCGTTTGTTCTCTATATTTAAGAGTTTCTTATGGTTTGCCTCCCTCTCCCTCTTTTTTTCTTCCCCTATGTTCACCTGTTTTGTTTCTTAAATTTCATATATGAGTGAAGTCATATGGTATTTGCCTTCCTCTGACTGACTTATTCCACTTAGCATAATACACTCTACCTCCATCCACATCATTGCAAATGACAAGATTTCATTATTTTTGATGTCTGAGTAATATTCCATTGTATATGTATATCACCTCTTCTTTATGTAGTCATCAATCAGTGGACATTTGGGCTCTGTTCATAATTTGACAATTGTTGATAATGCTGCTATAAACATCAGGGGCATGTGTTCTTTTGAATCAGTATTTTTGTATCCTTTGGATAAATACCTAGTAGTGCAATTGCTGCGTTGTTCTATTTTTACCTTTTTGATGAACCTCCATACTGTCTTCCAGAGTGGCTGCACCCATTTGCATTCCCACAAACAGCGCAAAAGTGTTCCTCTTTCTCTACATCCTTACCAACACCTGTTGTTTATGGTGTTGTTAATTTTAGATACTATGACAGGTGTTAGCTGGTATATCATCATAGCTTGGATTTGTATTTCCCTGATGATGTGTGATGTTGAGCATCTTTGCATGTGTCTGTTAGCCATCTGGATGTCTTCTCTGGAAAAAAAAAAGTCTATTCATGTCTTCTGCCCATTTCTTAACTGGATTCCTTTTTTTTCTTTTTAAAAATCCATGTGTATTTTTTCCTTTATTCCAATTTTCCTTATTTTTTTATTTAACAAAGTAAAACATGCTTCTTTCAAAAATAATCAGATATAAAAATGCATAAAGTGAAAGTTAGTGATTCAACACTTCCCCCAA
This sequence comes from Panthera pardus, assembly GCF_024362965.1. Lineage (NCBI taxonomy): Eukaryota > Metazoa > Chordata > Mammalia > Carnivora > Felidae > Panthera > Panthera pardus. The sequence goes on along the minus strand of NW_026526810.1, from coordinate 17,376,101 downwards.
GCCCTCAGTATTTCATTTAAATTTGCATATTTATTCAAAAGAATCAGACTACAACTGCCTAGGTCAAGACATTTGTATTTAATTTATTAACATTTTGTTTCTAGTTATTATGATTAACCTCTATTAATATCTGGTAGTTATGAAAAAAAGAGGGAATAACTCATCATAGAAGTATCCTCCCATGGTTAAGTCTAGCCACACAGCCTTCATATTTCAGATTTGTGCCACTGGGGACATCTGGAATGATACTTGCTCTGATATGGAATAGAAACTGCAAAGACATGCCAGGGCTGTGGGAAGGGCAAATGAGAACCAATGACAGCCTTATCACAGCAGCCAATGAAGTCATAGTGGTCAGGCCAGGGAGGTTCTGGGCACCCTTCTTTGCTTACATCACTGTCCTTTCTTTAGACACCAGGGATCTAACAGAGGCATGTCCTGAATCTGTGGGGTGGCAAGGCCCACACCTCGGTGTCCACATCCATATTTACAAATATGTCCTCCGGAAACAGCTTTCTTTGAGAATTCAGCAATGCAAGTTAGATGAGTTGTCTTAAAGTCATATAATCTCTGGAAGGTAAAGGTGAAGGAAATAAAGAGAACTGAAGTGTGTCCAGACTGCTAATTTCAAAGCATCATGGCCTTTATAATATCTTGTTCCCACCCACCTCTGGACACCTCATCCCTCTGCTTACTAAATTAAACAGGCATAACAGGAATGAGCCTGCAACAACACATCCCTCAGCTACAAGGCACTACGTGGGGGACCCAGAGCCACCATCTTCACTGTGCAGGCACTTCCAAGAGTCATTACCTTCTTGGGCTGAAAGAGGACAGCCCTTCACCATTCATGTCACTGGACATGATGCTGAGGCTACAGAGGTGACCTACCTAACCCAGAGTCCCTGGTGAGTTGTACAGAGCTGGGACAAAGCCACAGAGGATAAACTCCACTGCTGTGGTGCTCAGTGACATGAAGTAGACAAAACAAAGTCTCCTTCTGTTAAAACCAAATTCAATATGCCTGCACCAGGGTGCCTCCCTCTTTTACCCAAGAACTGAGCTCAGCTGTTCTCAGCTGCATGCTAAGCACCATGCTCAACCCCTGAGCCAAGCTGTACCTGAAGTTGAAGACACTGTGTCCATTTATCCCACACCTAGCACAGTCCCTCCAGCTAGCAGTTCCATCTTCCAATAACCCCAAGCTCTGCCTCCTTCTACCTGAGCTACTGCTCAAGATTTTCTACTCCAGCCTTCTTTAGAGTTGTACCCTCCTTCTTCTTAGGTGGCGTCCTTCCAGAAATTCAAGACAGTAGCAGGGATAACAAAATTCAAGACAATATTCAAATCGAGAGGAACATTTCTCTGTGATACAAAATTACATAAAAGCTAATGCTTCATAGCTCAGGTCTGAGCATGTGGTGTTATGAAGGGACTCCTGAAGCCCCTTCCCATACCACCTGAAAAGCAAGGACCTGATCTTACTTGCCTTTGAGGCACACAGCCTCATGCTTTATCCAGGGTACATGAGCAACAGAAATAAATGCACTTGGTACCACATTATTCAGTATTTACTCTTATGCCATCCCTGGCTATTTCCAATCATTACTGAGTTTCCATTGGCCTGGAAGGCTGCCCCCACATATCTAGGCACAGAAGAGGCTGTGCTTATGAATGCACAGTTTAAGCATCTACCTAGTCCATTCCTCATCAATTGCTCAAAGCAATAAATATATGACTTATTTCCAGCAACTGAAGAAACCAGAGATAGATATGGAGTCCCCTGCCCTAGTGAATCACATTTTTGTGAGGATAAGTATGTGGTGTAGACAGCAAGTGAGTGAGGGGTACAGGGGTGGGGCCGGTGATGAAAGGTGTTAGGAAGGTCTTTTCAGAGCTGGATGGAGATGGCAGAATGAGGCATGGAAGATGGCCAGGTTGGAAGGAACAGAAGGCGGGAAGTAGTCAGGATGAAAAAAAAAAGCATGTAGAGTGTGTCCTGGAACACAGAAAATTGACTTCTTCCACGTCTTGTCTATAAGCATCCATGTGTTGTGAAGCCATGGTTTTGTTCCTTTTTCATCTTTTAAGCACCTGGCAAATAATTTGATTATAAGAACATTTGTTGGGTTTCATTCTAAGCAAAATAAATGTGAGAGAAGCCCCTTTTGCAAATAATCACCGCAAAGCAGATTTTAAATGGTGAGCATCTGGAAATGAGGGCGCTGCTGAATGGTGCATTTTGCTGTGAACTCAAATGCAAATCTAGACTCTGGAAACCTGCTGTGCTCCTCATAGCTCCACATAGCGCAGGGAGCTACAGCTAAGCACCTTCAGTCCTAAGGACTCCCTCATCCCCTCCTCAAGTCTTGACATTTTCCTCGTTTATACTGTGAGCAAGTAGCTTTTTGTTTCTCGGTGTATGCCCTTGTTCTTGCTTGCCCAATGTGGTTCACATCAAGACTGTAATTGTAATAATTCTGTAAGGCTATGTACCTGGAAGTGACTTCAGGAAGCATCCAGATGTAAAAAGAAATACTTCCATTTTCTGCAGCACCTTCTGAGGAGATATTCAAACCCAACAGTCTTCTGCAACTGCTTCCAACTATGAACTGTGAACTCCCAAGCAGCATAAAGGAATTGCTAGAACACTGTGCTAAGAGACTTAACCAATCTTCAGCCTGGCTTCTACCTGCACTGGAAAATTTCATGCCCAAGAAAACACAATGTTTGAGGCAAGGGAAGCAAAAGCAAAAATAAAGGGTCATAGGGGAAAAAAAGAGAGAGGCAAACCAAGAAATAGACTCTTAAATATAAAGAACAAACTAATGGTTATTAGCAGTGGGGAAAGGGGGGTATGTGGGTTAAATAAGTGATAGGGATTAAGGAGTGCACTTGTTGAGATGAGAATCAGGTGTTGTATGGAATTGCTGAATCACTATATTGTATACCTGACACTAATATTACCCTGTATGTTAGCTAAGTGGAATTTAAATAAAAACTTAAAAAAATGAAAAGAAAACAATGCTGCCAAACAGAAAAATGAACATTGTCCCAATTCACATTGCCAAACCAATTTAAGTAATTTTCCACACCTCTTTTCTGCAATTATCCATTTCCTTATAGCCCCAAAGCCTCCTTTTTTGTTCCCTTATTTTTCACTTCCCACGGCCCTTTTTATTTCCTTCTCTGCTCTTTCTTTAAAGCTACCAGTCCCCTTTAAGTCTTAATTGTCACTGAGCTCCGTTTATACTGGAGTCTCTCCCTACTATGGCAGTAGCCTGAGTCAAATCTATTTTGCTACCTTTAAAGAGTTGCACTAGGGTTGTGAGGAATGAATGGTTATATATTATGGAATCAGGGGAGGTAAAGACAGAAGGAAAGCCTCCAGAGGGACTTTATATGCTAAAGAGGACTCCTAAGATACCTGAGACCTTGCTATTTCAAGCTAAGGTTGTTTTTCCTCTAATAAGGCATTAACATTAGGATGGTAGGGGGTTCTTGGAGAAATGTCATACTCTGTATTTGCCTCAAATATATGTCAATGAGCTGCAGGTTATAAGGAAATTTAATTTTGCCTGTCATTTCTTTCTTCCCTTTGTTCCCTACATCACAATGGAGGGGAAGGTCATACTAGGGGCTCCAGGAAACTGAGACTTTAGGTTTTTGGAGATTAGGCTATTGATAAGATTGTCTTTTTCTTGTAATTTACTAAGATATTTGTAAACTGATAGAGACTCATGTCTTCTATGACTGTGATCTCTATCAGTTAGCCATTTGTTTTGTTTCCTTTTCTTTGTTCTTGGGCAGCCAGGAGTGCATGAAGAATATCTCACATATCCCACCTGCGGGGGTGGGAGGGTTGGGGTGTGTGTGCTAGCTTGTGCTTTGCCTTCTGCTTGCTTTATGGTCCCTCACTCCTGGCCAGTGAGCCATGGGTACAACCAATCAGTTAATCCACATTGCCAGCCTCAACCTTCTGTTAGCATAACCATAATAAAAACACTTTCTTGGAACATAAACATTCCTGACACTTTTCTCTTAGAGCCACAGGTAAGTTGACTCCCTCACTGGTGTGGGAACCCTTGCCTGCCAAGCAAACAACCCTAGCTCTTACTAGCTGAGCGTTGTGGCACTCAGTATCTTCCATTTGTGCAGGGAAGCATCAGTGATAGGTTAGGAGGGGGTCAATCCCAACAAGCTCATTATCAAGAATCAAAGCTTTATACTGAACTGCAAACTACACCACTCAGAGCTACTATTGATTGGGTTCTATGTGTCCTGCAATGTGGGAAATTCACACATCACTTATTTTCATTTGATTCCCCACAACAAACCCATTTTACCAATGAGGAAACCAAAGAGCCAGGGATGGATGGACAAGACAAGCTCAGTATCCTATATTCTTGGCTCCAAACAAATGACACTGTCCAATAAACCATTAACTCAGGATAGTAAACATTTGAATAAGAGGGCCAAGAAGGATTAAAGCAAAAGGTAGATAAAACTTTAAGAATGAGGCCTTTGGGCATGGACTAGCTCTAGAGATCAGTGGACACTGGGTTAGCAACACATGACTGAAACCTTCTCTGCCCCAATAGCTGGATAGATGGTCTGCTGCTGACATATGGCCCAAGATAGTGAGAAGCCAGGTGAAGAAAGGTAGGACCTCTAGGAGCTGAAAAGCATTTCTAGGTTGGCCCCAGGGCAGTCTAAATCCAAGGAAACACTCTTGGGGTCTAAATATGGAAGCATCTTCTTCACACCTGATTGCAGGGCAGAACTCATGGATTTTGACGGTGCCAGTGAGAGTGAACTGACCATGGCCAAGCCCCTTCTGGAGAGAAAAGAAGGAAGACACTGGCAGGATGGACATGCCTGGTAACCACTTCCGTAGGTCTGCATTCAAGCACAGATAACTTGGCCTTGCTTCGAACTACGTGGTCCTAGAAAAAGACCTGGGCACCAGGTGGTCAGGGAAGTCTGGACAAGATTTTGGCTACCTCAGAAAATCACTATTTTTTTTTAACTAAAAACATATTTTCCCTACTTCTTTAGTAACGTATTTTTAATTTTTAAAAAATATAAAACACTTATAACATAAAATTTACTATCTTAACCATTTTAAGTATATACTTCAGTGGCATTAAGTATTTATGTTATTATGCAGCTATCACAACCATCCATATCCAGAATGAATGAAGCTCTATCCAATTAACTGCTAACTCCCTCTTATTCCCTCGCCCTCAGTCCCTGGCAACCACCACTCTACTTTCTGTCTCTATGAATTTGATTACTCTAGGTGCCTCATAGAAGTAAATTCATGCAGTATGTATTTTTGTGACTGCCTTATTTTACTCAGCATAATGTCCTCTTGTTCAACCATACTGTAAATGGCAATATTTAATTATTTTTAATACTTAGCAATATTCCATCATGTATATGTGTGTGTGGATAGATGATAGATAGATAGATAGATATAGATATAGATATAGATATAGATATAGATATAGATATAGATAGATGTATATATACCACCACTTCTTTAACTATTCATCAGTCGATAGTCATTTTGGTTCTCTCCATAGTTTGGCTATTGTTTTTTTTTTTTAACGTTTATTTATTTTTGAGACAGAGAGAGAGAGCATGAACGGGGGAGGGTCAGAGAGAGGGAGACACAGAATCTGAAACAGGCTCCAGGCTCTGAGCTGTCAGCTAAGAGCCCGACGCGGGGCTCAAACTCATGGACCACGAGATTGTGACCTGAGCCAAAGTCGGCCGCTTAACCGACTGAGCCACCCAGGAGCCCCTGGCTATTATTGATAATGCTGCTATAACCATAAGGGTGCATGTACCTTTTCACATCTGTATTTTTGTATTCTTTGGTAAATATTTAGTAGTGCAATTGATGGGTCTTGGGGTAGTTCTATTTGTAACATTTTGAGGAACCTCCACAATGTTACCCAGAGTGGCCACACCAGTTTGCATTCCCACCACCAGTGAAAAAGTGTTCCCCTTTCTCCACATCCTTGCCAACACCTATTGTTTACTGTGTTCTTAATTTTAGCCATTCTGATAGGTGTGAAGTGATATCTCATCATAGTTTTGATTTGTATTTCCATGATGATGGGCAATGTTGAGCATCTTTTCATGTGTCTATTAGTATTCTGGATGTATTCTTTAGAAAAAAATATCTATGCATGTCTTCTGCCCATTTCTTAAATGGATTATTTGTTTTTTGGGTGTTGAGTTTGATAAGTTTTTTTTAAAGTAGATTTTGGATACTAACTCTTTATCAAATATGTCATATGCCATAGCTTTTCCCATTCTGTAGCCTTTTAGTTTTGTGGATTGTTTCCTTCACTGTGCAGAAGCTTTTTATCTTGATGAAGTCCAAAAAGTTCATTTTTATTTTTGTTGCCTTTGCCTCTGTTGACATGTCTACCAAGAAGTTCCTCTATGGCTGAGGTTAAAGAAGTTTCTGCCTGTGTTCTCCTCTAGGATTTTGATGGTTTTCTGTCTCACAATGAGGTCTTTCTTCCCTTTTGAATTTATTTTGTGTATGATGAAAGAAAGTGGTCATTTCATTCTTCTGAATGTTGCTGTCGAGTTTTCCCAACACCATTTATTGAAGAAATTATCTTGTTTCCACTGGATATTCATTCCTGCTTTGTCAAAGATGAGTTGAATATATAATTGTGGGTCCATTTCTGAATTTTCTATTCTGTTCCATTGATCTATATGTCTGTTTATGTGCCAGTACCATAATATGCTGATGACTACAGCTTTATAATATAGCTTGAAATACAGAATTGGAAGGCCTCCAGTTTTCTTTTCTTTTTCTTTTTCTTTTTCTTTTTCTCTTTCTTTTTTTTTTCTTTTTCAGGATTGCTTTGGCCATTCAGGGTCTGTTGTGGTTCCATACAAATTTTAGGATTGTTTGTTCTAGCTCTGTGAAATATGTTGGTGATATTTTTTTTTAAGTTTATTTATTTCTTTTGAGAGAGAAAGCGCACAAGTGGGATAGAAGCAGAGAGAGGGGGAGAGAGAGAATCCAACACGGGGCTTGATCTCAGGAACCTTGAGATCATGACCTAAGTTGAAATCAAGTTGGACACTTAACAGACTGAGCCACCCAAGTGCCCCTGCTGGTGATATATTGATGGGGATTGCATTAAATGTGTAGATTGCTTTGAGTAATATAGACATTTTAACATGTTTCTTATTCCAATCCATGGAAAATGCTTTTCCATTTCTTTGTGAACTCTTCAATTTCTTTCATAAGTGTTCTATAGTTTTCAGAGTACAGATCTTTTACCTCTTTGCTTACATTTATTCCTAGGTATCTAATTTTTTTTTGGTGCAATTGCAAATGGGATCGAATACTTGATTTCTTTTTTTTCTACTTCATTATTGATTTATAGAAATGCAACAGGTTTCTTTACATTAATTTTATATCCTGTGACTTTGCTGAATTCATATATTAGTTCTAGCAATTTTTTTGGTTGAATCTTTCACATTTTCTACATAGAGTATCATGTCTTCTGCAAATAGTGAAAGTTTGACTTCATCCTTGCCAATTTGCATGCTTTTTATTTCTTTTGTCGGATTGCTGAGGCTAAGACTTCCTGTACTATGTAAAATAGTAATGGTGAGAGTGGACATCTTTGTCCTATTCCTGACCATAGGGGAAAGGCTTTCAGTTTCCCCACATTGAGAATGATAATAACTGAAAACCTTTCATATATGGCTTTTATGATGTTTAGTTATGTTCCATTAATCCCTACTTTGTTGAGGGTTTTTATCAAGAATGGATGTTGTATTGTGTCAAATGCTTTTTCAGCATTTATTCAGAGTACCATATGATTCTTATCCTTTCTTTTATTAATGTGGTGTATCATGTTGATTGATTTGTGAATATTGAACCAGCCCTACAGCCCAGGAATAAATCTCACTTGATCATGGTGAATAATTCTTTTAATATACTGTTGGATTCATTTTACTAGTACCTTGTTGAGAATTTCTGCATCCATGTTCATCAGTGATATTAGCATGTAATTCTTCTTTTTAGTGGAGTCTTTGTCTGGTTTTGGAAATTAAGGCAATTATCACTTCACAGAGAATTAATTATTTATTTAAATTATTTAAATAAATAAATAAATAAATAAATAAATGTACTGGAAGGCACTTGTCTCCAAAATAAATGATACATCCATTTTGAAAACAAAAAATTCCATTTCTAAAAAAAAATTTTTAATGTTTTTACTTATGAGAGAGAGACAGAGCACAAATGGGGGAGGGCCAGAGAGAGAGAGGGAGACACAGAATTCAAAGCAGACTCCAGGCTCTGAGCTGTCAGCACAGAGCCCGATGTGGGGCTGAAACTCATGCACTGCAAGATACTGACCTGAGCTGAAGTTGGATGCTCAACCAACTGAGGCACCAAAGCACCTCAAAAAATTTCATTTCTATTTTTTGGAACAGTTTGAGAAGAATAGGTATTCACTCTTCTTTAAATGTCTGGTAGAATTCCCTGGGAATTCATCTGGCCCTGGACTCTCTTGGGAGATTTTTTTATTATTCTTTCAATTTCTTTGCTGGTTATGGTACGTTCAAATTTTCTATTTCTTCATGTTTCAATTTTGGTAGTTTGTAAGTTTGTATAAATTTATCTATTTCTTTCAGAATGCCCAGTTTTTTGTTATTAATTTTTCATAATATTCTCTTATAATTGTTTGTATTTCTGACATGTTGGTTGTGATCTCTCCCTTTTCTTTTGTGATTTTATGTGGGTCCTTTCTCTTTTCTTTTTGATAAGTATGCCTAGGGGGTTATCAATTTTATTAATTCTTTCAAAGAACCACCTCTAATTTTGTTGGTCTGTTCTACTGTTTTTTGTTTGTTTCTATTTTTTAAAGTTTATTTGTTTATTTTGAGAGAGAGAGAAAGAGAGAGAGAGCATGAATGGGTGAGGGGCAGAAGGAGAGGGAGAGAGAGAGAATCTCAAGCAGGCACCACACTGTCAACTCACAGCCTGATATGGGGCTCAAACCCACAAACCATGAGATCATGACCTAAGCCAAAATCAAAAGTCAACTACTTAACCAATTGAACCACCCACGTGCCCTTTGTTTGGTTCTTTCTATATCATTTATTTCTGCTCTAGTCTTTATTATTTCCTTCCTCTTGCTGGCTTTAGGCTTTATTTGGTCTTCCTTTTCTACCACCTTTAGGTGTAAAGTTAGGATGTATTTGAGACCTTTCTTGCTTCCTGAGATTAGCTGGAATTGCAACATACTTCATTCTTAGGACTGCTTTTACTGCATCCCCAGGTTTGGACTGTCATGTGTTCATTTTCATCTGCCTCCATGTACTTTTTCATTTTTTTTTAATTTCCTAGTTAACCCATTCATTCTTTAGTAAGATGTTCTTTAACTTCCATGTATTTGCAATCTTTCCAAACTTGGCGGGGGGGGGGGGGGTGGTAGTGTCAAGTTTTGTAGCATTATAGTCTAAAAATATGCATGGTATGATTTCAGTCTTTTTGTACTGGTTGAGGGCTGAGATGATTTGAGACACGGTATGTGATCTATTCTGGAGAATGTTCCTTGAGCACTTGAAAAAAATGTGTATTCTGCTGCTTTAGGATGGAATTTCTGACTATATCTGTTAAATCCATACTGTTCAGTGTGTCATTCAAAGCCATTGTTTCTTTGTTGATTTTATGCTTAGATGATCTGTCCATTGCTGAAAGAGGGTTATTAAAGTCCCCTAGTAGTATTGTATTATTATCACTGAGTTTCTTTGTGTTTGTTATTAATTAACTTACACATTTTGATGTTTCAAGTTGAGGGCATAAATATATACAATTGTTACTTCTTCTTGATGGATAGACCCCTTAATTATGATATAATGCCCTTCTTTATCTTTTTTTATAGTCTTTGTTTTAAATTGTAGTTTGTCTGATATAAGTATGGCTACTCCAACTTTCTTTTGGCATCCTTGGCATGATAGATGTTTCTCTATCCCCTCACTTTCAATCTGACAATGTCTTTAGGTGTAAAATGAGTCTCCTGTTTGGTCTCCTATATGGCTCAGTCAGTCGAGCATCTGACTCTTGACTTCAGCTCAGGTCCTAGTCATGGGATCAAGTCCCATATCAGGCTCCATACTGAGATTTCAGCCTCCTTAAGATTTTCTCTTTTCCTCTGGCCTTCTCCCCAGCTCATGCTCTCTCTTTCTGAAAATAAAATGAAATGAAATGAAATGAAATGAAATAAAATGAAATAAAATAAAATAAAATAAATAATAAAAACAGTCTCCTGTAGGCAGCATATAGATGGATCTTGTTTTTTGGTCCATTCTGTACCCTATGTCCTTCTATTGGAGCATTTAGCCCACTTACATTCAGGGTAATTATTGAAAGGCATTAGTGTCATAGTGTTACCTGTAAAGTGGTGTTTTTGGTGATGCTCTCTGATCCTTTCTAGTCTTTGTTGTTTTTGGTCTTTTTTTCTCCACTCAAAGAGTCCCTTTTAATATTTCTTGCAGGGTCAGTTTAGTGGTCATGAACTCCTTTAGTTTTTCTTTGGGAAACTCTTTATCTCTCTTTCTATTCTGAAAGACAGTCTTGTTGGATAAAGTACTTTCGGCTGCATGTTTTTTCCCATTCAGCACATTGAATATTTTCTGCCATCCCCTTCTGGCCTACCAAGTTTCTATGGACAGATATGCTGTGAACCTGATCTGTGTTCCCTTGTAGGCTAAGGACTTTTTTTTCCCTTGCTGTTTTCATGATTCTTTTCTGTGTATTTTGTGCATTTGACTATGATATGCCTTGGTGATGGCCAGCTTTTGTTGAATTTAATGGGAGTTCTCTGTTCTTGGATTTTGATGTCTGTGTACTTCCCCAGATTAAGAGAGTTTTCAGCTATAATTTTCTCATAAAAACCTTCTGTGCCAGGGAGTGCCAGAAGTCAAGATGGCGGAGCAGCATGGAAGTTTTTTGTATGTCTCACGTCCATGAAATATAGCCAGACCAACACTAAACCATCCTACACACCTAGAAAACTGGTGGATTAACACAACAATCTACACAACCTGAACCACAGAATTCAGCAGGTACGCAGTGTGGAGAGGTGAATTTGGGGAGCGAGAAGCCACAAGAAGTAGGGAACCACTTTTGCGGGTAGAGAGAGGATAGACACTGAGGGGGGAGACTATGGGAAAAGCATCCCTCCCCAAAAGCACCTGGAGAGAAAGTGGAAAACTGGAAACAGCCACAGGGACTAAACTAAAAAGAGAGAAAGCTGGCCATAGTCTCAGGGCGCCTGCAGCAGCAAGGGCCAGCAAACATTCCTGGGTTCAGCTGGCATTTGCCATTGCTCATTCGCCCATTGCTTGGTGAGATCTTCCCGCAGAAGGGCAGAACGGGTCAAAGCCACAGTCCTTCAGGAGTAAGGGGCCAGGGAAAACAGCCGCATCTAAAACAAAACTCAGGAGAGAGGTACTGCCTGGGGCCTGGTCACAGAGACTGAAAAAGTGGAGAGTGGATGAGAACTGGAGACAGAGGATGGGTGCACGATTGCTGATCCAAGAAAACAGACTGGGTAGCTGCCTGGTGTCATTTTCACCACTCCCACACATGTATATATGCACCTATGAGCAGCACAACAGTCCACCCCAGTAGGCTAGCAGCGTCATCTAGTGGAGAGCTGAGCTATTACACTGAGCCCCACCCAACTGGGCCAACTTCACTCTTCAAGAACACAAGTCTTACCGCCGGCTTAATATATGGACTATAAAGAGCTACATAGACTGACGTCTAGGGGAAAATGAAGCAATTTCAGTTCTTCAATCTGTTAGCAGGTTCATCTATTCAATTTTCTTTCTTCCTTTTTTCTTCTTTCTTTTTTTCTTTTACAATTCTTTTATTTTCCTTGAATAGAGAGAGAAAAAATTCATTTTTATTTTTAATAAAAATATTCTCCTTTAATTTTTATTACTATATTTTTTATTTTCATGTAATTTTTTTCAAATTCTATTTTACTTCCATAATTTTATTTTAGTCTACTTCAGTGTACTCACATTTTCAAATGTTCAAACAATTTCCTTTTTTTTTCCTTTTTTTCTCTTTTTCATTTCTTTTCTTTTTCTTGAATGAAGAAGGACAAAAACTTCATTTCTACTTTAAATTTCTATTAAAAATATTTTTTTAAATTTTTATTAATATATTTTTTTACTTTTATGTAAATTTTTTCAAATTCCATTTTATTTCATTCATTTTATTTTAGTCTACTACAGTGTATTCACTTTTTCAAGTTTTTAAAAGATTTCTTTTTCTCTTTTTTTCTTTTTTCTCTTTTTCATTCCTTTTCTTTTTTCTTAAATACAGAAAAATAAAAATTCACATTTATTTTTAATTTTTTAAAAAAATATTTTTCTTTACTTTTTTCTACTATATTCTTTACTTTTGTGTATATTTTATCAAATTCTATTTTACCCCCATCATCTCATTTTAGACTACTTCAGTGTATTCCTTTTTTCAAATTCTCAAAGGATTTCCTTTTTTTTCTTTCTCCCCCGCCTTTTTTTCTCTAATCTGTCAAACCACTTTAAACACCCAGATCAAAACACACCTAGGATCTAGCATCATCTATTAGATTTTTGTGTGTGTATGTGTTTAATCTTTAATCTTAGTATTTTTGTAGTTTTAATTTTTTTTAATTTCAATTTTTCTACCTCATTAATTCCTTTTCTCCCTTCAAAATGGCAAAAAGAAGGAATTCATTACAAAAGAAAGAGTACGAAGAAACAACAGCCAGGGAGTTAACCAACATAGATACAACCAAGATGTCTGAACCAGAATTTAGAATCACGATAATAAGAATACGAGCTGGAGTCAAAACTAGATTAGAATCCCTTTCTGCAGAGATAAAAGAAGTAAAAAATAGCCAGAGTGAAATTAAAAATGCTATAACTGAGCTGCAATCACAGACAGATGCAGCGGTGGCAAGGACAGATGAGGCAGAACAGAGAATCAATGATATAGAGGACAAAGTTATAGAGAATAATGAAGCAGAAAACAAGATGGAGATTAAGGCAAAAGAGCACGATTTAAGAATTAGAGAAATCAGGGACTCATTAAAAAGGAACAACATCGGAATCATAGGGGTCCCAGAAGAGGAAGAGAGAGAAATAGGGGCAGAAGGGTTATGTGAGCAAATCATACTGGAAAATTTTCCTAACCTGGGGAAAGACACAGACATCAAAATCCAGGAAGCACAGAGGACCCCCATTAGATTCAATAGAAACCGACCCTCAACAAGGCATATCATAGTCAAATTCACAAAATACTCGGGCAAGGAGAGAATCTTGAAAGCAGCAAGGTAAAAAAAGTCCCTAACCTACAAGGGAAGACATAAAGTTTGCAGCAGACCTATCCACAGAAACTTGGCAGGCCACGAAGGAGTGTGGCAGAATATATATAATGTGCTGAATCAGAAAAATATGCAGCCAAGAATTCTTTATCCAGCAAGGCTGTCATTCAAAATAGAAGGAGAGATAAAAAGTTTCCCAGACAAACAAAAAGGAGTTTGTGACCACTAAACGAGCCCTGCAAGAAATTTTAACAGGGACTCTCTCAGGAAAGAAAAGATGAATATATATATATATATATATATATATATATATATATATATATCAAAAGCAACAAAGATTAGAAAGGACCAGAGAACACCATTGGACACCAACTCTACAAGCATCATAATGGCAATAAATCCATATTTTTCAGTACTCACTCTAAACATCAATGGACTCAATGCCCCAATCAAAAGACACAGGGTAACAGAATGGATAAGAAAACAAGATCCATCTATATGCTGTTTATAAGAGACCCACTTTAGACGTAAAGACACCTTCAGATTGAAAATAAGGGGATGGAGAACCATCTATCATGCTAATGGTCAAGCCATACTTATATCAGACAATCTAGACTTTAAAATAAAGACTGTATCAAGAGATACAGAAGGGCATTGTATCATAATCAAAGGGTCTATCCACCAAGAAGACCTAAAAATCATAAACATTTATACACCAAATGTGGAGGCAACCAAATATATAAATCAATTAATCACAAACATAAAGAAACTCATCAATAGTAATACCATAATAGTAGGAGACTTCAACACCCCACTCACAGCAATGGACAGATCATATAATAAAAAAAAATCAACAAGGAAACAATGGCTTTGAAGGACACACTGGACCAGATGTATTCAGATGTATTTAACAGATGTATTCAGAACATTTTATCCTAAAGCAGCAGAATATACATTCTTCTCCAGTGCACATGGAACGTTCTCCAGAATAGTCCATATACTGGGACACAAATCAGCCCTAAGTAAGTACCAAAAGATCAAAATCATACCGTGCATATATTCAGACCATGATGCTGTGAAACTAGAAATCAACCACAAGAAAAAATGTAGAAAGGTAACAAATACCTGGAGACTGAAGAACATCTTACTAAAGAATGAATGGGCTAAACAAGCAGTTAAAGAGGTCCTTAAAAAGTATATGGAAGCCTATGAAAATGATAACACCACAACCCAAAACCTCTGGGATGCAGCAAAGGCGGTCATAAGAGGAAAGTATAAAGCAAGCCAGGCCTTCCTAAAGAAGGAAGAAAGTCATATACACAACCTAACCGTATGCCTTAAGGAGCTGGAAAACGAACAGCAAATAAAACCCCAAACCAGCAGAAGACAGGAAATAATAAAGATTAGAGAAGAAATTAATGCTATCAAAACCAAAAAAGACCAGTAGAACAGATCAATGAAACCAGAAGCTGGTTCTTTGAAAGAATTAACAAAATTGATAAACCACTAGCCAGTTTGATCAAAAAGAAAAAGGACCCCAATTAAATAAACTCAAGAGTGAAAGAGGAGAGATCACAACCAACACAGCAGAAATAAAAATAATAAGAGAATATTATGAGCAATTATATGCCAATAAAATGGGCAATCTGGAAGAAATGGACAAATTCCTAGAAACATATAAACTACCAAAACTGAAACAGAAAGAAATAGAAAATTTGAACAGACCCATAACCAGTAAGGAAATGGAACTAGTAATAAAAAACCTGCCAAAAAACAAGAATCCAGGGCCAGATGGCTTTCCAGGGGAATTCTACCAAACATTTAAAGAAGAGTTAACACCTATTCTCTTGAAGCTGTTCCAAAAAATAGAAATGGAAGGAAAACTTCCAAACTCTTTATATGAAGCCAGCATTACCTTGATTCCAAAACCAGAGACCACACTAAAAAGGAAAACTATAGACCAATTTGCCTGCTGAACATGGATGCAAAAATCCTCAACAAGATATTAGACAACAGGATCCAACATTATATTAAAAAAATTATTCACCAGACCAAGTGAGATTTATACCTGGGATGCAGGGCTGGTTCAATATCCACAAAACAATAAATGTGATTCATCACATCAATAAAAGAAATAACAAGAACCGTATGATCCTCTCAACAGATGCAGAGAAAGCATTTGACAAAATACAGCATCGTTTCCTGATAAAAACACTCAAGAAAGTAGGGATAGAAGGATCATACCTCAAGATCATAAAAGCCATATATGACAAACCCAATGTTAATATCATCCTCAATGGGGAAAAACTGAGAGCTTTCCCCCTAAGATCAGGAACAAGACAGGGACATCCACTCTCACCACTGTTATTCAACATAGTATTGGAAGCCTTAGCCTCTGCAATCAGACAACACAAAGAAATAAAAGGCATCCAAATTGGCCAGGAGGAGGTCAAACTTTTACTCTTCACAGATGACGTGATACTCTATACGGAAAACCCAAAAGATTCCATCAAAAAACTGCTAGAATTGATTCATGAATTCAGCAAAGTTGCAGGATATACAATCAACACACAGAAATCGGTTGCATTCATATACACCAACAATGAAGCAACAAAAAGAGAAATCAAGCAATCGATCCTATATATAGTTCTACCAAAACCATAAACTACCTAGGAATAAATGTAACCAAAGAGGTGAAAAATCTATACACTGAAAACTATAGAAATCTTATGAAAGAAATTGAAGAAGACACACAAAAAAAGGGAAAAGACTCCATGCTCCTTGATAGGAAGAACAAATATTGTTAAAATGTCGATACTACCCAAAGCAATCTACAGATTCAATGCAATGCCTATCGAAGTAACAACAACATTCTTCACAGAGCTAGAACAAATAATCCTAAAATTTGTATGGAACCAGAAAAGACCCCGAATAGCAAAAGCAATCTTGAAAAGGAAAACCAAAGCAGGAGGCATCACAATCCCAGACTTCAAGCTATAACACAAGCTGTAATCATCAAGACATATAGTACCAGAATAAGAACAGATAGATCAATGAAACAGAATAGAGAACTCAGAAATGGACCCACAAACGTATGGCCAAGTAATCTTTGACAAGCAGCAAAGAATATCCAATGGAATAAAGACAGTCTCTTCAGCAAGTGGTGCTGGGAAAACTGGACAGTGTCATGCAGAAGAATGAATGTGGACCACTTTCTTACACCATACACAAAAATAAACTCAAAATGGGTGAAAGACCTCAATGTAAGACAGGAAGCCATCAAAATTCTCAAGGAGAAAGCAGGCAAAAACCTCTTTGATCTTGCCCACAGCAACTTCTTACTGAACACAACTCCAGAGGCGAGGGAAACAAAAGCAAAGATGAACTGCTGGGACCTCATCAAAATAAAAAGCTTCTGCACAGCAAAGGAAACCATCAGCAAAACTAAAAGTCAACCAACAGAATGGAAGAAGATATTTACAAACGACATATCAGATGAAGGGTTAGTATCCAAAATCTATAAAGAACTTATCAAACTCAACACCCAAAAAACAAAGAATCCAGTGAAGAAATGGGCAAAAGACATGAATAGACACTTCTCCAAAGAAGACATCCAGATGGCCAACTGACACATGAAAAATGCTCCACATCACTCATTGTCAGGGAAATTCAAATCAAAACCACAATGAGATACTACCTTACACCTGTCAGAATGGCTAACATTAACACTTCAGGCAACAACAGATGTTGGTGAGGATGTGGAGAAAGAGGATCTATTTTGCACTGTTGGTGGGAATGCAAGCTGGTGCAGCCACTCTGGAAAACAGGATGGAGGTTCCTCAAAAAACGAAAAATGGAACTACCCTCCAATTCAGCAATTGCACTACTAGGCATTTATCCACAGGATGCAGGTACACTATTTCAAAGGGACACATGCACCCCAATGTTTATAGCAGCACTATCAACAATAGCCAAAGTATGGAAAGAGCCCAAATGTCCATCGATGGATGAATGGATAAAGAAGATGTGGTATATATGTATACAATGGTGTATTACTCAGCACTCAAAAAGAATGAAATCTTGCCATTTGCAAGTACGTGGATGGAACTGAAGGGTATTATGCTTAGTGAAATTAGTCAGTCAGAGAAAGACAAAAATCTATGACTTCATTCATATCAGGACTTCAAGAGACAAAACAGATGAACATAAAGGAAGGGAAACAAAAATAAAAACTGGGAGGGGGACAAAACAGAAGAGACTCATAAATATGGAGAACAAACTGAGGATTACTGGAGGGGTTGTGGGAGGGTGGATGGGCTAAATGGGTAGGGGGCATTAAGGAATCTACTCCTGAAATCATTGTTGCAGTATATGCTAACTAATTTGGATGTAAATTAAAAATAAATAAATAAATAAATATAAATAAAAAAATAAAAATAAAAAAATAAAATTAAAAATAACACATGCAAAAAAAAAAAAAAAAACCAAATAAATGATGCTAGATCCTAGGTGTGTTTTGGGCTGGGTTTTGAAAGGGGATTGATATGTTAGAAAAAAAAATGGGGAAAGATAAGAGAAAAGGAAATCATTTGAAAATTTGAAAAAAATGAATACAGTGAAATAAAATGAAATGATGGAAGTAAAATAGAATTTGAAAAAAAATTACGCAAAAGTAAAAAATATAGTATAAAAAAATTAAAGAAAAACATTTTTTAAATATCGAAAATAAAAACAAGTTTTTTCTCTCTCTGTATTCAAGAAAAAGAAAAAAAAAACGAAAAAGAGAAAAAAAAACCAAAATTGAATAGATGGACCAGTGAACAGACTAAAAGATGATTGAAATTACTTTGTTATCCCCTAGAAGTCAAACTATGAGGCACTTTATGGTCCGTAAACTAAACAGGCAGAAAAATTTGTGTTCCTGAAGAGCGAGTTTGGCCCAGTTGGGTGGGGCTTAGTGTAATGGCTCTGTTCACCACTAGGTGGCGCTGCTTACCTTACTGGGCTGGATTGTCGTGGCACTTTTAGGTGTGTATGGGCATGTGCAGGAGTGGTGAAAAGGGCATCACCCAGCTACCCAGTCTCTAGTATCAGAGCTCTGTTCTCCCACAGGTCCTTTGTCTTAAGCTTCCATCCACTCCCCACTTTCACACTCTCTGTGACCAAGCCCCAGGCAACACCTCCCTCCTAAATTTTATCCAGATGTGGCTGTGTTTCCTGTCCCCTCACTTCTGAGGATCTTCAGCTTTGACCCATTCTGTCCCTCTGTGGGAAGGTCTCACCGAGCAATGGCCAGGTTCCGGCCACTCCCAGGAATATTCACAGGACTGTACTGTGGCTGATGCCCAGATACTGTGGCTGGGTGCCAGTGCACCACAGAAAAAGTTCACGCCATCATGTAGCAGCAGCATTTCAGGGATTATGGAAAATCACAACACACATCTGGCACCAGGCTTCACCCCCAATGGCCTTGTTCCAGCACCAGCAAACGTGGTGTTCTCCCAGGTCCACTGGGCCTTTGCCTATCCAGGAGCCACACAGCCTCTACCAGATGTCCTCCCAGCAGGGGAACTGCCTCTCCCTGTGTGGCCCAAAGACCCCTGAACTTCTCTCTGATCCTGGGGCTTCGCCTTCTCACCTTCTCACCAGAGCACCCCCAGGTATTGAACTGCAGAGTTTCAGACTCTGCACTCCCCCTGTTTATAGAGTCTTAATGGAATTTAAACCCTCTCCTTTCTCCTTTCTCCTTTTTTTGTTCAGTCCCTGTGACTGTTTCCACTTTTCCACTTTCTCTCCAGCTGCTTTTGTGGGGGTGCTTTTCCCATATTCTTCTCACCAACACTGTCTCTGTCCTCTCTCCACAAGCAAAAACAGTTCCCTGCCCTCTGCGGCTTCTCTCTCCCCCAGTTCACCTCTCTGTGCCATGTACCTGCTGAGTTCTGTGGTTCAGGTTATGCACATTGTTGTGTTAACCCTCAAATCAGTTTTCTAGGTGTGTAGGATGGTTTAGTGTAGATCTGGCTATATTTTATGGACATGAGATGCAAAAAAAAGTTTCATGCTGTTCTTCCATCTTGGCTCCTCTGATAGACTTTATTTTTTAGAGCAGTTTTAGGGTCCAGCATAATTGAGCAGAAGGTAATGAGATTTCTCATATGTCCTCTCCCACACACAAACATAATGTCCCCTTTATTAACATCCTCCCCTAGAATGGTGCATTTATTACACTGACCTAAAAATCCTGCACTCTGCCTATTCATTCCTTCCTCCCAAACCCTGGCAGCCATTGATCTTTTTTATCTCCATAGTTTTGCCTTTTGCAGAATATTATTGGAATTATACAGTATGTAGCCTTTTTAGATTGACCTCTTTCATGAAGTAATATGCATTTAAGTTTCCCCCATGTCCTTTCATTCTTGATAGCTCATTTCTTCTTAGTGCCAAATATTGCTCATTGTGTAGATATACCATGTGTAAATGTACCACTTTTTATTTATCCATTCATTTACTGAAAGATATCTTGATTGCTTCCAAATTTTGACAAGTAATGAATAAAGATGTTATAAACATTTATGTGTGGGCATAAGTTTTTCACTCCTTTGGGTAAATACCAAAGAACACAATTCATGGATCACATGGTGATAGTATGTTTAATTTTGTAAAAAACTGCCGAACTGTCTTCCAAAGTGATTGTACACTTTGTATTCCTATTTTTAGCATTTTAAAGATTTCAGATCTGTTGTTTCACCCAATCACCAAGTAAAGTTCTTTGGGGGGGGGTGCTATAAGTCCAAATGTGTAGCCAGAAAATAGAGGCTCTGAGTGGCAGAGACATTTGCCCAGGGCTGCATAGAAAGCGTGAGGCAGACCCTATGAAAAGTCAGAGCTTACGATAAATTACCATATAAGACACCTTACAAATATGGAGTATTAGTAACCTGGCTTCACCAGACTCTAAGGATAGCACTGCAACAGACTCCAAAATGCAATAAAAGTTACTGTCAACTAAAATGGTAGTGCTTTACTTTTTTAATTATTAATATCATGTCATGATTCACCAAATGAAATGCTTATCTTCTTGAATGTGATTGTTTTGACAAATTGAAAATATTTTGTTTCCCCTCAATCATCCTATGTCCTGCTGTATGTGGAGTGTACACATCAATCCTTGAAGCCAGAGGTCACCCAGGAGAAGCTACAGGTCATCCACAAACTGGATTTTTACAGCCTTATACCACTCCACATGCAAAAAGCCCCTCCCTTTTCAAGATGTTTGGTTTCTTAGGGATAGAAGATATACTATCCAGTTCTTTACAGGACTTATTTATTAGGATCACTGTCATTTTCTGAGTTCTGCACAAAGTGGGTTGGCTAGCTGACAGTTCTGATTTCCTTTGACCTCCTGTGGTATCCAAAAGGATCAGTCTCACAAACCCATATCTGAATAACCTTTGCAAGACAAAACATGCTCAAAGCCACTTCCCCAGTACCAATGGCAAACATCTGTGCCCTCTTCCTACCTGGCTTATGGAACCTCAATTTCCTTTCACAGACTTCTGTTCAGTGAGGGTGAGGCCTCTCTCAGCCCCTGAGATTCATCTAAACAAAACCTGATGTGTTAAATGCTGGTGGTACTCCTGTATTCTTAGGCCTGCTCCATGGTCATACTCTGCAGCTTTTCTATGAATGTCTTAGGACTTTCTCTGGTAGCAGGAGTATGTGGTTGCTCCTTCCCTCTCACTACCTTGTCTTTGGTCTTGTTCTTGGGAATAAATCTGTATCAATAGATCCTAGTCTCAGTTACTATCTTTCTATCATTTTTAAAGTAGACTTCATGCCCAGGGCAGAGCCCAAAGTAGGGCTTCAGCTCATGACCCTGAGATCAAGAACTGAGCTGAGACCAAGAGTAAGAAGCTTAACCAACTGAGTCACCCAGGTGCCCCTTTCTTCTTATCTTCCTATCTTTCCAGCCACTGAACATTTGTTTAGTTTAAGACATGGGTATATTGTTGCAACCGGTGCAACAAACACCGAGATCAGGGTCCTGAGGGTAGGGGAATGTAAGAAAAAAAGAGAGAAGAGAAGACAGTTTGGGAACAGGAGGGTCCCCTGGGCTGATGGCCCAAGTGACGGCTTTATTGTTGCTGTACACAATTTTTTATATCAAGACTCTTATGGATCAGGTCATTCTAAGAATAAACAGGTTTCACATAATCGCTGCCAACCAAAACATTTAGTTCTGTGTTCCTTGTGAATTTTCTAAACGGGTCACAACAAGACCTTGTTGATAAGATTGCTAGCAAAACACAGTTCCCATGTTTGTTTCTATCTGACCCGGGGTAGAAAAAGGGGAGGTAACATTACTGCCAACACCCACAGACCACAGGCTTCAGGAATTAACTTTCTCAGCCTTGACAAGGCTTTCGTATGCCCTTGAAAGTGGGGGAATGAGAGGGGGAACCACCGGGTTGGCTGAGTCAACAGGGAACCGTTGCTCGACCCGGTCTCAGCCTGGCACCAGGTCCCGGCCTCCCACAGTATATCTGAGAGGGAGGAGGTGGCAGGCTGATGTAGAAGAAAATTATATACATACAGACATGAAATTAGATAATAGCTTGCCAACAACAAAATAAAAGACTAAAGGTTGATGAGGAAGGTCTAGTATGCCACATATGTGGGTCTCTACAAATAAAAGTGGCCTTTCCATGTGGATACATTATCAGGAATTCCCTGACCTCAATAACTATGTAATATAAAACCCAAATATATTACCCAAAATGGAATTTTACCCATGAGATTACTGGTTTCCAGACTTTCATAAAGTAGCAAATTAAAAGAAAAGATCTTTTATTTTGCCAATAAGAATTTAAAATTTAAAAATATAATTTATTGTTGCTATTATTCGATTACAGAAAGATATTTTAACATAAAAAATAAAAAAGGATATAAAGCCATTTCATTAAGTTTTTGTTTTCTAAGAATCTCATTGTCCTGCTCCCTCTGTTTTGATAGAAGTTAGTAAAAACCTCACTGTGTAAGGATTGGCACCTGGGGACTATTGCTTTGAAAACTTTTTAAATAAAAAAGAAATGTAAACAGTCATCTTCAAGTCAAGTGACACTAAAAGGACCAGGGTTCAGATAGGTTTCCTTGCTCATGCCAAATTCTATCAACTGGGAGTCAGCATGGATCTCAACACACTACCAATATATAGTATAGATGTTGCATATACTATAACATGCTATGTATACATGCACTAGCCTCATATTTGTCTCCAATATATATATGGGTGGCAACACCATAAACTTCTAAGTCCCTGTGCCATAGAGGTATATTCTTATCTAGACATGGCAATGCGGCAATTGGACAAAGCCTTTTCTGCAGGATGGGCATTTTCCAAGTGCTTGTGTAGCTCCTCCTAAGACAGCAGGATCATTGTGTTCCTAGTGTCCTTGTGGATGCAAAGTAGAACCCAGCACTTTTGGCAGCACACACGTCCAGTTGGAAGGAAATCTGAAAAATGATCCAAGGAAAGGTGTCAGTGATGGTTAGGTGGGAAGATGCTCTATTCTAAAATCATCTGCCCACTCGAATTTTTATTTTTTTCTTCAAAGCAGGGTTTGTTTTCCTCCAGCCTGCTCAGACCATAAGGAGAGGAAACGAAAGAGTAGAAAGTCCAAACCATGACCAAGAAAATGAAGTAGGGAGGGGAAAATGTTTGACTTCACAGCAGAGACTGGACTCATGCAGGACAGTGGAGACACAGCCAGCACACTCTTGATTCAGGAGAGCATTGGTGGCAATGGTAGAGGTTAGTGAGCTTGTGGGAGGGCAGCCAGCAATTCCAGGAGCCAGATGGCTAGAATCATAGGCTCATGGATCTGGAAGGGGCCTTTGTATCACTTCTTCAAGCCCTTCATTTATAGGTGAGGAGGGCACAGGAGGAGGCACAGAAACAGCCAGAGAGACCCGCAATGATCCTGGGCAGATCAGACCTTGCCCATTTCTGAGTCCAGGGCCCTCTCCAAGCTGCCTCCCTTTGGAACCTGCTCACTCCAGCTCCTTCATAAAGCTGTCCTTGACCTCCATGGACAGAAATTATGTCTCCTAATTAAGCCTTATGCCCATGATTCACATACACCTTGCCTAGATCCTTGAGCCTACTTATATAGAAGCAGTGTTTGGAAAGCTCCTTGTTTTTTAAGATTTTGAGAAGCACTACCCAGCCTTCTTGTAACATATAACTGGACATCTTCCTTGTCCTTATGTTTCCTGATACAAATTTTATTTATTTGGCCTTGGCACATAAATTAATTGTTCTCAACTTTGTCTGCTCTAATCTGCTTGAGGAACGTGATGCATTCCCATAGTCAATAGCAGAAAGTCTCACCTGGTAGGCAGAGATAGTGGAAAGACTTCATACATGATTTGTACACCTATCACCTCCCCCAACTGCTACTGAAAATCATTAATCTGAACAATAATAGAGCATTTATTATTCAATTCATAAATTACTAATCTTAATGATAGTAGAATAACAGCACACCAAAGTTTAGCACACAGTATTGGGCACACAGTGGGTGCCCAATAAATGTTTACCAAATTGATTTAAGTGACAGATGAACAAAATATTTACCAAATGAATTCATGGATGAATTAATTTAAAAAATTTAGGTTTAATCCAAGGACAATCTACCAGCTTTGAAGCCACAAGATAGTACCTCCTCATTCTAACAGCTAAGGGCCAAGGGACATAAATATCTCTAAGGGAATTCTGACCCTCGCCCCAAATATCCAGTACCTCTTGTTTGGGTTTCTACTCATGCCAAGTTGTTTCACTTGTCCAAGGCCTTGAAAATTATCCAAACTAATAGTTGAGTTGCCTAGAAAAAAGAGTAGAATTGGCTAGAGAGGTTCCATTTTAAGAACAGAATCCAGAAGGAGGCAACCCACACTTGTACAACCCAAGAAACAAAAGCCAGAAAGCACTGTTCATGATCATAATGTGGAATGTGTTGAGGGGTTATCAAGGGCCTATGCAATAGGTCTCTGCAGGCCTGCTATCACCACTGTTTCTATGTCTCCCTTCTTTGGACCCTGGCTCCAGTCCTACAACCCAACTCTATTTCCTCAGTCTTTCATATCTCTCCCTTATCTGGTCTGAAACTCACACTAAGGGGAAGCCCAGGAAGCCTATCTCTGATTTTTTCACTCCATTAAGCTTTTCCGAGGAGGATAGCATTCAAAACTCCAGGAACCCCTTGGCCCACCACTGCCTTTCCATCAGTGGTCTATAGAAAAGGGTCTGTCCTGGCAAAAAAAAAAAAAAGGTCCCCTGACCTGGGTTGACCTAAGCCACAAATTTTTCCCATCTCCCTAAACGATCAGGTGTGGAGTGTTTATTTTTAATCTTACTTCTAAGTAAGATTGACAAATTGAGAAAGGCACTGGTTTTGTGAATGCCAAATTTAATTCCTCACAGCCTATTCTTCTTTTTCCACCTGGCACATTCCTACATGTCCTTTGAGATCTCACACAAACCTTATTCCCTGGGAGAAAGCCTTCAGTGACTCCCCCCAGACATCCATATACTCTCTGTCCACACTGCTAGGAGACCTGGAGGTGGTGATATAACAATTTGTTTATATTCCTGCAGCCTCTCTAGATGGAATGCCCTAAATGTAGTAGTGGGGTGGAATGATGTCATTAATTTTTGTATTCATTCTATGCTTGGCATACAGCAGAAAGCTTTAAATAAATGTTGGCAGACAAGTAACATTTTAATTGTCTTTACATCCCAATCAGAATTATGTCCCTTATGATAAATATATAAAGGAAATATGTTGTTTAATACCTTACAAACTCACAGATTATGCCAAAATAAAACAGAAAATAGACACAAGCTTTCCAAACAATTGCATATTGGGAGAAGATTGTTTCTGGTTGCACATCTAGGCCTGAGATGAGAGCCCTCTAGCCACTGTGGAGGGGCACAAGGATTGACTTCATGGGGAGTGGGCTAGAACACCAGATGATGGCTGTGATCTTGCCTTTTAACTATGGATTTGTGGCAGTAAGACCAACCAAATGAGAAAAGCAAAGGCTATTCAGAGCTTGCTAGAGCAAGGGAGTCAGCTACTGTCAGTTGGGTTTGGCAAAGACTCAAAAGCAGACATGAAAGGTTTATAGTGGAAAAAAGAATGGCTTCAGGTGTATGCTGATCTCAAACTGTTAGCATGGGGATGCTTGAGGTGAGCTAATTAGAAGTGGTATGTTCTATGTGATTGCTTAAAGGTGCATATTTGGTTTTCTTTGATTGGTTTTAAGTTGGAAATGGGGGTAAAAATTAGGGAAGTGGTCAGTTATTAATCAAGCCCTGGCCAATTTTAGCTGATTGTTACAGAAATTGTTTAGCTTCCTGGATTGTCATAGTGACTATAGCTAATAACAATCTGGCTTTCTGCAAGTCTGACTGATAACAAGCTGGCTTCTTGGGCTCTTTATTATAGATAAGAGGGGGGTGGTTAGTTGGGTTGCTGCAGGTTGTGGGTCCAAGTTCTACTTTTATATATGGTCTGGTCATTGTCCCTTTGTATATCCATTCTCTCAGTTTGGAATCACCAATGTGAAAAAGCTGTTCAGAGCTATAGAATTTGGGAGCTGTAAGAAAACCTAGAATCCTCTGTTCCAGCCCTAATTGTCACACACACACACACACACACACACACACACACACACACACCCTTCTCTCTCAGATATGAGGGAGGGGGTGTCTCTCAGACAGCCTGTCTTCCAAAAATTACACAAAATCCCAAAACATCCTTGGATCCCCCCCTAAATGATAATTGTTCCTCTACCCCACTGCCCTGTGCCCTCTAAGAGAGGGGGCAGGACATCACTTCTGGGCTTTGTTCTCCTCATTATGCATACAGTTATCTTAACATTTACATTTCACTGCCTTTCTGGGGTGCCTTTTGTATGCTTAAATCATTCACACTTCTCAGAAGTCAGATGGTGACTGCTTTTGTCTACTGGTAGTATTTTTTCAGAAAAATTTCAGGATGCATAAACCCAGAATCTTCTCAAAGGAGCAACCCATTAAGCTTGTGAAACCCAGAATACAGGGCTCAATTCGATTAATGATGAGGCTTATTCCTCAACAAAAAGCCCAGAAACAAAGAGGGGAGGGCACTGCCCACAGCTCTATTGGCTGTCCACCAGCGGACACAGGATGAACTGCCTTGCATCCCTTCTTGATGGTTGCTGGGTCTGTGCCTTCTGGGCTGGCAGCTGCATTGGTGCCTGTGTCTCCACTCCTTCCAAGCACCTGGAGCCTGGCTAGGAGCAGACTTTGCAGTTCAGTCCCCTCTACTGCTATTTTTAGCTTCCCTAGAGGGCTGGAACCAGGTGATGGCAAATACACTATGATGAGGAGCCTCTTTAGAGGGACTGCAGATGCCCCCCCCCTCTGTGCAGAAACTCTCCTCCTGCAGCCATTTACCCTCCTGAAACATCACTTTATAAATCTTTGGGTCCCCATATAAATGCAAGTGTACCTAAGGTGGTCAATATTATCAGAATAAAAAGGAGACGTATCAGAGACAGGAAAGCCTCTCCCCAACCATGAAAGCCAGGATCAAGTCCATCACCCTGCTTTACAGTTCTTCCAGGGCCAGAGCCAGGCATTTACACAAATGTTCCACACTGTGGGGCTTGCCCACCCCAGCCAAAGAACTCCCATTTTTCCCAGGACTCTACCAACATCACTTTTACAAATGGAGTCACTTAGACCCACCCTTCAGACCCTTGTTATGGTGGAAGCAGCACCCCTTACTGCCCTGGTGTTTCTATACTCCTCTCTCTACTGGTCATCCTCCTATGATTCAGATCAGCAGGTGAAGCTCTGCCTTAGCAAAGCCTTGAGTCCTCCACACACCACCTTTTGGAATATGGTCTGCTATGGAAACTAATGTGTTTTAGCAATCAAGTCAAACATAATTAGGCAAGTAAAACTAAGTTGTATACTATACTCTAAAGTCACTTAGAAATGTTTTGTGAATTTGCTATTGTTTTGTATTATCTGGCCAGTGATTCTTTGAGGGCATAGGTTGACCTTGTCTATGAATTAAAGAGTTTTATATTGTATTGCTAACAAGTAAGATTTTAATTTCAATCAGTAGATCTAAGGAGCTAGAAGACAGAGGAAAGTGTGTGTGTGTGTGTGTGTGTGTGTGTGTGTGTGTGTGTATGTGCATATGCTTGCAATCATGGAATCCAGCCTGGATAAGAGTTTGCTGATAACAATGCCAAGAAGCCTTATTCATATATTCAGTTATTTATAGAAACCAGTCTGTGTGAAAGGCTCTGGCCATAATGTGGAGGCAAAATGGTAAACCAACCCCATTTTCTATTCTCCAGAAGTTTAAGAAGTAAAATGAAAGACTGACCAAGGGATCAATGTTATCCAGAAGGGTGAATGCTGTGAGCACCTGGGCAGTATTTCTGTTAATGAGAGACAGCACTTGATGGATGAAAAACACAGACTGTAAGGAACCTGTTCAAGCCTGACTACATAATTTGTGGGGCCCAGGGAAAAATGAAAGTGGGAGACTCATTGGTCAAAAATTATTAAGAATTTCAGTGCACCTGGGTGGCTCAATAGGGTAAGCATCTGACTCTGGATTTCAGCTCAGGTCATGATATCAAGGTTCATGGAATTGAGCCTTGTATCAGGCTCTGCACTAACTGCATGGAGCCCTCTTAAGATTCTCTTTCTCTCCCTCTCTGCTCCTATCTCTCTCTCTCTCTCTCTCTCTCTCTCTCTCTCTCTCTCTCTCTCTCAAAACAAATAAACTTTGAAAAATTATAAGAACTTCAGGATGGTCAGAGTAGAGTGTTAAGTTCAGGGTGGGTCCTTGTGAGACTCCCCAGGTTGTGTCTGGTGAAGTGGATATTCCATGATGTGGAATTCACTAGAATGTGTACTGAGACCCACCACAGTAGCAGGAAACAATTCTATGCAGAGAAATATTCTATCAACTGCAGGGGGAATAAGGAAAGTTAAATGTTTGTTAGTGTGGTTCTGCTGAGATGTCCAGGTAAGGGTAATGTCAGCTGTCTTCTCCCTAATAGTTCAAGGAAGACTAATCCTTTTGGAAGGCATAGCCCACCCAAAAGGAGTATGTTGACAGTGAGCCTCTGTTCTGGGGTAAAGTCTTTCTACCCTGACCTTACCTCAATTTCCATCTAATGATACACCAGATCAAGCATGGTTTGTTATAGCTATTATAAGAGGTCTGGCAAGAACAGAGGAATAAGACCATCAACATGAGTGGAAGCAAGGAAGCCTGGGTGTGACCTTCCCATAACCTCAGTCTTACCTAGAATTTTCCAGTAATGATTTTTTATACCTCCAAACTGTTTCTTCTGATGATAGAAATTTTTCAATAAGCTGATAGTTGGAGGTAATATGGGTGTATCCAAACTGGGGAATCCTGATGCTTACCTCCCAAAAGAACAATGTAACTTGCTATATATGCTCTAGTTTTTCATCCAACATACGGAAAATGGACTATCAGAAATACCCTGCTGTATTTTATTTATACTGATACAAAAGGGCCCAGGACTTATGCATGCTTGTTTTGGACATTTTCTTCTCACTTTTTTCAGTAATACACAGAAAGCTATTTTGCTTTAAAAAGTGCCTGAACCATTGCTTTTCCCATAATCGAAAACACAAGAATGAGAATTTGGTTTAAAAATAATAATCCTTTAATGTCATAGACTCTAAGTCTAAAGTTCTCTTTTGGCCAGCAAAAGACCAGGATGCAGGATGAAAAGCAAGAAATGGCTAATGTCCAGAAAAAGACAAGAGACTCAAAAAAGGGCCCTTGTCCCATTTTTATTAGGATCAGAAGCCTTACAAACATGGCGATAGATCTGCATAAAGAAATAATGAATCTGTGAACCTTAACTTGTGGACATGAGGGAAAGGGGGTCTTGAAAATATTTGGGGTTAGGGATTTGGGTTAATACAAAGAAAAATCCTGACGCTGGGCAGTAGGGTGGGTGGAAGGTTGTTTACAGTGGACATGAGGCACCACCTCTGTTTATCTTAGCTAGCCTAGGGAATGAGACAGGTAGGACACGTGACCTCAGAGTTAACAAGGCACTTTTTCCTTTGTTAATCATCTTTGCTCTGGGCAGTTTCACCTGCAGTGCAGTGGTCTATAGCCCAATTTACCTGTTTACCTAACCTGGTCCTTCCTGTGAAAGCAACTTTCTGTTATAGTACTAAATTTGGGGCTGCTTCTACCTTGAATGCCTAATCTTGTTTATTTCATATACCTATGTATCAGGTGCTTTGCACCTCCCTATTCTCGGTTGCCTTGTCTTGTTCACCCAAACTCGGTGTGAGCATCCTATGGCTTTGTACTTCTTAATGCCTTGTTAACCCATTGGTGTAAGCCCAGGGGATTCCTAAGCTTATCCCCCCCATACTTCAACAAATACTGGATCTTATAATAAGCATATGAAAGAATTATGTAAATGGATTACTTTTAATATCTTTAAAATAACTAAGCAAATCCTTTGGGCTAAAAGCCTCCTCTAAATCACTCATGACAGAACAGATGGAAGTCACCAGACCTTTCCAACATGTATTCCTTCCACAAGCACTTATTAAAATTGAGTCATTATTATTATGACTTATTATTATTCAGTCATTTATGAAAGTTTGTGGGAGAGGATTAATTCCCATTCAGCTGATTACTTCCAGAACACTGGATTTTGCTGAGTGAACAAGAAAGTTGAAAGACATTTTTGGAAGTCTATTAGAAGAATATTATTTGAACCAAGACTCACTATAAATATATAAAACTTATTTTTGTGTATCATATGTCTTCATGAAGTTCTTTGTTAAACATGTATAAACATTCAAGTGGAAAAAGGTGGTGATCTACCATCAACATTCTTCTTTTAGGAAGTTCCAAAGTACCTCCTGCTCTTAAAACACAGAAATATGTTCGTGATCCCATGCCTTTTCTGAACCTGATCTTTCTCAGTTCAGAATTCATGTTCATTTAGATAGAAAAAAGAGTACTGCCAGAATAATGACTTTCAGCTATGGGCCTTAAGGAAATAAACAAAGACCAGTCAGATGGAATGGTATTAAAAGAAAGGAATTCCAAAGGAGAAGGGTATTCAAGGTGTGTATAAGTTTCAAGGGTGTAAAATTTGCAAAAAGGCCAATAAATAATAATAATAGCAATTGAGCTGTAATATTTACTCTCTGGTAGGTACTTTATACAACTATTATTATTATCGTCTTTTTACAGATGAGTAGACTAAGGCAAAAACAGATTACTAATTTGCCTAAAGTCACTGGCAGATAAGCAGGAAGGCCAAAATGTGAAGCTAGATGTTCTAATTAAACCATGCACTGTCCCCCTGTCTAGAGTAGTGGCATGAAGACCAGTCCTGGGATGCAATGAATGAAGAAAGAGGTTTGTTTCCAACCTAGTTGAAATATTAAAGACCGAGAATTTTAACTCCAGGAGGGATCTTAGAGCAATTTTCAAGTTTTTATAGGACACGCCCCCCCCCCCAATAAAGTATTACAGAAATGTCAGTATGTGATTACTTTCAGTCCTACCAATACAGAGAAACCCCATTTCTCCCAGGTCTTCTCCTTGCAAAATCCCTGAATATAACCCAACAAATGCACCTGGGAAAACTGAAGGTAAAAGGAGAAAGGCAAACTGACTAGGGACCAGGAATTCCATTGTGGTGTTGCCCCCATAACCTCAGTGGGGTTGCAGAGCATCCCCTCAGTGTGCCTCAGGCACAGATACAGAAAGCCCTGAGGGAGGCTGGCCCTCCAAGCCAAGAACAAGGAAGGGTGAGCTAAGGACAGAAAACCTTGGGTTTCCCTACTCCAGCCAATGCCAAGGAAAGAAAAACACTTTCACTCAGTTTCAGTGGCCTAATGGGGAGTTAATTTTTCACCCACCTCCTATATCATGGAGTAGGTAATCAGCACGACACAGCTAGGAGCTGACCTTATGCTGTTATGGAACCAGGCTGGAATGCTGGCGGAAAAACCAAGAGGCACTCGGAGATCTTGGTGGATTGGAGATTTATTTAACACCAGTGGGTTCAGAGGAGACTGTTTCTCCAAAGGTGTGAGCCAGGAATGCAAGTAGGGAGGGTAATTTATAGCTGACAGCCTCCATATCTGTGGGGGTTTTCCTGCACACAGCAAACAAAGAAAGAAGAAACCGGAGGAGGGGTCTCTAAGCTAGAGACCAGAGTTTGTTTTAGCCCCGTCGGCCATCTTTGGTGTACTTTATTTACTTCTCCAACAATACTCCTCCAACTTGGAAGCAATGAGGTGGGACAAGTTTGTATCCCATTTTCACCCAGAAGGAGTCAACAGCAGAAGGGAAAGTTATATTTTTACCCACCCCTCTGTAAGGAGGCAGGTGACTGACTCAGCATATTCTACTAAATGTAGTATTGGTAAGGCTCAGTGGAAAAGATTAATATACACACCTTTTAGGTCCTTGTGCTGCACCTCCACAGAAGGACGTCTGTTTAAAAAAAGATGATTAAATAGGATCCAGAGTCTCATAATATATCTGAAAGTCCATGATACAATTGAAGATCATGCATCAAACCCAGGAACCAGAAAAACCACAACCTGAATGAGCAAAGGCAATCACAGACACCAACACCAAGATGAGTCAAAAGTTGGAATTATCTGAAAAGGATTTTAAGGCAGGTGTCATAAAGACACTTCAACAAGCAATTACTAATTCTCTTGGAACAAATTGGAAAAAAAGAAAATTACAGAAAACAAATAGAAGTTAAAATGAAAAAAACTGAATGGAAATTATATAACTAAACAGAACTAAACAATATAATAACTGAAATGAAAACTAACTGGATAAGCTTAATAGTAGAGTGGAGATGACATAATATAGAATCAATGAACTGAAGGACAGATGAATAGAATTAAAACAATCTGAACAAGAGGAAAAAATAGTCTGGGAAGCAAAAAAAAGAATAGACTCAGGAAATTGCAAGACTGTAATAAAACTAATATTCAAATTATTGAAGTCCTAGAAGAAGAGAAGTGGGGAGGACTGAAAAATATTTATAGAAATAGTATCTTGAACTTTTCAAATTTGGGAAAAGATATACATCTTCTGTATTAGCTTCCTATGGTTGCTGTGAAAAATTACAACAAATTTGGTGGCTTAAAACAACAGAAATTTGTTTTCTCACGGTACTGGAGGCCAGGAATCCAAAATCAGTATTACTGGACCAAAACCAGGTGGTGGCAAGCTGCAAAGGCTTTAGGAGAGAATACTTTCCTTGCTACTTCCAGCTTCTGTAAGCTGTTAACATTCTTTAGCTTGTGCCTGCATCATTCCAATCTTTTTTTGTCAAGGTCACACTGCCTTCTCCTTTCTGTGTCTTCTCTGTTTGTCTATGGTCTTCTCTTTTCACTATAGGATATCTTATAGACAATTTGTAAGGATTTAAGACCCACTTGAATATTACTCTGCCTCTCAAGACTTTTAACTTAATCACAACTGCAAAGACCCTTTTTCAATAAAGTAACGTTCACAGGTTCCAAAGATTTGACATGGATACCTTTTGAAGGGGGCCATTTGTCAGCCAACCATATCTACAGATTCAAGAAGCTGAACGAATTTCAAATAAGATCAATCCAAAGAAATCCATGCCAAAACTATCATAAAATTCTGAGGACTAAAGGCAAAGAGAAATCTTCAAAGCAGCCAGAGAAACAATGCATTGCTTTTAGGGGAAAAGCTATTTAGGTGACAGTGGATTCCTCATTAAAATCATAAAAAAATCAAAAGGAAAAATTCAACACGTAGAAGCCAAAAGTGTAAAACAGCAGCACTGCTCTTGTCCATGCCTCATCTGGTCACTTACATTAATCTTTACCTCCGCTGCCCAAGGAATGTCACCAAATAAAAATAACACCTAAGATTTAGCAAGCATTTTTACACAGGTACTCCAAAATATAAAATTTTAAACCATTTGCTTTTCTTCTTTTAAGATCTATTTAAATGACTTTCATTCATGTTTTAACATATCAACTATATCTCATTCATAATCGGATCAAATAACATGCAGTGAATATGGAATTTATAGGAATAACACTTTGGACACTAGAGCAGCGCTTCTCAAATTTTAATTTGCAAAGCAACATCTGAGGCTTTTCTAGTTCAATGGGTTGGGGGGGGGTGTTGGAGCAGGAAACTTAGAGTCTTCAAGGTTATTATACCTTTTATTTAAATGTAGAATTAGTTTTATTTACATATTTTGCAATTATAAACCCTGTAAAGTCAGAAGCATGTATACAAGTTAGGAATGATCTAAAATTAATATGGAAAGACACAATTGGAAAAAAGGGTGTAATTTCTTTGATATTAATTGTACAATATAAACATATCAACTCCATATAAAAAGCTTCACTTATTGATATTTACCAATAAAAGAGGATAGTACATATTTTTGCTATAATTTATACCCTTTAGTCGATTATCTAAATGTCAATAAATAAACTAAAATCACTTAAAGTCTTGCCAGCATGATGTTTACAATTCCATAATATTGGTGTCTTCATTTTTTTTGCATAATTTTCTAACTTTATAGTGCAATATTGTTTGATTCTATATAATTTTCCAGCTTTACTGAGGTATAATTGGCAAATAAAATTATATTTAAAATGTATATAGTGATGACTTGATATAGGTATACCTTGTGGAAGGATTCCTCTTATCTAGTTATTAACACATCATCACCAAATATATACCACTAAGAACAATGCCCTTGACATATATCTAAGTGTTTGTATCAATAATTCATTTTATTTATTCCTAAGTAGTTTTGCATGGTATGGAGTTACTCAATTTGTTTAGTTATTCTCCTATAGGAATATTTTGATTGTTTCCAATATTTGGCTATTACAAATAACACTGCTATGAACAATTATGTACATATCTTTGTGAAAACATAAGTCTCCATTTCTCTGAGATAAACACTGAGGGCTATGTATGATAAATGTATATCTACTTTTTAAGAAACTGTCAAAATGCTTTTCATTGTAGTATGCCATTGTACATTCCCACCAGAAATGTATGCAAAATCCAATTTTTCTGCCTGCCCTGCAGGGTTTGGTATTATTATTATTATTATTTTTTTTTTTTTTTAGTTTAGATGTTCTAATAAGTAAGTCCTGATTTTATTGTGATCTTAATTTGCATTTCTCTATTAGCTAATGATGTTGAACACCTTTCCATATGCTTATTTTCCGATTGTATATATCTGTGTACTTTTTCTGCAAAATGTTTCTTCAGGTCTTTTGCACATTTCCTAAATAATTTGTTTGTCCTTTAATGTTGAATTTTATACATTCTAGATAGGACTCCATTGTCAGATAAATGATTTGCAAATACTTTCTCCAGTTTTTACTTTGTCTTTTCATCTTTCAAACTGGGTCTTTCCCAAACCAAAAGTTTTTAATTTTTATGAAGTTCTATTCATCAACTTATTTCTTTTATGGATATTTTTGGGGTATAATGCCTAAAAAAAAAATTCACTAGGCCTTAAGCCCTGAAATTATCTTCTAAAAGATTTATATTTGTATGTTCTCCATTAACATCTATGACTCACTCTGAGTGTTTTTAATAGTGTGAGGTTCATATTTTCACCTGTGGATATCCAATTACCTCCAGCATCAATTCTTGAAAGGAAATATGTTTTCACATTTGTCAAAACTCAGGTGGCCATACTTGTGTGGGGCTTTTTCCAGGTTCTTCAATCTATTCCATTGATCTATCTATCTATCATCATCTATCTATCACCTATCTATCTCTCGCTGCCAATACCACACACTCTTGATAATGGTAGCCATATAAAAAGTCTTGAAATGAGATAGTGATCCTCCCACTTGATTCTTCTTTTCCCAAATGATTTTTTGCTATTGTCTTTCATTTACCTTTCAATAAAAATGTTATTTATTTGTTTGTTTGTTTTAAAGTTTATTTGTTTTGAGAGCACATACACGTGCAAGTTGGGGAGGGGCAGAGAGAGAGAGAGGGAGAGAGAAGCCCAAGCAGGCTCCATACTGTTAGCACAGAGCCATGCAAGGCTCAAACTCACAAACTGCAAGATCATAACCTGAGCTGAAGTTGGACGCTTAATCGACTGAGCCACCCAGGCTCTCTTCAATAAAAATTTTAGAATAATCTTGCCTATATCTACAAAAATCTTGCCAAGATTTCATAGAAAGTTGATTAAATCTGTATTTCACTGAGGTGAGAATTGACCTCTTTACAGTGTTGCATCTTCAAAGCCATAAACATGGAATAGTTCTCTATGTACTTAGATCTTTTTAATTTCTTTTGTCAGCATTTTGTAGTTTTTAGCCTACAAGTCCTGTACATATTTTGTTAGATTTATTAAATGTTTTTAAAATTTTTAAATATTTATTTTTGACAGAGAGACAGAGACAGAGACAGAGACAGGGCTCTAGTGGAAGAGAGGTAGAGAGAGAAGGAGACAGAATCCAAAGTAGGCTCCAGGTTCTGAGCTGTCAGCACGGAGCCTGATGCGGGGTTAGAATTCATGAACTGCGAGATCGTGGCCTGAGCCAAAGTTGGACACTTAACCAACTGAGCCACCCAGGCACCTCTGTTACATTTAAAACTATACATTTCTCCCTCTCTCTCTCTCTCTCTCTCTTTAAAAAATATTGAATGATTGTTAATGGCATTTATTATATTTTTAATTTTAATTTTTATGTGTTCATTTTTAGTGTATAGAAATACAATTGATGTTTGTAGAATCCTACAACTGTGCTAATCTCCCTTATTAGTTCTGAATTTTTAATATATTATTTGAGATTTACTACATAGACAATGTCTTCTGCAAAGAAGACAGTTTTATCTATCCCATTCCTATGTGTATTTTTTTTTTTGGTCTTTTACTCTTACCTTATTGTTCTAGAACTTCCAGTGCTATGTTGAAAACAATGTGAGAGTGAACATCTTTGCCTTGTTCCCAATTTTAGAGAAAGTATTCAATATTTACCATTATATATGATATTAGTTGTAACTTTTTTGTAGATAATTTTTAACAAGATAAGAAAGTTCCCCTTAAATTCCTGTATTTCTGAGAGTTTGTATCAAAGAAGGGTATTTTTCCATAAGTAATTACTTTTATTTAAAGTAAAAATGATATATGAACAGATACTAGGAAGTTCACATCTCTGGTCTAGGCATATCAACCAAATCTGGTTCCAGTATTTTGTGGATATTTATGAAATTATGAAATTTATATGAAATAAATTAGATTAAAATACTACATGATTTCACTTATGTGCGAAATCTAAAAAACAAAATAATCACAAACAAACAAAAAGCAGAAATAGATCTATAAATACAGAGAACAAACTGATGGTTGCCAGAGGAGGGAGGGGATGAACAGAATGGGTGAATGGGAGTGGGAGGTACAGGCTTCAAGTTATAGTGATTAAAGGTACAGCATATGGAATATAGTCAATGGTATTGTGATAGTGTTGTATGGTAACAGATGTTAGCTATACTTGTGGTGAGCATAGCATAACTTGCAGGGTTGCCAAATCACTGTGTTGTACATCTGAAACTAGTGTAACATTTTGTGTCAACTTTACTTCAATAAAAAAAAAATAAACAGAAACAAAAAAGGTATTGAATTTTATCAGATGCGTTTTCTGCGCCAATTAATATAATCATGTGATTTTTCTTCTTTAGCGTATTAATAGAGTAATTTTCAAGTATTAACCTAGCCTTCCATCACTGGAATAAGTTTCTCTTGGTCATTGTGTATAATCCCTTTTATATATTGTTCAAACATATTTGCTAATTTTAAGGGATTTTTGTATCTATATTCATGCGAGACATAGGTCTGAAGTTTTCTTTTTGTACTGGGTCTGGTTTTGGTAGCAAGGTTGTACTGGCTTTTTATAGTTTGTGTTAATAGATTTTCTGAAAGAGGTTGTGTAAAATTAGTATTATTTCTTCATTAAACATTCAGTAGAGGTTTCCAGTGAAACTATCTGCATCTAGAAAAATTCTTTTGGGGGAAGTTTGAAATTATGAATTCAACTTTCCTAGTAGCAATAAGGCTATTTAAATAATCTATTTCATTTTGGGAGGGTTGAGGTTGTTTAATATGGTCTGTTTCACATAAACTGTAAAAATGTAGAGTTGTTTCTAATATTCAAGTTTTTAAATATCTGCATGGTTTGTAGATATTCCTTGTTTTATTTCTGGTATTGATAATTTGGATCCTCTCTTTTTTCCTACCCCAGTCTTGCTAAATCATAGTAAATTTTACTAATCTTTTTCAAAAGACCAGCTTTTTGTTTTATTGTTTTTTCTCTATCATTTTTCTATTCTAATTTTTTTGCTTTCTGCTCTTATTTTTATTATTCCCTACTTTTTCTTGCTTTGAGTTTATTTTGCTCTTTTTCTAATTTCTTGAGTTGAAAGTGTAGATTATTGATTTCAGATTTTCCTCTTCTCTAAGCATTAAAAGTGCCATAAATTTCCCTCTTACTGTATAGCTGTTTTTCACAAATTTTGATGTGTTTTATTGTCTTTTTTATTCAGTTTAATGTATTTTTAAATTTTTAAATTTCCCTTGAAACTTCTTTAACCAATGGGATATTGAGGGATGCATTATTTTGTTTCCCTATTTTGAGATTTTCCTATTATCTCTGTTATTAATTTATAGTTTTGTTCTTTTGTGGCCAGAGAACATACTCTGTATGATTTCAACCTTTTTTTTTAATTGGCTGAGGCTTGTTTGCTCACACTGTATATAATTTATACTGGTTTATATTTCAAGGGTGCTTAAAAAAATGTGATTGTGCTGTTATTGGGTAGAGTATCCTATAGATGTTGGTTAGATCCTGTTGGTTGATGGTTTGTTGAGTTATATATCCTTGGTGATTTTCTGTCTAGTTTTCTAATAATCATTGAGTGAATTATATTGATGTTTCCAAATGGAAGTGTGAATTTGTCTACTTCTTTCAATTCTATCACTTTTTGCTTCACATATTCTGTAACTCTGTTTGGTGAATTACACACTTAAGATTTCTATATCTTTTTAGTGCATTTATCTTTTTATCACTATGTAATGTCCTTCTTTGTCCTTGGTATTTTTTTTTTTTTGAAGTCTACTTTATCTGATATTAATATAGCCAATTCTGCTTTATTTTAATTGATGTTTACATCAATGGACATTTTTTCATCCTTTTACTTTCAACTTACCTACATAATTATATATGAAGGGAGTTTCCTGTAAACCATACAAATTTGAATTGTGTTTTTTAATGCAGTTTGTCAATCTCTGAATTTGTGGTTAGGCCATTTACATTTAATATATTTTTAGATATGTTAAGGCTTAAATCTGCCTTTTAAATTTTTCCATTCTGTATGTCTTTTCTCTTTTTCATTTCTCTGCTTTCTCCTTCCTATCCTGTGGATTTTTTGAACACTTTTAGAATTCAATTTTGGTTTATGTACAGTTTTTTTTTTTGAGTATGTCTCTTTATATATTTTTTTTATAAATGATTGTTCTAGGTATTGCACTATATACACATACCTGATTGCAGTATACATGTGTCAACACTTCACCAGTTCACATGAAGTGTAGAAGTTTTCCCTACTTTTGTCACTTTATCCTCATTTACAACATATTTATGTTAAATATTTGCTATAATGTATTGAGACCTACATTAGATATTGTTACAATTTTTCTGCTTCAATCACTAAACATAATTTAGAAAATTCAAGAAGAAAAGGAAATTCTATTGTATTTACCTATAATTTAACTCTTTCCATTGTTCTTTCATTTTTGCTCAATTTTCTGCATTACTTCTTTTATCATTGTCCTTCCATTTCAAGAACTTCCTTTAACCATTCTTTTAGTTAGATCTACCAACAAAAAAATTTTCTTAATTTTCATTTATATAAAAATGATCTCCCCTTCATTCCAGAAGAAAAATCTTCACTGGATATAGAATTCTGGGATTAAAATTCTTTTCTTTCAGTACTGGAAAAATGTGCCATTGCACCTGGACTTCATGGTTTCTGACATTATATCTCTTGTTCTTTGAGTTGTTTTTTTTCTTTACATGTATTGCATCCTTTCTTTCTGACTCCTTTCAAGATTACCTTTTTCTTATTTTACAGATTCCATTGTTTGGCTATGATGTGACTTGGTGTGAATTTATTTGGGTTTACCCTGTTTGGGATTCTCTTGGTTTTATAAACTCACAGGTTTATGATTTTTTACTGTTTAGAAAATTTTCAACTATTAATTCTTTCAATAATTTTTCATTGCCACACACCTTATTGTCTTCTGGGACTCCCATGACATCTTTTTCCTATAGTCACATGTCTCTGAATATTTGTTCGTTTGTTTGTTTATTAATTTATTTATTTTGAGAAAGAAAGAGAGAGAGGACAAGTGAAGGAAAGGCAGAGAGGAAGGGGAACACAGGATCAGAAGTGGGCTCTGTGATGACAGCAGAACCAAAGTGGGGTTCAAAATCATGAACAATGAGATCATGACCTGAGCTGAAGTTGGATCCTTAACTTACTGCCCCAACCAGGTGCCCCATTTATTTATTAAATTGCCTCATATATCCCAGACTAGACGATGGAGAAGAGAAATAAATAATATGTTCTTTATATTGTTAAGATTGGGTAATTTTTCTTGTTCTGTCATCAAGTTGACTGATTCTTTCCTCTTTACTCTTTACTCTGTTGTTGGGAATCTTCCTGGTTCGTGGAATGTTGAGTGATTTTTTTTAATTGACACTTGGATATTTTTATTATGTTATGAAAATAGATATTATTCGAACTTTCTGTTTTAACAAGCTTCCTTTGACACAATTTCAGCAGGAGAAGAGTGAGTGCTGCATCATTACTGTCAGATGTAGCTGAAATCCAGGTTTACTACTAGGTCACCCTTGACACCTGAAGGAATGAATCCCTTTTGCTGTGGGGTATTTGTGGGCGTGCCCGATCCCCAACAGGCCTCCACGAATATGTCCCTACCTGAGAGAGGATGGAATATCTTGTTACTGCTCCTCATGTGGCTTCCACTGAAATCATGTGTGGGTGACCTTAATACCATTGAACAGTGGCGAAAGTTTTCTTATTCTGGTTGTTTCTGAGGACATTCCAGAAGGATGAGTTGCCTCATCAACACCAGATTAATGAAGGTGGAAGTCTAGGCACCTCCTATGGCCTCCACTGACACGGTGGAGCTAAGTGGGGAGATGGCTCCCTGCTTGGCGATCTCTGACTCCACTCTGGTGGGGGAAGAATTGGATTGCAAATATGGGAGTCTAGACTCTTTATCTTATATTTTCTATTGAGGATAAGGCTAGGGCTGGAATTTCTTCTTCTTCTTCTTCTTCTTCTTCTTCTTCTTCTTCTTCTTCTTCTTCTCCTCCCCCTCCTCCTTCTTCTTCTTCCTCTTCTTCTTCATGGTGTGAGGCTGGAGTAGAATGTTTATTGACTAAAAGTTTTTGGTTTTCAAAGGTTGTTCCTTTCCTAATCTTTTGATTAGAAATAAAACTTTTCTTGGGCTGTTATTGTTGTCATTGTTGTTTTGTGCCTATTGGTGTTTCCAGGTAGCCAGCTTCTCCAGTTTCTGCTCTGGGATATATGAGGCAAAAATAAAATCTAGGAAACCCATCACTGTCATTTTCCAGACTTTAAAGCTGAACTTAGCAGAAGAAATACAGAAATGTACATCTATTTCTTCATTCCAGAAATGGAAGTCATCAACTGACTGAGAATTATTAATGAAAGATGCCAAAGCAATTCAGTAGGGAAAAGATAGCTTTTTCAACAAATAATTCTGGAATAAAAGGACATCAAAATAAAAAATGAACCTTGGCCTTTATTACATCATATGTGAAAATTAACTCACCATGGATCTTAGACCTAAATTAAGAGCTCAAACTATTAAACTTCTTGAAGAAAGGCTAAGAGAATATTTTAGAGGTGCTATGATAATGACCAGCATAAAGAGACCTTATACTTTGTGAAGACTTTAATATTTAGATAAATTTAGATGCTCAAGTAATTGATTCTCAT
This sequence comes from Panthera pardus, assembly GCF_024362965.1. NCBI lineage: Eukaryota > Metazoa > Chordata > Mammalia > Carnivora > Felidae > Panthera > Panthera pardus. Next base: position 17,334,523 of record NW_026526810.1, on the reverse strand, counting down.
TTGATTTGTCATTTTATATAGGTATTTTTATGCTTTCTATCATCTATTTTCTTCAAATGTCAAGTATACAATTTCTTGTCTGACTTTTCTATAAATTCCATTCAAATCAATAAGTATTTACTGATTCCTTCCTGTCTAGAACTCTGTTGTGCTGACTTTTGTGGGAAATTACAGAGACAGACACAAGAATTTCTCTGCTTTCAGAGTATCAAAATCACCTCCTCTTTTTTTCTAATGCAAATTTCTGATGGGTGAAATTAAAAGCTTAATTTCAATAAAGACCAAGAAGTAAGATGATGCAACTTTCAACTTTTCACTTATATTAAGAGACCCTAGAAAATTTTTAGAAGAATTGAACAGAAATTGAAGTTTTCAGTGGTCTCTCTGTTAGTGCCTGTTCAAAATGATATTCTGTCATGGTGTCTTGTTGGAGCCTTGGCCCAATTCTTAGAAGCAGACACTGACTCCGTGGATAGGCTCATCTAGCACCAGTTACCTTCTACAGTTTCCTCTCACTCACCAGTACTACAGAAGGGTAACTTTTGGGGTAGAGGGACATGTCTACCTGTTGGAATTCATCTTGGGAAAAGGATTCCTGTTCACAGAGGAGACATTGCTGGTGCCACTCTTTCCTCTATTTTGTTCTGTTTACCATGCAGCTGAGATGCAGAGTATGGTAGCTATTTTGTGACCATGAGAGAAATACAAAAAGAATGGCAAAGTTACAAATTGTTACCTAGAAATGCTAAACCACTGCCAGCAGCTACCTACTTCTAGATTCCTTGTTTGTTGAGAAAAATAAATCCTAGTTTATTTAAGAAAGATTTTAAAGGAAATGTTGTGTAGATGGTTCAGGGCAGCAGCCCTTGAGCCAGACTTCCCAGCTTCAAATATGAACAGTATTACTTACTAGCCATGTGAGCCAGAGAAAGTTATTTAATCTGCCTCTGCTTTGATCTACTTATGTGCAAAATGGGGATAATAGCACATATCTTTTGGGCCTTGAGGGCTTTTCAGGGTATTAAACTCCAACAGAAACCATGCTCCATTTTAGGTCACAAACTAGTTGAAATACTACCTATTGGAAAAGGGGAAACTTTCTGTTGTGCCAAAGTTTTCAGAATCTTTATGTAAAATCCACTCTAAGAAAGTCAAAAATTCAGAAGAGCCACCTCCCTAACATGTTCCTATAGATTAAAAAAAAATTAAAAACTCTAGATAAGATGGCATTGCTTCAGACAAAACACCAGTGAGGAGATGTTTGGCTTATGTTACATAGTTCAGATTAATTCACATCAGAAAAAATAAAGTGGCTATAGTTATATTATAGGTATTAATATCGATATTGAGTTCCACAGGTCTATATGTAAAACTAGGGTCTATTTTAGTGTTTTAGAATTACAGTATTTTAGATACTATTGACATATTCTTTATTTCAAAACAATATTGTATTTAAAAATACATACTGTTATAAATGTAAGTTCTCTCTAAATTGATCTATTCATTCTCAATAAAAATCTCAACAAAGATTTTTAAGGTCATTAATAACATAATTCTGAAATCTAAATGGAATTTAAAAGAGCCAAGAACAGTTAGACACCCTTGAGAAAGAACAATAAAGGAGAATTTCCTCTTCTACATATCATGATTTATTATAAAGCTGAAATAGTTAAGGCAGTGTAATACTGTTCCAAGGATAGACACATGGACTAGTGAGATCGAATAGAAAGCCTAGAAAAAAATCAGCACATATTTTCACAGCAAATAATAAAAAAAAATGGGTAGTATTTTAGATAAAATACTGGTGCTGAGTTAGTTGTATATCTTCTTGAAAAAAATAATTAAAGTTGAATCTCTTGATATATAAATCAGGTTCAGGTAGATTGTATATCTAAATATAAAAGGCAAAAGAGAACTCTTCAATAAGTTAATAAAGGAAAATATTTTAATGGCCTTAGGGCAGCAGGGAAATATTTCTTAAACAGGACACAAAAAGGACTAATTGTAAAGGAAAATATAAGTAATTCAAACTACATTTAAATTAAGAATGTGTGTTCCACAAAAAGCACAATTATGAAAGTTAAGGGCAAGCCACAGACTGAGAAAAAATATTTGCAATTCATGTAACCAACAAGAGTCATCTCCAGAATATCAACTGTTCCTAATAAATCAATAAGAAAAAGATTGCCAACTCAATTGAAAAAATGGGCAAGTGATCTAAGCAGGGATTTTTCAAAGTTTTTCTAAGTGGACATTAACTACATGAAAAGATTCTCAAACTTATTAGTAATCAGAAAAATGCAAATTAATGAAAAATGTGGTCAACACAAGTGTTAGTGAGGAGACGGAGCATAAATTACCATCAGCTTGGAAATCACCTGGTGTCATTACTGGATTTGGAAATAAACATTCATCATGACTAGGGTGACCATATTTTGGAGAGCAAATGACAGCTCTAGCCAGATAGGACACCAGGACAGCTGGCGTAAGTTGGGACTGTTCAAGGCAAACCAGGATATTTGTTCACATCAGTTCTCTTACCCAGAAATGACAGTCCTAGGAACACTAAGATACAGGCACAAGAAGGTGCAGCATATGTAAAAGTCCCAAACTGGGAACAATGCAAATATCCATCCATTTAGAGTGTATACATAAATTGTGGTGTATTCACACAATAGAAGATTATAGTAAGGAATAAATGAACTAGAGTTACGTGCAACAACATAATTTCACACAGTGTTGAGGGAAAAAAGTCAGATACAAAAAAGTCCATAATACATAATGGATACATTGTATCCATAAATACAAACCTTAATTTAAGAAATAAAGATTGTGTTAACATAGTTGGCAGAATCATGGCCACCCAAATATGTCCACACCGTAATGTCCCCAAACCTGTAATTATATACATGGCAAAGTGACATTGCAGATGTAATTAAGATTAAGGCTCTTGAGATTATGAAATTGTCCTGAATTATTCTGAGGACTCAATATAATTATGAGGGTCCTTAAACGTGAAAGGAAGGCAGGAGAGTCAGAGGCAGAGATGTAACAATGGAAGCAAGGTCAGAGTCATGTCATGTGAGAAAGACTCAACTGCTCATTGCAGTGGCTTTTAAGATGAAGAAGGGTTAGTGATCCAATGAATATGGGTGGCCTCTAGAATATGGGAAAGGTGAGGAAATGGCTTATACCCTAGAAACTCCAGAAAGGAATGCAGACCTGTCAACATCTTGACTTTAGAACTTCTGACTTGTATAAGATAATAAATTTGTGCTGTTTTAACCCAGTAAATTTGCAATAATTTTTTACAACAGCAACAGGAAACAGTTATCTTTCAGAAAGAGGGAGGGGGTTTAAAGGTCCTGGAACTATTCTATTTCTACATCTAGGTGATCATGATACAAGTGCTCCTTCAGAGGTATTTGTTGAATCATACATTTATTTCCTGTGCTGTTTTCTCTAAGTGTGTTACACACACACACACACACACATACACACACACACACTCTCTCTCTCTCACACACACATGCTTACACACACACACCTACTTAATGAGGAAAAGAGGCAAGACACTCAGAACCATTCCCACAATAGATTCACTGCCCAAGGCCCAGGCATATAGATGTCCCAGGAAGGCATTGTTTCCCTCATGATTCCAATTAGATGTAAGAAGCTCAAACTTAATGTAAGACAGGAGGTATGTGGATACCTCAAACCTTCTAGCAAATAACTACCTTTTAAGAAGGCTCAGAGCATTGTCTTTTTTGTTTTTAATAGTTTACCCTCTGCAATAGGTAAGACTGATGAGATTCCCAGCACAGCATCTGGCACAGACACACTAACTCCCAATGGCAAATTCAAGTTTGGAGATTTTTTTTTTCTATTTTGGGATCACTTAGGGAAGGGAATCAGCAATTAGGCTTCAATTTACCAACAAATGATGACTCTTCTAATAGAAAGTGTAATGTGTTCAGACTCAACTACCACATTGATTTCTGAAAACCATGCTTTGTAAAAATTACCCGATTCATGCACACTCCGTGTAGAAGATATCCAATTGGAAGATTCAAAAGAGGACATCCTTATTAACCAGAGGAAGCCATATGGGAAAAAAGAAATTGGAAATGTTATGCCACAGTTATTTGTCCCATTGAAGCAAACACAAAATACAGATATTTTTAAATATCAGACTTAAGCATTAGATACATTGGTAATGATAAAAGGATTATCTGGCCTAGCATGCTCCTCCTGAAATTTATTAAGAAAATTATTCTATAGCAGACTAAAGAGTATGAGGGAGATCTTTTCATTTATAGTTAAGTGTTTTCCAAATATTCTGGTGCCCCACTGAATGGTCTCATGTATATCCACAAAATAACCATGCTTACCCTACTGTTAATGCTATGAATTAATTAAAGGTGGAAAGAAGTGGAGACACTCAAAACATTCATCACATTTACTACTGGAAACATGTTCAATGCAAAATAATAAAAATATGGATAGCATTTAAGATATAATGATGCAGTGATGCGGGAAAAGAACCTGCTGCTAATCTATTCTGTAGTTTTGATTAAATAAAATGTATATGGCTAATACACAAAAATCCAGAAAAAATTACAATTGAAATAAGTCACATTTGAGTTAGGAGATTGTGAATGGTTAATTTTTTATCATTTTTTACACTTCATTTAATTCTATTATATTGATTTTATATAAACCTAAAGGATTTATTGCTTTATAAAGAGAACTCATCATAGGATTCCTTCAAGAATGAGTTCCACATTTGTAAGATAATTCAAATGTAAGCATTTAAATTAAAAAAATAGTATTTAAGCTGTGCATATATGACATGAAATAAGGAGCACTTGTCTCCTGTCAGACTTATGAAGAAAGAACTTGACTGGAGTGATAGTCTAGTCATTGAAACCTTTGCTGGGTTTTGAGGCTAGGACATCTGCTTATCTTGGCTTGGCCTGTTCTATTTTTGGTGTTCATAGAGAATTGGGGACTGTATCATCTGGGACCTACATAGAGAACAATGTGCTTTTTGTGATAGCAATGGAGCTGGAAAGTTTTCTTTAAGGTACTGTATCTCAAAAGAAAAAAAAAGTCCTCTTTAATACACACTGCATGCTCAGACTACACAGTAGGGTGCAAAAGGGACAAGTAGACTCAAATCAGAGACATGTTTTGTAATGCACAGCCAGCTTTATAAATATATTGACACTATTTTCTGCAGGGAAATGAAGACAAGAGAAGTTTCCGTAGCCCTGTTCAAGGGTGCTTCCTGCTCATCCTATCTAATAGCTTGGCATTGTTTTTTGTTGACTATGTTGTGGCTACTGGAATAAATTCCTTAGGGAAACTAGGGGTATAATGCAGGGGATGGGGAACTAATTGGCCAATATGTAAGCAAAATTCCTAGTGCCAGCTCCTTCCTAATCAAGGCTACAAATCAAAAAGAATAAAGTTCAGAAATCTTGAGATCCTCCTAAAAATAAAGACTAAGGAAAATAGCGGCAGCTCAATGTGCAGCAATTACTTTATATCTGGGGAATTTCTTTCTTAGAGGAAGATGAGATCAGAGCACCTGAAGATTTAAAATGATCTTCTTAAAATGCAGGCTTGGTTGGTTTGTATGAACTGGCCAAGCTCTGCATTCTTCCCCAGCTACGAGGCATGTTGAGACTGCATCATGAAGGCATCCTTTTGCTAGGCACATATCAGGAGCTCAAAAAATGGCCATGATATTAAACTGAACAAAAATACAAAACTAATATATGGCATTTCTCCTCCTCTTCCACCTCCTCCTCCTCCCCTTCCTCCTCCTCCTCTTCCTCCTCCTCCTCCTCTTCTTCTTCTTCTTCTTCTTCTTCTTCTTCTTCTTCTTCTTCTTCTTCTTCTTCTTCCTATTTTCATATTTTATTAGTCACAAGGTTTAATTTATATGGCTCTATTTCATTTAGAATCTATATGGCATTTCTTATGAAAAAAGTAAAGACTTTTGGTAAATTTGCTTCATACAAAGAGGGAAGAGGATAAATATTCAGAAGTGGAATTTCTGAATCATATGGTAGTTCTATTTTTAATTTTTTGAGTAACCTCCATACTGGTTTTTATTGGATCGTGAAAATATTCATGCACTCCCATGTTCATTGCAACACTATTAACATAGCCATGAGTGGGAACAATCTAAATGTCCAACAGATGGATGGATAAAGAAAATATGGTATATATGTACAATGGGATATAATCTAGCCTTAAAAAAGAAGGAAATTCTGCAAGGTGCAACATGAATAAACCTTGAAAACATTATGCTAAGTGAAATAAGCCAGTTACAAAAAGATGAATACTGGGGTGCCTGAGTGGCTCAGGGGGATAAGCCTCTGACTCTTGATTTCAGCTCAGGTCATGATCTCACAGTTGTGAGTTGGGCTCCATGATGAAGGTGCAGCCTGCTTGGGATTCTCACTCTCTCTCTCTTTCACTACACCCTCCCTCTCTCTCTCAAAACAGACAGACAGAAAAATACTGTAGATTCTATTTACATGAAGTATCCAAAATAGTCAAATTCATAGAATCAAAGGGTTGAATTTGCCAGTGATGAGGGATCATAAAGCAAGCTGAGTGCCAAGCACAAGCTAGCATTACCCTCCCACCAGATGAGATATGTGTGACATTCCTCAGGCATTCCTGGCTGCCCAAGGACAAAGGAAAGGACAGAAAACAAATGGTTAAACTGATAGAGTCTTCATCAGTTTACAAATATCTTAGTAAATTACAAGAAAAATGTAATCTTATCAACAGCTTAATCTCCAGAAACCTATAGACTCAGTTTCCTGGAGCCCCTAGTATCACGCTCCCCTCCATAGTGATGTGGGTAACAAAGGTGAGAAGGAAATGGCAAGTAAAATTAAATTTATAACCTGCAGCCCCTTGACAAATACTTGACATAAATACAAATATGTTTCTTCAAAAAGATCACTTTTATGCACCAAAGACATCTTCAAGAATTCTTTCCTGGCCATCAGCTCCAAACCCCACGAATCCTAACATCACCCAAAACTCATCATTTGGCACCAACGTGGGGCTATGGGTCTGGATGCTGAGCTTCAGTGCAAACTTGGTGAGTACTTTCTCTCTTCTTCCTTATTCTCATTTCAGGGGCTTTGTGAGAAGTATGGTCTTACTGGAACACTTAAATTTCAATTGCTCAGGCTGGAGCATGGTCCTCTTGACTGTGGCTCTATGGGAAGGAGAAATCCTGCCTTTTGGCTGGAAGTTAGTACCCTGGACGGAATGGTAATAAGATCCAGAAACTTGATGCCTTCTCTTTGTTCTGTCCTTATACAAAGTTGTCTGTCTTGGCATGGGATGGCCACCTAAATGACTAGAACAGCTGCCAATCTTAAGACTCCCATGAGAGGTTTCCTTCTCATTGGTCTAACGTGATTCCCTTCACAAACCTGGTCTAGCCACTTCTGGCTGCAAGACCTCCACTGGGAGCTAATGGAAACCAGTACCTGATTGAATTAAAACCCACCTGGGGACCATTTCCTAGAGAAATTGGCTGTAAAGACTATATGTGTTGGAATGTTGCTCAGATCATGATGGATTTCTATCTGTGTTTTCTGTCAATGTCCTCTACTAACTAAAATTACAAAATTGGGTAATTCTCCTTGTAAAATTTTTCCAGTGTTTTCCATGGGTTAAAAATGGTGGTTTCTTGGCCTTCTCAGCAAGGCAAATTTCCTCCATTTGCCGGCACCCATTTACAGCCTAGGATGCAATGGGGAAGCAGGTGGGGGGTGACGTTACCAGCATCCCTCCTGCAGGGGCCCTTAAGTGGCTGGTCAGTGATCATAGCAACTTCATCTGAGAGATGCCTCCTGTCGCTTTGACATCTCAGGAACCTCTTAGATAGCCTGCGTGTGGGACACCACCCGGGAGTTTGGGGGATTTTCATGGTAATTGACCTTTTCTCTCTCTAGGAAGAGCATGGGAGCTTCTTCTTCATTCCCCCAAAGGGGAGAGCCCTAGGGATGCCTTTTTAACCCTCTGGAAACAATTTGGATTGAAAAATTTAAGAACAGACTGATCTCCTGCAACACTGCATGGTCTTAGTAGGATCTAGCAGTTAGATCTCTACTGCAGGAAACAGGGCAAATGCATAAAGGTACAGGCATTCACGACTCTAAATCAGCATCTGGACCAAAAGGTCTCTTGCAGAATGTGTTTTCCCAGATGTCTTTGGCTAGTAAACTCTCACCTGACATTGGATGTCTAAGCATCCTTCCCCCTGGCAGAACTCAGTCGCTGGAGGAAACAGAGGCCATCACTAACAAGGGGAGCACTGACCCATCTCTCTGTTTCTCCTCATTAGTTTCCTGGGGTTAATGGCTATAATTGGTACCAATCGTGGTTAGTCTACCTCATGGCATGGACTTTAAGGAATATTCCCAAGAAGTTGCTGAAACTCCATTTGTTTCAGGGAAGATCCCTGTCCTCTCCAGCTCGACATGGACTACTTACCACTAGTTGGTAGGCCAAAAAAAAAAAAAAAAAAAAAGACATGGCATCTGCTCCTCTTTTGGAGCTGACAAGCTTCAGAACTGGGAACTCTCTTGTCTGCCTTCTACTGGCATCTCGCCTCTTCAGCCTTCCCTCCCCCATCCTCCTGTTTCTGCGTCACCTTGCATGGGGCCTGCATAATTGGTTCCTATACCACCTCAGTGCCTCAAATCCACCAGCTCCTCCTCCCACCCTCAAGGTAAAGGAGCAAAAAGCACCCACTTGGGCCACCCAATTCAGATTCCCGCACTGGTGTCCCAGGTAAAGATTGACAATGGGGAACAGAACGTCTTTTAAGTGGATGCAGGTGGAACATATTTGGTGTATTTTTTTAACTTATTTTTATTTTTTTATTTTTATTATTTTCTTTAAATGTAATTTATTTTCAAGTTGGCTAAAATACATTGTATACAGTGTGCTCTTGGTTTGGGGGTAGATTCCCATGATTCATCGCTTAAATACAACACCCAGTGTTCATCCATCAAGTGCCATTCTCAATGCCCATCACCCATTTCCCCTCCCCACTACCTCTCCATCAACCGTCAGTTTGTTCTCCATATTTAAGAGTCTCTTATGGTTTGCCTCCCTCTCTGTTTGAAACTATTTTCCCCTTCCATTTCCCCATGGTATTCTATTAAGTTTCTCAAGATCCACATATGAGTGAAAACATATGATATCTTTCTCAGACTGACTTATTTCATTTAACATAACATCCTCCAGTTCCATCCACGTTGTTGCAAATGGCAGAATTTCATTCTTTCTCATCGCCAATTAGTATTCAATTGTATATATAAGCCACATCTTCTTTATCCATTCATCAGTTGATGGACATCTGAACTCTTTCCAAATTTGGCTATTGTTGAAAGTGCTGCTATAAACATTGGGATACATGTGCCCCTATGAATCAGCACTCTTGCATCTTTGAATAAATTCCTAGTAGTACTATTGCTAAGTTGTATAGTAGTTCTATTTTTAATTTTTTGAGCAACCTTCACACTGTTTTCCAGAGTGGCTGCAACAGTTTGCATTCCCACCAACAGTGCATGAGGGTTCCCATTTCTCTGCATGCTCACCAGCATCTTTTGTTTCCTGAGTTGTTAATTTTAGCCACTCTGACCTGTGTGAGGTGGCATCTCAACATGGTTTTGATTTGTATTTGCCTGATGATGAGTGATGTTGAGCATCTTTTCATGTGTCTGTTGACCATCTGGATGTCTTCTTTGGAAAAGAGTGTATTAATTCTTTCTGCCCATTTTTTTCACTGGATTATTTGCGTTTTGTGTGATGAGTTGGATAAGTTCTTTATAGATTTTCCATACTAACCTTTTATCTGATGTGTCATTTGCAAATATCTTCTCCCATTTCATCTGCTGCCTTTTAGTTTTGTTAATTGTTTGCTTTGCAGTGCAGAAGTTTTTACCTTGATGAGGTTCCAATAGTTCACTTTTGCTTTTATGCCCCTTGCCTTCAGAGATGTGTCAAGCAAGAAATTGCTGTGGCTGAGGTCACAGAGGTTTTTTTCCTGCTTTCTGCTCCAGGGTTTTGATGGTTTCCTGTCTCACATTTAGGTCTTTCATACATTTTGAGCTTATTTTTGTGTATGGTGTAAGAAAGTGGTCTAGTTTTATTCTTCTGCATGTTGCTGTCCAGTTCTCATGGCACCATTTGCTCAAGACACTGTCTTTTTTTCCATTGGATACTCTTTCCTGCTTTGTCAAATATTAGTTGGCCATACATTTGGGGTCCAATTCTTGGTTCTCTATTCTATTCCATTGGTTTATGTGTCTGTTTTTGTGCCAATACCACACTGTCTTTACAGCTTTGTGGTGGAGGCTAAAATCTGGGATTGTAATGCCTCCCACTTTGTTTTTTTTTCTTCAATATTACTTTGGCTATTTGGGGTCTTTTGTGACTCCATACAAATTTTAGGATTGTTTTTTGTAGCTTTCAGAAGAGTGCTGGTGCAATTTTGATTGGGATTGCATTGAATGTGGAGATTTCTTTGTTTAGTAATATTTTAACAGTATCTTTTTTCTTCCAATCCATGAGCATGGGATACTTTTCCCATTTCTTTGTGTTTTCTTCAATTTCTTTCATAAGTTTTCTATAGTTTTCAGTATACAGATTTTTTACATCGTTGGTTAGGTTTAGTCCCAGGTATTTCATGGTTCTTGGTGCAATTGTAAATGGGATCGATATCTTGAGTTCTCTTTTGGTCACATCATTATTGGTGCATAGAAATGCAACCGATTTCTGTACATTGATTTTGTATCCTGCGACTTTGATGAATTCATGTATCAGTTCTAGCAGCTTTTTGCTGGAGTCCTTTTGGTTTTCCATGTAGAGTATCATGCCATCTGTGAAAAGTGAAGTTTGACTTCTTTGCCAGTTTGAATGCTTTTGATTTCTTTTTTTTTTTTTTTTGTCTGATTGCTGAGGCTCGGACTTCCAACACTACATTAAACAGCAGTGGTGAGAGTGGATATCCCTGTTATGTTCCTGATCTTAGGGGAAAAGCTCTCAGTTTTTCCCCACTGAGGATGGTATTAGCTGTGGGCTTTTCATAAATGGCTTTTATGATGTTTAAGTATGCTCCTTCTATCCCTACTTTCTTGAGGGTTTTTATTAAGAAAGGATGCTGTATTTTGTCAAATGCTTTTTCTGCATCTATTACAGAATCGTATGGTTCTTATACTTTTTTCTATTAATGTGATGTATCACATTGATTGATTGTGAATATTGAGCCAACCCTGCAACCCAGGAATGAATCCCACTTGATCATGGTGAATAATTCTTTTTGTATGCTGTTGATTTCAAAATGCTAGTATCTTGTTGAGAATTTTTGCATCCATGTTGTTCATCAAGGATATTGACCTCTAACTCTCCTTTTTATTGGGGTCTCTGTCTGGTTTTGGAATTAAGGTTATGCTGGCTTCATAGGATGAGTTTGGAAGCTTTCTTCCATTTCTATTTTTTGGAACAGCTTGAGCAGGATAAGTAATAACTCTGCTTTAAATGTCTGTTAGAATTCCCCTGGGAAACAATCTGGTCCAGGACTCTTATTTGTTAGGAGAGTTTTGGTAACTGATTCAATTTCTCACTGGTTATGGGTCTGTTCAAATTTTCTATTTCTTCCCATTTGAGTTTTGGTAGTGTGTGGATATCTAGGAATTTGTCTATTTCTTCCAGATTGCCCAGTTTGTTGGCATATAATTTTTCATAGTATTCTCTGATAATTGTTTGTATTTCTGTGGTGTTGGTTGTGATCTGTTTTTTTTTTTCATTCTTTATTTTATCAATTTGGTTCCTTTCTCTTTTCTTTTCTAGAAGTTTGGCTAGGGGGTTATCAATTTTGTTTATTTTTTTCAAAAAACCAGCCTTAGATTCATTGATCTGTTCTACTATTCTTTTGGATTCTATATTGTTTATTTCTGCTCTAATATTTATTATTTCTCTTCTTCTACTGGCCTTGGAATTTCTTTGTTGTTCTGCTTCTAGTTCCCTTAGGTTAGCTGTTAGATTTAGTATCTGGGATTTTTTATGTTTCTTGAGATAGGTCTGGATTACAATGTATTTTCCTCTTAGGACTGCCTTTGCTGCATCCCAAAGGGTTTACACTGTCATGTTTTCATTTTCATTTGCTTCCATATATTTTTTAATTTCTTCTTTAGTTGCCTGGTTGACCCCTTCATTCTTTAGTAGGATGTTCTTTAACCTCCATGTATTTGGAGGTTTTCCAAACTTTTTCTTGTGGTCGATTTCAAATTTCATAGCATTGCAATCTGAAAATATGCATGGTATGATCTCAATTCTTTTACATTTGTTGAGGGCTTTTTTGTGACAAGTATGTGGTCTGTCTTGGAGAATGTTCCATGTGCACTCAAGAGGAATGTGCAGTCTGCTGCTTTAAGATGAAAACTTTTTAATGTATCTGTCAAGTCCATCTGGTCCAGTGTATCATTCAGGGCCGTTTCTTTATTAATTTTTGCCTGGATGATCTGTCCATTCTTGTAAGTGGAGTAGAAAGTCCTCTACGATTACCGTATTCTTATCAATAAGACTGCTTATGTTTGGAATTAATTTATTTATATATTTGGGTTTTCCAAATGGGTACATACACACTTATAACTGTTAGTTCTTGATGGATAGACCCCTTAATTGTGATATAATATCCTTCTTCATCTCTTATTACAGCCTTTAGTTTAAAATCTAGTTTGTCTGATATAAGTATGGCTACTCCAGCTTTCTTCTGACTTCCAGTAGCATGATGGATTGTTCTCCATCCCATCACTTCCAATATGAAGGTGTCCTCAGGGCTAAAATGAGTCTCTTGTAGACAGTATATAGATGGATCTTGGTTTTTTATCCTATGTCTTTTGATTGGAAAATTTAGTCTATTTACATTCAGTGTTCTGATTGAAAGGTATGGATTTTGAGTCATTGTGTTATTTGTAGGTTTCATTCTTGTGGTGATGTCTCTGGTCCTTTGTAGTCTTTGCAGCATTCCACTTACAGAGTTCCCCTTAGGATCTCTTGCAGGACTGCATTAGTGGTCATGAACTCTTTCAGTTTTTGTTTATCTGGGAAGGCCTTTATCTCTCCTTCTATTCTGAATGACAGCCTTGATGGATAAAGGATTCTTGGCTGCATATTTTTCCTATTCAGCACACTTAATATTTCCTGCCAGTCCTTTCTGGCCTGCCAAGTTTCAGTGGACAGGTCTGCTACTACCCTTATTTTTCTAGCCTTGTAGGTTAAGGTCCTTTTGTCCCTAGCTGCTTTCAGAATTCTCTCTTTATCTTTGTATTTTGCCAGTTTCACTATGATATGCTGTGGAGAAGACCTATTCTTTTTACATCTGAAGGGATATCTCTGTGCCTCCTGGATTTGGATGTCTGCTTCTTTTCCCGGGTTAGGGAAGTTCACAGCTATAATTTGTTCAAGTAAACTTTCTGTCCCTTTCTCTCTCTCTCTTCTTCTGGAACTCCTATGATGCTGATATTACATTTCATTGAATCACTTAGTTCTCTAATTCTCCCCTCATGCTGTAGTATTCTTTATCTTTTTCTCAGCTCCATCCTTTTCCATAATTCTATCTTCTATTTCACTTATTCTCCCCTCTGCCTCTTCCATCATTGCTGTCACTGCATCTGGCTTATTTTGCACCTCATTTATAGCATTTCTTAATTTGTCGTGACTGTTTTTCAGTTCTTTGATCTCTGCAGCAATCAATTCTTTACTGTCATCTATGCTTTTTTCAAGCCCAGCGATTAATCTTATGAATATTCTTCTAAATTCTTGCTCAGATATATTGTTTATATATGATTTGATCAATTCTTTAGCTGTCATTTCTTCCTGGAATTTCTTTTGAGGAGAATTCTTCCGTTTATTCATTTTGGTTCATTTTCTGTCCTTATGTGTTTTAAAAGCTTGCTATGTGCGCTGCACCTGAAAGCGCTACTATATTAAAGAAGGGTCATAAACTGTTCAGGTCCTGGCCCTTCAAGATGTGTTTTTGGAGTGTGCTACATGCTCTCTGTTGTCACTCTGGTTGTTTTATCTCTCTACTTGTAGTGGTGGTTTGGGGCTTCCATCAGGTGTTCTTTGATTTGTTTGTTGAAGTTACCCTGGAAAAAATTTTTTAAAAGAAAAATAAAAGGGGTGTTGCTGGTGGTGGAAGAAGCCTTATCCCATAGAAAGAGATAAATGATAGGATCCAGGAAAAAGAAAAGAAAAGAAATTGGCCAGGCAGAGAAACTACACAGTTTAATCCAAGAGAGAGGGGAAAATAAAGAAGGAGATACAGAAGCAGTATGAAAAAAATAGATTAAATATATTGGCTTAAACCAAACAGCAACCAGAATAACCAGACTAGAGAAGGGAAAAAAATAAAAGGAAGAAAAGGAAGAAAAAAAGAAATAATTAAAATAAGAATTGACCAAGAACTAAATCAGAAAATGCAAAACTGCTGGGTGCCTTAGAACGAGTGGCTGCACTGGTTTGGAGGAGAAACTGTTTAGTTGGTCAGTGTCAATCTTGCTCCAGTAGATACACAGTTACCAGATGCAGAGGAGCTTGGCTTGGTGTAGGTAGGTCCCACTTCCACTGTGGGCCCCTTTTCCATTCCCTGAAGCCCCACTTTGTTGATAAGGGTGAGAAAAATGATGACACCAAGTTTCTCCTCCCCAGATTAGGTGTCCCAACACACTCTGTTTAGGCTGTCTTCACAGTGCTGTGCAGGAGCAAGCCAACTGTTTTTTTTTTTTTTTCCACTCCACAGTCTCCTGTGCTTCCCAGTCACTCAGCTGGGAATCAAACCCCAGTGTCTTAATGAATCCTTCTCTGCCCACCCTGGTTCCAGGGAAATGCCACTCCACCCAGCCAACAAAGGGTCTTTGGTTCCTTGCAGTGCCATGCGGGCATGAGGGAGGCAGTTTGTCCCACTCCACAGTCTCCTGCACCTCCCTGGCACTCAGCCATGATTCAATCTCTGATGTCTTAAAGGATCCCACTCCACCTTGCTGACAAAGTGCCTCTGGCTGGCAAGCTCCTGCAGGGTCTTTTTTTCCTTGGAATGGCTCTTTGCCTTCTTCCCACAGCACTGAAGGGAGATGACTGTTTTCTCTGACTGTGGACTGTGCCTCTGAGCCAGTTCCCAAGACTGGGGCTGGCTCCCTCCTCCCCAGGTGTGCAAACAGGGCAGCTAACCCCAGTGTGGAAAAAGTTCCACAGTTAGAAATTGGATCTCTCCATCTTTTCTGATACCCGGTCCATGGTTTTTCTCTTGTCCAAATACAATCCTGCACTTCCACAGGCTCTCTTTCTCTTACTTTTGTCTCTCCACAGAAGGGAATCCCTCCCTCCTGTGCTTACACCACCCATTTTATCTCTCCCAGTTTGAAATCTCACACCTATGGCCTTTCAAGTTGTCCCCATGGGCCCCTGGAGATGTCTCTCCATATTTGGTGTTTAAGTTAATTTAAGTTTGTGGGTTTAATTAAGATAGGCCTGTCTTTAAAGTTATCAGCATTAAGTATAAAACTTATTCTACCTAGGTTTGCTGAAGGTCAAATAAGCTTATGTTACCTCTGTTGCAATTTGCTAGCAAAAAGATGACTTAAAATAGTGGTTAATTTTGTCTGTCTTAAAGTAGCTTTCAAAGTCTTTGGTAATCTGACACTTGAATACATTGGATTCGATTCTTGGGACATCTAGGTCTTTTCCAAATTGAATAGTGTGCTAAAGCATTGAGTCCTAAATGTAGGTTTGCACTTTTGACTTATTGTAGAGAAACTAAGGATATTTGGGTGTTGGAAAACATGTTTTGTGCTTAGTTGATTCATGAATTTGCCATCTAAAGAATTCTGGTGTAATAGTTCACAATTGGTTAATAAGTTTTCACTGGAGATTAAGGTTTCTAAGAGTTAAAATTCTGCTAAATATAATTAAGACAGATGGAAATAAGGGAAACAACTGTATATGTAAAAAGTAGGAGGTAGGTAAAAAAGATATGAGAAATGGAAATACATTTTTGTTGAAGGTGAAAGAAAGTAATTTTGTCATAAATAAGATTGATTGTTTGAAGAGAAATGTCTTGGGACAATATTTGAAAGAAAAGGAAACTTGTAGAAGGTTTGTGAAGAGAAGGCTTTGGAAAAAAAATATTATGTGTGGTTAGGACAGACTGAGGATGCAGTGAATGGATTTTAAATGGATTTTAAAATACACTGGTATAATATTAAAATTCTGCTCTTCTCTATGTTAAAAAAAAGGTTTTCTTGGATTGTTGATCTGCTCTTGATAAGAAAATGTAAACAAAGTTGTTTTTTTTCCTCTTTTGTTTGCCAGAAAAACCAAAGCTTTGTTTGGTCTTTATCAGGTCTTCCATTACTTAAAGTTAAAACTTTTCAATATTAAAAGAGTAAAGTTTTACTAACAACTATATAACCCTGCATATTTGCTTTTGAAATCTCTTATTGCCACCTTGGTTAAATAAATAATTAAGACTTGTAATAATCTGTAATCCTATTTAGGATGTGCTTGATAACTTTCTAAGGTTTTAACAAACTTCCCAGGATTTAAAATGTAAATGAAGCCCTTTTGACCAATCAGGTTTATTTGGTATGTAAAGTTACTCTAGAAACACTGTCAAACAAATAATGGTAAACCTTAAGTTGTATTGCTTGAGTAAATGCTAGAACTGCTCAAATATAAATGCAATTCTTGAAGTTTTAATATGTTTGGGTAATAAGGTCATCACTTGATATTTTGATTATCAAAGGGTTACATGTCACAGAAATAACCAGATTACCTTGTCAATTGCATCATAATAAACTCTCATCAGATTGTTAACCATGTCCATTTTTTAATCTTTTGTCATTTATAGTTATTGTTCTTATTCTCTTAAAAAACATGTTTTATCTTCAAGGAGATTTATAAGGACTTTTGGGAGTATGTATTTGGCATCTTTAAAATTAATACTAAAATGGGTAAGAATTTCCAGAATTAAAAGCTGAATTTGAACTGAACAAAAATTAGTAACATGGGACTAAATGAACTAAAGAAGATGGTTATAGTTTTGTGAGTCTTGTTTTGAAGTATTGCTGGTTCTCTAATGTTAGCTCTTCTAGATTAAGGAAACCTTCTCTTAAGATATCTGTGATATACAAAAATTTGATAAAGTATTCATTTGTAAACTGAAGCATTTAAATTTTCTTTCTACCTAAACTCTCTGGAATTCAAAAACTCTCAGTGAGTATTCTTTCTTTTATGGCAATTACAATCATTTGCATAAGTTCAATAAGAATCTTCTCCTTGTAACAGGACACCTTTGGAAATATTGGTTATTTTACCAAGGCCTTGATTTGAATGTCATATTTGAGAGTCATGCATAGACTCAGATATGACCAAACAGCTCTAAGGGCTAAGGTTGACTTTATGAAACATGGAGCCATAAAGCCCCTTGGAAATGGCCTGATACCTTACTTGCAGAGTTACCAGCAGCCTTACTGGGTGAGTAAAGAATGTCACTTCCTGGCTGGTGCAGGAACCTCAGGATATCTCAGGGACCTTATAAAGAGGAATTCGCCCAAATCTACAGATATTATAGTCATGTTTGATGGCAAGTATGTGGCTTGGCTTCTGGCCTGGAGAGGCTACTAAAAGTCAATCTAGAGATTCCTTATTAAAAGTTCCAGTAAAGCAAATTATAAAACATCTATATGATCACTATTCTTGCTGAACTTATGTAAATAATTAGGCCAAGTTTATTAAAATTAAGCTTGTTCTATAAGCGAATTAGTCTTCATTTGTCTGTTTCTGGAAATGAGGGTTTTTAGAGAGAAAAATTATGTTTCAGTAACACACCTGTATGGATGTTAAGTTCTAGTTCTGATTGTATTTAAATGTTTTTTGTTTGCCTAAACTAGACAACTTGAGGTAAACTTCAGAAAAATTGTCACAACAATAGCACAGGTATGGACAATCTTCTTGTTTGTTGTTCTGTGGAAATAGTAACATGACCCCATAGACATATGATTATTTAAACAACTGTAAAATGGAATAGATTCCCCTGACAATTGTATATAAAGTCTTTTCTCACTGTACACCAATCAATAGATAACGACTATAGTTCTTTATTAAATTATTCACTTGAGACTAGGTTAATTCCTACATCTCTAAATGAATATGCAAACTATATCTTCTCTAAGCCTGATCTGACAGTTCCTAGAAACCCTCCCCATACAAACCTAGAAAACCTGGCTTATTTAGAAGATTGAAAGTCTAATACAACAGGTGATTCAACTCCTAAGTGGAAGTGCCCCTACTGGGTTATATTATGTACTCCCACTGCGGTAAAATTAGAGGGACACTCTTCATGGACTCATATCTAGAATAAAGCATCTACCTTCATTACAGAAAAACAATGAGCAAACTTATACACCTTATTCCTGTGAACCTTTGAAAGACTTCAAACTCCTCTTTAAAGAAAATTGATGGTTGTCCCTTTCTTTTTCATTCTCCTTTCCCCAATTTATACTGACAATTCCTTATTAAAGTGGACCATTCCAAAGAATCACGAGACACATTTGAATTACAAACCAGAAAACTCCATGTGATTCCTGCTGTCTGTTCCCACTCTATCTGAAGATGCTTCAAGCCTGACATCTAAAAAAAATCTCACCAGCAGCACTGGCAGACACTGGGTTTGTAATCTGCTCTAACCATTAACCTATATTTTGTTTCTATAAAAATGCCTTTTATTAATTACTTGACTGCTTACTAAACAAAACAGAGGGTATATGATGGCAAAATACCACCTGTTACACAATTAAGGCATTAAATGACTCTCAAAATAACATTATAGTATTAAATACTGAAATAACTCTAATGAATGAAATAGTTCTATAAAATAAAACAGGATTAGATGTCTTAACTGTGCACAAGGTAGAACCTGTGCTTTCATAAAAACCATGCTATGTGTACCTTCCAGATTACAACAAAAATATTTCTGGATTTGTGACATGAATACTCAAATTAGCACTTTTAAAATTCTCTGTTTTCTTTAATGATTGGCTAACCTCCTGGACTGGAGGATTTTTATCAACTACTATTTGGGCTTCTCTTTATTGTTATTCTAATTGTGTTTTGTTGTTTTTGCCCATGTCTCTCTGTCTAGTGCCAAGACTCCATCACTGCAATAGCTTCAAGCCAACAGAGGATCCTTTCTACTCAAGAAGGCTCATGTATGTTGTCCGTGTTGGATTCAGCTGCCTCTGTGTTTGTAAATCCCCTAAATGTTCCCCGACTGACCAATATTGACCCATATAGGTAGGGACATCTCTACACCCTTATTTGGCAGAAAGAAGCTACAGAAAATGAGACCTTCCACCTTCAATAACCTTAAAGATTTAAGGGTCAAAATTGTTGGGAGGGCATGATGAGGGGCCATAAAGCAAGCTGAGTGCCAAGCACAAACTAGCATTATGCCAGCCCCCTGCCATCCCACCCAGGTGGACTACGTATGACATTCCTCAGGCACTCCTGGCTGCCCAAGCACAAAGGAAAGGACAGAAAACAAATGGTTAAACTGATAGAGTCTCCATCAGTTTACATATATCTTAGTAAATTACAAGAAAAAGGCAATCTTATCAATAGCCTAATCTCCAGAAATCTATAGGCTCAGTTTCCTGGAGCCCTTAGTATTACCCACCCCCCACCCCCCCCATAGTGATGTCGGCAACAAAGGCAAGAAAGAAATGGCAGGTAAAATTAAATTTCCTTATAAGCTGCAACCCATTGACAAATATTTGAGGCAAATACAGAGTATAATATTTCTTCAGGAACCCCCTACCATCCTAATGTTAATGCCTTACTAGAGAAAAAACAACCTTAGCTTGACAATAGCAAGGTCTCAGGTATCTTAGGAGTCCGCTTTAGCATATCAAACTCCTTCTGGAAGCCTCCTTTTTGTCTTTACTTCCCCCAATTCTATAGTATATAACCAGTCACTTTTCATAACCCCAGTGCATCTCTTTCTGCACAGGTGTTCTGTCCCTATGCTTTAATAAAATCACCTTTCTGCACCAAAGATGTCTTCAAGAATTCTTTCTTGGCAGTCAGCTCTGAACCCCACGAACCCCACCATCACCCCAAAACCTCATCACCAGTGTCTGTGGGAAGGCAAATAGGGACATTTCAACACACATAAAGTATCAGTCAAGCTGATGTAATTTGAAGTTTTGGGGTTTGGAGCGGATGACCAAGAAAATTCTTGAGACGTCTTTGGTACAAAAGGGTAGTTTTATTAAAGCATGGGGACAGGACCCATGGGCAGAAAGAGCTGCACCACAGTCACAAAGGTGACTGATTATATAAAACTTTCTATCCTATGGAGGAGAGGGCAAAATCAGTGTCCCAGAATATTGAATCTATAGATCTCTGGAAGTTTGGTTACTGATAAAATTGTTTTTTTCCCCTTGTAAATCATTTAGACAGTTGAAAACTAATAAAGACTCATGTCCTATATGACTGTGATCTCTATCAGTTAGCCACTTGTTTTTCATCTAGCAAAGCATTAAGTCAACTGGGCATGCCTGGAGGAATGTCACTCTGCTGTCTCAAGGACTTGTCAATGGGCTGTAGGTTGTAAGGAAACTTAATTTTCCACTTGCCTGTGTTTTGCACATCAAATCAAGGTGAATAAACTCTAGAGATATGCTGTACAGCATTGTGCCTGTAGATAACAATACCATCTTGTACACTTTAAAATATGTTAAGAGGAAAGATCACAACATTAGTGTTCTTACCATTATAAAATAAAATTAAGAAAGAAAGGAAGGAGGAAAAAAAAGAAAAGAAAGAAAGAAGAGAGAGAGGGAGGGAGGGAGGAAGGAGGGAGGGAAGGAAGAAAGGAAAGAAAGAAAGAAAGAAAGAAAGAAAGAAAGAGAAAGATCAAGTTTATGAAGGAGAAGCCTATGGGTTGTCTGTGAGGAAAAAGCAAATGGCTGAATCCTGTTCTGTCAGAAGCATGGGAAAGGCCAGTGGGGCTTGTATGGAAATGCTAAAGGGGAGCTGATATTCAGAACCGACTCCAGTGCACAAATACCAAATACCTCAAATACTGTGTGCTCCTCAGTGACTTTGGTTGATCACTCAGAACCTACAGTGGCTTGTCAAGACTGTCTCTTTAAATTCAGTTATAGTTTCTTCCCAGGAGCCTATCCTATTTCTACTGAAGATCTCTGGGTTTCCTTTCTTCTCACTTCATGCTGGTGAGAATGATCTCTTGCAATTCAAGAAAAGAGGGTCAGGGGGAGAGGTGCTTATTCCTGGCTTCTCTTTGACTCTCTTTTCAAAGGAAGGAAACAAATAGGATAAAATGGGCATAGGGAAGAAGCAAAACATTTATTTTTTGATGGAATAGATTTCAAATAGCTTTCTAAAATAAGAACAGGTTGTGCCAAATCCAGGTTATAAAATTCATGTGTTTTAAGTAGCCTATTTTAAATGTTGTAACCACCTGGAAATGTGAGCAGAAAGGAATCTATTTATTTCACAGTCACCAAAGACTCTATCATCTTTTGCTTTTTCCCA
This sequence comes from Panthera pardus, assembly GCF_024362965.1. Classification (NCBI taxonomy): domain Eukaryota; kingdom Metazoa; phylum Chordata; class Mammalia; order Carnivora; family Felidae; genus Panthera; species Panthera pardus. Next base: position 17,312,854 of record NW_026526810.1, on the reverse strand, counting down.
CATTTAGCTACAAGGGTATACACATATTTCTGAAACCTCAGGGTCTTGCAACCCCCCTCTGGCCCCCACATCAATACCTGAAACACAGATGAGCAGAGAACAGACAGTAAATTTATATGTGTGTGGTTTCCTCTGAAAAATGGAAAACATGTACCATGCTCTCTCAGGTCACACTTGTTTGATTTTTCCAACAATCTAAGCTGACTATGGGTCCAGCAACATACCAGAGATACCCAGAGACAAGAACAATGCACTGTTTTAAAATAAGGACAAAAGGTCAGAGAAAGAAGGGTTGAGTGGACACAGCATTTGAACTCAGCACAGACAGACCTCATTTCTGTGTCAGTGGAGTCATTCTTTGCAATTCTCTTTCTCTCCCTGTGAGGTTCTCAAACCACCCTATCAAACTGAGCTGGAACTAAACCAGGTGCTTTAGGAGAGACCTGCCCCGTATTGCCTTGTAACAGGCAACCTGGAGGGATTTCTACCATCTTATGTATTTAACTTACCAGCAGTTTCTTTGCTTTCTTGATCACCTTCTTTTCAGCTTTCTATTTTACTGATGAGTTTTCTTTATTCCCATATTATTCCAACTGATTTGGAAGTTATACATCCCATTTAAGTTCTTTGAGAGATTATTCTTAACTGTTTAACAGAATTATTTAATATAGCCGAAACTTAATAGATATATCTGTTCTAACCCATAGAATACAAGACTCTTAATCTCTGTTCCTTTTAAATTCTTATCATCTTCTATGTTTATTGTTTCCCAATATTTAGATCTATTGCTTTACTAAAACTTACCCAGATCAGCTTTAATGTTATTATTTATAAACAATACTCATTTGGGTTTGCCAACATATTTATGGAGTTCTTTATTTGTTGTTTTCAGTGTCCTACTCTTTCTCTTTTAAATTAATTTCCTTTTTGCTGAAGTTCAAGCTTTAGTTATTTTTTTATAGTCAAGTACAGATCTTTGATTATAATTTACACTTAAAGAATCTCTGTACCTGCAAATATTACTTTAGCCCAGTAGTTAGTTTCCCCAAGCACTTTTAAGGTATGATTCCATTTTTTTCTTAAATATCTAGTTGCTGATAGAGGAGCCACCATCCTTGGAGGACCACTAGCTGCCTCTTGCTTCTTCTCACCAGTGTGTCATGTATCTCAGTGGATTTTGTTATTTTTCTCTTTGTTTTGTTTTTGAAGTTCAGAAAACCCACTTCAACATATCAAGGTATGAATTTGTCTTTATTTATTTTGCTCAGGACTCAGCATGTTTGAACAACCCAAGGACTTATAAATTTATTTTGAATATTCTCTCTTCCATGATTTCAAATTACTCCTTCTAAGATCTCTTTTAGGTATTAAATCTCATTCTTAGGATGCAAATTCTCCATTTGTATTGCCCACTGACTCTTGTGTACATAATTCATTTCCTACTATGGTTTGTAATTGTTTTACTGTGAACTTGTCCTTACTGGAGACTATGTTCTATAGAAGTCTGTACCCTAGAGCATAGAGGATTCTATTAGGATTATTTTGTTTCTACTCTGCCACAGCCTCATAAGTTTCATCTCCACCAACACCAACACCACTACCTCTATCTCTACCACCACCTCCACCACTTTCACCTCCACCTTCATCACTACCTCAATCAACGTATTACCTCCACCTCCATCACCACCACCACCACCTCCACAACTTTCACCTCTGCCTTCATCACCATCCCCACCACCACCACTTCCATCTCCACCACATCTTCTACCTCTATTACAACCAAAACTTTAAACACTACCACTTTTACCCACGTCTCTATCACCAGTAATACCACCTTCACCATCACCATTACCCAAACATTTCATCTTGTGTAACTGCAAAGAAAACTGATTCAGTAAGTTGTGTGATAAAAGAAACCTCTGTTGAGGAGTGTCACAACAAATGTGGTGCTATGTCAGAAATGGAAATATGACAAAAGATGGGTAGGAGAAAGTCCAGAGCAATGAAGATAACAAAAATATCAATGAAGTTAGGGAGCTCTACAGGGACTTTACAGAGGTAAAGATCAGTGATGCAAGACCAATAATATTAGATATAATATAAATTGAGTAAAAAAAAAACAAAAAAAGTAAAAAGAGATACGCATTTTCATGATAAACTGAATTATTATTTTTTTTTACTTAGTTTCAGCTGAAGAAAATAGAGTAAATGATAAATACCCCTATAACCTAGACATGGTGCTAAAGCACCAATGCTGAATTTACGAAATGGTTTTAAAACCAGTTCTGACAGAACTGGTTAACAAAATCTCGACCCTTCTCCAGGCTATGAATGAATGCAACTGAAAGGAGAGTTGGGGGGGGGGGGGGAGGAGAGGAGAGAGAGAGAGAGAGAGAGAGAGAATTCTTGTGAGGATACTGAGATGTTTCTCTCTATCTCATGGTGGAAGGGGAAGGGGTTTTCTCCCCCTCATCTTATGCTGAGTGAGAGGTGCTTCAAGGATAGCACATAGACAGAATGTGTCTTCAGAAGTTGGGGAGAAAAATGAGTTATACAAGAGAGAGGCTGTGCCTTCAAAGCCTGAGACCATGGAAAAAGTGACATTTCACTGGGAGCAGCTCTACTGTTCCAATGTGCACCTTTCCCAGGGACTAGGCAAACCAACCTGCAGTCACTTGAAGGACACTTTACCCAAGAAGGCCACCTGGAAGGGTGAAATGATGTAGAAGAGTAGGGTGAAAAGGGTAGCTAAGAAGCCCAGAGGACAAATAATTGAATGTAGCATCCCTGAGGAAGCCAATCCTGCATTACAAGATTCCCTAAGAGTTCTCCAAATAATAGTCCACAGAATCTATCCATGAGAGACTGAGCAGAGGATCTAATTACCTAGAAGGCTTGACACAAAATGACAATTGTAGCAAAGCAAGTTTTGTCTTTTCCATTCACCCCATGTATCACCCTGAATAGGGCAGAAATTAAAGTCTGCAATAAGGACATGAGCCCCCTGCCTATGCTACAGTCTTCCAAGTCTCATATGAGCTCTAACCTATGTTCACAGAGTTGATTCTTATACAAGATTGGACATTTTAGTTGCAAAAATAAAACCCGTCTAGGTATGGTGAGAGGACATATCATGACAGAAACATGTTCTATTGTTCCAAGCAACAGAAAAGTGTGAGTAATGAAATCTTCAGACCTAATCATGAGAACAGTAAATGTAAGAGTCAGTTATCATAGATAAGTCAAAATACATTGTCTCTCCTCAGAAACACACTTGATAAATTAGATGTGATTTTCTTTTCTCCTTTTTATGGTGAGAATTACACAAAAAAATATTGACCATAATTCCTATATTTATAACCTTCTTTCAATCAGCTGTGGAAATGGGGTTCATCTATACTTGGACTTGCATGTTTTATGGATACCAACTATCAATAATAATTAAAATGTAAATCAATCAGAAGGAGAACTGAATTGCTTTTCTAAACTGTCTATACAAATGGTATTATAAAATTGTAATCAAAGAGCATGTAGTAAAAAAATGCAGGATATAATTATGATACAGGTATGATACGGAGTTAATAAAATTATGATGTTTTCTAAATTTTGTGACATTTTTCAGCCTTTTAAAGATTTTAATTTTCTGAAATTTATTATCTCATTATAAATATTCTCTTTGTACATATTTTTGTATTTGTGATTTTCTATTTTTTTGTTGTTGTTGAAAGTGAGAGTTACAAAAGTTGTATGAGATTCAAGCTCTCAGAAAACTGGATTCATCCTGAATAAAAATGTGGGATTATGAAGTATTTTATTATACATTTTTACATAAAAAGTTGCAACTCAATGGAGGAATATGTTGAGCAAGACTTCAACCAAAATATTTACAACCTTCTGAGCTGATGGGTAGGCATTGGCCTTTACCCTTGGCAGAAGAAACTTGCATCCTGAGCATTGCAGTACGGTAGGTGACATTTTTCATATTACAAATCCATCAGCGAAGCTGCATATAAGTTAAGTTATTACACTAATTCTTCACACACAAACATGCACACACGAAGCTACAATACAATTTTATCTAATGCCTTAATTAGATAAGTGCTGGGGATCCCGCTAGTGAATCCCGCTACTAGGAGAGGGAAAGAGAAGGTACACACCAGTCTGACTGTGACCCCAGTGGTGGGCTGGGGGCAGACATCAGGTCTGACTGTGGCCCCACCCACCAACACAAATTATTCAAGACAGCATAGGGGAAGTGCCTGGCAGTTCCGCACCACTCCAGGTACTATCCAAAATGATGAAATGGAAGAATTCTCCTCAAAAGAATCTCCAGGAAATAACGACAGCTAACGAACTGATCAAAAAGGATGTAAACATTATAACAGAAAGTGAATTTAGAATAATAGTCATAAAATTAATCGCTGGGCTTGAAAACAGTACACAGGACAGCAGAGAATCTATTGCTACAGAAATCAAGGGACTAAGGAACAGCCAGGAAGAGCTAAAAAATGCTATAAATGAGCTGCAAAATAAAATGGAGACAACCACAGCTCGGATTGAGAGGCAGAGGAGAGAATAGGTGAACTAGAAGATAAAATTATGGAAAAAGAGGAAGCTGAGAAAAAGAGAGAAAAAAAATCCAGGAGTATGAGGGGAAAATTAGAGAACTAAGTGATGCACTAAAGAGAAATAATCTACGCATAATTGGTATTCCAGAGGAGGAAGAGAGAGGGAAAGGTGCTGAAAGTGTACTTGAAGAAATAATAGCTGAGAACTTCCCTGATCTGGGGAAGGAAAAAGGCATTGAAATCCAAGAGGCACAGAGAACTCCCTTCAGACATAACTTGAACTGATCTTCTGCATGACCAATCATAGTGAAACTGTCAAAATACAAGGATAAAGAGAAAATTCTGAAAACAGCTACAGATAAACATGCTCAAACACATAAAGGGAGACTGATAAGACTAGTGACTGATCTCTCTACTGAAACTTGGCAGGCCAGAAAGGAATGGCAGGAAATCTTCAATGTGATGAACAGAAAAAATATGCAGCCAAGAATCCTCTATCCAGCAAATCTGTCATTTAGAATAGAAGGAGAGATAAAGGTCTTCCGAAACAAAAACTGAAGGAATTCATCACCACTAAACCAGCCCTACAAGAGATCCTAAGGGGGATCCTGTGAGACAAACCACCAGAGACATCACTACAAGCATAAAACATACAGACATCACAATGACTCTAAACCCGTATCTTTCTATAATAACACTGAATGTAAATGGACTAAATGCGCCAACCAGAGGACATCGGGTATCAGAATGGATAAAAAAACAAGATCCATCTATTTGCTGTCTATAAGAGACCCATTTTAGATCTGAGGAAACCTTCAAATTGAAACTGAGGGGATGGAAAACTATTTATCATGCCACTGGAAGTCAAAAGAGAGCTGGAGTAGCCATACTTATATCGACAAACTAGACTTTAAATTAAAGGTTGTAACAAGAGATGAAGAAGGGTATTATATAATAATTACAGGATCTATCTATTAGGAAGAGCTAACAATTATGAATGTCTATCTGCCGAATAAGGGAGCCCCCAAATATATAAAACAATAACTCACAAACATAAGCAACCTTATTGATAAGGATGTGGTAATTGCAGGGGAATTTAAAACCCCATTCACAGCAATGGATAGATCATCTAGACACAGGATCCATAAAGAAACAAGGGCCCTGAATGATACATTGGATCAGATGGACTTGACAGATATATTTAGACCTCTGCATCCCAAAGCAACAGAATATACTTTCTTCTCGAGTGCACATGGAACATTTTCCAAAATAGGTCACATACTGGGTCACAAAACAGCCCTTCATAAGTATACAAGAATTGAGATCATACCATGCATACTTTCAGACCACAATGCTATGAAGCTTGCAGTCAACCACAGGAAAAAGTCTGGAAAACCTCCAAAAACATGGAGGTTAAAGAACACCCTACTAAAGAATGAATGGGTTAAACAGGCAATTAGAGAAGAAATTTTAAAAAAATATATGGAAACAAACAAAAATGAAAATACAACAATCCAAACACTTTGGGATGCAGCGAAGGCAGTCCTGAGAGGGAAATACATTGCAATCCAGGCCTATCTCAAGAAACAAGAAAAATCCCAAATACAAAATCTAACAGAACACCTAAAGGAAATAGAAGCAGAACAGCAAACACACCCTGAACCCAGCAGAAGAGAAATAATAAAGACCAGAGCAGAAATGAACAATATAGAATCTAAAAAAACTGTAGAGCAGATCAATGAAACCAAGAGTTGGTTTTTTGAAAAAATAAACAAAATTGATAAACCTCTAGCCACGCTTCTCAAAGAGAAAAGGGAGATGACCCAAATAGATAAAATCATGAGTGGAAATGGAATTATTACAACCAATCCCTCAGAAATAGAAGCAATTATCCTGGAATAATATTAAAAACTATATGCCAACAAACTGGAAAACCTGGAAGAAATGGACAAATTCCTAAACACCCACACACTTCCAGAACTCAATCAGGAGGAAATAGAAAGCTTGAACAGATCCATAACCAGTGAGAAAATTGAATCACTTATCAAAAATCTCCCAACAAATAAGAGTCCAGGAACAGATGGCTTCCCAGGGGAGTTCTACCAGATGTTTAAAGCAGAGATAATACCTATCCTTCTCAAGCTATTCCAAAAAATAGAAAGGGAAGGAAAACTTCCAGACTCATTCTATGAAGCCAATATTACTTTGATTCCTAAACGAGACAGAGACCCAGTAATAAAAGAGAACTACAGGCCAATATCCCTGATGAATATGGATGCAAAAATTCTCAATAAGATACTAGCAAATCGAATTCAACAGCATATAAAAAGAAGTATTCACCATAATCAAGTGGGATTCATTCTTTTATCATTTCTTGATAAAAACCCTCGAGAAATTTGGGATAGAAAGAACATACTTAAACATCATAAAAGTCATTTATGAAAAGCCCACAGCTAACATCATCCTCAATGGGGAAAAACTGAGAGCTTTTTCCCTGTGATCAGGACCACGACAGGGATGTCCACTCTCACCACTGTTGTTTAACATAGTGTTGGGAGTTCTAGCATCAGCAATCAGACAACAAAAGGAAATCAAAGGCATCAAAATTGGCAAAGATGAAGTTAAGCTTTCACTTTTTGCAGATGACATGATATTATACATGGAAAATCCGATAGACTCCACCAAAAGTCTGCTAGAACTGACACATGAATTCAGCAAAGTCGCAGGATACAAAATCAACGTACAGAATTCAGTTGCATTCTTATACACTAATAATGAAGCAACAGAAAGACAAATAAAGAAACTGATCCCATTCACAATTGCACTAAGAAGCATAAAATATCTAGCAATAAACCTAACCAAAGATGTAAAAGATCTGTATGCTGAGAAGTATAGAAAGCTTATGAAGGAAATTGAAGAAGATATAAAGAAATGGAAAAACATTCTGTGTTCATGGGTTGAAAGAATAAATATTGTCAAAATGTCAATCCTACCCAAAGCTATCTACACATTCAATGCAATCCCAATCAAAATTGCACCAGCATTCTTCTCGAAACTAGAACAAGCCATCCTAAAGTTCATATGGAACCACAAAAGGCCCCCAATAGCCAAAGTAATTTTGAAGAAGAAGACCAAAGCAGGAGGCATCACAATCCCAGACTTTAGGCTCTACTACAAAGCTGTAATCATCAAGACAGCATGGTATTGGCACAAAAACAGACACATAGACCAATGGAATAGAATAGAATCCCCAGAACTAGACCCACAAAAGTATGGCAAACTCATCTTTGACAAAGCAGGAAAGAATATCCAATGGAAAAAAGACAGTCTCTTTAACAAATGGTGCTGGGAGAACGGGACAGCAACATGCAGAAGAATGAAACTAGACCACTTTCTCACACCATTCACAAAAATAAACTCAAAATGGATAAAGGACATGAATGTGAGACAGGAAACCATCAAAACACTAAGGAGAAAACAGGAAAAGATCTCTCTGACCTCAGCCGTAGCAATTTCTTACTTGACACATCCCCAAAGGCAAGGGAATTAAAAGCAAAAATGAACTATTGGGACCTCATGAAGATAAAAAGCTTCTGCACAGCAAATGAAACAATCACAAAACTAAAAGGTAACTGACGGAATGGGAAAAGATATTTGCAAATGACATATCGGACAAAGGGCTAGTATCCAAAATCTATAAAGAGCTCACCAATCTGCACACCCGATAAACAAATAATCCAGTGAAGAAATGGACAGAAAACATGAATAGACACTTCTCTAAAGAAGACATCCGGTTGGCCAACAGGCACATGAAAAATGCTCAATGTCAGTCTTCATCAGGGAAATACAAATCAAAACCACACTCAGATATCACTTCACGCCAGTCAGAGTGGCCAAAATGAACAAATCAGGACACTATAGATGCTGGAGAGGATGTGGAGAAACAGGAACCCTCTTGCACTGTTGGTGGGAATGCAAACTGGTGCAGCCACTCTGGAAAACAGTGTGGAGGTTCCTCAAAAATTTAAAACGAGACCCACCCTGTGACCCAGCAGTAGCACTGCTAAGAATTTACTCAAGGGATACAGGAGTACTGATGCATAGGGGCACTTGTACCCCAATGTTTATAGCAGCACTCTCAACAATAACCAAATTATGGAAAGAGCCTAAATGTCCATCAACTGATGTATGGATAAAGAAATTGTGGTTTATATACACAATGGAGTACTACTTGGCAATGAGAAAGAATGAAATATGGCCTTTTGTAACAACGTGGACAGAACTGGAGAGTGTGATGCTAAGTGAAATAAGCCATACGGAGAAAGACGCATACCATATGGTTTCACTCTTATGTGGATCCTGAGAAACTTAGCAGGAACCCATGGGGGAGGGGAAGGAAAAAAAAAGAGAGGTTAGAGTGGGAGAGAGCCAAAACATAAGAGACTCTTAAAAATAAGAACAAACTGAGGGCTGATGGGTGATGGGAGGGAGCGGAGAGTGGGTGATGGGTATTGAAGAGGGCATCTTTTGGGATGAGGACTGGGTGTTGTATGGAAACCAATTTGACAATAAATTTCATACATTTAAAAATTAAAAAATAAAAAAGAGATGGATGGATACCTTATTTTATTGTAAAATCAGTAATTAAAAAATCAAAACAAAATTTATTTAAATGAATAAGATGATTTCATATATAAAAGGTTGGGATACAAAGAACTTATTCAATTTCTCTTGACTTTTTTCATTTTCTTTTCCATATTGTTGCTACAGCTATAACCTCTTAATAATTTCCGGTATAATTTCTCTATGTAGTTATCAGAGTTTAAGGCAGGCTTTTCATTGTAGTACACGGTGTACATATGTAGTACATACTCTGTACTAGTGGCCAAAATAGTCTTACTTCAAAAAGGCAAAAGCAAAATACAATAGCCAATATATGGAAGAAACCTAAGTGTCCATCAATAGAGAAATGGATAAGGAAGATGCAATATATAATTAAAAATACTATATGATTTCACTCACAAGTGGAATCTTTAAAAAGAAAATGAATAAACAAAATAAAAATTAGACATATAAATACAGAGAACAAACTGATGTTTGGCAGAGAGGAAAGAGGGGGTGGGCAAAATGGTGGAAAGGACTGGGAGATACAGGCTTCCATTATTAAATGAATAGGTCATGGGAATAAAGTGTACAACATATAGAATATAGTCAGTGATATTATGATAGTTACGTATGGGGACAGATAGTAACTACACTTGTGGTGAACATAGCATAATAATGTACAAACTTGTCAAAGTATTATGTTGTACACTTGAAACTAATGTACCATTGTGTGTGAAAATATATTTTAAAATAATCATAAGTCACCCCCAACCTAATCAATGTAGGATCAAAATAGAAAAACTTCAAAGGAACCATGGGGCCACAGTATAGTTAATGCACTTCTTTACCCATAAATACGCTTCTGTGCCTTTCAAACATTTAATTCAATGAAACAAACACTTTTTGACTACTTAGTGCAAGGCCCTGAGTTCATTAATAGGAAATCAGGAATAAGTCGGGAATGTTCTTCATCCTCAGAAGTTCTTTGTCCAATCAGAATGTGCTAATCTACCACTATTGTAGCTCTGACTCATTGAAAAGCAACCTCCTTGGACACTGCTTGGGTGAGATGTTGTAGTGTCTACACATACAATTTGAAAATGACTGAATTGGACTAGATTACCTTTACGGGCCCTTTCAAGAACCAATGGTCTATCACTCCTCCTTAACATTGTTTCTGGCTATATTTTCTATTGTAGTTCAAATATTTATATACTTCTAATAGAGTTTGTTGAGAAATATGACTAGCACACCAAACCAGTGAATTCAGATATATGACCCTTTGGAAGGGAATTATATGATTTACACGAAAAAATTAATGCGGGGTCAACATCAAGTGCTACAAAGAAATGGCAAATAATCATGCTGGTAGTACAGGAAGGACTAAAGTATGGAAAACAGTGAACAATCGGAGTCTGTCTGAGTCTATTAGGATGATACCCGTTTTCTAAACTTTTAAATTTATATACAGTAAAATTCATTTTAAGGGGTTGCAGTTCTAGGAGTTTCTACAGATGCAGACTCTTGTAATCATTATAGATAGAATAAAGAAAAATTCTAGCCCTCTAAAGAATCCTCCTGTAATATCTCTCTGTATTTATGCCCTTGTCCTACACATAACCCCAGGAAACCACTGATCTATTCTATATAATTCTATTTTTCCTCCAGAACATTGCATAAATAGAATAATTAAGTTTACAATACTTCAAAACTGAATTTTTCACTTAGAATAAAACATTTTAAGATGCTTTTATGTTATTATTCTTTTATTCTATTTATAGTTCACTTCTTTTTTTTGTAAAGTTACTATGCTATTTATTTATTTATTTTTCCAAGTTTTATTTAAATTCTAGTTAGTCAATAGCAATATTGGTTTTAGAAGTAGAATTCAGTGATTCATCAATTACATACCACACCTAGTATGCATCTCAACAAGTGCCCCTTTAATGCCCATCACCCATTTATCCCATTTCCCCAACCCACCACCCTCCAGCAACCCTCAGTTTGTTTTCTATCTTTAAGTCTTTAATGGTTTGATTCCTTCTCTTCCCCTGCTCCCATATGTTCACCTATTTGGTTTCTAAATTTCACATAAGAGTGAAATCATATGGTATTTGCCCTTGTAATTGACTTATTTCAGTTATGCTAACTGAAATGTATTATGTATGTATTATGCTAATACATTCTAGTTCCATCCACATTGTTGTAAATGACAAGATTTCATTTGTTTTGATGGCTAAGTAATATTCCAGTGTGTGTGTGTGTGCGTGTGTGTGTGTGTGTGTGTGTGTGTGTGTACCTCTTCTTTATCCATTCATCAGTCAATGGGCATTTGAGCTCTGTCCATAGCTTGGCTACTGTTGTTAGTGCTGCTATCAACATCGGGGTACCTGTGTCCCTTCGAATCAGTATTTTTGTATCTTTTGGGTAAATACCTAGTAGTTCGATTACTGGATCCTAGGGTATTTCTATTTTTAACTTTTTGATGAACCTGCATACAGTTCTCCAGAGTGGTTGCAGCAGTTTGCATTCCCACCAGCAGTGCAAAAGGGTTCCACTTTTTCCATATTCTTGCCAACACCTATTGCTTATTGTGTTGTTAATTTTAGCCATTCTGACAGGTGTGAGGTGGTATCTCATCATAATTTTGATTTGTATTCCCCTGATGGTGGGCAAATGTTGAGCCTCTTCTCATGCCTCTGTTAGCCATCTGGATGTCTTCTTTGAAAAAGTGTGAATTCATGTCTTCTATTTCTTCACTGGATTATTTGTTTTTTGGGTGTTGAGCTGATGAAGTTCTTTACAGATTTTAGATATTAACCCTTTAACAAATATGTCATTTGCAAATATCTTCCCCATTCCATAGACTGCCTTTTGGTTTTGTTGATTGTTTCCTTTTCTGTGCTGAAGCTTTTTATTGTGAAGAAGTCCCAATAATCCATTGTTGCTTTTTTTATTTCCCTTGCCTCTGGCGACCTGTTTAGTAAGCAGTTGCTATGGTCGAGATTGAAGAGGCTGCTGCCTATGTTCTCCTTGAGGATTTTGATGGTTGCCTATCTTACATTTAGGTCCTTCATACATTTTGAATTTATTTTTGTATGTGGTGCAAGAAAGTTTGTCCATTTTCATTCTTCTGCATGTTGCTGTCCAGTTTTCCCAACATCATTTGTTGAAGAGAATGTAATTTTCCCATTGGATATTATTTCCTGCTTTGTCAAAGATTAATTGACCATATAGTTGTGGGTTCATTTCTGGGTTCTCTATTATATGTGTCTATTTTCGTGCCATTGATCTGTGTCTGTTTTTGTGCCAATATTACACCTGATGATCGCAGCTTAATAATATAGATTGAAATCTCGAATTGTGATGCCTCTAGCTTTGTTTTTCTTTTTTAAGATTGCTTTGACTATTCGGGGTCTTTTGTGGTTTCATACAAATTTTAGGAATGTTTGTCTAGATCTGTGAAAAATGCTGGTGGTATTTTGATGGGGATTGTATTAAATGTGTAGATAGCTTTATTTGAATAGACATTTTAACAATGTTTTTTCTTCCAACCCATGCACATGGAATGCTTTTCCATTTCTTTGTGTCCTCTTCAATTTCTTTCATAAGTGTTCTATACATTTCAGGCTAAATATCTCTTATCTCTTTGGTTAGGTTTATTTCAAGGTATCTAATTGTTATTGGTGCAATTGTGAATGGTATTAATTTGATGACTTCTCTTTCTGCTGCTTCATTGTTGGTGTATAGTAATGCAACCAATTTCTGTATGTTGATTTCATATCATACAACTTTGCTGAATTCATATATTAGTTCAAGCAATTTTTTTGGTGGAGACTTTCATATTTTTATGTTGTCTGCAAATAGTAAAAGTTTGACTTCTTCTTTCTTGCCAATTTGGATATCTTTTATTTCTTTTTGTTGTCTTATTGCTGAGGCTAAGACTTCCAGCACTCTGTTAAATAACAGTGGTGAGACTAGACACCCTTGTCTTGTTCCTGACCTTAGGGGAAAAGCTCTCAGTTTTTCCCCCTTGAGGATGGTATTAGCTGTGGGTCTTTTGTATATGGCCTTTAATGATGTTGACGTATGTTCTATCTGTACACTCTAGAGGATTTTTAATAAGAATGAAGGCTACATTTTGTTAAACGATTTTTTCTGTATCTATTGAAAGGATCATATGGTTCTTTTTAAATATTTTTAAAGTTTATTTACTTATTTTGAGAGAGACAGAGAGAGATTGGGCATGCATGCAGGGGAGGGGCATGGAGAGAGAGACACAGAGAGAGAGAGAATCCCAAGCAAGCTCTGCACTGCCAGCACAAAGCCTGATGCAGGGCTCGAACTCAGGAACCATAAGATCTTGAGCTGAGCTGAAAACAAGAGTTGGATGGTTAACCAACTGAGCCACCCAGGCACCCAAGGATCATATGGTTCTTATCCATACTTTTATTAATGTAGTGTATCATGTTGTTTGACTTGCAAATATCAAACCAAACTTGCAACCTAGGAATAAATTTCACTTGATCAGGGTGAGTATCAAAAATCTATAAAGAACTTATCAAACTCAACACAAAAAAAACAAAGAATCCAGTGAAGAAATGGGAAAAAGACATGAACAGACACTTCTCCAAAGAAGACATCCAGATGGCCAACTAACACATAAAAAATGCTCCACTTCACTCATCATCAGGGAAATACAAATCAAAACCATAATGAGATATCACCTTACACCTGTCAGAATGGCTAACATTAACAACTCAGGCAGCAACATATGTTGGCAAGGATGCGGAGAAAGAGGATATCTTTTGCACTGTTGGTGGGAATGCAAACTGGTGCAGCCACTCTGGAAAACAGTATGGAGCTTCCTCAAAAAAAATTAAAAATAAAACTACTCTACACCCCAGCAATTGCACTACTAGATATTTATCCAAGGGATGCAGGTATGCTGTTTTGAAGGGACAGATGCACCCCAATGTTTATAGCAGCACTATCAACAATAGCCAAATTACGGAAAGAACCCAAATGTTCGTCGATGGATGAAAGGATAAGAAAGATGTGATATATACATAATGGAATATTACTCGGCAATCAAAAAGAATGAAATCTTGCCATTTGCAACTACATGGATGAAACTAGAGGGTGTTATGCTAAGCGAAATTAGTCATTCAGAGAAAGATAAATATCATATGACTTCACTCATGTGAGGACTTTAAGAGACAAAACATATGAACATAAAGGAAGGGAAGCAAAAATAATATAAAACAGGGAGGGGGACAAAACATAAGAGACTCTTAAATATGGAGAACAGAGGGTTACTGGAGGGATATGAGGGGGGGGGCTAAATGGGTATGGGCATTAAGGAATTTCCGTCTGAAATCATTGTTGCACTATATGCTAACAAACTTGGATGTAAATTAAAATAATAAATTAAATTAAAAGAAATAAAAACAGAAAAGAATTCTTTTAATGTACTGTGGAATTCAATACTGAGAATTTTTGCATACATGTTCATCAAGGATATTGGCCTGTAATTCTTCTTTTCAATGGGGTCTTTGGTTTTGGAAATCAAGGTAATGTTGGCCTTATAAATGAGTTTGTAAGTTTTCTTTCCATTTCTGTTTTTTTTTTTAGAACAGATTGAGAAAAATTGGTATTAACTCTTCTTTAGATGCCTGGAAGAATTCCCCAAGGAAGGCATCTGGCCCTGCATTTTTGTTTGTTGGAAAATTTTTTATTACTGTTTAAATTTCTTTGCTGCTTATGGGTCTGTTCAAATTTTATATTTCTTCCTGTTTCAGTTTTCGTAGTTTGTATATTTCTAAGAATTTATCCATTTCTTCCATATTGCCTAATTTTTGGGGCAATTTTCACAATATTCTCTTAAATTGGTTTGTATTTCTATGATATTGATTATGACCTCTCCCTTTCATTTGTTATTTTATTTATTTGGGTCCTTTCTCTTTTCTTTTTGGTAAATCTGGATATTTTATTAATTCTTTCAAAGAATCAGCTCTTAGTTTCATTGATCTGTTTTACTATGTTTTTTGTTTCATTTTTTGTTTTTTATTTTGCTGTTGTTTTTTATATATCATTTATATCTGCTCTTATGTTTCTTATTCCCCTTCCTCTGCTGGCTTTAAGCTTTATTTTCTGTTCCTTTTCTAGCTCCTTTAGGTGTAAAGTTAGGTTGTGTATTTGAGACCTTTATTGCTTCTTGAGAGAGGCCTATCTTGCAATATAATTCCCTTTTAAGACTGCCTTTCCTTTATCCCAAAGGTCTTGAACTGCTGTGTTTTTATTTTAATTTGCTTCCATGTAGTTTCTTTTGTCTTTAATTTCCTGGTTAACCCATTCATTCTTTAGTAGGATGTTGTTCAACCTTCACATACTTATGTTCTTTCCATGTTTTTTTTTTCTTGTGATTGAGTTCAAGTTTCATAGTGCTGTGGCCTGAAAACATGCATGGTATCATCCTGATCTTTTTGTACTTTTTGAATTCTGATTGGTGACCCAATATGTGATCCTTTCTGGAGAATGTTCCATGTGCACTCTAGAAGAATGTGTATTCTATTTCTTAAGGATGGAATGTTCTGAGTTTATTTGTTAAGTTCATCTGATCCAGTGTGTCACTCAAAGCCATTGTTTCCTTACTGACTTTTTTCTTAAATGATATGTCCCTTGCTATAAATTGGAGGTTAAAGTCTCCTACTGTTATTATATTATTATCAATCAGTTTCTTTATGTTTATGATTAATTGATTTATATATTTGAGTGTTCATGTTGGGGGCATAAGTATTTACAATTGTTAGATCTTGATGGATAGACCCCTTAATTATAATATAATGCCCTTCTTCATTTCTTGTTAGTCTTTGTTTTAAAATCTAGTTTCTCTGCTGATATAGCAGGTGTACAAATGTCAGAAACTGAGGTCTATTTAGTCCCTTTACTCTCTCTGCTCCTCCATCCTAACACATGGCTACCATAATTAGAGATGGTTCTAGAACTCTAACAACCTAGGCATCTGAAACGAAGGAAAGGGGAAGAGGGAAAAAGAAACATTTCCAAATTAAATCAGTACCACTTACTGGCTGCCTCTATTTGTAACAGATGGTAGCATTTAGCTAGGTACATTGTTGCTTCCATTAATACAGGGCTCTGGTAGGTAAGAAGGAGGCAAAAATGGATATTATCTCTGCCATAATTTGTTTAGTCTGAGCATTGAATTCTAAATCCCACTGGATTATTTTATAAAAGCAAAGAAACATGAATATATTGTCTAAATTTTGTTATTGGTATCAAAATAAGATATTCTTGGGGTGCCTGAGTGGCTCAGTAGGCTGAGCATCTTGTTCTCAGGTAATGATCTCACAGTTTGTGAGTTCAAGCCCTACATCAGGATCTGTGCTGACAGCTCAGAGCCTGGAGCCTGTTTAGAATTCTGTGTCTCCCTCTCCCTCTCTGCGCACCCCCCACTTGTGCTCACTCTCTCTCTCTCTTTCTCTCTCTTTCAAAAATAAATAAATAAGCATTAAAAAATAAAATCTAGTTTGTCTGATATAAGACTGGCTACTCTGGCTTTCCTTTGTCATCTGTTAGAAAAATAGGTATTTCTCCATCCTCCAACTTTTAATCTGTCGATGACTGTAGGTCAAAAGTGAGTTTCCTGTAGGGAGTATATTGATGGGTCTTTTTGTTTTTGTTTTTTCTCCATTCTGATAACCTATGTCTTTTAATTGGAGCACTTAGCCCATTTACATTCAGGCTGATTATTGAATTATATGAGTTTAATGTCATCATGTTACCTGTAATGTTGGTATTTCTGATGATAAGTTGTGCTCTTTTCTAGTCTTGTTGCTTCTGCCCCTCCCCCCAAAGTCTCCTTCTTAAAATTTTTTGTAGGGTTGGTTTAGTGGTCATGAACTCTGTTAGTTTCTGTTTGTCAGGGAAACCTTTTATCTCTTCTTCTATTCTGAATGAAAACCTTGCTGGTAGAATATTATTTCTTCTATATTTTTCCCATTCAGCACATTGAATATATCCTGCTACTCCTGTCTGTCCCACCAAGTCCATGGACAGAAATGCTGCAAACCTGATCTGTCTTCTTTTCCAGGTTAAGGACTTTTTTCCATTGCTGTTTTCAGGATTCTTTCCCTGACCATGTATTTTGTGAATTTGACTGTGATATGCCTTGCCAATGATCTGCTTTTTTTTTTTTTAATTTAATGGGAGTTTTCTGTGCTTCTTGGATTTTTATGTCTGTGTCCTTCCCAGATGAGGGATTTTTTTCAGCTATAATCTGTTCACATAAACCTTCTGCCCCTTTTTCTCTCTCTTCACCTTCTGAGATCCCTATGATATAAATATTATTCCATTTCAATAAGTTGCTGAGTTTCCTAAGTTTACTTTCATTATTCATTACCTTTGTTTCCCTCTTCTTTTCAGCTTCATTATTTTCCTTAATTTTATCTTCTATATCACTAATTCGCTCATCTGTCCTGTCCATCCCTGTTTTTATGGCCTCTTTTTGGATTTGCATCTCAGTTATAGCGTTTTTAATTTCAGTCTGACTAGATTTTAGTTTTGTTTTTTTTTTAATCTCTGCAGAAAGGGATTCTCTGGTGTGTTCTTGGTCTAGCTAGTTTCATTACAATTGCTGTTTTAAATTCTAATTCAGACATCTTACTTACATCTGTTTTGATTAAATCCCTGGCCATCATATCTTCCTGTTCTTCCTTGTTTTTTTTAATGTTTATGTGTTATTGAGAGATGGAGAGACACAGAGCATGAGCAGAGGAGGGGTAGAGATAGGGGGAGATACAGGATCTGAAGCAGGCTCCAGGCTCTGAGCTGTCAGCACAGAGCCTGATGCGGGGCTTGAACTCACAAACTGTGAGATCATGACCTGACCTGCAGTTGGTCGCTTAACCAACTGAGCCACCCAGCCACCCTTTCCTGTTCTTTCTTTTGAGGTGAATTGCTCCATCTTGTCATTTTGGAGGAAGAAAATAATAATAATAATAATAGTAATAATAATAATAAAATGAAATAAAAATTATAAAATTAAACAATAAATCAAATAAAGGAAGCTAGCATTTACATGTGTCTTGTTCTGTTTGTTGAAAGAAGCTTGACAGAAAGATAAAGAAAAAAAAATAAAATGAAATAAAATAAAATAAAATAAAATAAAATAAAAATTTGCTCTTTCTGTAACCAAGAAAAAAAAAGAAAAATAATAACAACAAAAACAGAGGCAAAAAAAATGAACAAACAAGTGAACAAATAAACAAATAAAACCCCAGAGGAAGTTACATGCAGTTTTCTATAGAGCTGAATATTTATAGCAGCCTAAGATCAGTAGACCAAGTGCATGGAAGGGATTTGTGCTGGTCTTCTTGGGGAGAATCCTTCTGCCTCTCAGGCCAATTTGCCCTGGTGGAGATGTGCTTTAGGGGGCAGAGGGTGGGGCTTGGTGTAATGGCTCTGCTCTCCACTTGATGCCATTGTTTAGCTCACTGGGGTCAATCAGTGTTGGACTAATGGTGAAAATGGCTTCACCCACTCTCTAGTCTCCAGAGCAGGAAGTTCATGGCTTCACACACACACAATCACCCTTCCTGTGTCTCCAGCTTCCATCAGTTTTCCCCCTTACCCCTGTCTGTGTCTAAGCTGTCAGCCTGCCAGACAGCACCTCCCTCCAGAGTTTTATCTCATGCATGCCTATGTTTCACAACCCCACACTTTAGAGACCCCCATGGCTTTGGCCATCCTGACCCTCTGGGAGAGGGTCTCACTTCACTGTGGCCAGTACAAGCTTATTCCAGAAAACATTCATGTGACCACACAGTGGCAGTGGCTCAGAGTTTATGGTAAATTACAACATACAGCCAGTACCAGGGTTTGCTGCCCACAGCCCACATCTTTGTTCCTGTACTGGTGGACAGGACAGTTCTACAGCATCCGTCGAGTTTTTTGCCCTTGGAGAGGTCATATCACCTCTACCAAATGCACTCCAAGCAGGGGAACTGTATCTCCCCATGTGACCCAGGGGATTCTCAGACTGTGCTGCTCACCGCTGGGTATCTGCCCTACTTCTGCATTGAAGCACTGTCAAGCACTAACCTCCAAAACTTCAGACTCTGTGCTTCACTGTTTATAAAAAAACTGACAGGATTAAAACCCTCTCTATTTTACCTGTGAACAGTTTGGAGGAACAGTTTCTTATGCATTCCCTGCACATGTTTTCACTCTTTCTCTCTAGTTACTTTCAGAGGGAGTGCTTTTCTTGCATGAATCCGATGCACTGCTCAATCTCACCTCTCTCTGTCTCCTGTCTGTGCAAAGTGCCTCAGTGGCACCGCAGCTCTTATCTCCCCTAATTCACCTCTCCACACTACATACTTGTCACATTCTCTGTCTCAAATTTTGCAGATTTTTCTGCTAATCCTCAGATCAACTTCCTAGGTATTCAAAATAGTTTGATAGTGATCTAGCTGTGTTCAAAGGATGAGAAAAGCCCAGGGTCCCCTTACTCTTCTGTTGTTTAACTCTGAGTAGTTCATTTCTTTTTATTGGTGAGTAGTATCTCTTTCTGTGAATGTACCATAGTGTTCAGTCAGCCACACATTGAAAGACATTTGAATCGCTCCAGTTTGGGGCAATTATGAATAATACTGCTATAGATATTCACAAACAAGTTTTTCAATGAACATAGCTTTTCATTTCTTTAAGATAAATATCTAAAGGTAGAACTGTTGGGTCATCTTATAAATGTATGCTTGACTTAAAAACTTTTATTAGACTTTAATTTTACAGCACTATTAGTTTCACAGCAAAATTAAGCAGAAAACACAGAAATCCAATATCCCCCTGATCTCACACATGGACAACCTCCCCCATGATCAATATCCCACCAAGATGGTACTTTGCTAAAATTGTTAAAACTATATTGATACATCAGTGCCACTCCAAGTCCACAGTTACATTAGAGTTAATTATTGGAGTTGAATGTATTTAACTTTTTAAGAAGTTTCCACTGTTTTCCAGAGTGACTATACCATTTTGCTTTCCCACCAGGGGATTTCTGTTGCTCTATGTCCTCGTCAGCACTTGGTATTGTCAGTATTTTTTATGTTAACCATTCTAATATGTGCTTAATGGTATATTATTGTGATTTTGATTTTCATTTTCTAGTGACTAATAACTTGGAGTATCTTTTCATGTGATTTCATATTATTTTAAATTTTGAATTTTAATTCCAGAATCCTATTCAAGACTTTTTATTGTATTTATTTGTTATTTTACTTTATATTAGTATAGTTTGTAACAGTTTCTCAGTCTCTGTTTGCCTTATTTTGTTAAGTTGATATCTGCTAGATTTTTCCAGTGTAAAGTTACTATCTTTCACTGTGTCATTCGTAAGTACATTAAGGAAGACACTTTGAGATTATACAAATTCTCAAAGTTTCTTCTCAAACTTCTGTACTATTTCAGCATTCATTGGTGGATCTTGTCTATAACATTTAATTCTGTGGTGTTTATCTAATGATTATTCTCTATTTCCTTCTTTCTGTCTTCATTAATTGAAATTATAGAAATCTTGCCATTTGCAACAACGTGGATGGAACTAGAGTATATTATGCTAAGTGAAATAAGTCAGTCAAAAAAAGACAACTATCCTATTGTTTCACTCATGTGGGATTTAAGAAACAAAACAGATGAACATAGGGAAAGGGAAGAAAAATAAGATAAAAACAGAGAGGAAGACAAACCATAAGAGACTCTTAAATACAGAGAACAAACAGAGGGCTGCTGGTGTGGTGTTGGGTGGGAGGGTGGGCTAAATGGGCAATGGGCATTAAGGAGGGCACTTGTTGGGATGAGCACTGGGTGTTATTACATGTAAGTGATGAATCGCTAAATTCTGTTCCTGAAATCATTATTACTCTATATGTTAACTAACTTGGATTTAAAACAAATAAAAATTAAATAGGGATGACTGGTGGCTTAGTTGGTTAAGTGCCTGACTTTGGCTTGGGTCATGATCTCATGTTCCATGAATTCAAGCTCTGTGCTGACAGCTCAGAGCTTGGAGCCTGCTTCGGATTCTCTGTCTCCCTCTCTCTCTTTGCTCCTCTCCCTCTTGTACTGTCTCTGTCTCTCAAAAATATATAAACATTAACAGTTTTTAAATAAATAAAATAAAATAAGAAAATATGTTTAAAAAGAAAAATGAAAAGAAAATTATTTCTATGGTGAGGAAGAGTTTGTACTCTTCTCCCACTGATTTATTTAATTATATATTTATATCAGCATGGACTCATGAATAGTTTACTCTATGAATTAAGTAACAAAAAGAGGACATTAGTAACTTTTGTGCAGAAATATTTCAATCTACTCTAACCATAGAATAAAACTAAAATTGACTAACAAAACCAAATAGAGTTTTTACTTGGAACTTTAAAAATCCAAGAGCCAACCTGAAGGAGCCTCTAATCACCACAGCTGAAACAATTTAAACAACAAAATAAATAATAATAATAATAATAATAATGAATTTTAACTCATAGAACAAAATAAAATAGTCATGAGTCTATGCTGATATATAAACACTAAAATGAAAAGGAGTAAAAAATAAATTTCTGCTTCAAACCCATTTACCATCAAGCCCCCTACTTTGAATTCTCATTAGCATGTCCTACCTCTCTATTCATTCGTTTTTTAAAAATACTTAAGTCTATACTTCTGAAGTAAGATCAAAACCAAAAATAAACTAGAAAGCTACTCAGGAACAGAGAGTTTTTAAAGCTATATGGCCCAAGTATATGGAATTTAAACTTCCGCAATCTGAAAAGCTGCTAAAATCACATATAATTTTATCATCTTTATCCTGGGAAATGAAGCTGGCAGCACAGAGCTTTCTAGTTTCCTTTATAGTTATTTTCTGGAAATTCTTGATTCCTTGGTGAAAAAGGAAACAAAGGAAGAAAAATTAGTTGAAAACATTGTACTCTAGATATAGACCAGAGATTATGGAAATTTGATAGAAAGCATAGGTAAAAAGATATATAGGACATGGTCAGCTGACAGGTCGAGACTGGTGTGTTTATAAATTTTTTTTAATTGGTACTTTTATTCAGTACTCACCATGTTTCAGGCGCTGTGCTAAGCCTATCCCTGTAAACCCTTTACCCTTCCTTCCATTCTCCAAAGAAAATAAACAATCTCACAAAAACATTTTGAATTATATAATAGTTGGCAGACAGTATACATATGTCTTTTGGATTTCTGCATGATTTGCAAACAGAGGGACTGCCTCTTTGTTTGGAGGCAAGGGCACTTATATAGGAAACAATGTTGGAAGACAGAGATAGGACAATTGGGTTTATCATCCAGTATCATAAAGCTATTTCCCTCTAGGGCAAAAGTTAAACAAGCCTGATGTTGAAAGCCTGATATGAAAGATATGAGTTTTCTGAGCTCCTCTACTGTAACTCAAAGCACTGAATGTGGAGGCATTATTTTACCCTCTTTGTGTTGTCCTGTGGACAGTGAGGCTCAGAAAACTGGAGTTGATGATGCAGCTGATACTCTGGAACTGCTGCTGCTATGAGTAATAAAGTTTTGCTTCTAGCCTAGGCATTGTGGGTCTTTTGCCAGCACTCATAAAACTATGGCAGATTAATTTGTTAGCTTGCAAGTAGGGTAAATTCTTAGACCCATTACAATTCTTGACAATAATTTCCACCCTATAGATAAAGAAACAGAGGCTAATAAAGCTAAGAAATCATGGGGCAATGAATTACACCTAAGACTTTTGTCTCTGATTCTTAACTGCCAAAGGTTGCCTCATCTCAGTGGTGTGATTATGGGTGGTTTTACTTTTCTTCTTCATATTTTTCATCATTGTCTAATTTTGGCAGCTAAGACATTTTTAAAAAATTAAAAGTTTATTTTTTAATTAAAACTTTTAATTTTTTAAAAATTAAACTTTTAATTTTAATTAAACTTGTAATTTTAAATTCACATGCAGTTGTAAGAAATAGTACAAGGAGATTCTGTGTGCCCTTTCTCCATATTCCCTCAATGGTAGCATCTGGATAAAACACGTCATACCAGTTAGGATAACTATCATCATAAAACAAAACAAAACAAAAAAAAGAAATAGAAAAAGATACAGTAGAGGAGATATAGCCAAGAGTATTGTAATAGCATTGTATGGTGACAGATGGTAGCTAGTGAGCTGTGGTGAGCACTGCATAATGTATAGACTTGTCAAATTACTATGTTGTACATCTGAAATTAATGTAACATTGTGTGTCAACTATACCACATTTGTTAAATAAAAAGTGTGTGGAGAAATTGGAAGGTACGTGCACTGCTTGAGGGAATAAAAAATGGCTCAGCTATTATGTAAATCAATGTGTTGGATTCTCAAAACCATAGAATATCACAACCAGGATATTGACCTAGATATAGTCAAGATATAGAACATTCCATTGCCACAAGAATCCTCTATGTTTAACTTTTACAGTACCACACTTTGCTCCCACTTCTTCTCCCTTCTTAACCTCAGACCATTAATCTTGTCCATTTCTATAATTTTTCATTTTAAGAATGTTATATACATGGAATCATATGGTATGTATCCTTTGGGGAATTGGATTCTTTTTTTACTCAGAATAATTCTCTGGAGATTCATCCCAGTTTTTGGATATATCTTTTGTTGGTTATTTCTTACTGCTGAGTAGCATTCTATGTCATGGATATATCAAAATTTATTTGCTAATTGAAGCATATCTGAGTTGCTTTCAATTTTTTGCTAGTACAAATAAATATGCTATAAACACTTATTTATAGATTTTTATATAAACATAAGTTTTTATTTAGCCTGGGTAAATGCTCAAGAATGCAATTGCTGGGCCATATAGTAGTTGGATGTTTAGTTTTGAATAAACTGCAAAAATATTTTCCTTAGCGGCTGTACTGTTTTCTATAGCTACCAAAATTGTGTGAGACTTCCAGGGTCTTTCCATCCTTACATCCTCACCAGCATTTGGCATATTACTTTAAATAATCCATTCTAATAACTGTAATATATGTAATAGATTGTGGTTTTCATATGCATTTCTCTAGTGGCTAATAATGTTGAACATCTTTTCATTCACTATTTGCCAGCTGAACCTTCTTTTTGGTGAATTTTTTTTGTCTTTTTCTCATTTTCTAATTAGACTGTTGTTTTCTGTTGGTTTTGAGAGTTATTTTTACATTTTAGATCTCGGTCCTTTGTCAGAAAATATTTTTGTCTGTACTTTGTCATTTTATTCTCTTCAAAAGATCTTTCACAGAAAAAAATATGCTGTCCATTTTGATGAAGTCCTGTTTATGAAATTTTTTTCTTTTATAGATCTGTTTTTGGTGTCAAGTCTAAGGATTCATTGCCTAGCACTACAACTCAAGTACTTTCCCCTATGTTTTTTCTAAAGATTTTATACTTATGTTTTAATGTAAGTCCGTGTTCAATTTTTGAGTTTGTTTTCAGACAACATGTGACAGTTTAAGGTCCAATTATGTCCTGTAGATGTCCGACTTCTTCAATCATTTATTGAAAACACCATATTTCCTTTATCAAATGGCTATTACACCTTTGTCATAACAGAGTTGAATATTTTTCTGGGTTCTCTATTCTGTTCCATTTATCTATGTGTTTATCGTTCTACTAATACTATAAAATCTTGATTATTGTAGCTATGTAGTAAATCTTGAAATTAAATATACTAATTTTATTTTACTCTTTTTCAGAAATGTTTTAGCTATTCTAATTTCTCTGACTTTTTGTATAAATTTAAAAATAATCTTGTCTAGGGTCACGTGGGTGGCTCAGTTATTTAAGCATCTGACTCTTGATTTTGGCTCAAATTATGATCTCACAGTTTGTGAGTTTGAGCCCCTTAAGTTCTTCAGACAGAGTCTGCTTGGGATTCTCTCTCTCCTTCTGTCTCTGCCCCCCCCCTTCTTGTGCTCTCTCTCTCTCTCTCTCTCTCTCTCTCTCTCTCTCTCTATATATATATATATATATATATATATTCTATCATCTTTCTATCATCTACTATCATCTATCTTAAAATAAACAAATAAACTTTAAAAATTTTTAAAGAATAATTTTATCTTTATCTACCAAAAGTCTTGCTAGGATTTTAATAGGAGTTATGTTAAAACTATATATATCATGTAGAGATAATTGAAATCTTTGCTATGTTGATTCTGTATTTCATGAAAACAGTGTGTCTCTCCATTTATTGAGATTTTCTTTGGTTCTTTTCATTGGTCTTTTGTAGTTTTCAGCATTGAAGTCCTGTACATGTTTTGTTAGATTTACAACTATTTTATTTTAAAAAATGATTATAAATGATATTGTCCACATGTTCATTACTAGTATATAAAATACTATTTATTTTGGCACATTGATCTTATATACTGTGACCTTGCTGAATTCACTTGTTACTTCTAGGAGATATTTATGGACTTATTGGGGTTTTCTGTGTAGACTGTTGTGTCATCTGTAAATCAAAACAGTTTCATTTCTTCCTTTCTAATATGAAACCTTTTATTTCTCTTTCTTGCCTTACTGCACTGGCTGGAAGTTCTGAATTATTTTGAATATGAATGGAGAGAGAGAACAACCTTAACTTGTTCCTAATTTTAGGCAGAAAGCATTCAATCTTTCATAATTGAATATAATATTATTCATGGTTTTTTGTATACAATCCTTATCATATTGAGAACGTGTCTCTTTATTCCAATTTTCATGAGTTTTTTTTTTTATCAAGAATGAATGTTAAATTTGGTCAAATGCTCATTTTTTCATCAAATTTTATAATCATGTGATTTTTTTCTCATTCTGTTAATTTGTTAGATTATCCTAATTGATTTTCAAATAATGAAGTAGCCTTGCATCCCTGGAATAAACTCCACTGGGTCATAGTGTATTATGTTTTTTAATGTATATTGCTAGTCTGCAGTGGTTTTTGTTTTTATTTTTGTACTATCTTTTCTAGGTTTGATATCAGGGTAATTCTGGCTTCATAAAATTGAAGAGTGTTTTGTCCTCTTCTGTTTTCCAGGAAAAAGTGTAGAATTGGTGTCAATTCTCCTTGTTATTCTTTTTTTCGCCAGTAGCTGGGGATGTACAGCATGGTCTCTCTCTTAGAGTCTCATCTTCGGTTGAGTAATTCATTGGAGCTAATAGTTATTTATTTTTTTTTATCACTTCATGCAATTACATTTTCAGAGACTGAGATCAGTTTCTTCTAAGATATTTTTATTCATGAGGTCAAATATTTGGAACTCTAGACAATGGTCTAGATTGTCCTCTTTTTTTAAATTAAATTTTTTAATTTTAATTCTAGTATGGCTAATGTAACTGTTATATTAAGTTTTAAGTGTACAATATAATGATTCAACCATTTCATACCACACCCAGTGCTCATCACAAGAAGTGTATTCTTTAATCCATCATCATCAATTTCACTCATCCCCCTACCAAACTCCCCTCTGGTAACCATTAGCTTTTTCTCTGTAGTTAAGAGTCTGTTGCTTGACTCTTTTTTTATACTTTACTCCTTTATTTTTTTTCCCTTAAATGCCACATGTGAGTGAAGTCATGTGGCATTTGTCTTTCTCTGATTAATTCGCTTAACATTATACTCTCTAGGTCCATTGATGTTGTGGCAAATGGCAAGATTTCATTCCTTTTTATGGCTGAATGATAATCCATTACATATATACCATATGTTCTTTATCTGTTCACCTATTGATGGACACTTGGACTAATTCCATAATTTGGCCATTGTAAATAATGCTGTAGTAAACATAGGGGTCCATGTATCTCTTTGAATTAGTGTTTTTGTATTTTTTTGGTAAATGCCCACAAGAACAATTACTGGATCAGAGGATATTCTTATTTTTAACTTTTTGAGGAACGTTCATACTGTTTTGACAGTGGCTGCACCAGCATATATTGCTACCAATAATGCAAGAGGGTTCCTTTATCTTCACATCTTCACTGTTGTTTCTTGTGTTGTTGAATTTAACCATTCTAACAGGTGTGAGGTGATATCTCATTGTAGTTTTCATTTGCATTTTCCTGATGATGAATCATGTGAGTATCTTTTTAAAATGTTTTTATTATTTATTTTTTAGAGAGAGAGAGAGAAAGAGAGAGGGAGAGAGGGAGAGAATCCGAGGCAGGCTCTAGGCTCTGAGTTGTCAGAACAGACCCTGAGTAGGGGCTTAAACTTGTGAACCACGAGATCATGACCTGAGCCAGTTGGATGCTTAACCACCTGTGCCACCCAGGTACCCCTGATGTGAATATCTTTTGATGTGTCTGTTGGCCATTTGTAGGTATTCTTTGGAGAAATGCCTGTTCATGTCTTCTGCCCATTTTTATTTGGATTATTTGTGTGGGTTTTTTTGGGGGGTGGGTTGAGTTTATCATTTTTTTAATATTTTGGATACTAATCCTTTATCATCTATGTCATTTGCAAATAATTTCTCCCATTCTTTAAGTTGCCTTTTAGTTTTATTGGTTGTTTCCTTCACTGTGCAAAAGATTTTCATTTCAATGAAGTCCCAATAGTTTATTTTTGCTTTTGTTTCCCTGACCTCAGGAGACATATCAAGAAAAATGTTGCTATAGCCAATGTCAAAGAAATTATAACCTGTGCTCTCTTCTAGGATTTTTATGGTTTAGGTCTCAGATTTAGGTCTTTAATGCATTTAAAGTGTATTTTTGTATATGTTTAAAGAAAGTGGTCCAGTTTCATTCTTTTGCATGTAGCTGTCCAGTTTTCCCAACACCATTTTTTAAAGACACTGTCATTTTCCCATTAGATAATATTTCCACCTTTGTTGAAGATTAATTGACCATATATTTGTGGGTCCTTTACCAGGTTTTCAATTCTGTTTCATTGATCCATGTGTCTATTTTTGTGCCAGAACTATATGGTTTTGATTACTACAGCTTCATCATATAAACTTGAAGTATAGAATGGTGATAGTTCTGGTTTTGTTTTTCTTTTTCAAGATTGCTTTGGCTGCCTGGGGTCTTTGGTGATTAAATAAAAAATTTAGAATTGTTTGTTCTCATTCTCTGAAAAATGCTGTTGGCATTTTGATGGGAATTAAATATGTAGAAAGCTTTGGTGGTGAAGGCATTTTAATAATATTTATTCTTCCAATCCATGAGTATGGAATGTTTTTCCATTTCTTTGTGTCGTCTTTGACTTTTTTCATCAGTGTTTTTTTATATATAATTTATTGTCATGTTGGCTACCATATAGTGTATACAGTATGTTCTTGGTTTGGGGGCTAGATTCCCGTGATCCATCACTTACATACAACACCCAGTGCTTATCCCAACAATTGTCCATTGCCCATTGCCCATTTCCCCCTCCCCTGCACACCATCAGATGTCAGTTTGTTCTCTGTATTTAAGAGTCTCTTATGGTTTGCCTCCCTCCCTCTCTGTTTGTAACTATTATTTTCCTTTCCTCCCCCCATGGTCTTCTGTTAAGTTTCTAAAGATCCACATATGAGTGAAAACATTTGATGCCTGTCTTTCTCAGATTGACTTATTTCACCTAGCATAACACCCTCCAGTTCCATTCATGTTGCTGCAAATGGCAGGATTTAAGTCTTTCTCATTGCCAAGTACTATTCCATTGTATATATAAACTACATCTTCTTTATTCATTCAATGGTTGATGGACATTTAGGGTCTTTCAATAATATGGCTATTATTGAAAGTGCTGGTATATACTTTGGGGTACATGTGCCCCTATGAATCAGCACTCCTGCATTCTTTTGATAAATTCTTAGTAGTACAATTTCTGGGTGATAGGGTAGTTATATTTTTTTGTATTTTTTTAAGAACCTCAACACTGTTTTTTAGAGAGGCTGCACCAGTTTACATTCTCACCAACAGTGCAAGAGGGTTCCTACTTCTCCACATCCTCACCAGCATCTGTTGTTTCCTGAGTTGTTAATTTTAGTCATTCTGTCTGGTGAGAGGTGTTATCTCAATGTGGTTTTGATTTTTATTTCCCTGATAATGAGTTATGTTGAGCAACTTTTCATGTATCTGTTGGCCATTTGGATATATTCTTTGAAAAACTACTTATTAAGGCCTTCTCCCCATTTATTCCCTGGATTATTTGTGTTTTGGGTGATGAGTTTGGTAAGTTCATTGTAGATTTTGGATACTAACCCTTTATCTGATATGTCATTTACAAATATCTTCCCCCATTCTGTTGGTTGCCTTTTAGTTTTGTTGATTTTTCCTTGGCAGTGCAGAAACTTTTTATCTTGATGAGGTGCCAATAGTTCATTTTTTGCTTTTATTTCCCTTGCCCTCAGAGACGTGTTGAGCAGGAAATTGCTGTGGCTGAGGTCAAAGAGATTGATGCCTGTTTTCTCCTCTAGGATTATGATGGTTTCCTGTCTCACAGTTAGGCCTTTCATCCATTTTGAGTTTATTTTTGTGTATGGTGTAAGAAAGTGGTCTAGTTTTATTCTTCTGCATGTTGCTGTCCAGTTCTTACAGCACCATTTGTCAAGACACTGCCCTTTTTTCCATTGGATACTCTTTCCTGCTTTGTCAAATATTAGTTGGCCGTACAAGTAGTTAGCCAGAGTTGTGTCCAATTCTGGGATCTCTATTCTATTCCATTGGTCTATGTGTCTGTTTTTGTACAAACACCACACTGTCTTTATGATTACAGCCTTGTAGTAGAGGCTAACAGCCAGGATTGTGATGCCTCTCGCTGTGTTTTTTTTTTCCAACATTACCTTGGCTATTCAGGTCTTTTGTGGTTCCATACAAATTTCAGGATTGCTTGTTCTAGCTTGGAGAAGAATGCTGGTGCAATTTTGATTGGGATTGCATTGAATGTGTAGATCACTTTGTTTAGTATTGATATTTTAAAAATATTTTTTTCTTCCAATTCAAGAGCATGGAATATTTTTTCATTTCTTTGTGTCTTCAATTTCTTTCATAAGTTGTCTATAGTTTCCAATATGCAGACCCTTTACATCTTTGGTTAGGTTTATTCCCAGATATTTTATTGTTCTTGGTACAATTGTAAATTTCTTGATTTCTTGATTTCTTGATTTCTTTTTCTGTTGCTTCATTATTGGTGTATAGAAATGCAACCAATTTCTGTACATTGATTTTGTATCCTGTGACTTTGCTGAATTCGTGTATCAGTTCTAGCAGCTTTTTGCTGGAGTCTTTTGGGTTTTCCACGTATAGTGTCATGTCATCAGCA
The DNA here is from genome assembly GCF_024362965.1 of Panthera pardus. NCBI lineage: Eukaryota > Metazoa > Chordata > Mammalia > Carnivora > Felidae > Panthera > Panthera pardus. The sequence continues at coordinate 17,282,352 of NW_026526810.1, read as the reverse complement.
AAAAATGAAAGGCTTGACTTCATCTTTGCCAATTTTGATGCCTTTGGTTTCTTTTTTTTTTTGTCTGATTGCTGAGGCTAGGACTTCCAACACTATGTTAAACAAAAGTGGTGAGAGTGGACATTCCTGTCATGTTTCTGATCTCAAGGGAAAAGCTCTCAGTTTTTGCCCATTGAGGATGATATTAGTTGTGGGCTTTTTATATATAGCTTTTATGATATTAAGGTATGTTTCTTCCATCCCAACTTTCTTGAGGGTTTTTATTAAGAAAGGATGTTGTTATTTTGTCAAATGCTTTTTCTGTGTCTATTACAACATCATATGATTCTTATATTTTTTTCTATTCATGTGATGTATCACATTGATTGATTGTGAACATTGAACCAGTCTTGCAGCCCAGGAATGAATCCCACTTGATCATGGTGAATAATTCTTTTTATATGCTGTTTATTCAATTTGTTAGTATCTTGTTGAGAATTTTTGCATCCATGTTGCTCATCAGGGATATTGGCCTCTAACTCTCCTTTCTAGTGGAGTATCTGGTTTTGGAATCAAGGTAATTTTGGCTTCATAGAATGAATCCAGAAGCTTTCCTTCCATTTCTATTTTTTGGAACAGCTTGAGCAGAATAGGTATTAACTCTGCTTTAAATGTCTGGTAGAATTCCCCTGGGAGTCCATCTGGCCCAGGATTCTTATTTCTTGGGAGAGTTTTGATAACTGATTCAAATTATTCACTAGTTATGGTTCTGTTAAAATTTTCTATTTCTTCTCATTTGAGTTTTGGTAGTGTGTAGGTGTCTAGGAATTTGTCCATTTCTTTCAGATTGTCCAGTTTCTTGGCATATAAGTTTTCATAGTATTTTCTGATAATTGCTTGTATTTATGAGGAAGTGGTTGTGATAAATCCATTTTCATTCATGATTTTACCTATCTGGTTCCTCTCTCTTTTCTTTTTTTAGAAGTCTGGCTAGGGGGTAATCAATTTTATTTATTAAAAAAAATGCTCTTAGTTTCATTGATCTGTTCTACTGTTGTTGTTTTTGGATTCTATAGTGTTTATTTCTGCTGTGATCTTTATTATTTCTCTTCTGCTGGCCTTGGGGTTTCTTTGCTGTTCTGCTTCTAGTTCCTTTAGGTGTGTGGTTAGATTTTGTATTTGGGATTTTTCTTGTTTCCTGAGATAGGCCTGGATTGCAATGTATTTTCCTCTTAGGACTGCCTTTGCTGCATCCCAAAGGGTTTGGAATGTCATGTTTTCATTTTCATTTGCTTCTATATTTTTTTTAAATTTCTTCTTTAATTGCCTGGTTGACCCTTTGATTCTTTAGTAGGAAGTTCTTTAACTTCCATGCATTTGGAGATTTTCCACACTTTTTCCTGTGGTTGATTTAAGTTTCATAGCATTGTCATCTGAAAGTGTGTGTGGTATGTTCTCATCTTTTATATTTATTGAGAGCTATTTTGTGACCCAGTATTTGATCTATCTTGGAGAATGTTCCATGTGCACTTGAGAAGAATGTGTATTCTGCTGCGTTTGGATGAAAAGTTCTGAATATATTTGTCAACTCAATCTGACCCAGTGTATCATTCAGGGCCATTGTTTTTTTGTTTGTTTGTTTGTTTGTTTCTGTCTATATGATCTGTCCATTGTTGTAAGTGGAGTATTAAAGTCTCCTGCAATTACTGCATTCTTACTAATAAGATTGCTTATGTTTGTGATTGTTTTATATATTTGGATGCTTTCAAATTCGGTACATAAACATGTATAATTGTTAGCTATTCTTAATGGATAGACCTCATAATTATGACATAATGTCCTTCTTCATCTCTTGTTAACAGCCTTTAGTTTAAAGTCTAGTTTTTCTGATGTAAGTATGGCTACTCCAGCTTTTTTTTTTTTTACTTCTAGTAGCATGATAGATGGTTCTCCTTCCCCTCACTTTCAATCTGAAGGTGTCCTCAAGTCTAAAATGGGTCTCTCATAGACAGAAGACAGATAGGTCTTGCTCTTTTATCCATTCTGATACCCTATTTCTTTTGATTGTAGCATTTAATCCATTACATTCAGTGTTATTATTAAAAGATATGGATTTAAAGTCATCGTGTTATCTGTAGGTTTTATGCTTGTAGTGATGTCTTTGGTCTTTTGTGGTCTTTGCAACATTCCACTCACAGAGTCCCCCGTAGGATCTCTTATGGGGCTGGTTTAGTGGTGATGAATTCCTTCAGTTTGTCTGATAAAACCTTTATCTCTCCTTCTATTCTGAATGACATCTTTGCTGGATAAAGGATTCTTGCCTGCCTATTTGTCCTATTAAGCATGTTAAAAATTTCCTACCACTCCTTTCTGGCCTGCCAAGTCTCAGTAGATAGGTCTGCTACTACCCTTATGTGTCTACCCTTGAAGGTTATGGTTCGTTTGTCCCTAGCTGCTTTTGGTATTCTCTCTTTATCTTTGTCTTTTGCCAGTTTCACTATAATATGTTGTGCAGAGGATCGATTCAAGCTACATCTGAAAGGATTCTCTGTGCCTCCTGGATTTAAAGGTCTGTTTCCTTCCCCAGATTGGGGAAGTTCTCAACTATGATTTGTTCAAGTACACCTTCCATCCCTTTCTCTCTCTTCTTCTTCTTCTAGAACTCCTATGATACAACTATTATTCCATTACATTGAATCACTTCTTTAATTCTCCCCCCGTGGTCCAGAATATTTTTCTCTCTATTTTTCTCAGCTTCATCTTTTTCCATAATTTTGATTTCTATTTCACTGATTCTCCCCCTCTGCCTCTTCCATCTTTGCTGTCATCGCCTTTAGTTTATTTTTCACCTCATTTATAGTATTTTTTAATTAATCATTATATTCTAGTTCTTTGATCTCTGCAGCAATAAATTCTCTGCTGTCTTCTATGTTTTTTTTTCAAGCCCAGTGATTAATCTTATGACTATTATTCTAAATTCTTGTTAAGTTATATTGTTTATATCAGTTTTGCTCAATTTGTAGCTGCCATTTCTTCCTGTAATTTCTTTTGAGGAGAATTCTTCCATTTTGTCATTTTGTCTAGTTTTCTGTCCCTTATGTGTTCTAAAGTTTGTTTTGTTCCCTGCACCTGTGAACAGTACTTTATTAAAGAGGGGTTGGGGCACCGGGGTGGCTCAGTCAGTTAAGCATCTGACTTCAGTTCAAGTCATGATTTCACAGTTTGTGGGTTCGAGCCTCACGTCAGACTCTGTGCTGACAGCTCAGAGCCTGGAGCCCGCTTCGGTTTCTGTGTCTCCCTCTCTCTCTGCTCCTCCCCCACTCACACTTCCTCTCACTCTCTCTCTCTCAAAAACAAACGAACAAACAAAAATTTAAAGAGGGGTCATACACTGTCCAGGGCCTGGCCCTTCAGGATGTGTTTTTGGAGCATGTTACTTGCTCTCTGTTGTGACTTTGGTTACTTTATCTCCCTACTCATAGTGATGTTTTGGACCCTCCACCAGGTGTGTGTTGATTTGTTAATTGAAATAGCACTATAATGCAAACAAACAACAAACAAGCAAAAAACAAAAACAAACACATAAACAAACAAACAAAAACAAAACCAAAAAACCAGAAACACCAACTTCAAGTAAACAAAGGGGTGGAGGCAGTGTTGATGGAAGAGACCTTATACCATACAAAGAGAGAAATGATAAGGGTGGGGAAAAATAAAATAAAATAAAATTGACCAGACAGAGAAACTATATGGCTCAATCCAGACAGAGAGAAAGGAAAATAAAGAAGGAGGTGTAGAACAGGTATAAAGAGAATTGATTAAATATGTCTGCTTAAAAAAAACAACAACCAAAATAACCAGGCTAGAGGACAGAAGAGATAAGAAGAAGTAAAGGAAGAAAAAATACACACACACACACACACACACACACACTCATATATATATATATGAGTGTGTGTGTGTGTGTGTGTGTGTGTGTGTGTGTGTATTTTTTCTTCCTTTACTTCTTATCTCTTCTGTCCTCTAGCCTGGTTATATACACATATATATGAATTAAATCAGCCAATGCAAAAGTGCCTTGGAACCAATGGCAGTGCTGGTCTGGAGGAGGGGCTGTCTGGTTCGTCGGCATCAATCCCACCCCTGTAGATATACCAGGTTCGGAGGGGCATGGTTTGGTATAGGCGGGTCTCGCTTCCCTTGTGGGCCCACTGTCGTTCCCTGAAGCCCCACCTTATTGGTCATCAGGAGAAAAACGGCGACACCCCAATCTCTCTTCCATGGACCAGGTGTCCCAAACCACTCTGTTCAGGCCATCCTCACTGTGCCACAGGTGCAAATGAAGCAGTTTGTCCTGGTACGCTGACTCCCATGCCTTCCTGGCTCTTGCCTGGGATTTAAACCCTGATGTCTTAAAGAGTCCCCCTCTGTGCACCCTGGTTCTGGGGAAGAGCTGCACTGCACTTCCTCACAGTGCCACGTGCCTGGTTTGTCCTGCTCTGCTGACTCCCATGCCTCTGTTGTGCTTGGCAGGGACTTAAACCCTGATATCTCAAAAGTTCCCACACCATACACCCCAGTTTTAGGGAAGTGCCACTCCACACCACCTGATATATGGTCTCTGGCTGGTGGGTGCAGGCAGTCTTTGTCCTTTGAATGGTTATATATCTTCTTCTTACAGGATGCTAGAGAGGGGATTGCTTTCTCCCACTTTGGACTGCACCTCTGAACTAGTTACCAAGCCCAGTACTGGCTTCCCTCCTCCCCAGGTGAATGAATAGGGCAGTTGGCCCCAGGTCAGAGAAAGCCCCAAAGTTAGAGATTGGATCTTTCTCCATTGTGGTCTGTGGTTTTACTCTTGTCCAGATACAGTCCTATATTTCCCAAGCCTCTTTCTCTTCCTTTTGTCTCTTTGCAGAAGGGGATCCCTCCCCTCCATTCCTCCTCTGCCCATTTTATCTCTCTCAGTTCACAATTATGCACTTATGGCCTGGCAGGTTATCCCTGTAGGTCCCTGGAGGCATCTCTGTCACTTTGCTGCCCAGACTCTTGGAGTTCAAAGTCCTTTGGCCTCAACACTGCTGTGTTTGAGGGATGAGGAAACTTTAGATCCCCCTACTTCACCATGTTGGATCCTCCCACCCCCTCATTTTCAATATGAAAGTGTCCTCAAGTCTAAAATGGGTCTCTTGTAGACAGCATATAGATGAATTTTAGTTTTTTATCCATTCTGATACCCTATGTCTTTTGATTGCAGCATTTATTCCATTTACATTCAGCATTATTATTGAAAGATATAGATTTCGAGTCACTGTGCTATCTGTAGGTGTCATGCTTGTGGTGATGTCTCTGGTCGTTTGTAGTCTTTGCAGCATTCCACTCACAGAGTTCCCCTTAGGATCTCTTGCAGGGCTGCTTTTGTGGTCATGAACTCCTTCAGTTTTTGTTTGGGAAGACCTTTATCTCTCCTTCTATTCTGAATGACAACCTTGCTGGATAAAGGATTCTTGGCTGCATATTTTTCCTATTCAGCACAGCACTGAATATTTCCTATGACTCCCTCTGGCCTGCCAAGTTTCAGTGGACAGGTCTGCTACTACCTTTATGAGTCTATCCTTGTAGATTAAGGTCCATTTGTCCCTAGCTGCTTTCAGAATTCTCTATTTATCTTTGTATTTTGCCAGTTTCACTATAATATGTCATGTAGAAGACCTATTTCTGTTATGTCTGAAGGGAGTTCTCTGTGCCTCCTGGGTTTGGATGTCTGCTTCCTTCCCCAGATTAGGGAAGTTCTCAGCTATAATTTGTTCAAGTAAACCCTCTGACCATTTCTTCTTCTGAAACTCCTATGATGCTGATATTATTACATTTCATTGAATCAATTAGTTCTCTAACTCTCTCTTCATGGAGTAGCATTTTTTTATCTTTCTCTCGTCCTCATCATTTTTCATAACTTTATCTTCTATTTCACTTATTCTCCCCTCTGCCTCTGCCATCTTAACTGTCACATCTAGTTTATTTTATGCCTCATTTATGGCATTTCTTTATTCATCATGATTATTTTTTAGTTCCTTGATCTCTGCAGCAATAGATTCTCTGCAGTTGTCTATGCTTATATGCATATATATTTAATTCTTGGTCAATGCATATATATATGCATTGACCAAGAATTAAATCAGAAAATGCAAAAACACTGGGTGCCTTGGAGCCAGCGGCAGCGCTGGTCTGGAGGAGGGGCTGCCTGTTTGTTCAGTGTCAATCTTGCTCTGGTAGATACACAGTTACCAGACCCGGAGGGCCTTGGTTTGATGTAGGTGGATCCTACCTCCACTGTGGCCCCTTCTCCATTCCCTGAAGCCCCACCATGTTGGCCATGGGGAATAAAATGGCAACACCCCAGTCTCTCCTCCTTAGACTGGGTGTCCCAAACCTCTCTTTTCAGGCTGTCCTCACAGTGCTGCCTGGGCGTGAGAGGGCCATTTTTTTTCCACTCCAGTCACCCCTGACTCCCAGGCACTTGGCTGGGATTCAAACCCCAAAGTCTTAAAGGATCCCACTCCTAGTGCCCTGGTTCCAGGGTAGAGCCACTCTGCCACACCAACTAAGGGCCTCTGGCTCCTCTTAGTGCTGAGTGGGCACAACTGGGCTGCTATGTCCCATCCCATTCTCCTCCATGCCTCCCTGGCACTCAGCTGGGATTCAAACCCTCATGTCTTAAAGTATCCCACTCTGAGATCCCTGGTTCTGGGGAAGTGCTGCTCTGCCCCACCAATAAAGGGCCTCTCACTGGCTGTCAGAAGCTGGGTCCTTTGTCCTTGGAATGGCTATATGCCTTCTTCCCACAGCCATTAAGGGAGGGGATTGCTTTCTCCCACTGTGGACTGTGCCTCTGAGCTAGTTACTGAGATCAGGGCTTGCTCCCTTCCTCCCCAGGTGCATGAACAGGACAGCCAGCCCAAGTCCAGAGAAAGTCCTGCAGATAGAAATTGGATCTTTCTCCATTTTTTTCTGATCCCAGTCCTTGGTGTTTCTCTTGTCCGAAAACAATCACACACTTCCACAACCTTTTGTCTCTTTCTCTTCCTTTTGTCTCTCTGCAGAAGGGGATCTCTGCCCTCCATGCCTATATCATGCACCTATGGCCCAGCAAGTTGTCTCTGTGGACCCCTGGAGATGTGTCTGTCAGTCTGCAACCTGAACTCTTGGAATTCCAAGTCCTCTGGCCTCAACACTACTGGGTTTGTGGGACAAGGGAACTTCAGATCCCCCTACTTCTCTACCATGTTGACCACTTTCCTCATCAGTGTTTTATAGTTTTCAGAGTAAACGTCTTTCACCTCTTTGGTTAAGTTTATTGGTAGATATTTTATTATTTTTGGTACAATTATAAATGGGATTGTTTCCTTAATTTTTCTCTCTCCTGCTTCATTGTTAGTGTGTAGAAATGCAACAGATTCCTGTACATTGATTTTGTATCCTGTGACTTTAGTGAATCCATTTATCAGTTCTGTATTTTTGATGGAATCTTTCAAGATATCTATCTATCTATATATATATATCATGTCATCTGCAAATAGTGAATTTTACTTCTTCTTCACCAATTATCATTCCTTTTCTTTCTTCTTTCTTTCTTTCTTTCTCAGAATGAGTGAGAGAGAGAGAGTGAGAGAGAGAGAGTAAGCGGGGGAAGGGCAGAGAGAGAGGGAGAATGAGAATCCCAAGCAGGCTCCACATTGTCATCAGAGGCTGACATTGAGCATCAAGAACCATGAGATCATGACCTCAGCTGAAATCAAGAGTTGAATGCTTAAAAAACTGAGCCACCCAAGCACCCTTTATTCTTTTCCACATTTTAATGCAACTTTATAAATTTTTTAAACACATTTCCACAAATGGAAAGATAAGTCATATTGGAAAATGTGAATAATTCAAGAAATATGGAGGCTTTCAATTTCCTTTAAAACTTCATTTTGTTTTAATATTCATTCACCTGAAGCCCAAGTTCCCTATGTATTTTGCCAGATATTAATTTTGAACTACAAGCTGGGCAATTACTACTTCTGCTTCGTGAGACCTCTTGAACTCAAAACAACCCTTTAAGGCTGATGACAGTGATTGTGTCTGAACCAGCCACAGAAGTTACTCTGCATCTTTCACCAGAGCTACTGCGAAAATACACTTTTCTTTCTCCTGATGAGGGTTATTTCCCACCGAAAATTGTTATTTCCTACAAGAATAGTAAATAATTTGGGAGATCCAAAGATGCAGGATCTATATCTTTGAAACCCTAACATCAATAATAGAAACCAGAAAAAAAAATAATGTAGAGGAAACATGGCTGCCATTGGCTTGTTTTTCCCTTCAAATTGCAGCCCATTTTAGATAACTTCATCAGCCTGCTGACAGCACCCAAATAAAATGGATTTTTAAGCGTCATGTTTACAAAGTGCTTTTCTCAGTTCCTCGCCTCTCTATCCATATCATTGGATTCCTAATTCCCATTACATAAAAAGTCTGGAGGGCCAACATGGCAGAGAAGTAGGGGGAACGCATACTTCCTGCGTCTCTCAAACAAAGAAGTGTAGAAGCCAAAGGAGTTTGAACACTAGATCCTGGGAGGAAAAGAGACTGAATCCACTAGAATGAAAATGGGAAAGCTGGAAAAAAAAGATAGGGGTACTCCAAGGTACAAATCAAAGCATGTCTGGCAGAGGGTCCAAAATATTTCTAAGAGTAGGGTAATAAAATAACCAAAGCCACAACAACACAGAGCAAGTAACAATCTCCAAAAAATCACCTCCTGAAGGGCCAGGCCCTGGACAGTGTATGATCCTCCTTAAATATAGCAGTGCTCACAGGAGCAGAGCATACAACAAGCTTTTAAAATGCATAAGGGACAGAAAACTAGGCAAAATGATGAAACGGAAGAATTCTCCTCAAAAGAAATTCCAGAAAGTAGCAACAGCTAGCAAATTCATCAAAACTTATTTAAACAATATAATAGAGCAAGAATTTATAATTATAGTCATAAAATTAATTGCCAGGCTTGAAAAAACATAGATGACACAGAGAATCTATAACTACAGAGATCAAGGGACTAAAAAATAGTCATGATGAATTAAAAAATGATATAAATGAGGTGCAAAATAAAATAGAGGTGTCCACAGCATATTGAAGAGGGAGAGGGGAGAATAGGTGAATTAGAACATAAAATTATGGAAAAAGAGGAAGCTGAGAAAAAGAGAGATAAACAAAAATCCAGGAGTACGAGGGGAGAATTAGAGACCGAAGCGATGCAATCAAATGGAACAATATCTGTATCATAGGAATTCCAGAAGAAGAAGAGAGAGAAAGGGGCTGAAGGTATACATGAACAAATCATAGCTGAGAATTTCCCTGATCAGGGGAAGGAAACAGACATTGAAATCCAAGAGGCACAGAGAATTCCCTTCAGACATAACTTGAATTGCTCTTGTACACAACATATCATAGTGAAACTGGCAAAATACAAGGATAAAGAGAGAATTCTGAAAGCAGCTAGGGATAAATGGGCCTTAACATACAAAGGTGGACACATAACGGTTGTAGCAGACCTATCTACTGAAAGTTGGCAGGCCAGAAAGGAATGGCAAGAAATCTTCAATGTGATAAACAGAAAACAATATGCAGCCGAGAATCCTTTACCCAGCAAGTCTGTCATTCAGAATAGAAGGAGAGATAAAGGTTTTCTCAAACAAAAACTGAAGGAATTCATCACCACTAAACCAGCCCTCCAAGAGATCCTAAGGGAGACTCTGTAAGTGAAATGTTGCAAGGATGAAAAAGTACCAGAGACATCACTACAAGCATGAAAACTACAGACATCACAATGACTCTAAACCCATATCTTTCAATAATAACATTGAATGTAAATGGACTAAATGCTCCAACCAAAAGACATAGGGTATCAGAATGGATAAAAAAACACAAGACCCATCTATTTTCTGTCTACAAGAGACACAATTTAGACCCGAGAGCACCTTCAGATTGAAAGTGAGGGGATGGAGAACTATCTATTATGCTACTGGATGTCAGGAGAAAGCTGGAGTAGCCATACTTATATCGGAAAAACTAGACTTTAAATTGAAGACTGTAACAAGAGATGAAGAAGGGCATTATGTAATCATTACAGTGTCTATCCCTCAGGAAGAGCTAACAATTATAAATGTCTATGCGCCTAATTCGGGAGCCCCCAAATATATAAAGCAATTGATCACAAACATAAGCAACCTTATTGATAAGACTGTGGTAATTGCAGGAGACTTTAATACTCCACTTACAACAATGGATAGAACATCTAGACAGAGAATAAATAAAGAAACAAAGGCCCTGAATGATGTATTGGATCAGGTGAACTTGACAGATATATTTAGAACTCTGCATCCCAAAGAAACAGAATATACATACTTCTCAAGTGCACATGGAACTTTCTCCAAGATAGATCACATACTGGGTCACAAAACAGCCCTTCATAAGTATAAAAGAATTGAGATCATACTATGCACACTTTCAGACCACAATGCTATGAAACTTGAAATCAACCACAGGAAAAAGGCTGGAAAACCTCCAAAAGCATGGAGGTTAAAAAACACCCTACTAAAGAATGAAAGGGTCAACCAGGCCATTAGAGAGAAATTTAAAAAATATATGGAAACAAACGAAAATGAAAATACAACAATCCAAACGCTTTGGGATGCAGGGAAGGCAGTCCTGAGAGGAAAATACATGGTAATCTAGGTGTATTTCAAGAAACAGAAAAAATCCCAAATAAAAAATCTGAAAGTACACCTAAAGGAAATAGAAGTAGAACAGCAAAGACACCAAAACCCAGCAGAAGAAGAGAAATAATAAAGATCTGAGCAGAAATAAACAATATAGAATCTGAAAACAAACAAACAAACAGTAGAGCAGATCAATGAAACCAAGAGTTGGTTTTTTGAAAAAAATAAACAAAACTGATAAACCTCTAGCCAGGTTCTCAAAAAGAAAAGGGAGAAGACCCACACAGATAAAATCATGAATGAAAATGGAATTATTACAACCAATCCCTCAGAAATACCAGCAATTATCAGGGAATACCATGAAAAATTATATGCCAACAAACTAGACAACCTGGAAGAAATGGACAAATTCCTCAGCACCCACACACTTCCAAACTCAAACAGGAAGACATAGATAATTTGAACAGACCCATAACCAGTGAAAAATTGAATCAGTTATTAAAAAATCTCCCAACAAATAAGAGTCCAGGACCAGATGGCTTCCCAGAGGCATTCTACCAGACATTTAAAGCAGAGATAATACCTATCCTTCTCAAGCTGTTCCAAAAAATAAAAAGGCAAGTAAAACTTCTAGACTCATTCTATGAATCCAACATTACTTTGATTCCCAAACCAGAAAGAGCCGAGCAAAAAAAAAGAGAACTACAGGACAATATCAATCCCTGATGAATATGGATGCAAAAAATTCTCAATAAGACCTAGAAAATTGAATTCAACAGCATATAAAAAGAAGTATTCACCATGATCAAGTGGGATTCATTTCTGGGCTGCAGGGCTGACTCAACATTCACAAATCAATCAATGTGATACATCACATTAATAAAGGAAAAGATCAGAACCATATGATCCTGTCAATCAATGTAGAAAAAGCATTTGACAAAATTCAGCATCCTTTCTTAATAAAAAACCCTCAAGAAAGTCGGGATAGAAGGAACATACTGCAACATCATTAAAGCCATTTATGAAAAGCCCAAAGCTAATATCATCCTCAATGGGGAAAAACTGAGACCTTTCCCCCTGAGATCAGGAGCTTAACAGGGATGTCAACTCGCACCACTGTTGTTTAACATAGTGTTGGAAGTGCTAGCATCAGTAGTCAGACAACAAAAGGAAATCAAAGGCATCAAAATTGGCAAAGATGAAGTCAAGCTTTCAGTTTTTTTGCAGATAACATGATACTATACATGGAAAACTGGATAGACTCCATCAAAAGTCTGCTAGTACTGATACATGAATTCAGCAAAGTCACAGAAATCAAAGTTAATGTACAGAAATCATTTCATTTTTATACACCAATAATGAGGCAACAGAAAGACAAATAAATAAACTGATCCCATTCACAATTGCACCAAGAAGCATAAAATACCTAGGAATAAACCTAACCAAAGATGTAAAAGATCTGTATGCTGAAAACTATAGAAAGATTATGAAGAAAATTGAAGATACAAAGAAATGGAAACACATTCCCTGCTCATGGATTGGAAGAATAAATATTGTTAAAATGTCAATACTACCCAAAGCAATAGACACATTCAATGCAATCCCATTCAAAATTGCACCAGCATTCTTCTCGAAGCTGGAACGAGCAATCCTAAAATTTGTATGGAACCACAAAAGACCCCGAATAGCCAAGGTAGTATCAAAGAAGAAGGCCAAAGGAGAAGGCATCACAATCCCAGACTTTAGCCTCTACTACAAACCTGTAATCATCAAGACAGCATGGTATGGCACAAAACAGACGAACAGAATAGAGACTCCAGAATTGGGCCCGCAAATGTATGGCCAGTTAAAGCAGGAAAGAATATCCAATGGAAAAAAGACAGTCTCCTTAACAAATGGTGCTGGGAGAACTGGACAGCAACATTCAGAAGAGTGAAACTAGACCACTTTCTTACACCATTCACAAAAATAAACTCAAAATGTATAAAGGACCTGGATGTGAGACAGGAAATCATCAAAATCCTAGAGGAGAAAGCAGGAAAAAACCTCTGTGACCTCAGCTGCAGTAATTTCTTACTTGACACATCTCTAAAGGCAAAGGGAATTAAAAGCAAAAATGAACTATTGGGACCTCATGAAGATAAAAAGTTTCTGCACTGCAATGAAAACATTAAATGAAACTAAAAGGCAACCGACAGAATGGGAAAAGATATTTGCAAGTGACGTATTGGACAAAGCGCTAGTACCCAAAATAAAGAACTCACCAAACTCCACACCCCAAAAAACAAATAATCCAGTGAAGAAATGGGCAGAAAACATGAATATACACTTCTCTAAAGAAGGCATCCAGATGGCCAACAGGCACATGAAATGATGCTCAACATCACTCCTAATCAGGGAAATACAAAATCAAAACCACACTGAGGTATCACCTCACACTGGTCAGAGTGATTAAATAAACAAATCAGGAGACTATAGATGCTGGAGAGGATGTGGAGAAACCTGAACCCTCCTGCACTGTTGGTGGGAATGCAAACTGGTGCAGCCACTCTAGAAAACAGTGTGGAGGTTCCTCAAAAAAAATTAAAAAAAGATCTACCCTCTGACCCAGCAGTAGCACTGCTACGAATTTACCCAAGGGATACAGGGGTGCTGAGGCATAGGGGCACTTGTACCCCAATGTTTATAGCAGCACTTTCAACAATAGCCAAATTATGGAAAGTGCCTAAATGCCCATCAACTGATGAATGGATAAAGAAGATGTGGTTTATATATACAATGGAATACTACGTGGCAATGAGAAAGAATGAAATATGGCCATTTGTAGCAATGTGGATGGAATTGTAGAGTGTTATGCTAAGTGAAATAAGTCAGGCAGAGAAAGACAGATATCATTGTTTTCACTCATATGTGGATCCTGAAAAACTCAACCGAAGACCATGGTGGAGGTGAAGGGGGAAAAAAAGTTACAAAGAGTGAAGGAGGCAAACCATAAGAGACTCTTAAATACTGAGAACAAACTGAGGGCTGATTGGGGGTGGAGGTGGGGAAAGTGGGTGATGGGCACTGAGGAGGGCATCTGTTGTGATGAGCACTGGGTGTTGTATGGAAACCAGTTTGGCAATAAATTTCATATAAAAAGATAAAGATCTCAATTATGGGGTTTCACATAAAAGATTGAGTCAGAATTTTCATGTAATATAAAAAAAGCCTGAATAGTTCTTGGCTTATAGCAAGTATTCAATAAATTTTGATGCAACAATTATTGCCATTATCCAGAGACAGAAAAGATACATATTTAAATCTCAACTTATTAATGATTTCTAGAGAAAATCAAGTACAGGTTGACTTCATTCAAATTATTCTGGGTAGGACGTGCTTTTTTTTTTTTTTAATTTTTATTTTAAATACATGTTAGTTAACATATAGTATAGTATTGGTCTCAGGAGTAGAATTTAGTAATTCATCACTTACGTATAACACCCAGGGCTCATCCCAACAGGTACCCTCTTTAATGCCTAACACCCACTTAGCCCATTCCCTCACACACCACCCCTCCAGCAACCATTGGTTTTTCTCTATATTTAAGGGTCTCTAGTGGTTTGCCATTGTTAGTTTGCCTCTGTCTGTTTTTATATATTTTTTAAATTTTCCCTTCCCTTATGTTTCTGTCTTTTTTTTCTTAAATTCCACATATGAGTCAAATAATATGATATTTGTTTTCCTAGCGGCTGCACCAGTTTGCATTCCCACTAACAGTGCAAAAGGGTATCCCTTTCTCTTCATTCTTGCCAACATTAGTTATTTCCTGAACTGTTAATTTTAGCCATTTTGACAGGTGTGAAGTGGTGTGTCATTGTGGTTTTGATTTGTATTTCCCTGATGAGTGATATTGAGTATCTTTTCATGTATCTGTTAGCCATCTGGAGGTCTTCTTTGAAAAAGTGTCTATTTATGACTTCTGTCCATTTCTTCACTGGATTGTTTGTTTTTTGGGTGTTGAGTTTGATAAGTTCTTTATAGATTTTGGATACTAACCCTTTATCTGATGTGTCATTTGCAAATAACTTCTCCCATTCTGTCAGTTGTCATTTAGTTTTGTTGAATGTTTCATTTGGTGTGCAGAAGCCTTTTATCTTGATTAGTTCTTAGTAGTTCATTTTTGCTTTTGTTTCCCTTGCCTCAGATGATATGTCTAGTAAGAAGTTGCTGTGGCAGAGGTCAAAGAGGTTGTTGTCTGTTTTATCCTCTAGGATTTTGATGGCTTCATCTCTTACATTTAGGTCTTTTATCCATTTTGAGTTTATTTTTGTGTAGTGGGTAAGAAAGTGGTCTACATTTATTCCTCTACATGTTGTTGTCTAGTTTTCCCAACATCATTTGTTGTCTTTTTTCATTGGAGATTCTTTATGCTTTGTGGAAGATTAGTTGGTCATAAATTTGTGGGTCCACTTCTGGGTTTTCTATTCCATTTCACTGATATAAGTGTCTCTTTTTGTTCCAGTCCCATACTGTCTTGATGATTACAGCTTTGTAATATAGCTTGAAGTCCTGAATTGTGATGCCTCCAGCTTTGGTTTTCTTTTCAACACTAACTTTGGCTATTTGGAGTCTTTTCTGATTCCATACAAATTTTAGAATTGTTTGTTCTAGTCCTGTGAAAAATGCTGGCGGTAATTTTTTTTTAAGTTTATTCACTTATTTTGAGAGAGAGAGAGAGAGAGAGAGAGAGAGAATGAGCAGGGGAGGGGAAGAGAGAGGGAAAGAGAATCCCAAGCAGGGTCTGTAGTGTCTGCATAGAGCCAGATGAGCAGCCTGAACCAATGAACTGTGAGATTATGACCTGAACAGATCAAGAGTTGGACACTTAACAGACTGAGCCACCTAGGACCCCTGATGGTATTTTGATGGTGACTGCATTGAATGTGTAGATTGCTTTGGAAGTATGGATGTTTTAACAATATTTTTTCTTCCAAAGAGCATGGAATATTTTTCCATTTGTTTGTGTTTTTTTTCAATTCCTTTCACAAGCATTCTATACTTTTCAACATACACATCTTCTACCTCTTTGGTTAGGCTTATTCCTAGGTATCTTATGGATTTTATGCAGCTGTAAATGAGATCAATTCCTTTATTTCTCTTTCTGTTCCTTCATTATTGGTATATAGAAATGCAACAGATTTTTGTACATTGATTTTATATCCTACAATTTTGCTGAAATCACGTATAAGTTCTAGTAATTTTTTGTGGAATCTTTAGGGATTTCCACGTAGTATATCATGTCATCTGTGAAGAATTAAAATTTGACTTCCTCCTTGTCAATTTGGATGCCTTTTATTTCTTTGAGTTGTCTGATTCCTGAGCCTAGGACTTCCACCACTATGTTGAATAATAGTAGTGAGAATGGACATCTTTTTTGTATTCCTGACCTTAGGGGGAAAGTTCTGAGTTTTTCCCCATTGAAGATGATATTAGCTGTGTGTCTTTCCTATGTGGCCTTTATGATGTTGAGGTATGTTCCTTCTATCCCTACTTTCTTGAGGGTTTTTATCAAAAAAGATAGTGTATTTTATCAAATTCTTTTTCTGCATCTGTTAAGAGGATCATATGGTTCTTATCTTTTATTTTACTCATGTAGTGTATCACATTGATTTATTTGCACATGTTGTACCAACCATGCAGCCCAGGGATAAATCCCAATTATCATGGTATTTCATAATTCTTTAAATGTATTATTGGATTTGATTTGCTAGTATCTTGTTAAGAATTTTTGCATCCGTGTTCATCAGGGAAATTGGTCTGTAATTCTCCTTTTTAATGGGGTCTTTGGTTTTGGAATCAAGGTAATGCTGGCCTTATCAAGGACTTTGTAAGTTTTCCTTCTGTTTCAATTTTTTGGAAAAGTTTCAAAAGAATCGGTTTTAATTCTTCTTGAAATGTTTGATAAAATTTCTCTGGGAAGCCCTCTGGCCCTGGATTTTTGTTTGTTGGGAGATTTTTCATTCCTCTTTCAATTTAATTGCTGGTTATGGGTCAGTTCAAATTTTCGATTTCTTTCTGCTTCAGTTTTGATAGTTTATACGTTTCTAAGAATTTATCCTTTTTTTCCAGATTGCCCAATTTGTTGGCATTAATTTCTCATAATATTCTCTTATAATTTTATTTCTGTGGTGTGGGTTGTGATCTATCCTCTTTAATTCATGATTTTATTTATTTGGGTCCTTTTCTTTTTCTTTCTGATGAGTCTGGATAGGAGTTTATCAATTTTGTTAATTCTTTCAAAGAACCAGTTCTAGGTTCTTTGATCTGTTCTACTGTTCTTTTTGTGTGTTTTTTTCCCCCAATCCCATTCATTTCTCTTCTAACCTTTCTTATTTCCCTTCTTCTGCTAGTTTGGGCTTTATTTCCTGTTATTTTTCCAGCTCCTGTAGGTGAAAGGTTAGGTTATGTATTGAAGATATTTCTTTCTTCTTTAGGAAGATATGGATTGCTATATATTTTCCTTTTATGACCACCTTTACTGCCTTTGAACAGTTTTGGACTGTCATGTTTTCATTTTTGTTGTGTTTCATGTACTTTTTTTCTTTCTTCTTTAATTTTTTAGTTAGCCCATTCATTCTTTAGTAGGATGTTCTTTAGTCTCCAAGTATTTGTTACCTTTCCAAATTTTTTCTTGTGGTTGATTTCAAGTTTCATAGTGTTGTGTTCTGAAAGTATACGTAGTATGATCTCAACCTTTTTGTATGTGTTGGTGGCTGATTTGTGATGCAATATGAGATCTATTCTGGAAAATGTTTCATGTAAACTCTAGAAGAATACATATTCTGCTGCTTTAGGATGAAATGTTCTGAATATATCTGTTAAGGCCATCTGGCCCAATGTGTCATTCAAAGCCATTGTTTCCTTTTGATTTTCTCCTTAGATGATCTGTCCATTGTTGTAAGTAGGGTATTAAAGTCCTGTACTATTATTGTATTATCAATGAGTTTATTTATGTTTGTGATTAATTGATTTATATATTTAGGTGTTTCATGTTGGGGGCATAAGTATTTATAATTGTTAGTTCTTGATGGATAGACCTATTTTTTATATAATGCTCTTCTTTATCTCGTTACAGTTTTTTTTTTAATCTAGTTTGATATAAGTATGGCTACTCTGGCTTTCTTTTGACATCCATAAGCATGATAGATGGTTCTCTGTCCCCTCACTTTCAATCTGTACATGTCTTTAGGTCTAAAATGAGTCTCTGTAGGCAGCATATAGATGGATCTTTCTTTTCTTTTTTTTTAACCCGTTCTGATACCTCATGTCCTTTCATTGGAGCATTTAGTCCATTTATATTCAGACTGATTATTGAATGATATGAATTTAGTGCCATTGTGTTGCCTGTAGAGTTAGAATTTCTGGTGATGTTCTCTGGTCCTTTCTAGTCTGATACTTTTTGTCGTTTTTTGTTTTGTACTTTTTTTTTCCTGTGCTCAAAGAGTCCCCCTTAAAATTACTTGCAGAGCTGGCTTAGTGGTCACAAACTCCTTTAGTTTTTGTTTGTCTGGGCAACTCTATCTCTTCTTCTATTCTGAATGACAGTCTTGCTGGATAAGGAATTCTTGGCTGTGCATTTTCCCCATTCAGCACGTTGACTATATCCTGCCATTCCTTTTGGTCACACCAAGTTTCTCTGGATACATCTGCTGTGAAATTGGTCTATCTTCCTTTGTAGGTTAATGAATTTTTTTTTTCTATTGCTGCTTTGAGGATTCTTTCCTTGCCTGTGTATTTTGTGAATTTGACTATTATATACCTTGGTTATTTCCGGCTTTTGTTGAATTTAATGGGAGTTCTCTGTGCTTCTTTGATTTTGATGTCTGCATCCTTCCCCATGAGTTAAGTTTTCAGCTCTAATTTGCTCATATAAACCTCCTGCCTCTTTTCTCTCTCTTCATCCTCTGTGATTCCTATGATAGGAATGTTATTCCTTTTTAATAACTGCTGAGTTCCCAAGTCTGCCCTTGTGATCCATGATTTTTGTTTCGCTTTTATTTTCAGCTTCATTATTTTCCATAATTTTATTTTCTATATCCCTGGTTCACTTCTCTGCTTCATCCGTCCTTGTCATCATGGTATCCATTCCAGATTGCATCTAGGTTATAACATTTTTAATTTCAGCCTGACTAGATTTTGTTTCTGTATCTCTGCAGAAATGGATTCTCTGGTGTCTTCTATGCTTTTTTCAAGCCCAGCTAGTATCCTTATAATCTTAGTTTTAAATTCTAGTTCAGACATCATATATATATATATATATACATATATATATATATATATATATATGTATATATAGTATAGTATGTATGTATATATGTATATATACATATAGGTTAAATCCCTGGCTGTGAGTTCTGCTGCCTGTTCTTTCTTTTGGGGTGAAATTCTCCATCTCATTATTTTGTCAAGAAAAGAAAAGAAAAAGAAAAAAAACAAAGAAAAACAAAACAAAACAATGAAATTAAAAAAATATATAAGCAAAAAAACTAGACCTTGGATGTATTTTGGTCTGCTTGTTAAAAGAGTCTAGATCCAAAAGTAAAACATAATACAATAAACTAAAATTAAAAGAAAAAACAATAAAATAAAAAAATAAAAGAATATGTATATATAAAAATAAAAAATATAAATTATAACAGTAAAAAATAAAAAAGGAATTGAGAAAAGTAAGAAAATAAATTTCAAAATAATACTGGAAAAAATAAAGAATAAAAGTAAAACAGAAGTTAAATCCTTTTTCCCCTAGAGCTTTAGCTTTGCAGCACTATAAATAGACTTGATGCAAGTGAGTTGTTTGTGTTGGTCTTCCAGGGAAGAGCTGTCCTGTGCTGATTTTCAGGCTGACTTATTTCAGTGGAAAAGTGCCTCTAGTGGGTTGAAAGGCAGGATTTGTTGTAAGTGACTCTGGCCTCCACAAGTTGCCCCTGTGTTTCTCTCTGAAGTCTGATGGTGGAGAGGAGGTTGGTGTTGGGTAGAAGATGGCATCACCCTGCCCTCTGGGAGTGGAGCTTATGGCTTCCACTGTTCAGGAGGCCCTCATAGAAAAGCATGTCAGGCTTTTGTCAGATCCCTGTCCTTAACCTGTCTGTGCCTAGCAGTTGGCATGCTCAGTGCCACAGTTCTCATGTGTTTTATCTCTTGTCTGTGGCTGGGATTCAAAACTCCAATTCTTAAAGGGCCAGGCAAAACACTGACCCACTCCACTCATCCAAAGGTGAGATTTGTAGAGTGGCCATCACCGTTCTGTCCCCCCCCCCCAAAAAAAAGCAGTTGCACAAGGCACACACAGAGGCTGGAGTCTATTGTGATGCACAGTGTAAAGCTGACCAGGTTGTCTGCCATAGGAGTGCATCTCTCTTCCCTGTTGTTGAACAGGCTGTTTGTGGCTGCTCATGGCACCCAGTGGACCTTTTGTCCTTGGAGAGACAAAACCCTCTTCCAGATGTACACCAGGAAGGGGGAGGATCTCTCTCAGTGCAACCCAGGTGATCCCCACACCACAGAGTATTGTACAAATCCTACACATTGCTTGCTCCACACTATTCTCTCCCTCTCATCCTGACCACTGTGTGAAAAAGGTTCTCTTCCCTCTGTGGCATCATGGCTTTCCTCTACACCAATTCATGGCTTCAAACATCTATTCTGCCATGTTCTCTCCTACCCATTGTTCAGGTCATTTTCTTAATCCTCAGGTTGATTTCCTAGTTGTTCAAAATGGTATGATGTTGATCTAGCTGTGTTCCAGAGATGACATAAGCTCAGGGTCTCCCTACTACTCCATCATCATAACTCCCCCCAGATGTCTTTTATTTCTTATTGTTATCTAATTTCTGTGGCTAAGACTTTCAGTACTATGTTGAATAAAATTGGTGAAAATGGACATCTTTGTCTTATTCCTGTCCTTAGGGGGAAGGATCTCAGTTTTTCCCCACTGAGTATGAAGTTCACTGTGTTCTCTACTAAGGTCTTGGAGGGGGTGCTCATTATCACCTATAGGGAATGGAAATCTCCATTCCCTAATTTTACTCTATTCCCTATCTGTACTGTAGTTGTTGCTGTGCTTTTTTACAGCCTTAGAAATATGGAAGTCTATGCTTTCCTCTAGGTTTCTGTTGGAATGGTTAGGGGTGGGGCAGTTTTTTCCATGGCATTTGTCTATAGTGGAGCAGTTGCTACCTGAATATTTTCTGTCTTGTTAGGATGCCTCTCTTTGGGTCCTTTGGCTATAGAGCAGGCTTTTTTTTTCATATGAAGCCTTTATTATGTTGAGATATGTTCCCTATAGACCTACTTTGTTGAGGGTTTTTATCATGAATGGTTGTTGTACTTTGTCAAATACTTTTTCTGCATCTATTGAAATAATCATATGTTTTTTTATTTTTTTCTCTTATTGATGTGATGTATCATGTTGATTTATTTGAAATATTGAACCACTCTTGCATCCTGGGCATAAATTCCACTTGATCATTGTGAATTATTTTTTTAATGCATTGTTGGATTCTATTTGCTCATCTTTTGTTGAGGATTTTTGCATCAAATTTCTACCAATACCTGATACCTACTGTATCTTTTCCTGTGATCTTTCTAGTTTGATTCCTTGTGGTTGGAAAACACACTCTGTATGAATTCTTTTTAAAAACATTGGTTGAAGTTTATTTTATCTCACAGAATATAATCTATCTTGGTGTATGTTCTGTGGGCACTTGAAAATAATATGAATTCACTAATGTTGGGTGGAGTGTTCTATAAAGATCTGTTATATCCTGTTAGTTATGAGTTTTTGTCTAGTTGTTTTATTAACTGCCAAGAGAGGAGTTTTTGATCTCTCTAAATATGTGTGGAAATTTCTATTTCTCTTTTCTATCACTTTCCTTTTATATATTTTTCACCTCCGGGTTGTTTGGTGTTAAGCCTGCTATGTCTTCATGATGGATTGAACCTTTTATCATTATGTAATATCTGTCTCTGTCCTTACCAATTTTCTTTGTTCTGAAGTCTACTTTATCTGACATTAACATAGCCATTCTTGCTTTTCTTTGATTAATGTTTTTATGATATATCTTATTCAATCCTTTCACTTTCAATCTTTTTATAACATATATTTGAAGTGAGTTTCATGTAGATAGCATACAGTTAGGTCATTTTTTTCTTTAAATCGACTGTTTGTCTTTGAATTGATATATTTGGATCACTTACATTTTATCGTTGCCTTTAAACTGGTATCCTTAGATCACTTACATTTAAGATAATTACTAATATGTTAGGCTTAAGTCTGACATTTTATTATTTTTAATTTTTTATTATCTTAAAATGTTGTAATATTTTTTATTGAAATATAGTTGATACATGTTGTTACATTAGCTTCAGGTATATAGCATAGTTATTCAACTATGTTATGCTATATTCAACAATTTTTTTCCCATTTGTTCTGTCTACTTTTCATTTATGTTTTCTTTTTCTATGCCTTTATGTGAATTACTTAAACATGCTTTTAGAATTTTATTTTTATTTATCTATGATTTTGAGTGAATTTCTTCATAAATTTTTAAATGGTTATTCTAGATGTTACATTATATATACATAACATAGTCACTAATGTTGAAATTTTACCAGTTTGCAAGAAATGTAGAAATTTTTCCTCCCTTCACATTCCTATATCCTCCTTTTGTAATAAACATACAAATTAAGAACTACAGTAGTGTTATAATTTTGCTTCAACCATTAAACGTACTTTAGGAAAAAAAAAAACAATAAGAAAATCTATTGTATTTGCTCCTACTTTGGACTTTTGTGTTCTTTCATCAATGTTTCCCTTGTTTTAACCATTACTTTAGCGTAGTCCCCCTGGCAAAAAATTGTCTTAGTATTTTCACTGAATATAGGATTTTAGGTTGACAGGTTTATCCTTTTCTCACTTCAAAATATTGTGACAGTAGCTTCTGGTCCCCCTGACCAGAAAGAGAAATATGCTGTCATTAGAATTACTTTTTCACTATAATTATTTCTCTCATGCTACTTTTTAAAGATTTTTTTTTCAATTATTTTCTTTTTGACTATATCTGTCTTGGTGTGATTTGGGTTAATTATTTCTGGGATTCTCTCAGATTTTTAATTCATAAGTTATGTCTTTTTCCAGATTTTGGAAATTTAACCATTATTTTTTAAATTGCTTTTTAATTTATTTTTTATTTTAAAATTTTACGTACAAATTAGTAAGCATATAATGCAACAATAATTTCAGGAGTACATTCCTTAGTGCCCCTTACCCATTTAGCCCATCTGCCCTCCCCAACCCCTCCAATACCCTCAATTTGTTCTCCATATTTATGAGTCTCTTCTGTTTTGTCCTCCTCCCTGTTTTTATATTATTTTTACTTCCCTTCCCTTATGTTCATCTGTTGTGTCTCTTGAAGTCCTGATATGAATGAAGTCATAGATTTTTGTCTTTCTCTGACTGACTAATTTCACTTGGCATAATACCCTCCAGTTCCATCCACGTAGTTGCAAATGGCAAGATTTCATTCTTTTTCATTGCTGAGTAATACTCCATTGTATATATATACCACATCTTCTTTATCCATTCATCCATTGATGGACATTTGGGCTCTTTCCATATTTTGGCTACTGTTGATAGTGCTACTGTAAACATGTGGGGTGCATGGGTCCCTTTGAAACAACACCTGTATCCCGTGGATAAATACCTAGTAGTGCAATTGCTGGGTCGTAGGGTAGTTCTATTTTTAGTTTTTTGAGGAACCTCCATCCTGTTTTCCAGAGTGGCTGCACCAGCTTGCATTCCCACCAACAATGCAAAAGAGATCCTCTTTCTCCACATCCTCACCAACATCTGTTGTTGCCTGAGTTGTTAATGTTAGCCATTCTGACAGGTGTCAGGTGGTATCTCATTGTGGTTTTGATTTATATTTCCCTGATGATGAATGATGTGGAGCATTTTTTCATGTGTTGGTTGGCCATCTGGATGTCTTCTTTGGAGAAGTGTCTACTCATGTCTTTTGGCCATTTCTTCAACGGATTGTATGTTATTTTGGATGTTGAGTTTGACAAGTTCTTTATAGATTTTGGAAACTAACACTTTATCTGATATGTCATTTGCAAATATCTTCCTCCATTCTGTCAGTTGCCTTTTAGTTTTGCTGATTGTTTCCTTCTCTGTGCAGAAGTTTTTTATTTTGATGAGGTCCCAGTAGTTCATCTTTGCTTGTGTTTCCCTTGCTCTGGAGACATGTTGAGTAAGAAGTTTCTGCGGCTAAGATCAAAGAGGTTTTTGCCTGCTTTCTCCTCGAGAATTTTGATGGCTTCCTGTCTTACATTTAGGTCTTTCATCCATTTTGAGTTTATCTTTGTGTATGGTGTAAGAAAGTGGTCCAGGTTCATTCTTCTGCATGTCGCTGTCCAGTTTTCCCAGCACCACTTGCTGAAGAGACTGTCTTTATTCCATTGGATATTCTTTCCTACTTTGTCAAAGATTAGTTGGCCATACATTTGTGGGTCCATTTCTGGGTTCTCTATTCTGTTCAATTGATCGGAGTGTCTGTTTTTATTCCAGTACCATACTGACTTGATGATTAGAGCTGTGTAGGATAGCTTGAAGTCCGGGATTGTGATGCCTCCTGCTTTGGTTTTCTTTTTCAAGATCACTTTGGCTATTAAGGGTCTTTTCTGGTTCCATACAAATTTTAGGATTATTTGTTCTAGCTCTTTGAAGAATGCTGGTGTTATTTTGATAGGGATTTCATTGAATATGTAGATTGTTTTGGGTAGTATCAACATTTTAACAATATTTGTTTTTCCTATCCAGGAGCATGGAATCTTTTTCCATTAATTTGTGTCTTCTTGAATTTCTTTCATAAGCTTTCTATAGTGTTCAGTGGATAGATTTTTTACCTCTTGGTTAGATTTATTCCTAGGTGCTTTATGGTTTTTTGTGCAACTGTAAATGGGATTGATTCCTTGATTTCTCTTACTGTCGCTTCATCGTTAGTGTATAGCAATGCAACCAATTTCTGTGCATTGATTTTATATCCTGCAACTTTGCTGAATTCATGAATCAATTCTAGCAGATTTTGGTTGGATATTTTGGGTTTTTCATATAGAGTATCATGTTATCTGCAAAAAGTGAAAGTTTGACCTCCTCCTGGCTGATTTGGATGCCTTTTATTTCCTTGTGTTGTCTGATTGCAGAGGCTAATAATTCCAATTGTATGTTGAACAACAGTGGCGAGAGTAGACATCCCTGTTTTGCTCCTGACCTTAGGGGAAAAGCTCTAAGTTTTTCCCATTGAGGATGATATTAGTGTTGGGTCATTCATATATGGCTTTTATGATCTTGAGGTATGATACTTTTATCCCTACTTCCTTGAGGGTTTTTATCATGAAAGTTTGCTCTGTATTTTTTCATATGCTTTCTCTGCATCTATTGAGAGGATCACATGATTCTTGTCCTTTCTTTTATTGATGTGATGAATCACGTTAATTGTTTTGCGGATATTGAACCAGTCCTGCATCCCAGGTATAAATCCCATTTGGTGGTGGTGAATAATTTTTTTGATGTATTGTTGGAGCTACCTGGCTAATATCTGGTGGAGGATTTTTGCATTCATGTTCATCTGGGAAATTGGTCTATAGTTTTCCTTTGTAGTGTGGTCTCTTTCTGGTTTTAGAATCAAGGTAATTCTGGCTTCATAGAAAGAGTTTGGAAGTTTTCCTTCCATTTCTATTTTTTGGAACAGCTTCAAGAGAATTGGTGTTAATTCTTCCTTAAATGTTTGGTAGAATTCCCCTGGAAAGCCATCTGGTCCTGGACTCTTGTTTTTTGGCAGATTTTTGAGTACTAATTTGATTTCCTTACTAGTTATGGATCTGTTCAAATTTTCTATTTCTTCCTGTTTCAGTTTTGGTAGTGTATGTTTCTAGGAATTTATCCATTTCTTCCAGATTGCCCATTTTATTGACATATAATTGCTCATAATATTCTCTTTTTATTGTTTTTATTTCTGCTGTGTTGGTTGTGATCACTCCTCTTTCATTCTTGATTTTATTTATTTGTGTCCTTTCCTTTTTTTTTTTTTTTGATCAAACTGGCTAGTGGTTTATCAATTCGTTAATTCTTTCAAAGAACCAGTTTCTGGTTTCATTAATGTGTTCTACTATTTTTTTGGTTTCGATAGCACTAATTTCTGCTCTAATCTTTGTTATTTCCTGCCTTCTGCTGGTTTAGGGTTTTATTTGCTGTTCTTTTTCCAGCTACTTAAGGCGTAAGGTTAGGTTGTGTATCTGAGATCTTTCTTCCTTCTTTAGGAAGGCCTGGATTGCTATATACTTTCCTGTAATGACCGCCTTTGCTGCATCCCAGAGGTTAAGGGTTGTGGTGTTATCATTTTCATTGACTTCCATATACTTTTTAGTTTCCTCTATAACTTCTTGGTTAGCCCATTCATTCTTTAGTAGGATGTTCTTCAGTTTCCAAGTATTTGTTACCTTTTCCATTTTTTTCTGGTGGTTGATTCCAAGTTTCATAGCGTTGTGGTCTGAAAATATGCATGGTATGATCTCGATCTTTTTGTACTTACTTAGGGCTGATTTGTGTCCCAGTATATGGCTTATTCTGGAGAACGTTCCATGTGCACTGGAGAAGAATGTATATTCTGCTGCTTTAGGATGAAATATTCTGAATATATCTGTTAAGTCCATCTGGTCCAGTATGTCATTCAAAGCTACTGTTTCCTTGTTGATTTTTTTATTAGATGATCTGTTCATTGCTGTGAGTGGGGTGTTGAAGTCTCCTACTATTAAGGTATTACTGTCAATGAGTTTCTTTATGTTTGTGATATATATATATATATATATATATATATATATGCGAACACACAAATATGCGAACACACACACACACACACACACATATATATGTGTGTGTGTGTGTGTGTTTGCATATTTGGCACATAAATGTTTATAATTGTTAGGTCTTCCTGGCAGATAGACCATTTAATTATGATATAATGCTCTTCTTCATCTCTTGATACAGTCTTTATTTTAAAGTCTAGCTTATCTGATATAAGTATGGATACTCCAGCTTTCTTTTGTTGAACAGTAGCATGATACTTTGTTCTCCATCCCCTTATTTTCAATATGAAGGTGTCTTTAGGTCTAAGGTGGGTGTCTTATAAATAGCATATAGATGGATCTTGTTTTCTTATCCATTCTGTTACCCTATGTCTTTTGATTGGAGCATTGAGTCCACTGACATTTAGAGTGAGTACTGAAAGATATGAATTTATTGCCATTATGATGCTTGTAGAGTTGGAGTTTCTGGTGGTGTTCTCTGGTCCTTTCTAATCTTTGTATGTATGTATTTTTTTCATCTTTTCTCCCCTCAGAGAGTCTCCCTTAACATTTTTTGCAGGGATGGTTTAGTGGTCACAAACCCCTTTAATTTTTGTTTGTCTAGGAAAATTTTTATCTCTCCTTCTATTTTGTATGACAGCCATGCTGGATAAAGAATTATTGGCTGCATATTTTTCTGACACAGCACACTGAATATATCCCACCACTCCTTTCTGGCCTGCCAAGATTCTGTGGATAGGTCTGCTGCAAACCTGATCTGTCTTCCTTTGTAGGTTAGGGACTTTTTTCCCCTTGCTGCTTTCATGATTCTCTCCTTGCCTCCGTATTTTGTGAGTTTGACTATGATATGCCTTATTGATGGTCAGTTTTTGTTGAATCTCATGGGGGTCCTCTGTGCTTCCTGGATTTTGATGTCTGTGTCTTTCCCTAGGCTAGGAAATCTTTCCACTCTGATTTGTTCACATAACCCTTCTACCCCTATTTCTCTCTCTTCCTCTTCTGGGACCCCTATGATTCTGATGTTGTTTCTTTTTAATGAGTCCCTGATTTTTCTAATTCTTAAATCATGCTCTTTTGCCTTAATCTCCCTCTTGTTTTCTGCTTCATTATTCTCTATAAGTCTGTCCTCTATATCGCTGATTCTCTGCTCTGCCTCATCCATCCTTGCCGCCACTGCATCTGTCTGTGATTGCAGCTCAGTTATAGCATTTTAAATTTCACTCTGGCTATTTTTTACTTCTTTTATCTCTGCAGAAAGGGATTCTAATCTATTTTTGATTCCAGCTCATATTCTTATTTTTGTGATTCTTAATTCTGGTTCAGACATCTTGTTTGTATCTGTGTTGATTAAATCCCTGACTGTCCTTTCTTCGTGCTCTTTCTTTTCAGATTAATTCCTTCATTTTGTCATTTTGAAGGGATAAAAGGAATTAATGAGGTAAAATATTTAAAATTTAAAAAATTAAAATAAAAAAGAAGTTAAAAAATTAAACACACACACACAAGTAGAATAAATGATGCTAGATTCTAGGTGTGTGTTCTGGGTGTTGAAAGTGGTTTGACAGATTAGTGAAAAAAAGGGCGGGGAGGAAATCATTTGAGAATTTGAAAAAACGAATACACTGAAGTAGAGTAAAATGAAATGATGGGAGTAAAATAGAATTTGAAAAAAATATACACAACAGTAAAGAATAAAGTAGAAAAATTTTAGAAAATTAATAAAAATTAAAAATAAATATTAATCTTTTCCTGTGTTCAGGAAAAAGAAATGAAATGAAAAAGAGAAAAAAGTTTAAAAAAAAGAAAAAAAAAGGAAATTGTTTGAAAAGGTGAATACACTGTAGTAGACTAACATAAAATAATGGAAGTAAAATAGAATTTGAAAAAAATTATGCCAAAGTAAAAAATATACTAATAAAAATTAAAGAAAAATATTTTTAATAAAAATTGAAAATAAAAATGAGTTTTTTCTTTCTGTATTCATAAAAAAGAAAAGAAGTGTAAAAGAGAAAAGAAAGAAAGAAAATTGAATAGATGGACCTGCTAACAGGTTGAAATAGGACTTAAATTACTTTGTTTTCCCCTAGAAGTCAGTCTATGTAGTGCTTTATAGTCCATAAACTAAGCCAGTGGTGATACTTGTGTTCTTGAAAGAGAAGTTGGCCCAGTTGGGCAGGGCTCAGTGTAACGGCCCTGCTCTCCACTAGATGGCTCTGCTCGCCTACAGGGGTGGAGTTTTGTCGCCCTTGTAGGTGTGTATGTGCAACTGTGGGAGTGGTGTAAATGGTGCCACCCAGCTACCCAGTCTGTTCTCCCAGAACAGCAATCATGCACTCTTCCTCTGTCTTCAGCTTTGGTTTCTTCCCTGCTTTTTCCCTCTCTGCGACCAGGCCCCAGGCAGTACCTCTCTCCTGAGTTTTGTCTCAGATGTGGCTGTTTTCCCAGGCCCCTTACTTCTGAAGGACTGCAGCTTTGACCCGTTCTGCCCCTTTGTGGGAGGATCATACTGAGCAATGGCCAAATGAACAATGGCCCAATGTCAGCTGCACCCAGGAAGGTTTTCTGGCCCCTGCTGCTGCTGGTGCCCTGAGAAATGGCCAGACACCTGCCTGCCCCAGAAAAAGTTTGTGAGATAATGTAGCAGCAGTGTTTCAGGGATTATGGAAAATCACAACACACATCTGGCACCAGGCTTCACACTTAATACACTTGTTCCAGCCCCAGTGAATGTGGCCATTTTCTGGGGTTTTCTGGGACCATGTGGCTTCAACAGTCTCTACCAAATGTCCTTCCAGCAGTGGAACTGCCTTTCCTCGTGTGGCCTGAGAACCTTGCAGACCCCACTCTGTTCCTAGGGATTTTCCCTTCCCACCAGAGCACCGTCAGGTATCGAGCTGTAGAGTTGCAGACTTTGTGCTCCCCTTGTTTACAGTCTTAATGGAATTTAAAACCTCTCCTTTCTCCTTTCTCTCTTTTTAGTTTAGTACCTGAGGTTGTTTCCAATTTTCCACTTTCTCTCCAGGTGTTTTGAGGAGGAGTGCCTTTCCCATATTATCCCCTCCCCCCAGTCTCTGTCCTCTGCTTGCAAAAGCACCTCCTTTCCTATGCTTCTCACTCCCAAAGTTCACTACTCTGTGCCGTGTACCTGCTGAATTCTGTTGTTGAGGTTGTGCAGATTGTTGTGTTAATCCTCCAATCAGTTTTCTAGGTGTGTAGGATGGTTTAGTGTTGGTCTGGCTGTATTTCATGGATGCAAGACACACAAAAAACTTCCATGCTGTTCTGCCATCTTGGCTCCTCCTCCTTAAATTATTTTTTAATCCTGCTCTTTTTTCTCCTCTCTTTTGGCACTCTAATGACACATATATTAGATTTTATAGTACTTTAGGGCCCTGATTCTCTGTTTTGTTCTTTGAGGTTTTTTTTTTTTTTGTTTTTTTCATCTATTTTCTCTGTTTCTTCCTATTGGGAAATAGTTCTATTTTGCTTCAATTCATTGATTCTTTCCTCTCTGTTCTTTTCTGTTGTTGAGCTGATCCATTGAGTGTTTTATTTCATTCATTGTATTTTTTTTGATCCACATTTTTATTTTGTTCTTTATAGTTCTTTTCCCTTGCTAAGATTTTTTTTTCATTTTTGAGTGTCCCTTTTTTTCCACTTTTTCAAGACTGTTCATAATTGCTCCTTGAAGCATTTTATCATACCTTCTTTAAAATTTTTGTCAGATAATTTTAACATACATTTATTGTCCTCTTGGTGTTGTCTTTTTGATAATTTGAGGTCTTTCTGTTTCTTGGTCTGATGAATGATTTTCAGTTGGAACTTGGATATTTTGGTTATTATGACACTTTGCATCTTATTTAAAACTCTCTTTTAGATGGCTTCCTCTGTAAAATGTATGAAGGAAAAGTGACAGAAATGTTACTGCTGAGTAAGGATGGGAATCTGAGCTCCTACTAGGCTTCCATTTACATGTCCTTAAAGGGGGTGCTCATTATCACCTATAGGGAATGGACATCTCCATTCCCTACTTTTACTCTATTCCCTATCTTTACTAACACCACCAGTCTGTAGGTGTTGGTGTCCTTTATTACAGCCTTAGAAAGATGGAAGTCTATGCTCTCCACTAGACCTCTGTTGGAATGATTAGGGGTGGGGCACAGTTTTTCCATGGCATTTGTCTATAGTGGAGCAGGTGCTACCTGAATATTTTCTGCTTTGTTAGGATGCCTCTCTTTGGATCCTTTGACTAGAGAGCAGGCTCTTTTGGGGGATGGAGGGGCAGTGGTGTGTGTACATCCTTTGGAGTTTTCAGGTTGGGACTTCTTTAGCTTTAATTCTGGGATATGTGAGACAAGAAACCCTAAAAACTCACCACCATGTTGTTCCCTGTGTCACTATCAGGTCTATCCTACTCCTTACACCTTTAAGAGTCTTCTTATGTATGCTTTATATATAATGTCCATGGGTTTTATTTGTAGTCAGTGGGAGAAAGAGGGATAAAAGTATGCCTACTCCATCTTCCTGGGATCAGAGGTCCATTGTTGACTTTAAAAAACAAGAAACAATGTGATTTTTTATTGTACATGTGGCAGCCTATGATGGCTTTAAAAGCAAATAAGTTAGGGTTTCCAAAAAGCTACAAAGAGCACTTAGTGTTTCAGCCATTATGATTAATTTATAATTGCCTTGTTCCAATGTTTATTCAAAGGAATCTTACAAATTGCAAACAATGCTACAAACACAAAAGGAACAATTTGGAGCAAATGGAGTGAGATGGTAAAAAAAAAAAAAAATGCGTGTAAGGTAGACCTGAAGAATTACTAGAAATGGGCTGGAGTTTCCAATAACTTCAATGCAAAAATAGAAATTTGATTACTTACTTGAATCTTTCTGTCCTTAAAACAATGACAAAACTGTTACCAAGAAATGGAAGAAACATCCTTGGTCTTATAACTAAGATGAGAAAAGAGATTCCTGAATCCACCTGAAGAAGACTCTGTATAGTGAAGTAAATCACATCTTTATCAACGTGCTATACTTAGGGTGATTCCATGATTTAAAATCAGCAAATACAGGATGTTTTTGAGAGTTAAACGGCACTATCAATAATTATGCTGGAACAATAGTGTAATTTTGAACTGTCCTTTAAAAGCTGGGGCTAACAGTAACAGAAGCTTTTGTGCATCCTGAATCTTACAGTAGGCCTCCATCGAAGTCTATATGCAGTTGAGTTGAGCATGGACACCCAATGTGAGGAGAAAGCTGTATGTACCACCTTTTATTTTTCATACTGTCAGCTGATTTCAGAATTGAAAATTAGGAAAATATTTTTTCTTTTGTGTATAATTTTTCCTAACTGTGATACAAAGTTCAGCCACTACCTCATAAATAATATACCTGGGCCACAGTTCTTGTCTGTAGTGAATAATATTTTTCCCATTGACTGGTAAATTCAGTAAAACTCATTAGTTAGAATCTCTAACATTAAACTCATTCACTTGAATAGGAAATGAGTTCTTCCAAATCAAAGAAATGTATTCCCAATTTGTCATCCAATAACTTGCTGCATCTTAAAAAGTACAAGATGCTGGTAATTAATGTGAAGCATGCACTCATATGGTGTCACTGAATTTCACAAGAGAAAATTCCAAATGTGACATACTCCAGCTAGATTTTAAATGCCAGGTCCTAACTCAGAAGGTTGATAGGCAGTAATATCATTTAACTATCCATTTTATTCTAGCAATTTTAAGGGATCACACAGCGCTCTTTATATTGAAGAGTGTACCATGCTCAAAGAAAGAGAGATCAATCCAGAGAAATATTCCAGTTGTGTTACAGTTGAATGCCTCTGTTTTGGACAAGAAAAGCACTGTTATAGACTGAATATTTGTGTCTCCCTCCCATTCATATGTTGAAAGTCTAATCCTCAATATGATGGCATTATGAAGTGAGGCCCTTGGGGAGTACTTAGGTCATGAAGGCAGAACCTAGTCACTAATCAAGGGGTTAATGTCCTTACAAGAAATAGGAGAGCTTCCTTGCACTTACTGCTCTCCCTTCATGTGAGGATACAATGCGAATGAAGTAATCTGCAAACCAGGAAGTGAGTCCTCACCAGATATAAGGAATAAGTTTAAGAATTCCCATGGGGGCCTGGATGGGTCAGTCGGTTGAGCGACCAACTTGGCTCATGTCATGATCTCACAGTTCATGAATTCAAGCCCCACGTTTGGCTTCTGTGCTGACAGCTCAGACCCTGGAGCCTACTTCAGATTCTGTGTCTTCCTCTTTCTCTGCCCCTTCCCCACTCACACTGTTTCTCTCTCTCTCTCTCTCTCTCTCTCTCTCTCTCTCTGTCTCTGTCTCTCTCAAAAATAAACATTAAAAAAATTTAAAAAAAAGAATTCCCTAAGCTTGCACCAATGGGTTAACAAGGCTTAGGGTAAAAAAGCCACCACAGGGCAAAAGCGCCCCCATTGTAGAACAAAACATAAAATGGAAAGCCACTTCCACTAAATGAAAGCATCCAAAAACAAGTAGAAGCAGAAAGCCCCCTCAGCAGGGCAAAAACATCCAAGGGGCTAATTAGCAAGAAAAATGCCTTGTTAACCCTGAAGTAGCATGCTCTTAGTCCCTAGAAAAGTTAAGATAAACAGACATGGTGCCTGGTGCCTTCAGTAAACTGCTGTCTGCTCGGTGCCAGGACTTTGATTTGTATTGACCCTAACCCTTAACTCTGCATACCTTCAAAACCCCCTTTCTCTCATGCACATGAGTTAATGATCACTGTTTTATTGTTTCCTTTTGCACGTCCATCACGTTTATAAATCTTCTGATCCTAATAAATACAGAGCAAGTACACTTACTTGGGACTCCTATTTCCTCTCATACGTTAGCCTCTCTTGTATTCCATTCTGCATCCACTCTCTTGCTGGACCAAAGGTAACTCTGGACTCAAAGTCTGAAACAACCAGACACCAAATCTGCCAGTGCTTTGATTTTAGACCACTTAGCATTCAGAACTGTGAGAAATAAATTTTTGTTATTTAAGCCATGCAGTCTATGGTATCTTGTTACAACAGCCCAAATTGACTAAGACAGGAATACAGTGATCATCTCTTGGGAACTGGTCAAATATACCTCCATTCAAAATTGGAATGGCTCTAAATTGTGCCTGCTGGAGGCAAACAGGGTAGGAAACAGAAGAAAAATAAATACATAAATTCAACTGAATAGGGAGAAGAATTACATTAATGTGGCTTCTGGAGTATTAGGTATTGAGCCATGTTAAAGAGAAATTTTTCTGACACTTGTTAAAACATCAAGGAAGATTTAATTTAAGACTATTTCAATTGGAGAAAGAGCTTGAATTCAACGCTGAATATAAAAGGGACGAATGGGGATTTAGAGCCAAGAAGCAGGGTGAGAGAGTAGATGGGAAATTACTAAGGGGAACTTGGTTAGGCATTAAGGAAGGAGGAATGAGAAACAACTGAGTGTCAAGAGCAGAGAGGCTCTCACTAAACTGACTTAGCAGAATTTCTTTTTAAAATTGGGCTAGGTAAGCCAAGGCCAGGGCCAAGGTTGAGGTCTTATGGAAAAAAGTGCTTAGAGAGGCCTGACTAACCTTCAGTTAAGGAGGAGTCCTCATCAGCCAGGGGCTTGCTCACCTTATGAAATGTTCAAATTGTTTTAAAAACACCACAAGAAAATAAAAAAGAAAAAATACTGCAGGGATAGTAATTTTCTCATTTGACATTTAGTGGGGGCTCCCTTTCCCACCAGCAGGTGACTCTGATCATCCTCCCTACTCATAGGTAATGTTGTATCCAGGTATCCAAAATGTCTTCAGGCACCAACAACTCCCTTCCTCACACTGGACTCAACCTCCTGCCGGCCCTGCCCCTGCAGTCTCTCCCACCCCCCACCATAGACAGGTGCCAGGTAGGTTCAGCCCCAGACCAGCCAGGCTGGCCTCCTCTAATCACAGCTCCCATATTTTACTCAAAGGAAGTTCTGGCCCTTCTGCCACTTCCGGATCTCCCTTCTCTCAGCACACTCACCCTCCCAAGGGGTTTTGTTTCAGTTTGTTTTTAAAGATGACTTCCTCTGTGGAGAGAGAAGGAACTAAGATTTCTTGAGATAAAAAGACCACTGTCTAAGAATTTTAAAAGCAAACAAGAAATGTATGGCAGGCAAGAAGGAGTGCAAGAGACAGGCAGAGGCCTCCATGCTTGGCTTCTCAAACATCAAATGACAGGCTTTATTTCATCTGTGAGGACAATGGAGGATGGTCGGATGGACTGTGGACACTTGAATGGGGTACACTTGAGATAGGAGATGCACTGTGAGTCATACTTCAGGAACCTACAGAAAACAATTTGAAAAGAGATACTGATGAGATGTCTTTTAAAGAGGTCACCATATTTCTCCAGTAAAATGCTTCAGGAGCTCCTCGGTGGCTCAGTCAGTTAAGCATCCAACTTTGGCTCAGGTCATGATCTTGCAGTTTGTGAGTTCGAGTCCTGCATAGGGCCCTGTACTGGCAGCTCAGGACCTGGACGCTGCTTCAGATTCTGTGCCTCCCCCTCTCTCTGTCCCTCCCATGATCATGCTCTGTCTCTCTCTGTTTCTCAATAGTAAAAAAAAAAAAAAGTTAATTTTTTTTTAAATGCTTCAGATATATAAGGGCACTTTGGTGTCTCCATTCGTTAAGCATCTGACTCGATTTTGGCTCAGGTCATGATCTCACGGTTCATGGGATCAAGACTTCCATTGAGCTCTGTGCTGACAGTATGGAGCCTGCTTGGGATTCTCTATATCCTTCACTCTCTTCCCCTCACTCCTCTCAAAATAAATAAACTTTAAAAAAATGTTTCAGATTCATAAAGAAGTCACAGGGCCTGTCCAGGGAAGTGAAACATTAGCTGAGATTTGTAGTGTTTGGGATACTTGAAAGCAAGTTATATTGATCATGGAGGCTTCATAAGTTCCCCCAGGCAAACCTATCTGACTCCTACGTATGTAGAGAAAAAGGAGGTCCCACAATGTGAATTGGAGACTGCCACGTCCTGGTTCTG
The DNA here is from genome assembly GCF_024362965.1 of Panthera pardus. NCBI lineage: Eukaryota > Metazoa > Chordata > Mammalia > Carnivora > Felidae > Panthera > Panthera pardus. The sequence continues at coordinate 17,246,621 of NW_026526810.1, read as the reverse complement.
TCTGATAGATGGACTTTAAGTATCTTAAAGATGGCTTTAAGTATCTTTTCTCCATTGTTAAAAAAAAGGACAGTAGACAAGTTCCTGTCCCTCTCTAGGTTCCAGGCATGAGAGAAGAACAAGAATTGTGAGGATGGTAGCAGTATTTGGCATCTTAGGAGCAAGGTGTGGTAGGGCATGTTGGCTTCTTTTTACAAATCTTTTCCTCATAGAAAGTCCTTAAAGAAAACTACTGTCAGGACCCCAAACAAATATCCACTTTTCACCCACACAGTTTCCAGTTTCCCATTCTGTAAGATGCATCATGGTGAATGCGTCACATGAAGAAAAGGAATGTGACAGGATTTGTCATGGGCACTTATCATCCAAGTTACCATCAAGACCATGGCTTGCTACATACAACAAGTGAGAAATTGTATCAGAGAGGCAGCAACTCTTGATGACATGGGGACAGCCTCGATGGAAGGAGCAGAGTCATCAGCCACTCAGAGCTGAACCTGAGCAAACAGAAGCACATAGAGTGGCTGGGCTGCCTTGTTGCTCTGGATTTTACACTTCTCAAGTTTTCTCCACTCTTGAGGGAGCAGATAAGTATTACTTTAATCCTCTAGCATTAATAATGTTAATATGCATGACATACACCACTGAGCCCTTGATTGCTTAACAAGGAGCTCATTTGAGCAGACTCCAGCTCATCCGCTGAGTTGGGCTCAGGCTTCAGAAAAAGGTGGGAATTTACAGCTGGCTTTCAAGGTCAACTTCCTCTATTGTGGTGTAGGATTTTGAATAAAATATTTACTGCAGGCATCTGATTCTGATTTAATTATCTTTTCCAACAAGTGCTGTCTGGACTTGACAGCCAACAGAAAAAGCAAGTTAATCACAGTCATCTGCTCATGAGCATATTCTTCCCATAATTACTGCAGTGTTGCCATCACAGCTGTGCCCGCCCCACAGATGCAGCACCAGAAGAGGGCTTGGAAGGAGGTTTGGGAGGAGACTTGACTGGCTCCTGGGCGGGAGCCCACTCTCTCATCTTGGGGCCAAGGGCAATGTCAAGGAACTCAGGAATGTACCTCTGCCTGGCAACAGTTGTGGAAGAGGAAGCTGTTCCCAGTGCTCCATAGGACTCAAGGAGAGAAACCCAGTCTTCACCTCCACCCCTCTTGCAATCTTGGAACCAACATGTGCCTGTTCTCCTGGTGCCAAAGAAAGCCAGTCTAATCAGTTACCTCTGCTCCATGTTTTATATTTTGGTTAAAAATAAACCACCCCACAGTCCTTCAACCCTCTTGTTGCTATATCTTTGATTAACACCCCCACAAACACATGCAAACATACACACACGCACGCATGCACACACTCCACCCTTACTCTGGCCTTCATTCACACTGTGCTCTTGGAACCTGTATCTCCTTACATGCATATGTCAAATGCCACCTACCCACCAAACCAATTTAAATGCACCCTCCATCAATTTCTGTCTTCAATTCTGCAAACTGGAAGTAATATGTCAGTCCCACAAACTCTACCCCTTTTCCAACATTTCTTTCTTTTCATATGATAACCGTTTTTGTGCATGGCTAATCACCTGTTCTACAGTGTTTCCAACCATTTCCACAATAATATCTCCCATCTCATATGCTCTTCTTCAATGTGGCCTTGACATTCTCAATAAGAGACAAAGGATTTTTCCCCTCTCCTCTTGAGTCTTACCTGGTCTTGTGACTGTTTTCACCAATGAGGCAGTGAAAGTGAAGTTCTTAACATATCAAGTCCAGGAGTTAAGAGGGAAAGGCAGCTTTTGCTTTTTGCTCTGGGAGAAGCCAGATGCTGTATAAGTCCAACTAGCCTGAGACCACCATACTGTAAGGAAGCCCAAGCTAGTCATACAGAAAGGCTACACACACACACACACACACACACACACACACGAGGTCTGACCTCTGAGAGTGAAGGGCACATTTACTTTTAGCTTTTTATACTTTACCATTTGCTTTTATAATAATTAAAAAATATATATTTTAAAATATTTTCCTCTGGGTGAAAAGATGTGACTAAAATGTAGTTGTCACCCCTGTAACACCTGTATGGGACACAAGCATCTTATGCTAGTTATTCTGACATTTTAAGATCAAGGTGAAGTTTTATTGTCAAGGATAAATTAGCCACCTTCAGTATTCATTTCCTATGACCGTTTTCACAAATAACCACACATTTTGTGACTTACACCAGAAATTTATTCCTCACAGTTCTAGAGGCTGGAAGTACTACCTCAGTCTCACTGGGCCAAAATCAAAGGCTCAGCAGGTCATGCTCCTTTCAGAGGCTTTGGGGGAGTATCTCTTCCTGTTCCTGGTGGCTGTTGGCAATCCTTGGCTTATGGCAGCATTACCCCAATCTCTGCCTCCATTTTCACACCAACTTCTCTTCTGTCTGTAAATTTTGCTCTGCTTCCCTCTTATGAGAATACATGTCATAGCATTTAGAGCCCACATGATAATCCAAGATAATCTCCCATCTCAAGAACTTCAACTCAATCATCTCCAAAAAGACTTTTTGTAAATAACAGTATAATTGACAGGTCTCAGGGATTAGGATGTGGGTATGTTTTGGCATTGATTTTTCTGCATACCACATCTTCCATTTGCTAGAGGTCCAAATGCATACATGAAATCATTCATGCATTCCATGAATATTTAAGTACCTGTTCTATCCAGAAACTGAAAAAGCTCACCCCCTGGATATTGAAGAGCTTAGATATCCTCCTAGCAGAGACTAAGCAAAAGTGGACTTTCATGAACCAGTGTCTCCCCACAGAGGAGGCAGCATCCACCTCTATAAGGGACAGAAAGGGGAGGTCTAAGTGGTGGAGGGAAGGAGGTGGCCTAGGACTTCTCAGAAGCTATAAGAGGAAGGCATAATAGCTCACCTGGGCTTTCCTGGGGCTACTCACTCATTTCCAATCTAAAGGTACTTCATGTACCCAGTCAGCTGTTAATGTGAGCCAGCCATGTGCTGGCCTCTCTTTACAGGGTTATTCTACATCTTGCACTCCATCCTGCGGGGGCTAGTTGATGTTGAGGACATTGGTCTAAAAACCACAAACACTTAGGTCTCAGGTACTTGTGTAGTTTTTTATTTCATCTGGAAAATCATTTTAAAAGCCAAGCACTTTTCTGTGAAAAAAAAAAAAAAAAAACACAAGCTCTGAAAGGGGTCTTTATTATCTGCTTAGCAGTTTGCTATAAATAAAAGTGTCTTTTTTTGCTTTTTTATGATTAATAGCCCAACATTCTCACAAAAACATTGGCTTGCTGGCATCCCAATTTCTTGTTAGTAGTGGGTCTGGATGATTCCACAACCTTTTTCTGAATGTAAATTGAGTACATGGGGTTTTAAACAAAAGAAATGTGGCCTCAAAGTTCTACACACTCATAGGCTAAATTACCAGAGCTGTGGCGTTCATAACCATAAACTTCTTATCTCTGGTCAAATATTTAATATGCATTTAATATTTAGTATCAATTATGCCAACTGAGGAGGATTTACTCTGGGATTCTGTCATTTCCACTCTGGTACTAATGACACCAGACCTCTTACACACCCACTCAATGTGAAAACCATAAAATTGGTGTTAACATGCATGACTACCAACTGTGCAACCCAATGGGCTTGACACTCTTTACCCTGAGAGGTAAGCATGGTTCTCTCCCTTTTTCAGTTGAGCAAACTAATGCACAGATCTATTTTTGGAGCTTTTAAGGTTTAGAGAGTGAGTCAGTGGAAAATGCAGAATTTGAGCCAGGATTTCAACACAATTCTGTCTGACTTGAAAGCCAAAATTCTCAATCATTACCCTTAACTGCTCCATTATCAGTGGACATGAAAACCCACAAACATGAGATTGTCATCCTGTGATAAGAACAAGGAAACAGATCAAGGCCAAATAGGCTTCCTTACTTTCTGAGCAGAGGAAACTGCTCACACTCACGTTTTTATTGAAAGAAAAACATATTTCTTCCAAGACAATAAATATGTCTAATACTTAGTGAACAATTGTCATATCAACTGTATTATATTGAGGAGTCTTATAGTCCTTAGGGTTGCTTGGAATAAAAATCTGGAGATATAACTAGAGAATTTTGAACATTCTGTGGGGAAAGCTGACATCATCTTTGCATCCTGTAGGTGTAAACTGACACTGATTAAATACCAACAAAGCATTAAGTGCTGCAGGACAGAGAAATAACAATCTCTTCCCAGGAGGCAGGGTCCAGTAATCTCAGGGACAGGTATGGTCATCAATCTACTTACAACACTCTCCGATCACTTGTTGAGCCCTGTTCTCTGAGGATAAGTTTATGGACTTCTCCCTGGCTGTATGTGAGTAGAATGTTGTTAACATTCAAATAAGGAAAGACATATGCATGGCCTCCATGGAAAAGAAACTAAAAAAAAAAAAAAAAAAAAAAGACTCCTTCCTCATAGGATACAAGAAGTGAACTGAATCAAGAACACAGCTTCCACAATGGATACGCAGTTAGTAATTCCTATCCAAATAACACCAGCATTCTTCACAAAGCTAGAACAAACGATTCTAAAATTTGTGTGGAACCAGAAAAGATGCCAAATAACCAAAGTAATGTTGAAAAAGAAAACCAAAGCTGGAGGCATCACAGTCCCAGACTTCAAGATGTATTACAAAGCTGTAATCATCAAGATACAGTATGGTACTGGCACAAACAAACACATAGATCAATGGAACAGAATACAGAACCCAGAAATGGACCACAAACATATGGTCAACTTATCTTTGACAAAGCAGAAAAGAATATCCAATACAAAAAGACAGTCTCTTCAGCAAATAATGTTGGGAAAACTGGACAGTGACATGCAGAAGAATGAACTTGGACCGCTTTCTTACACTATACACAAAAATAAACTGAAAATGGATGAAAGACCTAAACGTAAGACAGGAAGCCATCAAAATCCTTGAGGAGAAAACAGGCAAAAACCTCTTTGACCTCAATCGTGGCAACTTCATACTTAACATGTCTCCAGAGGTAAGAGCAATAAAAGCAAAAAATAAACTATTGGGACCTCATCAGATAAAAAACTTCTGCACAGCAAAGGAAACAATGGGTACAACTAAACAGCAACCAATGGAATGGGAGAAGATATTTGCAAATGACATATCAGATAATGGGTTATTATCCAAAATCTATAAAGAACTTATCAAACTCAACACCCAAAAAACAAATAATCCAGTGAAGAAATGGGGCAAAAGACATGAATAGACATTTCTCCAAAGAAGACATCCAGATGGTTACAGACACACGAAAAGATGCTCAACATTAATCATTATCAGCAAAACACAAATCAAAACCATAATGAGATATCACCTCATACCTGTCAGAATGGCTAAAATTAACAACTCAGGAAACAGATATTGTCAAGGAGTTGGAGAAAAGGGAGCCCTTTTGCACTGCTGGTGGAAATACAAACTGGTGCATCCACTCTGGAAAACAGTATGGAAGTTACTCAAAAAATTAAAAATAGAACTACCCTATGACCCAGCAATTGCACTTCTAGTTACTTATCCAAAAAAGAGGCAAAAATGCTGATTCAAAGGGGCACATGCACTATCAACAGCAGCCAAAGTATGGACACAATCCAAATGTCAATTGGTTGATAAATGGATACAGAAGAGGTATTATATTATATTATATTATATTATATTATATTATATTTGTATATATTTTACACACATATATTTATATTTTGTATATTTATTTATATATTTATATATTTTATATTATATATATATTATATAATAAATAATATACATATATAATACATTCCATGAAATTTTACTCAGACATCAAAAACAATAAAATCTTGCCATTTGCAACAACATGGATGGAACTATAGTGTGTTATGCTAAGTGAAATAAGTCAGTCAGAAAAAGACAACTATCATATGATTTCACTCATGTGGAATTTAAGAAACAAAACAAATGAACATAGGGGAAGGGAAGCAAAAATAAGATAAAAACAGAGAGGGGGAAAACCATAAGAGACTCTAAATACAGAAAACAAACTGAGGGTTGGTGGCGGGTTCTTGGGTGAGAGGATGGATTAAATGGGCAATGGGCATTAAGAAGGGCATTTGCTGGGATGAGAACTGGGTGTTACATGTTAAGTAATGAATCACTAAATTTTATTCCTGAAATTATTATTACACTATATGTTAACTACCTTGGATTTAATTTTTTTTTTAAGTTGCTTTTTTAGAGTTTCAAAAAGCAGCAGTAAGTATGACAGGTAACTGATTGGTAGAGGGATGTTTAGGGCTTCCAAGAAGTAATGGTGAAACTATGACTGGTGTGCAGAGGGGTTCAAGCTGAAGGATTTTGGCTATAAATTCTCGTGATATAAATGTAGCAAGGATAAGAAGTTGGAAGGAACCTCTGGGCTTAAGAATTCATTACATCTTGGGGTGCCTGGGTGGCTCAGTTTAGTGTATGACTTTGGCTGAGGTTATGATCTCACAGTTCATTAGTTCGAGCCCCACGTCGGGCTCTGTGCTGACAGCTTGGTGCCTGGAGCCTGCTTCGGATTATCTGTCTCCCTCTCTCTCTGCCCCTTCCCAGCTCATGCTCTGTCTCTCTCTGTCTCTCAAAAATGAATAAACGTTAAAAAAAATTTTTAAAAAGAATTCATTACATCTTAAGTATTCTTTATGCATGTAATTCAATACAATGAACCAGCTCCTAAAGATGTGACACTTGGCTACTACAACTCAATGAAGAGTAATGAGCCTTCAAAATGGTATTCTGTGTAGTTCAGTGTTTCATCTGTACAATGAGAATCACCTAAACTTCACTTGTTGGCTTCCAAATGGGTGAAGACTCTTTGATGACCCACAGGAAACATACAGGCACACATTCATTCAACAAATATTTTTTTCCAGTATCTTTTGAGTACCTACTATGTGTCTTCCATTCAGCAATGAAAATGGATGCCTTTCTTCAGTAAAATTATTGCAGGTAGGTGGTGACAGGGGACAGTAACAGGGGAAAGAATTCTATCACTCTGGTAGAAATCAGGAAACCTGAATAATGATTCAGAGCCCTCTTATGAATATGAAGTATTCCTATACTCTTAGTGTAGAGAAGGGCTTAAGTACAAGATCTTCAGAGACAAGCCATCTGTCTTCAAGTCCTGGTTCTGTTACTAAGTAGTGTGGGATGTTAGGCAAGTTGTTTAACCTCTTAGCCTCAGTGTTCTCTTCCTTATAATCAGGGGGAAATAATGTCTGCCTCATAGTACTATAGTATATAGTATTTACATACTAATGTATGTAAAGCATGTAGCACAGTGCTTGACATGTAAGTGATCAATAAATTATATTGATAATAGCAAGGACTAGAGCCAAGTAGGTGGATGACACCTTCCTGAATGTAAATTTTCCTACACTATGTGTCCCTAGGTCCTTGAGTTCTAGGCTCTAAGAGAATTGGTATGGCCAGTCTCTTCTATAAGGCAAATTCTATGCAACAAATGTCTGGGAGTAATGGGAGTGTTAAAGAAACCTTCATACCAAAAGTAGCTGGATCTGTGACTCAGGGTTCTGAGAGGTGGAATGAGCCTTATGGATGAGACTCCATGCAACCCAAACCAGGCAGCTCTTAGCACAAAGGGACTGGTGGGCCATTTGATAAATGAAGCATTGGGAAACAATTATCACAGTCACGATGATTATCATCATAATGATCAAAAGGCACATAAATCATTCCTGATTCATGGTGTATAATTTTTCCCACAAAGTAATATCATGTCACGGATGCTGTTGTAGACTTCATATATTTATTTAGAATGTCCTAATTCATACCTGGAATGTTTTTAGACCTCTTATTTAGTATTGCTAAATTACAATGCCTTATTTAATAGAATGCACAACAGAGTGCAAGTTATTTTCATGAACAGTGTTTAATTTGACTTTTGCAATCAAGTTTAACTTAGGATCTAGTAATCCAGAGTTTCTTTTCAATTTTCTCCCTCTAATGAACACCAAATTCAACAGATGTGCCTGTCTCTCTGAAGTAGTTTGGCTCTTGGCACCATCTTGTCACAGAATCTCTATTGTGTGAGCACCTACCAGTATTTAAGCTCCCACTCTCAGCTAGCAAGCAGAAGAAACAGCATCTAAACCCAAAGTAAAAACCCAAGCTGTCATCCACTAAAAGTCCTCTGAAATATTAGTTGCTACTGCTATTGCTACAGCCTGCAACAAGAACTAACGTTTAGCCTGTCCTTCCTGGGCTCATACTTTATACCCTCAGGCTTGGGTAGGACAACAAACCTGACATCTTTAACCTCAGAGCACTCTGAGAATATTCAAAAGAACTCAGAATGGAAGGAATCTTAACTGTTATTCAATGCTGATCTTTTATAATATTTAAATACTATTGGGCATTTACACCTGGGAAGCAGGAGGCCAATTATAATCCATTTTGAGTAAGGTCAAAGTTTCTCAAACAGACAAAGAAGATATCTTATCAAACTCAGGAACCTGGTGGTGGTGTCTGGCTCTGATCTCCCTGAGATCTTTCTCAATGTTTGCCTCCCTTCCTTCCTGAAACTCCTCCCTTCTGGTTTTCTTTTCTTTCAGCTTCCCACCCTGAATCTCTCTTTTCTGATGACTCTTCTCCTTTCTGGGATCACCTGCTAACTGTGGGAATTTGCTGAGAAGTGGTACGTCCTCTTTCTCTAGTCTATTATTGTTTCTACATCTAGCCTGATTCTGGTCCAGCTTCCACCTTCTCACCCTTCATGCCTCCAGATCTCTTCCAGCCTGGCCCACATCAGTTTCAACAACATGGATCACACTGTACTTGACAACATCCCATCCAAGCCAACCTCCCTTCCCAGGCTTTCCATTTCTGTCAGTGGCAATACCATCACTTACCTGTCACTCAAGATCAAACGATTCAAGTTACTCTTTTCTCCAGCCATATGTCCAAGAGTTTCTGGAAACAACTCTGACCTCAAGTCTTCTATTTTGTTGCCTGACCTTGTGTTGACTCCTTTGATGAGGTTTTTTGGGGGTGATGAGAGGTTCATGGGGTCTGGAGCTGATGACCAAGAATTTTTGAAGATGCCTTTGGTGCAAAAAAAGTGATTTTATTAAAGCACAGGGACAGGACCTGTGGGGAGAAAAAGCTGCCCTAGCACCCTGAGGAGAGACTGGTTATATACTTGGGAGTTGGGAGAGGTAACGTCAAGGGGAAGTTTCCAATGAGATTTTCATATGCTAAAGAAGATTCATAGGATACTGGAGGCCTACCTATAGTCAAGCTAAGGTTTTTCTTCCCTCCAGCAAAGCATTAGCATAAAGTCAGTAGGGAATTCCTGGAGAAACATTTGCTCTTCCTGCCTCAAATATTTGTCAATGGGCTGCAGGTTATAAGGAAATTTAATTTTATTTGCCATTTCTTTCTGACTTTGTTTCCCATATCACCTTTCTCATGACTTTGTACTAAGACGAGGAGCCATAGTAACTACCTGTCAGTACTGCAGCATGGTGGCCTATTGTTTCTCTTATGCCCTCTGGGTCTTAGTCTTATTTCTAATTACTACTGTAAGAATTCTTGTTCTCACTCCCAGATTCTGTAATAATGCCACCCTTCTCCATTTCATTTTCACAACTTCATCAAATGGACTCTCCAAAAATAGTTCTTTCTCTTTCACTTTCTTAACAAAAGAACCCATAGTACCTTTCCATTTCCAACCAGTGAATTCACCTTCTTTGTCTTGGAGCTTCCTTCCCTAAAGGCTTCCATATGCTCCAGCCACTACTGAAACCCCATCTTCCTGAAACAATATGGCAATTGCTTTTAGTTTTAGTAATTAACTGAAGTCTTAAGTTGTTTTATTTTTTAAATCTCATCCCTCCAAAAGAAGTTTTAAGATCCTTGAAGACCAGCTTTTCAGTTTTAGGACAAACTTGTTACATAAGCTGGTTTCAGGCAAAGAATAAGTGTTCAACAAAAATATTTTATGAGGAGTTTCACAGTGTAACTTATTATATGAAATGTGTGTGTCGTTTGTAAGCATATGTCCACATATACAGTTTTTCTTTAAAGGGATAAACATTATCATTACTTTCCAGAACAAAAATGATCACATTATAAGGCTCTATGTGAAAAACGTGAATAAGGTTGATTTGTTCAGAATAAGAAAAGGAAAATAATAAATGATAATACTTTGGGGGCTGCTTTTATTTTATGTGTAAACACTGACATCTGCTGGTGAAAATACAATAGTATTTACAAGGGCTCTGGAAATACAGTAGTGTATTTGAGTTTGCAAGAAGCACAAATTTCTCAGAAGAAGAGGTAAAGCATTTCCCAGACAAAACTAAAGGAGTTTGTGACCAGTCAACCATCCCTGCAAGAAATATTAAATAGGACTTTGGGAATGGAAAGAAAAGACCAAAAATCAAAAAGACAAGAAAGGATCAGAGAACATCTCCAGAAACAATAACAAAACAAGTAACAAAATGGCACTAAATACATATCTATCAACAACTATTCTGAATATAAATGGACTAAACACTCTTGTGAAAAGACTAGGGTGTGAGAATGGACTAAAAAAAAACAAGACCCATCTCTATGCTGCCTACAACACACTATTTTGAGACCTAAACACTCCTGCAGATTGAAGGTGAGGGTATGGAGAAAAATTTATCATACAAACGGACATTAAAAGAAAGCTGGAGCAGCAATACTACTATCAGACAAACTAGACTTTAATGTTTATTTATTTTTGTAATAAAGCGAGAGAGCATAAGCAGGGGAGGGACAGAGAAAGAGGGAGACACAGAATCTGAAACAGGCTCCAGGTTCTGAGCTGTCAGCACAGAGCCCGATGCGGGGCTTGAACCCATGAACTGGGAGATAATGACCTGAGCTGAAGTCAGACGCTGAACCGACTGATCCACCCAGGTGCCCCTTTAATTTTTTTAGTGTTCATTTATTTTTGAGAGAGAAAACAATAACAAACTAGACTTTCAAATGAAGACTGCGACAAGAGATGAAGCGCACTATATCATAATAAAGGGAACAATCCAAAAAGAAGATGTAACAACTGTAAATATTTATGTCCCCAGTATGAAAGAACCCAAATATATAAATCAATTAATCCCAAACATAACGAAAGTCATTGATAATGATACAATAATACAAGGAGACTTTAACACCTCACTTACAGCAATGGACAGATCATCTAAGCACAAAATCAAGAAGGAAACATGGCTTTCAATGACACACTGGACCAGATGTACTTAATAGATACATTCAGAACTTTCCATCCTAAAGCATCAGAATACACATTCTTTTCAAGTGCACATGGGGCATTCTCCAGAATAAATAATATATTAGGTCACAAATAAGGCCTAAACAAATACAAACAAACTGAGATCGCACATGCATATTTAGAGACCACAATGGCATGAAACTTAAAGTCAACCAAAAAAAAAAACTTGAACAAACACAAATATATGGTGGTTAAACAACATGCTGCTAAACAATGAATGTGTCAACCAGAACATCAAAGAAAAAATTTAAAAAAATACTTGGAAAGAAATGAAAATGGAAACAATAATTCAAAACTTTTGGGATGCAGCAAAAAGTGGTCCTAAGAAGGAAGATACAAGCCTATCTTAAGCCAAAACAAAACAAAACAAAACAAAACAAAAAAAAAACCTCAAATTAACCACCTAATAATACACCTAAAGGAACTATAATAAGAACAGCAAAATGAATCCTAAAGCCAGCAAAGGAAGGGAAATAGTAAAAATTAGAGCAGAAATAAATAATATAGAAACAAATGAACAAAAAAAAAACAGTAGAACAGATCAATGAAATCAGGATCTGGTTCTCTGAAAGAATTAATAAAATTGATAAAACCCTAGCCATATGTCTCAAAAAGAAAAGAGAAAGGACCCAAATAAATAAAATCACAAGTGAGAAAGGAGAAATAACAACCACACCACAGAAATACAAACAATTATTAAATAATATTAATGAAAAACTATATGCTTACAAAGTGGACAACCTGGAAGAAATAGATAAATTTCTAGGAACATATACTGCCAAAACTGAAACAGAAAGAAATAGAAAACTTGAATTTTAAGAGACCAATAACCGAACAGACCCAAAGAAATTGAATAGGTAATCAAAAATCTCCAAACAAACAAAAGTCTAGGGCCAGATGGCTTCACAGGCGAATTCTACCAAACAATTCAAGAAGAGTTAGTACCTAATCATCTTAAATTATTCCAAAAAAAAATTGAAAAGGAAGGAAAAGTTCCAAATTCATTCTGTGAGGCCAGCATTACCCTGATATCAAAACCAGATGAAGACTCCACTAAAAAAGATAACTACAGGCCAATATCCATGATGAACATGGATGCAAAAATTCTCAACAAATTACTAGCAAATTGAATCCAACAATATATTAAAAGACTCATTCACCATGATCAAGAGAGATTTATTCCTGGGCTGCAAGCATGGTTCAATATTTGCAAATCAATATGATGTGCCACATTAGTAAAAGAAAGGATAAGAACCATATGATCCTTTCAATAGATGCACTTGACAAAGTACAACATTCATTCATGATAAAAACCCTCAACAAAGTAGGGTTAGAAGAAACCTATCACAACATGATAAGGGCCATATGCAAGAAAACCACAGCTAATAGCATCTTCAATGGGAAAAAAATGCTGGCAGCTTTTCCTCTATGGTCAGGAAGAAGACAGGCATTTCCACTCTCACCAATTATTTAACATAGTACTGGAAGTCTTAGTTACAGCAATCAGACAACAAAAAGAAATAAAAGGCATCCAAACCAGCAAGGAAGAAACACATTCAATATTTGCAGATGACATGATACCGTACATAGAAAACCTGAAAACTCCACCAAAAAATTGCTATAACTGATACACAAATTCAGTAAAATCATAGGATACAAATCAATGTACAGAAATCTGTTGCATTTCTATACACCAATAATGAAGCAGTAGAAAGAAAAATTAAGGAATCAATTCCACTTATAATTGCACTAAAACCCATAAGATGCCTAGGAATAAACCTAATCAAAGAGGTGAAAGACCTGTACTCTTAAAACTATATTGAAAGAAATTGAGGAGGACACAAAGAAATGGAAAGACATTCCATGCTCATAGATTAGAAGAACAAATATAGTTAAAATGTCTATGCCACCCAAAGTAATCTACATATTTAATGAAATCCCTCTAAAATTATCAATAGCATTTTCATAGGGCCAGAACAAACAGCCCAAAATATGTACCACAAAAAAAGGTACTACAAAAACCCCAAATAGTCAAAGGACACTTGAAAAAGAAAAGCAAAACTGGAGGCACCACAATTCCAGACTTCAAGTTATGTCACAAGGCTGTAATCATGAAAACAGTATGGTACTGGCATAAAAACAGGCACATAGGTCAATGGAACAGAATAGAGAAACCAGAAATGAACCTACAACTATATAGTCAATTAATCTTTCACAAAGCAGGAAAGAATATCCAATGGGAAAATGACATTCTCTTCAAAAATGGTGTTTGGAAAACTGCACAGCAACATGCAAAAGAATGAAAATGAACCACTTTCTTTCACCATACACCAAAGTAAATTCAAAATGGATTAAAGACACAGGCAGTAAACTTTTTGGTCTCAGTCATACAACTTCCTATGAGGTAAGAAAAGGAAATAATAGCAAGGGAAACAATAGCAAAAATAAACACTTGGGACTTCATCAAAATAAAAAGTTTCTGCATAGCAAAGGAAACAATCAACAAAACTAAAAGACAACCTATGGAATAGGAAAAGATATTTGCAAATGACATATCTGACAAAGTATCTAGTATCCAAAATCTATAAAGAACTTATCAAACTCAACAACCCCAAAATAAATACTCCAACTAAAAATGGGCAGAAGACATGAATAGAAATTTTTCCAAAGAAGACATACAGATGGCCAACAGACACATAAAAAGATGTTCAATATCACTCATCATCAGGTAAATACAAATCAAAACTACAATGACATATCACCTCACACCTGTCAGAATGGCTAAAACAACAATGCAAGAAACAATAAGTGTTGGGAGGACATGGAGGAAAAAGAGCCCTCTTGCACTGTTGGTGGGAATGCAAACTGGTGCAGCCACTGTGACAAACAGTATGGAGGTTTCTTAAAAAGTTAAAAATATAAATACCCTGCAATCCAGCAATTGTACTGTTAAGTATTTACCAAAATAATACAAAAATATGAATTCAAAGGGATACATGTACCCCAATGTTTATAGCAACATTATCTACAAGAGCAAACTATGGAAATGGCCCAAGTGTCCACCAACTATTGATATAGATAGATAGATAGATAGAGATAGAGATATTGGTATCTACCACTTGTGATGACACTGTGTGTTGTATGGAAGTGTTGAGTCAGCAAATAGTACACCTGACACTAATATTACAATATATATTAACTAACTGGAATTTAAATAAAAACTTAAAAAATAAAATAAATAAAAAAGAATGAAATCTTGTCATTTGCAACAAAATGGATGGAGCTAGATAGTGTTATGCTAAGTGAAATAAATCACTCAGAGAAAGACAAATACCATATAATGTTACTCATATGTGGGATTAAAGAAACAAAACAAAGGAACAAAAGTGAAAAAAAAAGAAAGAGAGGCAAACCAAGAATCAGACTCTTAACTATAGAGAACAAACTGATGGTTACCAGAGGGGAGGTGGGGGGGGGGCTAAATAGGTGATGGGGAAGAAGGAGTGCACTTGTGATGAACACCATGTGTTGTATGGAAGGGTTTAATCACTATATTGTACACCTGAAACTAATATTACACTATATTTTAACTAACTGGAATTTAAATAAAAAGTTTAAAGAAAGACACAAATATCTGACCCTTTTCATTATGGCCTTCTCTTCCCAAGAACAACCACAGGACCCACGAGAAACCCCAGAATAGAAGTTCATGCCTGATGGCTATAAAAGAGTTATTCTGGAACATCATGCAATTTAATTAAGACAATGAGTCAATAATTTAATAATTTAACAATTTAATTTAAAACAATTTTTCTTTTATGAGATTCATTAGCCTAATTTCTACCTATAATTACCTTCCCCTATGACACATTTTTCATATGGTAGATACCCCCTTGGTTTCCCTAGGGGAGGTGTTTACAAGCATCCATCTCATTATAGTTCAGTTATCATGGGTTATTTTTGTTCCTTAAGTCTGTTTTCTGAGCATGGGTGTAAACAATGCTATCAGGGATAAAAGTGTTTGAAGCTGAGGGCTAAGGTACAAATGTGGAAAATATGCTTGCTGAAGATTATATTTTCAACCCACCACCACTGCGTGCCAAGATGAAGTTCTGCTCTCAGGGTAAAGTAAATGTCAAGAGCAACCCAGCATTGTGCTTTCCATTCAAGGTAAAACAAAAGATAGTTTTCTTGGCCAAGCTGTCTACATGGGAGGAAGCCGAGCAGCACTATGTGGCTTGAGCCCTAAGGAAAACTAAACATCCTTTGCTACCTCAAGCTATAAATTTGGCATCAGACATCAGAAACTTGTGTGAAAATAGGAAGCCCTGGAATGTGCTGTGGTTCGAAAGAAAAATTTGGCTCCACAAAAGAACTGCTCCGGACTCATGGTGACTATATTCCTAGGCTGGGTACTACTGGGAAATCCCAGATCTCTAGAATCCCTTTTAGTCATACTTGCTTTCACAGCCACCTCAGTATAATGATCACACCTTCTATCAGGCTTCAGTTTGCATCCATTCTCCCTTTTATCTCAGATTTGTCCCTGCTTTTGTTCCATTTTTGCTGACCCTCTATTCAAACCTCAGATGTCTCACATGACCAGTGTAGTTTTCATAACCAGGCTGCTGCCTCCACCATCCACCTCTACAATGAGACTTCCCAATGCAACATTCTCCTGACCTCATCAGAATGCCACCTTGTCAGTGTGCCCCCATGCCTCAGGATTTCCAATGGACACTTCACACATGTGATTGCACTGGATCCTCCAAACAAAACCACAACGTAGGCATCATTGCCATCAGGTTATAGATGTGGGAACTGAAGCTTAGAGAACAACTTACAAAAGAGCCAGGATTCTAGCCAGGATCTAGCCAGCATGTTTTTCTTACTAAACCAGTGTCATAGGTTTGCCTGTTGTAAAAGCTTTCATAAAACCCACTCCTACTGAATTCAGCCTAAGCCACCTACCCTGCCTGATGCTCAAGCCCTCTGTGACCTGGTCGTAGCCTGCTTCTTCAACTTTGTTCTAGCTCTTCCCACCCCCATTAACATTCTCAAGTCCCACACAAGTCTGAACCTCCCAACAGCCGCCCATTTGTTCATCTGGAATGTCCTCTCCACCAGACCATCTCCCGTTTCAAAGTCCTGGCCATTCATCAAGACTTCTGTGACTCTCAGGGAACACTCATTCTCTTACAGACTCATATTCTTCCACAGCACTTGCCTCATTCTCCTTTCTGTTACAGTTAAAATTCTCTATATAGAGGGTCTCTCCCATCTAGACTCTGGGTACCTTGAGGGAAGAAGTTAGGCCTGTTTGTATGACTCTCAAACTTTACCAGAGATATCTGACATTGTCAAAATCAACAATTGTTAGATGGATGGATAGATGGATAAACTAATAAAGAAAGTATCTCTCTGAGTAAGTTGTTATTTCTCAAAATATGGGAAAATACATTTGATTTGTAAACATACAATAAGATTTTAGTTATGATGGTTAATAAAGCAATATTGTTTCTGGAATAGCAGTAAGTGGTTAATAGTATTTTAGATCAATGCTGTATCTCTACCCTTTGACTAAAAAGTTTATAAGTTCAATGAGAGGACTCACTGATTTGGCACCACAAAATAAGAGTTCTTACCCACACTAGTGGGAAATCTACTATACCAACCTGCTTGTTAAAGCCCCTGGAAAGAAGCAAGGCTTCCCATCATAAGTCAAGGCTTTAGGGACAAGGTTCCTGAATCCAAGCATGGTTCTGCTATGTAAACCTCCCTTGAGTTTCAATTTCCTTTTTGAAAACAGAAATGAAAGTCTCTGTCCCATGAGTTGAATTGGAGAAAAAAATGTGATAACCCATATGATGCCCTCAGCACAGTCACAGAAGGGCGCCATGTCTCAGCTTCTGTCTTGTTGGTGACGACTGTAACTGTAAGTTCTTACTAGTGGTCACTAGGCCTTATCAAAGTAAGAAAATATGCACCTCTGATAAACTCAAAGTCAACTTATAAGCAGTTTTAATAGAAAAACCTAATTGCATTTTTTAAAAAGTGAAGTATAATCTAAAAGAGAATTCCATAAACAGAATAGAAAGCCAAGAAATAAAACCTCACATATATGGGCAATGAATTTATGACAAAGGAGCCAATAGTATACAAGGGTAAAGGACAGTCTCTTAACAAACGGTGTTGGGAAAACTGGACAGCCACATGCAAAAAATGAAACTGGACTGCTATCTCATATCATGCACAGAAGTTAACTCAAAATGGATTGAAGACATGAATGTAAGACCTGAAATCATAAAACCCCTAGCGGAAAACATAAGAGGTAAGTACCTTGACATGAATCTTAGAGATGAATTTTTGGATTTGACAACAAAAGCAAAGGCAACAGAAGCCAAAATAAATAAGGTGGACTACATCAAACTGAAAAGCTTTTGCATAGCAAAGGAAACCATCAACGAAATGAAAAGACAACCTACTGATTAGGAGAAAATACTTGTAAATCATGTATCTGGTAAAAGGTTAATATCCAAAATAAAGAACTCACACAACTCAACAGCAAAAAAAAAAAAAAACCCACAAAAACAAACAAAACAAAACAAACCCAAACAATCTAATTAAAAATGGCAGAAGATCTGAATAGACATTTTTCTAAAGAAGACATACAGATGGCTAACAGGTACATGCAAAGATGCTCAACATCACTAATATTAGGGAAATGCAAATCAAAACATCAATGATGTATCACTCTATACCTGTTAGAATGGTTCTTATAAAAAAGACAAGAAATAACAAAGGTTCACAAACATATGGAAGGAAAGGAACCCTTGTGCACAGTTGGTAGGAATATAAATTCCTACCATTATGGAAACCATTATGACAACCATTATGGAAAACAGTATGGTTGTTCCTAAAAACAAAAAAACAAACAAACAAACAAACAAAAAACCTACCATAAGATCCCAAAATTCCACTTACTAATAACATCACTGATTTGAAAAACAAAACAAAACAAAACATGCACTTCCATGTTCATTATTCACAATAACCAAGGAAACAATCTAACTGTCCATTGACAGATGAATGGATAAAGAAAATATGGGGGAACCTGGGGGCTCAGTTGGTTAAGTGTCCAACTTTGGCTCAGGTCATGATCTCATGGTCCATGAGTTTGAGCCCCCCATCAGGCTCCATGCTGACAGCTCAGAACCTGGAACCTGCTTCAGATTCTGTGTGTCCCTCTCTCTCTGCCTCTCCCCTGCTTGCTCTCTCTCTCTCTCTCTCAAAAATAAATAAAAGTTAAAAAAAAAAGATAATGTCACACACACACACACACACACACACACACACACACCATGCACACACTGGAACATTAGTTAGTCATAGAAAAGAATAAAATTTTTCCATTTATGTCAGCATGGATAAAGTTTGAGGATGTTGTTAAGTAAAATAAGTCGGACAGAGAAAGAGAAATACCAAATAATTTCACTTATATGAGGAATCTAAAACAAAACAAACAAACAAACAAACAAAAAAACACAAGCTCTTAGGTACAGAGAACAGGTATTTGCCAGAGGCGAAGATGGGGTGTTGGTGGAACGGTGAAGGGGGTCAAAAAGTATGAGCTTCCAGTTATAAAAGAAAGAAGTCCTGGGAATGTAATGTATAGCATGGTTACTACAGCAAATAATACTACATTGTATATTTAAACATTTTATGGTGACAAATATTAACTAGACTTAGTCTGCAATATACACAAATGTTGAATCATTATGTCATGCATCTGAAACTAGTATGTCGTGTCAATCATACCTCAATAAAAAACAAAGCATAAGAGGAACCCATAGATTTCAAGTCAAAGTCCCCATTGAATCCCTTAAAACTCTAATTCCCTTTGCCCATATTTATATATTATATTATAGTATAGTATAGTATAGTATAGTATAATTATATTCCATCCCATAATAGTGTTTTAAAGGCATTGGTGACTAAATACCTGAGATTATCCCTCATCTCCTTCCAAGATGTCCCTTAATAGCATATCTACATGGGTGGAGTAGCAACTCTGCATCCCCACAATGCCCAGGAATCAGGTCCACCCAGTCACCAAATGCCAATGGCCTCTCATCCTACAAGCCATGCATCTTTGCTGACAAGGACAGCATTCAAGGACAGCACAGCCCCTAAAACTTGTACAGTGCCTTAGGCTCTAATGTGCAGGACTGTCCCATGTTCACTTACTATTCAGGAGACAAGGAAGATGATTACCTCCACAGACCAGTCCTCAGTGATGGTCCCCTCCAGTACAAAAGATATTAGAAGCAAAAGAACCATGCCATGTGCTTCTGAACTGAGAGGAACTGCAGCTTTCCATCCTAGAGGAATGACCTGGTAAACATTAGCACTAGAAATAAGTTCTCTGCCTGGGGACTATGAGTGACAGGGATCTTCCAGTGCCAGTGGAGGCAAAACAACTTTTAAGTGGATGGATTTTGATTTTGACTGGATCACTTTGTGTCCTGTCAAACCGTTAAACAAACGTTTATTTACTTCCATAAGCAAAGCTGGAAAGGACAATGTTGACATTTGGGGACATCCTCAAAGCACTTGACCTCCCCACCCAACCAGTGTTTGGAGACATACACTAATTCTGGCCTCTGGGAATATGGCATTACTCATTGCCTTATTATGTCCTTTAAAACATGAATGCTCAGAAAATTTACTATACGTAGACATACACAGGCATACATACAAATATAAATATATATACAGCTTGTACACTTAACCTAAGGAGATTGGTGGTGGTAGAACTCTGTTATAATAGCATGGAGTTTTGTTTGAATAATTTATTTTTTTAATATTACAGCTCCATTTTACATTTTTCTCAGTACAGTGATATTGGTGAAATTACCAAAGATGACAAAACTCCATATAGTGCATGCTGATTGCTCAGAATCACTTCATTGCCAGATATAGAAATGACTTTTTCAAATTCAAACTATAATCCTCCCAAAACTCAACCAAGGAAATGAATCATCATAACTGACTGTTATCTCTGTCATAATGAACAGGATTTTTCTTCTGCAGACCTCCTCCAGGGTGGGCCTCAGGTTGGCCACACCATGTGGCTTCCACCCCAACTGTCTGGAGTCCTCTGAACCCTCATTGACAGAATTGGCAAAAGACAAATCTATGAAACTCTTCAAACTGTTTTTAAGGACAAACTATCTGTATAGGCTGGCAGCACTTCCTTCCTCCCACAGTAAATCTCAGCACCAGTAGGAGAGAGGGAGGGAAAAGTGATGAATTGTAGCAAGGGCCAAGAGAACAGGCCTAGCCCAAGATAGGTTTTGAGAGCTCACACTGGGAGAAGTACAGTCCCACTCTCATGTTCCCTTTCTGGCTGTGTTTACCAAAAGCTCAACCAAGACTTCATTCTCAGAGAAAAAACTAAAAGGAATTCTTCCTAAATGCTCTTCCTCCATGATCTGGTGTAAATGAATGGCATGACTGACTGAAGGAAGGAAGGACAGAAGAAAAAAGTAAATAAATTCCAGGTTTTCTGCACATCAAATTTCAAGAAAGCAAATAGATATGAGCTCAATAATGATCCCAATCTTACTTTCTTTAGCAAGGATTAAAACAGGATTAAGATAGCCTCTATCTACAAAAATCTCTATTTCAAAGGAAACAAATTCTATTGTACACTCTAACCAGTTAGTTCTAACCAGTTCACTACAGGCTCTGTAGTGGTATCATGCAAGGCTCTTGGTGGGTGGGTGCTTGATGATGTGCGTTTTCTGCCTCACATGCCTCCCCAGACCAATATGAAGTGTGTTTTACTTGGTTCAGCTTCTCTGACCTTCCCCAACCTCAAAGAAGAAGCTGTTTCTTCAAGACTGTTTTTTGGAACTTTGTAATGCAGTCAAAGAAATATGTAGAGAAATACACAACCTGAGGGGCTAGATAAGGAAGAGAGGACTAAGAAAGAGGCTAAACAAAAGTGGCGACAGGAGGGAGAGAGAAAATAGTCACATGTCAGAGAACAAGTGTAGGGAGAAATAATGATGGAGGAAGGTTGATAATCAGAACAGGTGGAAAATAGAAAAATAAGAAATGAAGACAGAAAAGGAACATGTGGCAAGATGGATTTCCCATAGATTGGTTAATTGGTTCTTCATTCATGCTTTTCAAGAGATGTAAATTGGAGTTTCTTCTGAAATTCATATTTGCTGCTGTGATAGCCATGCTTTGAATGTGACTCCTTGGAAAGATAGAACCACATGGATCTTAAGCTCATAAGATGTCCTCAGTCCAGCTATGTCATCTTACAGTTGAGGAAACTGAAGCCCAGAGAAGTAAAACCACTGGCTTCAAAAATGTACGACAGTATAGCAACAGAATTTTCATTGATTTCCTGCTTCTTAGTCAAGTGTAGCTTCTTATCCCATGAAGAAAAGATGCTTGTTCCTAAAAACACGCGCGCGCGCACACACACACACACACACACACACCTTTCTTCCTCCACAAGTCTGCCTCATTTTCTAAGTCTTATGAGAAGATTAAAAAAGTCATAAAACTCATACTCTCTCTTTAGTACAAAGAAGTTAAACTCCCAAAGAGAATGTGCTTTACCACAGTAGAAAATGTTCCCCAAACAAATTAGGTTCTAGGCCTAGGAGCCAGGAACTGTTTCTTACATCTATAGATTAAAGGCAGAATCTTACCTTTTGGAGGCAAGCTGTGAAGTTAAAAGAAGGAAGAACAGAAATTTGGATGTTTAAAACGTCCTTGTGACTGAGTAGTTCTCAAATTCCATCCAACAGATGGCAGTAGCAACATATATATATATATATATGTATGTATGTACATACACACACACACACACACACACACACACACATATATATATATATATGAAATGTATTTGTCAAATTGGTTTCAATACAACATTCAGTGCTCATCCCAAAAGGTGCCTTCCTCAATACCCATCACCCACACGCCCCTCCCTCCCACCCCCAATCAACCCTCAGTTCATTCTCAGTTTTGAAGAGTCTGATATGCTTTGGCTGTCTCTCTCTCTAACCTCTTTTTTTTTTCTTCCCCTCCCCCATGGACTTCCGTTAAGTTTCTCAGAAGGATCGACTTAAGAGTGAAAACATATGGTATCTGTCTTTGTATGACTTATTTCACTTAACATAACCCTCTCCAATTCCATCCGTGTTGCTACAAATAGCCATATTTCATTCTTTCTCATTTCCACTTAGTATTCCATTGTGTATATAAACCATAATTTCTTTATTCATTCGTCAGTTGATGGACATTTAGGTGCTTTCCATAATTTGGCTATTGTTGAAAGTGCTGCTATAAACATTGGGGTACAAGTGCCCCTATGCATCAGTACTCCTGTATCCCTTGGTAAATTCCTAGCAGTGCTATTGCTGGGTCATAGGGTAGGTCTATTTTTAATTTTTTCAGGAACCTCCACACTGTTTTCCAAAGTGGCTGCACCAGTTTGCATTCCCACCAACAATGCAAGAGGGTTCCCGTTTCTCCATCCTCTCCAGCATAGTCTCCTAATATGTTCATTTTAGCCACTCTGACTGGTGTGAGGTGATATCTGAGTGTGGTTTTGATTTGTAATTCCCTGATGAGGAGTGACGTTGAGCATATTTTCATGTACCTGTTGTCCATCTGGATGTCTTCTTTAGAGAAGTGTCTATTCATGTTTCTGCCCATTTCTTCACGGGATTATTTGTTTTTCCGGTGTGGAGTTTTGTGAGTTTATAGATTTTGGATGCTAGTCCTTTGTCCAATATGTCAGTTGCAAATATCTTTTCCCATTCTGTTGGTTGCCTTTTAGTTTTGTTGATTGTTTCCTTTGCTGTGCAGAAGCTTTTTATCTTCATGAGGTCCCAATAGTTCACTATTGCTTTTAATTCCCTTGCCCTTGCGGATGTGTCAAGTAAGAAATTGCTGTGGCTGATATCAAAGAGGTTTTTTCCTGCTTTCTCCTCTAGGGTTTTATGGTTTCATGTCTCACATTCAGGTCCTTCATCCATTTTGAGTTGATTTTTGTGAATCGTGTAAGAAAGTGGTCTGGTTTCATCCTTCTGCAGGTTACTGTCCAGTTCTCCCAGCACCATTTGTTAAAGAGACTGTCTTTTCCATTGGATATTCTTTCCTACTTTGTCAAAGATGAGTTGGCCATACTTTTGGGGGTCTAGTTCTGGGGTTTCTATTCTATTCCATTGGTCTGTGTGTCTGTTTTTGTGCCAATACCATGCTGTCTTGATGATGACAGCTTTGTAGTAGAGGCTAAAGGCTGGGATTGTGATGCCTCCTGCTTTGATCTTCTTCTTTGATACTACCGTGGCTATTCAGGGTCTTTGGTGGTTCCATACAAATTTTAGGATTCCTTGTTCCAGCTTTGAGAAGAACGCTGGTACAATTTTCATTGGGACTGCATTGAATGTGTATATTGCTTTGGGTAGGATTGACATTTTGACAATTATTCTTCCAACCCATGAGCACAGAATGTTTTTCCATTTCCTTATATCTTCTTCAATTTCCTTCATGAGCTTTCTATAGTTTTCAGCATACAGATCTTTTACATTTTTGGTTAGGTTTATTCCCAGGCATTTTATGCTTCTTGGTGCATTTGTGAATGGGATCAGTTTCTTTATTTGTCTTTCTGTTGCTTCATTATTAGTGTATAAGAATGCAACTGATTTCTGTACATTGATTTTGTATCCTGCGACTTTGCTGAATTCACATGAATTCCACTTTTGGTGGAGTCTATAGGATTTTCCATGTATAATATCATATCTGCAAAAAGTGAAAGCTTAACTTCATCTTTGCCAATTTTGATGCCTTTGATTTCCTTTTGTTGTCTGATTGCTGATGCTAGAACTTCCAACACTATGTGAAACAACAGCGGTGAGAGTGGACATCCCTGTGGTGGTCCTGATCTCAGGGAGAAAGCTCTCAATTTTTCCCCATTGAGGATGATATTAGCTGTGGGCTTTTCATAAATGGCTTTTATGATATTTAAGTATGTTCCTTCTATCCCGACTTTCTCGAGGGTTTTTACAAGAAAGGATGCTGAATTTTGTCAAATGCTTTTTCTGCATCGATTGACAGGATCATATGGTTCTTATCTTTTATTTTATTAATGTGATGTATCACATTGATTGATTTGCGAATGTTGAACCAGCCCTGCATCACAGGAATGAATCCCACTTGATCATGGTGGATAATTCTTTTTATATGTTGTTGAATTCGATTTGCTAGTATCTTATTGAGAATTTTTGCATCCATATTCATCAAGGATATTGGCCTGTGGTTGTCTTTTTTTACTTGGTCTCTGTCTGGTGTAGGAATCAAAGTAATGCTGGGTTCATAGAATGAGTCTGGAAAGTTTCCTTCCGTTTCTATTTTTTGGAATAGCTTGAGAAGGATAGGTATTATCTCTGCTTTAAATGTCTGGTAGAATTCCCCAGGGAAGCCTTCTGGTCCTGGACTCTTATTTTTTGGGAGATTTTTGATAACTGATTCAATTTCGTCACTAGTTATGTATCTGTTCAAGCTTTCTATTTCTTCCTGTTTGAGTTTTGGAGTTGTGTGGGTGTTTAGGAATTTGTCCACTTCTTCCAGGTTGTCCAGTTTGTTGGCATATAGTTTTTCATAGTATTCCCTGATAATTGTTTGTATTTCTGAGGGATTGGTTGGAATAATTCCATTTTCATTCATGATTGTATCTATTTTGGTCACCCCCCTTTTCTTTTTGAGAAGCTTGGCTAGAGGTTTATCAATTTGTTTATTTTTTCAAAAACCAACTCTTGGTTTCATTGATTTGCTGTACAGTTTTTTAGATTCTATATTGTTTATTTCTGCTGTGATCTTTATTATTTCTCTTCTTCTTCTCGTTTTGGGGTGTCTTTGCTGTTCTGCTTCTATTTCCTTTAGGTGTGCTGTTAGATTTTGTATTTGGGATTTTCCTTGTTTCTTGAGATAGGTCTGGATTACAATGTATTTTCCTATCTGGACTGCCTTTACTGCATCCCAAAGTGTTTGGATTGTTGTATTTTCATTTTCATTTGTTTCCATATATTTCTTAATTTCTTCCCTAATTGCCTGGTTGACCCATTCATTCTTTAGTAGGGTGTTCTTTAACCTCCATGCTTTTGGAGGTTTTCCAGACTTTTTCCTGTAGTTGATTTCAAACTTCATAGCATTGTGGTCTGAAAGTATGCATGGTATGATCTCAATTCTTGCATACTTATGAAGGGCTGTTTTGTAACCCAGTCCATATATGATCTATCTTGGAGAATTTTCCATGTGCACTTTAGAAGTATGTATATTCTGTTGCTCTGGGATGCAGAGTTCTAAATATATCTCTCAAGTCCATCTGATCCAATGTATCATTCAGGGCCTTTGTTTCTTTATTGATCCTGTGTTCTACATGATCTATCCATTGTTGTAAGTATAGTTTTAAAGTCCCCTGCAATTACCACATTCTTATCAATAAGGCTGCTTATGTTTGTGATTAACTGTTTTATATATTTGGGGGCTCCTGTATTCGTCACATAGACATTTATAATTGTTAGCTCTTCCTGATGGATAGACCCTGTAATTATTATATAATTCCTTTCTTCATCTTTTGTTACAGCCTTTAATTTAAAGTCTAGTTTGTCTGATGTAAGTATGGCTACTCCAGCTTTCTTTTGACTTCCAGTAGCATGATAGATAGTTCTCTATCCCCTCGCTTTCAATCTGAAAGTGTCCTCATGTCTAAAACGAGGTTCTTGTAGACAGCAAATAGATGGGTCTTGTTTTTTTATCCATTCTGATACCCTATGTGTTTTGGTTGGAGCATTTAGTCCATTTACATTCAGTGTTATTATAGAAAGAAATGGGTTTAGAGTCATTGTGATGTCTGTAGGTTTCATGCTTGTAGTGATGTCTCTGGTACTTTGTCTCACCAGATCCCCCTTGGGATCTCTTGTAGGGCTGGTTTAGTGGTGATGAATTCCTTCAGTTTTTGTTTGGGAAGACCTTTATCTCTCCTTCTATTCTAAATGACAGACTTGCTGGATAAAGGATTCTTGGCTGCATATTTTTTTTTCTGTTCATCACATTGAAGATGTCCTGCCATTCCTTTCTGGCCTGCCAAGTTTCAGTAGATAAATCCATCACTAGTCTTATCGGTCTCCCTTTGTATGTTAGAGCATGTTTATCTCTAGCTGTTTTCAGAATTTTCTCTTTATCCTTGTATTTTGCCAGTTTCACTATGATATGTCATGCAGAAGATCGATTCAAGTTACGTCTGAAGGGAGTTCTCTGTGCCTCTTGGATTTCCATACTTTTTCCTTCCCCAGATCAGGGAAGTTCTCAGCTATGACTTCTTCAAGTACACCTTCAGCACCTTTCCCTCTGCAACATATATTTTTAAATAAGCACATAGAAGTCCAATGTTCAAAAATAAAAAATTACCAGTATAATGAGATGTAGAATCTTTCTGTTCTCTTTAAAATCAAGTTATCCATCCATCCCTCTTGAAGCAACATGGCATTTAATTAAATGAACAAAAATACATATGTAAATACTACTAAATAAAATCAACTAACTTCCCACTAATAACATGTTACTAATTGTAAGTCATACCACTTGCTCTCGTTTTTTTTTTTTTTTTTTTTTAGAACTAAAGGTCTTTATTTTTCTTATCTGTTGAATTTAGACATAGGTGAGTGATTGAATATAGTTTCTGTTTTCCACATGCCAGTTTACTTAAAGGAAAACTAAAAGGAAGCCCATAGTTGCTAACAATTGTTTAAGCACCTAATTTTTTGGAATTTATTACACTTGTGAGCATTTCTATACTTCTAGTTTTCTTACTAAGAAAGCATTGGAAAGCAGTGGCTCTCTCCACTTGGGATTACACTTTATTATTTAAGTTGTAGAAAAGTCAAGTAGATAATGCAATTTATTGCAATTTAAACTGTATTTTGATACGTAATACTAGTAAAGTATAGGTTTTTTGTGTAATACTGCATTTAAAAAATGCATATCTGAAACTCTCTATTTCATTCAATTTTAATACCCCCATTTTTCCCTTTCTATGATTTCCTGCATATCTAATATCATTGTGCAGAGGAAAAAGGACTACCTACACTTGTCCCCCAGCAAGGAGGTATTGCTTTGCATAAACAAACTATGTCCTGGGTTTGGCAAGTCAAGGGATTCATCAGAACCTCCTGGATACTCTAAAATTTTTAGAGAAACACAGAAACATCTGTAGGACACCTCAGGAACTGTTAGCTCAAGGTAAGTCAGCTTTAACATTAGATCACATTCTCTTCCATGATGTCACATCTTTGCAATGTTTTTGGTTTATTGTGATAGATGTGGAATAAAAGTAGCATTTCCAATCAAAATTTAATTTTTCAGATACTATTAGTACCAAACAGATTCATCCACATTCAATAAATAAAAAATTGTGGTTAAAAAATTAAAATATTATTTCCTTCAATTGTACATATTCTTTTTAATTAATTACTAAATTTTAGGGCATAAATTCTTATTAAGATGTTTAGAACTGACTACTTCATAAATAGATATGTTAAGTATTTCTTTTGGCCTCAGGGGGGAAATCACTGGGACATTCAGGCTGCAATGAATTGTGAACTGAGAACATTTGGGAATCTCTAAAGCAAACTATTCACAGAGGTGGGCTCCTTTATTCCCCTCAAAAAGTTTTAAAAATATTCCAAAATATAAATCATGAATTTAAAGAATTGATATAAAAATCTGAAAATAATGAATCATAAAGGAACAAAATGCCTTAAGCCATTGCCTTTCCCACAAATTGGTTGATTTCAGGTAATCTTTCTTGGTTTTCTCCTCCCTTGATTCAGTTAGAGGAAATAACATTTAAGCACCTAAGATCCTTCCTGGCATTCATGAATACACAATAAATGGTACCAATTGTGATTTCCAAATCAAACTTCTCTTCCAGGAGAAGAGAAGCCCTAAATTGTGGGGCCCAGAGAAAAATAAAACTGCAAGGATACTTGTTAAATAGTATTAAGAATTTGAGAGATACAAAACGAACAAAAACCAAAGGAGTTCATGACCATTAAACCAGTCCTGCAAGAAATTTTAAGGGGGACTTTCTGAGGGGAGAAAAAAATGAAACAAAACAAAACAAAAAGACTAAAATCAACAAAGACTAGAAAGGACCAGAGGACACCACCAGAAACTCCAACTCTACAGGCAACACAATGGCAATAAATTCATATCTTTCAGTACTCACTCTAAATGTCAATGGACTAAATGCTCCAATCAAAAGACATAGGGTAACAGAATGGATAAGAAAACAAAATCCATCTATATGCTGTTCACAAGAGACCCACTTTAGACCTGAAGACACCTTCAGATTGAAAGTAAGGGTATGGACAACTATCTATCATGCTAATGTTCTCCAGAAGAAAGTCAGAGAAGCCATACTTATATCAGACAATCTAGATTTTAAAATAAAGACTGTAAGAAGAGATGAAGAGGGCATCATATCATAATGAAGCAGTCTACCCACCCACCAAAAAGATCTAACAATTTTAAATATTTATGCCCCCAATGTGAGACACACACACACACACACACACACACACACATCACCTATATACAGATCATCTAAGCAGAAAATCAACAAGGAAACAATGGCTTTGAAAGACACACTGGACGTATGGACTTAACAGATATATTCATAACATTTCATCCTAAAGCGGCAGAATACACATTCTTCTTGAGTGCACATGGAACTTTCTCCAGAATAGATCACATACTGGGACACAAATAAGCCCTCAACAAGAACAAAAATATCAAGATCATATTGTACATATTTTCAGATCACAACTCTAGGAAACTTGAGGTCAACCACAAGAAAAAAATTGGAAAGAAAATGAATACCTGGAGATTAAAGAACATCCTATGAAAGAATGAATGGACTAACCAAGAAGTTAAAAAGGAAATTTAAAAGTACATGGAAGCCGATGAAAATGATAACACCACAACCTAAAACCTCTGGGGTGCAGCAAAGGCAGTCATAAGAGGGAAGTATATAGCAATCCAGCTCTTCTTAAAGAAGGAAGAGGGGTCTCATATACACAACCTAACCTTATTCTTTAAAGAGCTAGAAAAAGAACAGCAAATAAAACCCCAAACCAGCAGAAGACAGGAAATAATAAATGTTAGAACTTAAATCAATGCTTTGAAGCTGAAAGACCAGTAGAACAGATAAATGAAATCAGATCTTTGAAAGAATTAACAAAATTGATAAATTCTCAGCCCGTCTGATCAAAAAGAAAAAGGAAAGGACCCAAATAAATAAAATTGAACATGAAAGAGGAGAGATCACAACCACACTGAAGAAATACAAGCAGTAATAAGAGAAATTATATGCCAATAAATTAGAAAATCTGGAAGAAATGGACAAACTCCTAGAAACATATAAGCTACCAAACTGAAGCAGGAAGAAATAGAAAAGTTGAATACATGAATAACCAATAAAGAAATAGAATTAGTAATAAAAAATCTCCCAAAATACAAGAGTCCAGGGCCAGATGGCTTTCCAGGGGACTTTTACCAAACATTTAAAGAAGAGTTAACACCTATTCTTTGGAAGCTGTCCCAAAAAATAGAAATAGAAAGAAAAGTTCTAAACTCACTCTATAAGGCCAGCATTAAGTTGATTCTAAAACCAGACAAAGACTCCACTAAAAAGGAGAACTGTAGTCCAATTTCCCTGATGAACATGGATGCAAAACTTCTCAACAAGACACTAGCCAACCGGATCTAACAATACATTAAAGGATTATTCACCACAACCAAGTGGGATTTATACCTGGGATACAGGGCTGGTTCAATATCCGCAAATCAATTGGTGTGATACATTACAGCACTAAAAGAAACGACAACATCTCTCAATAGATGCAGAGAAAGCATTTGACAAAATAGAGCATCTTTCCTTGATTAAAAAACCCTCAAGAAAGTAGGGATAGAAGGATTATACTTCAAGATCATAGAAGCCATATACAAAATACCCACTGCTAATACCCTCAATGTGGAAAAACTGAGAGAGTCCCCCCTAAGGTCAGGAATATGACAGGGATGTCCACTCTCACCAGTATTATTCAACATAGTATTTGAAGTCTTAGCCTCAGCAATCGGACAACACAAAGGAATAAAAGGCATCCAAATTGGCAAGAAGGAAGTCAAACTTTCACTCTTTTCAGATGACATGACACTTTATGTGGAAAACCCAAAAGATTCCACCAAAAAAAAAAAAAAAAAAAAAAAAACAACTGCTAGAACTGGTCCATGAATTCAGCAAAGTCCCAGGATATAAAATCAATGCACAGAAATTGGTTGTACTTTTATACACCAATAATAAGCAGAAGGAGAAATCAAGGAATTTATCCTCTTTACAGTTGCATGAAAAACCATAAAATACCTAGGAATAAATCTAATCAAAGAGGTGAAAAATCTGAACATTGAAAAGTATAGAAAGCTTATGAAAGAAATTGAAGAAGACACAAAAAAATGGAAAAATATTCCATTTTCATGGATTGAAAGAACAAATATTGTTAAAATGTCAATGCTACACAAAGTACTCTACATATTCAATGCAATACCTATAAAAATAATACCTGCATTCCTCACAGAACTAGACCAAACAATCCCAAACAATCCCAAAATTTGTACAGAACCAGAAAAAATCCTGAATAGCCAAAGCAATCCTGAAAAAGGAAACCAAAGCTGGGGGCATCACAATACCAGACTTCAAGATGTACTACAAAGATTTAATCATGAAGAAAGTATGGTACCGCACAAGAACAGAGACTTAGATTAATGGGACAGTGTAGAGAACCCAGAAATGGACCCACAAATGAATGGCCAAATAATCTTGACAAAGCACGAAAGGATATCCAATGGAATAAAGATAGTCTCTTCAGCAAATCGTGTTGGGAAACCTGGACAGCAACATGCAGAAGAATGAACATGAACCACATTTCTACATCATACACAAAAATAAATCAAAATGGATGAAAGATCTAAATGTAAGACAGGAAGCCATCAAAATCCTAGAGGAGAAAGCAGGCAAAAACCTCTTTGATCTTGGCCACAGCAACTTCGTACTTGACACAGCCCCAGAGGCAATGGAAACGAAAGCAGAAATGAACTATTGGGACCTCATCAAGTTATAAAGCTTCTGCACAGAGAAGGAAACAATCAGCCAAACTAAGAGACAACTGACAGAATGGGAGAAGATATTTGCAAATGACACATCAGATAAAGGGTTAGTATCCAAAATAGATAAAAAACTTATCAAACTCAACACCCAAAAAAACAAATAATCTAGTGAAGAAATGGGAAAAAGACATGAATAGACACTTCTCCAAAGGAGACATCCAAATGGCTAACAAACATATGAAAAAGAACAGCTGAAATTAATTCAGTCAGTGACAGAGCTTGGTGAGGATGTGGAGAAGGAGGAATCCTTTTGAGCTGCTAAAGGGAATGCACACTGGTGCATCCACTCTGGAAAACAGTATGGAGGTTCCTCAAAAAATTAAAAATAGAACTAGCCTATGACCCAGTAATTGCACTACCAGGTACATATCCAAGGGATACAGGTGTGCTGATTCGAAGGGGCACATGCACCCCAATGTTTTAGCAGCCTTATCGACAATAGCCAAAGTATGGAGAGAGCCCAAATATCCATTAACAGATGAATGGATTAAGAAGATGTTATACACACACACACACACACACACACACACACACACACACAATGGAGTATTATTCAGCAATAAAAAAAGAATAAAATCTTGCCATTTGCAACAACATGCTTGGAACTTAAAGTGCATTATGTTAAGCAAAATTATGTCAGTCAGAAAGACAAATACCATATGATTTCACTCATATGTGGAATTTAAGATGCAAAACAGATAAACACAAGGGAAGGAAGTGAAAACAATATAATCACAGGGAGGGGGACAAAACCTAACAGACTCTTAAATACAGAGAATAAACTGAGAGTTGCTGGAGGGGTTGTGGGTGGAGGGGATTGGCTAAATGGGCAAGAGGCATTAAGGAAGACACTTGTTGAGATAATCACTGGGTGTTATATGTAGGAGATGAATCACTGGATTCTACTCCTGAAATCATTATTGCACTATATGCTAACTAACTTGGATGTAAATTTTAAAAACTTATTAAGAATTTCAAAGGTGATGGCAGAGTATTAGGCCAAGCATGGGGCCATTATAAGCATCAAGTCTTATGTGAAGCTGCCTCTGTACTTTCCCCTATAAATAAAGTCTTCTCAAGGTTTCCCAGCTCATGTGACTCTCTCTTTGAACACCAAAACTTTTCATATTAAATAATAGCTGTGCTAAATAATTATTAGCTCCTCAATTATCATCTTAGTACCCAGTTGACCGTAGCAATATGTAATATTGTCATATTCATTAATAGCTTCATACTGATATTCCACTTCCTGAGTAGATGGTGAGGTCCTTGTGGGCAATGGTTTGTGAAGAACATTTAACTTATTTTCCATTCCATAACCTTCAGTCACAACTGGTATATGTTAGATGCTCAAGAAATACTTGTTGATTGTGATATTGTGATTTATAATAAGAAATATATATATATATATATATATATATATATATATATATATATATATCTTATGCTATTTCTGGCATAGAACTTCTAAATCTCTTGGAATTTCCTAAGTGATAAAAGCAATAAAGGTGTCTTTTGTTACATTGATAAGGTGACTTTGGACCCCACTTAAGGATGAGGGTGGGTTACCAGGAGAATCAACCATGTGATTAGAGGGGTTGGAACTTAAGCTCCACCCTCTAACCTCCAGAGAGGGGAGATGGGTTAGAGGTTGAATAAATCGCCAATGGTCAATCATTTTATAAAACATGCCTATGTAATGAAATCTTTATAAAAACCCAAAAGGAAGGGTTTCAGAGGTCTTCCAGTTTGGTGAACCAGAATACATCCACGGGCAACCATGTGATTCCAAATTCCACAGGGACAGAAGTTCCTTTGTTTAGGACTTCACCCTATTCATCTCTTCATCTGACTGTTGATTTGTATTCTTTAATTTATATTTTTATTTTTTAATCTAGTGATTAAAATGTTTCTCTGAGTTCTGGGAGCTGCTCTAGAAAATTAATCTAAACCAATGAGGTGGGGAGTGGCATAAATGAAACATTGGAACCTCCAATTTACAGCTGATCAATCAGAAGCATAGGTGAAAACCTGAGCTTGTAACTGATGTCTAAAGTGGGAGTACGGAGAAATCTCTTGAGACTGAGCCCTTAACCTGTGGTATCTAACCCATGATATGGCTGGGTAGATAGTGTCAAAATGAATTGAATTATAGGACACCTAGCTTGTGTCAGGGAATTGTTTGTTGGTGTTGGGAAACCCTCTTCCTCACACACACTGAAATTGGAATCATACTCTTTACTGAAGAATTAATATGAGGATGGTGTGGCTACATCGTTATTAATATCTCATTCCCACGTTCTCCAGATTGTAAAGACTGGGAGTAGTGGAGGGTGAACACATGCCAAGCAATCTTTGCAGGTAGCATAAAGGAACTAAGAGGAGACTCTCTGTCTGTCTGTCTGTGTCTCTCATATTTATTTTTCCTTATTTATTTGCTTTAATTAATAAACTTTATTTTCAGAAGAGGTTTAAGTTCACAGGAAAGTCAAGCAGAAAGTAGAGTTCCTGTATACTCTGCCTCCACATACTTGCAACTTCACCCACTACTGACATCCTCCACCAGAGTAGTATACTGAACCTACATTGATATATTATTACTTAAAGTCCTTAGTTTACATTAGGGTCCAATTCACTCTTGGTACTGTATATTCTTTGAGTTTTGACAAATGTACAATGACATGTATCCACCATTATAGTATTATGAAGAAGAGTTTTACTGCCTTAAAAATCCTCAGTTTTCCACCAATTCATCCCTCCTTCCCCACAACCCCCCTTAACAATTGGAAATTTAAATGTCTCCATAGTTTTATCTTTTACAGAATGTCCAATTGTTGGAATCATACAGTATGTAGCCTTTTTAGACTGGCTTCTTCCATAAGTAATATGTATTTAAGGCTCCTCCATGTTTTTTCATGGCTTAATAGCTTATTTCTTTGTAGTGCTGAATATGATTCCATATCCAGATGTACCATGGTTTATGTATCTATTCACTTACTGGAGTTCATTTTGGTTGCTTCCAAATTTTGGTGATCATGAATTAAGCTGTTATCAACATCCCTGTGCAGGTTCCTGTGTGGGAATGTTTTCAATTAATTTGAATAAATTCTAGGTGGTGCAATTGCTGGATTGTGTGGTAAGAGTATATTCAGCTTTGAAAAAGAAATGCTAAATTGTATTCCAAAATAACTACGTCATTTTTGCCCACCAGCAATAAATGAAAATTCCTTTTGCTTTATATCCTTGCCAGCATTTCATGTTGTCAGTCTTCTAGAGTTCTGTCATTTTAAAGGTCATTATTTTAATTTGTAATTTCCTTCCTTGACTTGGACATTGAGTGCCCAGATGTTTGATTAAACATTTTTCTGAATGTATTTGTGACAATATTTCTGGATGAGATTAACATTTGAATAAGTAGACTGAGTAAAGCATATTTCCTTCCCCAATGTGTTTGGGCCTCATCCTATCCTTTAGAAGCCTAAATAAAATAAAAGGCAGAGTAAGAAAGAATTTATTCACTCTACCTGTTTTCCAGTGGAGATAATCAGATTCCTTCTTCACTCAGACTGAAAGTTATACCACCTGTTCTCGTGCTTCTCAGGCCTTTAGACTCAAATTAGAACTATACTACCAGTTCTCCTGTGTCTTCAGCTTGCAGATGGCAGGTCATGAGACTTCTTAGCCTCCATAAATTATGTGAGCCCATTCCAAATTAATTAATTAATTAATTAATTAATTAATAAGTCCTATTGATTCTTTTCTTTCTGGAAAACACTAACACACTTATCATCTATAATTCTTTTGTGAAATGTCTGGTCAGATCTTTTGCCCATTTTCAAATGTGGATTGTTGTGTTGTTATTGTAGTTTTAAGTGTTCTTTGTTTATATATTTTAAAATGTTCATTTATGAGAGAGAGAGAGAGAGAGAGAGAGAGAGAGAGAGAGAGAGAAAGCTAGTGGGGGAGGGGCAGTGAGAGGGGGACAGAGGATACAAAGTGGGTTCTGCCCTGATGCAAGGCTCGAAAACACAAACTGTGAAATCATGACTTGAGCTGAAGTCGGACACTCAACCAACTGAGCCACCCAGGTTTCCCAAGTGTCCTTAGTATATTTTTTTGAGCCCCTTATGAGATGTGTCTTTTGCAAATATTTTCTCCCACTCCATGGTTTCTCTTCTTATTCTCATGACATTGTCTTTCTCAAAGTAAATGTTTTAATTTTAATGAAACCCAGCTTATCAATTATTTCTTTCATGCAGCATGCGTTTGGTGTCATATCAAAAAAAGTCATTACTGGGGCGCCTGAGTGGCTCAGTCGTTTAAGTGTCCAACTTTGGCTCAGGTCATGATCTCATGGTCTGTTGATTTGAACCCCATGTCAGGCCCTGTGCTAACAGCTTGGAGCCTGAAGCCTGCTTCAGATTCTCTCTCTCTGTCTCTCTTTCTCTCTCTCTCTCTCTCTCCCTCTCTGCCCATTCCCTGCTTGCATTCTGTCTCTCAAAAATATTTTTTTAAAGTAATTACCATACTCAAGGTCATCTAGATTTTCTCCTATGTTATCTTTTAGGAGTTTTATAGTTTTGTGTTTTACATTTAGGTTCATTTTGAGTTAAGTTTTGTGAAGAGTGTAAGGTCTGGCGTTGATTTTTTTTTTTTTTTTTTTTTTTTTTGCATGTTGCTATCCAGTTGTTCCAGTACCACTTGTAGAAAAGACATTCTATGCTCCATTGTATTGTCTTTGCTCCTTTGTTTAAGATTAGCTGATTTTAGCTGATCATATCTATGTGGGTCTTTTTTGGGGACTTCTATTCTGTTCCATTGATCCTTTTGTCTATTCTTTTGCCAATACCACACTGTCTTGATTACTATGGCTTTACATGAAGTCTTGAGGTCAAGTAGTGTCTCCTCCAGTTTTGTTCTCCTTCAATATTATGCTGGCTATTCTGAGTGTTTTGCCTCTCCATATAAACTTAAGTATCAATTTGATTAGGATTGCACTGAATCTATACATCAAGTTGGGAAGAACTGATATCTTGACAATATGGGTCTTCCTATTCCATGAACATGGATGATTTCTCCATTTCTTTAGTTCTTTTATGATGTCTTTCATCAGTTTTATATTCCTCCTCATACATATCTTATACATGTTTTATTAGATTTGTAGCTACATATTTCATTTTTGGAAGTGCTACTGTAAATGTAATGTGTTTTTAATTTCAAATACCCACACTGGTATATAAAAAGCGATTGACTTTTATACATTAACTTTATGTTCTGCAACCTGCTACAATCATTTATTAGTTTCAGGAGGTTTTTTGTTTGTGTTCTTTTAGATTTTAGACAGAGATAATCATATCTGCAAATATGTCTGCAAATAAGACTTTTATTTTCTTCTTTCCCAATCTATATGTTTTTTATTTCTCTCTCTTGTCTTACTGCATTAGCTAAAATTTCCAGATGAGAAAGAATTAAATATGGCCTTTTGTAGCAACATGGATGGAACTGGAGAGTGTTATGCTAAGTGAAATAAGTCATACAGAGAAAGACAGATAACATATGTTTTCACTTTTATGTGGAACTTGAGAAACTTAACAGAAGACCATAGGGGAGGGAAAGGGAAAAAAAAAGTTAGAAAGGGATGGAGGCAAATCATAAGAGACTCTTAAAAACTGAGAATAAACTGAGGGTTGATGGGAGCTGGGAGGGAGGGGAACGTGGGTGATGGGCATTGAGGAGGGCGCCTATTGGGATGAGCACTGGGTGTGGTATGGAAACCAATCTGACAATAAATTTCATATTTAAATAAATAAATAAATAAATAAATAAATAAATAAAATTTCCAGTATGATGCTGATAAAGAGTAGTGAGAGGAGACATCTTTGTTTCTAATTTTAGTGGATGCTTCAAATTTTTAATCGTTAAGTGTGATATTAGTTGTAGGGTTTTGTAGATAGCCTTTAATAAATTGACTAATTTCCCACTTTATACTCTGTCTACAGAGAGTTTTTATCATGAATGAGTGCTGGATTTTGTCAAATGTTAAGTATCTATTGATATAATCATGTGATTTTTCTTCTTTTGTCTATTGGTGTGAACAATTACACTAATTAAAATGTTGAACCAACATTTCATGGCTGTGATAAATCCTACTTGGCTGCTATGTATAATTCTTACTACACATTATGGAATTCAATTTGCTAACGTTTTGTTGAGAATTTTTGCATCTTGCCTAATAGAATTAATTAGGAAGTATTACCTCACCTTCTATCTTCTGGAAGATTGTAGAGATTTGGTATGAACCCATACAGGTCTGGTGCTTTTTGTTTTGTAGTGCGTTAATTATTAATTCAATTTATTTACTATATATGCCTATTCAAATTGTTTACTTATTCCTGTGTGAGTTTGGCAGATTTTCTTTCAGAGATTTGATCCATTTCATCTAGATTATCAAACTTGTGACCATAAAGTTGTTTATAATATTCCTTTATTATCTTTTTAATGTCCATGATATCTGTAGTGATATCGCCCCTTCCTTTTTAATATTAGTAAGTTGTGTCTTTCCTCTTTTCCTCTCTCTCTTTTACTCCTCTCCTCCCTCTCCTCTCTCTTTTTGTACTTAACTTGGCTAGAAGAATATCAATTTTATTGCTCTTTTCAAATAATTACTCTTTGCATTTGTTGAATACTGATTTCTTGTTTCCAATTTCATTGATTTTTCTCTCATTCTTATAATTTTCTTCTCCTTACTTGGGATTTAATTTGTGCTTTTTTTTTTAATATATGAAATTTATTGTCAAATTGGTTTCCATACAACACCCAATGCTCATCCCAAAAGGTGCCATCCTCAATACCCATCACCCACCCTCCCCTCCCTCCCACCTCCCATCAACCCTCAGTTTGTTCTCAATTCTTCAAAATTACTTTGGCTATTCGGGGCCTTTTGTGGTTCCATATGAATTTTAGGATGGCTTGTTCTAGTTTCGAGAAGAATGCTGGTGCAATTTTGATTGGGATTGCATTGAATGTGTAGATAGCTTTGGGTAGTATTGACATTTTGACAATATTTATTCTTCCAATCCAAGAGCAGGTAATGTCTTTCCATTTCTTTAAATCTTCTTCAATTACCTTCATAAGCTTTCTATAGTTTTCAGCATACAGGTCTTTTACATCTTTGGTTAGATTTATTCCTAGGTATTTTATGCTTCTTGGTGCAATTGTGAATGGGATCAGTTTCTTTATTTGTCTTTCTGTTGCTTCATTGTTAGTGTATAAGAATGCAACTGATTTCTGTACATTGATTTTGTATCCTGCAACTTTGCTGAATTCATGTATCAGTTCTAGCAGACTTTTGGTGGAGTCTATCGGATTTTCCATGTATAATATCATGTCATCTGCAAAAAGCGAAAGCTTGACTTCATCTTTGCCAATTTTGATGCCTTTGATTTCCTTTTGTTGTCTGATTGCTGATGCTAGAACTTCCAGCACTATGTTAAACAACAGCGGTGAGAGTGGGCATCCCTGTCGTGTTCCTGATCTTAGGGAAAAAGCTCTCAGTTTTTCCCCGTGAGGATGATGTTAGCTGTGGGCTTTTCATAAATGGCTTTTAGGATGTTGAAGTATGTTCCTTCTATCCCGACTTTCTCAAGGGTTTTTATTAAGAAAGGGTGCTGGATTTTGTCAAAGGCCCTTTCTGCATCGATTGACAGGATCATATGGTTCTTCTCTTTTTTTTTGTTAATGTGATGTATCACGTTGATTGATTTGTGAATGTTGAACCAGCCCTGCATCCCAGGAATGAATCCCACTTGATCATGGTGAATAATTCTTTTTATACGCTGTTCAATTCGATTTGCTAGTATCTTATTGAGAATTTTTGCGTCCATATTCATCAGGGATATTGGCCTGTAGTTCTCTTTTTTTACTGGGTCTCTGTCTGGTTTAGGAATCAAAGTAATACTGGTTTCACAGAATGAGTCTGGAAGTTTTCCTTCCCTTTCTATTGCTTGGAATAGCTTGAGAAGGATAGGTATTATCTCTGCTTTAAACGTCTGGTAGAACTCCCCTGGGAAGCCATCTGGTCCTGGACTCTTATTTGTTGGGAGATTTTTGATAACCGATTCAATTTCGTCGCTGGTTATGGGTCTGTTCAAGCTTTCTATTTCCTCCTGATTGAGTTTTGGAAGAGTGTGAGTGTTTAGGAATTTGTCCATTTCTTCCAGGTTGTCCAATTTGTTGGCATATAATTTTTCATAGTATTCCCTGATAACAGAGATTCCCTGTTGTATCTCTGAGGGATTAGTTGTAATAATCCCATTTTCATTCATGATATTATCTACTTGGGTCATCTCCCTTTTCTTTTTGAGAAGCCTGGCTAGAGGTTTGTCAATTTTGTTTATTTTTTCAAAAAACCAACTCTTGGTTTCGTTGATCTTCTCTACAGTTTTTTTTAGATTCTATATTGTTTATTTCTGCTCTGATCTTTATTATTTCTCTTCTTCTGCTGGGTTTAGGCTGCCTTTGCTCTTCTGCTTCTATTTCCTTTAGGTGTTCTGTTAGATTTTGTATTTGGGATTTTTCTTGTTTCTTGAGATAGGCCTGGATTGCAATGTATTTTCCTCTCAGGACTGCCTTCGCTGTGTCCCAAAGCGTTTGGATTGTTGTATTTTCATTTTCATTTGTTTCCATATATTTTTTAATTTCTTCTCTAATTGCCTGGTTGACCCACTCATTCGTTAGTAGGGTGTTCTTTAACCTCCATGCTTTTGGAGGTTTTCCAGACTTTTTCCTGTGGTTGATTGCAAGCTTCATAGCATTGTGGTCTGAAAGTATGCATGGTATAATTTCAATTCTTGTAAACTTATGAAGGGCTGTTTTGAGACCCAGTATATGATCTATCTTGGAGAATGTTCCATGTGCACTCAAGAAGAAAGTATATTCTGTTGCTTTGGGATGCAGAGTTCTAAATATATCTGTCAAGTCCATCTGATCCAATGTATCATTCAGGGCCCTTGTTTCTTTATTGATCCTGTGTCTAGATTATCTACCCATTTCTGTAAGTGGGGTGTTAAAGTCCCCTGCAATTACCACATTCTTATCAATAAGGTTGCTTATGTTTATGAGTAATTGTTTTATATATTTGGGGGCTCCGGGATTCGGTGCATAGACATTTATAATTGTTAGCTCTTCCTGATGGATAGACCCTGTAATTATTATATAATGCCCTTCTTCATCTCTTGTTACAGCCTTTAATTTAAAGTCTAGTTTGTCTGATATAAGTATGGCTACTCCAGCTTTCTTTTGGCTTCCAGTAGCGTGATAAATAGTTCTCCATCCCCTCACTCTCAATCTAAAGGTGTCCTTAGGTCTAAAATGAGTCTCTTGTAGACAGCAAATAGATGGGTCTTGTTTTTTTTATCCATTCTGATAACCTATGTCTTTTGGTTGGCGCATTTAATCCATTTACATTCAGTGTTATTATAGAAAGATACGGGTTTAGAGTCATTGTGATGTCTGTATGTTTTATGCTTGTAGTGATGCTTCTGGTACTTTGTCTCACAGGATCCCCCTTAGGATCTCTTGTAGGGCTGGTTTAGTGGTGACAAATTCCTTCAGTTTTTGTTTGTTTGGGAAGACCTTTATCTCTCCTTCTATTCTAAATGACAGACTTGCTGGATAAAGGATTCTCGGCTGCATATTTTTCCTGTTTAGCACACTGAAAATATTGTGCCCTTCCTTTCTGGCCTGCCAAGTTTCGAAAGAGAGATCAGTCACGAGTCTTAGAGGTCTCCCTTTATATGTGAGGGCACGTTTATCCCTTGCTGCTTTCAGAATTTTCTCTTTATCCTTGTACTTTGCCAGTTTCACTATGATATGTTGTGCAGAAGATCGATTCAAGTTACGTCTGAAGGGAGTTCTCTGTGCCTCTTGGATTTCAATGCCTTTTTCTTTCCCCAGTTCAGGGAAGTTCTCAGCTATAATTTCTTCAAGTACCCCTTCATCACCTTTCCCTCTCTCTTCCTCCCCTGGGATACCAATTATGCGTATATTATTTCTTTTTAGCGTATCACTTAGTTCTCTAATTTTCCACTCATACTCCTGGATTTTTTTATCTCTCTTTCTCTCAGCTTCCTCTTTCTCCATAACTTTATCTTCTAGTTCACCTATTCTCTCCTCTGCCTCTTCAAGCCGAGCCATCGTGGTTTCCATTTTGTTTTGCATTTTGTTTAAAGCGCTTTTCAGCTCCTCGTGACTGTTCCTTAGTCCCTTGGTCTCTGTAGCAAGAGATTCTCTGCTGTCCTCTATACTGTTTTCAAGCCCAGTGATTAATTTTATGACTATTATTCCAATTCACTTTCTGTTATATTATATAAATCCTTTTTGATCAGTTCATTAGCTGTTGTTATTTCCTGGAGATTCTTCTGAGGGGAATTCTTCCGTTTGGTCATTTTGGATAGTCCCTGGAGTGGTGAGGACCTGCAGGGCACTTCCCCTGTGCTGTGGTGTATAACTGGCGTTGGTGGGCGGGGCCGCAGTCTGACCTGATGTCTGCCCCCAGCCCACCGCTGGGGCCACAGTCAGACTGGTGTGTGCCTTCTCTTCCCCTCTCCTAGGGGCGGGATTCACTGTGGGGTGGTGTGGCCCTTCTGGGCTACTTGCACACTGCCAGGCTTGTGGTGCTGGGGATCTGGCGTATTAGCTGGGGTGCGTAGGCAAGGTGCACGGGGGCAGGAGGGGCAGGCTTAGCTCGCTTCTCATTAGGTGATCCACTTCAGGAGGGGCCCTGTGGCAGCAGGCGGGAGTAAGATCCACTGCCGAGGTTTGGTTCCGCAGAAGCACAGAGTTGGGTGTTTGCGTGGAGCGAGCAAGTTCCCTGGCAGGAACTGGTTCCCTTTGGGATTTTGGCTGGGGGATGGGCGGGGGAGATGGTGCTGGTAAGCGCCTTTGTTCCCCACCAAACTGAGCTCTGTCCTCTGGGGGCTCAGCAGCTCTCCCTCCCTTTGTCCTCCAGCCTTCCTGCTTTCCGAGCACAGCTGTTAACTTATGATCTCCCAGATGCTAAGTCGAGCTTGCTGTCGGAACACAGTCCGTCCGGCCCCTCCACTTTTGCCAGCCAGACTTGGGGGCTCTGCTTGGCCGGCGAGCCGCCCCTCCGCCCCGGCTCCCTCCCGCCAGTCCGTGGAGCACGCTGCCCTTCCTACCCTCTTCCGTGGGCCTCTCATCTGCGCTTGGCTCCGAAGACTCCGTTCTGCTAATCCTCTGGCGGTTTTCTGGGTTATTTAGGCAGGTGTAGGTGGAATCTAAGTGATCAGCAGGACGCGCGGTGAGCCCAGCGTCCTCCTATGCCGCCTTCTTCCAGGTCCATCTGTGCTTATTTTTTTAATTACCAAAGATAGAAGATTAGATTATTGATTTTAGTTGTTCCTTCTTTTCTCATACATGAATTCAACGGTATAAATTTCCCTCTAAGCACTGTTTTCACTGCATCCCACAAAGTTTTATTATTATTTTTATTTTTATTTGATTTAAAGTAATTATTTTAACTTTTCTTGAGATTTCTTCTTCGATCCATGCATTATTTAGAAGTACATTGTTTAATTTCCAAGTATTTTGGGACTTTGCAGTTATTATCTGTTATTGATTTCTAGCTTCAAATCAATCTTTTATTGATTTCCTTTATTGTCTGAGAGCACACATTGTTCTTTTAGATTTGTTAAGGTGTATTTTATGGCCCAAAATGTGGTCTACATTGATGAATTTTCCTTTGAACTTGAGAAGGTTTTCAATCTGATTTTGTTAAATCAGTATATAGATGTCAATGATATACACAGTTAATTAATGATGCTGTTGAATGTAACTATATCCTTACTGTTTTCTGCCTGTTGGATATGTCCATGTATGGTAGAAGGATATTATAGTCTCCAACTATAGTAGTAGATGCATCTACTTCTCCTTGCAGCTTCACCAGTTTTTTATTCTAGAATTTAGATGCTCCATCTTTGGATACATGCATTTTAAGAATTGCTATATCTTCTTGGATATAACATGTCATTATGTTATGCCCTTCTTTATTCCTGATAACTTTCCTTGCTCTGAAATCTAATCTGTCTGAAATTAATATTGCAACTCCTGCTTTTTTATTGATTAGTATTAGCAGAGTATATCTTTCTCTATCCCTTTACTTTTAATATCTATGTGTCTTTATATTTATTTTTGAAGTTTATTTTTGAGAGAGAGAGAATGGGGGAGGGGCAGAGGAAGAGGGAGAGAGAGAATCTCAACCAGGATCCACGCTCAGTGCAGAGCCCAAGATGAGGCTCAGTCCCATGACCATAAGATCACCACCTGAGCCAATCTCAAGAGTCAGACACTTAATCAGGTATCCCATTTTATGTGTCTTTATATTTAAGGTGGACTTATTGTAGACAGTTATATAATTGGGACTTGGTTTTTGATCC
Source organism: Panthera pardus (assembly GCF_024362965.1). Classification (NCBI taxonomy): domain Eukaryota; kingdom Metazoa; phylum Chordata; class Mammalia; order Carnivora; family Felidae; genus Panthera; species Panthera pardus. Next base: position 17,202,469 of record NW_026526810.1, on the reverse strand, counting down.
ATTATGATGATTTGTATCTCTTAATTGGCATATTTAGACCACCCATGTTTAAAGTGATTATCGACATAGTTGGATGAATATTTACCATATTTGTTACTATTTTTAATTTGTTACCCATGTTCTTATTTTTCTCTTCCACACTCTTTCTGCCTTCTGTGGTTTTAATTAAGCATCTTATATGATTCTATTTTCTCTACTTTCTTTCCATATCTGTATACTTCTTTTCTACTCTTTTTTTATGTTACCCTAAAGTTTGAAGTATACACTTGCAACTAATCCAATTTCACTTTCAAATAACACTATACCACTTCACATGTAGTTTAACTACATTATAATAACAAAATAAACATAGTTAATTCCTTCCATCTCTTGTATCATTGCTCATTTCTGTCATTCTTTTCATATAGACATAAGGTTATATAAGCATATATCTGCATAAGACATATATATCATATATCTAAGCATCCATAAACATGTATATATGCTTATATAATCTATATGCAATAGCAACAATATACTAGAATATATATAACAGTTGCTATATGTGTTATATATATAAATTTTAAAATTACATATATATGTATATATATAAAACAACTATTATCTGTTAGATTAAGAATAAGAAAAGTAAAGGGTTTAATTTATCTTTTTTTATTCCTTCTTTCCTGCTCTTTATTTTTTTATGTAGATCAAGGCTTCTGACCTATGCCATTTTCCTTCTCTATGAAACACTTATTTCAACATTTCTTGCAAGTCATGTCTATTGGCAACAAATTCCTTCAATTTTTGTCTGAGAAAGTATTCCTCCTATACTTTTGAAGGATAATTTTTCATGGTATAAAATTCTAGGTTGGTGACCTCACATTTCTGGTGGATCTAAAAATTTTGTTTATTTTCCAGTTTGTTCAGCTCTTTTCTTATTGTTATATGGGGTTGGTGACTTCTTAGCTTCTGGCATGCTGGAAAGAAAACTAGGAGTCCTGTGTTCTTTTAAATTTTGTCTTTCTCTCATAAAATCAATCTAATGATGATTCACTCACCTTATAAATATTTCCTGCTTCAGATCACTTTATTTGTGCAGAAGTGGCCTTCAGGCAGCCTAGCCCACATACAGGGTGGGCACTAACTAAACTTAGCAAGTCAGAATCTCTACCATAGATACTTCTTCAAATAAAGTCAGTCTCCCCCAGTAGACTATCCTTCACCTCCTTGTGAAGAGTAAACACAGATATTGGTCTTCAGTGGTTTTTATGTATTGCTAGATCCAAATTGCTAGTAATTTATTGAAAATTTTCATGTCAATATTCTTGTGACATCTTTGGTTTTAATATAAGTGTAATAATTTTACTTGCAGAATGAGTGGGAAAGGTCTCCTCTTTTATTTTATTTTTCTTGGAAGAATGTGTGTGATAAGTATTTTTCTCTACATATTTGGTAGAATTCACTAGTGAAGTCATCTGGGCCTGGAATTTTCCTTGTGGGAAGTTTTAAAATTCAATCTCTTTACTTTTAAAAAACTAGGTCTATCTGAATATATATATTAATCTATATCTGGGTGGCTCAGTTGGTGAAGCAGCCAACTTTGGCTCAGGTCATGATCTCATGGTTTGTGGGTTCGAGCCTCACATTGAGCTCTGTGCTAACAGCTCAGAGCCTGGAGCCTGCTTCAAATTCTGTGTCTCCCTCTCTCTCTTCCCTCCCCACTCGCGTGTGCTCTCTCTCTCTCTCTCTCTCTCTCTCAAAAATAAATAAACATTAAAAAATAGGTCTATTCACATTTTTTATTTCTTCCTGAGTCAGTGTTGGTAGTTTGAGTCTTTCTATGAATTTGTTCATTTCATCTAGGTTATCTAATTTGTTAGCATATAATTTTCATGGTACTTCCTTATGATGTTTTTTTCTATTTCTGTGAGTTTGTTTTTCTATTTCAAAAAGTTGAATCTTCTTTCTTTTTCCTTATTGAGTCTAGTTAATAGTTTGTCAATTAGGTCTATGTGTTTTATAGTGTTGCTCCACTCCCTTGTTAATCTTCTGCCTAGTTCTATCCATTATTGAAACTGGAGACGTTGAAAGAAATCTCCAACTATATTTACTGAATTCTCTGTGTCTTTATTCTGTAAGTTTTGCTTCATTCATTTTCAGGTTTTGTTATTGTGGTTTGTGATATATTTGATAATATAGTTTTATTATTTTCTTCTTGAGGGATTGCCACTTTGTCAGATAAAATCTTGTCTTTAGTAACAAGTTTTGTCTTAAAATATACTTTGTCTAATGCTGGTATATATAGCCCAGGCTGCCTGCATTGTCTATTTCTTTCCATCCTTTTATGTTTCAGTCTATTAGGCTGTTTAATCTAAAGTGTATTTCCTGTAAACAGGAGATACAAACTCTGTCTTTTGCTTGGAGACCATTTCATTAATTTACATTTAATGTGATTACCATTAAGGTAAGGTTTATGTCTGCCCTTTTGCTATTTTGTTTACTATGCATTTTTTCCCTGTACTCTTTCATTGCTGCTGTCTTTTATATTAATATATATTTTGTACAATGTCATTTTAATATCTTATTGTTCCTTTTACTCTGTATTTTTGAATTTTTCTGTGGTTAATAACATGATAACTTTAAACACTCTCATTCAGTTATACCAACTTAGTTTCAAAAGTTTGCAAAAGCATTGCTCCATTATAGCTCCATTCTCCCTTTCTTTGTACACTATCATAAAAATGATGTATTTACACACTATAATCTCATCAACACAATTTTACAAGTATTGCTTTATGGAGTTGCCTTTTAAATCAAATAAGTGAAGGTATGTTACACACTTATATGGATTCAAGTTACTATCAAGTGTCCCATAATTTAGCCTGAAAGAGTTACTTTATTCTTTCTTGTAGGGCAGATCTGCTAGTGGTGGACTCTCAGTTTTTATTTATCTATGGAAGCCTTAATCTCTCCATTTTTTTATGTTTATTTATTTTTGAGAGACAGAGAGAGAGAGAGAATGAGAAGGGAGAGCCAGAGAGATGGAGACACAGACTCCACAGAAGTCCCCACAGAAGCAGGATCCAGGCTCTGAACTGTCAGCACAAAGCCTGACTCAATACTCAAACTCATGAACTGGTAGATATGACCTGAGCTGAAGTTGGATGCTTAACTGACTGAGCCACTCAGGTACCCCTTCCTTCATTTTTAATGGACAGTTTTGCTATATATAGGGTTCTTGATTGACACTATTTTTCCTTCAACACTTTGGATATGTCATCTCACTGTCTTTTATCTCCATAGTTCCTTATGGAAAAGCAGTTATGGATCTTATTGAGGATTATATGTAACTGAGGAATCATATTCTGTCTCCAAAATGATTTGTCTTTCAACAGTTTAAATATGATATGTAGGGACCCCTGGGTGGCTCAGACAGTTGAGTGTCCGACTTCAGCTCGGGTCATGATCTCATGGTTTGTGGGTTTGAGCCCCATGTCCGGCTCTGTGCTGACAGCTCAGAGGCTGGAGCCTGCTTCTGGTTCTGCCACTCTCTCTCTCTCTCTCTCTCTCTCTCTCTGTCCTCCCCTGCTCACTCTATCACTTTCTCTCTCTCTCTCTCTCTCTCTCCCTCAAAAGTAAGGAGACATAAAAACATTTAAATAAATAAATAAATAAATAAATAAATAAGATATGTATAGGTGTCATGTGCTGTGGGGGTTTGGGTGTGCACATGCACATATTTTGGGCTATGCCTTCCTTAAATGTTCTGGCAATTTACATTTTTTTTTCTTAGCCTTCAGTAAAAGCCTCAAAGTTTTTCCTGATTGTGCACACAGCCTAGTACATGTGTGCACTAGATCCCCAAGAACACAGCTTTTTCAAGACCCTATGACATCTTCATCTTTCTGACCCTGATCTTTCTTTTAAGTTTTGACCAGCTTCCCCCTTTTTTTGTCTCAACTTGTAGTGTTGAGCAGTTGCAATATTAAATAGTTGTTGCTATTTGTTTTGGACAAATGCCTTGGAAATAACAACTTTCTCATAGAGCACAACTTTAAGTCAGGTCAAATAACAATAAAACCCTGAAAAATGAGGCTTGGGGGGGGGGGAACTAAGAGAAATATCAAATAGTGACAGTACTCTGAGGATGGGACTTTTTAAGAAACTTCAAACTTGGTCTTCCTCCTCCAGTGACCACAAGGTCACTGGTATTGATAGCTACTATGGATGTAAGGTTCCTGTTTTTCAAATTTACTATGTAGCTGCATGGAGGAAAATAAGTTTATATCACATTACAGTGCCACAAACCCTGCTGTTATTACCTATTTTCATCAGTTTTTCCTGAACAAAATCTCTTCAGATCAATAAGAGACTTTGGTTAATTTCAAGAGTTCTTTTAAAGTTGATTTTCATAGTTTTTACCAATGTGTTCATTGCTTGTAGGGAGAGGTGGATTTATGGAGCTCCCCACTCTACCATTCCAGTTGTAAATATTTAATTACAGTTAAGTTATGATAGAATTTACCTACAAAAATAATGCGTTATAGTTAATAAATATTTGTTGAGCAGCTAGTATTTCCTGGACACTGGACTAGGTCCCAGAGATCTAACTATGGGAAGGAAATAGCATTTAGTTTCAAAAAGCTCAAAGGAAAGTAACACACGAATAGAAATAAGTGAACTGAGAAAGGAATCAAGGCTTTTCCTTAAGGATTGAGGGAGGGAGTTTGGCCAGGGAATGAAGTAGAGTTGCAGACACATCCACTTCCACTTACATTTTTTTTTCCAAGCCAGAGAATAACTACAGAGACAATAGGGAATAACTATGTGAGACTACTTACATGTTGACATTTGCCCAAATTGTTGTATTTTTTGCTTTATTTCTCTTCATTTCCACCTAGGGGATAATAAAAATTCTTAAAATAAAGAATTCGATAACATGCCTTGATCAGAACAGCAGAAAAAGACCAGTAGATGCAGAAAAAGGAATTTATTCTCTTGCTAGACTGAAGTGAAACAGAAACCTCAAGGATAAAGAATAGGTGGTAGCAGCCATAGAATAAAGATTAAAAAATGGAAGAATAATGGGCTGGATATCTCATATGTCCTTCAATAGAAAATAGTGCTTAGGGGCCACACCGGAGCGTGGCCAAGGGGCTTAAGGGGAAAAATGTTCTTGCTGTTCCCTAACTGAGAGGTGCACGTGTCATCCTAATTTCATTTTAAAATGATTCCACTTTCACAATTCAATATTGTAAAAAGGTGCAGATTCCTTTATAACAGTTTGACTAAAATATTTCATCCTAATAACAAGATCAGGATATCTTTTCCTCAGTACAAATTATATTAGAAGCATTGGAAAATGTGTCAAGGCCATCGTAACATAATAAACATCATATGGTAATAATATAGTGCTGTGAGTTTCTTAAGAGTTCCCACAGTAAAATTGATTTCTTTCCTCTAGGATGATATTCAGTTTACCTGACTATGGTCTTGTTCGTATCTGGAAGTTTTACTTGTATTCTGATACAATCTGAACTCATTCCATTACTAACCTGTGGAGATCTCAAAATAAGGCTGTAAGATGGAGACAGAAATTTGCAGAAGACTGACAAATAAATACAAATGCTATAGATAGCAAAAATTAGGGGAAGCAAAAGCCATGAAGTCAATAATCCTCAATGCTGGAGTCTATTTTAGGGGTGGTATCTTAGTCCATTATCTTTACTATAACAAAATACCAGAGACTGGGTGGCTTATAAACACCAAATATTTATTTCGCACAGTTCTGGAAGCTGGAAGGTCAAGATTAGGGTACTAGCTTAGTCAGCTTCTGGTGAGAGTCTTCTTTGGGGTTGCAGACGTCAACTTCTTACTATGTTCTTACATGGTAATAAAGGAGTTCTTTTGAGTTTCTTTTATAAGGGCATTAATCTCATAATTAACATGCAGAGTCCTCGTGACCTAACCATCTCTCAAAGACCCCCGCCTCTTAATACCATTACATTGGGCTTTAGAGCTCAACAAATGAATTTGGGGGGGGGGTGGATATTCAGACCACAGAAGGTGGAGATAGAACTAAAGCTTTCTCTGAAAATTCCTCCATTCTCCTACTGGAAATAACACTGTCTTTACAGACTACGCAGTTACTCTAATATAGAAAGATGCTGCCAAACCAAAATTTTGGATTTTCATTTCCCTGTAATGTTTATGTTTATTTAAGGAATAAATTTTATGTTATGTTTAATTATGTCTAATTAAGGAACACAAGCTGAATTAATGAAATGGTTTAGTTTATGTAATTTTTAAGATATATGGTTGTGTGCATTTCTAGTACCCTCCAGGGTTATCAAGATTTACCTCTTCACTCAAATTTTCCTTTAAGCAAAATTCATGGCAAAATAGGCTGTGACACTATGTTGACAAACAACACCCCAAATCTTCACGATTCACACAAAATTTCTTGCTCATTTACATCACTCACATCAATGTGCTTTCCCAGATCTGTGGGGGCTCTTCTCTAAGCTGTCATCATTCCCACTCTGGGATGTGGGCTGGTGGAACAGACACCATCTAAAACATCATCAGTGACTGTGACAGAGGTAAGAGTAAAAAGCAAAGATCCTCCTGGCTCTCAAAGCTTCCACCTGTAAGTGGCACTCATTATTCCTGTTTGCATTTTATTAGCCAGGTGAGTCACATGGATAAGCTGAATTTCAAAGAGGCCCTGAGTGTTGGAGAACAATAGCACAGCCAGCCCACCAAACACACCCTTTTACACATTCTATCCTGTGCCATTCACTGTAGTAACAGCTGCACAACTACTGCCTACCAGACTCTAGTTTTCCCTACATAAGTTTACAGTCTAGGGAAAATACAAACAAGAGACCCCACTATGTTGAGATTCCCTGACATTGTTGGTGGGTGGGCAGAACCAACAGAGAGATGCCACCATGACATGTGGCCCAGCCTAGGAAGCTTCTTTGTCCCCATGGGCCTGAGACTCCTTTCCTCCTCTAAGATACTTGGTAGTAGAATCTGGGGAAACTTGTTCCACTGCCTCAGACAGCACTAAGAGTGAATGAAAGGAAGTCCCAGCACCATTAAATAAATCAAGAAGACCAAAGGCTCTGAAATATAACTGATTTGAAACTACACTCTGGAAAAGTAAACCAGCACCTGAGTACTAAACCTAAACAGGGTAACTGCCTGTTAAAATTAAAGATTTAAAGGTTTTTTTAATGTTTACTTATTCTTTGGGGGGCGGGGGGAGAAGGGCAGAGAGACACGGAGACACAGATCTGAAGCAGGCCCCAGACTCTGAGCTGTCAGCACAGAGTTTGACGTGGGGCTTGAACCCATGAACCATGAGATCATGACCTGAGCTGAAGTTGGATACTTAACAGACTGAGCCACCCAGATGCCCCAAAATTAAACATTTAAATAGGATCCTAACACAATAGAGTCACCTAACACAATAGACAAAATGTTCAGAATACAACAACAACAACAACAAAATTACCTGCCATTTCAAGAGTTAAGAATACAACTGGAATGAGAAAAGACAATCAACTGACACTAACACTGAGATGAAAAAGATGATAAGGAGTTTATTTTTTGAATTAAAAAATAGTTATTTACTTATTTTGAGAGAGGCAGAGAGACTGTGATTGGGAGAGGGGCAGAGAGAGAGGGAGAATCTCAAGCAGGCTCTGTGCTGTCAGCACAGAGCCCAAAGCAGGGCTCAAACCCACGAAACTGTGAGACCATGATCTGAGCCAAAATCAAGAGTCAGACGCCTAACCAACTGAGCCACCCAGCTGTCCCATCGGATAAGGATTTTAAAACAGCTGTTACAAAAATGCTTCAACAATCAATAAGAAATTCTCTTAGAGCAAATTAAAACAATTACAAAATCTCACCAAAGAAATAGAAAATAGATCCAAATGGAAATTTAAGAACTAAAAAAATAGAATACTATTAACAAAACTCACTGGCTAGGCTCAATAGTAGAAAGATGAAGAGAGAGGATAGAATCACTGAACTTTAGGATATAACTTGCCCAGTTTGGACAGACAACCTAAACAACAGAGAAAAATAAACGTTAAAAAATAAACAAGGTCTAGGGGACCTAAGGGACTATAAAAAAAGTCAACATTTCTGTCATTGGAACCCCAGAAAAAGAGAGGAGAGTGGGGTTGAATGAGTACTTGAAGAATAATTGAAAACTTCCCAAATTTGGCAACACACATAAACTGTAAATTCAAGAAGCTAAGGGGTCCCAGACAGGATAAACCAGAAGAAATCTATGCCAAAGCAAATAAAAAGTATCTTGAAAGAAGCTACAGAGGAATGATACATTATCTGCAGTGGAAAAAATGTTCAAATGTCAATAGATTTCTCACCTAGAACCATAGGAACAGAAAAAACTAACATATAATTTTCCATTTTTGAAAGGAAAAAAAAAAGGAACCATGAATTTTATAACTGGGAACACTGCCTTTCAGTAATAAAAATAAAATAAAGGCATTTTCAGATGAAAAATAAACTAAAATAATTTGTTGTTAGCAGACCTACCCTTATGGACTGGTTAAAGTAATTTGTCAAATAGAAAGGGAATGATGAAAGAGGAAATCTTGGAGCATCAGAAAAAAAGGAATAACAGAAATAACAGGAATGTGGGTACATACAATGTACCTTTCCATGGGTTTCATAAATCATCATTTGTGTTTGATGATTGAAACAAAAATGTTAACACCATCTGATACTCAAGCCAATGAATGTTTAAAGAGGAGAAAGTAAAGAGATGTAGGTAGAAGTGAAACTCCACACTTAACACAAAATAGTAAAATGTCAACATAAGAAGAGTGTAATAAGTCACATATTTATATTGTAATACCCAGAACAACCCCTAAAAAAAGAAACTATACAAAGAAATATACTCAAGAACACTATAAATACATCAAGATAGAATCCAAAAAAAATTCAAATAACCCAAGAAAGTAGAGGAACAAAAACCAGAGGAAAACTAACAATAAAAAGTCAGACTTAAATGTCAACACATAAATATTTACCGTCAATATAAATGGTTTAACATAGCAATAAAAAGACAAAGATGGACAAATTAGGTGAAAATAACCTAACGCTTTTAATGCTGTCTAGAAAACACTCACTTCAATTATAAAAATATAGGTAAGTTGAATGGGGAATAGTTCAATTGTTTCATCCATAACCATGAAATACTATTCAGCAATTAAAAGGAACAAATTATGGATACACACAATAACTTGAATGGATCTCAAAAGAATTATGCTGAGCGAAAAAGACAATCCTATATGTTACATGCTCTATGATTCTCTTTACCTTTGGGAATATGAAACAGAGAATATGCTTGAATGGAAGAGTAGTAAATTTGGGTATGCCTTAAAACACAAAATAAAGTTGTAAATACATAATAGGAGCTAAATAGAGAGATGGACTGGAGCTACAGATTTAGTATAGTGAAGACTATAGTAAAGAGTACATGTTTTAAAAATTCTAAAATGGAGGAGGAGCTAAGATGAGAGCATGGTAGGAGAATGCTAGGCTTATCTCATATTTCAAACACAACTCTATAAAATCAAATCATTCTAAATACCCAAGAAATTGACCTGAGGACTGACAGAGCAAACTGCACAACTGGAGGGAGTCAAGAGGACACCCCGAGGAAGGTAGGAAGTATGAAGACATAGTCTGGGGGAGAAACAGTTTGTGGGTGCTGCAGAGGGGAGGGAGCCCTGGACATAAAGAAAGTAAGAGAATGTGGAGCACACAGGCATATGCACAAGGAGAACACTTTCCCAAAGCCATTGACTGGAAAAATGAGAGGGGCTGATTTTCATAATTTTTTGTGACTAGTAAGGCTCAAAGCCTGGAGTTTTAAAGGTTGGAAGTCTTGGCTGGGATAGAGCCTTCAGGGCACATTCCCTATTCCTAGATCGAGGACAGGCAAGCAATTTGGGGGCAGATATAACCATCTGATTATTGCCCAAGACACATAGGGAGAAACTATACACTCTTTTTGGAGTGCATCTGTGAGAGGTGGTGTTCACAGAGTTGCCTCTCTGGTGACAAAAGAGTTAACAGGTGCCATTTCCCTCCCTGCCCCTCAGCATAGGTGCACAGATACCTACTGAGGGTGGCTAACCTGGACAGACACTGGATGTTTAGCCTGAATTGCTCCAAATCCCATGCCCCCATGTCCTGGCACAACTGCCCTTTTTGGTTAAATCTGCATCTGACCCAATGCAGTGAGACCTTCCCCCAGATCAGTGCAGGCACCCACCACAGCACTTCCCTAAGGTTTGGAGTTTTAAAAGTCAGCAGGCTTGGGACACCTAGGTGGCTCAGTCAGTTAAGTGTCCAACTTCAGCTCAGGACATGGTCTCATGGTTTATGAGTTCAAGGCCTGCATTGGGCTCTCTGCTGTCAATGCAGAGCCCACTTCAGATCCTCTGTCCCCCTTTCTCTCTGACCCTCCCCTGCTCACACACTCTCTACCTCAAAAATAAATAAATAAATAAATAAACATTAAAAAATATTTAAAAGTCAGCAAACTTGGAGGAGATAGATCCCAAAGTGCACTGCGCTGCTCCAGGCAGAAAAACAACCTGGAGACAGAGAGTGTGAAAGTAGTGATCTGAAAAACACCTGGGATTCACAAGGGGGAAGTCTTTGCTCTTCTGGGAGTGCTTTCCTGAGAGCAGCAAGCATGGAGATCCCATTCTGGGCACAAAGGAAATAGCTGTCACCATTTCCTTCTCTTGCCCCTTAGAATAAACCACCTTCAGCAATCAGAACAGTACCAAAACTGGCTGCCTAATGTGTTTACACAAAGCCAAACCCTCCATGCTCTATTGGTACTGCTTTTCTTAAAAAGTGTGCCTAAGGCCCAGAACAGTGAGCAGCATCCCCAGAAGATCAGGAGAACTTCCCGCACAACCACGTTATCAAATATAGAGTATTGCAAGGCTTCAGATCTAGTGGAAGTGTCATCAGGCCTCATTTAACAAGCAGGCCAGAGTACACCTAGTTAAAACTCACCAAACTCTTGCAAGCCCAAACACTGCCCACTGTAGGCAAGGAGAATCTCTGAAGATGACTGGTATGAAGCATACATCAGCCAAAACACAACAGCAGAATGCTTGTAGCACACATGAGAGACACTCCATAAAGCACCAAGCCCTGGACACAATACAACCCCTTTGCCATAAAGCCATTACTCTCGTGAGCAAGAAACATAACAGGCTTTTCTAACACGGAGAAGACAGAGATGTAGATAAAATGACAAGATGAAGGAATTTATCAAAAGAAAGAATAAGAAAAGGTCATGGTCAGAGATCTAATAAAACAGATATAACTTATATGCATGATGGATAATTTAAAGCAACAATCCTAAGGATACTAACTTGTCTTAAGAAAAGCATGAAAGACATCAGGGAGATCCTGACCACAGAGATTAAAAAGTTAGAAAACAATTAGTCAGAAATTAATGCAATAACTGAGATTTGAAATGGGCTGTATGTAATGAGCACAAGGATGGAAGAAACAGAGGAATGAATAAATGACAGATAGGATAAAAGAATATAAGGAAGGTGAAAAAAGACAGAAAGTAGAATTATGCTTCATAAGAATAGACTTAGAGAACTCAGTGAATCCATCAAATGTAACAACATTTGTATCATTGGGATCCCAGAAGAAGAAGAGAAAAGGGAGAAGAAGGTTTATTTGGGGAATTAATAGCTGAAAACTTTCCTAATCTAGGGAACGAAACAGACATCCAAATGCAGGAGGCACAGAGAACTCCCATCAAAATCAACAAAAGCAGACAAACACCAAAACATATTGTAGTTAAATTTCCAAAATACAGTTATAAAGAAAAAATCCTACAAGCAGCAAGACAAAAGTCTTTAACTTATAAGGGAACACCCATAAGTCAAGCTGCAGACCTCTCAACAGAAACACGGCAAGCCAGAAGGGAGTGGCATGATATATTCAACATGCCAAATGGGAAAAATCTGCAGCCAAGACTACCTATCCATCAAAGATAGAGTTTCCCTGACAGAAATAAGTAAGTAAATACATACATACATACATACATACATACATACATAATAAAACAGTTTGTGACCACTAAACCAGTCTAGCAAGAAATATTAGAGGGGATTCTTTGAGTGGAAAGAAATACCAAAAGTGACAAACACTAGAGACAGAGACAGGCTGGCACAGTCAGTTAAGTGTCTGACTTCAGCTCAGGTCATAATATCACAGTTCATGGGTTCAAGCCCCACATTAAGCTCTGTGCTGATAGCTCAGAGCCTGTAGCCTGCTTCAGATTCTGTGTCTCCCTCTCTCTCTGCCCCTCCCTTGCTCACACTCTGTGTGTGTGTCTCACTTTATGTCAAAAATAAATAAACATTAAAAAAAGAAAGGAACAGAGACAATCTCCAGAAACAATAACAAAACAAGTAATGAAATGGCACTGAATTCATATCCATCGATAATTAATGTGAACGTAAATGGACTAAATTCTAATAAAAAACTAGGGTGTCAGAATAGATGAAAAACAATACTAATCTATTTTCTTCCTACAAAAGACTCATTTGAGACCTAAAGTCACCTGAAGATTGTGATAGTGATAGGATGGAGAACAATTTATGATGCAAATGCATGTCAAAAGAAAGTTGGAGTAGCAATACTCATATCAAACAAACTAGATTTTAAACCAAAGACTATAACAAGAGATGTGGAAGGGCACTATATCATAATAAAGGACATAATCCAACAAGATTTAACAATTGTAAATATTTATGCTCCCAACATGGAACATCCCGAATATAAAACAATTAATAAAAAACACGAAGTAATTGATAATAATACAATAATAGTAGGGAACTTTAACACCCCACTTAACATCAATGGACAGATCATCTAAGCAGAAAATCAACAAGGAAACAATGGCTTTGAATGAAACATTGGACCAGATGGATTTAACAGATATATTCAGAATGTTTCATCCTAAAGCAGAAAAATACATCTTCCTTTCAAGTGTACCTTAGACATTCTCCAGAATAGATCACATACTAGGTCATAAATCAGATCTGCTCAAGCACAAAAAGATTGAGATCATACCATGCATATTTTCTGACCACAGCACTATGAAACGAAGTCAACCACAAGAAAAAATTGAGAAAGACAACAAATGCATGGAAATTAAACAACATGTTATTAAACAATGAATGGGTCAATGAGGAAATCAAGAAGAAATTTTTAAAAAATACATAGAAACAAATGAAAATGAAGAAATTACAGTCCAAAAACCTTTGAGATGCAGCAAAAAAACAGTCCTAAGAGGGAAGTACATAGTAACACAGGACTATATCAAGAAGCAAGAAAAATCTCAAATAAACAACCTAACCTTACACCTAAAGGGCCTGGAAAAAGAACAAAAAGTGGAGCCTAAAGGCAGAAGAAGAAGATAAATAATAAAAGCCAGCTCAGGGTTTGGAGCTGAAGTTTTCTGCACCTTGAGAAGCTGCAGTTGTGGGAAGAGGGATGGGAGTTGCCAAGAATCAAGTAAGTTGCATGGCCCCAAGCCAGCAGCCAGAGCTTGCAACTGGTATGATAATCAGGACGAAGGCAAAAGCCCACTAATAAGGTCCCTAACTTCAGGCCCACAGATAGAATTTGGAGGTCTTTAAAGGTCTTAGAACGATAAGTAAAATTGGGGATATATATGTATTTTTCTGGGACATGATACATAGTTTTATATTTTCAAAAGATTCCATTACTTAAATGCTTAAGGAACACTGCAATAGAAAAATGCTAGAACTTGGCAGGTGAATGGACTCAGGGCTTCTCTCCCCACCTGTCTAGGCACTTCTCCCATGCATACTTACATCAGTCTCTTTTAGCCACAGGCTGATTGTATATTTAGCCAACTACTGAAGAGCCTGTTTACACATGCTTAACACTGGTTAGGGTTTTCTCAGGACTTGGGCAAGCCTAAGTAAAAAATTAAAGCTCTCAGTTTCTAGAACTAAAAGCAACTATGGAAAATATGAATTCATAATTTTCCATTTAGAACTTTTTCAACATTTTCTTCCAAGTTTACATGTACTGTTAATGGCTTTCTATTGACAAAATATGGAAAAATTGCAACCGATTCTCATGCTGAGAGGATATACTGTATTTCAGATTTTCAGAAATGTTTTTATTTTTTTACTTTTTTATTTTATTTAAAAATTTTTAAAAGATTTTTTAAATTATTTATTTATATGAAATTTATTGTCAAATTGGTTTTCATACAACACCCAGTGCTCATCCCAACAGGTGCCCTCCTCAATGCCTAGCAACCACTTTCCCCTCCCTCCCACCTCCCATCAACCCTCTGTTTATTCTCAGTTTTTAAGAGTCTCTTATGGTTTGCCTCCCTCCCTCTCTAACTTTTTTTTCCCTTCCCCTCTCCCATGGTCTTCTGTTAAGTTTCTCAGGTCCACAAAAGAGTGAAAACATATGGTATCTGTCTCTCTATATGACTTACTTCACTTAGCATAACACTCTCCAGTTCCATCCACATTGCTACAAAAGGCCATATTTCATTCTTTCTCATTGCCATGTAGTATTCCATTGTGTATATAAACCACAATTTCTTTATCCATTCATCAGTTGATGGACATTTAGGCGCTTTCCATAATTTGACTATTGTTGAAAGTGCTGCTATAAACATTGGGGTACAAGTACCCCTATGCATCAGCACTCCTGTATCCCTTGGGTAAATTCCTAGCAGTGCTATTGCTGGGTCATAGGGTAGATCTATTTTCAGTTTTTTGAGGAACCTCCACACTGTTTTCTAGAGTAGCTGGAATGCACCAGTTTGAATTCCCACCAACAGTGCAAGAGGGTTCCCATTTCTCCACATCCTCTCCAGCATCTATAGGCTCCTGATTTGTTCATTTTAGCCACTCTGCCTGGCATGAGGTGATATCTCAGTGTGGTTTTGATTTGTATTTCCCTGATGAGGTGTGATGTTGAGCATCTTTTCATGTGCCTGTTGGCCATCTGGATGTCTTCTTTAGAGAAGTGTCTATTCATGTTTTCTGCCCATTTCTTCATTGGATTATTTGTTTTTCAGGGGTGGAGTTTAGTGAGTTCTTTATAGATTTTGGATACCAGCCCTTTGTCTGATATGTCATTTGCAAATATATTTTCCCATTCCATTGGTTGTCTTTTAGTTTTGTGATTGTTTCCTTTGCTGTGCAGAAGCTTTTTATCTTCATGAGGTCCCAATAGTTCATTTTTGCTCTTAATTACCTTGCCTTTAGGGATATGTTGAGTAAGGAATTGCTGTGACTGAGGTCACAGAGGTTTTTTTCCTGCTTTCTCCTCTAAGGTTTTGATGGTTTCCTGTCTCATATTTAGGTCTTTCATACATTTTGAGTTTATTTTTGTGAATGGTGCAAGAAAGTGGTCTAGTTTCATTCTTCTGCATGTTGCTGTCCAGTTATCCCAGCATCATTTGTTACAGAGACTGTGGACCCAATTCTGGAGTCTCTATTCTATTCCATTGGTCTATGTTTTGGTTTTTGTGCCAATACCATGCTGTCTTGATGATTACAGCTTTGTAGTAGAGGCTAAAGTCTGGGATTGTGATGCCTCCTGCTTTGGTCTTCTTCTTCACTATTACTTTGGGTATTTGGAGTACTTTGTGGCTCCATAAAAATTTTAGGATTGCTTGTTCTAGCTTCAAAAAGAATGCTGGTACAATTTTGATTGAGATTGCACTGAATGTGTAGATTGCTTTGGGTAGTATTGACATTTTAACCATATTTATTCTTCCAATCCATGAGCATGGAGAGTTTTTCCATTTCTTTGTATATTCTTCAATTTCCTTCATAAGCTTTCTATAGTTTTCAGCATACAGATCTTTTACATCTTTGGTTAGGTTTATTGCTAGGTATTTTATGCTTCTTGGTGCAATTGTGAATGGGATCAGTTTCTTTATTTGTCTTTCTGTTGCTTCATTATTAGTGTATAATAATGCAACTGATTTCTGTACATTAATTTTGTATCCTGCGACTTTGCTGAGAGGACTCATGTTGAGAGGATATACTGTATTTCAGATTTTCAGAATTTTTTTTTACTTTTGTATTTGTTTAAGAATTTTTTAAATATTTTTAAAAAACATCTCAGAAATATTTTTGGAAAGAAGAACCAAAATAATAATTTTACTATAATAGCACTTTTTTGATAATTTTAATTTTTGTTTTTAAACCACTGTATTGGGGTATAATTGACATGTAAAAAGTTGTACATATTTATTGTATACAACTAAATGAACTTGGCAATAGGTATACACCTGTAAAACCATCATCATCAAGGCCATAAACATTTCCATCACCTCCCACCCCCTTATGATTATGATTATGATTATGATTATGATTTTTCATGGTAACAACATTTAACATAAGATCTACTTTCATAGCAAATTTTAAGTATTCAATAGAATATTGTTAGCTATAGGCACTATGTTTTACAGTGGATCTCCAAAGGATCTTTTTTGCATAACTGAAATTCGGTAGCTTCTTTTCTTGATGAACTTATTATAGCACTCCTTCTCTTCCTAGTTTTATTCAATCACTAAAAGCATTTAAAAATAATCAGAGATGACCCAACAGTTGCACTGTTAGGTATTTACCCAAAGGATACAAAAATACAGAAAAGGGGTACAAAAAGGGGTACATTAACCCCAATGTTAATAGAAGCATTATAAATAATAGCAAATTATGGAGAGAGCCCAAATGTTCATTGACTAATGAATGGATAAAGAGGTGGTTTATATATACAATGGAATATTAGTAAGTCATAAAAAAGTAAGTGTAAGTAAAAAGAAAAAAAATTAAAAGTAAAAACAATGAAATCTTGCTACTTGCAATGATGTGAGTGGAGCTAGAAGTTATTATTCTAAATGAAATAAGTCAATCAGAGAAAGACAAATACCATATGATTTCACTCATATGTGGAATCTAAGAAACAAAACAGATAAACATATGGGAAGAGGGGGGAAAAGAAAAGATAGGGAAACACATCACAAGAGACCCTTAACAATAGAGAACAAACTGAGGGTTGATGGAGGAAAGTGGGCAGGAGATGGGCTAGATGGGTGATGGGTATTAATAAGGGCACTGTGATGAGCAATGGGTATTGTATATAAGTGATAAATCGCTGAATTCTACTCCTGAAACCAATATTTCACTGTGCTATCTAAAATTTAAATTAAAAGAGAACCAGACAATGAATAAATGCTTCAAAATAAAGAATAGGTCATTTTCCTGTTACCTAATATTTGGCATGTAAAATATCTGTGTTTTGGGTTTGTCAGCAGTTTTTCCCAGCCTAGCTATAATAGCTCCCTGCCTAAGGAATTACTCCCTAGTAAAGAATTCATGGGTTGGGTCACTCTCAGTCATGCTGCACACTGAAAAGCCAATATTAGTGAACTTTACCACAGCACCTTGATTATAGCTTGCATGATGACTACAAACATTCTTAGGTCCAACACATCTGGGTTTGAATTTTTCTGTTACAGTTGTGCTCCTAGGAACTACAAACCTTACTAAGTGAGGAGATGAGAAGTATTCACTGGAGTATTCAGAGTCAGTTTTAAAAGCAAGAGGTAACATATATAACTTCTTTGAAGTAAAAATTCAGTTCCTCAGTCTCATGTGCCACATTTCAAGTGCTCAATAGATATGTGTGGCTAATGATATTGTATTATACAGTACAGAAACAGATCATATTCATCATCTCAGACCGCTGGACTCCAGTGCATCTCCAGAAATTAGATTTGGCCTTGTGGCTTTACTGAGGTGAGTCACCTAGGAGGCTTGAATTGGGTAAGATAGTGGAGGCTCAACCCGGAAGTTCTCAATCCTAACTCCACAATACAGTCAAGTGGAAAGCTTTTTAAAATAATAGATGCCCAGGAAACACCACTAAAGATTCTGATTTAATTGGTCTGGAATATGATCCAAGTAACAGTGTCTTTTAAAATTCCCAGGTAATTCTAATATGCTTCCCTGGCCCTACACAAAATTTGTGTATGGTAAAACCAAGTTAAATGGAATATCAAAAGTAGTTGTAAAGAGGAAACATCACCAAAAGTTTAGAATAAATTTGAGGGCAGAACCAGACAGAAAATTATCAGGGATCTAGAAGAACTGAACAACACCATCAACCAGTAGGATATAATAAATATCTATAAAACATAATAATCGGTAATAATATAATAATTAAGAACAGCAGCATGCATTTTTTTCTAGCACCTATGAACATCTCCAAAGATAAATTACATTCTGGGTCATAAAACAAACTTCAAAAAATTTTTAAAAATTAAAATTATGCAGAGCGTTCTTTTTCTGACTTAAAGAAATCAAACTAGAAGTCAATAACAGAAAGGCACAAAGAAAATCTCCCAACACTTGGAAATTAAAAATCACACTTCTAAATAATCCATGAATGGAAGCAGAAGACGCATGAAAATTAAATACATAGGACCAGGGATGCCTGGTGACTCAGTTGGTTGAACTTCTGACTCCTGGTTTCAGCTCCAGTAATGATATTGCAGTTCATGGAATTAAACCCAGCCCCAGACTCTTTGATGACAGCACAGAGCCTACTTGGGATTCTCTCTATCCCTCTGTCTCTGCCCCTCCCCCACTTACATGTGCATGTTTTCTCTCTCTCTCTCTCAAAAGTAAACAAATAAACATTTAAAACCTGCATAGGAATGAGTGGAAATAAAAATACAACATATCAAAATTTGTGAGAAACAGCTACAGTGCTGCTGAGGGCAATTTAAAGCCCTAAATGCTGAGGGGGCAAAGATGGCGGAACAGCATGGAAGGTTGTTTTGCATCTCTCATTCCTGAAATGCAGTCAGAACAACAAACCATCTTGCATTCCTAGAAAACTGATTTGAAGATTAACACAACAATCTACACAACTTGAGCCACAGAACTCAGCATGTACACGGTGCGGAGTAGTGAACTGGGGAAAAAAGAAGCCACAGAGGGCAGGAAGATGTTTTTATTTTCAGAGAGAGGATGGAGATGGGGGTGGGGAGGGTGGGGACAGTATGGGAAAACACCCCCCACCAAAATCAGCTGGTGAGAAAAAGGAAGAGTGGAAACAGCTGCAAGTGACTGAACAAAAAAGGGAGAAAGGATAAGGGAGAGGGTTTAAATTCCATTAAGACTCTATAAACAGGGGGAGCACAGAGTCTGAAACTCCATAGCTCAATACACGGAAGTGCTCTGGTGGGAAGGGCAAATGTCCAGGGGCAGAGAGCAAGGTCTGAGGGATCCTTGGGCCACACAGTGAGAAACAGTTCCCCTGCTGGGCAGAAATTTGGTAAAAGCTGTGCAGCCTCCCCACAGGAAAAGGTCCCAGTGGACCCCAGATTACAGCCATGTTCACTGGTGTTGGAACAAGGACATTAAGGGTGAAGCCCGGCACCAGACATGTGTTGTAATTTACCATAATCCCTGAAACACTGCTGCTACCTGATCATGCGAACTTTTTCTGGGGTGGGTTGACACCCACCCACAGGCTCTGGGCATTGGCAGCAGCATAGTCATGTGAATGTTCCTGGGGATGGGCCAGTACCAGCCATTACTCACAAGATCCTACCCCAGAGGGGTCTGAGTGGGTCAAAGCCACAGTCCCTCATAAGTGAGGGATTGTTAACACAACCCCTCTGAGATAAAACTCAGGAGAGAGGTGCTGCCTGGCAGCCTGATGGCTTGGTCGCAGACAGTGTAAAAGTGGGGAGTGCACAGAGGCCAGAGACAAAGGAGGGGTGCTTTGGGGGGCACAGAAGCCAGAGACAAAGGAGGATTGCCAGTAGGTGAGAGCACAGAGTTCTGAAGCTAGACACTAGGTAGCTGGATGAAGCAATTTTCACCCCCCCCCACATGAGCATACGTGTCACAACAATCCACCCCAGTAAGCTAAGCAATGCCACCTAGTGGAGAATGGTGCTGTTACCCTAGCCCCACCCAACCGCATCAACTTGTTCCTCTTGAGGAACACCACAAGTCTCTTGGCCTGCTTAGTTTATGGATTATAAAGTGCTTCATAGTTTGATTCTAGGGGAAATGGGTAATTTCAACTGTATTTCGTTCTGTTCGCTGGCCCATCTATTCAATTCTTTTTCTTCTTCTTTTCTTATTCTTGAATACAGAAAGAGAAAAAAATATTTTCCGTTTTTATAAAAAGGATTTTGATTTCATTTTTTGACTATATTTTCACTTTTTGTAAATTTTTTAAATTCTATTTTAGTTTCATCACGTCATTTTATTCTATTTTATTGTATTCATTTTCTCAAGTTTTCAAATGCTTTCCTTTTTTCTTTCTTTTTTCTTTTCTTTTCTTTCCCTTTTTTCTCTATTCTATCAAGATTCTTTAAACAACCAGACCAAAACACACCTAGGATTTAGCATTCCTTCTTGGATGTTTTGTGTTCTTTTAATTTTTTTAATTTTTAAAATTTTTACTTTATTAAAATAATATTTTCTTCCTTTAAAATGATGAAACAAAGGAATTTATTCTAAAAGAAAGAACAAAAAGAAGTGACAGCTAGAGACTTAATCAACACAGATACAAGCAAGATGTCTGAACTAGAATTTAAAATTACAATAATAAGAATACTAGCTGGGGTTAAAAATAGATTAGAATCTCTTTCTGTAGAGATAAAAGAAGTAAAAGCTAGTCAGGATGAAATTAAAAATGCTATAAGTGGGCTGCAAACTCAAATGGATGCCAAGGCAGCAAGGCTTGATGAAGCAGAGCAGCAAATCAGCGATAAAAAGGAGAAACTTATGGAGAATAATGAGCAGAAAAAGAGATGGAGACTAAGGCAAAAGAGCACGACACAAGAATTAGAGAATTCAGTGACTCATTAAAAAGGAATAACAACAGAATCACAGGGGTCCCAGATGATGAAGAGAGAGAAAAAGGGGTAGAAGGTTTATGTGAGCAAATCATAGTAGAAAACTTTCCTAACCTGGGGAAAGACAAAGACATCAAAATCCAGGAAGCACAGAGGACTCCCATTAGATTAAACAAAAAACAACCATCAGCAAGGCATATCAGAGTCAAAATCACAAAATACTCAGACAAGGAAAGAAACATGAAAACAGCAAGAGAAAAGAAGTCCCTGGCCTACAAGGAAAGAAAGATCAGGTCTGCAGCAGACCTATCCACAGAAACTTGGCAGGGCAGAAAGAGTGGCAGGATATATTCAATATGCTGAATCAGAAAAAATATGCAGCCAAGAATTCTTTATTCAGTAAGGCTGTCATTCAAAATAGAGGGAGAGACAAAAATTTCCCATACAAACAAAAACTAAAGGAGTTTGTGACAACTTACACAGCCCTTCAAGAAATTTTAAGGGGAACTCTCTCAGGGGAGAAAAAATGAAGCAAAACAATAAATACCAAAATCAACAAAGACTAGAAAGGACCAGAGAACACATTCAGAAATCCAACCTTATAGGAAACATTATGGCAATAAATTCATATCTTTCATACTCAGTCTAAACATCAATGAACTAAACCCTCCAATCAAAAGATAGGGTAACAGAAAGGATAAGAAAATAAGATCCTGGAAATAATGCTGTTTACAAGACACCCACTTTAGACCTAAAGGCACCTTCAGATTGAAAGTAGGGGGATGGAGAACCATCTATCATGCTAATGGCTGACAAAAGAAAGCCAGAGGAGCTATACTTATATCAGACAATCTAGACTTTAAAATAAAGACTGTAACGAGAGATGAAGAAGGGTGTTATATCATAATCAAGGGGCCTATCCACCAAGAAGGCCTAACAATTGTGAACATTTATGTGCCAATGTGGAAGCACCCAAATATATACATCAATTAATCACAAACATAAATAAACTCATTGATAATACTCTAATAGTAGGAGACTTCAACACCCCCACTTACAGCAATGGACAGAACATCTAAGCAGAAAATCAACAAGGAAACAATAGCTTTGAATGACACACTGGACCAGATGGACTTAACAGATATATTCAGAACATTTCATCCTAAAGCAACAGAATACGCTTTCTTCTTGAGTGCACATGGACATCCTACAGAATAGATCACATACTGAGACAAAAATCAGCCCTGAACAAGTGCAAAAAGATCAAGATCATACCATGCATTTTTTCAGATCACAACGCTATGAAACTTGAAATCAACCAGAAGAAAAAATTTGTAAAGATAACAAATACTTGGAGACTAAAAAGCATCCCACTAAAGAATGAATGGACTAACCAAGAAGTTAAAGATGAAATTAAAAAGTACATGGAAGCCAATGAAAATGATAACACCACAGTCCAAAACCTCTGGGATGCAGCAAAGGTGGTCATAAGAGGGAAATATATATCAATCCAGGCCTTCCCAAAGAAGGAAGAAAGATCTCAGATACACAACCTAACCTTACGCCTAAAGGAGCTAGGAAAACAACAGCAAATAAAACCCAAAAACGGCAGAATACAGGATATAATAAGGATTAGAGCAGAGAAATCAATGCTATCGAAAACAAAAACAGAAAGAAAAAACAATAGAACAGATCAATGAAACCAGGAGTTTGTTCTTTGAAAGATTTAAAAAAATTTATAAACCCCTAGGCAGTTTGGTCAACAAGAAAAAGGAAAAGACCCAAAAAGTAAAATAAAATAATGAAAGAGGAAAGATTACAACAAACACAGCAGAAATACAAACAATAATAACAGAACATTATGAGCAATTGTAAGCCAATACAATGGGCAATCTGTAAGAAACGGACAAATTCTGGGAAACATATAAACTACCAAAACTGAAACAAAAAAATAGAAAATTTGAACAGACCCAAACCAGTAAAGAAATCAAATTAGTAATAAAAAATCTGCTAAAATACAAGAGTCCAGGACCAGATGGCTTTCCAGGGGAATTCTACCAAAAATTTAAGGAAGAGTTAACACCTATTTTCTTGAAGGTGTTCCAAAACATAGAAATGGAAGGAAAACTTCCAAACTCTTTCCACGAAGCCAGCATTACCTTGATTCCAAAACCATACAGAGACCACATTAAAAGGAGAACTGTAGACAAATTCCCCTGATGAACATGGATGCAAAAATCCTCAACAAGATATTAGCCAACGGGCACCAACAATATATTTAAAAAAAATTATTCACCACAACTAAGTGGGATTTATACCTGGGATGCAGGGCTGGCTCAATATCCGGAAAACAATGTGATACATCACATCAATAAAAGAAAGGACAAGAACCACATGATCCTCTCAAAAGATGCAGAGAAAACATTTGACAAAACACAGCATCCTTTCTTGATAAAAACCCTCCAGAAAGTAGGGGTATATGGATCATACCTCGAGATCATAAAAGCCATATGAGAAAGACCCATTGCTAACATCATCCTCAATGGAGAAATACTGAGAGATTTCCCCCTAAGGTCAGGAACAAAACAGAATGTCCAGTCTCACCACTGTTATCCAACACAGTATTGGAAGTTTTAAACTAGGCAATCAGACAATACAAAGGAATAAAAGACATCCATAGCAGCAAGGAGAAAGTCAAACTTTTACTCTTCGCAGATGGAGTGCAAAGCAGATGAAGTTACTCTATATGGAAAACTCAAAAGACTCCATCAGAAAAACTTCTAGAACTGACCCATGAATTCAGTGAAGTTGCAGGATATAAAGTCAATGCACAGAAATTGGTTGCATTCCTATACACCAACAATGAAGCAACACAAAGAGAAATCAAGGAATCAATCCATTTACAATTGCACCAAACACCATAAAATACCTAGGAATATATCTAACCAAAGAGATGAAAAATCTACACACTTGAAACTATAGAAATCTTATGAAAGAAATTGAAGGAGACACAAAAAATGGTAAAATATTCCATGCTACTGGATTGGAAGAACAAATTTTATCAAAATGTTGATACAACCCAAAGCAATCTACATATTCAATACAATCCCTATCAAAATAACATCAGCATTCTTCACAGAGCTAGAACAAATGATCCTAAAATTTGTATGGAATGAGAAACGACCCTGAATACCCAAAGCAATCCTAAAAAATAAAACCAAAGCTGGAGGCATCACAATCCCAGACTTCAAAATGTACTACAAAGCTGTAATCATCAAGACAGTATGGTACTGGCACAAAAACAGACACTTGGATCGATGGAACAGAATAGAGAACCCAGAAACGGACCCACAAATGTATAGCCAACGAATCTTTGACAAAGCAGGAAAGAATATCCAATGGAATAAAGACAGTATCTTCAGCAAATGTTGCTGGGAAAACTGGACAGCAACATACAGAAAAATGAACCTGGACCATTTTCTTACAGCATACGCAAAAATAAACTCAAAATGGATGAAAGACCGAAACATAAGGCAGGAAGCCATCAAAATCCTGGAGGATACAGCAGGCAAAAACCTCTTTGACTTCGACTGCAGCAACTTCTTGCTCAACATGTCTCTGGAGGCAAGGGAAACAAAAGCAAAAATGAATTATCAGGACCTCAAGATAAAAAGCTTCTGCACAGTGAAGGAAACAATCAGGAAATCTAAAAGGCAACTGATGGAATGGAAGAAGATATTTGCAAATGACATATCAGATAAAGGGTTAGTATCTAAAACCTATAAAGAACTTACAAAACTCAACACCCAAAAAACAAATAATCCAGTGAAGAAGTGGGCAAAAGACATGAATAGACACTTCTCCAAAGAAGACATCCCAATGGCCAACTGACACATGAAAAAATGTTCAACATCACTCATAATCAGGGAAATACAAATCAAAACCACAATGAGATACTACCTTACACCTGTCAGAGTGGCTAAAATTAACAACTCAGGCAGCAACAGATGTTGGCAAGGATGCAAAGAGGATCTCTTTTGCGTTGTTGGTGGGAATGCAAGCTGGTGCAGCCACTCTGGAAAACAATATGGAGGTTCCTCAAAAAAATAAAAATAGAACTACCCTACGACCCAGCAATTGCACTACTGGGCATTTATCCACGGGATACAGTTGTGCTGTTTCAAAGAGACATATGCACCCTACTGTTTATAGCGGCACTATCAACAATAGCCAAAGTATGGAAAGAGCCCAAATATCCATCAATGGATGAATGGATAAAGAAGGTGTGGTATATATATACAATGGAGTGTTACTCAGGAATCAAAAAGAATGAAATCTTGCCATTTGCAACTACGTGGATGGAACTGGAGGGTATTATGCCAAGTAAAATTAGTCAGTCAGAGAAAGACAAAAATCATATGATTTCACTCATATGAGGACTTTAGGAGACAAAACAGATGAACATAAGGGAAGGGAAACAAAAATAATATAAAAACGGAGGGGAACAAAACAGAAGAGACTCATAAATATGTAGAACAAACTGAGGGTATTGGAGGGGTTGTGGGAGGGGGGATGGGCTAAATGGGTAAGAGGCACTAAGGAATCTACTCCTGAAATCATTTTACTATATGCTAACTAATTTGGATGTAAATTTTAAAAATTAAAAATAAAATTAAAAAACACAGAAAATTAACAGACAAAATAAACAAAATAAAAAGCTAGTTCTTTGAACACTTCAGTGGAATTGATACACCTCTAGCAAGACTGACAAAGATAAAAAAAACAAAGGATACAGGTTACCTACATCAAGAAACAGGGAACATCACCGTTTAATCCTCATTGTGGTATTGCATTATATTCATGCAAGATTTTACCATTAGGAGAAACTAAGTAAGATGACCTCTCTGTATTACAGCTTCCTATGATTCTACCATTATTTTAAAATATAAGAAAGTTAAAATTTAAAGAAATACATAAAATTTCAAAAAAAACTTGAAAATAAAATTAAGGACAATTGAAAATTAGCAAACCTTAGCAAAAGGTGAATTTTCTTCCTTTCCCCCCAATTTTCATTTTGTCTAGCTGATTAAAGACAGAATAATGTGTAGGCCCCTCCTTCCCCAGCAACTGCTTTTCCAGTAAGTTCCTGTTCATCAACAACAAGAGACTAAACCCTGAAACAAAAGGCCCAGATGACACCCAAATCGCCATGCTTGATGCATAACTCTGTACCGGTGTAAGGGAGTTTATAGGACAGAGGTTTCCCATCCATCCATATGAACTCTTAGTAACAGCTTAGCTACCAGAAAATCATATAGTAGTTATTGTTTCCCATCAGCCTTACAGTTTAGCAGCTACAAAGTGAAATGCCCATTCCTACACTCAGAAAGTCCAAGGCCAAGGGCCCATCTGTAGGGCCAACCCCATCTCTGGGCCAGGCTGTCTTGCAAGCATTCACTCAGCTATAGTAGGTGGCTTCCTACTATTGTGGTTGTTGACTGATCCCTGGCCAAGGTGCTGCAATAAGACGCTAATCAATTAGCCCTAACCAATGTTCTAAAGGACGATCACATCATGTAAAGATAAAAAGAGAAATAATTACAATCTGTTAGGTTCCAGAAGGAAATGACAGGGAGTGTCCCAGAAAACAAGAAAGAGATACTTAGAATTCCCACCAGAAAGCAGAGTGTCCCATGCTATGAAGTGTTTCCAGGGAAAAACAAAAACAAAAATAAAAACAAAAACAAAAACCCTCATCAAATACCTGATAGTATTTAAGAATATCCAGGTAAATATATTTAAAGACTTCTTAATCTGAGGACTTCTCATGACCCATTGTGAAGGCCCAATGGGGCACCAGATACTGCCAGTCACAGTTGTCTATCTTTGTGATAATCCAGGGATGAATGGAGGTGAGTAAACACTTGGAGGAACATGGGTGACCACTCCAGGCTCTCACACAGGATGTACAACCCAGGGCATACAGATGCCTCATCACATCTGGGCTCAGGATCACCACTTCTGTGTGAGAAGCCAAATGTTGTCAGGGCATTGTGAAGTGAACTTGCATTGACTGAATGGTAAATGTATTTTTTATTAAGATTTTAACTTTTAATTTTAATTCCATAATAGTTCACATACCGTGTTATCTTTCCTGGTTCCATAGGGATTGCATTAAATGTATAGGTTTCTTTGTTTGTTTGTGTTTTTTTTTGCTTTTTTTTTTTTTGTAGTTTTGTTATTTTTATTTGTTTTAAAATTTATCATCTACTAGCTCATCAATTATTATTTTTTTTCTTTTATTTTTTTTTTCTTTTTTAATATATGAAATTTACTGTCAAATTGGTTTCCATACAACACCCAGTGCTCATCCCAAAAGGTGCCCTCCTCAATACCCATCACCCACCCTGCCCTCCCTCCCACCCTGCCCTCCCTCCCACCCCCCATCAACCCTCAGTTTGTTCTCAGTTTTTAACAGTCTCTTATGCTTTGGCTCTCTCCCACTCTAACCTCTTTTTTTTTTTTTTTTTTTCCTTCCCCTCCCCCATGGGTTTCTGTTATGTTTCTCAGGATCCACATAAGAGTGAAACCATATGGTATCTGTCTTTCTCTGTATGGCTTATTTCACTTAGCATCACACTCTCCAGTTCCATCCATGTTGCTACAAAAGGCCATATTTCATTTTTTCTCATTGCCACGTAGTATTCCATTGTGTATATAAACCACAATTTCTTTATCCATTCATCAGTTGATGGACATTTAGGCTCTTTCCATAATTTGGCTATTGTTGAGAGTGCCGCTATAAACATTGGGGTACAGGTGCCCCTATGCATCAGTACTCCTGTATCCCTTGGATAAATTCCTAGCAGTCCTATTGCTGGGTCATAGGGTAGGTCTCTTTTTAATTTTCTGAGGAACCTCCACACTGCTTTCCAGAGCGGCTGCACCAATTTGAATTCCCACCAACAGTGCAAGAGGGTTCCTGTTTCTCCACATCCTCTCCAGCATCTATAGTCTCCTGATTTCTTCATTTTGGCCACTCTGACTGGCGTGAGGTGGTATCTGAGTGTGGTTTTGATTTGTATTTCCCTGATAAGGAGCGACGTTGAACATCTTTTCATGTGCCTGTTGGCCATCCGGATGTCTTCTTTAGAGAAGTGTCTATTCATGTTTTCTGCCCATTTCTTCACTGGGTTATTTGTTTTTCGGGTGTGGAGTTTGGTGAGCTCTTTATAGATTTTGGATACTAGCCCTTTGTCCGATGTGTCATTTGCAAATATCTTTTCCCTTTCCGTTGGTTGCCTTTTAGTTTTGTTGGTTGTTTCCTTTGCTGTGCAGAAGCTTTTTATCTTCATAAGGTCCCAGTAATTCACTTTTGCTTTTAATTCCCTTGCCTTTGGGGATGTGCCGAGTAAGAGATTGCTACAGCTGAGGTCAGAGAGGTCTTTTCCTGCTTTCTCCTCTAAGGTTTTGATGGTTTCCTGTCTCACATTCAGGTCCTTTATCCATTTTGAGTTTATTTTTGTGAATGGTGTGAGAAAGTGGTCTAGTTTCATTCTTCTGCATGTTGCTGTCCAGTTCTCCCAGCACCATTTGTTAAAGAGACTGTCTTTTTTCCATTGGATGTTCTTTCCTGCTTTGTCAAAGATGAGTTGGCCATACGTTTGTGGGTCTAGTTCTGGGGTTTCTATTCTATTCCATTGGTCTATGTGTCTGTTTTTATGCCAATACCATGCTGTCTTGATGATGACAGCTTTGTAGTAGAGGCTAAAGTCTGGGATTGTGATGCCTCCTGCTTTGGTCTTCTTCTTCAAAATTACTTTGGCTATTCGGGGCCTTTTGTGGTTCCATATGAATTTTAGGATTGCTTGTTCTAGTTTCGAGAAGAATGCTGGTGCAATTTTGATTGGGATTGCATTGAATGTGTAGATAGCTTTGGGTAGTATTGACATTTTGACAATATTTATTCTTCCAATCCATGAGCAGGGAATGTCTTTCCATTTCTTTATATCTTCTTCAATTACCTGCATAAGCTTTCTATAGTTTTCAGCATACAGATCTTTTACATCTTTGGTTAGATTTATTCCTAGGTATTTTATGCTTCTTGGTGCAATTGTGAATGGGATCAGTTTCTTCATTTGTCTTTCTGTTGCTTCATTGTTAGTGTATAAGAATGCAACTGATTTCTGCACATTGATTTTGTATCCTGCAACTTTGCTGAATTCATGTATCAGTTCTAGCAGACTTTTGGTGGAGTCTATCGGATTTTCCATGTATAATATCATGTCATCTGCAAAAAGCGAAAGCTTGACTTCATCTTTGCCAATTTTGATGCCTTTGATTTCCTTTTGTTGTCTGATTGCTGATG
Source organism: Panthera pardus (assembly GCF_024362965.1). Lineage (NCBI taxonomy): Eukaryota > Metazoa > Chordata > Mammalia > Carnivora > Felidae > Panthera > Panthera pardus. The sequence continues at coordinate 17,173,130 of NW_026526810.1, read as the reverse complement.
CTAGAACTTCCAGCACTATGTTAAACAACAGCGGTGAGAGTGGGCATCCCTGTCGTGTTCCTGATCTCAGGGAGAAAGCTCTCAGTTTTTCCCCATTGAGGATGATGTTAGCTGTGGGCTTTTCATAAATGGCTTTTAGGATGTTGAAGTATGTTCCTTCTATCCCGACTTTCTCAAGGGTTTTTATTAAGAAAGGGTGCTGGATTTTGTCAAAGGCCCTTTCTGCATCGATTGACAGGATCATATGGTTCTTCTCTTTTTTTTTGTTAATGTGATGTATCACGTTGATTGATTTGTGAATGTTGAACCAGCCCTGCATCCCAGGAATGAATCCCACTTGATCATGGTGAATAATTCTTTTTATACGCTGTTCAATTCGATTTGCTAGTATCTTATTGAGAATTTTTGCGTCCATATTCATCAGGGATATTGGCCTGTAGTTCTCTTTTTTTACTGGGTCTCTGTCTGGTTTAGGAATCAAAGTAATACTGGTTTCACAGAATGAGTCTGGAAGTTTTCCTTCCCTTTCTATTGCTTGGAATAGCTTGAGAAGGATAGGTATTATCTCTGCTTTAAACGTCTGGTAGAACTCCCCTGGGAAGCCATCTGGTCCTGGACTCTTATTTGTTGGGAGATTTTTGATAACCGATTCAATTTCTTCGCTGGTTATGGGTCTGTTCAAGCTTTCTATTTCCTCCTGATTGAGTTTTGGAAGAGTGTGGGTGTTTAGAAATTTGTCCATTTCTTCCAGGTTGTCCAATTTGCTGACATATAATTTTTCATAGTATTCCCTGATAATTGTTTGTATCTCTGAGGGATTGGTTGTAATCATTCCATTTTCATTCATGATTTTATCTATTTGGGTCATCTCCCTTTTCTTTTTGAGAAGCCTGGCTAGAGGTTTGTCAATTTTGTTTATTTTTTCAAAAAACCAACTCTTGGTTTCATTGATCTGCTCTACAGTTTTTTTAGATTCTATATTGTTTATTTCTGCTCTGATCTTTATTATTTCTCTTCTTCTGCTGGGTTTAGGCTGCCTTTGATGTTCTGCTTCTATTTCCTTTAGGTGTGCTGTTAGATTTTGTATTTGGGATTTTTCTTGTTTCTTGAGATAGGCCTGGGTTGCAATGTATTTTCCTCTCAGGACTGCCTTCACTGCATCCCAAAGCGTTTGGATTGTTGTATTTTCATTTTCGTTTGTTTCCATATATATTTTAATTTCTTCTCTAATTGCCTGGTTGACCCACTCATTCGTTAGTAGGGTGTTCTTTAACCTCCATGCTTTTGGAGGTTTTCCAGACTTTTTCCTGTGGTTGATTGCAAGCTTCATAGCATTGTGGTCTGAAAGTATGCATGGTATAATTTCAATTCTTGTAAACTTATGAAGGGCTGTTTTGTGACCCAGTATATGATCTATCTTGGAGAATGTTCCATGTGCACTCGAGAAGAAAGTATATTCTGTTGCTTTGGGATGCAGAGTTCTAAATATATCTGTCAAGTCCATCTGATCCAATGTATCATTCAGGGCCCTTGTTTCTTTATTGACTGTGTGTCTAGATGATCTATCCATTTCTGTAAGTGGGGTGTTAAAGTCCCCTGCAATGACCACATTCTTATCAATAAGGTTGCTTATGTTTATGAGTAATTGTTTTATATATCTGGGGGCTCGGGTATTTGGCGCATAGACATTTATAATAGTTAGCTCTTCCTGGTGGATAGACCCTGTGATTATTATATAATGCCCTTCTTCATCTCTTGTTACAGCCTTTAATTTAAAGTCTAGTTTGTCTGATATAAGTATGGCTACTCCAGCTTTCTTTTGGCTTCCAGGAGCATGATAAATAGTTCTCCATCCCCTCACTCTCAATCTAAAGGTGTCCTCAGATCTAAAATGAGTCTCTTGTAGACAGCAAATAGATGGGTCTTGTTTTTTTATCCATTCTGAAACCCTATGTCTTTTGGTTGGCGCATTTAATCCATTTACATTCAGTGTTATTATAGAAAGATACGGGTTTAGAGTCATTGTGATGTCTGTATGTTTTATGCTTGTAGTGATGTCTCTGGTACTTTGTCTCACAGGATCCCCCTTAGGGTCTCTTGTAGGGCTGGTTTCGTGGTGACAAATTCCTTCAGTTTTTGTTTGTTTGGGAAGACCTTTATCTCTCCTTCTATTCTAAAGGACAGACTTGCTGGATAAAGGATTCTCGGCTGCATATTTTTTCTGTTTAGCACACTGTAGATATCGTGCCAAGCCTTTCTGGCCTGCCAAGTTTCAAAGGAGAGATCAGTCACGAGTCTTATAGGTCTCCCTTTATATGTGAGGGCACGTTTATCCCTTGCTGCTTTCAGAATTTTCTCTTTATCCTTGTATTTTGCCAGTTTCACTATGATATGTCGTGCAGAAGATTGATTCAAGTTACGTCTGAAGGGAGTTCTCTGTGCCTCTTGGATTTCAATGCCTTTTTCCTTCCCCAGTTCAGGGAAGTTCTCAGCTATAATTTGTTCAAGTACCCCTTCAGCACCTTTCCCTCTCTCTTCCTCCTCTGGGATACCAATTATGCGTATATTATTTTTTTTTAGTGTATCACTTAGTTCTCTAATTTTCCCCTCATACTCCTGGATTTTTTTATCTCTCTTTCTTTCAGCTTCCTCTTTCTCCATAACTTTATCTTCTAGTTCACCTATTCTCTCCTCTGCCTCTTCAAGCCGAGCCATCGTGGATTCCATTTTGTTTTGCATTTCGTTTAAAGCGTTTTTCAACTCCTCGTGACTGTTCCTTAGTCCCTCGATCTTTGTGGCAAGAGATTCTCTGCTGTCCTGTATACTGTTTTCAAGCCCAGCGATTAATTTTATGACTATTATTCTAAATTCACTTTCTGTTATATTATTTAAATCCTTTTTGATCAGTTCATTAGCTGTTGTTATTTCCTGGAGATTCTTCTGAGGGGAATTCTTCCGTTTGGTCATTTTGGAGAGTCCCTGGAGTGGTGAGGACCTGCAGTGCACTTCCCCTGTGCTGTGGTGTATAACTGTAGTTAGTGGGCGGGGCCGCAGTCCGACCCAATGTCTGCCCCCAGCCCACTGCTGGGGCCACCGTCAGACTGGAGTGTGCCTTCTCTTCCCCTCTCCTAGGGGCGGGATTCACTGTGGGGTGGCGTGTCCCGTCTGGGCTACTTGCACACTGCCAGGCTTGTGTTGCTGGGGATCTGGCGTATTAGCTGGGGTGGGTAGGCAAGGTGCACGGGGGCTGGAGGGGCAGGCTTAGCTCACTTCTCCTTAGGTGATCCACTTCACAAGGAGCCCTGTGGCAGCGGGAGGGAGTCAGATCCGCTGCCAGAGGTTTGGCTCCGCAGAAGCACAGAGTTGGGTGTTTGCTCGGAGCGAGCAAGTTCCCTGGCAGGAACTGGTTCCCTTTGGGATTTTGGCTAGGGGATGGGCGGGGGAGATGGCGCTGGCCCCTTTGTTCCCCGCCAAGCTGAGCTCTGCCGTCCGGGGGCTCAGCAGCTCTCCCTCCCTTTGTCCTCCAGCCTTCCCGCTTTCTGAGCAGAGCTGTTAACTTATGACCTCCCAGACGCTAAGTCGCGCTTGCTGTCGGAACACAGTCTGTCCGGCCCCTCCGCTTTTGCCAGCCAGACTCGGGGGCTCTGCTTGGCCGGCGAGCCGCCCCTCCGCCCCGGCTCCCTCCCGCCAGTCCGTGGAGCGCGCACCGCCTCGCCGCCCTTCCTACCCTCTTCCGTGGGCCTCTAGTCTGCGCTTGACTCCGGAGACTCCCTTCTGCTAATCCTCTGGCGGTTTTCTGGGTTCTTTAGGCAGGTGTAGGTGGAATCTAAGTGATCGGCAGGACGCGCTGTGAGCCCCGCGTCCTCCTACGCCGCCATCTTCCGGAACCCTTTGTATAGGTTTCTTTGGATGGTATAGACATTAACAATATTTGTTCTTCCAATCCAGGAGCAAGGAAAGCTATTCCATTTCTTTGTGTCATAATTTCTTTCTTCGGTGTTTTATAGGTTTTAGAGTACAGGTCTTTCATGTCTTTGGTTAGGTTAATTCCTAAGTATCTTATTATTTTTGGTTTAGTTGTAAATGAGATTGTTTTATTCATTTCTCATGCTGCTACTTCATTATTGGTTTATAGAAATGCAACAGATTTCTGTACGTTGACTTTGTATCCAGCAACTTTACTGAATTCATTTATGAATTTCAATCATTTTTTTGGTGGGGTCTTTTGGGTTTTCTATACATAATATCATGTAATCTAAAAATAGTGAAATTCTGTGGTTTCTGGGTGGCTCAACTAAGCAGCTGACTCTTGATTTCATCTCAAGTCCTGATCTCATGCTTCAGGGTTTGAGCCCCGCACCAAACTCTGTGCTGACACTGCAGAGCCTGCTTGGATTTCTCTCTCTCTCTCTCTCCCTCTCTCTTTCTCTCTCTTCCTCTCTCTCTACTCCTACCCAACTTGTGCTTTCTATCTCTTTCATTCTAAATAAATAATAAATATATAATAAAAATGGTGAAAGTTTTACTTCTTCCTCACCAAGTTGGATTTTTTCCCTCCCTTGTCATCTAACTGCTGTGCCTAGGACTTCAAGAACCATGTTGAGCAACAGTGGAAAGAGTGGACATCCTGATCGTGTCCCTAACCTTAGGAGAAAAGTTCTCAGCTTTTCCCCATTGAGGATGATATTGGCTGTGGGTCTCTCATATATGGCTTTTATAATGTTGAGATATGTTCCTTCTATACTTACTTTCTTGAGGGTCTTTATCAAGAAAAGATGCTGTATTTTGTCAAATGCTTTTTCTTTATCTATTGACACGATCATATGGTTCTTATCTTGTCTTTTATTAATGTGGTGTATCACAATGATTGATTTCTGAATATGGAACCAGCCCTACAGCCCAGGAATAAATCTCACTTGTTTATGGTGAATATATTTTTAATGTACTGTTGAATTCAATTTGATAGTATCTTCTTGAGAATTTTTTCATCCAGGCTAATCAGATATTGGACTGTAATTCTTTTATTGTACTGGGGTCTTTGATTTTTAAATGAAAGTAATCCTGGCTTCATACAATGAGTTTGGAAGTTTTCCTTCCATTTCTATTATTTGGAAAAGTTTGAGAAGGATAGGTATTAACTCTGCTTTCAATGTCTGGTAGAATTCCCCTTGGAAGCCGTCTGGTTCAGGACTCTTGTTTGTTGCGAGATTTTTGACAACTGATTCCATTTCTTTGCTTTTTGTGTACCTCTTCAAATTTTCTACTTCCTGTAGCAGTTTTGGTAGCATGTGGGTCTCTAGAAATTTGTCCTTTTCTTCCACATTGCCCAATTTGTTGACATGTAATTTTTCATAGCAATTTCTTGTAATTATTTGTATTTCTGTGGTTCTGGTTGTGTTCTCTTTCATTCATGATTTTATTTATTTTGGTTCTCTCTCTTTTCTTTTGGTACATATGGCTAGTGTATTATCAATTTTGTTAACTCTTTCAAAGAACCAGCTCTCCCCATTGAAGGGGGGAAGATGGCGGTGTAGGAGGATGCTGGGCTCATGTCGTCCTGCTGATGGCTTAGATTCCACCCACATCTGCCTAAATAACTCAGGAAACCAACAGAAGACTAGCAGAATGGACTCTCCTGAGCCAAGCATAGACAAGAGGCCCATGGAAGAGTATAGGAAGGGTGGAGAGATGGTGCCTGTTACATGGACTGGTGGAAGGGACCCTGGCAGTGAAGGGAAAGCCCGCTGGACAAGGAAGGACCCCTGAAGTCTGGCTTGCAAAAGCAGAGGGGCCAGACTCTGTGAGTTCTGACAGCCAGCAGAACTTAACATCTGGAATGTTAAAAGTCAACAGCTCTGCTCTCGAAGATCAGGGAGGGTGAGAGGACACCGAGAGGGAGAGTTGGTGAGCCCCGAAAGACAGACCTCAGCCTGGTGGTGGAACAAAGGTGCTGGCTACCACCATTTCCCTCTCCCATCCTCCAGCCAAATTCCAAAGGGAACCAGTTCCCATCAAAAAACTTGCTCATACCTCGAAAATGCCCAATGCTGTGCTTCTGTGGATCCATCACTCCCATGTGCCTGCCTCCCTCCCAGTGCTACAGGACCCCTACCACAGGGGACCACCAATGGCAAAGTGAGCTAAGACTGCCCCTCCTGCCTCTGAGCACTTTGTGTATCCAACCTGGTTAATATGCCCTTGGCCGGATCTCATCAAAGCAGCACCAGCACCTGGCAGTAATCCAGCAGACCAGACAGGGGCCACACCATTCCACAGTCAATCCTGCCCCTGGGAGAGGGGAAGATAAGGTACACATCGGTCTGACTGGGCCCCAGCAGTGGGCTGGGGGCAGACATCAGTTCTGACTGTGGCCCTGCCCACCAACACAACTTACTCCAGACAACACAGGGGAAGTGCCCTGCAGTTTGGAGCTACTCAGGGACTACCCAAAATGAAACAGAAGAATTCTTCTCAAAAGAAACTTCAGGAAATAGCGACAGCTAACAAATTGATCAAAACCGATTTAAGCAACATAACGGAACAATAATTTAGAATAGTAGTCATAAAATTAATTTCTTGGTTTGAAAAAAGCATAGAGGACAGCAGAGAATCTATTGCTACAGAGATCAAGGGACTAAGAAATAGATGAGGAACTAAAAAATGTTATAAATGAGGTGCAAAATAAAATGGAGGCAGCCATAGCACTATTGAAGAGGCAGAGGAGAGAATAGGTGAATTAAAAGATAAAATTATGGAAAAAGAGGGAGCTAAGAAAAAGAGAGATAAAAACTCCAAGAGTATGAAGGGAGAATTAGAGAACTAAATGATGCAATTGAACGGAACAATTACTGTATCATAGGAATTCCAGAAGAGAGAATGGGGCTGAAGGTGTACTTGAACAGAAATCATAGCTGAGAACTTCCCTGACCTTGGGAAGGAAAAAGGCATTGAAATCCAAGAGGCACAAAGAAATCCCTTCAGACGTAACTTGAATCAATCTTCTACATGACATATCATAGTGAAACTGGCAGAAAACAAGGATAAAGGGAAAATTCTGAATGCTGGTAGGGAGAAACAGGTTCTAACTTACAGAGGTAGACACATAAGAATAGTAGCAGACCTATCTACTGAAACTTGGCAGGCCAGAAAGGAATGGCAGGGCATCTTCAATGTGATGAACAGAAAAAATATGCAGCCGAGATTCCTTTATCCAGCAAGTCTGTCATTCAGAAGAGAAGCAGAGATAAATGTTTTCCCAAACAAACAAAAACTGTAGGAATTCACCACCACTAACTAGCCCTATAAAAAATCCTAGGGGGACTCTGTGAGTGAAATGTTGCAAGGACCACAAAGTACCAGAGACATCACAAAAAGCATGAAACCTACAGACATCACAATGACTCTAAACCCATATCTTCCAATAATAACTCTGAATGTAAACGGACTAAATGCTCAAACCAATAGACATAGGATACCAGAATGGAAAAAAAAAATAAGACCCATCTATTGGCTGTCTACAAAAGACTCATTTTAGTCCTGAGGGCAACTTTAGATTGAACGTGAGGGGATGGAGAACTATCTGTCATGCTAATAGAAGTTAAAAGAGAGCTGGAGTAGCCATACTTATATCAGACAAACTAGACTTTAAATTGAAGACTGTAACAAGAGATGAAGAAGGGCATTATATAATAATTACAGGGTCTATCCATCAAGAAGAGCTAACAATTATAAATGTCTATGTGCCGAATATGGGAGCCCCCAAATATATAAAACAATTAATCACAAACATAAGCAACCTTATTGATAAGAATGTGGTAATTTCAGGGGTCTTTAATACCCCACTTACAACAATGGATAGATCATCTAGACACAGGATCAATAAAGAAACAAGGACCCTGAATGATACATTGGATCAGATGGACTTGACAAATATATTTAGAACTCTGCATCCCAAAGCAACAGAATATACTTTCTTCTCAAGTGCACATGGAACATTCTCCAAGATAGATCACATACTGACTGGGTCAGAAAACAACCCTTAATAATCATAAAAGAACTGAGACCATATCATGCACACTTTCAGACCACAATGCTATGAAGCTTGAAATCAACCACAGGAAAAAGTCTAGAAAACCTCCAAAAGCATGGAGGCTAAAGAACACCCTACTAAAGAATGAATGGGTTAACCAGGCAATTAGAGAAGAAATTAAGAAATATATGGAAACAAATGAAAATGAAAATACAACAATCCAAACGTTTTGGGATGCAGCGAAGGCAGTCCTGAGAGGAAAATACATTGCAAACCAGACCTATCTTCAAGAAACTAGAAAAATCCCAAATACAAAATGTAACAGCACACCTAAAGGAAACAGAAGAAAAACAGCAAAGACACCCTGAACCCAGCAGAAGAGAAATAATAAACATCAGCACAGAAATAAGCAATATATGATCTAAAAAAGCTGTAAAGCAGATCAATGAAACCAAGAGTTGGTTTATGAAAAATAAACAAAATCGGTAATCCTGTAGCCAGGTTTCTCAAAAAGAAAAGGAAGATGACCCAAAAAGACAAAATCATGGATGAAAATAGAATTAAAAACCAATCCCTCATAAATACAAGCAATTATCAAGGAATACTATGAAAAATTATATGCCAACAAACTGGACAACCTGGAAGAAATGGACAAATTTCTAAACACCCACACACTTCCAAAACTCAAACAGGAAGAAATAGAAAACTTGAACAGACCCATAACAAGCAAAGAAACTGAATCAGTTATCAAAAATCCCCCAACACATAAGAGTCCAGGACTAGATGGCTTCCCAGGGGTATTCTACCAGACATTTAAAGAGAAAATAATACCTATCTTTCTCAAACCCTTCCAAAAAGTAGAAAAGGAAGGAAAGCTTCCAGGCTCATTCTATGAAGCCAACATTACTTTGATTCCTAAACCAGACAGAGACCCAACAAGAAGGAGAACTACAGGCCAATATCCATCCCTGATGAATATGGATGCAAAAATTCTCAACAAGATACTAGCAAATCGAATTCAACAGTTTATAAAAGGAAGCATTCACTATGGTCAAGTGGGATCCATTCGTGGGCTGCAGGGCTGGTTCAACATTTGCAAATCAATCAATGTGATACATCACATTAATAAAATAAAAGATAAGAACCATATGATCCTGTCAATCGATGCAGAAAAAGCATTTGACGAAATTCATCATCCTTTCTTGTAAAAACCCTCGAGAAAGTCGGGATAGAAGGAACATACTTAAACATCATAAAAGCCATTTTTGAAAAGCTCACAGCTAATATCATCCTCAATGGGGAAAAACTGAGAGCTTTCTCCCTGAGATCAAGAACACGACAGGGATGTCCGCTCTCACTGCTGTTGTTTAACATAGTGTTGGAAGTTCTAGCATCAGCAATCAGACAACAAAAGGAAATCAAAGGCATCAAAATTGGCAAAGATGAAGTCAAGCTTTCACTCTTTGCAGATGACTTGATATTATACATGGCAAACCCAACAGACTCCACCAAAAGTCTGCTAGTGCTGATACATGAATTCAGCAAAGTCGCAGGATACAAACCTAATGTACAGAAATCAGTTGCATTCTTATACACTGATAATGAAGCAACAGAAAGACAAATAAAGAAACTGATCCCATTCACAATTGCAGCAAGAAGCATAAAGTACCTAGGAATAACCCTAACCAAAGATGTAAAAGATCTGTATGCTGAAAATTATAGAAAGCTTATGTAGGAAGTTGAAGAAGATACAAAGAAATGGAAACATATTCTGTGCTCATGGATTGGAAGAATAAATATTGTTAAAAAGTCAATCCTACCCAAAGCTATCTACACATTCAATGCAATCCCAATCAAAATTGCACCAGCATTCTTCTAGAAGCTAGAACAAGCAATCCTAAAATTTATATGGAACCACAAAAGGGCCGAGTAGCCAGAATAATTTTGAAGAAGAAGACCAAAGCGGGAGGCATCACAGTCCCAGACTTTAGCCTCTACTACAAAGCTGTAATCATCAAGACAGCACGGTATTGGCATAAAAACCAACACATAGACCAATGGAATAGAATAGAGGCTCCAGAATTGGACCCACAAAAGTATGGCCAACTAATCTTTGACAAAGCAGGAAAGAATATCCAATGGAAAAAAGACAGTCTCTTTAACAAATGGTGCTGGGAGAACTGGACAGCAACATGCAGAAGAATGAAACTAGACCACTTTCTTACACCATTCACAAAAATAAACTCAAAATAGATGAAGGACCTGAATATGAGACAGGAAACTATCGAAACCCTAGAGGAGAAAGCAGGAAAAAACCTCTGTGACCTCAGCCACAGCAATTCCTTACTCGACACATCTCCAAAGGCAAGGGAATTAAAAGCAAAAATGAACTATTGGGACATCATGAAGATAAAAAGCTTCTGCACAGCAAAGGAAACAATCAACAAAACTAAAAGGCAACTGACGGAATGGGAAAATATATTTGCAAATGACATATCAGACAAAGGGCTAGTATCCAAAATCTATAAAGAACTCACTAAACTCCACCCCCAAAAAACAAAGAATCCAGTGAAGAAATGGGCAGAAGACACGAATAGACACTTCGATAAAGAGGACATCCAGATAGCAACAGGCACATGAAAAGATGCTCAATATCACTCCTCATCAGGGAAATACAAATCAAAACCACACTGAGATATCACCTCACACTAGCAAGAGTGGCTAAAATGAACAAATCAGGAGACTATAGATGCTGGAGAGGATGTGGAGAAACAGGAAACCTCTTGCACTGTTGGCGGGAATGCAAACTCATGCATTCCAGCTACTCTAGAAAACAGTGTGGAGGTTCCTCAAAAAACTGAAAATAGATCTACCCTATGACCCAACAATAGCAGTGCTAGGAATTTACCCAAGGGATACAGGAGTGCTGATGCATAGGGGCACTTGTACCCCAATGTTTATAGCAGCACTCTCAACAATAGCCAAATTATGGAAACAGCCTAAATGTCCATCAACCAAAGAATGGATAAAGACATTGTGGTTTATATATACAATGGAATACTACGTGGCAATGAGAAAGAATGAAATATGGCCTTTTGTAGCAACGTGGATGGAACTGGAGAGTGTTATGCTAAGTGAAATAAGTCACACGGAGAAAGACAGATACCAAATGTTTTCACTCTTATGTGGATCCTGAGAAACTTAACAGAAGACCATGGGGGAAGGGAAGGTGTAAAAATGTAGAGAGGGAGGCAGGCAAGCCATAAGAGACTCTGAAAAACTGAGAATAAACTGAGGGGGATGGGGGATGGGAGGGAGGGGAAAGTGGTTGCTAGGCATTGAGGAGGGCACCTGTTGGAATGAGCAATGGGTGTTGTATGAAACCAATTTGACAATATATTTCATATTAAAAAAAGTAGATCCATTCCTAAAAAAAAAAAAGAAAGAAAAAGAAAAAAGCAGCTCTTAGTTTTGTTGATCTCTTCTGGTCTTTTTTGTTTGTTTTCTTCCTTATTATTTATATCTGCTGTAATCTTTAATATTTCCCTTCTTATGCCGGCTTTATTTGTTGCTCCTTTTATTGCTTCTTTAGGTGTAAGGTTAGGATATGTATTTGGAACCTTTCTTGCTTCTTGAGATAGGCCTGAATTGCAATATACTTCCCTCTTATGACTGGCTTTGCTGCATCCCAAAGGGTTTGGACTGTCGTGTTTTCAATTTCATTTGCTTCCACGTGTTTTTTCATTTCTTCTTTAATTTTCTGGTTAACCCATTCATTCTTTAGTAGGATGTACTTTAACTTCCATGTATGTGAGGGCTTTCCAAATTTTTCTTGTGATTGATTTCAAGTTTCATAGCATTGTAATCTGAAAATATGCATGGTATGATCTTGATCCTTTTGCACTTGTTGAGGGCTGATTTGTGACCCAGCATGATCTATTTGCACTAGAAACTAATGTGTATTCTGCTGTTTGTGGGTGAAATGTTCTAAATATATATGTTAAGTCCACGTGGTCCATTGTGTTATTCAAAGCTATTCTTTCCTTTTTGGTATTCTCCTTAGATGATCTGTCCATTGCTATAAGTGGGCTGTTAAAATCCCCTAGTATTATTGTATAATTATTATCAATGACTGTTTTTATGTTTGTGATTAATTGATTATATATTTGGGTGCTCTCAATTGGGGGCATAAATATTTACAACTGTGATGGATAGACCCCTTAATTATGATATAATTCCCTTCTTCATCTCTTATTATGGTTTTTGTTTTAAAAATCTAGTTGGTCTGATATAAGTATGGCTACTCTGGCTTTCTATTGACGTCTGTTAGCATTATAGACAGTTCTCCTTTCACTCATGTTCAATCTCCTGGTGTCTTTAGGTCTAAAATGAGTCTTGTAGACATCATATACGTGGATCTATTTTTTATCCATTCTGATACAATGTCTTTTGATTGGATCATTTAGTCCATTTGCATTCAGAGTGATTATTATAGGGTATTAAATTAGTGTGATTGTATTACATGCAGAATTGGTGTTTCTGGTGATGTTCTCTGGTCTTTTGTAGTCTTTACTGTTTTGGTCTCCTCCTCCTCCTCCTTCCTCCTCCTCCCCTTTCTTCTTCTCCTTCTCCTTCTCCTTCTCCTTCTCCTTCTCCTTCTCCTTCTCCTTCTCCTTCTCCTTCTCCTTCTCCTTTTCTCCTTCTCCTCCTTCTCCTTCTCCTCACTCTCCCTCTCCTTCTCTTCCCTTTCCCCTTCCCCTTCCTCTCCTTCTCCTTCTCCTTCTCCTTCTCCTTCTCCTTCTCCTTCTTCTCCTTCTCCTTCTTCTTCTCCTTCTCCTTCTTCTCCTTCTTCTCCTTCTCCTTCTCCCTCTCCCTCTCACTCTCACTCTCCCTCTCCTTCTCTTCCCTTTCCCCTTCCTCTTCCCCTTCACCTCCTTCCCTCCTCCTCCTCCTCCTCCTTCTTCTTCTTCTTCTTCTTCTTCTTCTTCTTCTTCTTCTTCTTCTTCTTCTTCTTCTTCTTCGTCTTTTCAGACAGTCCCCCTTAAAATTACTTGCAAAACTGGATTAGTGGCCATGAACTTCTTCAGTTTTCGTTTCTCTGTGAAACTATTTACCTCTCCTTCTATTCTGAATGACAGGCTTTCTGTATAAAGTATTCTGGCAGCATATTTTTCCCATTCAGCACATTGAATATTTCCTTCCACTCATTTATGGCCTGTCAAGTTTCTGTAGATAGGTCTGCTATTAACCGTGTCTATCCTTGTACTTTAAAGGCCTTTTGTCCCTAGCTGCTTTCAGAATTCTTTCTTTACCTTTGTATTTGCAAGTTTCACTATTATATGTTGTGGTGTTGATCTGTTTTTGTTGATTTTGAAGGGAGTTCTTTGTGCCTCTTGGACTTGGATGCCTGTTTTCTTCCCCAGATTAGGGAATTTATTAGCTATAATTTCTTCAAATAAACCTTCTTCCCCTTTTTCCTACTCTTTTCCTGTACTCCTATGATACAAATATTGTTTCATTTCATGGGATCACTTAGCTCTCTAATTCTCCCCTCATGGTCTAGTAATTTCCTTTATCTCTTCTTTTCAGCTTCATTGTTTTCCCTAATTTTATCTTCTATTTCACCTATTCTCTCATCTGCTTCTTCAATCCTCATAGTCACTGTATTCATTTTGTTTTGTATCTCAATGATATCATTTTAAACATTCATCCAGACTAGTTATTTAGTCTTTGATCTCTGTATCAAGGGTTTGTATGGTGAATTCTATGATTTTTTTCAAGACCAACTAGTAGTCTTATGACTGTTGTTCTATGTTCTTGTTCAGATATGTTGCTTATATATGTTTTGAGCAAGTCTCTAGCTGTGACTTCTTCTTGATCTTTCTTTTGAAGAGAATTCCTCTGTCTTGTCATTTTGACTAAGTTTCTGTCTTTTGCATGTTGTAAAAGCTTGTGTTTCCTTTACCTGAGAGTACTGCTATATTAAAAATGTGTCACACACAGTCCATGGCCTGGCACTTCAGGAAGTGTTTCTAGTGTATGGTTGTGTTCACTCTGCTATTGTGTTTTGATTGCTCTTTCCCACTGGTCAGTCCTCTGTAGAACTCCTCCTTGCTTGCAGTGGTGGAGTGTTTGAACCTTTACCTGGTTTCTTTGATTTGTTTGTTGAAGAAGCCCTGGAAAAAAAGGAGGAAGCCTGATCCAAAAGAGAGAGAGAGAGAGAGAGAGAAAAGGAAAAGGAACAAAAAAAAACCCCAGAGAATCAAAAAAATATAAGGCTGATTCCAAAGAAATAAAAGGGGGAAAAGAGGGGGGGGAAACAGAATAAAATAGAAAAGAAGAAAAAAGAATAAAAAATCCTGATCCAAGAAAAATAGAAAAGAAAGTGAAAGAATAAGGAAGAATCTATGAGCCTGATTCCAAAAGAATAAAAGAAGGAAGAATAAAGAGCTATCTGTTGGTGCATGGAGGCTGCTGGCTGTGCTTGTCTAGAGCTTGGACCTTTCAGGTGGTTGCTTTGTCTCAGAGTAAGTCTTTTCCCATTAAATAAGCAGTTGCCAAGAATGGAGGGACAGGGTTTCGTGTAAGCTGATCCTGTCTCCATTGAGAGCCGCAGTATTGCTCTCTTAAGTCTCACTCTGTTGGTGTTGGAGGGGAAAATGAGGCCACCTCAATTTCTTGTCCCCAGACTGGGGATCTCAACCCTGCTGTTCAGGCAGCCCTCACAGAATAGTGAGTGCAGTCAGTTTGTCCTGCACTAGCCTTTTCTTCATTTTCTCTTTGGCATGTGGCTGGGATCCAAAACCCAACATCTTAAAGGACTCAACGTCATGCAAATCCACTCCCCTACTCTGGAGTAAAGCTTCGCCCTGCTGATGAAGGGCCTTTGGCTGGAACCTGTAAGATCTTTTGTCCTTGAGGAGGCAATAAATCCTCTTCCAAAAGTACAGCATGAAGGAGACTATTCTTTTCCAGCACACCCCAGAGATCTCTACACCATGCTATGCACTGTGGCCAGTTCCTACCTCCCAAGGAGTGCATGCTACAGCTCTGCTCTGGAGACATTTGTGCACTTCCAAAACCTGAGTTTAAGCTCCAAAAGCTGTTTGCAAAAAAGAAGTGGAACATTCAGTACTTCTCACTTCCCGTCCATTGTTCAGAGAGGTTTTCCTCTTGTGCTAACTTGATGCTACACTATCTCCACCCTTCTCTCTTTCTCTTCATTTTCTCCATTGAAATTCTTCCCTCCCTTCTGTAGCATTGCTGTTTTTCTCTCTCCCAATTCATATCCACATGCCTTGCACCTACCAAGCTGTCTCCCTCCAACTGTAGAGATTCTTCTGCCACTCTTCAGATCAATTTCTTGAGTTTTCCAAGTAATCTGATATCAATACAACTATGTTTGAGGGACAAAGAAAGCCCAGAGTGCCTGCATTTATCCACCATCTTAACTTCTGCCCCCAAGACCTTTCATATATTGAGATATGTTCCATACCTTTTTGAGAGTTTTTATCATGAATGGATGTTGTACTTTGTCAAATGCTTCTTCTGCATCTATTGAAATGATCATATATTTTAATCCATTCTCTTATTGATATGTTGTATCATGTTGATTGATTAATGAATATTCAACCACCCTTGCATCCTAGGAATGAATCCCCTTTGATCATGGTGTATTACTTTTTTTTTTTTTTATTTTTTTTTTATTTTTTTTTTAATTTTTTTTTCAACATTTTTTATTTATTTTTGGGACAGAGAGAGACAGAGCATGAACGGGGGAGGGGCAGAGAGAGAGGGAGACACAGAATCGGAAACAGGCTCCAGGCTCCGAGCCATCAGCCCAGAGCCCGACGCGGGGCTCGAACTCACGGACCGCGAGATTGTGACCTGGCTGAAGTCGGACGCTTAACCGACTGCGCCACCCAGGCGCCCCGGTGTATTACTTTTTAAATGTATTTTGAATTGGTTTCTGGCATTTGGTTGAGGATTTTTGCATTAGAGATATTGCCCTGTAGTTCTTTTGTATGGTGTCTTTATCTGTGTTTGGTATCAGGGCGATAATGACCTAATAGGATGAATTTGAAAGTTTTCCTTCCGTTTTTATTTTTTGGAATAGTTTGAGAAGAATATGTATTAACTCTTCTTTAAATGTTTTGTAAACATGGGTGGAGCTACAGAGTATTATGCCAAGTGAAATAAGTCAGAGAAAGAAATACCATATAATTTCACCCATATGTGGACTTTAAGAAACAAACAAATGAACATGGAGAGGGCAAAGGGAGGAAAACCAAGAAAAAGACTCTTAACTATGGGTAAAAATGTGGAGGGGAGGGAAGGTGGGCGGGGAGGTGGGTTAAACAGGTGATGAGTATGAAGGAGGGCAGTTGTGATGAGCACTGGGTTTTGTATGTAAGTGATGAATCACTAAATTCTTTATCTTAAACTAATACTGCACTGTATATAAAAGAGCTGGAATTTAAATGGAAACTTGGGGAAAGAAAACAAACAAAATATTAAGAAGTAATAAAATAAATGTTTTGTAGAATTCACCTGTCAAACTGTCTGGTCCTGAAGTTTTGTTTGTTGGAAGTTTTTGACTACAGATTCAATTTAATTGCTGATAATTGGTCTACTCAAATTTTCTATTACTTTTTGCTTCAGTTTTGAGAAGTTGTATGTTTCTACGAATTCATCCATTTTGTTTAGGTTTGTTGGCATAGAGTTTTTCATAATATTCCTTTACAATTGTATTTCTATGGTGTTGGATGTTATTTCTCCACTTTCATTTGTGATTGTTTCAGTTCTCTCTCTTTCTCTCTGTGTCAGTCTCTCTATAGGATGAGTATGACTAGAGGTTTTTCAATTCTGTTGAACTTTTGAGAGAATAAGCTCCGGTTTCATTTATTTGTTCTGTTGTTGTTACTGTTGTTGTTCTATATCATTTATTTCTTCTCTAATATTTATTATTTACTTCCTTCTGCTAACTTTAGGTTTTGCTTATTGTTCTTTCACTAGCTCCTTTAAGTTTAAGATTAGATTGTTTATTTGAGATTTTTCTTACTTTTTGGTGTAGGTCTGTATTGCTATAAACTCCCCTCTTAGAACCACATTCCTGAATCCCAAAGGTTTTAGAATGTTGTTTGTTTCCTTGTACTTTTGTATTTGTTTGTTTTCATTTACTTTCATATATCTTCTTTGATTTCTTGATTGAACCATACATTTTTTTGGTAACATGTTATTCAAACTCCATGTATTTATGATATTTCTGGATTTGTCTTGTGATTAATTTCTAGTTTTATAGCATTGTGATTAGAAAGGATGCATGGTATGACTTCAATCTTTTTTAATTTGTTGAAGTTTATATTGTGGCCTGTGTGTACTTTTCTGGCAAGTGTTCCATATGCACTTGAAAAGAATGTGTATTCTGCTATTTTAAGATGGATTGTTCTGAATATCTGTTAAATCCAACTGATCCAGTGTGTCTTTCAAAGCCACTGTTTTCTTGTTGATTTTCTGTTTAGATTATCTGACCATTGATGCAAGTGGGACATTAAAACTCCCTACTATAGTTGTATTACTGTTGATTAGTTCCTTTATGTTTGTTACTGTTTTATGTATTTGGGTTCTTTTATGTTGGATGCATAAATATTTACAATTGTTGTATCTTCTTGTTGGATCGTCCCCTTTATTATCATATAGTGTCCTTCTTTGACTCTTGTTACACTCTTTGTTTTAAACCCTACTTTGATATATATATACTTCTTCTCTGACTTTCTTTTAATATATATATATATATGTATATATATATATATGTATACATATATATATTTCAAGGTTTTAAAAAATTAATTAATACATATAGTAAAATTGGTTTCAGGTCTAGAGTTTAGTCATTCATCACTTACATATAACACCCAGTGTTCAACCCAACAAGTGCCGTCTTTAATGCCCATCACCCATTTAACCCATCCCCCAACCCACCATTAACCCTCAGTTTGTTTTCTATATTTAAGAGTCTCTTATTGTTTGCCAACCTCTGTTTTTATCCCATTTTATTTTTCTTTCCCTTCCCCTAAATTCATCTGTTGTGTTTATTAAATTACATATATGAGTGAAATCACAATTTTGTGTTTCACTTATTGACTTATTTTGCTTAGCATAATACACTCTAGTTCCATCCATGTTGTTCCAAATAGAAAGATTTCATTCTTTTTGATTGCTGAATAGTATTCCAGTGTGTGTGTGTGTGTGTGTGTGTGTGTGTGTGTGTGTGTGTATAAAACCTCTTCTTTATCCATTCATCACTTGATGGACATTTGGGCTCTTTCCATAATTTGGCTATTGTTGATAATGCTGCTGTAGACATTGGGGTGTATGTACCCCTTCATATCGGCATTTTTATATCCTTTGGATTGCAATTGCTGGGTTGTAGGGTAGTTCAAACTTTAACCTTTGGAGGAAACACATACTGCTTTCCACAGTGGCTGTACCAGTTTTCATTCCCACAGAGAGTGCTAAAAAGTTACCCTTTTTCTGCATCCTCGTCAACATCTGTTGTTTCCTAAGTTATTAATTTTAGCCATTCTGACAGATATGAGGTGATATCTCATTGTGGTTTTGGTTTATATTTCCCTGATAATGAGTAATGTTGAGCATCTTTTCATGTGTCTGTCAGCCATCTGGATGTCTTCTCTGGAAAAGTGTCTATACATGTCTTTTGCCCATTTATTCACTAAATTATTTGTCTTTTGGGTGTTGAGTTTGATAAGCTCTTTATAGATTTTGGATACTAACCCTTTATCTGATATGTCATGTGCAAATATTTCTCCCATTAATCAATTGCCTTTTAGTTTTGTTGACTATTTGTTTACTATACAGATTTTTATCTTGATGAAGCCCCAGTAGTTCATTTTTTCTTTGTTACACATGATCCCAGAAACATGTATAGTAAGAAATTGCTGTGGCTGAGGTCTAGGAGGTTTCTGCCTGTTTTCTCCTCTGGGATTTTGATGGCTTCCTGTACCACATTTATGTCTTTCATCCATTCTGAATTTATTTTTGTATATGGTGTAAGAAAGTGGTCCAGGTTCATTTTTCTGTATGTTGCTGTCCAGTTTTCCCAGCAACATTTGCTGAAGAGACTATGTCATTTCCATTGGATATTCTTTCCTGCTTTCTCAAAGATTAGTTGGCCATATGTTTGTGGTCAATTTCTGGGTTCTTTATTCTGTTACATTTAACTATACATCTGTTTCTGTGCCCATACCATATTGTCTTGATGATTACATCTTTGTAATACAGCTTAAAGTTTGGAATCATGATGCCTCCAGCTTTGGATTTCTTTTTCAAATTTACTTTGGCTATCTGGGGTCTTAACTTGTTCCATACAACTTTTTAATTGTTTGTTCTAGCTCCTTAAAGAATTCTGGTGTTTTGATAGGGATTGCATTGAATGTGTAGATTGCTTTGAGTAGTATTGACATTTTAACAATATCAGTTCTTCTGATACATGAACATGGAATGTTCTTTCATTTCCTTGTATCCTCTTCAATAACTTTCATAAGCATTATATAGTTTTCAGCCTATAGATCTTTTACCTCTTTGGTTAGGTTTTTTCCTAGGTATCTGATGGTCTTGGGTGCATGTGTGATTTTATTTATTGAGGTAATTTCCTTTTTTCTTTTTGATAAGTCTGGCTAGGGGGTTATCAATTTTGCTAATTCTTTCAAAGAACCAGCTCCTAGTTTCATTGATCTGTTTACTGTTTTTTTTTCTATATCAATGATTTCTGCTCTAATCTTTTTTCTATCCCTTTTTCTGCCATTTTTGTATTTATTAACTGTTCTTTTTCCAACTCCTATAGGTATAGGGTTAGGTTGCATATTTGAGACATTTCTTTCTTCTTTAAGAAGGCCTGGAATGCCATATACTTTCTTCTTAATATTGTTTTTTTGCACTATACCAATGGTTTTGGACTGCTACGTTTTCAATTTAATTGGCTTCCATGTATTTTTTATTTCTTTAATTACCCAGTTAACACATTCATTCTTTAGTAGGATTTTCTTTAACCTTAATGTATGTGAGGGCTTTCCAATTTTTTTCTTGTGGTTGATTTCAAGTTCATTAGCGTTTTAATCTGAAAATATGCATGGTATGATCTTGGGTTTTTTGTACCTGTTGAGGGCTGTTTTGTGCCCCAGTATGTAATCTATTCTGGAGAATGTTTCATGTGCACTAGAGAAAAATGTATATTCCTTTTCTTTAGGATGAAATATTCTGGATATATCTGTTAAGTCCATATGGTGCATAAAGCCATTGTTTCTTGTTGATTTTCTGCTTAGATGATCTGTCCATTGTTGTAAGTGGGGTGTTGATGTCTCCTACTATTATTGTATTATTACCATTGAGTTTCTTTATGTTTGTTACTAATTTGTTTATATATTCGGGTTATTCCAAGTTGGGGGGATAAATGTTTGCAATTGTTATATCTTATTTGTTAGACCCCTTAATTATAATATAGTTCCTTTCCTCATCTCTTGTTACAGTTGATATAGTATGGCTATTTTGGCTTTTTTAATATTCATTAATATGATAGATGTCTCTCTATCCCTTCAATTTCAATCACAAGGTGCCTTTAGGTAAAAAAATGAGTCTTTAGGTCTAAAACACGACCAAGATAATTGGTCTTTTCTTTAAATCTATTGTGATACCCTATATCTTTTTATTGGAGCATTTGGTCTCTTTACATTCATAGTAATTACTGATCAATGTGAATCTGGTGCCATTGTATTACCTGTGAAGTCGCTGTTTGGGGAAATTTTCTATTACTTTCTAGTTTTTGTTGTTTTTGGTCTTTCTTTCCCAATTTGGGTCCCCTTAACATTTCTTGTATGGCTGGTTTATGGTTAAGAACTCCTTTAGTTTTTGTTTGTCTGGGAAGCTCTTTAGTTCCCTCTATTATAAATTACACCCTTACTGGATAAAGTATTCTTGGCTGCATATTTCCTTCTTTAGCATGTTGAATATATCTTTCCACTCCCTTCTGGCCTGCCAGGTTTCTGTGGAGAGTCTAATGCTAAATTGATTTGTCTTCCCTTGTAGGTTAGGGATTTCTTTTCCCTTATTTTTTTTTCCAGGATTCTTTCCTTATGTCTATATTTTTCAAATTGTACTACAATATATCTTGGTGTTAGCTGGCTTTTGTTGAATTTGATGGGAGTTTTCTGTCCTTTCTGGATTTGGATGACTGTTTCTTTACCCAGATTAGGGACATTTTCAGCTATAATTTGCTCAAATAATCCTTCTTCCCCTTTTCCCCTCTCTTCTTCTTCTGGGACTCCTATGATACAAATGTTATTGTGCTTTATGAAGTCTCTGAGTTCCCTAAGTCTACATTCATGATACAATACTTTTCTTTCCCTCTTTTCAGCTTTATTAGTTTCCATAATTTTATCGTCTATATCACTGATTTGTTCCTCTGCTTCATCCATCCCTTTTGTCATTACATCCAATCAGTTTTGCATCTTGATTAGAGCATTTTTAAATTTCAGCCTAACTAGTTTTTATTTCTTTTGTTTTTTGTAGAAAGGGATTCTCTAGTGTGTTCTATGCTTTTCTCAAGCCCAGCTATTATCCTTGCGATTGTTGTTTTAAATTCTGGTTCAGACATATTATCTATATCTGTTCTGATTAGATCCCTGGCCATGACCTCTTCCAATTCTTTTGGGATGAATTCTTTCATCTTGGCATTTTGCCTAGACTTCTCTACCTGTTATATTTCATAATCTGAGAGTAATGGCTATATAAAGTAGAGGTCATACACTGTCTGGGGCCTATAACTCTTCTGTTGTGTTTTGGCTGCTTTTTCCCTCAGATCAGTCCTCTACAGAATTTCCCCTTGCCTGCAGTATAGAGCTTTTGGATCTGTTCCAGTGTGTGATGAGTTTTAACCAGGTGTGTTTTGGTTTGCTGGTTAGAAAAGACTAGACCCTATTTCCGCTAGACCTGAAGCTTTGAAGCATTCTATGAACTGTAGACTTGGTGACTGTGGAGGGTTTGTTCTCGTCTTCTGAGGATGGGATCTGCTATGCTGGTTCTCAGGGAGACTTGCCCTTGTAAAGGTGCACCTGCAGGGTGCAGTTGGGTGGGGCTTGGTGTAAGCCACCCAACCTCCACTGGGGGCGCTGTATTGCTCACTGAAGTCTGTCCATGTTAATGGGCAGGAAGAAAATGGCATCACCCCTCTCTCTCATCCCTGGAGAGAAGAGTTTGTACCTGATGCTGTTCAGGAAGCCCTAAAAGAATACAATTTCCCCTCTTGTGTCCCAGACTTCTGTCAGAACCCTGCCTTCACCTCTTCTGTGTCAAGCCATCTGTTTTCCTGGCTGCACAGTACTCCTGTGTTTTATCTCAGGCACATTGCTAGGTTCCAAAGCTCAAAATTTTAGGGACCCAGGATGGCACAGACCGACAATGATCCTCTTGGGAAGGGAAGGGCCTCACCATGCTGTGGTTGATGCTAGTTTGTCCCAAAAAATTAGTCACACAACTGGTGTGGGCCTAGAAGTTTATGGTAAATCATAGCCAAAAACTGGCTTTCAGGTTAGCTGCCTTTAGCAGTGACTCTGTTACCATGTTAATTAATGGGGCCATTTAATGACTCCCCTCTTCTGTTTTGCCCCCTGAGAGGCACTGCCACCTCTCTCAAATACACTCTAAGAAGGGAAACTGTCCCTCCTGGTGTAACACAGGAGTTCCCGAGACTACAGTGTCTGATCCCACGCTCTGTCCTCCTTAACAGAAGCACTGTGAAGTCCATTAGGCACGACCTCAGTGATGGTGTGGGCTTCTAAAACCTAAGACTTGGAGCTCCACTGCTTATTCAGCCCCTCTCTTTTTCCCAGTCAATGGCTTTAGGAAAGAGTTTTTCTTATGGAATACCCTTCACACCTCTCTCTCTCCCTCTCTCTCTCTCTCTCTCAAGTCCTCTCTCAATGATCTGGGCTCCCTCCCCTCCACAGAATCCACAGTTCTTTTCTTTCCCAAATCAACTCTATGCACCTCCTACCTTCCACAATGTGGCTGTTTTTCTCCCTCTGGATGTGCAGTTTGTTTTCTCGGTCCTCAGATAGATTTCTTGGTGTTCAGAAAAATTTGATATTTATCTGGCTGTGTTTGAGGGATGAGGCAAGCATAGGGTACCCCTAACACTCCACCATCTTAATTTCCTCTATATTTTTTATTGTAGCATTTGCATTCAAAGTAATTGTTGGTAGATATGCATTCATTGGCAATTTGTTACTTGTTTTGTGATTGTTTTTGTAATTTTTCTCTGATCCTTTCTTCTCTTGTTCTCTTTTTTTGTTGGATTTCCTTAGTGACATACTTAGATTCCTTTCTCTTTATTCTTTGAATATATTACTGGTTTTTAATTTGTGTTTAAATTAGGTTTGTATAGAATCTCTTCTGCATATAGCAGTATATATTAAGTTGATGGCTGCTTAATTCAAAACCATTCTTTACTTCTCTCTTACCTACACTTTAGGAATATAGTGTCATATTTTACATCATTTTATTTTATAATTCTTTGATAATGTTTACAGATATGCTTATTTTATTTTTTTTGTTTCCATTTTTAATACTCTCATTTATTATCTTTTCTTTCCACTCAAAGATTCTCCTTTAGAGTTTCTTATAGTGCTGCTTTGGTGTTCATGAACTCCTTTAGTTTTTGTTTCTCTGAGAAACTCTTTATCTCTCCTTCTATTCTGAATGATAGCTTTGCTAGATAGAGTATTCTTGGCTGCATATTTTTCCTTTTACCACTTTGAATATGTCATTTCACTCCTTCTGGCTTGCAAAGTTTCTACCTAAGATAGCCTTATAGGGTTTCCCTTGAATGTACCTGTTTTCTTTCCTCTAAATGCTTTAATTTTTTTTCTTTATCACTAGTTTTTTTTTCCATTTTAATTAATATGTGTCTTGTTGTGGACCTCCTTGGGGGAACCCTATGCCTCCTGCATTTGGATATGCTTCTTTCACCACATTATAGATGTTTTCAGCTATTATTTCTTCAAATAAATTTTCTGCTTCCTTTTTTTCTTTTTCTAAGCTCTCTATAATGTGAATGTTATTCCACTTGATGAAATCACTGATTTCCCAATGATTCTCATTTTGGATAATTTCTTTTTCTCTCATCTTTTTTTAGTTCAATTACTTTCCATTACTCTTTCTTTCTATTCTTCTTCTTAATTAATTCGTTCTTCTGATTCCTCTAGCTTGCTATTTATTTCATAAAGTGTATTTTTAATTTCATTTACTGTGTTCTTCAATTTTGATTCACTTCTTAAGCTCATTGTAAAGCGTTTCACTGATGTCCTCCATTCTTTTCTCATATCCAGTGAGTATCTTTATGATAATTACTTTAGATTCTCTATCAGGCATATAACTTATATCTGTTTTGTTTAAGTCTCTTGCTGTGGTTTCATCCTGCTTTTTCATTTGGGACATATTCTTTTGTCTCCTCATTTGTCTAACTTTCTGTGTTTGTTTCTATGTGTTAAGAAAGCCAGCTATATCTTCTTTTCTTGAAGGTAATGAAGAATTCCTTTAGTGCCCTGCAGTGTGGTGACCCCTCTTCTCCAGGACCTAGTGCTTTAGAGTGTTTTTTTTATGTGTGTTGTATGTGCCCTGATGTTGTGTCCTGGCCACTTTTTCCCTCAGCCCAGTAGTCTGCAGAGTCTCTCTGTGCCTGTTGGGGGCATTTTGGTCCCTCATCAGTTGGGGTCCATTTTAACAAGTTGTGCACTGGTTGCTTATGAAATGAGACCTGTTATTGCCACTGTCAGATCCAAAGCCCCATGTTGAGGGACTCAGTCTTGACGTGATTTCCTCTGGTCTCCTGGGTGAGAGTACCCACGGTTCAGGGACTGAATCAAATATGAGTGGAAAGGGAATACCCACTGAAGTGTCAGGGGAGGGTGAGGCTTGGTGTAAGCAAGTTAAGTAGTGAATGTCAGCACAGTGGTATTTCCTATAGATAGCTGAGTATTTATTCTGGGGCTGGGGAGGAATGGCACCTACCAGCTTCTCTTTTTTTCCTGGAGAGGTGTTCCTGTGATCCCTGCCTCTCTGTGACAAGCTCTGAGATGAGTACATAACCCTCTCTCCCTTATGCCACAGGCATTTTTCAAACAGCTACTACTATGCTGTATCTCCACTGGCTTTTTGTCATTCAGTTTATTTATGAGTGTGGACTCAGCTTTCTAACACTCTCTGAGCTTTCCCAGAGCCAAGCCTGCTGATTTTTAAAATTCCAGACTTGAGGAGTCAACATGGCAAAGAAGTAGAGGGGTCCAAATTTCCCTTGTCCCTCGAACACAGCAGTATTGAGGCCAGAAGACTTGGAATTCTAGGAATCCAGGATACAGAGTTACAGAAACATTTCCAGGGTTTTGAATTTTCTGATTTGATTCTTGTGTATTTAATACATCTACACACACACACACACTATATATATATATATATATATATGTATGTATATGTATATATATACATAATACTTAAGCAGACATTTCTAAACTATTATTTTTGCACCTCTTCTGTATTCTACTTCTTTATTTCTCTCTCTCTCTCTGTCTGGATTAAGCCATATAGTTTCTCAGACTCTCTGCCTGGTCAATGCTTTTTCTTTTCTTTTTGCCAACCCTTGCCATTTATCTCTTTGTTTGGGATAAGGTTTCTTCCACCACAGCACCCCTTTTTGAAAAAATTTTCCAGAGTTACTTCAACAAACAAATCAAAGCACACCTTATAGAAGGTCCATACTACCACTATGAGTAGAACGATAAAGCAACCAAGAGTCACAACAAAAGAGAGTATGCAACATACTCCAGAAACACCTTCTGAAGTGCCAAGCCCTGGACAGTGTATGACCTCTTTTTAATATAAGAATGCTCGCAGGTACAGGACACAAAACAACCTATAAAAACATGCAAGGGCTAGAAAACTAGCCAAAATGATGAAACAGAAGAATCCTCCTCAAAAAAAAAAAATCAAGGAAGAAATGACACCTAGAGAATTACTCAAGACAGATATAAACAATATATCTGATCAACAATTTAGAACAGTAGTCACAAGATTAATAGCTGAGCTTGAGAAAAGCATAGAACACAGCAGAAAATCTACTGCTGCAGATATCAGGGAACTAAGAAATAGTCACAGTGAATTAATAAATGTTATAAATGAGATGCAAAATAAACTAGATGCAGTACAGCAAGGAAGGCAGAAGCCGAGGGAAGAATAAGTGAAATAGAAGACAAAATTATGGAAAATGGTGAAGTCAAGAAAAAGAGAGATAAGAAAATACTAGACCACAATGGGGGGATTAGAGAATTAAGTGATTCCATGAAATGTTATAATATCCATTTCATAGGAGTTCCAGAAGAAGAGAGAGAAAGGGGCATAAGGTTTACTTGAATAAATTATAGCTGAGAAATTCCCTAACCTGGGGAAGGAAGCAGACATACAAATCCACGAGGCACAGAGAAATCCCTTCAGATGTAAAAAGAATAGGTCTTCTCTACAGCATATGATAGTGAAACTGATAAAATACAAGGATAAAGAGAGAATTCTGAAAGCAGCTCAGGACAAATGGGACTTAACTTACAAGGGTAGACACATAAGGGTAGTAGCAGAACTGTCCACTGAAACTTGGCAGGCCAGAAGGGACTGAGAGGAAATATTGATTGTGGTGAATAGGAAAAATATGCAGCCAAGAATCCTTTATCCAGCAGGGCTGTCATTCAGAATATAAGGAGAGATAAAGGCTATCCCAGACAAAGAAAATCTGATGCAGTTCATGACCACCAAACTAGCCCTGCAAGAGATCCTAAAGGACTCTGTGAATGGAATGTTGCAAAAACTACAAAGGACCAGAGACATCGACACAAGCATGAAACATACAGATAACACAATGGCACTAAATCCATATCTTTTAATAATATCTCTTAAATTAAATGTACTAAATTTTCAATCAAAAGATATAGGGAATCAGAATGGATAAAAAAGACAAGGCCCATCTATAAGCTGTCTACTAGAGACTCATTTTATACCTGAGGACGACTTCAGATTGAAAGTGAATGGATGGAGAAATATCTACCATGCTACTGGAAGTCAAAAGAAAGCTTGAGTATCCATACTTATATCAGACAACTAGATTTTAAACTAAAGGTTTTAATAAGAGATGAAGAAGGGTATTATATCATAATTATGGCCTCTATTCATCAAGAAGAGCTAACAATTGTAAATGTTTATGTCCCTAACGTGATGTGCCCAAATATAAAAATGAATTCATCACAAACATAAGCAATCTTGTTGATAAGAAAACGGTAATTTCAGGGGACTTTAACACTCTACTTACATCAATGAAACGATGATCTAGGCAGAAAATCAATAAAGGAACAATGGCCATGAATGATACACTGGACCAAATGGACTTGACAGATAAAGTCAGAACTTCTCATTCTAAAGCAGCAGAGCATACATTCTTCTCGAGTGCACATGGAACATTCTCCAAGATAGATCACATACTGAGTCACAAAACAGCCCTCAATAAATATAGAAGAATTGAGATCATACCATGCATTCAGATCACAATGCTATGAAACTTGAAATCAACCACAAGAAAAAATTTGGAAAGCCTCCAAATGCATGGAGGTTAAAGAACATCCTACCAAAGAGTGAAGGGGTCAACAAGGCAATTAAAGAAGAAACTAAAAATATATGAAAGCAAATGAAAATGAAAACATGACAGTCCAAACCCTTTGGGTGCAACAAAGGCAGTCCTAAGAGGAAAATACATTGCAATCCAGGCCTATCTCGAGGAACAAGAAAATCCCAAATACAAAATCTAACAGCATGCCTAAAGGAAATAGAAGCAAAACAGCAAAGACACCCCAAGCCCAGCAGAAGAAGAGAAATAATAAATATCAGCGTATAAATGAACAACATAGAATCCAAAAGAATAGTAGAACAGATCAATGAATCTAAAAGCTGGTTTTTTGAAAAAAATAAATGAAATTGGTAAACCCCTAGCCAGATTTCTCAAAAAGAAAAGGGAGATGAGCCAAATAGATAAAATCACGAATGAATTTGGATTTATCACAACCAACACCACATAAATACAAACAATTATCAGAGAATACTATGAAAAATTTTAGGCCAACAAACTGGACAATCTGGAAGAAATGGACAAATTCCTAGACACCCACATACCACCAAAACTCAAACGGGAAATTGAACAGACCCATAACTAGGGAAGAAACTGAATCAGTTATCAAAAATCTCCCAACAAATAAGTGTCCTGGACCAGATTGTTTCCCAGGAGAATTCTACCAGACCTTTAAAGGAGAGTTAATACATATCCTGCTCAAGCTGTTCCAAAAAATAAAAACGCAAGGAAAGCTTCTGGACTCATTCTATGAAGCCAGCATTACCTTGATTCCCAAACCAGAAGGAGACCTCACTAAAAAGGAGAATTACAGACCAATAACCTGATGAACATGGATGCAAAAATTCTCAACAAGATAATAGCAAATCGAATTCAACAGCATATTAAAATAATTATTCACCATGAACAAGTGGGATTCATTCCTCAGCTACAGGGCTGGTTCAATATTCACAAATCAATCAATGTGATGCATCACATTAATAAAAGAAAGAATAAGAACCATATGATCCTGTCAATAGATGGTGAAAAGCATTTGACAAAAAATATCATCCTTTCTTAGTAAAACCCCCCAAGAAAGTCAAGATAGAAGGAACATAAAACATCATAAAAGGCTTACATAAAAAGCCCACAGGTAATATCATCCTTAATGGGGAAAAACGGAGAGCTTTCCCCCTGAGATAAGGAACATGACAGAGATATCCACTCTCACCGCTGTTGTTTAACATAGTGTTGGAAGTCCTAGTCTCAGCAATAAGACAACAAAATGAAATAAAAGGCATCCAAATTGGCAATGAAGAAGTCAAGCTTTCACTTTTTGCAGATGATATATACTCTATATGGAAAACCCAAACGATTCCACCAAAAAGCTGCTAGAACTGACACGTGAATTCAGCAAAGCTGCAGGATACAAAATCAATATACAAAAATAGGTTGTATGTCTATACACAAATAAGAAACAACAGAATTAGAAATCAAGAAATCGGTCCCATTTACAATTACACCAAGAACATAAAATACCTAGGAATAAACCTAGTCAGCCATACTTTTGTGCGTCCAATTCTGGAGTCTCTATTCTATTCCATTGGTCTTTGTGTCTGTTTTTGTGCCAATGCCATGCTGTCTTGATGATTACAGCTTTGTAGTAGAGGCTAAAGTCTGGGACTGTGATGCCTCCTGCTTTGGTCTTCTCCTTCAAAATTACATTGGCTATTCGGGGCCTTTTGTGGTTCCATATAAATTTTAGGATTGCTTGTTCTAGTTTCGAGAAGAATGCTGGTGCAATTTTGATTGGGATTACATTGAATGTGTAGATAGCTTTGGGTAGGATTGACATTTTAACAATATTTATTCTTCCAATCCATGGGCACGGAATGTGTTTCCATTTCTTTGTATACTCTTCAATTTCCTTCATAAGCTTTCTATAGTTTTCAGCATACAAATCTTTTACATCTTTGGTTAGGTTTATTCCTAGGTACTTTATGCTTCTTGGTGCAATTGTGAATGGGATCAGTTTCTTTATTTGTCTTTCTGTTGCTTCATTATTAGTGTATAAGAATGCAACTGATTTCTGTACATTAGGTTTGTATCCTGCGACTTTGCTGAATTCATGTATCAGCACTAGCAGACTTTTGGTGGAGTCTGTTGGGTTTGCCATGTATAATATCATGTCATCTGCAAAAAGCGAAAGCTTGACTTCATCTTTGCCAATTTTGATGCCTTTGATTTCCTTTTGTTGTCTGATTGCTGATGCTAGAACTTCCAACACTATATGAAACAACAGCGGTGAGAGTGGACATCCCTGTCGTGGTCCTGATCTCAGGGAGAAAGCTCTCAGTTTTTCCCCATTGAGGATGATATTAGCTGTGGGCTTTTCATAAATGACTTTTATGACGTTTAAGTATGTTCCTTCTATCCCGACTTTCTCGAGGGTTTTTACAAAAAAGGATGATGAATTTTGTCAAATGCTTTTTCTGCATCGATTGACAGGATCATATGGTTCTTATCTTTTATTTTATTAATGTGATGTGTCACATTGATTGATTTGCAAATGTTGAACCAGCCCTGCAGCCTACGAATGAATCCCACTTGATCATGGTGAATAATTCTTTTAATATGCTGCTGAATTCTATTTGCTAGTATGTTCATTGAGAAATTTTGCATCCATATTCATTAGGGATGGATATTGGCCTCTAGTTGTCTTTTTTTACTTGGTCTCTGTTGTACGAATCAAAGTAATGCTGGCTTCATAGAATGAGTCAGGATGTTTTCCTTCCCTTTCTATTTATTGTAACAGCTTGAGAAGGATACGTATTATCTCTGCTTTAAACGTCTGATAGAACTCCCCTGGGAAGCCGTCTGGTCATGGACTCTTATTTGTTGGGAGAGTTTTGATAACTGATTCAATTTCTTCACTGGTTATGGGTCTGTTCAAGCTTTCTATTTCCTCCTGATTGAGTTTTGGAAGTGTGTGGATGCTTAGGAATTTGTCCATTTCTTCCAGGTTGTCCAGTTTGTTGGTATATAATTTTTCATAGTATTCCCTGATAATTGCTTCTATTTCTGAGGGATTGGTTGTAATATTTCCATTTTCATTCATGATTTTATCTATTTGGGTCATCTCCCTTTTCTTTTTGAGAAGCCTGGCTGGAGGTGTATCAATTTTGTTTATTTTTTTCAAAAAATGAACTCTTGGTTTCATTGACCGGCTCTACAGTTTTTTTTTAGATTCTATATTGTTTATTTCTGCTCTAATATTTATTATTTCTCTTCTTCTACTGGGTTTGGTGTGTCTTTATTGTTCTTCTTCTATTTCCTTTAGGTGTGCTGTTAGATTTTGTATTTGGGATTTTTCTTGTTTCTTGAGATAGGCCTGGATTGCAATGTATTTTCCTCTCAGGACTGCCTTCCCTGCATCCCAAAACATTTGGATTGTTGTATTTTCATTTTCATTTGTTTCATATATTTCTTAATTTCTTCCCTAATTGCCTGGTTGACCCATTTGTTCTTTAGTAGGGTGTTTTTTAACCTCCATGCTTTTGGAGTTTTTCCAGACTTTTTCCTGTGGTTGATTTCAAGCTTCATAGCATTGTGGTCTGAAAGTATGCATGGTATGATCTCAATTGTTGTATACTTATGAAGGGCTGTTTTGTGACCCAGTCAGTATGTGATACATCTTGGAGAATGTTCCATGTGCACTTGAGAAGAAAGTATATTCTGTTGCTTTGGAATGCAGAGTTGTAAATATATCTGTCAAGTCCATCTGATCCAATGTATCATTCAGGGCCCTTGCTTCTTTATTGATCCTGTATCTAGATGATCTATCCATTGTTGTAAGTGGAGTATTAATTCCCCTGAAATTACCACATTCTTATCAATAAAGTTGCTTATGTTTGTGATTGTTTTATATATTTGGGGGCTCCCGTATTTGGTACATAGACATTTATAATTGGTAGCTCTTCCTAATGGATAGACCCTGTAATTATTATATAATGCCCTTCTTCATCTCTGTAGAAGAAGAGAATTAAATTAATTAATCAATTAAATTAATTAATCAATTAATTAAAGTAATTAAAATTAATGGCTGTAGCTGTTAATTTAAAATCTAGTTTGTCTGATATAAGTATGGCTACTCCAGCTTTGTTTTGAGTTCCAGTAGCATGACAGATAGTTCTTCATCCCCTCACTTTCAATCTGAAGGTGCCCTCAGGTCTAAAATGAGTCTCTTGTAGACAGCAAATAGATGGGTCTTGTTTTTTTTAATCCATTTTCATACCTTATGTCTTTTGGTTGGAGCATTTAGTCCATTTACATTCAGTGTTATTATAGAAAGATACGGGTTTAGAGTCATTGTGATGTCTGTAGGTTTCATGCTTGCAGTGATGTCTCTGGTACTTTGTCTCACAGGATCCCCCTTGGGATCTCTTGTAGGGCTGGTTTAGTGGTGATGAATTCCTTCAGTTTTTATTGGTTTGGGAAGACCTTTATCTCTCCTTCTATTCTAAATGACAGATTTGTTTGATAAAGGATTCTCAGCTGCATATTTTTTTCTGTTCATCACATTGAAGATTTCCTGTCATTCCTTTCTGGCCTGCCAAGTTTCAGTAGATAAATCCGTCACAAGTCTTATCAGTCTCTTTTTATATGTTAGAGCATGTTTATCCCTAGCTGCTTTCAGAATTTTCTCTTTATCCTTGTATTTTGACAGTTTCACTATGATATGTCATGCAGAAGATTGATTCAAGTTACGTCTGAAGGGAGTTCTCTGTGCCTCTTGGATTTCAATGCCCTTTTCCTTCCCCAGATCAGGGAAGTTCTCAGCTATGATTTCTTCAAGTACACCTTCAGCACCTTTCCCTCTCTCTTCCTCCTCTGGAATACCAATTATGCGTAGATTATTTCTCTTTAGTGCATCACTTAGTTCTCTAATTTCTCCCTTAATTTTCCTGGATTTTTTTATCTCTCTTTTTCTCATCTTTCTCTTTTTCCATAATTTTATCTTCTAATTCACCTATTCTCTCCTCTGCCTCTTCAATCCGAGCTATGGTCGTCTTCATTTATTTTGCACCTCATTTATAGCATTTTTAGCTCCTCCTAACTGTTTCTTAGTCCCTTGATCTCTGTAGCAATAGGTTCTCTGCTGTCCTCTATACTTTTTTCAAGCCCAGCGATTAATTTTATGACATTATTTTAAATTCATGTTCTGTTATATTGCTTAAATCGTTTTTGATCAGTTCGTTAACTGTCGCTACTTCCTGGAGTTTCTTTTAAGGAGAATTCTTCCATTTCATCATTTTGGATAGTCCTGGAGTGGCGTGGAACTGCCGGACTCTTCCTCTGTGATGTCTGGAGTAACTTGTGTTGGTGGGCGGGGCTGCAGTCAGACCTGATATCTGCCCCCAGCCCACTGCTGGGGCCACAGTCAGAGTGGTGTGTACCTTATCTTCCCCTCTCCCAGGGTCAGGACTTACTGTGGATTGGTGTGACCCCTCCTGGGCTACTTGCACACTGCCAGGCTTGTGGTGCTGCTTCTATGGGATCTGGCATATTAGCCGGGGTGGATCCACAAGGTGCACAGGGGCTGGAGGGGCAGGCTCAGCTAGCTTTCCCTTTGGTGGTCCACTGCAGGTGGGGCCCTGCAGCACCGGGAGGGAAGCAGACCCATCGGAGGGATGGATCTGCAGAAGCACAGTGTTGGGTGTTTGCACGGTGTAAGCAAGTTCCCTGATGGGAACTGGTTCCTTTTGGGATCTTGGCTGGGGGATGGGCAAGGGAGATGGCACTGACTAGCACCTTTGTTCCCTGCCAAGTCCTTGGGGACTCTGTCCTTGGGGGCTCAACAACTCTCCCTCCCGTTGTCCTCTAGCCCTCCCACTCTCCAAGAAGAGCTGTTTACTTACAACATTCCACATGTTAAGTCCCGCTGGGTGTCAGAACACACTCCATATGGCCCCTCCACTTTTGCAAGTCAGACTCAGGGCTCTGCCTTGCCAGGCGGGCTGCCCCTCTACTGCCCTGGCACCCTCCTGCCAGTCCGTGTAGCACGCACCACCTCTCCGCCCTTCCTACCCTCTTCCATGGGCCTCTTGTCTATGCTTGGCTCTGCAGAGTCCATTCTGCTAGTCTTCTGGTGGTTTTCTGGATTATTTAGGCAAATGTGGGTGGAATCTAAGTGATCAGTAGGACGCGGTGAGCCCAGCGTCCTCCTATGCCGCCATCATCTGATCCTTATCTGTCTTTAAAAGGGAGATGTGGTCCTTATTGTTGAAAGCCTGCCTTTCCTTAAATCCCCTGGGGGCTGGCAGAGATGGAGCCATCAGCACATCTGCCACTTTCCCTCATAAAGACCCAAGCAACCACCAGCTCCTTTGCCTACTCTAATTCTTATTACAACAATAAAACCATCCAAAACCTGTGCCAAGTTTTGGGATGAATGACAATGGTTTTAGAAGTTCTTACTTATAAATGCATCTTCTTTCAGGTCCTAGTAACATAACTCCACACTGAGCCTCCATCAACCTGTGATCACAAAACAAGGCCACCCTTGATGGCTCAAAATTGGTCAACCCCAAGGTCTTCCCCATTATTTCAAGTCCTGAAAGGGGCCTGTCCACACACCTCCCTTAAGGGGCCTTGCTCTGACCTTGTCAGTTCATCCCTGCCCATTAGGCAACAACACCCACACCTAGCTTGTATTCTTAGGATGTTCTTGATGCCAGACAATCACTTGGATCTGTGCAGAGGTGAGAGAGTGGGTTTTTCTCCATTGTTGTGCTCCCTTCAGTCCTGAGGTCCCTAATCAGTTCTGCTTACAGCAGAGCCATTCAACTTCTGACTGCTCAACTATACCAAGTCTTCCATGAAAAAGTAGTTCCATCCATCTCCTGCCTTCCTCATCTAGCTATGGAAACTTAATGTAGCCTCCACCTTCTGACTCAACAAGAACTGTCTCATAATGAGAGAATAAAAACTCTCATGCATAGCAGTAGCTTAAGAGACAGAGGAACATAGAGATATCTTTCATTCATAGCTTCTGGGCTCTAATTGAACCTGCTAAAATTGCCCTTTTATAAAAATAGTTTGTATTCATACTAGAATAAAGGTATGAAGAAGGAATAAACATTGCTTTACTCTCATCTCCCAGAAATTTAAAAAAATTGTGCTTTAATGTACCTTTCACATATAGACAGAATTAGACTAACATCTGACATCTATCCTACAGGTGTATTGCACCTGGAGTGGTTTCATGCTGTCTACATCACTGTACTAAACCTCTTCACATAATAGGGTAAAGAGTTCTTGGAGGATGGCTATGTTGTATAAGTCATACATCTGAAAGTCCTCTTCACATTTGAAATCAGGTTCACACTCTTGTGAACACAAAGCCTTCATAAGTTGGCTCTTGTGATTCACTTCTCCAACCTAATCAAATGCTAATGTTATACCTCCACCTAGAGAAAAATGACTTTTTGGACTTGCTGTACTCTCCTAAACCTCCATGGCTTTTCATGTGTTGTTTCCTCTGCCTATAATTTCTTCCCCACCATTCCTCCCCTTTGTAACTCGTCTCAAACTTTGCTAGCCCCAGTAAACCTCTCCCCATCTTATGCTCTTCTGACTCCTGACTCCTATCTCTCTTTCTGCTCTCCTTCTGTACATG
This sequence comes from Panthera pardus, assembly GCF_024362965.1. Lineage (NCBI taxonomy): Eukaryota > Metazoa > Chordata > Mammalia > Carnivora > Felidae > Panthera > Panthera pardus. The sequence continues at coordinate 17,137,715 of NW_026526810.1, read as the reverse complement.
CTGCTATCACAGAGTGCTAAATTTCATCGTGTATTCCTCTATATACTGCATGCTCCTGAAATATGAGGTTGGCATCTTTTATTTTTTTATTTTAAATTCAAGTTAGTTAACATACAGTGTACTCTTGGCTTCAGGAGTAAAATCCAGGAGTAATGTAAGTGATTCATTTCATATATATGACACTCAGTGCTCATTCTAAAAATTCCTCTTCTTAATGCCTATCACATATTTATCCCATCATTCCACCCACCTCTCCTCCAGCAAACCTCAGTTTGTCCTCTGTATTTAAGAGTCTCTTATGGTTTGCATATCTGTTTTTTTTTAATTTAATTTTGTTTTTTTAAATTTACATCCAAATTAGTTAGCATATAGTGCAACAATGATTTCAGGAGTAGATTCCTTAATGCCCTTACCCATTTACCCATCCCTCCTACAACATCTCCAGTAACCCTCAGTTTGTTCTCCATATTTATGAGTCTCTTCTGTTTTGTCCCCCTCCATGTTTTTATATTTTTTTTTTTTTTTTTGGGACAGAGAGAGACAGAGCATGAACGGGGGAGGGGCAGAGAGAGAGGGAGACACAGAATCGGAAACAGGCTCCAGGCTCCGAGCCATCAGCCCAGAGCCTGACGCGGGGCTCGAACTCACAGACCGCGAGATCGTGACCTGGCTGAAGTCGGACGCTTAGCCTACTGCGCCACCCAGGCGCCCCTGTTTTTGTTTCCCTTCCCTTATGTTCATCTGTTTTCTCTCTAAAGTCCTCATATGAGTGAAGTCATATGATTTTTGTCTTTCTCTGACTAGTTTCACTTAGCATAATACCCTCCAGTTCAATCCATGTAGTTGTAATTGACAAGATTTCATTCTTTTTGATTGTCAAGTAATACTCCTATATATATATATATATATATATATATATATATATATATATACATATATATATCCCATATCTTTATCCATTCATCCATCGATGGACATTTGGGCTCTTTCCATACTTTGGCTATTGTTGATAGTGCTGCTATAAACATGGGGGTGCATGTGTCCCTTTGAAACAGCACACCTGTATCCCATGGATAAATGCCTAGGAGTGCAATTGCTGGGTCGTAGGGTAGTTCTATTTTTAGTTTTTTGAGGAACCTCCATACTGTTTTCCAGAGTGGCTGCACCAGCTTGCATTCCTATGTTTTTATCTTATTTTTATCCTTTCCTTCCCCTATGTTCACCTGTTGTATTTCTTAAATTCCACTTATAAGTGAAATCAAGTGATTTTGTCTTTCTCTGATTTACTTATCTCACTTAGCACAATACCCTCTAGTTCCATTCACATTATTGCAAATGGCAAGATTTCATTCTTTTTCATCACTGCCATTGTGTGTACACACACACACACACACACACACACACACACATGTGCCACATCTTCTTTATCCATTCATCAATTGATGGAGACTTGGGCTCTTTACATAATTTGGCTATTGTTGATAATGCTTATAAACATTGGGGTTCATGTGACTCTTCACATCAGCATTTTTGTATCCTTTGGATAAATATCTAGTAGTGTGATTGCTGGGCCATAAGGTAGTTCTATCTGTAAATTTTGGAAGAATCTCCATACTGTTTTTCATAATGTCTGCACTAGCGTGCATTCCCACCAACAGTGCAAAAGTTTTCCCCTTTCTCCACATCCTGGCCAACATCTTTTGTTTCCTGAGGTCTTAATTTTAGCCATTTTGACAGGCGTGAGGTGATATCTCATCATAGTTTTGATTTGTTTTTCCCTGATGATGATTGATGTTGAGCATTTTTTCATGTGTCTGTTAGCCATCTGGATGTCTTCTTGGGAAAAGTGTCTATATATGTCTTCTGCCCATCTCTTCATTGAATTATTCATTTTTTAGGTGTTGAGTTAAATAAGTTCTTTATAAGTTTTGGATACTAACCCTTTATCCTATGGTCATTTGCAAATATCTTTTCCTATTCTGTTGTTTGCCTTTTAGTTTTGCTGATTGTTTCCTTCACTGTGCAGACGTTTTTTATATTGATGAGGTCTCATTAGTTTATTTTTGCTTTTACTTCCTTTGCCTCTGGAGACATGTCAAGTAAGAAGTTGCTGTGGCTGAGGTCAAAGATATTTCTGCCTGTTTTCTCCTCTAGGATTCTGATCGTTTTCTGTTTCACATTTAGGTCTTTAATCCATTTTTAATTAACTATTTTGTATGTTAGTGGTCCAGTTTCATTCTTCTGCATGTTGCTATACAGTTTTCCCAGCACCATTTGCTGAGGGGACTGTCTTTTTTTCCATTGGGTACTCTTTCCTACTTTGTTGAAGATTAGTTAACCGTACATTTGCAGGTCCATTTCTAGATTATCTGTTCTATTCCAGTGGTCTATGCTTCTCTTTTTGCTCCAGTACCATGTTGTCTTGATGATTACAGCTTTGTAATACAGCTTGAAGTCCTAAAGTGTGATGACTCCAGCCTTGGTTTTCTTTTTCAAAATTACTTTGGCTATCCATGGTATTTTCTGGTTATATACAGTTTTTAGGATTGTCTTTTCTAGTTCTATAAAGAATGTTGGTGTTAGTTTTATACATACACTGTATGCATAGATTGCTTTGGGTAATATAGACATTTTAACAACATTTGTTCTTCCAATCCGTGAGCATGGAATGTTTTTCCATTTCTTTGTGTCCTCTTCAATTTATTTCATAGTTCTAAGAATACGGATCTTTTACCTCTTTGGTTAGGTTTATTCCTAGGTATCTTATGGGTTCTGGTGCAATTGTATTTGGGATCTATTCCTTGATTTCTCTTTGCTGCTTCATTATTGGTGTATAGAAATGCAACCAATTTCTGTACATTGATTTTATATCCTGCAACTTTGCTGAATTCATGCATCACCTCTAGCAGTTTTTTGGTGGAGTGTTTTGGGTTTTCCATGTAGAGCATTACATCATCTATGAACAGTCAAAGCTTGACGTCTCTGCCAATTTGGATGCCTCTTATTTCTTTTAGTTTTCTGGTATCCTTTAAATTTTATATCCCCAGTATAAAAATCATATCTAGCATATGGTAGATGATCAATAAATACTTGTCAAATGTCTGAATGCTTAAATACATTATTTTCTCCATATTGAGAGAATATATCTCTTTGAAGAATAGTAGATGATCTTTTCTTCCTCCTTTGGAATAAATTACTATGTTAATTTTATAATAAAAACATTATAATATAGGCATTTATTGATTTTATTATCAGGAAAACGTATTTTTAAAGTAAAACAATTTTAACTAACCAGTCACTATAATCGTTTCTAACATTGTCAAGTTGATCCTAAAGTCGGATAGTTGTTTTAAGTTTGTGGCATTTGTGCTCATGGATTGGAAGAATAAATATTGTTAAAATGTGTGTACTACCCAAAACAATCTATACGTTTAATACAATCCCTATAAAATAAAACAAGCATCTTTCACAGGGATAGAACACACAATCTTAAAATTTATGTGGAACCACAAAAGACCCCAAATAGACAAATCACTCTTGAAAAAGAAAAGCAAAGCTGGAAGCATCACAATTCCGGACATCAAGCTAAATTAAAAAGCTGTAGCCATAAAGATAGTATGGTACTGGTGTAAAAACAGACACATAGATCAGTGGAACAGTATATAAAACACAGAAATTGACCAACAACTATATGGTCAATTGATCTTCAACAAATCAGGAAATAATATCCAGTGGAAAAAAAAAAGAATCTCCTCAACAAATAGTTGGGAAAACTAGACAGCCACATGCAGAAGAATGAAACTGGACCACTTTCTTACACCATACACAAAAGTAATCTCAAAATGGATAAAAGACCTAACAGTGAGACATAAAAGCCTTAAAAGCCTAGAGGAGGACACAGGTAGTAACCTCTTTGACCTCAGCCAAAGCAACTTCCTACTACACATGTATCTGTAGGGAAGGGAAACAGCCCTTTACAGTGAGGTCCTCAGCAATGGTGACTTTGTCAAACCCATCACTACAATGTCCCCCTTGGGACAGTGATGAATTTGAAGGCAGCCCTATTGCCCTGGTTCCAATCCCTTCTCTGAGATCCACTGATCCTAAGTAGTTTTTGACACTGTCACTGATTTAGACAAACTATATGTTCTGTGCTGACCTGAATTCACAAATCATCATCCCAGAGACACAGCACTGAAGAACTGTTTCTATTTATGGCAGTTCCACTACAGATGTCAGCATGAGAGTCATAATACATCATAACCTTTGACTTCTATTTTAAAATCTTCCATTTACCAGGCTGCTGTCACCTGTTCCTCATCTAGGAAAAATATAATCCATCAAAAAGCCATCACAGCCAGGCCAAAAGTAACAGCTCAGAGAAAGTTCCAGCAATACACTCTTCCCAAAGCCTGGTTCTATTTCATAAGCTGCTCCACATTGGGTCTGGTAGAATTATTTTGGTACTTTTTCTGAGGGTGGAGAGAACATTAGATACCCAGAATTCTCTATTAGCTTCTGTGTCAGGGGTTGACTGTGTTCCTTGGCAGAGGATCAAGGAAGTGTGGCACATTCTTAGTAAGCTAAGATGACTGGTTAATATCAGGGTTTATTCCCTGGGCACTGCTTTCAGCAACATGCCAAATTCAATGACTTCACCTGTTACTTCCTATAATATATGCTTGGGACTTATATGTGATTGTATGCCATGGTAAAAGCCAGTTAAAGTAACATTCCATGTAATACAAAACATCCTTAAGACTTAGCTGACAATCTAAAGTATTATAAAGTAATATTCAATACACTAGGATTTCATCACCAAAAACTAATCTGGAGAATACTTTTAGTTTCACTGACTTCCTCAAGCCTTTTTCTACTGACATGATAATTAGGATTGGAGAAAATGTTTAGGCCTTATTAAATTAGCCTCCTGACACCCACATCCCAATCACTCTTTTCCTCCCTTTTTCCATTGACACTATCCTCACAATTTACACTATATAAACTTTATGCTTACTTTTCTTTTTTCTCCTTTTGGGATATGTAGGATTGGAGAAAATGTTTAGGCCTTATTAAACCAGCCTCCTGAAACCCCATCCCAATCACTCTTTTCCTCCCAGTTCTCCACCAGCACTTGCAAAGCAACTGTCCTATACCTGTGCTCCTCTCCTGTACCAGTCTTAGTGTTTTAGACACTGGAACCTATCCCACCATGTGTTATACTTTGCAAAGATGCTCCATCCTTTTTCCTCCTCTCCCTCCAGTTATCTAAAGAGTAATAATTCAGAGTTCATAATCAGCACAAGTTCTCTGGGTACCATCTCCACAAGGTTCTTGTTTTTATTTGTCTTTTGAATCCTGTCAACTACTGTTTTTTGCTACTTTCAGGGGCTGTACTCTTTACCTAAGAGGAGTGCCCCCCCTTTATCCATATCCCTCCAGGACACCAACCTTCTCTACACTAGCCCCCATCAGGCTCCTTCTCCTCAAAACCATGGAACTTGTAGGCTGTACGGAATTCTTTAACACTTTATTTATTCTAAAAGCCAATATTCATCTTGCATGTGCTTGAGATGGGTCACTGTGTAAGGAACCTAGAAAAAAATATAAAAAGATGAATTCTGTCCTTCATTTCAAGAAAGTATCATCCTATAAGACAGAATGTGGTCCAGACGAATGGTATAAATGACATGCTAAGAGGTGTCTACATTATGCCTGACTTCCTAAGCTGAACCTTCATCTGCATCAGGATCAGAACCTGGGTCTGCTCCACCTACCACATTACCACTCAGCTTAAAACTTCTAAAAAACTCCTTCTGACCACTCCAAAGTCTAACTTTCTTATTTTTAAATCCTTGATTTGGTCCTAATCTACACTCATCTCTCATGCCTGGCCTTCATACTCTTCATCTCTGATCCACTGAACCATATTACTCCCCAGACACACCCAGCACTGTAGAACCCTGGACTTTTACATGTGCTTAAAACAGAATTTCCACCCAAGTGGAATTCAAGACACAAGTTTTGAATATCCCTTTCTTAATGAAACTTCTCCAAACACTCCAGGAAGAAATATTTACTCTTTCCTGTCCTCAAAATAATACTTACCAATTGTACTGACATTTACCTGTGGAAATATTTTTCTACTACTGGACTTTTAGGGGTATAAACTTATCAGTGGTGCTTATTACAGTTCCTGGAATGCAGATACTGCTTAATGGGCTAGCCTATGTGGGAGAGGAATAGAACCTGGAAATTTTATTTATCCACTCTGGTTGTTGTCAACATTTCTCAAATGTGACCCTAGAACTGTGCAATAAAAAGGCTTTTTCAAATAACAAAGAAAATATCACTCAACTATAGATCTAGAATGGGCCATCTAGAAAAGACAGCTTACATGTAAGCAAATGTCTCCTACATTTATTTAACCATCCTACACCCAGTGCCTAGTAATAGCCTGCAGTCTGCAGTTTGGGAGCCTCTGAGGCAGACACTCTAAGGTGCTCTGGCTTTGGATAATTAAGGACAAACCAAAGGTCTGGAAGGTCAGACAGCAAACAGAGACAATGATCTTACCAGTGGCTCCATGTGTGGGGCGACAAAGTCAGTCCTCAAAAGTAGGCAGTGTAGTGAGGAGACTAGAAGCAGACATGTATGCTGCTGTTCAAGTAGGTGTACTATCCTGCAGTCCTGGCAGATAATTTCAGTCCTCAAGAGAGCTGTCAAGATTTAGACTGGGATCTGTACCTGCAGAGGGTTAAAACTGGGGGGCAGGGGGGTTAATCACTAGAACATGGCAGGAGCCCAGGTATTGGAAGGGGCACAATGTCAGAGGAAGTCTGCAACAAGCTCCTGTCAAACCATGCAAGGAGTTGGACAGATCTGGATTCTGAGCCAGAGTGGATGCCAGAGCAGATGAAGCCAAGAAGATTGTTAATCTTTGAAGACATGCACAAATACCTTTGGAAAGTAGGTGGAAACATGTCTTCTGAGCAAGTCGTCATTTGGCTACAAAGTAAGAGTGAAAGAGTAGGAAGCTTTATGGAAGCTGGAATTTCCTTCCTGTCCATATAGGGTGGATAAGAAAAAGATCAATGCTTGAGGAAGGTGATCTTGTAACAGTGCACTAGGACTTGGGACAAAAAAGACAGTGATCCTGCAGAGAACAAGCTAGATGGGCAATAACAGGTGGGATGTTTGAAAGTTAGAATTGGCAGAATCTGGCAATTTATTTGATAGAAATATTACTTCACCTCTTTAGGCCTCAGTTTCCTCATCAGTAAAATTGGGATAACAATAGTACACACCTGAAAGAATTACTATGAGAATAAAAAATGTAAGTCTTTTGGCACAGTCCCTGGCATATGGTAAACACCTGGTGCTGACAGTTTAAAACAATTCATTGACCAAAACATTTCCACCACAGGGAGGGAGGACTTGGTTACAGATAAAAAAAAAATGACAAAGCTGAGTTTAGACATTTATAAGTGGTAGTGGCTTTATGGAGCACATATCTAGAAATGCAGGCCTGGTACATGGGCAAGAAATTAGAGGGGAGATACAGGCTGGTCTCTATCGATGTAATTGCAAAAGCTTTGAAAAGAATGCAATTTTGAAAGCAGAGGCAACTGACAAAAAAAGGAAATCTAATAACAAACAATGGTGAATGTTTAAATTTAAGGGTGATAAAAGATAGTTGGCACAGAGGAGGATCTTTGAAGTTAGCATAGGATTGGCACAGAATCAAAGAATCTGAGGAACTGCACTAACAAAGACAGGCTTTCAGTGGTATTACATGATGAAATAAGTTTAAGAAGAGGAGTGATGAGAAGGGGTAATTAGGCTTTGACTGTTAAGATGTTACTGGCAAGCTTTAGGAAAGTATTTTCTGTAGAGTGGTAGAAAGCTAAAGTATTAAGCAACAGGTATTTGGCAAGTGATCAAAGGCTATAACTAGCATTTAGTCTTGAGAAAAGTCTGATACAGGAAGAATGGAAGAGAAGATGGAAAGTTAACCCAAGAAGGTAAAAGACAAGTTCCATTAAGAAAATTCTGTTTATACCTTATTGGTCAAAGTCATGTCATGTGTCCATCCCTAGTTGCAAAAGAGACTGGGGGATGTTTTTGCTCTGTTTGTTTAGTTTGGCACACACTGCCCTGATCAAAATTGGAGTTATTATTGTAATAAAGAGTACAGTAAGAGAGTAAAACTGACATTGTTTAAGAAATAGAAGCTACCACAATTACCATGCAAATATGTTTCACTGCAGAATTAAGTGTGTTATGACTGCATTTCAATCTGTAAAGTTTCAATGTCATAACTTTTATGCCTTCCAAAATAAAGAAATATTCTAATATTGAGTAAAATGGATTCAATTTTTTTTACATTCCATTAATTGCCCCAGATTACACTACACATTCAGTTACTTCATATTTGGAGCATGATCTTTTATAATTTTTGTTTCTGGAATTTCTCATTTTTTCCCCTTGTTCTTATAAGATTTCAAATAACTTCTAACATTTTTCTCATTCCATTTACTACTTAGAATCAATTTACTCTTTTCTGAATACATTATTCCTGGAGCTCACTTAGCTAAGGTAGACTGACAACTAACTAACTTCCTTCTTCCCTTCCTTCCTTCCTTCCTTATTTCCATCCTTCCCTCTTCTTTCCTCCTTCCCTTATTTCTTATTCTATCTCTCTGTTTCTTTTTTTATTCTATTCTGAAGGACCTCAGGGGCGCAGAGTTGGGTTAATCAATAATCCTTGGTTTATTAAAAAAATTATTCATTTATTTACTTTGTTATTTTTAGTAATGTAATACTCAGCTGCAAACCCAGCATCCAGAGCAAAAGCTGGAAACTTTTTTTAATGCTTTTATTTATTTTTGAGAGAGAAAGAGAGACAGAGCACAAGCCAGGGAAAGGCAGAAAGAGAGGGAGACACAGAATCTGAGGCACGCTCCAGGCTCTGCCTGTCAACACAGAGCCCAATGCAGGGCTCGAACTCACGAACTGTGACATCATGACCTGAGCTGAAGTTGGATGCCCAACCAACTGAACCACCCAGGCCCCCCACAAAAGCTAGAATCTTAACAAATATCATGCATATATCCGTCTGGATCCCTCCCATTCGAATTCCCTTAGACTCCTCATGTAAGATAACTACTAACTTCCTTTTCCACTGTTACATTTACTATATTTTCATTATTTCTCAATGCATTCATTATCTCAAAAATACACTTAGTTTGGGTTTTCCAAGAAACAGACCCCGAGGCAATAATTTAGGTGAAATTTCATTATTTGGGAAGCAAATAACACCATTAGAGAATTGCAGCGATACAGTTCAGGGACTGCAGTTGATAAGGGGTAAAGTATTGCTCTAGATAGTCTTGTGGGTGAATGAAGCTTAATCCAATGGGAAGCACTGAGAAATGGTCCAAACACCATCCTCAGAATTATCCTACCCAAAGAGCTGGGGAGCTGAAGTATTTGTGTACTAATGTAAGAAATCACGGGTTGTGGGATGTCAGTGTTCATTTTTCAGCATGTCTTCCCTGCCTAATGTGGGTAAAATAGTATTTTGCTGAAGGCTTGTTTTGTGTTTTTCTGATCACTAATAAATCTATTAAATCTAATAGAGTTTTGTTTGTTTGTTTGTTTGTTTGTTTCATGAGGTGAGGTAGAGATCTACCTTCAAATTCTTCCACTTGGATAACCTATCTTTCAGTTCTTTTTTCCACTGGTAATACGTGATCTTTTTCAAATATGTAAGTCATTAACATGTGGAGATTTATTTCTGTTTTCTCTGTATTGCTCCATTAATCAATGTGTCTATCCCTGTGCCAACATAACTATCTAAATAACTGTGGTTTTATGGTAAATCCCAATAACTGGTAAAGGGAGTCTTCCTTCCCTGAAGAAATGTCATGGATATTTCAGTCCTTTACTATTTCACATATAATCATAAAGTTTCATAAAAACCCTGTTGAGGTTTTGAAGGGAATTACCTTCAATGTTCACATCAATTTAGGAAGAATTAAAATATTATTCTATTACAACTTCTACTCAATAATGACAGATATCCCCATTTACTTAGGCCTTAATTAATATCTCATAACAGAGTCTTATAATTTTCCTTGTAACCCTGTATTAATCAGGTTTTGTGTAAAATAAAAAGCTTCAAAAGTTTAGTGACAATGAGAATTTATTCCTAGGTATTTAAAATTTTCTGATACTATTATAAAAGGCATTTTCTCTGTAATTATTTTTTCTAGTGTGCTATTGATGTACAGAAATGCAACTGACATCTCTATATTAATTTTATTATTTTAAATTCTGTAGATTATTTTAGGCTGATTTTTATATTATCATATCATCTGCAAAAAAAGGACAATTTTATTTCCTCCTCAAAATTCCTATACTTATAATTACTTTTTCCTATTTTGCTGCACTGGTGAAGCTCTCCAACACAATGTTGAATAGAAGTGATGATGATGAACATCATCACTAAATCCTCATTTAGATTTTTAAATAGACACTTTTATCAGGTTAAGGATTTTTTTTCTTTCCAGTTTACCACTTTGTTTTTAAATATACATGAAAGTTAAATTCAATCAAATGTTTTTTTGATATAGATTAAGTGATTGTATGACTTTATCTTTGTATCTATTAGTATGGTGGACTATATTTATTGATCTGATATTTAAAAATCCTTGCATATATAGAAAAAAACAAAATTGGTCATGTGTATTACCTTTTATACCTTGTTAGATATGATTTTCTCATATTTTACTTAGGGTTATTATGTCTACATTAATGAGTAAAATGCACCTATAGTTTTTTTTTTTATTATTATAATGTCTTTTCCACCTTTAAAACTCACCTGTAAAATCATCTGACCTTGGTGTTCTCTTTCTGAGAATATTGTTAACCATTGTTTCAGTTTCTTTATCATTATAGTATCTTATTTTTAAATCCGTGTTCTTGTTTTAATTTTTAGAAAATTTTAAAAGTTAGAGTTTTACACTATTTTATTTTTTATTTCTATATATATAATATATAATATAACATATATTATATATTATATACATATATAATTTATTGTCAAATTGGTTTCCATACAACACCCAGTGCTCATCCCAACAAGTTTCTTCCTCAGTGCTCATCACCCACATTCCTCTCTTCCCCACACCCATCAACCCTCAGTTTGTTCTCTGTATTTAAGAGTTTCTTATGGTTTGCCTCCCTCCCTCTCTGTAACTTTTTTTCCCCCTTCCCCTTCCCCTCCCCCATGGTCTTCTGTTAAGTTTCTCAAGACCCACATATGAGTGCAAACATATGATATCTGTCTTTCTCTGACTGACTTATTTCACTTAGCATAATACCCTCCAGTTCCACCCACGTTACTGCAAATGGCCAGATTTCATTCTTTCTCATTACCAAGTAGTATTTCATTGTATATATAAACCACATCTTCTTTATCCATTCATCAGTTGATGGACATTTAGGCTGTTTCCATAATTTGGCTCTTGTTGAAAGCAATGCTATAAACATTGGGATACATGTGCCCCTATGCATCAGCACTCCTGTATCCCTTGGGTAAATTCCTAGCAGTGCTATTGCTGATTCATAGGGTAGTTCTATTTTTAATTTTTTGAGGAACCCCCACACTGTTTTCCAGAGCAGCTGCACCAGTTTACATTCCCACCAACAGTGCAATAGGGTTCTGCTTTCTCCACATCCTCGCCAGCATCTATAGTCTCCAGATTTGTTCATTTTAGCCGCTCTGACTGGTGTGAGGTGGTATCTCAGTGTGGCTTTGATTTTTATTTCCCTGATGATGAGTGACATTGAGCATCATTTCATGTGTCTGTTGGCCATCTGCATGTCTTCTTTGGAAAAGTGTCTATTCATGCCTTCTGCCCATTTCTTCACTGGATTATTTGTTTTTTGGGTGTGGGGTTTGGTGAGTTCTTTATAGATTGTGGATACTAGCCCTTTGTCCGATATGTCATTTGAAAATACCTTTTCCCATTCTGCCGGTTGCCTTTTAGTTTTGTTGACTGTTTCCTTGCCAGTGTAGAAGCTTTTTTTCTTGATGAGGTCCCAATAGTTCATTTTTGCTTTTAATTCTCTTGCCTTTGGAGATGTGTCGAGTAAGAAATTGCTGCGGCTGAGGTCAAAGAGGCTGTTTCCTGCTTTCTCCTCTAGGGTTTTGATGGTTTCCTGTCTCATATTCAGATTTTTCATCCATTTTGAGTTTATTTTTGTATATGGTGCAAGAAAGTGGTCTAGTTTCATTCTTATGCATGTTGCTGTCCAGTTCTCCCAGCACCATTTGTTAAGGAAACTGTCTTTTTTCCACTGGATACTCTTCCTGCTTTGTCAAAGATTAGTTGGCCATACATTTGTGGGTCAGTTCTTGAGTCTCTATTATATTCCATTGGTCTATGTGTCTGTTTTTGTGCCATATTTTATTATTTTCAAAAAATTTAAGCAGTATGTCCTGTGTTATCAATTTATATACATATACATATATATTTACAAATTGGGGTTTTGTAGTTTTAGTTTTTAATAATTTATTCAAAATGAGTTTTGCAATCTTATCATCTGTTTTTAAAACTTTAAATGTTTGTGAACATCTTCTCTGATCTTCTTCAACATTGGAATAATTATAATCAATTAAAATATTTAATATTCAATCATTTTGAAGCAAGATATAAGTTTCTCCAAGGAATTTCTCCTTCTTTTCAATAGTTTTAGTGATGTAAATACCTTGAATAACAAGGGAAGTTCTGCTATAAACATATTGTATCTGTTCCTCCATAATTGTAGGCATTTCTTGAAACTTGTTTTCAACTCAAATGTGTAACTTGTTATTCTACATTATTGAATCATCAACTTAAAATATTTTTAAGCTGTTTTATAAGGTGCATGCATATTTCAAACCAAGATATTAACTTGGTGCATTGAAATTATTATCATTATGTAGTGACCTTGCCTTTCTAAAAATATAAGACAATAGTATTTAAGACCACAAGTATTGCTGGGTTTGGAGAGGGTCACTACACAATGATAAAACTTGCTATTTGATGTATCTTTATCCATCCTCATATTTTCAACTTTTGAATGTATATATTTTTCACGTACATTTTTTCATTTACATTTATTATTGACATATTTGGACCTGTGTAGCAAACAATGTTGTGTTCTGCCCAAATCCACATGGATCATTTTAAACATTTTTTTTAAATGTTTACTTATTTTTGAGAGAGACAGAGACAAAATGCAAGTGGGTTAGAGGCAGAGAGAGAAAGAAGCACAGAATCTGAAGAAGGCTCCAGGCTCTGAGCTGTCAGCACAGAGACTGACGAGGGGTTCGAACCCACCAGCTGTGAGAGCATGACCTGAGCTGAAGTCGGATGCTCAACTGACTCAGCCACCCAGGCACCCCTCATTTTAAGCTATTTTTGTTCAGCCTCCATCAATGCTGTGTTTTTCTGCTTCCAACATCAAGCACTTGCCATTATTTAAAATAACTGCTTCAATCTCCTATAGCTCATTATGTTGCCATGCCCTTTGGAAGTACTTCAATAATGACTGATGGGTGTGAGAGTATGAAAGGTGTAATATACCCTCCAGAGTTGCTCTGTAGGATCACACTGAAACCACCAGTGCTGCATGTTCATAAAACTGTACTTTCTTAACTTCCTTCTCTTACATGTTCTTTTTAGTCAAGTCCATTACTAGTCAACACTGGGAACATTTCCTTAATAAAACACTCCTGTATGAAATTTCAGCATGTGCTTTGGGGGAATCTGATCTAGAAAAAAACCATTTTTACAATCTTAGTTTATTATTTTTAGTTCTCTCCTTTCTCTATCATTTAAATTTGTGTCTGGGGCACCTGGATAGCTCATTTGGTTAAGCTTCTGACTCTTGATTTCAGCTTGGGTCATGATCTCATGGTTCCTGAGTTTGAGTCTCACATTGGGCTCTGTGCTGATGGTGCAGAGCCTGCTTGGAATTCTCTGTCTCTTTGTCTCTCTCTCTCTGCTCCTCCCTAACTCATGCTCACTCTCTCTCTCTCTCTCTCAAAATAAAGAGACTTTTTAAAAAAAATAAATTTGTGTCTTACTTTTTTTGTTCATTGGTTTTTGGCATTCTTATCTACATCTCCTGAACCTCCCTCAAAAAAGAATTTTAGCACTCTTTCAAATACTTCAGATTCTTCACTCCTTATGTTGGTAATACCTAGATTTAAAATTCATAACTGTTGATCCACCTCTTAAGATGGCGGCGTAGGAGGACGCGGGGCTCACAGCGCGTCCTGCCGATCACTTAGATTCCACCTACACCTGCCTAAAGAACCCAGAAAACCGCCAGAGGATTAGCAGAAGGGAGTCTCCAGAGTCAAGCGCAGACTAGAGGCCCACGGAAGAGGGTAGGAAGGGCGGCGAGGCGGTGCGCGCTCCACGGACTGGCGGGCGGGAGCCTGGGCGGAGGGGCGGCTCGCCGGCCAAGCTGAGCCCCCGAGTCTGGCTGGCAAAAGCGGAGGGGCCGGACAGACTGTGTTCCGACAGCAAGCCCGACTTAGCGTCTGGGAGGTCATAAGTTAACAGCTCTGCTCGGAAAGCGGGAAGGCTGGAGGAGAAAGGGAGGGAGAGCTGCTGAGCCCCCAGAGGACAGAGCTCAGCTTGGCGGGGAACAAAGGCGCCAGCGCCATCTCCCCCGCCCATCCCCCAGCCAAAATCCCAAAGGGAACCACTTCCTGCCAGGGAACTTGCTCGCTCCGCGCAAACACCCAACTCTGTGCTTCTGCAGAGCCAAACCTCCGGCAGCGGATCTGACTCCCTCCCGCTGCCACAGGGCTCCTCCTGAAGTGGATCACCTAAGGAGAAGCAAGCTAAGCCTGCCCCTCCAGCCCCCGTGCACCTTGCCTACCCACCCCAGCTAATACGCCAGATCCCCAGCAACACAAGCCTGGCAGTGTGCAAGTAGCCCAGACGGGACATGCCACCCCACAGTGAATCCCGCCCCTAGGAGAGGGGAAGAGAAGGCACACACCAGTCTGACTGTGGCCCCAGCAGTGGGCTGGGGGCAGACATCGGGTCGGACTGCGGCCCCGCCCACTAACTCCAGTTATACACCACAACACAGGGGAAGTGCCCTGCAGGTCCTCACCATGCCAGGGACTCTCCAAAATGACCAAACGGAAGAATTCCCCTCAGAAGAATCTCCAGGAAATAACAACAGCTAATGAACTGATCAAAAAGGATTTAAATAATATAACAGAAAGTGAATTTAGAGTAATAGTCATAAAATTAATCGCTGGGCTTGAAAACAGTATACAGGACAGCAGAGAATCTCTTGCCACAAAGATCGAGGGACTAAGGAACAGTCACGAGGAGCTGAAAAACGCTTTAAACGAAATGCAAAACAAAATGGAATCCACGATGGCTCGGCTTGAAGAGGCAGAGGAGAGAATAGGTGAACTAGAAGATAAAGTTATGGAGAAAGAGGAAGCTGAAAGAAAGAGAGATAAAAAAATCCAGGAGTATGAGGGCAAAATTAGAGAACTAAGTGATACACTAAAAAGAAATAATATACGCATAATTGGTATCCCAGAGGAGGAAGAGAGAGGGAAAGGTGCTGAAGGGGTACTTGAAGAAATTATAGCTGAGAACTTCCCTCAACTGGGGAAGGAAAAAGGCATTGAAATCCAAGAGGCACAGAGAACTCCCTTCAGACGTAACTTGAATCGATCTTCTGCACGATATATCATAGTGAAACTGGCAAAATACAAGGATAAAGAGAAAATTCTGAAAGCAGCAAGGGATAAACGTGCCCTCACATATAAAGGGAGACCTATAAGCCTCGTGACTGATCTCTCCTTTGAAACTTGGCAGGCCAGAAAGGCTTGGCACGATATCTACAGTGTGCTAAACAGAAAAAATATGCAGCCGAGAATCCTTTATCCAGCAAGTCTGTCATTTAGAATAGAAGGAGAGATAAAGGTCTTCCCAAACAAACAAAAACTGAAGGAATTTGTCACCACGAAACCAGCCCTACAAGAGATCCTAAGGGGGATCCTGTGAGACAAAGTACCAGAGACATCACTACAAGCATAAAACATACAGACATCACAATGACTCTAAACCCATATCTTTCTATAATAACACTGAATGTAAATGGATTAAATGCGCCAACTAAAAGACATAGGGTATCAGAATGGATAAAAAAACAAGACCCATCTATTTGCTGTCTACAAGAGACTCATTTTAGATCTGAGGACACCTTTAGATTGAGAGTGAGGGGATGGAGAACTATTTATCATGCTCCTGGAAGCCAAAAGAAAGCTGGAGTAGCCATACTTATATCAGACAAACTAGACTTTAAATTAAAGGCTGTAACAAGAGATGAAGAAGGGCATTATATAATAATCACAGGGTCTATCCACCAGGAAGAGCTAACTATTATAAATGTCTATGCGCCAAATACCCGAGCCCCCAGATATATAAAACAATTACTCATAAACATAAGCAACCTTATTGATAAGAATGGGGTCATTGCAGGGGACTTTAACACCCCACTTACAGAAATGGATAGATCATCTAGACACACAGTCAATAAAGAAACAAGGGCCCTGAATGATACATTGGATCAGATGGACTTGACAGATATTTAGAACTCTGCATCCCAAAGCAACAGAATATACTTTCTTCTTGAGTGCACATGGAACATTCTCCAAGATAGATCATATACTGGGTCACAAAACAGCCCTTCATAAGTTTACAAGAATTGAAATTATACCATGCATACTTTCAGACCACAATGCTATGAAGCTTGCAATCAACCACAGGAAAAAGTCTGGAAAACCTCCAAAAGCATGGAGGTTAAAGAACACCCTACTAACGAATGAGTGGGTCAACCAGGCAATTAGAGAAGAAATTAAAATATATATGGAAACAAACGAAAATGAAAATACAACAATCCAAACGCTTTGGGATGCAGCGAAGGCAGTCCTGAGAGGAAAATACATTGCAACCCAGGCCTATCTCAAGAAACAAGAAAAATCCCAAATACAAAATCTAACAGCACACCTAAAGGAAATAGAAGCAGAACAGCAAAGGCAGCCTAAACCCAGCAGAAGAAGAGAAATAATAAAGATCAGAGCAGAAATAAACAATATAGAATCTAAAAAAACGGTAGAGCAGATCAACGAAACCAAGAGTTGGTTTTTTGAAAAAATAAACAAAATTGACAAACCTCTAGCCAGGCTTCTCAAAAAGAAAAGGGAGATGACCCAAATAGATAAAATCATGAACGAAAATGGAATGATTACAACCAATCCCTCAGAGATACAAACAATTATCAGGGAATACTATGAAAAATTATATGCCAGCAAATTGGACAACCTGGAAGAAATGGACAAATTTCTAAACACCCACACTCTTCCAAAACTCAATCAGGAGGAAATAGAAAGCTTGAACAGACCCATAACCAGCGAAGAAATTGAATCGGTTATCAAAAATCTCCCAACAAATAAGAGTCCAGGACCAGATGGCTTCCCAGGGGAGTTCTACCAGACATTTAAAGCAGAGATAATACCTATCCTTCTCAAGCTATTCCAAGAAATAGAAAGGGAAGGAAAACTTCCAGACTCATTCTATGAAGCCAGTATTACTTTGATTCCTAAACCAGACAGAGACCCAGTAAAAAAAGAGAACTACAGGCCAATATCCCTGATGAATATGGATGCAAAAATTCTTAATAAGATACTAGCAAATCGAATTCAACAGCATATAAAAAGAATTATTCACCATGATCAAGTGGGATTCATTCCTGGGATGCAGGGCTGGTTCAACATTCGCAAATCGATCAACGTGATACATCACATTAACAACAAAAAAGAGAAGAACCATATGATCCTGTCAATCGATGCAGAAAAGGCCTTTGACAAAATCCAGCACCCTTTCTTAATAAAAACCCTTGAGAAAGTCGGGATACAAGGAACATACTTAAAGATCATAAAGGCCATTTATGAAAAGCCCACAGCTAACATCATCCTCAACGGGGAAAAACTGAGAGCTTTTTCCCTGAGATCAGGAACACGACAGGGATGCCCACTGTCACCGCTGCTGTTTAATATAGTGCTGGAAGTTCTAGCATCAGCAATCAGACAACAAAAGGAAATCAAAGGCATCAAAATTGACAAAGATGAAGTCAAGCTTTCGCTTTTTGCAGATGACATGATATTATACATGGAAAATCCGATAGACTCCACCAAAAGTCTGCTAGAACTGATACATGAATTCAGCAAAGTTGCAGGATACAAAATCAATGTGCAGAAATCAGTTGCATTCTTATACACTAACAATGAAGCAACAGAAAGACAAATGAAGAAACTGATCCCATTCACAATTGCACCAAGAAGCATAAAATACCTAGGAATAAATCTAACCAAAGATGTAAAAGATCTGTATGCTGAAAACTATAGAAAGCTTATGCAGGTAATTGAAGAAGATATAAAGAAATGGAAAGACATTCCCTGCTCATGGATTGGAAGAATAAATATTGTCAAAATGTCAATACTACCCAAAGCTATCTACACATTCAATGCAATCCCAATCAAAATTGCACCAGCATTCTTCTCGAAACTAGAACAAGCAATCCTAAAATTCATATGGAACCACAAAAGGCCCCGAATAGCCAAAGATATTTTGAAGAAGAAGACCAAAGCAGGAGGCATCACAATCCCAGACTTTAGCCTCTACTACAAAGCTGTCATCATCAAGACAGCATGGTATTGGCATAAAAACAGACACATAGACCAATGGAATAGAATAGAAACCCCAGAACTAGACCCACAAACGTATGGCCAACTCATCTTTGACAAAGCAGGAAAGAACATCCAATGGAAAAAAGACAGTCTCTTTAACAAATGGTTCTGGGAGAACTGGACAGCAACATGCAGAAGGTTGAAACTAGACCACTTTCTCACACCATTCACAAAAATAAACTCAAAATGGATAAAGGACCTGAATGTGAGACAGGAAACCATCAAAACCTTAGAGGAGAAAGCAGGAAAAGACCTCTCTGACCTCAGCCGTAGCAATCTCTTACTCGGCACATCCCCAAACGCAAGGGAATTAAAAGCAAAAGTGAATTACTGGGACCTTATGAAGATAAAAAGCTTCTGCACAGCAAAGGAAACAACCAACAAAACGAAAAGGCAACCAACGGAATGGGAAAAGATATTTGCAAATGACACATCGGACAAAGGGCTAGTATCCAAAATCTATAAAGAGCTCACCAAACTCCACACCCGAAAAACAAATAACCCAGTGAAGAAATGGGCAGAAAACATGAATAGACACTTCTCTAAAGAAGACATCCGGATGGCCAACAGGCACATGAAAAGATGTTCAACGTCGCTCCTTATCAGGGAAATACAAATCAAAACCACACTCAGATACCACCTCACGCCAGTCAGAGTGGCCAAAATGAAGAAATCAGGAGACTATAGATGCTGGAGAGGATGTGGAGAAACAGGAACCCTCTTGCACTGTTGGTGGGAATTCAAATTGGTGCAGCCGCTCTGGAAAGCAGTGTGGAGGTTCCTCAGAAAATTAAAAAGAGACCTACCCTATGACCCAGCAATAGCACTGCTAGGAATTTATCCAAGGGATACAGGAGTACTGATGCATAGGGGCACCTGTACCCCAATGTTTATAGCGGCACTCTCAACAATAGCCAAATTATGGAAAGAGCCTAAATGTCCATCAACTGATGAATGGATAAAGAAATTGTGGTTTATATACACAATGGAATACTACGTGGCAATGAGAAAAAATGAAATATGGCCTTTTGTAGCAACATGGATGGAACTGGAGAGTGTGATGCTAAGTGAAATAAGCCATACAGAGAAAGACAGATACCATATGGTTTCACTCTTATGTGGATCCTGAGAAACATAACAGAAGCCCATGGGGGAGGGGAAGGAAAAAAAAAAAAAAAGAGGTTAGAGTGGGAGAGAGCCAAAGCATAAGAGACTGTTAAAAACTGAGAACAAACTGAGGGTTGATGGGGGGTGGGAGGGAGGGCAGGGTGGGTGATGGGTATTGAGGAGGGCACCTTTTGGGATGAGCACTGGGTGTTGTATGGAAACCAATTTGACAGTAAATTTCATATATTAAAAAAAAAAAAAAAAAAAAAAACAACAATAGCCAAAGTATGGAAACAGCCCAAATGTCCATTGACTGATGAATAGATAAAGAAGATGTGATACACACACACACACACACACACACACACACACACACACACACACACTGGAATAGTACTCGGCGATCAAAAAGAATGAAATCTTACCATTTGCAACAATGTGGATGGAACTAGAGTGTATCAGGCTAAACGAAATAAGTGAGAGAAAGATGAATATCATATGATTTCACTCATATGTGGAATTTACAAAACAAAAACACATGAACATAGGGGAAGAGGAGGAAAAATAAGATAAAAACAGAGAGGGAGACAAACCATAAGAGAGTCTTAAATAAAGAGAACAAATTGAGTGTTGCTGGAGAGGTGTTGAGTGGGGGGGATGGACAAATGGGTGATGGGCATTAAGAAGGGCACTTATTGGGATGAGCACTGGGAGTTATATGTAGGTGATGAATCACTAATTCTATCCCTAAAATCATTATTACACTATATGTTAACTAACTTCGATTTAAATAAAATTTAAAAAGTAAAAAAATTAAAAATTAAATATCATGACAAAAAAAAAAAAGAACTGTCTAACGACAAGAGAGACAGAGACCTCAGATGGCTATGGAGCAGATTCCTTTGGGGAAGGTCCCACACATAAACTGGCAAGTAAATTATGTCAGACTGCTGCCAGTAGTTCCAGGAGGCTGTAAAGGGGTCTTTGTTTTTTAATTGAGATACAATTGACATGTAACATTCTGTAACTTTAAGGCTGTACGTGGTGTTGATTTGGTACGTTTATATATTGCAATATGATTACCACTATAGCATTAGCTAACACCTCTATCATATCACATAATTATTATTATTTTTTTATAAATGGGCCTTGACAGGAATAGACACTGTACTGGGCTTTGCATACAAAGCTGGAAATAGAATGCTATTTTTAAAAGTGGAATAGAAGATACTATAGCAATTGGGACTGCTGAATTACATTTTTTTAGACCAAAGAACACACTTTACAGCTCATAGTCCAACAATGAACAAAGAGATAACACATCAAATGGATATATCATGTTGCATATCATACTCAGAGTGCTGGTTTGATAGAGAATTGGAACAGGCAATTGTCTAAAACGAGGGAGATAATGCCATGAAGAGCCAGTTTACACCCCTTCATGAATGTATGCTTGCATTTAACATGACAGGGACCAAAGGAGAATCTCCATTAGATTCTTCCAGTTTTCCGAGAGGTTTGAGGCTGAGAGGGTGGCGAAGACACTGGTAGTATTATACCATTCTTTCCCTACCTGACCTCAGCTTTTTTCTTTCCTACCTGATGCAATCATCAGGTAGGACCAGAGCTACAACTGCAGATGCCAGCAGCGGAAATGATCCCTAAATGAGAAATTGTAACTATACTTTAAATTTTTTTATGCTAGAATTCCTAAGGACCTAATAGGATGTATTACGCCTTTGTATGTTATATAAATGGGTCAAAGATGACCTCTGTGTATTGGTCCCTAGGTTGTTTGTTTCTTCACTGCATGCTGAGACCAAATAGCTCAAAAGCCTGCTGGTACCAAACTTAATTTTTACAAATCCAATTATTTTAGGGGCGCCAGGGTGGCTCAGTCGGTTGAGCGTCAGACTTCGACTCAGGTCATGATCCAGCGGGTTATGAGTTCAAGCTCTGTGTAGGGCTCTGTGCCAACAGCTCAGAGGCTGGAGCCTGGAGCCTGCTTCCGATTTTGTGTCTCCCTCTCTCTCTGCTCTTCCCCCACTCGTGCTCTCTCTCTCTGTCTCTCTCTCAAAAATAAACATTAAAAATAAAAAACAAATCCAATTATTTTATAAATAGCCCAAACAAGCAGATTTTTCACCACTTAGAACCTACCTGCTTTGCATATCCCATGAAATATCACCCTACATCTGCTGGCAATAGGTAAGGTAAGTCCTGGGCTATAAAAGACCCAAGTTGCTACTTCCCTTCAGAGCTCCCTGATCCAGAGACTTCCCACTTTGTTCCTGAATGATATCACCTAGATACATAAGCCCCCCTCTGCTCCCCCTTCCCCCAGCAGTTCCCTTACCCTCTTCCCCTTCTTAGTGACCCTTGACGTTAGCCTCTGTACAGACTCTTACCTTTTTGATGTGTCACCCAATAAAGCTTCTGTGTGCTACTGTCAAAAAAAAAAAAATAAAATAAAATAAAATAAAATTCATAACTGTTATTGATAAATTTTACCTTTTTCCTTAATCTTATTTTTTAAAGGCAACATTAAATTTTGCCAAGTCATGAAATTTCTTGTTTCTTCATATATTTCTGCAGCATCTCCTAGATTTTTCTGTCTACTTATATAAATATTCCACTCCTATTTCCAATGTAGATCTCTGTTTGGAAAAACTTCTGAGGACTTCTATGCCAGATAATATGTTACCATGTCTCTGAATGTGAATATTTTTTTTGGATATAAAATTCTAGATTCTAAGTTGTTTTCCTTCAGTGTGTTGAAAATTCTACTTTAAGGTGTTGTATTTAGAGCTGATAGTGAAAAAAATCTGATGTCAAATTGATTCGTGTGTTCATTAGTGATTTCTTTTGTATCTAAATCCTTATAATGTCTCTATGTCTTTGATATCTTAAGTTTTACTACAATGTGCTTCAGTGTAAACTTCACTTTAACTCTCCTCAAGGACACTCTATGAGATCTTTAAAACACGAGTCTTTCCCCATCTATATGCTGCATACAAGAGACTCATTTTAGACCTAAAGACAACTGCAGATTGAAAGTGAGGGGATGGAGAAATATTTATCACACAAATGGATGCCAAAAGAAAGCCAAAGTAGCAATACATATATTGGATAAACTAGACATTAAAACAATAACTGTAACAAGAGATGAAGGAGGGCACTATATAATAAAAAGGACTCTCCAAAAAGAAGATCTAACAGTTGTAGATATTTATGCATCCAGAATGGGAGCACTTAAATATACCAATAAATTAATGACAAACATAAAGAAACTCATTGATAATAATACAATAATAGCAGGGGATTTAACACCCAACTTACATCAATGGACAGATTATCCAAACAGAAAATCAACAAGAAAATAATGGTTTGAATGACACACTGGACCAGATGGACTTAGCATATATTTAGAGTATTCCATCCTAAAAGAGCACAATACACATTACTTTTCTCTTCTCAAATTTTTATTTAAATTCTATATAGTTAAAATACAGGACAATATTGGTTTCAGGAGCAGAATTCAGTAATTCATCACTTACACACAAAATCCAGTGCTAATCATAATGAGTGGCCTCCTTAATACCCATCACCCATCTATCTCATCCCCCCAACCTCCCTTCATCAACTCTCAGTTTGTTCTCTATATTTGATAGCCTCTCACAGTTTGTTTCCCTTTATCTTATCCCCTCACATATGTTCATCTGTTTTGTTTCTATAATTCCACACATGAGTGAAATTATATGGTATTTATCCTTCTCTGACTATTTCACTGAGCATAATACACTCTAGCTCCATCCAAATCATTGCAAATGGTAAGATTTCATTCCTTTTGACAGCTGAGTAATATTCCACTATATATATTATATATACCACATCTTCTTTATCCATTCATCAGTTGATAGACATTGAGCTCTGTCTATACTTTGGCTATTGTTAATATTGTTTCTATAAACATTGGGATGTGTGTATCCTTTTAAATCCGTATTTTATATCCTTTGCGTAAATATCTAGTAGTGCAATTGCTGGATCATGGGGTGTTCTATTTTCAACTTTTTGAGGAACTCCATCGTGTTTTTCAGAGTGGTTGCACCAGTTTGCATTCCTACCAACAGTGGAAGAGGGTCCTCCTTTCTCCACATCTTTGGCAACACCTGTTGTTTCTTGTGTTGTTAATGTTAGCAATTCTGACAGGTGTGAGGTGGTATCTAATCATGGTTTTGATTTGTATTTCCATGATGATGAGTGATGTTGAGAATCTTTTCATGTGTCTGTTAGTCATCTGAATATCTTTGGAAAAGTTTCTGTTCATACACATTCTTTTCAAGTGTTCATGGGACATTCTCCAGAATAGATCACATATGAGATCACAAATGAAGTTTTAACAAATACAAAAAGAATTGAAATTATACCATGCATAATTTCTGACCACAATGCTATGAAACTTGAAACCACCCACAAGGAAAAACTTGAAGACCACAGATACAAGGAGGTTCAACAACATGCTACTAAACAAAGATGGATTAACTAGGAAATCAAAGAAGAAATTAAAAAAAACACATGGAAACTAGTGAAAGTAAAACACAATAGTCCAAACCCTGTGGGATGCAGTAAAAGCACTCTTACGAGGGAAGTACATAGCAATACAGGCCTACCTTAACAAGCAAAACAATCTCAAATAAAGAACCTAACCTTACACCTAAAGGAGCTAGAAAGGGAATAGCAAATAAAACCTAAAGCCAGTAGAAGTAAGGAAATAATAAAATTAGAGCAGAAATGAACTACAGTAAAACCTTGAATTGCGAGTAACTTGTTCTGCAAGTGTTCCTCAAGATGAGCAAACATTTCTAATAAATTTTAACTTGATAAATGAGCCATGTCTTGTGATACAAAGAGTAGGTGATGTTGAATGTCACTTGATCACCACTGAGCCAATGGTTCCTCTCTCTCTCTCTCTGTCTCTCTCTCTGTCTCTCTCTGTCTCTCTCTCTCTCTCCCTCTCTCTCTCTCCCTAGGGGATTGTGGGTGATCGTCTTCCACATTTGGATGCTTGGTCTCAGGCCATGGTGTTTAGCAGAAATGAGTGATTTTTTAGAACTTTGGAAGGTGTCCACAATGGGCACTAGTGTATTTTTTGTCACTTCAAAGCTCCTATGAACAGTCCTTTGCTTTGCCATACAAGAGTAAGCTTAGGAATGCTTTGCTTCATTCTAGGTCAGGCTGCCTGCAGATATAGACAATTTCCTCTGCTGCCTTATTGCCAGTTACATTAAATGTGATATATGACAAGAGTTTATTAATGTTGTACTTAGCAAACATTCATGCAAGCATATACAATGGCTCCAATGCAGAAAAATATTGAAAAGAAAGGCAGTAAGAAGGAGATGATTACAGTGGAAGTAAGAAATAATCTAGAAGTACAAATAAGGTATTTGAGTGGCTCTATTTGCAAGCTTTTATAAGAAGTCTACATCTACATCTTGTCTACAGAGGAGGAGATGAAAAAAGTGGAGGAAATCCTCACTTCAAATGAGATTAGAGAGATGTGTAAAATGTGGGAAACAGTGCAAAATTTTGTAGAAAAGCATGACCCAAATAAGGTGGTAGCATTGTGAGTGATGAATCTGTTTAATGACAATAAAATGCCACATCTCACAAAATCCTTAAAAGGAGGCCAAAGAAAGTGTCATTGGATAGGTTAACAAGTTGCACGAAAAGAAAGGTTCCATTGAACGAATAGATAGCAGTGATTCCGTTAGTAATAGTGAAAGTCATCCTACACAATAACCCTCCTCTCTCTTGTCTCCTTCACACCAGCCACGAAGGTTTTCAAAGGTAAGTGCAGGTTAATTTATTTTTCTTCATATTTTGTATTTTCTTTATTATTTTGTATTACAGTATTGTAATCATTTTTATATGAATATTTTGGAGCTTTGGAACAAATCATTTGAATTTCCATTATATCTTATGGGGAAATTCACTGTGATATTCAAGTGCTTTGGATTATAAGTATGTTTCTGAAACGAATTATGCTTGCAAACTAAGGTTTTACTCCATACAGAAATGAAAACAAACAAACAAAAACAATAGAACAGATCAATGAAACCAGGACCTGGTTCTTTGAAAAAAAAAAAATGAAATTGATGAACCCATTGCCAGACATATCAAAAATGAAAGAGAAAGGACCCAAATAAATAAAATCACAAATGAGAGATGAGAAATAAAAACCAACACCACAGAAATACAATTATGAGAGAATATTATGAAAAACTATATGTCAACAAATTGGACAACCTGGAAGAAACATATAAATTCTTAGAAACATATAAACTACCAAAACTGAAACAGGAAGAAATAGAAAACTTGAACAGATGAATAACTAGCAAGGAAATTGAATCAGTAATCAAAAACCTCCCAACAAATAAAAGTCTAGGACCAGATGGCTTCACAGGTGAATTCTACCAAATATTTAAGGGAGAGTTAAAACCCATTCTTTTCAAGCTATTCCAAAAAAAACAGAAATGAAAGGAACTCTTCCAAATTCATTCTATGAATCCAGCATTACCCTGATACCAAAAAAAATAAATAAATAAATAACAACTCTAATAAAAAAGAGAACTACAGGTCAATACCCCTGCTGAACATGGATGCAAAAAGTCTCAACAAAATACTAGCAAATTATTCCAATAGTACATTAAAAAAAAACATTTACCATAATCAAGTGGGATTTATTCCTGAGCTAGAAGGTTGTTCAATATTCACAAATCAATCAACATGATATACCACATTAATAAAAGAAAGGATAAAACCCATAAAATTCTTTCAATAGATGAAAAAGCATTTGACAAAGTACAACATCCATGCATGATAAAAACTCTCAACAAAATAGGGTAGAGGGAACATACCTCAGCATAATAAAGGCCATATACATAAAACCCACAGGTAATATCATCCTTAGTGGGGAAAAGCTGAGGGCTTTTCCTCTATGGACAGGAACAAAACAGAGATGTCTACTCTCACCACTGTTATTTAACTTAGTATTGGAGTCCTAGCCTCAGCAATCAGACAACAAAAATAAATAAAAGTCATCTAAATCAGCAAGGGAAAAGTGAAATATTCACTATTTGCAGACGACATGATACTCTATGTAGAAAACTTGAAAGACTCCACCAAATTGGTGGAACCAATACGTGAATTCAGTAAAGTTGAAGTATACAAAATCAATGCACAGAAATCTGTTGCATTTCTATATATCAATAATTAAATAGCTGGAAAATAACTTATGGAATTTACAATTGCACCAAAAACCATAAGGTAACTAGGAATAAACCCCCCAAAAAGAGGTAAATTGTCATAGACTCTAAGTCTAAAGTTCTCTGTTGTCTAGCGAAAGAGCAGATTCAGTATTAAAATGAGAGATGGTTAATGTCCAGGAAAAAGACAAGAGCCCCTAATAAGTGTCCTTGCTCCATATTTATTCAGACCGGAAGGCTTACAAACATGATGGGCGTGCATAAAGAGATAAAGAAACTGTGAACATTAACTTGAGGGTGTGGGGAGGGAAGAGAATTTTGAACAAAAGGCGTCATGCCTGTTTATCTTTGCCAGCCTAGGGGATGAGACAGATAGGGGGAATAACCTCAGGGTTAACAAGACACCTTTTCTTTTGTTAAACATCTCCGCTCCAGGCTGCTTTGTCTGCAGTGTAGTGGTCCATAGTCTAATTCACCAATTTACCTAACCTGGCCCTATTCTCCTATGAAAACAGCTTTCTGCTATAGTACTAAATTTGATATTCATGCTGAATATCTAATCTTGTTATTCCTATGTATTGGGCACCTTGGTGCCATTTCTATTTCAGGCCTTTGTCTCTCTCTATTTTGGGGAACTCAGCACCCCCTCCCTATTTTAGGATGTCTTTGCACTTCCCTATTCCTGGCACCTTCGTACCTTCCTATCCTTGGGGTGCCAATCTGGTTTACCCAAACTTGGGTGTGAGCATTTTATTGACTTTGTCTTTCTTTGTGCCTTGTTAACCCATTGGTGTAAGTCCAGGGGATTCCTAAGCTTATCCCCCACAGTAAATGACCTATACTCTGAAACAATAAGACACTAATGAAAGAAATTGAAGTGACACAAAGAAATGGAAAGACATTCCACACTCATGGATCTGAGGAGCAAATACTGTTAAAATGTCTATACCACCCAAAGCAATCTACATACTTAGTACAATCCCTATCAAAACACCAATAGTAGTTGTCACAGAGCTAGAACAAACAATCCTAACAATTGTATTGAAACACAAAAGACCCTGAATATCCAAAGCAACTTTGAAAAAGAAAAGCAAAGCTGGAGGCATCACAATTCTGGATTTCAAGTTATATTACAAATATGTAGGGATCAAGACAGTATGGTACTGGCACAAAAACAGACACATAGATCAATGGAACAGAACAGAAAACCTCAAAATAAACCCACATTATATGGTCAATTAATATTCCACAAAACAGGAAAGAATATCAAATGGTAAAAAATCTCTCCAAAAAATGGTGTTGGGAGTACCTGGGTGGCTCATTCAGTTGAGCATCCAACCATTGATTTTGGATCAGGTAATCATCTCACAATTGTGGGATTGAGCTCTGTGTCAGGGCTTAACATGGAGACTGCTTGGGATTCTCTCCCTCCTTCTCCCTACAACCCTAACCCACACTGTCTCTCTCTCTCTCTTTCAAAGAAATGGAGTTAGCCCCTCCTCCAGAATAGTACTGCCACTTGCTCCAAGGCACACAGCAGATTTGTATTTTCTGATTTAATTCTTGAACAATTCTTATTATATATATTTTTGTTTCTTCCTTTTCTCCTTATTTCTTCCCTTCTCTAGTCTGGTTATTCTGATCGTTGGTTGTTTAAGCAGACATATTTAATCTATTCTCTTTACACCTGTTCTATATCTCCTTCTTTATTTTCCTCCTGTCTCTGGATTAAGCCATATAGTTTCTTCCTGGGGAATTTTATTTTATTTTATTTTTCCCCAGCCCTGTCATTTCTCTCTTGGTATGGAATAAGGCCTCTTCCACTACCACTGCCCCACCCCTTTAAAATTTTTTTTCCAGGGTTACTTCAATGAATAAATCAAAGCACACCAGGTGGACAGTCCAAACCATCACTATAAGTAGGGAGATAAAGCAACCAAAGTCACAACAGAGAGCATGTAACACACTCCAAAAAACACCTGAAGGGCCAGGCCCTGAACAGTGTATGACCCCTATTTAATATAGTAGTGCTGACAGGTGCAGGACACACAATAAAACTTTAAAACACATAAGGGACAGAAAACCAGCCAAAATGATGAAATGGAAATTCTCCTAAAAAGAAATTCCAGGAAGAAATGACAGCTAAAGAATTGCTCAAAACAAATAAAAACAATATATCTGATCAATAATTTAGAAAAATAGTCATAAGATTAATTTCCTGGCTTGAAAAAAAAAACAGAAACAGCAGAGAATTTATTGCTGCAGAGATCAAGGAACTAAAAAAACAGTCATGACAAATTAAGAAATGCTGTAAATGAGGTGCAAAATAAACTAGATGTGGTGACAGCAACGATTGAAGAGGCAGAGGGGAGAATAAGTGAAACAGAAGATAAAATTATGGAAAAATATGAAGCAAGAAAAAGAAAAAATCTAGACCACAAGAGGATAATGAGAGAAATAAGTGATTCAATGAAACATAATAATACCTGTATTATAGGAGTTCCAGTAGAAGAAGAGAGAGAAAGGGGCAGAAGGTTTACTTGAACAAATCATAGTTGAGAACTTCCTGAATCTGGGGAAGAAAAAAGACATTGAAATCCAGGAGGCACAGAGAAGTCCCTTCAGATGTAATGGGAATCAATCTTCTCAATGACATATCAGTGAAACTTGGAAAAATACAAAGAAAAAGAGAATTCTGAAAGCAGCTAGGGACAAAAGGGACTTAACTTATAAGGGCAGACATATACGGGTAGTAGCAGACTTGTCCAATGAAACTTGGCAGGCCAGAAGGAATTGGCAGGAAATATTCAGTGGGGTGAATAGGAAAAATATGCAGCCAAGAATACTTTATCCAGCAAGGCTATCATTCAAAATAGAAGGAGAGATAAAGGTTTTCCCAGACAAACAAAAACTGAAGGAGTTCATAACCACTACAAGACCTACAAGAGATCCTAAGGCAGACTCTGTGAGTGGAATATTGCAAAGACTACAAAGGACCAGAGACATCAACACAACCATGAAACCTACAGATAACACAATGACACAAAATCCATATCTTTCAATAATAATGCTGTAGGTAAATGGACTAAATGCTCTAATCAGAAGACATAGGGTATGAGAACGGATGAAAAAAAATCAATCTATATGCTATATACAAAAGACCCATTTTAGACCTGAGGACACCTTCAGATTGAAAGTGAGGGGAAGAAGAAACATCTATCATGCTACTGGATGTCAAAAGAAAGCTGGAATAGCCATACTTATATCAGACAAACTAGATTTTAAACTAAAGGCTATAACAGGAGATGAAAAAGGGAATTATATCATAATTATGGCGTCTATTCATCAAGAAGAACTAACAATTGTAAACGTTTATGCCCCTAACTTAAAGCATCCAAATATATAAATGAATTAATCACAAACATAAGCAACTTGTTAATAAGACTATGGTAATTGCAGGGGACTCTAACACTCCACTTACAACAATGGACCAATTATCTAGGCAGAAAATCAACAAAGAAACAATGGCCCTGAATGATACACTGGACCAGATGGACTTGATAGATATATTCAGAACTTTTCACTCTAAAGCAGCAGAACATACATTCTTCTCGAGTGCACATGGAACATTCTCCAAGGTAGATCACATACTGGATCACAAAATAGCCCTCAATAAATATAAAATAATTGAGATCACACAATGCATATTTCAGATTACAATTCTATGAAACTTGAAATCAACCACAAGAAAAAATTTCTAAAGCATGCAAATGCATGGAGGTTCAAGAACATCCTACTAAAGAATGAAGGGGTCAGCCAGGCAATTAAAGAAGAAATTAAAAAATATATGGAAGTAAATGAAAACATGACAGCCCAAACCCTTTGGGATGCAGCAAAGGCAGTCCTAAAAGAAAAATACATTGCAATCCATGACTAACTCAAGAAATAAAACAAATCCCAAATAAAAAATCTAACTACATACCTAAAGGAACTAGAAGCAGAACAGAAAAACAAAACAAAACAAAACCCAGTGTGAGCAGAAGAAAAGAAACAATAAAGATTAGAGCAGAAAGAAACAATATAGAATAAAAAAAAAACAGTAGAATAGATCAATGAATCTAAGAGTTGTTTTTTTTAATAAACAAAGTTGTTAAACCCCTAGCCAGACTTCTCAAAAAGAAAAGAGAGGAATCAAATAGATAAAATCACGAATGAAAATGTATTTATCACAACCACTCCCTCAGAAATACAAGCAATTATCAGAAAATACTATGAAAAATTTTATTCCAACACACTGTACGACCTAGAAGAAAAGGAAAAATTCCTAGACACCCACACACTACCAAAACTCAAATGGAGAAGTAGAAACTTTGAACAGAACCTTACGTAGTGAAGAAATTGAATCAGTTGTCCAAAATCTCCCAACAAATAAGAGTCCTGGACCAGATTGTTTCCCGCGGGATTTCTACCAGACATTTAAAGCAGAGTTAATATCTATCCTGCTCAAGCTATTCCAAAAAAATAGAAAGGGAAGCAAAACTTACAGACTCATTCTATGAAGCCATCTTTACCTTGATTCCCAAACCAGACAGACACCCCACAAAAAAGGAGAATTACAGGCCAATATGCCTGATGAACATGGATGCAGAAATTCTCAACAAGATACTAGCAAATCGAATTCAACAACATATAAAAATAATTATTCACCATGATCAAATGGGATTCATTCCTGGGCTGCGGGGCTGGTTCAATGTTTGCAATTCAATCAATGTGATACATCAAATTAATGAAAGAAAAGATAAGAACCATATGACTCTGTTAATAGATATAGAAAAGCATTTGACAAAATATAGCATTATTTTTTAATAAATATCCTCAAAAAAGTCGGGATAGAAGGAACATACCAAAACATCATAGAAGCCATATATTAAAGGCCCACAGCTAATATCATCCTCAATGGGGAAAAACTGAGAGCTTTCACCCTGAGAGCAGGAACATGATAGGGATGTCCTCTCTCACCGCTGTTGTTTAGCATCGTGTTGGAAGTCCTACCTTCAGCAATCACACAAAAAATGAAATAAAAGGTATCCAAATTGGCAAAGAAGAAATCAAAGTTTCACTTTTCACAGATGACATGATACTCTACATGGAAAACCTGAATGACTCCATCACAAGGCTGCTAGCACTGATACATGAATTCAGCAAAGTCTCAGGATACAGAATCAATGTACAGAAATGGGTTGCGTTTCTATACACCAACAATGAAACAACAGAAAGGACATTAAGAAATAGATCCAATTTATAATCGCACCAAGAACTTTAAAATACCTAGTAATAAACCTAAACAAATATGCAAAATATCCGTATGCTAAAAACTATACATGCTAAAACTTATGCTACAACTTTCTAATGAAATTGAAGAAGACACAAAGAAATGGAAACACATTCCATGCTCATGGATTGGAAGAATAAATATTGTTGAAATGTCAATACTACCCAAAGCAATCTACACATTCAATGCAATCCAAATCAAAACTGCACTAACATTCTTCTCAAAGGTAGAACAAACAATCCTAAAATTTGTGTGGAACCACAAAAGACCCTGAATAGCCAAAGTAATGTTGAAAGAAAACCAAAGCAGGAGGCATCACAATCCCAGACTTTAGCCTCTACTACAAAGCTGTAATCATTAAGACAGCATGGTATGGCACAAAAACTGACACATAGACCAATGGAATAATACTCAAGAATTGTACCCACAAATGTATGGCCAACTAATCTTTGACAAAGCAGGAAGAGTATCCAGTGGAAAAAAGACAGTTTCCTTAACAAATGGTGCTGGGAGAACTGGACAGCAACATGCATAAGAATGAAACTAGACCACTTTCTTGCACCATATACAAAAATAAACTCAAAATGGATGAAAGATCTGAATATGAGACAGGAAACCATCAAAACCCTAGAGGAGAAAGCAGGAAACAGCCTCTTTGACCTCAGCCGCAGCAATTTCTTACTCGACACATCTCCAAAGGCAAGAGAATTAAAAGCAAAAATGAACTATTGGGACCTCATCAAGAAAAAAAGCTTCTACACTGGCAAGGAAACAGTCAACAAAACTAAAAGGCAACCGGCAGAATGGGAAAAGGTATTTTCAAATGACATATCGGACAAAGGGCTAGTATCCACAATCTATAAAGAACTCACCAAACCCCACACCCAAAAAACAAATAATCCAGTGAAGAAATGGGCAGAAGGCATGAATAGACACTTTTCCAAAGAAGACATGCAGATGGCCAACAGACACATGAAATGATGCTCAATGTCACTCATCATCAGGGAAATAAAAATCAAAGCCACACTGAGATACCACCTCACACCAGTCAGAGCGGCTAAAATGAACAAATCTGGAGACTATAGATGCTGGCGAGGATGTGGAGAAAGCAGAACCCTATTGCACTGTTGGTGGGAATGTAAACTGGTGCAGCTGCTCTGGAAAACAGTGTGGGGGTTCCTCAAAAAATTAAAAATAGAACTACCCTATGAATCAGCAATAGCACTGCTAGGAATTTACCCAAGGGATACAGGAGTGCTGATGCATAGGGGCACATGTATCCCAATGTTTATAGCATTGCTTTCAACAAGAGCCAAATTATGGAAACAGCCTAAATGTCCATCAACTGATGAATGGATAAAGAAGATGTGGTTTATATATACAATGAAATACTACTTGGTAATGAGAAAGAATGAAATCTGGCCATTTGCAGTAACGTGGGTGGAACTGGAGGGTATTATGCTAAGTGAAATAAGTCAGTCAGAGAAAGACAGATATCATATGTTTGCACTCATATGTGGGTCTTGAGAAACTTAACAGAAGACCATGGGGGAGGGGAAGGGGAAAAAAGCTACAAAGAGGGAGTGGGCAAACCATAAAAGACTTTTAGCTACAGAGAAAAATACTGAGGGTTGATGGGGGGAGGATAAAATGCATAATGAGCATTGAGGAGGGCACCTGTTGGGATGAGCACTGGGTGTTGTATGTAAATGATGAATCACAGAATCTACCCCCCAAACCGAGAGCACACTGTATATACTGTATGTTAGCCAACTTGGCAATAAATTATATTTTAAAAAGAAGTGAAAAAGAAATATACAAGTGACCTGGAGTAAATAGGTCATGATCATTATTTATTAATACTTTACTGAGGCCATTTGGGCAAGCTTTAGAGCTGCTAACAGAGCAACTGTTACTAGCAACCTGAGTGAGGTACTAGAAGGTACTAGCAACCTGAGTGAGGCAGAGGTAGTCCCCTGAGAAGATGGAGCTGGGCTGAGGTTTCCAGGAGATTGGGTCAAGAGAGATGAATCTCTCTGCTCTGAAGCAGATAACTGGTCTCAGTCAGCAAAACAACAAAAACAAAAAAAAAAAAAAAAAAAACAAAAAAAAAACAAAAAAAAACAACAGCAACAACAACAACAACAAAACAACAACAACAAAACAGACAATACCCCAAAACCTTTCAATAAACAGTATGGTGGTTCCTCAGAAATTTTAAACTAGAACTACCCTACAACCCAGCAATTGCACTACTAGGTATTTACTGAAAGGATACAAAAATTCTGATTCTAAAGGGCTTATGCACCCCATTGTTTATAACAACGCTATCAACAATAGCTAAATTATGCAAAGAGCCCCAGTGTCCATCGACTGATGAATGGACAAAGATGTAGTATATATACACAATGGAGTACTACTCAGCAATCAAAAAGAATGAAATCTTGCCATTTGCAACAACATGGAGGGAACGAGAGTGTATTAGGCTAAGCAAAATAAGTCAAAGAAAGACAAACATTGTGTGATTCCCCTCATATGTGGAATGTAAGAAGCAAAACAGCTGAACGTGGAGGGGGGGAAGAGAGAGAGGTAAATCATAAAAGAGACTCTTAATGATAGAGAAAAAACTAAAGGTTTATGGAGGGAGGAGAATGGAGGATGGGCTAGATGGGTGATGGGCATTAAGGAGGGCACTTGTTGATATGAGCACTGGTGTTGTATGTAAGTGAAGAATCACTAAATTCTACACCTTAAACCAATAATACAGTGTACGTTAACGAAGTGGCATTTAAATAAAAACTTGAAAAAGAAAACAAAAACAAAAGAAAAACAAAAAATGGTGTTTATAAAACTGAAGAGCTACATGCAAAAGAATGAAACTGGACCACTTTGTTACACCATACAGAAAAATAAATTCAAAAAGGATAAAAGACCTAAATGTGAGACAGGAAACCATTAAAATCCTGGAAGAGAAAACAGGCAGTAACCTCTTTGACATCAGCCATAGCAACTTCTTACTAGATATTTTCTGCTTCCAGGGAAACAAAAACAAAAATAAACTCTTGGGGCTACAGCAAAATAAAAAAGCTTCTGCACAGTAAAGGAAACAATCAACAAAAGTAAAAGACAACCTACCGAATGGGAGAAGATATTTGCAAATGACATATAAGATAAAAGCCAAGTATCCAAAATCTATAAAGAACTTATCAAACACAACACGCAAAAAACAAATAATGCAATTGAAAAATGGGCCAAAGACTTGGGGCGCCTGGGTGGCTCAGTCGGTTAAGTGGCTGACTTCAGCTCAGGTCATGATCTCGCGGTCCGTGTGTTCAAGCCCCTCGTTGGGCTCTGTGCTGATAGCTCAGAGCCTGGAGCCTGCTTCTGTTTCTGGGTCTCCCTCTCTCTCTGCTCCTGCCCCACTTGCACTCTCTCTCTCTGCCTTTCAAAAATGAATAAATGATAAAAAAATGTTTTAAAATTGGCAAAGACATGAATGGATATTTTTCAAAGAAGACATACAAATGGCCAACAGACACATGAAAATATGGTCATCACTCACCATCAGGGAAATACAAATCAAAACTACAATGAGATATCACCTCACACATGTCAGAATGGCTAAAATCAATAACCCAAGAAACAACAGGTGTTAGTGAGGATGTGGTGAAAGGGGGTGTTCCCTTTCCCTTTCTCTCCTACACTGTTGGTGGGCATGCAAACTTGTGCAGCCACTCTGGACAACAGTGTGGGCATTCCTCAAAAAGTTAAAAATAAAACTCCCCTGTGATCCAGCAATTACATTACTAGGTATTTACCCAAAGAGTACAAAATTCTAATTCAAAGGGATACATACACCCCAATGTTTATAGCAGCATTTTCTATCTACAATAGCCAAGCTATGGAAACAGCCCAAGTGTACATCAATGGATGAATGGTTTAAGAAAATGTTGCATATATATACACAATGAAATATTATTCAGCCATCAAAAAGAATGAAATCTTGCCATTTGCAATGATGTAGATGGAGATAGAGAGTATTATGCTGAGTGAACTAAGTCAATCAGAAATACAAATTCCATGTGGTTTCACTCATATGTGGAATTTAAGAAACAAAACAGATTGGAGCCACTGGGTGGCTCAGTCAGTTAAGCATCTAACTTTGGCTCAGGTCATGATTTAACGGTTCATGGGATCAAGCCCAGCATCAGGCTCTTTGCTAACAGCTCAGACCCTGGAGCCTACGTCAGATTCTGTGTCTCCCTCTCTCTCTTTCTGCCCTCCCCCACTCACACTCTTTCTCTCTCTCAAAAATAAATAATATTAAATTAAAAAAAAAAAAGACGGATGCCTGGGTGGCTCAGTTGGTTAAGCATCTGACTTTGGCTCAGGTCATGATCTCGCAGTTCAAGGGTTTGAACCCCATGTTGGGCTCTGTGCTGACAGGTCAGAGCCTAGAGGCTGCTTCAGATTGTGTCTCCCTCTCTCTCTTCCCCTCTCCCACTTGCACTCTCCCTCTCTCTCTCTCTCAAAAATAAATAAACATGAAAAAAGTAATAAACAATTAAATAAAAAAGAAACAAAACAGATGAATGTAGGGGAGAAAAAGGCAAACGAGGAAACAAACTCTTAAATACACAGAACAAACTGAGGGTTACTGGAGGGGATGATGGCAGGGGTATGGTTTAAACAGCTGAGTGGTATTAAGGAGTGCAATTGTGATGGGCACTGAGTGTTGTATGTAAGAGATGAATCACTAAATTTTACACCTGAAACTAATATTACAGTGTATGTTTACTAACCAAATTTAATAAAAAATTTGAAAAAGAAAAACAAAAGACTGTTAACTATAGAAACAATTTGATGGTTACCAAAGGAGAAGTGGTGGGGGGATAGGTTAAATAAGTGATATGGATTGAGGAGTGCACTTGCTGAGATGAGCACCGGGTGTTTATGTAAGTGTTGGATCACTAACATGTACACATGAAAGCAATTTTTTAAAAGTAAAAAAATAAGAATGAAACAGAAATCTTTCATCTTTATTTAATTTAGGAAAATTTATCTGCATTATTTCTTCAAATATTTACTCATCTCCATTTATATTTTCTCTTCCTGGGACTCCTATTATTGGATATTGACAGTTCAATTTCTCTCCTCCACATGTGTATTTTTTCCTTTTTTTAAAAAATATATATATTTTTGGTTTTTCTTCCAAAAAATTTCTTCAATTTGTCTTCTAATGTT
This sequence comes from Panthera pardus, assembly GCF_024362965.1. Classification (NCBI taxonomy): domain Eukaryota; kingdom Metazoa; phylum Chordata; class Mammalia; order Carnivora; family Felidae; genus Panthera; species Panthera pardus. The sequence continues at coordinate 17,099,920 of NW_026526810.1, read as the reverse complement.
TTAATTAATTCCTGAGACACAACCATTTTGCTACTCATCCATCGAATGTATTCTTTATTTTAAATATTTTTTGATACTAATATTTCTGGTTAGTTTTTTTCAGCTTTTTGTTGTTCTTGTTTCACCTTGCCAACTTTTTCTTTTGTCTCCTTTTAGTATATTTATTAGGATAATTTAATTCATTTGTCCTCTTCTTAATTTCTACTTCTGACAAAATCTATAAATTTTATGATTTTTATGATTATGTTATTTTTGCTTTTAAAATAATTGTTCTACTTAAACGATGTCTTCTTTTGGTGTAAGTGCATGTACCTCTGAAGTTTTAGCTAATCTATCAGGCATTGCAGGAAGGTAAGACCTCCACTTGCCTCAGCCCTGGTGTGAGAGGTAGATGTGCCCAGAATGGAAAACCCTAGATACTAATCACTTTCCACAGTCAGATCTTTAGCACTGCCCCAAGCAAGAAGCAAAATTGGTTTTCCTATAATTTTTCTATATTTTTTGACTTTCTCTTCACTACTATAATCATACCCCTGTTTCAGTTTCCTGACATTGCTTATTGACAGCTCTGCCCCAGCATAGTCTAATGAACACTTTGTCTTGATGTTTCCTTTCAGTGCTTACTAACAAAACAAAACAAAACAAAAACAAAAACAAAAACAAAAAAACAGTTTCCTGAGCTCTGTCTCAAATTTATGGATCCAGACTCTCTGAATGGAACACAGGAATCTAAATGTCAACAAACTATCCAGGGAAATCACATATATATTAAGAAATCAAAATCATTGCTAGTTTTGGCATTAAGAGCATTACGTTTCATTTCTATTTTTTGGAACTGTTTGAGAAGAATAGGTATGACCCATCTTTTAAAATCTGGTAAAATTCCTCTGGGAATCCTTGTGGCCCAGGACTCTTGTTTGTTGGGAGATTTTTGATCACTGATTCCATTTCTTTACTAGTTATGTGTCTGTTAAAATTTTGTATTTCTTCCTGTTTCAGTTTTGGTAGCTTATGTTTTTCAAGGAATTTGTCAATATCTTCTGTATTGCCCAGTTTGTAGGCATATAATTTTTCATAGTATTCTCTTATAGTTGTTTGCATTTCGGTGGTTCTGGTTGTGATCTCTCTGCATCCATTGGTGCTTTTTTTTATTGGGTCCTTTTTCTTTTCTTTTTGATAAGTCTGGGTAGGAGGTTAAAAATTTTGTTAACTCTTTCAAAGAAGGAGCTCTTAGTTTTGTTTGATCTGTTCTACTGTTTATTTGTTTGTTTCTACATCATTTATTTCTGCTCTAATCTTTATTATTTCCCTTCTTATGTTGGCTTTAGGCTTTATTTGCTGTTCTTTTTATAGCTCCTTTAGGTGTAAGGTTAGGTTGTGTATTTGGAACCTTTCTTGCTTCTTGAGATAGGTCTGAATTGCAATATACTTCCCACTTAAGACTGGCTTTGCTGTATCCCAAAGAGTTCGGACTGTCATGTTTTCACTTTCATTTGCTTCCATGTATTTTTTCATTTTTTCTTAATTTCCTGGTTAACCCATTCATTCTTTAGTAGGATGTAATTAACTTCCATGTATGTGAGGGCTTTCCAATTTTTTTCTTGTGGTTGATTTAAATTTTCATAGCATTGTAATCTGAAAATATACATGATATGATCTCGATCTTTTTGTACTTGTTGAGGGCTGATTTGTGACCCAGTATGACCTATTCTGGAGAATGCTCCATGTGCACTAGAAACTAATGTGTATTCTACTGCTTTAGAATGAAATGTTCTGAATATATTGTTAAATCCATCTGGTCCAGTGTGTCATTCAAAACCACTGTTTCCTTGTCGGTATTCTGCTTAGATGATCTGTGTATTGCTGTAAGTGGGGTGTTAAAGCCCCCTGCTATTATTTTATAATTGTTATCAATGACTGTCTTTATGTTTTTGATTAATTGATTTATATATTTGAGTGTCTCATTTTGGGGGCATAAATATTTATAATTGTTAAAATTTCTTGATGGATAGACCCCTTAATTATGATATAATGCCCTTCTTCATCTCTTGTTATGGTCTTTGTTTTAAAATCTAGTTGGTCTGATATAAGTATGGCTACTCTGGTTCTATTTTGTTGTCCACTAGTGTGTTTGATGGCTCTCCATCCCCTCATTTTCTTTCTTTTTTTAAAAATATATTTTGTTATCTTTCTTTTTTTAACTTTATTTTTCATTTTTTTAAAATTCACATCCAAATTAGTTAGCATATAGTGCAACAATGATTTCAGGGGTAGATTCCTTAATGCCCCTTACCCATTTAGCCCATCTCCCCTCCCACAACCACTCCAGCAACCCTCAGTTTGTTCTCCATATTTATGAGTCTCTTCTGTTTTGTCCCCTTCCCTGTTTTTATTTTTTTCCCTTCCCTTATGTTCATCTTTTCTGTGTCTTAAAGTCCTCATATGAATGAAGTCATATGGTTTTTGTCTTTCTCTGACTGACTAATTTCACTTAGCATAACATTCTCCAGTTCCATCCACGTAGTTGCAAATGGCAAGATTTTATTCTTTTTGATGCCAAGTAATACTCTATTGTGTGTGTGTGTGTGTATGTGTATATATATATATATATACACACATATATATGTGTATATATATATATATACACACACACATGTGTGTGTGTGTATATATATATATATACACATATATATATATTGTATATATGTATATACATATATTGTATACATACTATATATATGTATATATATATATATATATACACATATATATTGTATATATATCCATTCATCCATCGATGGACATTTGGGCTTTTTCCATACTTTGGCTATTGTTGATAATGCTGTTATAACATTGGGGTGCGTGTGTCCCTTTGAAACAGAACACCTGTATCCTGTGGATAAATGCCTAGTAGTGCAATTGCTGGGTCATAGGGTAGTTCTATTTTTAGTTTTTTGAGGAACCTCCACCCTGTTTTCCAGAGTGGCTGCACCAGCTTGCATTCCCACCAACAATGCAAAAGAGATCTTCTTTCTCCACATCCTCACCAACATCTGTTGTTGCCTGAATTGTTAATGTTAGCCATTCTGACAGGTGTCAAGTGGTATCTCATTGTGGTTTTGATTTGTATTTCCCTGATGATGAGTGATGTGGAGCATTTTTTCATGTGTCAGTTGGCCATCGGGATGTCTTCTTTGGAGAAGTGTCTATTCATGTCTTTTGCCCATTTCTTCACCGGATTCTTTGTTTTTTGGGTGTTGAGTTTGATAAGTTATTTATAGAGATTGGATACTAACCCTTTATCTGATATGTCATTTGCAAATATCTTCTCCCATTCCATCGGTTGCCTTTTAGATTTCCTGATTGTTTCTTTGGATGTGCAAACGCTTTTTATCTTGATGAGATCCCAACAGTTCATTTTTTCTTTTGTTTCACTTGCCTCTGGAGACATGTTGAGTAGGAAGTTGCTGCTGCCCAGGTCAAAGAGGTTTTTGCCTGCTTTCTCCTCGAGGATTTTGATGGCTTCCTGTCTTACATTTAGGTCTTTTATACATTTTGAGTTAATTTTTGTGTATGGTGTAAGAAAGTGATCCAGGTTCATTCTTCTGCATGTCGCTGTCCAGTTTTCCCAGCACCACTTGCTGAAAAGACTGTCTTTATTCCATTGGATATTCTTTCCTGCTTTGTCAAAGATTCGTTGGCTGTATGTTTGTGGGTCCATTTCTGGGTTCTCTATTCTGTTCCATTGATCTGAGTGTCTGTTCTTGTGCCAGTACCATACTGTCTTGATGGTTACAGCTTTGTAGTATAGCTTGAAGTCTGGGATTGTGATGTCTCCTGCTTTGGTTTTCTTTTTCAAGATCGCTTTGGATATTTGGGGTCTTTTCTTGTTCCATACAAATTTTAGGGTTATTTGTTCTAGCTCTGTGAAGAATGTTGGTGTTACTTTGATAGGGATTGCGTTGAATATGTAGATTGCTTTGGGTAGTATTGACATTTTAACAATATTTGTTATTCCTATCCAGGAGCATGGGATCTTTTTCCATTTCTTTGTGTCTTCTTCAATTTCTTTCATAAGCTTTCTATAGTTTTCAGTGTATAGGTTTTTCACCTCGTTGGTTAGATTTATTCCTAGGTAGTTTATGGTTTTTTATACAACTGTAAATGGGATTGATTCCTTGATTTCTCTTTCTGTCACTTCATTGTTGGTGTATAGGAATGCAACCAATTTCTGTGCATTGGTTTTATATCCTGCAACTTTGCTGAATTCATGAATCAGTTCTAGCAGATTTTTGATGGAATCTTTTGGGATTTCCATATAAAGTATCAAGTCATCTGCGAAGAGTGAAAGTTTGACCTCTTCCTGGACGATTTGGATGCATTTTATGTCTTTGTGTTGTCTGATTACTGAGGCTAAGACCTCCAATACTATGATAAGTAACAGTGGTAAGAGTGGACATCCCTGCCTTGTTCCTGACCTTAGGGGGAAAGCTCTAAGTTTTTCCCCATTGAGGATGATATTAGCATTGGGTCGTTCATATATGGCTTTTATAATCTCGAGGTATGATCCTTCTATCTCTACTTTCTTGAGGGTTTTTACCAAGAAACGTTGCTGTATTTTGTCAAATGCTTTCTCTGCATCTATTGAGAGGATTATATGGTTCTTGTTATTTCTTTTATTGATGTGATGAATCATGTTAATTGTTTTGCAGATATTGAACCAGCCCTGCATCCCAAGTAAAAATCCCACTTGGTCGTGGTGAATAAGTCTTTTAATGTATTGTTGGTTCAGGTTGGCTAATATCTTCTTGAGGATTTTTGCATCCATGTTCATCAGGGTAATTGGTCTATAGTTCTCCTTTTTAGTGGGGTCTCTGCCTGGCTTTGGAATCAAGGTAATGCTGGCTTCATGGAAAGAGTTTGGAAGTTTTCCTTCCATTTCTATTTTTTGGAATAGCTTCAAGAGAATAGGTGTTAACTCTTCCTTAAATGTCTGGTAGAATTCCCCTGGAAAGCCATCTGGCCCTGGACTCTTGTTGTTTGGGAGATTTTTGATTACTAATTCGATTTCCTTACTGATTATGGGTCTGTTAAAATTTTCTATTTCTTCCTGTTTCAGTTTTGGTAGCATGTATGTATCTAGGAATTTGTCCATTTCTTCCAGATTGCCCATTTTATTCTCATATAATTGCTCATAATATTCTCTTATTATTGTTTTTGTTTCTGTTGTGTTGGTTGTGATTTCTCCTCTTTCATTCTTGGTTTTACTTATTTGGGTCCTTTCCTTTTTCTTCTTGATCAAACTGGCTAGTGGTTTATCAATTTTGTTAATTCTTTCAAAGAACAAGTTTCTGGTTTCATTGATCTGTTCTACTGGGGGTTTTTTTGTTTGTTTGTTTCAATAGCATTAATTTCTGCTTAATCTTTATTATTTCCTATCTTCTGCTGATTTTGGGTTTTATTTGCTGTTCTTTTTCCAGCTCCTTAAGGCATAAGGTTAGGTTGTGTATCTGAGATCTTTCTTCCTTCTTTAGGAAGGTCTGGATTGCTATATACTTTCCTCTTATGGCCGCCTTTGCTGAATCCCAGAGGTTTTGGGTTGTGGTGCTATCATTTTCATTGACTTCCATATACTTTTTTATTTCTTCTTTAACTGCTTGGTTAGCCCATTCATTCTTTCGTAGGATGTTCTTCAGTCTCCAAATATTTGTTACCTTTCCAAATGTTTTCTTGTGGTTGATTTTGAGTTTCATAGCATTGTGGTCTGAAAATATGCACAGTATGATCTCGATTTTTTTGTACTTACTTAGGGCTGATTTGTGTCCCAGTATATGGCCTATTCTCGAGAACATTCCATGTGCACTGGAGAAGAATGTATATTCTTCTGCTTTAGGATGAAATGTTCTGAATATATCTGTTAATCCATCTGGTCCAATGTGTCATTCAAAACCATTGTTTCCTTGTTGATTTTTTGATTAGATGATATGTCCATTGCTGTGAGTGGGGTGTTGAAGTCTCCTACTATTATGGTATTACTATCAATGATTTTCTTTATGTTCGTGATTAATTGCTTTATATATTTGGGTGCCTGCACATTTGGCGCATAAATGTTTACAATTGTTAGGTCTTCTTGGTCTATAGACCCCTTGATTTTATATAATGTCCATCTGCATCTCTTGATACAATCTTTATTTTAAAGTCTAGATTGTCTGATATAAGTATGGCTACTCTGGCTCTCATTTTGTTGACCATGGTTCTCCATCCCCTTATTTTCAATCTGTAGGTGTCTTTAGGTCTAAAGTGGGTGTCTTGTAAATAGCATATAGATGGATCTTGTTTTCTTATCCATTCTGTTACCCTATGTCTTTTGATTGGAGCATTGAGTCCACTGACGTTTAGAGTGAGTACTGAAAGATATGAATTTATTGCCATTATGATGCTTGTAGAGTTGGAGTTTCTGGTGGTGTTCTCTGGTCCTTTCTAATTTTTTTGTTGCTTTTGATATATACATTTTTTTTTCATCGTTTCTCCCCTCAGAGAGTCCCCCTTAACATTTCTTACAGGGCTGGTTTAGTGGTCACAAACTCCTTTAATTTTTTTGTCTGGGAAACTTTTTATCTCTCCTTCTATTTTGAATGACAGCCTTGCTGGATAAAGAATTATTAGATGCATATTTTTCTGACACAGCACACTGAATATATCCCACCACTCCTTTCTGGCCTGCCAAGATTCTGTGGATAGGTCTGCTGCAAACCTGATCTGTCTTCCCTTGTAGGTTAGGGACTTTTTTTTCCCTTGCTCCTTTCATGATTCTCTCCTTGCCTCAGTATCTTGTGAATTTGTGATATGCCTTGTTGATGGTCGGTTTTTGTTGAATCTAATGGGAGTCCTCTGTGCTTTCTGGATTTTGATGTCTGTGTCTTTCCCCAGGTTAGAAAAGTTTTCCACTATGATTTGTTCATATAACCCTTCTACCCATATTTCTCTCTCTTTCTTCTCTGGAACACCTATGATTCTGATGTTCCTTTTTAATAAGTCACTGATTTCTCTAATTCTTAAATCGTGCTCTTTTGCCTTAATCTCCCTCTTTTTTTCTGCTCCGTTATTCTCTATAAATTTGTCCTCTATATTGCTGATTCTCTGTTCTGCCTTGTCCATTTTTGCCACCACTACATTTGTCCATGATTGCAGCTCAGTTATAGCATTTTTAATTTCACTCTGGCTATTTTTTTACTGCTTTTATCTCTGAAGAAAGAGATTTTAATCCATTTTTTACTCCAGCTCGTATTCTTATTATCATGATTCTAAATTCTGGTTCAGACATCTTGCTTGTATCTGTGTTGGTTAAATCCTGGCTGTCTTTTCTCCGTGCTCTTTCTTTTGGGGAGAATTCCTTCGTTTTGCCATTTTGAAGGGAGAAATGGAATTAATGTGGTACAAAAATTGAAATTAAAAAAAATTAAAATTAAAAAAATTAAAATTACAAATTAAACACACACACACAAAAATTGAGTAGATGATGCTAGATCCTAGGTGTGTTTTGGTCTGGGTGTTGAAAGTGATTTGACAGATTCGAGAAAAGAAAATAAGGGGGGGGGGAGAAAAAAAGGAAATCCATTGAGAATTTGAAAAAATGAATACACGAAATTAGACTAAAATGAGATGATGTGGGTAAAATAGAATTTGAAAAAATATACACAAAAGTAGAGAATATAGTAGAAAAAAATTAAAGAAAATTATTTTTTTTTAATGTTTTTATTTATTTTTGCGACAGAGAGAGACAGAACATGAGCAGGGGAGGGCCAGAGAGAGAGAGAGACACAGAATCAGAAGCAGGCTCCAGGCTCTGAGCTGTCAGCACAGAGCCCGATGCGGGGCTCGAACCCACAGACTGTGAGATCATGACCTGAGCCGAAGTCGGACGCTTAACCGACGAGCCACCCAGGCGCCCCAAAGAAAATTATTTTTAATAAAAATTAAAAATAAATATGAATTTTTTCATTTTCTGTATTTAAGAAAAAAAGGAAAGAAATGCAAAAGAGAAAAAAGATAAAAAAAGAAAAAAGAAAAGAAAAGAAAAAAGAAATCATTTGAAAATTTGAAAAAGTGAATACACTGTAGTAGACTGAAATAAAATGATGGGAGTAAGACAGAATTTGAAAAAATCTACATGAAAGCAAAATATATATTAATAAAAATTAAATAAAAATATTTTAAAGAAATTGAAAGTAAAAATGAAGTTTTTCTCTTTCTGCATTCAAGAAAAAGAAAAGAAACGAAAAAGAAAGAAAAAAAGGAATTTTTTTGGAAATTTGAAAAGGTGAGTACACTGTAGTAGACTAAAATAAAATGATAGAAGTAAAGTAGAACTTGAAAAAAATTACACAAAAGTAAAGAGTATAGTAATAAAAATTAAAGCCAGAAATGTTTAATAATAATTGAAAATGAAAATGAGGTTTTTTTTCTCTTTCTGTATTCAAAAAAAAAGAATTGTAAAAGAGAAAAAGGAGAAAGAGAAAAAAAAAGAAAGAAAAAATATTGAATAGATGAACCTGCTAACAGATTGAAGTAGGACTGAAATTGCTTCATTTTCCCCTAGAGGTCAGTCCATGTAGCTCTTTATGGTCCATAAATTAAGCCAGTGGTGAGGTTTGTGTTCTTGAAAAGCGAAGTTGCCCCAGTTGAGTGAAGCTCGGTGTAACAGCTCTGCTCTCCACTAGATGGCGCTGCTAGCCTACTGGAGTGGATTCTTGCGGTGCTCATAGGTGTGCATTCTCATGTGTGGAAGCAGTGAAAATGGGGCCACCCAGCTACCCAGTCTGTTCTCCTGGATTAGCAATCACACTAACTAGTCCTCTGTCTCCAGCTCTGGTCCTCTCCCCACTTTTTCACTCTCCATGACCAGGCCCCAGAAAGCACCGCTCTCCCACGTTTTGTCTCAGTTGCGGCTGTTTTCCCCAGTCCCTTACTTCTGAAGGACTGCAGCTTTGACCCATTCCGCCCCTCTGTGGGAGGGTCTCACCAAGCCATGGCTGAATGAGCAATGGCCGAATGTTGGTTGCACCCAGGAACACCTGCTGGACTCTGCTGTTGCCGGTGCCCCAAGACTGCAGCCAGGTGCCAGCCCACCCCCCCAAAAAAGATCACGAGACAGTGTAGCATCAGCATTTCAGGGATTATGGAAAATCGCAACACACATCTGGCACCAGGCTTTACCCTCAACGACCTTGCCCCAGCACCAGTGAATGTGGCTGCCTTCCAGGGTCTGCTGGGACCAGGTGACTTCAACAGTCTCTACCAAATGTCCTTCCAGCAGTGGAAAGGACAGGGAAAAGGACTGCTTTTCCCCGTGTGGCCTGAGAACCTTCCGGACCCCTCCATTCCTGGGGATTCACCTTTCCCACGAGAGCACTGCCAGGTATTGAGCTGCAGAGTTGCAGCCTTTGCACTCCCCTTTTTTACAGTCTTAATGGAATTTAAACCCTCTCCTTTCTCCTTTCTCCTTTTTCCCTTTTTAGTTTAGTCCCTGTGGCTGTTTCCAATTTTCCACTTTCTCTCCAGCTGCTTTTGGGGAGGGGTGCTTTTCCAAAATGCTCCCGCCTCCCCAGTCTCCATCCTCTCTCTGCCCACAAAAGGGGTTCCCTACCTTTCGCAGTTTCTTGCTACACAAGATCAGCTCTTTGTGTCATGTACCTGCTGAATTCTGTTGTTTGGGTTGTGCAGATTGTTGTGTTAATCTTCCAATCAGTTTTCTAGGTGTGTAGGATGGTTTAGTGTTGGTCTGGCTGTATTTCATGGATGCGAGACACACAAAAAGCTTCCATGCTGTTCCACCATCTTGGCTCCTCTCCATCCCCTCATTTTCAATCTTCAGGTCTAAAATGAGTCTCTTATATGCAGCATATAGATTGGTCCTTTTTTAAATCCATTTTGATACCCTATGTCTTTTGATTGGAGCATTTAGTCCATTTTATTCAGCATTATCATTGAAAGATAGGAATTTAGTGCAATTGTATTACATAGAGAGTTGGTGTTTCTGGTGATGCTTTCTGTACCTTTCTAGTCCTTATTGATTTTAGTCTTTTTTTTCCCTAGACTTAAAGAGTCACCCTTAAAATTTCTTGTATGTCTGGTTTAGTAGTCACAAACATCTTTGGTTTTTGTTTGTCTGGGAAATTCTTTATCTCTCCTATTTTGAACAACAAGCTTTATGGATAGAGTATTCTTGCTTGCATATTTGTTCCCATTCAACACATTAAATATATCTTGCCATTCCTTTCTGGTCTGTCAAGTTTCTATGGACAGACCTGCTGTGAATATGATCTGTCTTTCCTTGTAGGTTAAGGACTTTTTTTTCCTCTGCTGCTTTAAGGATTTTTTCCTTCTCTGTGTATTTTGTGAATTTGACTATGATATATCTTGGTGATAGTTGGCTTTTATTGAATTTAATGGGAATTCTCTGTGCTTCCTGGATTTTGATGTCTGTGTCCTTCCCTAGATTTTGGAAGTTTTCAGGTATAATTTGCTCGCATAAACCTTCTGCCCCTTTTTCTGTCTCTTTATCTTTTGAGACTGCTATAATATGAAAGTTACTAATAAATAACATTTTAATAAATCACTGAGTTCCAAATCTGCCTTTGAGATCCCTGATCTTTGTTTCTCTCTTCAGCTTCATTATTTCCAGAATTTTATCTTCTATATCACTAATGCACTCGTCTACCTCACCCATTCTTATTTTTATGGCCTCCGTTTGGGTTTGCATCTAGATTATAGCATTTTTAATTTGGTCTGACTAGATTTTAGTTCTTTATCTCTGCATAAAGGAATTCGCTGGTGTGTTCTATGCTTTTTCTCAAAACTCAGCTAGTATCCTTACGATCTATGTTTTAAATTCTATTTCATACATCTTATATCTGCATTTCTGTATTGATTATATCTCTGGCTTTCACTTATTCCTGTTCTTTCTTTTGAGAAGAATTCCCCTGTCTTGTCATTTTTGAGGAAGAAACATAGAAGAAGAAGGAGAAGAAGAAGAAAAAGAAGAATAGAATAAACATTTAAAAATTTAAATAAATCAAATAAAGGTGCATTTTGGTGCCCTTGTTAAGAGAAGCTTGATAGAGAAAAGGAAAAACAAAAAAAAAGAGAGAAAAAAATAAATTAAATAAAATAATAAATAAAATAAAATAAAATAATTTTGTTCTTTTTGTATCTAAGAAACAAAAGAAAAAAAACCGAGAACAACAACAAAAAAATAATAATAATAATAACAGAAACAGAAGGAACAAACAAACTCAAATGAAGCTAGATCCAGTTTCCCCACACTTGAAACTCTGTAGCAGTCTACAGTCAGTAGACAAAACTGGTGGAAGGGATTTGTGCTAGTTTTCTGGGGGAAGAGCCTGCTGCTCTGACTCTCAGTTCAACTTGCCCTAGTGGAGATGTGCCTGGAGGTTGCAGGAGTGGGTTTGGTGTAATAGCTCTGTTCTCCACTTAGTGGCGCTGTTTATCTCACTGTGGATTACTTCTCCCTGCTCTCTAGTATCTGGATTAAGAAATTTGTGCTCATACAGATGTGCGATCAATCACCCCTCCTGGGTCTCCTGCTTCTATCAGCTCCCTACCTTCACCCTGTGTCCAAGTTGCTTGCCTACCTGGAGGCACCTCCCTCCAGAGTTTTCTCTCAGGTGTGGCTGTGTTTCAAAACCCCACACTTCAGAGACCCCTGCAGTTTAAATTTGCAGTAACCCTCTGGAAGAGCATCTGGCCACACTGGGTGGTGTTGACTGCTCCCAGAAAATGGTCCTGTGACCCTGAAGTGGCAGCACCTCAGAGTTTATGGTAAATCACAAGACAGCCAGCACCAGGGTTTGCTATCCTCAGCCAGTATCTTTGTTCCTATATAGGTGAAGGTACCAGCTTGATGGCACCCAACAGGTCTTTTGCCCACAGAAAGGCTGTATCACCTCTATCAAATGCACTCCAAGCAGGGGAACTTCTTGGAGACCCCATGTGACCCAGGGGATCCTCAGACTGTGCTGTCTTCTCTTGGGGCTCAGCCCTGCTTCCTTGAAAGAGTAACACCAGGCAATGACCTCTTAAATTACAGACTCTGTTCTGCTGCTTATAAAAAACTGGTGGTATCTTTTTCTCACAATCAATGGTTTTGGGGAGCATTTTTCTTGTGCAGTCCCCTATATGTGTTTTCACTCTTTCTCTTTAGCTGCTTTCAGGGGGCATTATTTCTTGTATAAACCTGACTCACTGCTCTCTCTCCCTCTTTGTTTTTCTCCTCTCCATGAAAACAGATCCCTCCTCTCCGCAGTACTGCAGCTCTTCTATCCTCCAGTTTACCTCTCTGCACCATGTACCTGCTGTGTTCTCTCCCTCAAATTATGCGGATTGTCCTTTTAATCCTCAGACCAATTTCCTAGGTGTTCAAAATAGCTTGATGTTGCTCCAGCTGTGTTTGAAGGATGAGATAAGCCCAGGGTCCCCTTACTACTCTTCCATCTTAACCCCTCCCCACCATTTCTAAATTCTATTGGTCCAGTTCAAACTATTTTTTAACATTCACTATAATTTATCCATTTACTCATGGATTGTTTAGAAGTGAGTTGCTTAATTGCTAAACTATTAATGATTTGTCTATTTACTTTGTGTTCTTTATTTCAAATTTAAATCCAAAGTGGTGAGAAAGCTTTTAAATCTGAAAAAAATTAAATCTGAAATCTTTTTAATTTAGAACTTGATTAAGGGAGCAACATATGTTATACTTTGGTAACTGTTCCATGTATACATAAAAAGAAAATGTGATCTGCAACTGCTAACTGTAATGTTTTACATAGATTAATTTGATTACACATGTTTCTCAAATATTTTATATCCTTGTTAAGTTTTTTACTGATGTTATAGTATGTACTGAGAGATATGTGTTAATATCTCCAAATACTATTGTATGATTTTAAATCAGTTTCTTCTAGTTCTGTTAAATTTTGCATTATATGTTTTGAACCTATTAGGTACACATAGGTAAAACATTACATGCAGAAAATGTTAGCATTATTAATTATTTAATTGGTGTTTTTTTCTTGCCTTAAAGTCTATTAAACTATGTTATATATTAGTAACTAGTTTAATTTTTGCCTAATGTTTGCATGGTATAATTTCTTTCTATCCTTGTACTTTCCATTTAAGTGTGTCCTTATATTTAAACTGCTACTCTTATAAATAACACATACTCAAGTCTTGTTTTTGTATCCAGTGGTATCTTTAACTGAAATGTTTAAGTATCCATATATAATGTAACTAATAAAATGGTTGGATTTACGTCTACAAACTTGCTATTTATTTTTCTGTTCATCTTGTTTATTCTTTGTCTCATTATTTTTCTAAGAAGCCTTTTTTTGGGTTAATCAATTTTTTTAAATTTTTTTAACGTTTATTTATTTTTGAGACAGAGAGAGACAGAGCATGAACAGGGGAGGAGCAGAGAGAGAGGGAGACACAGAATCTGAAGCAGGCCCCAGGCTCTGAGCTGTCAGCACAGAGCCCGACATGGGGCTCGAACTCACAGACCGTGAGATCATGACCTGAGCTGAAGTCGGACGCTTAACTGACCAAGCCACCCAGGCGCCCCTGGATTAATCAATTTCTTATTATTCTATTTTTCACCTCTATTAGATGTTCTTGAATATTTTAATTGTTACCTAGAGATCTAATATGAATCCCTCACTTACTACAATCTACCTTAAGCTCATTATTTTTATAACCTCCTGATCCATGCAAGAACATCACATTTTTAACTCATTTATTATCCTCATTCTTTGTGCTATTGCTGTCATGTTTTTATTTCTATATGTAGCAAATCTCATAACACATTATTATTATTTCTACTAGTTATTATCCATTTGTATTTTCCACACATATTTACCCTTTCCAGTACTCTTTTTAAAAAAATTTTTAATGTTTATCTATTTTTGAGACAGAGAGAGACAGAGACAGAGAGCACAAGCCAGGGAGGGGCAGGGAGAGCGTGAGTCACAGAATCCAAAGCAGGATCCAGGCTCTAAGCTGTCAGCACATAACCCTATACAGGGTCCAAACTCTTGAACTGTGAGATCATTACCTGAATCAAAGTCAGATGCTTAACCAACTGAGCCACTGAGGTGTCCCTCTTTCCAGTACTCTTTATTTCTTCTTGCAGTTCTATGCTTCTATTTGGGATGATTTTCTTTCAGTTTAAAGAAATTATTTTCAAATATCTTTGAGAAAAGACCTGCTATTTATAAATATTTTCAACTTTTCTGTTTAAGACATTTTTTAATGTTTTATTTATTTCTGAGAGAGAAAAAGCAGAGGAGAGGCAGAGAGAGGTGGACAGAGGACCTGAAGCTGGCTCTGTGCTGACAAACCATGATGTCATGACCTGACCTAAAGTTGAACAATTAACAAGTGAGTTATTCAGGCTCCCCTAAAACATTTTAATTTTACATATGTTTATAAAGGATATTTTTTTTCTGAGTATAAAATTCTAGACTTTCTTGTTGTGGTTGTTTTTTTAGTCCTTTGAAGGCATTATTCCACTGTCTTATGACATTCATAATTTTGATAAAAAGTTAGCTGTAAGTCTTATTGTTGGTCCTTTAGAGGTTTGTATCTCATTTCTCTGACTACTTTTAGATTATCTCATTATCTTTGCTTTTTGGTGGTTTGACTCTGATGTGCTTCAGTAATATTTTCTTTGTATTTATTCTGCCTGAGGTTCACCAATTTTATTTACTCTGTAAACTGATAGCTTTCAACAAGTTAAGGAAATTATTGTTATTCTATTTTCAAATATTCAACCGACTGAGCCACCCAGGCGCCTCTCAAATATTCTTTTTGCCTTATTTTTTCTCTTCTCTTCTGAAATTCACATTAAATATATAGTAGGTTATTTGCCTCTTTAGGCTGTTTGATTACTTGTTTCACATATCTTTCATCCCCTCATTTTTATTGCCATTATTTTCTGTGTAATTTGTTTGAAAAATTTTTATTCATCAGTTTTCAACTGCATGGCTCCTGTCTTCACTATGCCTGATCTTCTGTTAAATCCCTCCAATGAGTTTTTAATTTTATACGTGGTATTTTTCATTTCCAGAATACACATTTAATTATATTTCAGAGGAGAGTTAAGATGAAAGAGTAATAGGGGGATCCAGGACTTGTCTCATCCCTTAAATGCAACTAGATCAACATCAAATAAATTTGAAAACCTAGGAAATAGATCTGAGGATTAACATAACAATCTTCACAATTCAAGGAAAAGAACATGGCAGGTGTAGGATACAGAGGTGTCAATTGGGGGAGAAAAAAGCCACGGTGCTTCAGAGGGGAGGGACCCCTTTTTTTTGTGAGAAGGCAGAGAGAGAAACAGAGAAAGAGTTTGCACAAGAAAAACACTCCCTCAAAACCATTGACTAGGGAATCAAGAGGAGCTGACTATTGCAAGTTTTTACAAACAGGGAGCTCAAATTCTGAGGTTTAAAAACTCCATGCCAAAAGAAACAACCAACAAAACTAAAAGGCAACTGATGGAATGGGAAAAGATATTTGCAAATGACATTATTGAATAAAGGGCTAGTATTCAAAATCTATAAATAACTCACCAAACTCCACACCCCCAAAAAAGCCAAATAATCCAGTGAAGAAATGGGCAGAGTACATGAATAGACACTTTTCAAAAGAAGATATCCAGAAGGCCAACAGACACATGAAATGATGCTCAATGTCACTTATTATCAGGGAAATAAAAATCAAAGCCACACTGAGATACCACTTCACACCAGTCAGAGTGAATAAAATGAACAAATTGGGAAACTATAGATGTGGAGAAAGCAGAACTCTATTGCACTGTTGGTGGAAATGCAAACTGGTGCAGCCACTCTGGAAAACAGTGTGGAGGTTCCTCAAAAAATTAAAAATAAGACTACCCTATGACCCAATAACATGGCTAGGAATTTACCCAAAGGATACAGGAGTGCTGATGCATAGGGGCACATGTATCCCAATGTTTATAGCAGTGCTTTCAACAATAGCCAAATTATGGAAAGAGCCTAAATGTCCATCAACTAATGAATGGACAAAGAAGATGTAATATATATATATATATATATATATATATATATTATGTATTATATGTATTATATGTATGTATATATATATATTTATATATATAATACATATTATATGTATATATATTATATATATAATGGAATACTACTTGGTAGTGAGAAAGAATGAAATCTGGCCATTTACAGCAACATGGATGGAACTGGAGGGTATTATGGTAAGTGAAATAAGTCAGTCAGAGAAAGACAGACAGACACCATATGTTTCCACTCATATGTGGATCTTGAGAAACTTAACAGAAGACCATCGGGGGGGGAAGAGGGGGGAAAAGTTACAAACAGAAAAGGAGGAAGGCAAACCATAAAGAGACTCTTAAATACAGAGAACAAACTGAGGGTTGATGGAGGGTGAGGGAGAGGGGAAACTGAGTGATGGGCATGGAGGAGGGAACTTTTTGGGATGAGGACTGTGTGTTGTGTGGAAACCAATTTGACAATAAATTATATATTTTTTAAAAAAGTCCTTACCATTCACAAAAGTCAAGCCAGGTGGGCAATGGTACTCCTGGGGAGAAGGAGGACAGAGGCCTGGGGGCAGACAGTGTGGTGTAGGGATCCCCTGGGTTGCACTGGGAGAGAACATTCCCTTTCTTGGAGTACATTTGGAAGCGGGTATATTGCCTCTCCTAAGACAAAAAACCCAGTGGGTGCCATTGAGGAGATATTCAACAGCAGACGACAGAAGTTCATGCAGAGGGTGAATAAACTGCAGCTTTACACTGTGCTTTACCACAAACTCCAAACACCTGCATAGCCACAAGACTGCTTTCCTCTGACAAAACAGCACCAGTCACAACAGTCTCTCCTCTGGAAGACAGAATTGGTCTGTGTGTTGCTGGTTCCCTTAATATTGGGAGTTTTGAATCCTAGCCAATGCCAGAGATAAAACACAGGAAAAAATTGTCACTGGGAATGCCAATGGCCCAGGCACAAACGGGTTGAAGGCAGCGATCTGATGGAAGCCTGAGACACAGAGGGGATATTGTTTGCTTTTCTGTGAAGGATTAATGAACAGACTGGGGTGTGTGCTCCCTTCCCTGGGAACAAGAGAGTGAGTTGATGCTATCTTCCTCACCCCCATGCCCCCTGCCCATCAGCACAGTCTAACTTCAGTGAGAAACATGGTGCCCCCACTGGAGACTGGAGCTGCTTACACTAAATCCTCCTGCCTGCACCCTTCAGGGACATCTTTACTAGGGCAGGTCTGACTCTGATCCACAACAGTGAGCCTTTCTCCCAGATGAAAACAGGCACCCCACAGGCCCCAGATCTGACCATAGAGTGCTCTAAAGTGTCAGTTTCAGTTCTAGTGGAAATAAGACAAGGTTTTCTCTCTTTCTTTCTTTCTTCCTTCCTTTCTCTCCCCCCTCTCCCTTTGGAAAAAAAATTTTGTTTGTTTATAGTTTTTTTTTTGGTTGGTTGTTTTTTCATTTCCTTTTCTCATTTTTTACATCAGGATTTTTTCTTTCTTTTTCTTTGAATCAGGCTTACAGATTTTTTCTTTGTTTATTGTTCCTTTTCCTTTTTTCTTTTTTTGGATTACTCTTTTTTAAATCAGGCTAATTTTAATGCATGAATCAATGCACAACTGTTTAAATGCAAAAACTTCCCACTGCAAGCAAGGAGAAACTCTCACAAAGAACTGATCTGTGGGAAAGATAAGCCAAAACGCAAAAGTAGAGGGTATATAGCAAACACCTGGAGAGTGTATTACCCCTACTTAATATAACATTACTCTCAGGAGCAGGGAACATAACAAGGTTTCATAACACACAGAAAACTTGACAAAATGGCAAGATGAAGGAATTATCCCCAAAAGAAAAATCAAGAAGTCACAGCCAGGGATTTACTCAAAACAAATGTAAACAATATACCTGAAAAAAGAATTTAGAACAAGAGTCTTAAGAATATTAGCTGTGCTTGAAAAAAGTGTAGAAGACACCAGAGAAACCCTTGGCTAAATACTAGTCAGGCCAAAATGAAAAATACTATAACTGAGATGCAAAATGGACTGGATGTAATCAGAGTGAGGGTGGAAGAAGCAGAGTAATAAATAGGTGATATAGAAGATAAAGTTATGGAAACATTTAAGGTGAAAAGAAGAGGAAAATAAAACTATTAGATCATGAATACAGACTTAGGAAATTCAGCAATTCCACAAAGTGTAATAATATCTGTATCAAACTCACAAATGAAAGAAGAGATCACAGTCAACACCACAGAAATACAAACAATTATAAGAGAATATTATGAGCAATTATATGCCAACATATTGGGCAATCTGGAAGAAATGAGTATATTCCTAGAAACAAACTATCAACACTGATACATGAAGAAATAGAAAATTTGAACAGGCCCATGACCAGTAAAGAAATTGAATCAGTAATCAAAAATCTCCCAAAAACCGGAGTCCAGGGTTGGATGGCTTCCCAGAGGAATTCTACCAAACATTTAAAGAAGAGTTAATACCTATTTTTCTCAAACTGTTCCAAAAATAGAAATGGAAGGAAAATGTCTAAACTCATTCTGAGGCCAGCATTACCTTGATTCCAAAACCTGACAAAGACACCACTAAAAAGACGAATTATAGATCAATACCCCTGATGAACATGGATGCAAAAATTCTCAACATGATACTTACAAATTGAATCCAATAATACATTAGAAGAATTTTTCACCACAATCAAGTAGGACTTATTGCTGAGATACAAGAGTGGTTCAATATCTGCAAATCAAGCAACATGATACATCACATTAATAAAAGAAAGGATAAGAACCATGTGATCCTGTCAATAGATGCAGAAAAAGCATTTGACAAAATACAGCATCCTTTCTTGATAAAAACCCTCAAAAAAGTAGGGATACAAGGAACATACCTCAACATCATAAAGGCCATATACAAAATATCAACAGCTAATATCACCTTTGATGGGGAAAAAGAGAGCTTTTCCCTAAAGTCAGGAACATGACAGGGAATGCCACTCTCCCCACTGTTGTTCAACATAGTATTGAAAGTCGGAGCTTCAGCAGTTAAACAACGAAATAATAAAGGCATCCAAATTGGCATGGAAGAACTCAAACTTTCACTGTTTGCAGATGACATGATAATGTATGTAGAAAACCCATAAGACTCCACTGAAGAATTGCTAGAACTGATACATGAATTCAGCAAAATCGCAGGATATAAAATCAATACACAGTTTCATGTCTATACATGAGTAATGAGGCAGCAGAAAGAGAAATCAATGGATCAATCCCACCTACAATTGCACCAAAAACCAGAAGATACCTAGGACTAAACCTAACCAACGAAGAAAAATATCTGTACTCTGAAAACTATTGATAACTTATGAAAGAAACTGAAGAGGACACAAAGAAATGGAAAAATACCCCATGCTTGTGGAGTCAAAGAACAAATATTCTTAAAATGTCTTTACTACCCAAAGCAATCTATACATTCAATGCAATCCCTGTCAAAGTAACACCAGCATTTTTCACGGAACTAGAACAAAAATTCTAAAATTTGTATGGAGCCATAAAAGACCCTGAATACCTACTGTAATATTGAAAAAGAAAAGCAAAGTGGGAGGCATCACAATTCCGGACTTCAGGCTGTATTCCGAACCTGTAATCATCAAGACAGTATGGTACTGGGGTGCCTGGGTGGCTCAGTTGGTTAGCATCTGGTTCTTGATTTAAGCTCAGGTTATGATCAGGTTCATGAGATCAAGACAGACATGACATGGAGCCTGCTTGGGATTCTCTTCCTCTCTCTTCTCTCTCTCTCTCTCTCTCTCTCTCTCTCTCTCTCTCTCTCTCTCTCAATAAATATAAATAAACTTTAAGGGGTAAAAGTTTGTAAAAAGGACATTATGGTACTGGCACAAAAACAGACACATAGATTAATGAAACAGAATAGAGAACCCACAAATGGACCCATAACTATATTGTCTACTGTATATATGGTGTATATATACTGTGGAATATTACTCAGGCATCAATAAGAATGAGATCTTGCCATTTGCAATGATGTGCATGGAGCTAGAGTGTATTATGGTAAGCAAAATAAGTCAGCCAGAGAAAGCAAATACCATATGATTTCACTCATATGTGGAATTTAAGAAACAAAACAGATGAACACAGAGTATGGGAAGAAAAAAATAAAATAAAAAACAGAGAGGGAGACAAACCATACAAAACTCTTAACTATAGAGAACAAACTGAGGGTTACTGGAGGGGAGGTGGATGGAGGGAAGGGCTAAATGGGTGATGGTCATTAAGGATGATGCTGGTTTTTATATATGTAACTGAGGAATCACTAAATTCTACCCCGAAACCAATACTACAATATATGTTAAATTTCTTGAATTTAAATAAAATCTTGGAAGAAAAAAAAAAGTTAATTATATTTTAGAGTTCCTTGCCTCTGTGAAAATTCTTCCTTTTATAAAAGTTTAAATTTTCTGTTGAAAGTCTCTAAGTTTTAATGAATTTAGTTGGCTTTTAATCTTTCGTATTTTAAAAAACACATTAATTATAGACGGTCCTCCCAGGATTCTGATTTAGAAACTATAAAATGTTTATCTCCTCAAACGTGGAAGTTTTTCTCCTTGTAGGTTTTGAACTTAGCTATTATTTTACCCCATGACATTCAAAATCTGGCATTCTGAGAGGACACCAATCATTTGTTTGTTTGTTTGTTTGTTTGTTTGTTTGCTTTGTAACACCCTCTCTCTAACTGGAATGTATCACTGTTAGACCCTGGGAGATTTCACTCAACTAGGTTGAATTTCTTAATGGTGTTATTTAAATCTTTCATATGCTTACCAATTTCTGGTATACTTGTTTTGTCAATCACTAGAGAAGTATATTAACATATTCCACTCTTATTGTGGATTTATTCATTTATTTTTTAGTTATATATTTTGAAGCTATATTATTAGATACATATTTTTAGAGTAATTCTATCTTCTGGGTGACTTAAAGTTTTATTGTTGACAAAACTAGGAAGATGATGGTGTAGGAGGATGCTGGGCTCCCCGCGTCCTGTGGACCACTTGGATTCCACCCACATCTGCCTAAATAACCCATAAAACCACCAGAAGTCTAGCAGAATGGACTCTACAGAACCAAGCTTAGACAAGAGGCCCATGGAAGAGGGTAGGAAGGGCAGAGAGGTGATGCACGCTACACAGACTGGCAGGAGGGAACCAGGACAGTGGAGGGGCAGCCAGCCCACCCAAAAAGGCAGAGCCCTTGAGTCTGGCTTGCAAAAGTGGAGGGGCCAGACGGAGTGTGTTCTGACAGCCAGCAGGACTTAACATCTGGAATGTTATAAGTCAACAGCTCTACTCCGAGACCAGGAGGGCTAGAGGACAATGGGAGGGAGAGTTGTTGAGCCAGAGAGGACAGAGCTCAGCTTGGTGGGGAACAAAGGTGCTCACCAGCACCAACTCCCTCACCCATCCTCCAGCCAAAATCCCAAAGGGAACCGGTTCCTATCATGGA
The DNA here is from genome assembly GCF_024362965.1 of Panthera pardus. NCBI lineage: Eukaryota > Metazoa > Chordata > Mammalia > Carnivora > Felidae > Panthera > Panthera pardus. The sequence continues at coordinate 17,078,240 of NW_026526810.1, read as the reverse complement.
ACTTGCTTGCATCGCACAAACACCCAATGCTATGCTTCTGTGGATCCATCCCTCCGACGGGTCTGCCTCCCTCCCAACGCCACAAGGCCCCTTCTGCAGCTGACCACCAAAGGCAAAGCGAGCTGAATCTGCCCCTCCCACCCATATGCACCTTGCATATCCACCCCGGGTAATACTCCAGATCCCATCCAAGCAACACCACAAGCCTGGCAGTATGCAAGTAGCCAACACAGGCACCACAATACTCCACAGTGAGTCCTGACCCTGGGAGACAGGAAGATAAGGTACACACCACTCTGACTGTGGCCCCGGCAGTGGGCTGGGGGCAGACATCAGGTCTGACTGCAGCCCCACCCACCAACACAAGTTACTCCAGACACCACAGGGGAAGAGTCCTGCAGTTCCGTGCCACTCCAGGGACTATCCAAAATGATGAAACAGAAGAATTCTCCTCAAAAGAAACTCCAGGAAGTAGTGACAGGTAACAAACTGATCAAAAACGATGTAAGCAATGTAACAGAAAATGAATTCAAAATAATAGTCATAAAATTAATAGCTGGTCTTGAAAAAAGTATAGAGGAGAGCAGAGCATCTATTGATACAGAGATCAAGGGACTAAGAAACAGTCAGGAGGAGCTAAAAAATGCTATAAATGAGGTGCAAAATAAAATGGAGGCGACCACAGCTCGGATTGAAGAGGCAGAGGAGAGAATAGGTGAATTAGAAGACAAAATGATGGAAAAAGAGAAAGCTGAGAAAAAGAGAGATAAAAAAACCCAGGAAAATTAAGGGAGAATTAGAGAACTAAGTGACACAATTAAATGCAATAATATACGCATAATAGGAATTTCAGAGGAGGAAGAGAGAGGGAAAGGTGCAGAAGGTATATTTGAAGAAATCATAGCTGAGAACTTCCCTGATCTGGGGAAGGAAAAAGGCATTGAAACCCAAGAGGCACAGGGGACTCCCTTCAGACGTAACTTGAATCAATCTTCTGCACGACATATCATAGTGAAACTGGCAAAATACAAAGATAAAGAGAAAATTCTGAAAGCAGCTAGGGATAAACATGCTCTAACATATAAAGGGAGACCGATAAGTCTTGTGACGGATTTATTTACAGAAACTTGGTAGGCCAGAAAGGAATGGCAGGAAATCTTCAATGTGATGAACAGAAAAAAATATGCAGCCGAGCATCCTTTATCCAGCAAGTCTGTCATTTAGAATAGAAGGAGAGATAAAGGTCTTACCAAACAAACAAAAACTGAAGGAATTCGTCACCACTAAACCAGCCCTACAAGAGATCCTAAGGGGGATCCTGTGAGACAAAGTACCAGAGACATAACTACAACCATGAAACCTACAGACATCACAATGACTCTAAACCCATATTTTTCTATAATAACACTGAATGTAAATGGACTGAATGCTCCAACCAAAACACATAGGGTATCAGAATGGATAAGAAAACAAGACCCATCTATTTGTTGTCTATAAGAGACTCATTTTAGAACTGAGGACAGCTTCAGATTGAAAGTGACAGGATGGAGAACTATCTATCATGCTACTGGAAGTCAAAAGAAAGCTGGAGTAGCCATATTTATATCATACAAACTAGACTTTAAAGGCTGTAACAAGAGATGAAGAAGGGCAATATATAATAATTACAGGGTCTATCCATTAGGAAGTGCTAACAAATATAAATGTCTATGCACCAAATATGGGAGCCCCCAAATATATAAAACAATTACTCACAAACATAAGCAACATTATTGATAAGAATGTGGTAATTGCAGGGGACTTTAGTACTCCAATTACAACAAAGGATAGATCATCTAGACACAGGATCAATAAAGGGCCCTGAAAGATACATTGGATCAGATGGACTTGACAGATATATTTAGACCTCTGCATCCCAAAGCAATAGAATATATTTTCTTCTTGAGTGCACATGGAACATTCTTTAAGATAGATCACATATTGGGTCACACAGCAGCCCTTCATAAGTATACAAGAATTGAGATCATACCATGCATACTTTCAGACCACAAGGCTATGAAGCTTGAAGTCAACCACAGGAAAAAGTCTGGAAAACCTCCAAAAGCATGGGTATTAAAGAACACCCTACTAAAGAATGAATGGGTCAAACAGGCAACTAGAGAAGAAATTAAGAAATATATGGAAACAAATGAAAATGAAAATACAACAATCCAAACGTTTTGGGATGCAGCAAAGGCAGTCCTGAGAGGAAAATACATTGCAATCCAGGCCTACCTAAAGAAACAAAAAAAAATCCCAAATACATAATCTAACAGCACACCTAAAGGAAATAGAAGCAGAACAGCAAAGACACCCCAAAACGAGCAGAAGAAGAGAAATAATAAAGATCAGAGCAGAAATAAACAATATAGAATCTAAAAAACTGTACAGCAGATCAACAAAACCAAGAGTTGGTGTTTTGAAAAAATAAACAAAATTGATAAACCTCTAGCCAGGCTTCTCAAAAAGAAAAGGGAGAAGACCCAAATAGATACAATCATGAATGAAAATGGAATTATTACAACCAATCCCTCCGAAATAGAAGCAATTATCAGGGAATACTATGAAAAATTATATGCTAACAAACTGGACAACCTGGAAGAAATGGACAAATTCCTAAGCATCCACACACTTCCAAAACTCAATCAGGAGGAAATAGAAAGCTCGAACAAACCCATAAACAGCGAAGAAATTGAATCAGTTATCAAAACCCTCCCAACAAATAAGAGTCCATGACCAGATGGCTTCCCAGGGGAGTTCTATCAGACGTTTAAAGCAGAGATAATACCTATCCTTCTCAAGCTATTCCAAAAAATAGAAAGGGAAGGAAAACTTCCAGACTCATTCTATGAAGCCAGTATTACTTTGATTCCTAAACCAGACAGAGACCCAATAAGAAAAAGAGAACTACAGGCCAATATCCCAGATGAATATGGATGCAAAAATTCTCAATAAGATACTAGCAACTCGAATTCAACAGCATGTGAAAAGAAGTATTCACCATGATCAAGTGGGATTCATTCCTGGGATGCAGGGCTGGTTCAATATTCGCAAATCAATCAACGTGATACATCACGTTAATAAAAGAAAAGAAACATATGATCTTGTGAATTGATGCAGAAAAAGCATTTGACAAAATTAAGCATCTTTTCTTAATAAAAACCCTCGAGAAAGTCAGGATAGAAAAAACATACTTCAACATCATAAAACCTATTTTTGAAAAGCCCACAGCTAATATCATCCTCAATGGAGAAACACTGAGAGCTTTCTCCCTGAGATCAGGACCACGACAGGGATGTCCACTCTCACTGCTGTTGATTAACATAGTGTTGGAAGTGCTAGCATCAGCAATCAGACAACAAAAGGAAATCAAAGGCATCAAAATTGGCAAAGATGAAGTCAAGCTTTCACTTTTTGCAGATGACATGACATTACACATGGAAAATCCGATAGACTCCACAAAAGTCTGCTAGAGCAGATACATGAATCCAGCAAAGTTGCAGGATACAATATCAATGTACAGAAATAAGTTGCATTCTTATACACTAACAATGAAGAAACAGAAAGACAAATAAAGAAACTGATCCCATTCACAATTGCAGCAAGAAGCATAAAGTACCTAGGAATAACCCTAACCAAAGATGTAAAAGATCTGTATGCTGAAAATTATAGAAAGCTTATGTAGGAAGTTGAAGAAGATACAAAGAAATGGAAACACATTCCGTGCTCATGGATTGGAAGAATAAATATTGTTAAAAAGTCAATCCTACCCAAAGCTATCTACACATTCAATGCAATCCCAATCAAAATTGCACCAGCATTCTTCTAGAAGCTAGAACAAGCAATCCTAAAATTTGTATGGAACCACAAAAGACCCCGAATAGCCAAAGTAATTTTGAAGAAGAAGACCAAAGTGGGAGGCATCACAATCCCAGACTTTATCCTCTACTACAAAGCTGTAATCAGCAAGACAACATGGTATTGGCACAAAATCCGACACATAGACCAATGGAATAGAATAGAAACTCCAGAACTAGACCCACAAAAGTATGGCAAACTCATCTTTGACAAAGCAGGAAAGAATATCCAGTGGAAAAAAAGACAGTCTCTTTAACAAATGGTGCTGGAAGAACTGGACAGCCACATGCAGAAGGATTAAACTAGATCACTTACACCATTCACAAAAACAAACTCAAAATGGATAAAGGACCTGAATGTGAGACAGGAAACCATCAAAACCCTAGAGGAGAAAGGAGGAAAAGACCTCTCAGACCTCAGCTGCAGCAATTTCTTACTTGGCACATCCCCAAAGGCAAGGGAATTAAAAGCAAAAATGAACTATTGGGGGGACCTCATGACGATAAAAAGATTCTCCATTACGAAGGAAACAATCAACAAAACTAAAAGGCAACCAACAGAATGGTCATTTGCAAATGACATATCGGACAAAGGGCTAGTATCTAAAATCTATAAAGAGCTCACCAAACTCCACTCCCAAAAAACAAATAATCCAGTGAAGAAATGGGCAGAAGACATGAATAGACACTTCTCTAAAGAAGACATCCAGATGGCCAACAGGCACATGAAAAGATGCTCCACATCACTCCTCATCAGGGAAATACAACTCAAAACCATACTGAGATATCATCACCTCACGCCAGTCAGAGTGGCTAAAATGAACAAAACAGGAGACTATAGAGGCTGGAGAGGATGTGGAGAAACGGGAACCCTCTTGCATTGTTGGTGGGAATGCAAACTGGTGCAGCCACTCTGGAAAACAGTGTGGTGGTTCCTCAAAAAATTAAAAAGAGACCTACGCTATGACCCAGCAGTACCACTGCTAGGAATTTACCCAAGGGATACAGGAGTACTGATGCATAGGGGCACTTGTACCCCAATGTTTATAGCAGCACTCTCAACAATAGCCAAATTATGGAAAGAGCCTAAATGTCCATCAACTGACGAATGGAGAAAGAAATTGTGGTTTATATACACAATGGAATACTATGTGGCAATGAGAAAGAATGAAATATGGCCCTTTGTAGCAATGTGGATGGAACTGGAGAGTGTTAAGTGAAATAAGCCATACAGAGAAAGACAGATACCATATGGTTTCACTCTTATGTGGATCCTGAGAAACTTAACAGAAGCCCATGGGGGAGGGGAAGAAAAAAAAAGAGAGGGAGAGAGCCAAAGCATAAGAGACTCTTAAAAACTGAGAACAAACTGAAGGTTGATGGGGGGTGGGAGGGAGGGGGAGGGTGGGTGATGGGTATTGAGGAGGGCACCTTTTGGGATGAACACTGGGTGTTGTATGGAATCCAATTTGACAATAAATTACATATTTAAAAAAATGTATTTTTATGATGTATCTCTGTTGATCTCTAGTTAGACTTTTGCCTTAATGTTTATCTGGTATTAATATGTGATACTAGCCTTTTTGTTTATAATTTTCTATACTTTAACTTTTTTTTTACTTTTGCTTCTTGTATTCTTGTATTTAAAATAACAGCATACAGTTGGGTTTCATGTTATTCATTCTGACCACTATTTCCCTCTCTGAAACATTTAATCCTTTTTCATTTAATGTATTTACACACAAAATTATTTTTGTTCCCCAATTTTTTGTTTTGCCATCTTTTCTTTTTGTTTTTTTTTTCTTTTTTTCTCTATTTCATTGATTTGTTTTATTGTTGAATTTGCCACTTTGTGATTTTGGAAAAAAATGTTTACTGTTCTATAGGTTTTCAAGCTAGACATTATCCTGCATCCTTGACTTGTAGATTATCTTTATTTTTGTCATCTTTATTGACTATACAGGGATATGGAACACTTTAACTTCATTGCCCTCTCCAAATCTATAGGTATTATTGTTGTGTATTTCAATTTTTTACATATTTTTAAAGCCCACTAAAAATGGCTTGCCATTTGCATTGTATTTACTTCCTAAGTATACTAGTAATCTTTGGTCACATTAATTTAATTTCAGCCCTGCAATTTTATAGAATGTCTTGGTTTATTTATGTTTGCCCATATTTGTAAGATTCCACCCTTTATTTCTCATCTCAAAGCGCAGGGTTTGTCAGTGACCCCAACCAAGATAGGCCCTTGACTCTAACTTTGTCCCCCAGGCTTACAAGTTTGTCACAAGTGCTGCTAATTTTCAACCACTTCTGGCATTTATGAAAGGATCCTTGGTAATAAGAAGCTCCATATACCAATTTTATCTCTCTAGATTTCTGTCCGTTCTCAGATACTTCTCAGCCCTCTAATGCCTTCAAGAGTACATTTCTCCACTATAAAATCATTTGGGCAGGCTGTGAAAAGTGTGGGAAATTACTAAAGAAATTTTGAGAGAGGACTGCTGGTGGGCTGAGGGGAGGGTTGCTTCCCACTTTAACTCAAGTCAAGAGGTGGAACTTAAGGCAATTATTTGAGAAGCTTAATGTGTGTCTTTTAAGTCTCATGGAGTAAACTGGTAGCTGATTTTTATGGGTTGAGTTATGTCCCCCACAAAAAGATATATTGAAGTCCTAACTACAGTACCTCATTATGTAATCTTATGCAAAAATGTGGTCGTTTCAGATATAGTTTGTTAAAATGAAGCCATACTGGAGTAGAGTAATCCCCTGATCCAATGTGACTACTATCCTTATAAGAATACAACCATCTGAAGACAGAAACACAGAAAGGAATGCCATGTGAAGACGGGAAATACTGAATTATGCTTCCATGAACCAAGGAACACCTTGGGTTACCAGAGACTCAGAGTTAAGGAAGGATCCTCCCCTGAAGGCTTCAGCTAGAGCACAGCCCAGCTAACAACCTGATGTCAGACTTCTAAGCTCCAGAACCATGAGATAATAAATTTCTGTTGTTTTCAACCATTCTGCTTGTGATACTTTGTTATGATAGTTCTAGAAAACTGATATATTAATTCATACCTAAAATCCCTAAAAAGGAAAACTGGTCAGCTAGCACTCTGTGAATGATGTAAGGAAGTCTGACCAAGTTAGACAACTTTCAGGTCTACATTTATCAGGAAAAAGAATGGATGAACATTTCCCAGGGATTAGATATAGGTTACTCTCGAGAGGAGTTATCTTAGACCCTATCCAGGAGAGCCACCAATAAATGAAGAGAACTCAACAGCAGGACAAAATTCCAAAATCTCAGAAGCTAAAGTAATCTCTTATAAAAAAAAATCAGCCACAAAATCTGCATTTGTCTTTCTCAGTGGAACTATGGGAGAGATACCCTCAATGATGTGGATAAGAGGTCACACGGAAATCCACTCAATTGCCCTAAAATAGTCATTTTTAAACATCCACATATTGCAGGAAACACTCAGACCATCTCATAACAGTATTAGGTTAGAATTTTCTGCCTATTTTCTCTAGAGAAGTAAAAGCTGGAATTTGAGAGATGGAAGGATGAGCAGTAGAAGTAGGATCAGTAGAAGTTCAAGAAGATAAAGACAGAAGATGAAAACCACACCCCCTTCCCCACTGCAATTAGCCAATCTACAATATATCTAAGCTGGAGGAACAGGAAAATATGCCTCAACATTAAAGTTTGACATTTCTAATTATTACCTTGGATCAGATAGTTTAATTATTGAACTAAACCTTGTGGACTGGAGTAATCTAAGGATATTTTCTTACCTAAAAAGGACCAAAAAGTCATTGAGTCTTCCATAAATTTCAACCAAGGACAAGGGAGGAGCCAATTCTACATTTAAAAATTTAAGGATAGAGAGAAATAAAAATAAAGTTGCCTACTATGTGAAGCAAACAATTTTCAGTAGAAAATTTTAAAGTCAACCTACACAAAGAATGAGGTAAAAGACAGAGTCCAGTGACATTTGGGCTACTGGTTGTCCATGCTTCCAATTTGTTGTACCCCTACCGCACTGAATTTAAGGAAGCCAAAACTGTCTTTTAATATTTTTTTCAAGTGGTCACAAATTATCTATACACCTCCCTCTTTGGGAAATCATCCTGTTATGGGCTGACTTGTGTCTCCTCAATATTTGCACATTGAAGCCCTAACACTCAGTACCTCAGAATATGACTTTATTTGGAAATAGAGCATTTAAAGATATGTTTATGTTAAAATGAGGTATTAATCTATATGATCAGTGTCCTCATAATAAGAAAATTTGGACAGAGATACACCCAGGGGTGCAATCGCATAGAGGAAAGACATTATGAGGACACAGCAAGCTGGCCATCTGCAAACCAAAGACAGGCCACAGGAGAAACCAAACCTGCTAATACTTTGATCTTGGACTTATAGCCTCCAGAACTGTGAGACAACGTTTGTGTTGTTTAAGCCACTTAGTCTATGGTACGTTTTTATGACAGGCCTGAGAAACTATCATCCAATCTCAAGACTCTATCTACATGGTCTAAATGTCAGCTTCCATTTTCATAGGGATTCTATCCTCTTAATCACAGACAGAATACATGATGGGGGCCAACAGAGGTATCTCATAGGCCCCAGATACTAAATCAAGATTGGGTTTGTGATCCAAGTTGGGACAATCATAGACATTTTCTGCAATTTTTCAAACTGGAGATGAGGTAAAAGCTTCCAACTTCCTTTCAAAAATAGATGTCCAATTCAGTATTAATTTTCCTTTCCATGATATGGTACAGATATATTTTATTGCAATCAGGTGGTTTATGCCTTTTGCAGAGACCATAATTGTTCTTTGCTGTTGACAGATTTGGCATTCATTAATAATTATAGCTACACTACCCCTAAAGGTAATTTTGTGTTTTTCATCCATGCATAACCCCCATGTTTGCAACATTGACTTATTGTTTGAGTCCATTGAGCTACGGAGGTAACCAAAGAAAGAGGATGATTGACATCTACAGGATAGGTCATTGTATTTACCAGATTATTGAGAGCCTCTCCTACTGTGCTACTTGTTGATTTATTTTATTTTTTTAATATGAAATTTATTGTCACATTGGTTTCCATACAACACCCAGTGCTCATCCCAAAAGGTACCCTCCTCAATACCCATCACCCACACTTCCCTCCCTCCCACTCCCCATCAACCTTCAGTTTGTTCTCAGTTTTTAAGAGTCTCTTATGCTTTGGCTCTCTCCCTCTTTTTTTTTCTTCCCCTCCCCCATGGACTTCTGTTAAGTTTCTCAGGATCCACATAAGAGTGAAACCATATGGTATCTGTCTTTCTCTGTATGGCTTATTTCACTTAGCATAACACTCTCCAGTCCCATCCACGTTTGTACAAAAGGCCATATTTCATTCTTTCTCATTGCCAAGTAGAATTCCATTGTATATGTAAACCACAATTTCTTTATCCATTCATCAGTTGATGGACATTTAGGCTCTTTCCATAATTTGGCTATTGTTGAGAGTGCTGCTATAAACATTGGGGTACAAGTGCCCCTATGCCTCAGCACTCCTGTATCCCTTGGATAAGTTCCTAGCAGTGCTATTGCTATATCATAGGGTAGGTCTCTTTTTAATTTTTTGAGGAACCTCCACACTGTTTTCCAGAGTGGCTGCACCAGTTTGCATTCCCACCAACAGTGCAAGAGGGTTCCCGTTTCTCCACATCCTCTCCAGCATCTAGAGTCTCCTCATTTGTTCATTTTAGCCACTCTTGCTAGTGTGAGGTGATATCTCAGTGTGGCTTTGATTTTTATTTCCTGGTGAGGAGTGACATTGAGCATCTTTTCATGTGCCTGTTGGCCATCTGGATGTCTTTTTTAGAGAAGTGTCTATTCATGTCTTCTGCCCATTTATTCACTGGATTATTTGTTTGTCAGTGTGGAGTTCAGTGAGTTCTTTATAGATTTTGGATACTAGTCATTTGTCCAGTATGTCATTTGCAAATATCTTTTCCCATTCTGTCCGTTGCCTTTTAGTTTTGTTGATTGTTCCTTCAAAGTGCAGAAGCTTTTTATCTTCATGAGGTCCCAATAGTTCATTTTTGCTTTTAATTTCCTTGCCTTGGAGGGGTTCAAGTAAGAAATTGCTGTGGCTCAGTTCAGAGAGGTTTTTACTTGCTTTCTGTTCTAGGGCTTTGATGGTTTCCTGTCTCACATTCAGGTCCTTCATCCATTTTGAGTTTGTTTTTGTGAATCGTGTAAGAAAGTTGTCTAGTTTCATTCTTCTGCATGTTGCTGTCCAGTTCTCCCAGCACCATTTGTTAAAAAGACTGTCTTTTTTCCACTGGATATTCTTTCCTGCTTGGTCAAAGATTAGTTGCCATACTTATGTGGGTCCAAATCTGGAGTCTCTATTCTATTCCATTGGTCTATGTGTCGGTTTTTGTGCCAATACCATGTTGTCTTGCTGATTACAGCTTTGTAGTAGAGGATAAAGTCTGGGATTGTGATGCCTCCCACTTTGGTCTTCTTCTTCAAAATTACTTTGGTTATTCGGGGTCTTTTGTGGTTCCATACAAATTTTAGGATTGCTTGTTCTAGCTTCTAGAAGAATGCTGGTGCAATTTTGATTGGGATAATTTTTCATAGTATTCCTTGATAATTGCTTGTATTTCTGACTGATTGGTTGTTAATTCTATTTTCTCTCATTATTTTGTCTATTTCGACCATCTCCCTTTTGATTTTGAGAAACCTGGCTAGAGGATTATCGATTTTGTGTATATATTCAAAAAACCAACTCTTGGTTTCATTGATCTGCTCTACAGCTTTTTTAGATTCTATATTGCTTATTTCTGCTCTGATCTGTATTATTTCTCTTCTTCTGCTGTTTTTGGGGTGTCTTTGCTGTTTTTATTCTGTTTCCTTTAAGTGTGCTGTTAGATTTTTGTATTTATGATTTTTCTTGTTTCTTGAAACAGGCCTGGATTGCAATGTATTTTCCTCTCAGGACTGCCTTTGCTGCATCCCAAAACGTTTGGATTGTTGTATTTTCATTTTCATTTGTTTCCATATATTTCTTAATTTCTTCTCTAATTGCCTGGTTGACCCATCATTCTTTAGTAGGGTGTTCTTTAACCTCCATGCTTTTGGAGGTTTTCCAGACTTTTTCCTGTGGTTGACTTCAAGCTTCATAGCATTGTGGTCTGAAAGTATGCATGGTATAATTTCAATTGTTTTATACTTATTAAGGTCTTATCTGTGACCCAGTCAGTATGTGATCTATCTTGGAGAATGTTCCATGTACACTCGAGAAGAAAGTATATTCTATTGCTTTGGGGTGCTGAGTTCTGAATATATCTGTCAAGTCCATCTGATCCAATGTATCATTCAGGGCCCTTGTTTCTTTATTGATCCTGTGTCTAGATGATCTATCCATTGTTGTAAGTGGGGTATTGAAGTCCCCTGCAATTACCACATTCTTATCAATAAGGTTGCTTATGTTTGTGATTAATTGTTTTATATATTTGGGGGCTCCCATATTTGGCACATAGACATTTATAATTGTTAGCACTTCCTGATGGATAGACCCTGTAATTATTATATAATGCCCTTCTTCATCTCTTGTTACAGTCTTCGATTTAAAGTCTAGTTTATCTAAGTATGGCTACTCCAGCTCTCTTTTGACTTCCATTAGCATGATAGATAGTTCTCCATCTCCTCACATTCAATCTGAAGGACCCTCAGGTCTAAAATGACTCTCTTGTAGACAGCAAATAGATGAGTTTTGTTTTTTTGTTTTTTAATCCATTCTGATACCCTATGTGTTTTAGTTGGAGCATTCAGTCCATTTACATTCAGTGTTATTATAGAAAGATATGGGTTTAGAGTCATTGTGATATCTGTAGGTTTCATGCTTGTAGTGATGTCTGTGTCACGTTGTGGTCCTTTCAACATTTCACTCTCAGACTCCCCCTCAGGATTTCTAGTAGGGCTGGTTTAGTGGTGATGAATTCCTTCAGTTTTTGTTTGTTTGGGAAACCTGTATCTCTCCTTGTATTCTGGATGACAGACTTGCTGAATAAAGGATTCTTAGCTGCATACTTTTCCTGTTCATTACATTGAAGATTTCCTTCCATTCCTTTCTGGCCTGCCAAGTTTTAGTAGAGAGGTCTGCTACTACCCTTATGTGTCTACCTTTGTATTTAGGGCCCATTGTTAGAGCCTGTTTATCCCTAGCTGCTTTCAAAATTCTCTCTTTATCGTTGTATTTTGCCAGTCTCACTATGGTATGTCATGTAGAAGATCGATTCAAGTTACCTCTGAAGGGAGTTCTCTGTGCCTCTTGGATTTCAATGCATGTTTCCTTCCCAGATGAGGGAAGTTCTCAGCTATGATTTGTTCAAGCACACCTTCACCCCCTTTCTCTTTCTCTTCTTCTTCTGGAATTCCTATGATACAGATATTGTTCTGTTTGATTGCATCACTTTGTTCTCTAATTCTCCCCTCATACTCCTGGATTTTTTATCTCTCTTTATCTCAGCTTCCTCTTTTTCCATAATTTTATCTTCTAATTCACCCATTCTCTCCTCTGCCTCTTCAATCCATGCTATGGCTGCCTCCATTTTATTTTGCACCTCATTTATAGCATTTTTTAGTTCCTTATGTCTATTTCTTAGTCCCTTGATCTCTGTAGCAATAGATTCTCTGCTGTCCTCTATGCTTTTTTTTCAAACCAAGAGATTAATTTTATGACTACTATTTTAATTTTTGTTCCATTATATTGCTTAAATCGGTTTTGATCAATTTGTTAGCTGTCTCTACTTCCTGGAGTTTCTTTTGAGAAGAATTCTTCCATTTCATCATTTTGGGTAGTCCCTGCAGTAGCTCCAAACTGCAGGGCACTTCCTCTGTGTTGTCCAGAGTAACTTGTGTTGGTGCGCAGGGCTCAGTCAGACCCTATGTCTGCCCCCAGCCCACCGCTGGGGCCACAGTCAGACTGGTGCGTACTTTATCTTCCCCTGTCCCAGGGGCAGGACTCATTGTGGAGTGGTGTGGCTCCTCTCTGGGCTACATGCACACTGCCAGGCTTGTGGTGCTGCTTTGATGGGATCTGGCCAAGGGCGTATTAGCCTGGGTGGATCTGCAAGGTGCATAGGGGCAGGAGGGGAAGGCTTAGCTCACTTTGTCATTGGTGGTCTCCTGTGGATGGGGCCCTGCAGCACCGGGAGGGAGGCAGGCATGTGGGAGTGATGGATCCACAGAAGCACAGCATTGGGCGTTTGGGCGGTGCAAGCAAGTTTGGTGACAGGAACTGGTTCCCTTTGGAATTTCAGCTGGGAGGTGGGAGAGGTAAATGGCGCTTTCCAGTGACTTTGTTCCCCAGCCAAGCTGAGCTCTGTCTTCCCGGGCTCAACAACTCTCTCTCCAGGTGTTCTCTCCCCCTCCCCTCCCTCTGAGAACAGAGCTGTTGACTTTTAACATTCCAGATGTTAAGTTCCACCAGCTGTCAGAATTCATGGAGTCTGGCCACTCCGCTTTTGCAGGCCTGACTTCAGGGGCCTTGCCTTGCCCGGCAGGCTGCCCCTCCACCACCCAGCTCCCTCCCACCAGTCCATGTAGTACACCCCACCTCTCCACCCTTCCTACCTTCTTCTGTGGGCCTCTTGTCTATGGTTGGCTCCGGAGAGTCCATTCTGCTAGTCTTCTGGCAGCTTTCAGCCCTGGAAGATTCTTCTTCAGGCCAAAGACAGCAGACACTCCTTTTATTAGTTTTTTAGTTTTCTCTTTATTTCTAATTAGAAAATCCCTCATTTCTTCAGTACTATATAGTTAATATTTCTTTACCTTAGATTTTACCTATTCACATTACTCTATGGATTCTATCCTGAATGGACACTGACTGTTACACTTCATAAAAGATTTGTTTGGTGAAATTATCATGGGACACTGATTCATTCACACTGCAGTGTCATTTTCAGAGTTCCATCCTCATACTAAACCATTTTGCCTCCAGTGGTTCCATGTTCTTTTTTTTAAATGTTTTATTTATTTTTGAGAAAGAGAGACAGAGCCTGAGTGGGGGTAAGGGCAGAATGAGAGGGGAAAACAGAATCTGAAGCAAGCTCCAGTCTCTGAGCTGTCAGCACAGAGCCTGATGCAGGGCTTGAACTCATGAGCTGTGAGTTCATGACCTCAGCAGAAGTCAGATGCTTGATTTAAAAACAGTAGGGTTAGAGAGGGAAGATGGTGGCGTAGGAGGACACTGGGCTCACTGCGCGTCCTGCTGATCACTTAGATTCCACCTACACCTGCCTAAATAACCCAGAAAACCGCCAGAGGATTAGCAGAATGGAGTCTCTGGAGCCAAGCGCAGACGAGAGGCCCACGGAAGAGGGTAGGAAGGGCGGCGAGGCGGTGCACGCTCCTCGGACTGGTGGGAGGGAGCCGGGGCGGAGGGGCGGCTCGCCGGCCAAGCAGAGCTCCCGAGTCTGGCTGGCAAAAGCGGAGGGGCCGGATGGACTGTGTTCCGACAGCAAGCCCGACTTAGCGTCTGGGAGGTCATAAGTTAACAGCTCTGCTCAGAAAGTGGGAAGGCTGGAGGACAAAGGGAGGGAGAGCTGCTGAGCCCCCAGACGACAGAGCTCAGTTTGGTGGGGAACAAAGGCACTCGCCAGCACCATATCCCTCGCCCATCCCCCAGCCAAAATCCCAAAGGGAACCAGTTCCTGCCAGGGAACTTGCTCGCTCTGCACAAACACCCAACTCTGTGCTCCTGCGGAGCCAAACCTCTGGCAGCGGATCTGACTCCCTCCCGCTGCCACAGGGCCCCTCCTGAAGTGGATCACCTAAGGAGAAGTGAGCTAAGCCTGCCCCTCCTGCCCCCATGCACCTTGCCTACCCACCCCAGATCCCCAGCACCACAAGCCTGGCAGTGTGCAAGTAGCCCAGACGGGCTATGCCAACCCACAGTGAATCCCGCCCCTAGGAGAGGGGAAGAGAAGGCACACACCTGTCTGACTGTGGCCCCAGCGGTGGGCTGGGGGCAGACATCAGGTCAGACTGCGGCCCCACCCACCAACGCCAGTTATACACCACAGCACAGGGGAAGTGCCCTGCAGGTCCTCACCACTCCAGGGACTATCCAAAATGACCAAACGGAAGATTCCCCTCAGAAGAATCTCCAGGAAATAACAACAGCTAATGAACTGATCAAAAAGGATTTAAATAATATAACAGAAAGTGAATTTAGAATAATAGTCATAAAATGAATTGCTGGGCTTGAAAACAGTATAGAGGACAGCAGAGAATCTCTTGCTACAGAGATCAAGGGACTAAGGAACAGTCACGAGGAGCTGAAAAACGCTTTAAACGAAATGCAAAACAAAATGGAAACCACGATGGCTCGGCTTGAAGAGGCAGAGGAGAGAATAGGTGAACTAGAAGATAAAGTTATGGAGAAAGAGGAAGCTGAAAGAAAGAGAGATAAAAAAATCCAGGAGTATGAGGGCAAAATTAGAGAACTAAGTGATACACTAAAAAGAAATAATATACGCATAATTGGTATCCCAGAGGAGGAAGAGAGAGGGAAAGGTGCTGAAGGGGTACTTGAAGAAATTATAGCTGAGAACTTCCCTGAACTGGGGAAGGAAAAAGGCATTGAAATCCAAGAGGCACAGAGAACTCCCTTCAGACGTAACTTGAATCGATCTTCTGCACGACATATCATAGTGAAACTGGCAAAATACAAAGATAAAGAGAAAATTCTGAAAGCAGCAAGGGATAAACGTGCCCTCACATATAAAGGGAGACCTATAAGACTCGTGACTGATCTCTCATTTGAAACTTGGCAGGCCAGAAAGGATTGGCACGATATCTTCAGTGTGCTAAACAGAAAAAAATATGCAGCCGAGAATCCTTTATCCAGCAAGTCTGTCATTTAGAATAGAAGGAGAGATAAAGGTCTTCCCAAACAAACAAAAACTGAAGGAATTTGTCACCACTAAACCAGCCCTACAAGAGATCCTAAGAGGGATCCTGTGAGACAAAGTACCAGAGACATCACTACAAGCATAAAACATACAGACATCACAATGACTCTAAACCCGTATCTTTCTATAATAACACTGAATGTAAATGGATTAAATGCACCAACAAAAATACATAGGGTATCAGAATGGATAAAAAAACAAGACCCATCTATTTGCTGTCTACAAGAGACTCATTTTATTTATTTTTTTTTTTAAATTTTTTTTTCAAGGTTTTTTATTTATTTTTGGGACAGAGAGAGACAGAGCATGAACGGGGGAGGGGCAGAGAGAGAGGGAGACACAGAATCTGAAACAGGCTCCAGGCTCCGAGCCATCAGCCCAGAGCCTGACGCGGGGCTCGAACTCACGGACCACGAGATCGTGACCTGGCTGAAGTCGGATGCTTAACCGACTGCACCACCCAGGCGCCCCTACAAGAGACTCATTTTAGATCTGAGGACACCTTTAGATTGAGAGTGAGGGGATGAAGAACTATTTATCATGCTACTGGAAGCCAAAAGAAAGCTGGAGTAGCCATACATATATCAGACAAACTAGACTTTAAATTAAAGGCTGTAACAAGAGATGAAGAAGGGCATTATATAATAATTACAGGGTCTATCCATCAGGAAGAGCTAACAATTATTAATGTCTATGCACCGAATACCAGAGCCCCCAGATATATAAAACAATTACTCATAAACATAAGCAACCTTATTGATAAGAATGTGGTCATTGCAGGGGACTTTAACACCCCACTTACAGAAATGGATAGATCATCTAGACACACAGTCAATAAAGAAACAAGGGCCCTGAATGATACATTGGATCAGATGGACTTGACAGATATATTTAGAACTCTGCATCCCAAAGCAATAGAATATACTTTCTTCTCGAGGGCACATGGAACATTCTCCAAGAGAGATCATATACTGGGTCACAAAACAGCCCTTCATAAGTTTACAAGAATTGAAATTATACCATGCATACTTTCAGACCACAATGCTATGAAGCTTGCAATCAACCACAGGAAAAAGTCTGGAAAACCTCCAAAAGCATGGACGTTAAAGAACACCCTACTAACGAATGAGTGGGTCAACCAGGCAATTAGAGAAGAAATTAAAAAATATATGGAAACAAACGAAAATGAAAATACAACAACCCAAACGCTTTGGGACGCAGCGAAGGCAGTCCTGAGAGGAAAATACATTGCAATCCAGGCCTATCTCAAGAAACAAGAAAAATCCCAAATACAAAATCTAACAGCACACCTAAAGGAAATAGAAGCAGAACAGCAAAGGCAGCCTAAACCCAGCAGAAGAAGAGAAATAATAAAGATCAGAGCAGAAATAAACAATATAGAATCTGAAAACACTGTAGAGCAGATCAACGAAACCAAGAGTTGGTTTTTTGAAAAAATAAACAAAATTGACAAACCTCTAGCCAGGCTTCTCAAAAAGAAAAGGGAGATGACCCAAATAGATAAAATCATGAATGAAAATGGAATGATTACAACCAATCCCTCAGAGATACAAACAATTATCAGGGAATACTATGAAAAATTATAGGCCAACAAATTGGACAACCTGGAAGAAATGGACAAATTCCTAAACACCCACACTCTTCCAAAACTCAATCAGGAGGAAATAGAAAGCTTGAACAGACCCAATAACCAGTGAAGAAATTGAATCGGTTATCAAAAATCTCCCAACAAATAAGAGTCCAGAAACAGATGGCTTCCCAGGGGAGTTCTACCAGACGTTTAAAGCAGAGATAATACCTATCCTTCTCAAGCTATTCCAAGAAATAGAAAGGGAAGGAAAACTTCCAGACTCATTCTATGAAGCCAGTATTACTTTGATTCCTAAACCAGACAGAGACCCAGTAAAAAAAGAGAACTACAGGCCAATATCCCTGATGAATATGGACGCAAAAATTCTCAATAAGATACTAGCAAATCGAATTCAACAGCATATAAAAAGAATTATTCACCATGATCAAGTGGGATTCATTCCTGGGATGCAGGGCTGGTTCAACATTCACAAATCAATCAACGTGATACATCACATTAACAAAAAAAAAAAAGAGAAGAACCATATGATCCTGTCAATCAATGCAGAAAAGGCCTTTGACAAAATCCAGCACCATTTCTTAATAAAAACCCTTGAGAAAGTCGGGATAGAAGGAACATACTTAAAGATCATAAAAGCCATTTATGAAAAGCCCACAGCTAACATCATCCTCAACGGGGAAAAACTGAGAGCTTTTTCCATGAGATCAGGAACACGACAGGGATGCCCACTCTCACCGCTGCTGTTTAATATAGTGCTGGAAGTTCTAGCATCAGCAATCAGACAACAAAAGGAAATCAAAGGCATCAAAATTGGCAAAGATGAAGTCAAGCTTTCGCTTTTTGCAGATGACATGATATTATACATGGAAAATCCGATAGACTCCACCAAAAGTCTGCTAGAACTGATACATGAATTCAGCAAAGTAGCAGGATACAAAATCAATGTACAGAAATCAGTTGCATTCTTATACACTAACAATGAAGCAACAGAAAGACAAATAAAGAAACTGATCCCATTCACAATTGCACCAAGAAGCATAAAATACCTAGGAATAAATCTAACCAAAGATGTAAAAGATCTGTATGCTAAAAACTATAGAAAGCTTATGAAGGTAATTGAAGAAGATTTAAAGAAATGGAAAGACATTCCCTGCTCATGGATTGGAAGAATAAATATTGTCAAAATGTCAATACTACCCAAAGCTATCTACACATTCAATGCAATCCCAATCAAAATTGCACCAGCATTCTTCTCGAAACTAGAACAAGCCATCCTGAAATTCATATGGAACCACAAAAGGCCCCGAATAGCCAAAGTAATTTTGAAGAAGAAGACCAAAGCAGGAGGCATCACAATCCCAGACTTTAGCCTCTACTACAAAGCTGTCATCATCAAGACAGCATGGTATTGGCACAAAAACAGACACATAGACCAATGGAATAGAATAGAAACCCCAGAACTAGACCCACAAATGTATGGCCAACTCATCTTTGACAAAGCAGGAAAGAACATCCAATGGAAAAAAGACAGTCTCTTTAACAAATGGTGCTGGGAGAACTGGACAGCAACATGCAGAAGGTTGAAACTAGACCACTTTCTCACACCATTCACAAAAATAAACTCAAAATGGATAAAGGACCTGAATGTGAGACAGGAAACCATCAAAGCCTTAGAGGAGAAAGCAGGAAAAGACCTCTCTGACCTCAGCCGTAGCAATCTCTTACTCAACACATCCCCAAAGGCAAGGGAATTAAAAGCAAAAGTGAATTACTGGGACCTTATGAAGATAAAAAGCTTCTGCACAGCAAAGGAAACAACCAACAAAACTAAAAGGCAACCAACAGAATGGGAAAAGATATTTGCAAATGCCATATCGGACAAAAGGCTAGTATCCAAAATCTATAAAGAGCTCACCAAACTCCACACCCGAAAAACAAATAACCCAGTGAAGAAATGGGCAGAAAACATGAATAGACACTTCTCTAAAGAAGACATCCAGATGGACAACAGGCACATGAAAAGATGTTCAACGTCGCTCCTTATCAGGGAAATACAAATCAAAACCACACTCAGATATCACCTCACGCCAGTCAGAGTGGCCAAAATGAACAAATCAGGAGACTATAGATGCTGGAGAGGATGTGGAGAAACGGGAACCCTCTTGCACTGTTGGTGGGAATGCAAACTGGTGCAGCCGCTCTGGAAAGCAGTGTGGAGGTTCCTCAGAAAATTAAAAATAGACCTACCCTGTGACCCAGCAATAGCACTGCTAGGAATTTATCCAAGGGATACAGGAGCACTGATGCATAGGGGCACTTATACCCCAATGTTTATAGCAGCACTCTCAACAATAGCCAAATTATGGAAAGAGCCTAAATGTCCAACAACTGATGAATGGATAAAGAAATTGTGGTTTATATACACAATGGAATACTATGTGGCAATGAGAAAAAATGAAATATGGCCTTTTGTAGCAACGTGGATGGAACTGGAGAGTGTGATGCTAAGTGAAATAAGCCATACAGAGAAAGACGCATACCATATGGTTTCACTCTTATGTGGATCCTGAGAAACTTAACAGAAACCCATGGGGGAGGGGAAGAAAAAAAAAGAGGTTAGAGTGGGAGAGAGCCAAAGCATAAGAGACTGTTAAAAACTGAGAACAAACTGAGGGTTGATGGGGGGTGGGAGGGAGGGGAGGCTGGGCGATGGGTATTGAGGAGGGCACCTTTTGGGATGAGCACTGGGTGTTGTATGGAAACCAATTTGACAATAAATTTCATATATTAAAAAAAAAAAAGAAGTCAGATGCTTAACCAACTGAGCCACCCAGGAGCCCCTCTATGTTGTTTTTTGCAAGTCCTTGCCCATCAAGCTAATCCTTAGCCACTGGCTCATCAAACCACTCAAACTTCTTCTCACCTGAAAGTTTTATTTCCTGCACCAAACTTCAGTACCTCTCTTAAGTAAAGAGAAAACACTGTAGCAATCATTTCTGTCTGGTAATAGAATCTCATGTGGGCCCACTGTGTACTAGATTCAAATCAACTGGTAATGCTATAAAAATCTCCATATGACCACAGGTAAGGGTTGAATGGCATCAAGAACTGGCCTATTAGGAATATGAGT
The DNA here is from genome assembly GCF_024362965.1 of Panthera pardus. Taxonomy (NCBI): domain Eukaryota; kingdom Metazoa; phylum Chordata; class Mammalia; order Carnivora; family Felidae; genus Panthera; species Panthera pardus. The sequence continues at coordinate 17,057,600 of NW_026526810.1, read as the reverse complement.
CAGCTGTTCAAACAACTTGCCTAATCCTCAAAACCCAGCGTCTTATAGACCATATACCTTGAGAAACTTTGTTGCTCAGTCAGTTCAGACAATACCCAGTACAAGAAGGCAACTCAGGATGCATATACTTTTGATATCTCCCACCTAAGTTCAGTTGCAAGAGAAGAATTGTTTCTCAAGGGGAAATTATTTACCAAAGGGGACCTATATTTTCTCCAAAAATCTGGAGTCTTTGTCACATTTCTCTTATTGTGACTTGCTACAGACACCATGAAGTATCTAATCAATCACAGGAACTTCAAGTTTGACCGGATCCATTGGCTTCTAACGGCCAGATAGCAGGTTGCAGCCTGCTCCAACTGGAGAACCTTCTTTTGCTCAAGATCCACGCAGAACTGTCAGCCTAATGGGTTTCCCCATGAACAGTTTGGATGTAACATTTGTTACATCCAAAACCCGAAGAAGCCCAGCAACCACACTTGCATCTCACCCCTTTCAGTTAGGAGACTATTTGGAGAAAAAGAAGATAGTCAGCAAACATATGAAAAGATGCTCAATATCATTGGCAACCAAATGGAGACAAAGTCTAGTTACAATGATATTCAATTACTACCCTGTTAGCTTGGCAAAAAATATAAAGGTCTGAAAAAAAATCAAGAGTTACAAGGCTGTAGACCAATGGTTACTTTCATACAGTGCTGAGGTAGTGTAAATTGGTAAATGACATTGGGAGTAATATAATCACCTAGTGACATTGGACACACACACAACCTATTTTTTAAATTTCTTTACGTATTTTTTTGAGGGAGAGAGATAGCAAGCTAGGGAGGGTCAGAGAGAGGGGAAGTGAGAAATCCCAAACAAGTTCTACACTGTCAGTTCAGAGCCCAACGTGGAGCTTGAACTCATGAACTGTGAGATCATGACCTGAGCCAAAAACAAGAGTTGAACACTTAACCGACTGAGCCACCCTGGCACCCCCACATACATAACCTATTAAACAAGCAATTTTACTCCTCATTGCATATCATAGAGAAGCTCTTGCGCATGTGCAAGAAGACAAATGTATAGAAATGTTCACGTAGCTTGTTTGTTTTAATAAAAATCTAGACAATAACACAAATGTAATTCAAGAGTAGAATTAGAAATGAATAATATAGATACAATAGAATAACATATACCATTTAAATTAAATAAAGTATAAATATCATGTTTTTTTTGTAGCAAGTGGAATTCTAAGATGGCCTCCAAGTTTCCAACTCCCAGGTATACATTCAAGAATCCCTTCCACTTGAGTGTGGGTGGGACCTGTGTATATGATGGGATAGTCATTCCTTATATTATGTTATATAATAAAACTCCATTGTAGCATACTTGTGAGAAACTATCCTGCTGGCCTTGAAGAAATGAGCTGCCATGTTGTGAGAGGTGGAACCCATATGGCAGGTATCTGAAGATGGCCTCTAAAAGCTGAGTGGTGTCCAGTTGACAGCCAGTAAGAAAATGGGAACATCAGTACCATGAATGGAAGAAATTGGATTCTGCCAGTAGCTAGTGAGCTTGAAAGAGAACCCTGAGTTTCAGAAGAGATTACACCTGCATTTCATCCTGGTGACACCCTGAACAAATGAGTCCTATAACTCAAACTATATGATCAATGGAAACTATGAGATAAAAAATTTGTGTTTTTAAGTCACTGAGTTGGTGGTAATCAGTTACAATGCAATAAAAAACTAATACATTTAAATAAAGATCACAAAGGAAAATATACTATTTAGTTTGTATAAAGCTCAAAATACTATGTTACCTGGAGGCACACATATGTACAACAAACCTATAGAGAAAAACAAAGGTGAGATTTTCACTAAGTTTAGCATAATGATTCCCTCTAGGATAGATGGAAGGTGTATGAGTACAGGAGGGCATGCAGGAAACTTCTAGTTCACATGTTGCCTTGAGTAGTGTTTACACGGGGATACACTATTTATCATTGATGAAACAGTACATATAGATTTTATACAATTCTCTAGATAAGATATATTGCATAATTTAATTTTTTAAAAAGAGGAAGAAGAAATGGAAGAGAAAAATGAAGTGAGAGGGGATAAAGTGTGTGTTTGTATGTCCATGTGTGTGAGAGAGAGAGAAAGAGAGAGAGAGAGAAATAATGAATAACCACCTCAAGAATAGAAGCTGCAATTGATATCACCACCTGATTGGACCTATGATAAACCACACTATTATTCTCCTATACCCATCTGATTTTTGCATAGGCCAATCAGGCAAATTAAATGGGAGAGGTGGTAGAAATCAACACCTCTGTATCTTTCAAGTTTTTGGCGGTGGGACACTAATCAATAATATTCCCATTGTGAAATGGTATTATTTTGTTTTTGTTTTTGTTTTTGTTTTTGTTTTTGTTTTAACATAGGATATGTTCACACCTTTGTACCGTGGTAGGCCCTCACTCCACGGGTCAGGAAACCAATGTGAAGATCTTCCTAGATACAAGCATACCTATATAATTCACATTCAGAATCTGTAGAATTAACCATGGGATGGCTTGGGGACCTACTGGATCCACTGAGAAATTATGCAGCTGAGGCTCACAAACCTCCACTCTGACTGAAGGATCAGGGTATCTCTCTGTTCTCGGGGCAGTATGTCATTTCAGAACCAATATCTACTAGTCCCCGAAAGGTCTGGGTATTTTTTTCCTCTCAGTGAATGGTGACACTACTAAATAGTAATATGATTCTTTCAGGAAAAGTAGAAGGAAAATAGACAGTATGAACTTGTGGTGTTATCCTCATATATACCCAGACTCTTCTTCATTGACATTACTCTATATTCTGAGTCACCAAGTAACTCAGGCTTGGGACTTGGTGGGTGACTGTGAGTCTTCATTGAGATGGTGGGTGTCAAGTTTTGGCTAACCAGAACCAAACAGAACCAGCTGTACTGATCAAAAGAGACATAGTGGACTGCACACTTACTTCAGTCCTTAGTACTTTCTGACAAATTAGCCTCTATTAAAGTTCTATCAGGCCAAACCATTAAGACTACTACTCTACTTCTCTGTAAAACTTCTGTGTTGTACTTTGTAAATGGCCTTCAGGAGCCTTCTTAATGATAGACCAACAAACAATCACTTGGTTCATCAAAGGCTTTTTTTCAATTCTCACTTTAGTCCAGTTAACTATATCATTGAAATAACTATTTGGTCAATATTTGCTATGGACTACTGTCCAATTATTTAACACTAGTGAGATACTTACTGCCATTAGACCCAACCATTCCAGATGCTAGTCCCAGATTTCTACTTCTTAGAAAATCTTTTTATTTCAATTCTGTGTCAGTAATAGTTCTTGTTTGGAGATAATAGAAACCACTGTAATTGTTTTAGACAGGTGCTTCAGGGGTTCCCTAGACCATCCTCAGGCTCAATGATTTGCTAGAAAGACTCACAGGACTCAGAAAAGTTGTTGTACTCATGGTTACAGTTTGCTGCAACAAAATAATACAGATTAAAATCAGCAAAATAAAAAGGTGTATGGAACAAAGTCCAGGAGAAACCAGGTACAAGTTCCATACACACAGTGTACTCTCCAGTATAGTCACATAGGGATGCATTTAATTCTCCCAGCAATGGTGTGTGACAATATACTAAATATTGCCAACCAGAGAAGCTCACTCAAGCTTTTGTGTGCAGTTTTATTGGGGTCAGTCATGTAGACATGTGGTTCCTGTGTGACTCATACTCCAAAAATTCTCCTCCACCCCTGCAATTGGGAATTCACCATATATCACATTGTTAAGATAAGCTTATCTGGCCAAACTGGTACATCCTGGCCCAAGACCTCAAACATATAAAACATTCTTATAGGACAAAGTGTTATGATGGCCCAGAGATTATTTCCCATGGCCCAGCCAAGGGCTACTCTTGAAAACAGTCTTTTCTTTGGAATATACAGGGTTTGAACAACCCAGGCCTACTAAGTTTACCCTTTCTTTCCAAGTGAGAAAATTTTTATAAAGAACTATTGGAGATATCCCAGTATAATCAGAAGGGATGAAGAGACAGACCCTACGTTGTGTTTCTGAGAACATTTACTCAAACCATATCATAGAACTAGCTTGCTAATGGAGATGCTGTCCCTGCTGACCAAGACAAGATTATTTTTGCTGAAAATGGAAGGCTACCACCCTATCTGACAGATGGAGCCTAAGTCAGCCTGTGCAGAGAGACAGAAGACTGACAAATTAAGATCATTTTAATTCCACGTTGAGGAGGTAGGATTAAAAATGTGGCCATATATCAAAGTGAAGGTAAGATGTTCAAACGAATTTGTGGCAGCCATTAATGATTGATGATAAATGTTTCCTAAAGTGGGTTATGGTTCACCTGAAACTAGTATAACTCTATATGTTAACTACCCTGGAATTAAAAAAAAATTAAGTGGGTTATGGTTATGGTGGAAGAGAGAAAAGGGGTTGCGTGAATAATTACCTAAAACATTTGGTAAAAATTCAGGGTCCTGAGATTTATCTAAGACCTGCTAAATTCCAGTCTATGTGTTAAAGGCACCCAAAAATATTTCTGTAAATTCCTTGTTAGTCCAGTACCACAATGACTTCTGACTTCATAAATTCTCTGCTTTCACCCAGATACTAATCATAGCAAAAATAAAGCAGAGACAGGGTAGCAACAATTTGCTGCTAGAGACAAGGTGCTCTTGGGGATATAAAATGCAGCAGGACAAGAATGACAGTTACAAGTCTTGCTCTGCAGGGATTCTTTTGTGTTGGCCAATTGATTATAGAGTACACAAGAGAAAAATATAAGAGGAATCCACAAAGCAATTTAACTTAACCTATATCTCAAAAGGAACTCTAGGGCTGATGCACAAATACCTGACTTGAGTTATCACCATGAAGATTCAATATCTTTCACTGAGTCCAACACTGTAGTTAGTTCACAAACCCAGTACTTCTTGAATAAAAAGTAGAGACCCCTGAGGAAGAAATTCCTGTCAATATCACAAACACAAATGATCCTCCTAACATTTCCCAGTCTGAGTAACAGCCACTTACGAGGATAATTGTGCACTGGAGAAAGGGGGAAAGTCAGTGGACGTTTGTGGACACTAACTTGGAAATAATCGTGTGGTCCACTAAACAGACAGAGATCTATGAATATTAAAAAATAAACAGACAAAAGATTTGAGCCTGTGTCTAACTCCCAGTGGTTCCTGAACACAAGCTAAAGTTACTTTTTTAAATATTGAGGGTATGGTTGGACTAACCATTCTTAACAACTGGTAGAATCCTCAGTTGGCTCCCTAATCTATGGAGCAAAGGATATTATTGGATAATAGATCAAGGGGAAGCCATCTAACTCTCTAACAAAAAACAAAAACAAAAACAAAAACAAAAAACACATCCCTATGAAAATTTCAGAGATTTTACCAAATTAAAAGGCTTGGTGATTCCTATCACATTTCCATCTGACTTCCCTATTGGTTTGTACAGAAAATGGATAGGTCTTGAAGAGAAACAGTGGATTAATATAAGGTCAATCAAACAGTGATTACAATTTCAGATGCTGCTCCAGGTAGTTTCCTTAACAGAGCAAATAAACACAATTCTTGGTTATTGGTACATAGTGACTGATCTGGAAGATGCCATTGTCTCTTTTCTAATGATACAAAAACATCTGAATGAATTTAGTGTATCTGGCAGGAACTTTGAGCCACCTTATTTCTCTTACCTCAGGGCTACATAACCCCCACAACGCTGTGCTATGCCAAATGAAAGATTTGATATCTTGTCATCCTACAGGAAATTACCCTTGTCTACTACATTAATGACATTTTACTGGTACATAGTGGAAACGTGGGGATGGCAGATACCCAAGATTCCCAGGTAAGGTACAAAGATAATAGAAATAAAAGAAAATAATCCATCAAAACTTAAGGGTCTCACACATCAGTGAAGTTTTCTGAGAGTCAGTATCTGAGGCATTTCTGAATATTTGTTACAAAATGAAAGAAGGGTTTTTGTGCCTTGTACCTCCTACCACACTAAGAAGGAGACTTAATGCTTCTCTGACTGGGGACAAAAAAAGGGGAAGGCTGCCTAGCTGATCCACAGCAGAAGTCATATTCCATAATTTGCTGTAAGCAAATAATTCATTGAGTGTAACTTCTCATGGTTTATATTTATTTTAAACATATATAGAAATGCCTTCTCTTTGCCTCCGCCTCATCTTCCTCCTAGTTCCTAGTTGAAACTTTTGTATGTAAATTGTAGTAGATAAATGAGATCTCATTTTTTTTTTTAAAAAAAAAGGCCTTGCCCAACACTTATTACCAAGGAAAAGTAACTCAGTCGGAAACCATAAGTCACGGTGAATCTTGAGTAGGCAACATATAATTTTTATCCTTCTCTAAATTTTCTTTTAGCTTGTTACTTGACTTCGAAGGAGACTAAAACCTGATAAAAGGACATCAGATGATTGCTTGAAATGAAATGTCCATGGTGAACGATTATTTGATAGCTTATCTACCAAGCCATAAGGTTGGTCGTGCTCAGCAGCACTCGATCATAAACTGGAAGCAGTTTATATAAGATCAGAAGCCTGAAAAATCTTCTTGCAAACAATAGCTATGAACTCTGAACAAAAACAACAACAGCAACAGAGTCTGATGACTTTGAAGACTGAACAAAGGTATGTAGATTTGGGAGAGAGCTGAAATTGGCAACAAGTTACTTGAAGGAAGAGAGTTCCCCCCACTTTTTTTGGCAGCTTTGCCCTGACGGTAGCCACAGTGAGAGAAATGGCAATATGGGGCAGGTAGTATCTGATAGAAAGTTTGCCATCTTTTAGTCATAGGAACCAAGGGAAGTCAGAATAACCATGGGAAGGAAACCAAAACAAACAGGGTAACCAAAGAATGAGGAAGAACTCCATAAATGAGAAAGAGAAGATGATCCCCAAATGTCATGTCTGAACTCAGTCAAACTTTCCTGCTGCTCCCTGATATAAGCATAGATAAAGCAAACTGAAAAAAGTATGCATATGCTGCCCACATCAGGTATGACAGCTTTCAGTTTGAGTCTAAACAAATTAATTGTCTAAGACAAAAACATCAGCACTATTCAGAAGAAAACATCAGAACTATTCAGAACATAAATCAGTCTCCACAGCATAAGTCTTCCTGATATCCAGTATATGATACAAAACTGTTGGATCTACAGAGGAAAATATGACTTACTCTTGAAGAAAAAGGCAATTGACAGATGCCAAATAGAGATGACACATATTATTAGACAAGGATTGTTATAGATTTTGTACATATGCTCAGTGAGTTAAAGGAAAACACACTTGCAATGAATGGGGGAAAAACCCTTTTGAATATTAAAAAAATGAAAACTTTAGAACTGAAAAGTAGAAAATCTGAAATAAATAACTGCACAGATTTAATATCTGAGTAGAGATGACAGAGTAAAGAGTGAACCTGAAAAAAAAATCAATATAAATTATCTAATAAGGAGAAGAGAGAAGAAAGAGATTGAAAGATGGATGGATAGAGTTTCAAAGACTGAACAATAATTTTGAAAGGCCTGACATAGGATATTTGGAGTCCCAGAAGGTGAGGAGACATAGAGGAACAGAAAAATATTTAAAGAAGCAATGGCAGAAAACTTCTCAAATGTGGTGGAAGAAATAAATTAAACATTCACAAAGTTCTATGAATTCCAAAAAGATAAATGTAAAGAAATATGTACCTAGGCACAATGATTCAAATGACTGTCAAAACCATGAAGGCCAGAAAATTCTCTCTCAAAACCATGAAGGCCAGATAACAGTGAAACATTTTTAAGGTGATATAAGAAAAAAAACCTTTCAATCTATAACTTTATATCTGGTAAAAATATTCTTTAATAATGAAGATAACATAAAGCTACTTTCAGGTAAAGGAAAATAACAGAATTTATTACTGCAAGACTACACAATAAGAACTAGTAAAGGAAACATTTCAAGGCAAAGAGAAATGATGCCAGGAGGAAACTTGAATCATCAGGAATGAAAAGAAGAGCATCAGAAATGGTAAATGTATGGATAAATGTAACAAACTGTTTTTCTCTTAATTTCTTTTAAAAAACACAGGATTTATTTATTTATTTTTTTATTTTTGAGAGAGAGACAGACAGAGCATGAGCTGGGAAGGGTCAGAGAGAGAGGGAGACACAGAATCCTAAGCAAGCTCCAGAATCCCAGCTGTCAGCACAGAGTCTGACATGGGGATCGAACCCATGGATCACAAGATCATGACCTGAGCTGAAGTCGGACACTTAACCAACTGAGCCACCCAGGCATCCCAACACATGATTTTTTTAAAAGGAAAAAAATATATAGCATTTTCTTGTTGGGTTTACCATGTATGCACATGTATTACATATGAAAACTGTAATATCAGGGGAGTAAATGGACCTATACAAATGCAAAATTTTTACATTTCATGTGAAGTTGTTCAGTATTAACTCTAAATTAATATTGTGAAAAGTTAAGGTAATATGTTATAATTTCTAGAGTACCTACTGAACAAAATGAAAAGAGAGATGGCTAAACTAAAAACCCATATGAAATTTAAAAGAATTTAAATGAGATCTAAAATAAAATATTAAAATAAATCTAAAAGAATGTAAAAAGGAGGAAATAGAGGGGCACATGAGTAGCTCAGTTGGTTTAGCGTCTGACTTGGTTTGGGCTGAGGTTATCATCTCACAATTTCTGGGTTGAGCCCCATGTCAGGCTCTGTGCTGGCAGTGCAGAACTTGTTTGGGATTCTCTCTCTCATTCTCACTCTGCCCCTCCCCTGCTGTCTCTCTTTCAAAATCAATAAACTTAATTGTTTTAATTTAAAAAAGGAGGAAATAGAGAAACAATAGAAAGGATAAACAGACAATAAATGATAAAATGGTACACCTTAATCCAATATTTTCAATAACTATATTAAAATTAAATTAAAAGGCAGAGATTATCAGAATAAAGTTTTTAAAAAAATAAACAAGACCCAATTATACACTGCTTATAGGAGAGGCAATGTAGATTAATCAGAGTATACTTTGAAGGCACACTTAATTTTTATGATCAAGTTTCTTGAATTATTCATGATGTTCCATTGTCTTTTCAAGCCACTTGAGGCATTTCCTATGACCAGTTGGCTGGAAGAGAAAACATAGAGCCTAGATTATAGACAGTTCTGACATTAACCAGAAGAGGATCAATGCAGCTTTATAGTCTTCTTGAATGTAACCCTAAAAAATGAGGAGGAAGACATAATACTCCCAAGTGAGTAGAACTTTGGATGGTACAGATTAGTTGTTCCCTTTTCCTGGAAGGAAAGTTCATAAGGAATATGGATCTATGACTGATTCATGGGCAATGGGTAATAGTTTGACTGGATGATCATAAACCTGGAGAAATAAAAACTGGACTTGTATTATGGATATCTTGGGGGAGCCACATGGGTAGACTTTCAGCCTTGGCCAAAAGTGTGAGAATATTTATGCCCATGTGAATGTGCACCAAAGGGCACTCACTACAGAAAAGGTGCTTATTAATCAGGTAGACAAGATGCCAATTTTGTGGATGCCAGTTTCTTGTGCTATTTACCTCCTTGTTTGCTTAATGGTCTTATGAACAAAATGATCAAGGTGATAGATAATGGGAAAATTCAATCTGGACATATATTCACCAATGTTGTTCTAGCTATTACCTTTGCTGAGTGACAAATATTCCAGCAATTATGACACAACACAAAACAACTGGTTGTATGTTGTATGTTGATTATATTTGACCTCTGCTCTCATGGAAGGGATATCAATTTGTCCTCATTGAAATCAATAGTTTTTTTTAATGTTTATTTACTATTGAGAGACAGAGATAGAAAGAGCATGAGCATGGGAGGGGCAGAGAGAGGGGGAAACACAGATTCCAAGGCAGGCCCCAGGATCTGAGCTGTCAGCACAGAGCCCGACACCAGGCTTGAACCAACAAACCATGAGATCATGACCTGAGCTGAAGTCAGATGCTTAACCAACTGAGCCACCCAGACGCCCCTAAGTCAATAGTTCTTTTTAATATTTGTCTTCACCTATAATCTGACTATATCTCTCACCCAACAATGATTCTGACCAAATAAGTGAGTTTACAGCAACAGAAGTGAAGCAATGAATTGATACCCAAGGGACTCGTTGATCTTAACATCATCAAAAGCAGCTGGCCTTGTAGAACGATGGAAAGGCCTACTGAAGACTCAGTTAAGACAACTGTAATCATATTTGTGAGGTGGAGGTGTAATCCCACAAAATACAGCAACAAATGTATGGTGTTCCTTCTCTCATAGACAGAATGTATGAACCCAAAACCCAAGGGATATAAATGTTTTTTTTTTCTCTGCTTAATAACCCACTTGCAACATTTGCTTTCTGTCTCTGCTACTTCAAGTTCTGCTGATACAGAAGTCTTGGTACCTAAAGAATGCTTATACCAGAGAGCTACAACTGTGGTTTCTTTGAACTGAATTTCAAAAGACAACCAGTTATTTAGAGTTCATCAAGCTAATGGGCTACCTGGCAAAAAAATACTATTTGGGGGGTACTTGAGCCTTATTACTAAGGATGTATGGTACTATTGTTATACAATGAGAGTATAAGAATATATCTGGAACTCACAAGATGTTCTTGATGCTCCTTGGCACTTCCATGTCCAGTTATCAGAGTCAATGGAAAACTATAGTAACTGTATGCAAGAAAAACTACCGGGGGGGGGGGTGCCTGGGTGGCTCCGTTGGTTGGGTGTCCCACTTCAGCTCAGGTCATGACCTAAACACTCATGAGTTACAGCTCCACGTTGGTCTCTGTGTTGACAGCTCAGAGCCTGGAGTATGCTTCTGATTCTGTGTCTCCCTCTCTCTCCCCCCTTCTCCCACTAATGCTCTCTTTCTCTCAAAAATTAATAAACATTAAAAAATTTTAAAAGAATAATTACCAATCGTTCCAACTCTTCATCTTTCCCATATTGACTTCTTCATTCTGCTAAAAATATTTACATTTGAATCATTTTTCTCTGTTCTTCCTTTTCCATAGTGTTTTAACTAGGGCATAGTAAGAGGTGAAAATTGAAAATAGTGTTCAGCATTTGTTTTGTGATTACCATGCCTCCACTTTTGAGAGAAGGATAAGCATATTTTATTCACTTAGGGGAGAGGAATGTTTATTTAATGTTCAGCAGGAAGAGGTTGATGTCGCATGTATGTTTAAAAATGGGAAAATGGGTGTGTATGGAGATTGACACGAGAAGATACAGTAAAGTGGCCTTCAAATCTATTCCCACCTTAATTCTATGCCTACCTATTGAGCAGGGTCCAGAGAACAGAAAACTGCATTTTTAGGACTCTAATGGAGCTAAATTTCCAGAAGGGACTTGTGTTTGGCTAGTGAAATGTTCTTAGATGGTGACAGTATGGAATAAGTCATACCATTGTTGGCAGCTAAAATTTTGGAGATGTTTGGATTTCCTATGGTTGTATTAGCAAAGGTCCCAGAATTCAGACATTAGCTTAGGGATGTTGAGAAGCAACATTTGGTGTAATACATTTTGTGGGTGTAAATCATAACAAGATCAGCATCTTGGGGTCCTGCTGTAGTAGAATGTCATTTTTGTTAGGAAAGTTTCTCCATTGCAGTGAGTGTCTAATTATACAAAGGGAACATTAGGTGATGTAGATTTACAGTGTAGCTTTGGAAGTCCTTCCAGAAAGCTCAACTTAAAGTCTGTTACATTAGCCCTCCTAATGATTCTATAAGTTATTCAATATTATATATGAAATCTCTTTTGCCTAAATTACCTAGAGTAATGTAGTAGGAGAATAATGCACCCCAAAAGATGTCTACATCTTACTTCCTGGAACCTGTGGGTATGTTACCTTACATGGTAAAATGGAATCTGTAGATGTGATTAAACGTAAGGACCTTGATATTGATAAATTTTTCTGGATTATCCAGATAGGCCCACTCTAATCACATGAGTCTTTTAAAGCTGAAATATTTCCCAGCTGCAGACAGCCAGAGGGATAGCAACATGTGAAGGACTTGCACTGATGATGCTGACTTTGAAAATGAAGTAAAGAAGCTATGAGCCAAGGAATACAGGTGGCTTCCAGAGGCTGGAAAGGACAAGGGACATATTCTCCTTTGAAAAGTCTCCATAAAGGCACAAGAATCCTGTTTATATCTTGATTTTAGCCCAATGAGGGCCATGTCAGACTTCTGACCTAGAGAACTGTGAGATAATAAATCTGTTATTATTCTAAGCCACTAAATATGTGGCAATTTGTTACAGAAATATAAAAACTAATACAAATGGATTCTATCTGCAATTGAAATGTAAAAGTAAAGCTCAAATTTTCGTCCACTTCAATTTTTGATTCAATTTGATCTCATGCAGAGGGGTGTGAGTACATTTTGGGGTCAAAACTGCACTAATTTCATTGAAACGGATCCAACTCTTTGGGCACCTACAAAGTGATTTTTTTTGTTTCTTTTTTTAGTGTAATGACACACATTTTACATTAGTTTCAAGTGTACAACATAGTGATTTCATGTTTATGCACTATGCTATATTCACCACAAGTGAACCCCAACCATCCCCATACATTGTTATTACAATATCATTTACTATACTTTTTATGCTGTACCTTTTATTCTTGTGAGTTGTTTATTCCATAACTGGAAGCCTGTATCTCCCACTACACCTCACCAATTTTGCCCAACTCCTCACTGCCTTTCCCATTAGCAATTATCAGCTTGTTCTTTGTATTTATAGATATGATTCTGCTTTTTGTTTGAATATTCATTTTTTTAGATTCCACTTATGAGTGAAATCTTAGGGTATTTGTCTTTTCCAGTCTTAATTACTTCACTCAGTTTAATAATACTCTTTAGGTCTATCAGTGTTGTCTCAAATGGCATGATCTCATCTTTCTTATGGCTGTGTGATATTGTAGTGTGTGTGTGTGTGTGTGTGTGTGTGTGTACCACATCTTTTTATACACTCATCTAATGATGGACACTTAGGTTGCTGTCATATTTGGTTATTTTAAATAATGTTGCAAAAAACATTGGGGTGTAAATATCTTTTCAAATTAGTGTTTTCATTTTCTTTGGGCAAATACCCAATAATGGAATTATTGGATTGTATGCTACTTCTATTTTTAACTTTTTTTTTTTTTGAGGAAGCTTCATACTATTTTCCACAGTGGCTGTAACAACCTACATTTTCTCCAACTGTGTATAAGGATTCTTTTTACTTCATATCATCACAACACTTGTTATTTCTTGTCTTTTTGTTTTTACCCATTCTAACAGATGTAAGGTGATATCTTGTTGTGGTTTTGATTTGCATTTTCTTTTTTTTTTTTTTTTTTTTCAACGTTTTTTTATTTATTTGTGGGACAGAGAGAGACAGAGCATGAACGGGGGAGGGACAGAGAGAGAGGGAGACACAGAATCGGAAACAGGCTCCAGGCTCTGAGCCATCAGCCCAGAGCCTGACGCGGGGCTCGAACTCACGGACCGTGAGATCGTGACCTGGCTGAAGTCGGACGCTTAACCGACTGCGCCACCCAGGCGCCCCATTGATTTGCATTTTCTTGATGATGAGTGGTGTTGAGAATCTTTTTTTTCAGTCATTTCTTCAAATTTTTTTAAAATTTTTAAACAAGTTTAATAGAAGAAATGTTTTCCTAACAAGAAGTATCTCACAAACTCTACACTTCTTCGTTCTCTGTATTTAGTGTTGGTCCTCCATCATAGGAAGTAATCAAGCAGATGGCAGTACTTTCTTTTTTTTTTTTTTAATTTTTGGCAGTACTTTCATTTACCCATGTTGTTACAGAAGAATTCCTACAGATGCAGAAGAATATTATTTATTCACAATAATGAAACAGAACTTTGCATTCTTCTCTGGGCTAAGTTTACTTCATTTTTTTTATCCTTTAATTACACTTTTTTTCTTTTTTTTCCTTTTTTATTTTCTAATTAATTAATTTATTTATTTATTCTTAATTTACATCCAGGTTAGTTACCATATACTGCTATGTTTTCAGGAGTAGATTCCAGTGATTCATCCCCTATGTATAACCCAGTGCTCATCCGAACAAGTGTCTCTCTTAATGTCCCTTACCCATTTATCCATCCCACCACCCACAATCCTTCCAGCAATCCTCAGTTTGTTCTCTGTATTTAAATCTCCAATATTTCCCCCTCCCTGTTTTTATATTCTTTTTGCTTTCCTTCCCTTATGTTCATCTGTTTTGAATCTTAAATTCCTCATATGACTAAAGTCAGATATTTGTCTTTCTCTGACTGACTAATTTCACTTAGCATAATACCCTCTAGTTCCATCCACGTTGTTGCAAATGGCAAGATTTCACTTTTTCATTGTCTAGCAACACTCCTTCATATATATATATATATATATATATATATATATATATATATATATGACAGAGCTCTTTCCATACTTTGGTTATTGCCGATTGCACTGCTATAAACATTGGGGTGCATGTGCCCCTTTGACATAGCATACCTGTATCCCTTGTATATATATCTAGTAGTGCAATTACTGGGTCACAGGATAGCTCTATTTTTAAATTTTGAGGAACCTCCATATTGTTTTCCAGAGTGGCTGCACCAGTTTGCATTCCCACCAGCAGTGCAAACGAGATCCTCTTTCTCCGCATCCTTGCCAACATCTGTTGTTTCCTGAGTTGTTAATGTTAGCCATTCTGACAGGTGTCAGGTGGTATCTCACTGTGGTTTTGATTTGGATTTCCCTGATGAGAATTTTTTTCATGTGTCGGTTGGCCATCTGGATGTCTTCTTCGGAAAATTGTCTATTCATGTCTTTTGCCCATTTCTTCACTGGATTATTTGTTTTTTGGGTGTTGAGTTTGGTAAGTTATTTATAGATTTTGGATACTAACCCTTCATCTGATAAGTCATTTGCAAATATTTTCTCCCATTCCGTTGGTTGCCTTTTAGATTTGCTGATTGTTTCCTTGGATGTGCAAAAGCTTTTTATCTTGATGAGATCTCAACAATTCATTTTTCTTTTGTTTCACTTGCCTTTGGAGACATGTTGAGTAGGAAGTTGCTGCGGCCCAGGTCAAAGAGGTTTTCACCTGCTTTCTCCTTGAGGACTTTGATGGCTTCCTGTCTTATGTTTAGGTCTTCCTTCCATTTTGAGTTTATTTTTGTTTATGCTGTAAGAAAGTGTTCCATATTCATTTTTCTGCATGTTGTTGTCCAGTTTTCCCAGCACCACTTGCTGAAGAGACTGTCTTTATTCCATTGGACATTCCTTCCTGCTTTGTCAAAGATTAGCTGGCCATACGTTCGTGGATCCATTTCTGGGTTCTCTATTCTGTTCCATTGATCTATGTGTCTGTTTTTGTGCCAGTGCCATACTGTCTTGATGGTTACAGCTTTGTAATACATCTTGAAGTCCGGGATTGCCATGCCTCCAGCTTCAGGATTGCTTTGGCTATTCGGGGTCTTTTCTGGCTCCATAGAAATTTTAGGATTGTTTGTTCTAGCTCTGTGAAGAATAATGATGTTATTTTAATAGGGATTGTACTGTATATGTAAATTGCTTTGGGTGGTATCAACATTTCAACATTTGTTCTTCCAAAACATGAATATGGAATCTTTTACCATTTTTTTGTGTCTTCTTCAATTTCTTTCATAAGCTTTTTATAGTTTCAAG
This sequence comes from Panthera pardus, assembly GCF_024362965.1. Lineage (NCBI taxonomy): Eukaryota > Metazoa > Chordata > Mammalia > Carnivora > Felidae > Panthera > Panthera pardus. The sequence goes on along the minus strand of NW_026526810.1, from coordinate 17,041,762 downwards.
TGTATACATTTTTTGCTTCTTTGGTTAGATTTATTCTTAGGTATTTTATGGCTTTTCATGCAACTTCAAATGTGATCAATTCCTTGATTTCTCTTTCTGTTGCTTCATTATTGGTGTATAGAAATGTAACCGATTTCTGTGCATTGATTTTATATCCTGCGACTTTGCTGAATTTATGGATCCTTCCTAGCAGTTTCTTTGTGTAATCTTTTCATTTTTCATGTACAGTATCAGGTCGTCTGTTAAGAGTGAAAGTTTGACTTCCTCCTTGCCAATTTTGATGCTTTTTATTCCTTTGTGCTGTCTGATTGCTGAGGCTAAAACTTCCAATACTATGTTGAATAACAGTGGTGAGAGTGGACATCACTGACATGTTCCTCACATTAGGGTGAAAGCTCTCAGTTTTTCCCCATTGAGGATGATATTAGCATTGGGTCTTTTATATATAGCTTTTATGATCTTGCAGTATGCTCCTTCTATCCCTACTTTCTTGAGGGCTTTTATCAAGAAAGGATGTTGTATTTTTTCAAATGCTTTCTCTGCATCTATTGAGAGGATCATGTGGTTCTTGTCATTTCTTTTATTGATGTGATGTATTACATGGACTATTTTGCAGATATTGAACCAGCCCTGCATCCCAGGTATAAATCCCACTTGGTCCTGGTGAATAATTTTTTTAATGTATTGTTAGAGCCAGTTGGCTAATATCTTGTTGAGTATTTTTGTACCCATGTTCATCAGGGAAATTGGTCTATAGTTCTTCTTTTTAGTGGGGTCTCTGTCTGGTTTTGGAATCAAAGTAATGCTGGCTTCAAAGAAAGAGTTTGGAAGTTTTCCTTCCATTTCTATGTTTTGGAACAATTTCAAGAGAACAGGTGTTAACTCTTCCTTAAATGTTTGGTAGAATTCCCCTGGAAAGCCATCTGGCCCTGGACTCTTGTTTTTTGGGAGATTTTTGATTACTAATTCGATTTCTTTACTGGTTATGGGTCTGTTCAAATTTTGTATTTCTTCCTGTTTCAGTTTTGGTACTGTATATGTTTCTAGGAACTTACCCATTTCTTCCAGATTGTCCATTTTATTGGTGTATAATTGCTCATAATATTCTCTTATTATTGTTTGTATTTCTGCAGTGTTTGTTGTGATCTCTCTTCTTTCATTCTTGATTTTATTTATTTGGGCCCTTTCCTTTTTCTTTTTGATCATACTGGCTAAGGGTTTGTCAATATTGTTAATTCTTTCAAGGAACCAGCTCCTGGTTTCATTGATCTGTTCTGTTGTTGTTGTTGTTGTTGTTGTTGTTGTTTATTTCAATAGCATTGATTTCTGCTCTAATCTTTATTATTTCCTGTCTTCTGCTCTTTTTGGGTTTTATTTACTGTTCTTCTTCCAGCTCCTTAGGATGTAAGGTTAACTTGTGTATCTGAGACCTTTCTTCCTTCTTTAGGAAGGCCTGGATTGCTATATACTTCCCTCAGATGACCAACTTTGCTGCATCCCAGAGGTTTGTGGCTGTGTTGTTATCATATTCATTGGCTTCCGTGTAGTTTTTATTTTACAAGTTTTTCAATGTTTATTTTAGAGAGAGAGAGACACAGCATGAGTGGGAAAGGAGCATAAAGAGAGGGAGACATAGAATCTGAAGCAGGCTCCAGGCTCTGAGGTGTCAGTGCAGAGCCCAATGCAGGGCTTGAACCCATGAACCGTGAGATCATGACCTGAGCTGAAGTCAGATGCTTAACAGACTGAGCCACCTAGTTGCTCGGGCTTTCATGGACTTTTTAATTTCTTCTTTAACTTCTTGGTGAGCCCATTCATTATTTAGTAGGATGTTCTTTAGTCTCAAGTATTTGTTCTTTCCAAATTTTTGTTGTGGTTAATTTTGAGTTTCATAGCATTGTGGTCTGAAACTATGCATGAAATGATCAAGATTTTTTTGTACTTGTTGAGGGCTGATTTTTGTCCCAGTATGTGATCTATTCTGAACAGTATTCTGTGTGCACTAGACAAGAATGTATATTCTGCTGCTTTAGGATGAAATGTTCTGAATATATATGTTAAGTCCATCCAGTCAAGTGTGTCATTCAAAGACATTGTTTCCTTGTTGATTTTCTGTTTAGATGATCTGTCCATTGTTGCAAGTGAGGGTGTTGAAGTCCCCTACTACTATGATACTATTTCTATCAATGAGTTTCTTTATGTTTGTGATTAATTGATTTACATATTTGGGTTCTTTCAGGTTGGGGGCATAGATGTTTACAATTGTTAGGTCCTGGTGGATAGGCCCTTTCATTATGATATAATGCCCTTCTTCATCACTTGTTATAGTCTTTATTTTAAAATCTAGATTGCCTGATATAAGTATGGCTACTCTGACTTTCTTTCGGCTACCATTAGCATGATAGATGGTTCTCCACCCCCTTACTTTCAATCTGAAGGTGACTTTAGGTCTAAAATGGGTCTCTTGTAAATAGCATATAGGTGGATCTTGTTTTCTTATACATTCTGTTACCCTGTCTTTTGATTAGAGTGTTTAGTCTACTGACATTTAGAGTGAGTACTGAAAGATGAATTTATTGCCATTGTGTTGCCTGTAGAGTTGGAGGTTCTGGTGGTATTCTCTAGTCCTTGTTAGGCTTTGTTGTTTTGTTGTTTTTAATTTTGTCTCATCTTTTCTCCCCTCAGAAAGTTCCCCTTAAAATTTTTGTAGGGCTGTTTCAGTGGTCATGAATTCCTTTAGTTTTTGTTTTTCTGGGAAACTTTTTATCTCTCCTTCCTTTTTAAATAATAGCCTTGCATGATAAAGAATTCTTGGATGCACATTTTTATGATTCCGCGTATTGAATATATCTTGCCACTCCTTTCTGGCCTGCCACAGTTTTTTGGCTAGGTCTGCCGCAAACCTGATCTGTCTTCCCTGATAGGTTAAGAACTTTATTTTCCCTTGCTTCTTTCATGATTATTTCCTTGTCTGTGTATTTTATGAACTTGACTATGATATGCCTTGTTGATGGTCAGTTTTTGTTGAATCTAATGGGAGTTCTCTGTGCTTCTGGATTTTGATATCTGTGTCTTTCCCCAGGTTAAGAAAGTTTTCTGCTATGATTCGCTCACATAAACCTTCTACCCCTTTTTCTCTCTCTTCATCTTCTGGGACCCCTATGATTCTGAAGTTATTCCTTTTTTTTTTTAATTTTTTTTTAACGTTTATTTATTTTTGAGACAGAGAGAGACAGAGCATGAACGGGGGAGGGGCAGAGAGAGAGGGAGAGACAGAATCGGAAACAGGCTCCAGGCTCTGAGCCATCAGCCCAGAGCCCGACGTGGGGCTTGAACTCACAGACCACGAGATCGTGACCCGAGCCAAAGTCGGACCCTTAACCGACTGAGCCACCCAGGTGCCCCTGAAGTTATTCCTTTTTAATTAATCACTGAGTTCTCTCTTATATCATGCTCTTTTGCCTTACTCTCCCTCTTTTTTTCTGCTTCATAATTCTCCATAAGTTTGTCCTCTTTATTGCTTATTTGCTGCTGTGCTTCATCCATCATTGCCGCTGTGGCATTCATTCGAGATTGCAGCTCAGCTTTTTTTTTTTTTTTTTTTTTTTTTTTTTCATCCTGACTAGCTTTTACTTCTTTATTTCTGCAGAATAGGATTCTAATCTATTTTTACTCCAGCTAGTATCATTACCATAATTCTAAATTCTGGTTTAGACATCTCTTTGTATCTGTGTTGGTTAAGTCCCTGGCTGTCATTTCTTCCTGTTCTTTCTTTTGGTGTGAATTCCTTTGTTTTGCCAATTTGGAGAAAGAAAAATAATTAATAAAATTAAAAATTAAAATTAAAAACAACACAAAAAAATCAAAGACAGGATGCTAGATCCTAGATGTGTTTTGGTCTGGTTATTGAAAGAAGTTTGAGAGAACAGAGGGAAAGGGAAAGTAAAGAAAAGAAAAGAGGAAAACATTTGAAAATTTAAAAAATGGATACAATAAAATAGAATAAATGAAATGTTGAAAATAGAATGGGAGAAAAAAATTTTCAAAAAAAGTAAAAAATATAGTAGAAAAAATATTTAAAATATTTAAAATATTTGGGGCGCCTGGGTGGCTCAGTCCATTGACCATCTGACTTCGGCTCAGGTCATGATCTCATGGCTTGTGAGTTTGAGCCCCACATCAGGCTCTGTTCTGACAGCTCAGAGTCTGGAGCCTGCTTTGAATTCTGTGTCTCCCTCTCTCTCTGCCCCTCCCCCGCTCATGCTCTGTCTCTCTCTCTTTCTCAAAAATAAATAGACATTCAAAAAATTTAAAATATTTAAAATATTTTTATAAAAATAGAAAATAAAAATTTTTTTCTGTTTCTGTTTTCAAGAAAAGAGAAGAAAAAGAAAACAAAATTGAATAGATAGACCAGTGTACAGAATGGAATACAATTGAAATTACATTCAGTTTCCCCTAGAAGTCAAACTATGAAGCACATTATAGTCTGTAAAGTAAGCAGGCAGAAAGACTTGTATTCCTTACAGCATAGTCGGAACAGTTGCATGGGGCTTAGTGTAACAGTTCTGTTCTCCACTAGATGGCACTGCTTAGCTTACTGGGGTGGATTGTTGTGGTGTGTGTACACGTGTATGCTCATGCACGAGAGAGGTGAAAATGGCCACACCCAGCTACCCAGTCTCTGGTATCAGAACTCTGTCCTCTTGTCCACTGGAAATCAAGCACCCTTCTTTTGTCTCTGGCCTCTGTCCACTCCCCACTTCTACCCTGTCTGCCACTAAGTTGTCAGCCTGCCAAACAACACCTCCCTCCTGAGTTTTATCTCAGATGGGGTTTCCAAACCCCTCACTCCTGAGGGCCCTGTGGCTTTGTCCCACTCAGACCCTCTGGGAGAGTGTCTTGCCAAGCAATGTCCAGTGCTGGCCTGCCCCTGGGAATGCTCATGCAACCATGCCACTGCAGAGGCCCAGAGACTGCAGTCAGGTACCACCCTGCCCCAGAAAAAGTTTGATCATGTAGCAGCAGCGTTTCAGGGATTATGGTAAATCACAACACATATCTGGCACCAGTCTCTACTGCCTCCTTATGTGCTTGTTCCCACACCAGCAAATATGGCTGATCTCTAGGGTCTTCTGGGACCTTTGCCTGTGCAGAGGCCACAAAGCCTCTACCAAATGTCCTCTCATCAGGGGAACTGCCTCTCCGTGTGAGGCCTGAGGACCCCTCAGACCTCACTGTCTTCTCCTGGGTATTTGCCCTTCCTACCAGAGCACTGCCAGGTATCGAGCTGTGGAGTTTCAGACTCTGCACTCCTCTATTCATAGAGTCTTAATGGTATCCAAACCCTCTCTTTCTCCCTTTCTTATTAATTCCCTTCTAAGTATTTCCACTCTTTCTCTTTCTCTCCAGCTGCTTTCAGGGGGAGTGCCTTTCTTGTACTCTCCCCCACACCCCATCTCTGTCCTCTCTCTGCAAGCAAAAATAGCTTCCTACCTTCCATGGCTTCTCTTTCCCCCAGTTCACCTCTCTGTGCCACATACCTGCTGAGTTCTGTGGTTCAAGTTTTGCATTTTGTTGAGTTAATTCTCAGATCAATTTTCTAAGTGTGCAAGATGATTTGGTGTTGATCGGGCTGCATTTCAGGGATGAGAGACACAAAACTTCCATGCTGCTCCACCATCGTGGCCCCTCCCTGAGAATCTCTTCATGTGTCTTTATCCATCTGTTTGTCTTCCCGGAAGAATGTTTATTCAGGTCCTCTGCCTATTTTTTTATTGTATTGCTTTTTGATATGGAGTAAGCCTATTTTTCAACATTTTAAGGAGTTAATACAACATAAAATACACCATAGCAGTAATTCTATGCCAAAAAAATTATGGAAAATATTGTTAAAATTCCCCCATGCACTTCAACAGTCCATCTCAAGCAATATGCTACCCTTAGAACACAATTAGACACAAAATTGTATACAATATAATTTAGAGCCACGTGACAGTTAACAAGAGAAGACCCCAGAAAATACTTCAAAGCATTTGAGTAAATAAAGGAGAGAAATAACACATTCGAAGAAACTTTGGTTTCAGTTTTACTTATATGCTTCAGCCAGATTATTATTGGCCAGTGCCCATAACCTCCATAATTCTATTGGGAAAAAATTCTTTGAAAAGGTAACTAGTGCTGTCATGTGGTATTTCCCCCAATCCTGCAGAAGTCAACGTTTTCAATTCTGAAATTCTGCTGTTGGCATTCACCAAGCCTGTATCCTCAAATTCCTCACAAATAATTTCCCCTAAACTTATTTTTTCTTTGTTTTTAATTTCCCAAATTTTGATAAGCCTTCACTACTAATAATAAAAACAACAAAGTCCCTTTCTATAGATCATCTTTCTTTTGTAGAGAATATTTCCTCTTTGGCATAGCGAAAATAGAAGCATCAAAATGTCTATCAAACATCTGCCATTTTTAAGATGGTCATCTTTGGCCCTACCAAGAACTAATCACTCCACAGATTGAATAGGTAGCATCACATCTCTTAAGCAGGTATAACTTTCTTAAAAACAGGGAAAGTTTTGATAGACATGTTTACAAGCCTGCTCAAAGATCTCTACCCAAGAGATGTGATACCAGCTATGCAATCTGATGTCTTCAATCAGGCTATTTATGAGCCATAAGAAAAAATGTCTATACCAGACTGTGAGAGATCTAGGCTGAGGTCATGAAGAGCTGAGGTACAATCTCATTCTACTCTCAAAATGAAGTTTCTTTCTTACTAACCCAAGCTTAGTTGTACAGTTGCTGATGACAGCTGCAGCTTCAACTTGTTGCCAAATGCTATTCCTTATGCATGTATCTTCCCAACCCAATATTTGGGTTAATAGTACTTGGGTTGGGCACCTGCGTGGCTCAGTAAATTAAGCGTCTGACTCTTGATTTCCGCTCAGGTCATGATCTCACGGTTTGTGAGATTGAACCCTGCATTGGGCTCTGCACTGATAGTGCAGAGCCTGCTTGGGATTCTCTCTCTCCCACTCTTTCTGCCCCTTCCTCCCTGCCTCTCTCACAATAAATAAATAAGATAAACTTTTTAAAAATAAATTAGGCTATTTAGGTGTTTTTTATATGGCATTTCTCTTAAGGACACAGGTATACACAAATCCTGCCCTACCAACCTCCCTCACCTAAATACTACTCTCCTACTGTCATAGTCAACCATGGAATCCCAGGTGAAATAGAATCAATCCCAGTTGAAATAGTGTCTTTATTAGTACATCTACATATTCCTAATAACTCTAACATATGCTATGTTAAAGCATGAGGTGTCCTTTATATTTAAAGTATTTTCTACTGTCTTTTATATTTAAATTCCTATGACCATTTGGTGATGTATAAGCAAGGATATGAAGAATGAGATGTCTAGGTCCCAAGAGGATCTCCAAATAAACTTATACACCTTGGCACATGAAATGAAGAAGAAAAAGAGGGAGATAAACAAGTTTAACATACAATGATCCTGCCTAGTAGAAAAATATATATATAATCCAAAAACTGGCATAAGTATTTTTTGTTGTCATCTCTCTTTCTTGAAGTACAATTTACATAGTATGAAATTCAGGAAGGTGGCAGTGGAGTAGGAGGATCCTAGGTTCATCTCCTTTCATGAATATAACTAGATAACTATCAAATACCCCCAGAAACCAACCTAAAGACTGGCAAAACAAACTGCATTACTAAAAGAGGAGAATAGGCCACACTGAAGAATGTAGAAAGTATAGAGATGCATAATAGGAGATATATAGGTAGTGGCTGCTGCAGTGGGGAGGGAGCCATGGTCACAGAGAAGGGTGAGAGACAGATTAACATGCAGATGAGCCCACACAGGAAAGACAAATCCCTACAGCAAAAGGAGCTAAATTAACAGAGTTCTTGCAATCAGCAGGGCTTAAAGACTGGGGTTTCAAATATCAGTGAGTGTGGCTGGGAATGGGCATGAAGGGCATTGAGGCTGCACCTTGAAAGAAAGCAGGGCAAACAGTTCACAGACATACAGCGAGGAAATAGCACTCTGGGGAGAACCTGGGGAACACAGTGGGAAGGTCAATTTCTCATGTCAGGGCATGTCCCAGAGAGGCAGTGTTCAAGGAGAGGCCCTTCCAGGAACAAAGAAACTGGTAGGTGACATTTCTCTCCCCTACCCCTCAGCATAAGCACAGGGCCAACTACAGGAACCAGCATAGTACTGACATTTATTACCTAACTTGCTTACACCAATGTCCCACCCCTGCTCTGGTGAAACTACTCTTCACAGTCATGCTTACCTTAGTCTCAGCACAGTGGCTCCCTCCCCCAGAACACCAAACCAAACCCCTTCCAATGCTACATCTCTCAAACAGGGAGTTTTGTGGGGCCTTGGCTCCAGTGGCAGTAGCAACAACTCTCATTTCACAAGTAGCCAAGAGAACATCTAGTTAAAACTTGCTACATTTAGGCCAGGGACAAAACATCGCCTAAAACAGGCAAAGAGAGCCTCTTCAGATGACTGGCCTGAAGTATAAAGTGGCCAGGACACATACACAGCACACATTGGAGACATTCTCTGAAGCCTCAGGCCCTAGGGAACAGGTGACACTACACAGCAGGGCACTATGGGAGCTCTTGTTCATAAGGCCATTATCCTCAAGAAGAGGAGACAGAGATGACATTACTAACACAGAGAAACAGACACAGAGACTTAGATAAAATGAGGAAACAGAGGAATTTGTCCCACATTAAAGAAGAGGACAAAGCCACCACCAGAGGTCTAAGTGAAAGAGATATAGGTAACCTGCCTGAAAGATAATTTAAAGTAATGATAATAAAGATACTCACTGGACTTGAGGAAAGAGTGGAAGGCATTAGTGTCACCCTTAACACAAATAAGGAATAACATAGCAGAGATAAAGGGTCCAATAAATAAAATGAGAAACACACTTGATGAAACAAACAGCAGGCTGGGAAAAGGAGAGGAATGAGTTAATGACCTAGAAGGAATAATAATGGAAATTAATCAACCTGAACAAAAAAGAGAGAAAAATATGCAAAATGAAAATAGTCTTTGGGAACTCAGAAACTCCATCAAAAGTAATAACATTTGTATTATAGGAACCCCAGAAGAATACAGAAGAAGGGGGGAAGAAAACTTATTTGAAGAAATAATAGCTGAAAACTTCCTGAATCTGGGGAAGGAAACAGATATCCAGATGCAGAAGGCACTTACAAACCCTAATGGAATCAACAAAAGCAGATCCACCACAAGTCATATTGTAATTAAAATGGCAAAATGTAGTGATAAAGAAAAATTTTAAAGCAGCAAGACAAAAGAATATAGTTACATACAAGGGAAGCCCCATAAGGCTATCAGCAGATTTTTAAGCAGAAACTTGGCAAGCCAGAAGGGAGTGACATGATATATTCAAAGTGTTGAATGGGAAAAAAGGGGTAGCCAAGAATACTCTATCCAGCAGGGTATCATTCAGAATGGAAAGAAAGATAAAGAGGTTCTCAAACAAACAAAAACTAAAGGAGTTCATGACCACTAAGCCAGCTCTGCAAGTATTATTAAAGGGGACACTTTGAGTGGACAGGAGAGACCAAAAGTGACAGTATGAAAGTAGGAAGCATAAAAGCAGTAAAAAAAAAAAAAAAAGAAAAAAGAATATTTCTGTAAAAAATCAGTCAAGGAACTCACAAAATAAATGGATGTAATATGGGGAGGAGCCAAGATGGTGAAACAGCATGGAATTTTTTTGTGTGCTTTGCATCCATAAAATACAGTCATACCAACACTAAACCATCCTGCACACCTAGAAAACTGATCTGAGAATTAATACAACAATCTGCACCACCTGAACCACAGAACTCAGCAGGTACACAGAGCAGAGAGGTCAACTGGGGGAGAGAGAAGTTGCAGAGGGCAGGGAGCCACTTTTGTGTGCATAGAAAGGACAAAGAGGGAGAGGTGAGAATATGTGAAAATCACTGCTCATAAAGCAGCCGAAGAGAAAGTGGAAAAGTGGAAACAGCCACAGAGACTGAACTAAAAAGGGAGAAAGGAGAAAGGAGAAAGAAAAGGGTTTAAACCCTATAAACAGAGGAAGTGCAGAGTCTGAAACTCCATGGCTCAATACCTGATGGTGCTGTGGTGAGAAGGGCAAATTCTCAGCAGCGGAGTGGAGTCCGGGCTTCTTCAGGGCACACGGGGAGAGGCAGTTCCCCTGATAGGAGGACATCTGGTAAAGGCTGTGTGGATACCCCAAAGGCAAGGCCCCAGTAGACCCAGGAGAACAACGACATTTTCTGGTGCTGGAACAAGGTTGTTAAGGGTGAAGCCTGGTGCCAGATGTGTGTTGTGAGTTTCCATAATCCCTGAAACACTGCTGCTACGCTATCTTGCGAACTTTTTCTGGGGCAGGCTGGCACCAGCTACAGTCTCTGGGCATCGACAGCAGCATGGTCCTGCAAACATTCCTGGGTGCAATGGGCACCCAGCCATTACTCTATGAGACCCTCTTGCAGAGGGGCAGAACTGGTCAAAGCCGCAGTCCCTCAGAAGGGGTCGGGAAAAATAGCCACATCAGAGACAAAACTCAGGAGGAAGGTGCTGCCTGGGGCTTGGCCACGGACTGTGTAAAAGCAGGGAGTGGACAGATGCTGAAGACAAACCACGGGTGCGCAATGGCTAATCAGGGAGAACAGCGTTCCAATATAGAGACCGGGTAGCTGGGTGACACCATTTTCACTGCTCCCACGCATGAAATATGCACCTATAAGTGCCACAAAAATCCACTCCAGTAAGCTAAGCAGCACCATCTAGTGCAGAACGGAGCCGTTACACTAAGCACCGCCCAATTGGACCAACCTCATTCTTAAAGAACACAAGTCTATCCACCTGCTTAGTTTATGGACTATAAAGCACTTCATAGCTTGACTTCTAGGGTAAAACAAAGTAATGTCAGTTGTATTTCAGTCTGTTTGCAGGTCCATCTATTCAATTTTCTTTCCTTTTTTTTTCTTTTTTCTCTTCTTTAATTTCTCTTCTTTCTCTTTAATACAGAAAGAGAAAAATTCATTTTTATTTTTAATTTTTATTAAAAATATTTTCATTCATGTTTTTCCACTATATTTTTTACTTTCATGTAAATTTTTTCAACTTCTATTTTACTGCTATATTTCATTTTAGTCTACTTCAGTGTATTCATTTTTTCAAATTATCAAATGATTTCCTTTTTTTCTTTCCCCTTTTTTCTCTAATCTATCAAGCTCCTTCCACAACCAGACCAAACACACCTAGGATCTAGCATAATATTTGATTTGTGTGTGTGTGTGTGTGTGTGTTTGTATTTAATTTTTTAATTTTAATATTTTTTTTAATTTAAAATTGTTTAAGTTTTTTTGCCTCATAATTTCCTTTTCTCCCTTCAAAATGATGAAATGGAGGAATTCACCCCAAAAGAAAGAGCAGGAAGAAATGACAGCCAGGGATTTAACCAACACAGATACAAGCAAGGTGTCTGATCCACAAATTAGAATCATGAAAATAAAAATTCTAGCTGGAGTCAAAATAGATTAGAATCCGTTTCTGTGGAGATAGAAGAAGTAAAAGCTAGTCAGGATGAAATACAAAATGCTATAAATGAGCTGCAATCTCGAATGGCTGCCACGGCGGCAAGGATGGATGAGGCAGAGCAGAGAATCAGCGATATAGAGGACAAATTTATGGAGACTAATGAAACATAAAAAAAAGAAGGGAATTAAGGCAAAAGATACAAATTAAAAATTAGAGAAATCAGTGACTCATTAAAAAGGAACAACATCAGAATCATAGGGGTCCCAGAAGAGGAAGAGAGAGAAATAGGGGTGGAAGGGTTATGTGAGCAAATCATAGCAGAAAACTTTCCTAACCTGGGGAAAGACACAGACATCAAAATCCAGGAAGCACAGAGGATTCCCATTAGATTAAACAAAAACCGACCATCAGCAAGGCATATGATAGTCAAATTCACAAAATACTCAGGCAAGACAAGAATCATGAAAGCAGCAAGGGAAAAAAAGTCCCTAACCTACAAGGGAAGACAGATCAGGTTTGTAGCAGACCTATACACAGACACTTGGGAGGCCAAAAAGGAGTGGCAGGATATATTCAATCCACTGAATCAGAAAAATATGCAGCCAAGAATTGTTTATCTAGCAAGGCTATCATACAAAACAGAAGGAGAGATAAAAAGTTCCTAAACAAACAAAAATTAAAATACTTTGTTAGCACTAAACCAGCCCTGCAAGAAATTTTAAGACAGACTTTCTCAGGGGAGAAAAGATGAAAATATAAATAAATAAATAAATAAATAAATAAATAAATAAATAAATACCAAAAGCAACAAAGATTTGGAAGGACTAGAGAACACCAGCAGCAACTCCAACTCTACAAGCAACATAATGGGAATAAATTCATATCTTTCAGTACTCACTCTAAACATCAATGGACTCAATGCTCTAATGAAAAGACAGAGGGTAACAAATGGATAAGAAAACAAGATCCATCTACATGCTGTTTACAAGAGGCCCACGATAGATCTAAAGACACCTTCAGATTAAAACTAAGGGGATGGAGAACCATCTATCAGGTTAATGTTTGCCAAAAAAAAAGCTGGAGTAGCCATATTTATATCAGAAAATCTAGACTTTAAAATAAAGACTTGTATCAAGAGATGCAGAAGGGCATTATATCATAATCAAGGAGTCTATCCACCAAGAATACCTAACAATTGTAAACATTAATGCTCCAAATGTGCAGACACCCAAATATATAAATCAATTAATCACAAACATAAAGACACTCATTGATAATAATACCATAATAGGAGGGGACTTCAACACCCCACTTACAACATTGGACAGATCATCTAAACAGAAAATCAACAAGAAAACGATGGCTTTGAATGACACACTGGACCGGATTGACTTAACAGATATATTCAGAACATTTCATCCTAAAGCAACAGAATATACATTCTTCTCCAGGGCACAAAGAATGTTCTCCAGAATAGACCACATACTGGGACACAGTCAGCCCTCAGAAAGTATAAAAAGATTGAGATAAAACCGTGCATATTATCAGACCACAACATTATGAAACTCAAAATCAACCACAAGAAAAAAAATTGGAACGGTAACAAATACTTGGAGACCGAAGAACATCCTACTAAAGAATGAATGGGCTAACCATTAGGTTAAAGAGGACATTAAAAAAGTGTATGGAAGTCAATGATAATGATAACACCACAACCTAAAACCTCTGGGATGCAGCAAAGGCAGACATAAGAGGAAAGTATATACGAATCCAGTCCTTCCTAAAGAAGGAAAAAAGATCTCAGATACACAACCTAACCTTATGCCTTAAGGAGCTGGAAAAAGAAGAGCAAATAAAACACAAAACCAGCAGAAGACAGGAAATAATAAAGATTAGAGCAGAAATTAATGCTATTGAAACCAAAAAAAAAAAAAAAGTAGAACAGAAAAATAAAGCCACAAGCTGGTGCTTTAAAGCAAGCAACAAAATTGATAAACCACTAGTCAGTTTGATCAAAAAGAAAAAGGAAAGGGCCCAAATAAATAAAATCAAGAATGAAAGAAGAGAGGTCACAACCAACACAGCAGAAATGAAAACAATAATAAGAGAATATTATGAGCAATTATACACCAATAAAATGGACAATCTGGAAGAAATGGATAAGTTCCTAGAAACATATACAGTACCAAAACTGAAACAGGGAGAAATACAAAATTTTAACAGACCCATAACCAGTAAAGAAATCGAATTAGTAATCAAAAATCTCCCAAAAAACAAGAGTCCAGGTCCAGATGGCTTTCCAGGGGAATTCTACCAAACATTTAAGGAAGAGTTAACACCTGTTCTCTTGAAATTGTTCCAAAACATAGAAATGGAAGGAAAACTTCCAAACTCTTTCTTTGAAGCCAGCATTACTTTGATTCCAAAACCAGACAGAGATCCCACTAAAAAGAAGAACTATAGACCAACTTCCCTGATGAACATGGGTACAAAAACACTCAACAAGATATTAGCCAACTGGCTCTAACAATACATTAAAAAAATTATTCACCAGGACCAAGTGGGATTTATACCTGGGATGCAGGGCTGATTCAATATCAGCAATACAATTAACGTGATTCATCACATCAATAACAGAAAGGACAAGAAACACATGAACCTCTCAATAGATGCAAGGAAGAATTTGACAAAATACAACATCCTTTCTTGATAAAAACCCTCAAGAAAGTAGGGATGGAAGGAACATACCTCGAGATCATAAAAGCCATATATGAATGACCCAACGCTAATATCATCCTCAATGGGGAAAAACTGAGAGCTTTCCCCCTAAGGTCAGGAAAAAGACAGGAATGTCTACTCTCGCCACTCTTATTCAACACGGTATTGGAGGTCTTAGGCTCTGCAATCAGACAACACAAAGAAATAAAAGGCATCCAAATTGGCCAGGAGGTCAAACTTTCACTCTTTGCAGATGACATGATTCTCTAGATGGAAAACCCACGGATTCCACCAAAAAACTGCTAGAATTGATTCATGAATTCAACAAAGTTGCAGGATATAAAATCAATGCACAGAAATCGGTTGCATTCCTATACACCAACAATGAAGCAACAAAAAGAGAAATCAAGGAATCGATCCCACTTACAATTGCACCAAAAACCATAAAATACCTAGGAATAAATCTAACCAAAGAGGTGAAAAATCTATACACTGAAAACTATAGAAAGCTTATGAAAGAAATTGAAGAAGACAAAAAACAATGGAAAAATATTCCATTCTCCAGGATAAGAATAACAAATATTGTTAAAATCTCAATACTACCCAAAGCAATCTACATATTCAATGCAATCCCTATCAAAATAACACCAGCGTTCTTCACACAGCTACAACAAATAATCCTAAATTTGTAAAAAAACAGAAAAGACCCCAAATATCCAAAGCGATCTTGAAAAAGAAAACCAAAGCAGGAGACATCACAATCCCGGGCTTCAAGCTATACAACAAAGCTGTAACCATCAAGACAGTATGGTACTGGCACAAGAACAGACACTCAGATCAATGGAACAGAATAGAG
The DNA here is from genome assembly GCF_024362965.1 of Panthera pardus. Taxonomy (NCBI): domain Eukaryota; kingdom Metazoa; phylum Chordata; class Mammalia; order Carnivora; family Felidae; genus Panthera; species Panthera pardus. Next base: position 17,026,583 of record NW_026526810.1, on the reverse strand, counting down.
AACCCAGAAATGGACCCACAAACGTATGGCCAATGAATATTTGACAAAGCAGGAAAGAATATCCAATGGAATAAAGACAGTCTCTTCAACAAGTGGTGCTGGGAAAACTGGATAGCAACATGCAAAGAATGAACCTGGACCACTTTCTTACACCATACACAAAAATTAACTCAAAATGTATGAAAGACCTAAATGTGAGACAGGAAGCTATCAAAATCCTCAAGGAGAAAGCAGGAAAAATCCTCTTTGATCTTGGCCGCAGCCACTTCTTACTCAACACGTCTCCAAAGGCAAGTGAAACAAAAGCAAAAATGAACTACTGGGGCCTCATCAAAATAAAAAGCTTCTGCACAGATGAGGAAACCATCAGCAAAACTAAGAGGCAACTGATAGAATGGGAGAAGATATTTGCAAATGACATATCAGATAAAGTGTTAGTTTCCAAAATCTATAAAGAACTTATCAAACTCAACACCCAAAAAACAAATAATCCAGTGAAGAAATGGGCAAAAGACATGAATAGACACTTCTCCAAAGAAGTGATACAGATGGCCAACCAACACATGAAAAAATGCTCCACATCACTCATCCTCAGGGAAATACAAATGAAAACCACAATGAGATACCATCTTACCCCTGTCAGAATGACTAACATTAACAACTCAGGCAACAACAGATGTTGGCAAGGATGCGGAGAAAGAGGATTTCTTTTGCATTGTTGGTGGGAATGCAAGCTGGTGCAGCCACTCTGGAAAACAATGTGGAGGTTCCTCAAAAAATTAAAAATAGAACTACCTTACAACCTAGCAATTGCACTACTAGGTATTTATCCACGGGATACAGGTATGCTGTTTCGAAGGGACACATGCACCCCAATGTTAATGGCAGCACTATCAACAATAGCCAAAGTATGGAAAGAGCCCAAATGTCCATCGATGGATGAATGCATAAAGAAGATGTGGTATATATACACAATGGAGTATTATTCGGCAATCAAAAGAATGAAATCTTGTCATTTGCAACTATGTGGATGGAACTAGTGGGTTATTATGTTAAGTGAAATTAGTCAGTTAGAGAAAGACAAATAGCATATGACTTCACTAATATGAGGACTTTAAGACACAGAACAGATCAACATAAGGGAAGGGAAGCAAAAATAATATAAAAACAGGGAGGGGGACAAAACAGAGGAGACTCATAAATATGGAGAACAAACTGAGGGTTGCTGGAGGGGTTGTGGGAAGGGGGATGGGATAAATGGGTAAGGGGCACTAAGGAATCTACTCCTGAAATCATGGTTGCACACTATATGCTAACTGATTTGGATGTAAATTTTTAAAAAGGATGCAAAATATGACATCATATACTTAAACATAGGAAGGATAAGAGTAAAGAATGAGCTCAAACTTAAATGACCATCAACTTAATATAGACTGCATAAGCAGATTTACTTATAAACCTAATGGTAACCACAAGTCAAAAACCACTAATAGATATGCAAGGAATAAAGAAAAAGAAACCCAAATATATCACTAAAGAAAACCAGCAATCCATGAAAGACAGGAAGAGAAGAAAGGATCAGGGAAAAATTTCAGAAACAACCACAAAATAAGCAATAAAATGGCAATAAATACACATCTATCAACAATTGTTTTGAATGTAAATGATCTAAATGCTACAGTCAAAAGACACAGGGTTACAGAGTGGATAACAAAAAAAAAAAAAAAGAAAGAAAGAAAGAAAAAACAAGACCCAATCTATATGCTGCCTACAAGAGACTCATTTTAGACCTAAGACACCTGCGCATAGAAAGTGAGCAAATGGAGAAACACTGATCATGCAAATGGGTGGCAAAAGAAAGCCAGAGTAGATATACCTACATCAGCCAAAATAGACTTTAAAACAAAGTGAGTAACAAGAGAGAAAGAAGGTCACTATATAATAAGGAGGACAATACAACAAATGATACAACAATTATAAGTATTTATGCACCCAACATGAAAGCACCCAAATACATAAAACAGTTAATAGCTAACATAAAGAAATGAACTGATAGCAATACATAATAGTAGGGAACTTCAATGCCTCACTTACATCAATGGACAGACCATCCAAATAGAAAATCAACAAGGAAAACATGGCTTTGGATGAAACATTGGACTGGGTGAATTTAACAAATATATGTAGAATATTCCAACTTAAAACAGCAGAATACATATTATTTTCAACTGCACATGGAACATTCTCCAGAAGAGATCATATATTAGGCCACAAAACAAGTCTTGACAAAATAAAAAAGATCAAAGTCATACCATGTATCCTTTCTGACCATTATGACACTATGAAACTAGAAATTAACCAAAAAAAAAAATCTGGAAAGACCACAAATCCATGGAGGTTAAATAACATGCTATGAACAATAAATGAGTTAACCAAGAAATGAAATAAATCCAAAAGTACATGGAAACAGATGAAAATGAAAACAGTATGGTACAAAACCTTTGAGATGCAACAACAAAAAAATAGTTCTAAGAGGGAAGTTTATAGCAATACAGGTCTAGCTGAAGAAAAAAAACCTCAAATAAACAACCTAATCTTACACCTAAAGGTGGTGAGAAAGAACAACCAACAAAACCCCAAAACAGCAGAAGGAGAAATAATAAAGATCAGAGCAGAAATAAATGTATAGAACCTAAAAACAAACAAACAAACAAACATAGTACAGATCAACGGAACCAGGATCTGGTTCTTTGAAAAGATCAATAGAAATAATAAACCTTTAGCCTGACTCATCAAAAAACAAAGACAAATGACTGAAATAAATGAAATCACAAATGAAAGAGGAGAAATAACGATCAACATCACAGAAATACAAACACCTGTAAGAAAATATTGTGAAAAGCAATATGCCAACGAAGTGGACAACCTAAAAGAAACAGATAAATTCCTAGAAACACATATTGTGCCAAAACTGAGGCAGAAAGAAATAGAAAATTTAAATATATCAATTACCAGCAAGGAGACTGAGTTAATAATCAGAAAACCCTTAAAGAACAAAAGTCCAAGACCAGATGGCTTCACAGGTGAATTCTACTAAACATTTAAAGAAGAGTTAGTACCTACTATTCTAAAACTATTCTAAAAAAATAGAAAAGGAAGGAAAACTTCCAAATTCATTATACCAAACCAGCATTTCCTTGATACCAAAACCAGATAAAAACACTACAAAAAAATAGAACTATAAGCCAATATCTTTGATGAACATCAATGCAAAAATCTTCAACAAAATACTACCAAACTGAATGCAACAATACATTTTAAAAAGTCATTGACCGTATTCAAGTAGGATTTATTCCCAGAATGCAAGAGTGGTTCAGTATTCACAAATCAATCAACTGATACATTACACCAATAAGAGAAAGGTTAGGGGTGCTTGGGTGGCTCAGTTGATTAAGTGTCTAACTCTGGATTTCAGCTCAGGTCATGATCACATGGTTTGTTACATTGGGCCCTGTGCTGAAAGTGCAAGGCCTGCTTGTGATTCTCTCTTCTTCTCTCTCTGCTTTTCTTCCCCTCTCAAAAAATAAACAAACATTTTAAAAAAATAAGAGAAAGGTAAAAAACAATATAATCATACTTTTTTTCTTTTCAAATTTTTATTAAAATTCTAATTAGTTAACATACAGTGCAATATTGGATACATACAGTGCAATATTGGTAGAATTCAGTGATTCACCACTTACATACAACACCCAGTGCTCATCATAACAAGTGGCCTCCTTAATACTCTTATATGATTATCTTAATAGATTTTTCTGCATTGATTCACAAGATTATATGTTTCTTTTCTTTTATTAACGTGATGTATCACATTGATTGATTTGCGAATGTTGAACCAGCCCTGCATCCCAGGAATGAATCCCACTTGATCATGGTGAATAATTCTTTTCACATGCTGTTGAATTCGAGTTGCTAGTATCTTATTGAGAATTTTTGCATCCATATTCATCCGGGATATTGGCCTGTAGTTCTCTTTTTCTTATCGGGTCTCTGTCTGGTTTAGGAATCAAAGTAATACTGGCTTCATAGAATGAGTCTGGAAGTTTTCCTTCCCTTTCTATTTTTTGGAATAGCTTGAGAAGGATAGGTATTATCTCTGCTTTAAACGTCTGATAGAACTCCCCTGGGAAGCCATCTGGTCATGGACTCTTATTTGTTGGGAGAGTTTTGATAACTGATTCAATTTCTTCACTGGTTATGGGTCTGTTCAAGCTTTCTATTTCCTCCTGATTGAGTTTTGGAAGTGTGCGGGTGCTAAGGAATTTGTCCATTTCTTCCAGGTTGTCCAGTTTGTTGGCATATAATTTTTCATAGTATTCCCTGATAATTGCTTCTATTTCTGAGGGATTGGTTGTAATAATTCCATTTTCATTCATGATTGTATCTATTTGGGTCTTCTCCCTTTTCTTTTTGAGAAGCCTGGCTATAGGTTTATCGATTTTGTTTATTTTTTCAAAAAACCAACTCTTGGTTTCATTGATCTGCTCTACAGTTTTTTTAGATTCTATATTGTTTATTTCTGCTCTGATCTTTATTATTTCTCTTCTTCTACTCGTTTTGGGGTGTCTTTGCTGCTCTGCTTCTATTTCCTTTAGGTGTGCTGTTAGATTTTGCATTTGGGATTTTTCTTGTTTCTTGAGATAGGCCTGGATTGCAATGTATTTTCCTCTCAGGACTGCCTTCACTGTATCCCAAAGCATTTGGATTGTTGTATTTTCATTTTCATTTGTTTCCATATATTTTTAAATTTCTTCTCTAATTGCCTGTTTGACCCATTCATTCTTTAATAGGGTGTTCTTTAATACCCATGCTTTTGGAGGTTTTCCAGAATTTTTCCTGTGGTTGATATCAAGCTTCATAGCACTGTGGTCCGAAAGTATGCACGGTATGATCTCAATTGTTGTATAATTATGAAGAGCTGTTTTGTGACCCAGTATGTGATCTCTCTTGGAGAATGTTCCATGTGCACTTGAGAAGAAAGTATATTCTGTTGCTTTGGGATGCAGAGTTCTAAATATATCTGTCAAGTCCACCTGAACCAATGTATCATTCAGGGCCCTTGTTTCTTTATTGATCCTGTGTCTAGATGATCTATCCATTGTTCTAAGGGAGGTATTAAAGTCCCCTGCAATTACCACATTCTTGTCAATAATGTTGCTTATGTTTGTGAGTAATTGTTTTATATATTTGGGGCCTCCTGTATTCGGTGCATAGACATTTACGATTATTAGTTCTTCCTGATGGATAGACCCTGAAATTATTATATAAAGCTCTTCTTCATCTCTTGTTATAGCCTTTAATTTAAAGTCTAGTTTGTCTGATATAAGTATGGCTACTCCAGCTTTCTTTTGACTTCCAGTAGCATGATAAATAGTTCTCCATCTCCTCACTTTCAATCTGAAGGTGTCCTCAGGTCTAAAATGGGTCTCTTGTAGACAGAAAATAGATGGGTCTTGTTTTTTTATCTATTCTGTTACCCTATGTCTTTTGGTTGGAGCATTTAGTCCATTTACGTTCAGTGTTATTAAAGAAAAATATGGGTTTAGAGTCATTGTGATGTCCGTAGGTTTCATGCTTGTAGCGATGTCTCTGGTACTTTGTCTCACAGGATCCCCCTTAAGGTCTCTTGTAGGGCTGGTTTAGTGGTGATGAATTCCTTCAGTTTTTGTTTGTTTCAGAAGACCTTTATCTCTCCTTCTATTCTAAATGACAGATTTGCTGGATAGAAGATTCTCAGCTGAATATTTTTTCTGTTCATCACATTGAAGATTTCCTGCCATTCTTTCTGGCCTGCCAAGTTTCAGTAGAGAGATCCGTCACTAGTCTTATCGGTCTCCCTTTATGTGTTAGAGCACATTTATCCCTAGCTGCTTTCAGAATTTTCTCTTTATCCTTGTATTTTGACAGTTTCACTGTGATATGTCATGCAGAAGATCGATTCAAGTTACGTCTGAAGGGAGTTCTCTGTGCCTCTTGGATTTCAGTGCCTTTTTCCTTCCCCAGATCAGGGAAGTTCTCAGCTATGATTTCTTCAAGTACACCTTCAGCACCTTTCCCTCTCTCTTCCTCCTCTGGAATACCAATTATGCGTAGATTATTTCTCTTTAGTGCATCACTTAGTTCTCTAATTTTCCCCTCATACTCCTGGATTTTTTTTATCTCTCTTTTTCTCAGCTTCCTCTTTTTCCATAATTTTATCTTCTAGTTCACCTATTTTCTCCTATGCCTCTTCAATCTGAGATGTGGTCTCCTCCATTTTATTTTGCAGCTCATTAATAGCATTTTTTAGCTCTTCCTGGCTGTTCCTTAGTCCCTTGATCTCTGTAGCAATAGATTCTCTGCTGTCCTTTATACTGTTTTCAAGGCCAACGATTAATTTTAAGACTATTATTCTAAATTCACTTTCTGTTATATTGTTTAAATCGTTTTTGATCAGTTCATTAACTGTCCCTATTTCCTGGAGATTCTTTGAGGGGAATTCTTCCATTTTGTAATTTTGGACAGTCCCTGGAGTGGTGCGGAACTGCAGGGCACTTCCCCTGTGTTGTCTTGAATAACTTGCATTGGTGGGCGGGGCTGCAGTCAGACCTGATGTCTGCCCCCAGCCCACCATTGGGGCCACAGTCAGACTGGTGTGTACCTTCTCTTCTCCTCTCCTAGTAACGGGATTCACTGTGGGGTGGGGTGGCTCATGTGGGCTACTTGCACAGTGCCAGGCTTGTGGTGCTGGGGATCTGGTGTATTAGCTGGGGTGGATCAGCAAGATGCACAGGGGCGGGAGGGGCATGCTTAGCTCGCTTTTCCTTCAGAGATCCGCTTTGGGAGGGGCCCTGCTGCACAGGAAGGGAGTCAGACCTGCCGCCAGAGGGATTGATCCGAAGAAGCACAGCGTTGGGTGTTTGCGTGGTGCGAGCAAGTTCCCTGACAGGAACTGGTTCCCTTTGGGATTTTGGCTGGGAGATGGGTGAGGGAGATGGCGCTGGTGAGCGTCTTTGTTCCCCACCAAGCTGTGCTCTGTCGTCCGGGGTTCAACAACTCTCCCTCCCATTGTCCTCCAGCCCTCTGGCTCTCCGAGCAGAGCTGTTAACTTATAACCTTCCAGATGTTAAGTCCTGCTTGCTGTCAGAACACACTCTGTCCGGTGCCTCCACTTTTGCAAGCCAGACTCGGGGGCTCTGCTCTGCCAGCAGGCTTTCCCTCAGCCCTGGCTCCTTCCTGCCAGTCCATGAGCAAGCACCACCTCTCCGCCCTTCCTACCCTCTTCCGTGGGCCTCTCGTCTATGCTTGGCTCCAGAGAATCCACTCTGCTAGTCTTCTGGTGGTTTTCCGGGTTATTTAGGCAGGTGTGGGTGGAATCTAAGTGATCAGCAGGATGCGGTGATCCCAGCGTCCTCCTACGCCTCCATCTTCCCTCCAAGCCCTGTAAGTAACTTTTAAAATTTAGTAAGAATCAATGTTCTTTTTATATATTAGCAGCAAGAAACTAGAAAATGAAATTTTAAAACAATGTTTATTTTAACATTGAAAAAATACAAATACTTGGCTATAAATATAATAAATGATATAATAGTCCTCAACACAGAAAACTACAAAAAATTGCTAGGTAAAATTAAGCTCTAAATATATAGCTATGCAATCTTTATACACTGGTTGATTAATATTTTTATGATGTCAATTGTCTTTAAATCAATAGACAATGCAACAAGAAAAATCTCATCATTTCTTTGTGGAAATTAACAGGCTGATTTTAAAATTCACATAAGATAAAATATTTTAAAATCCATTTAACAAAAGGAGTGCAAGATTTCACACTAAAAACTACAAAACATTCTTCAAAGAAATTAAGAAGACAGATGTACCATGTTCGTGGATTGGAAGATACAACTTCTTTTTTTTTAATGTTTATTTTTGAGAGGGAAAGAGAGAATGTGAGCAGGGGATGGCAGAGAGAGAAGGAGACACAGAATCTGAAGCAGGCTCTGGCTCTGAGCTGTTAGCACAGAGCTCAACACGGGGCTCAAACTCATGGGCCACAAGATCGTGACGTGAGCTGAAGTTGGATGCTTAACCACTGAGCCACCCAGTTGCCCTAGAAAATTCAATCTTCTCAAGATGTCAATTCTTTCTCAAGATATATCTATGGTTTGAATGCAATTCTTTTTTCTTTTTTTGTAGTATTGACAGGATAATCTTAAAATTTATGATAAAATGCAAAGGATCTATAAAGGCCAAAATAATTTTTAAGTGGTTTTTCTGTTTATTCTTCTGTATACTACTTAATTCCAAATAATATGATAAAGCTAAATAATCAAGACAGTATGGTATTCATTAAATGACAGAAGTATAGATCAATGAATCAGAATAGAGTTTGGAAATAAATTTACACATTTATTGTCAACTGAATTTCAACAAAAGTGCCAAACCAATTCAATAGAGAAAGCATCGTCTTTTCAACTAATAGTACTGGGACAGTTATATATTCATAGACAAAATAGGAACTTACACTCTTACCTCAATCCATATGTAAAAATTAGCTGAAAATAAGTTATTGACCTAAATGTAAGAACTAAAACTATAAAACTTTGGGAAGAAAACATATGAGAAAAAGTTTTGTCCCCAGGGTAAGCAAAGGTTTCTTTGATATGGCACCAGAATACAATACATAGAAGAACACAATAAATTGGGGATGGGCATCATTAAATTTAAAAATTTTGTTTAGCAAATTTTACCATTAATAAAATAAAATCAAGCCACATACTGGAGATAATATTTGCAAATTATATATCTAATTAAGGACATATTCAAAATATATAAGGAACTATTACAAATTAATGAGAAGATAAATAACCCAATTAAAATGGGCCAAATTGTGAATAGTCACTCTATCAAATAAGATATACAAATGGCTTATAAACGCAGGATATTCAACATCATCACTCACTAGTAAAATTCAAATTATAACCACAAAGAGATGCTATTTCATGTCCACTAACTTGACTATAATCACAAATTCTGGCAAGTTTATTTATTTATTTTTAAATATTCATTTATTTTTGGGAGAGTGCAAGCAGGGGAGGGGCAGAGAGAGGGAGACTGAAGATCCGAAGTGGGCTCCGTGTGACAGGCTGACAGCAGCAAGCCCAATGTGGCATTTGAACCCATGAACTGTGAGATCATGACCTGAGCCAAAGTTGGACCTCAACCAAGTGCCACACAAATGCTGGTAATTTAAAGTGTTGTCCAGGATGAGGAGAAATTTCTGGTGGATGTATACAGTTATGCAGCCACTATGAAAAGCAGTTTGAAAATTCCTTGAAAAGTTAAACTGCATACCATATAACCTCGCAATTCTGCTAAGTTTCCATCCACAAGAAATGAAAATATATATCCCCACCAACACATGTATGTGAATATTTATATAGCATTATTTATACCAAAGATTGAAAACAATCCAAATTTCAACCAGCTTGTATATCTGTACAATAGAATGCTAATCAATAAAAAGGTCAAAATACTGACATACATAATGTGGATGAAGGTCAAAAAATTGTGCAAAGTGCTCTTTTGAGGGGAGGAAGGTGGTGGCGTAGGAGGACGCTGGGCTCACTGCGTCCTTCTGATCACTTAGGTTCCACCCACACCTGCCTAAATAACCCGGAAAACCACCAGAAGACTAACAGAATGGATTCTCTGGAGCCAAGCGTAGACAAGAGGCCCAGGAAGAGGGTAGGAAGGGTGGAGAGGTGGTGCGCGCTACATGGACTGGCGGGAAGGAGCCGGGGCTGAGGGACAGCCCGCCGGCAGTGCAGAGCCCCCGAGTCTGGCTTGCAAAAGCAGAGGGGCTGGACAGAGTGTGTTCTGACAGCAAGAGGGACTTAATATCTGGAAGGTTATAAGTTAACAGCTCTGCTTGGAGAGCCTGAGGGCTGGAGGACAGCGGGAGGGAAAGTTGTTGACCCCAGGTGGTGGCTCAGTTGGTTAAGCATCTGACTTTGACTCAGGTCATGATCTCATGGTTCATGGGTTCGAGCCCCATACTAGGACCTCTGCTGACAGCTCAGAGCCTGGAGCCTGCTTGGGATTCTGTCTGTCTGTCTGTCTGTCTCTCTCTCTCTCTGCCCCTCCATGCTCACACTCTGTCTCTCTCTCTCTTTCTCTCAAAAATAAATAAACATTAAAGAAATAAAACAAAGGATCAAAGAAAAAATGAGACAAAAAAGGCCTTAACTATAGAGAACAAACTGGTGGTTATCAGAGGGAAGGTGGGTGTCAGGATGGGTGAAACAGATGAAGGGAATTAAAACTATACTCCTCATGATGAGCACTGAGTAATGTACAGAATTGTTGGATCTATATGTTGTACACCTGAAAATAATATAACACTGTGTGCTAATATACTTGAAAAATATTTAAAAAATTATAAGCAATATTACAATTAGGGAAACTTGAATATGAATTGTGTGTTAGACAACATTATTGGGTCAATGTTAAATATTATACAGTATTGTGGTAATATGTAAGAATGTTCTTGTTGTTTTCTTTTTCTTATGTTTAATGTTTATTTCTTTTTGATAGAGACAGAGACAGAGACAGAGCATGAGCAAGGGATGGGCAGAGAGAGATGGAGACACAGAATCCAAAGTAGGGTCCAGGCTCTGAGCTGTCAGTCCAGAGCCCAATGTGAGGCTTGAACCCATGAGCTGTGAGATCATGACCTGAGTCAACCTCAGATGCTCAACCAACTGAGCCACCCAGGAGCCCCAAGAATGCTTTGCTCTTAGGAAAAGTATGCTGAGATATGTAAGAGTTATTTTGACAGGGATTTCATTGAATGTGTAGATTGCTTTGAGTAGTATCAACATTTTAACAATATTTTTTCTTCCAATCCATGAGCATGGAATGTTTTTCCATTTCTCTGTGTCTTCTGCAATCTCTTTCATAAGCTTTCTAGAGTTTGCAGTGTATAGATTTTTCACCTCTTTGGTTACACTTATTCCTAGGTATTTTATCATTTCTGTTGCAATTGTAAATGGGATCAATTCCTTGATATCTCTTTCTGCTGCTTCATTATTGGTGTATAGAAATACAACTGATTTCTGTATGTTGATTTCATAACCTGCAAGTTTGCTTAATTCATGTATCAGTTCCAGCAGTTTTTTGGTGGAGTCTTTCAGGTTTTCCACATAGAATATCATGTAATCTGCAAAGACTGAAAGTTTCACTTCTTCCTTGCCAATTTGGATACCTTTTATTTCTTTTTGTTGTCTGATTCCTGAAGCTCGGACTTCCAACACTGTGCTGAACAACAATTATGAGAGTGGACATCCCTGTCATGTTCCTGACCTTAGGGGAAAAGCTCTCAGTTTTTCCCCATTGAGGATAATATTAGCTGTGGGTCTTTCATATATGGCCTTTATGCGCTTGAGGTATGTTCCTTCTATCCCTACTTTCTTGAGGGTTTTTATCAAGAATGGGTGTTGTATTTTGTCAAATGCTTTTCCTGCATATATTTAGAGATCATGTGGTTCTTGTCCTTTCTTTTATTAATGTGATGTATCACATTGATTGACTTGCAGATATTGAACCTGCCCTGCAGACCAGGAATAAATCCCACTTAATCATGGTGAATAATTCTTTTAATGTATTTTTGAATTTGGTTTACTAGCATCCTGTTCAGAATTTTTGGATCTGTGTTCATCAGAGAGATTGGTCTGTAACTCTCATTTTTAATGGGGTCTTCTTCTGGTTTCAGAAACAAGGTAATGCTGGCCTTATAGAGTGAGTTTAGAACTTTTCCTTCCATTTCTATTTTTTGTAACAGCTTCAAAAGAATAGGTATGAACTCTTCTTTAAATGTTTGGTAGAATTCCCCTGGGAAGATAACTGGCTCTGGACTCTTGTTTGTTGGGAGATTTTTATTACTGACTCAATTGCTTTTTTTTTATGTTTATTTATTTTTGAGATGGAGAAGGGGCCAAGAAACAGAGAGATGGACACAGAATCTGAAGCAGGCTCCAAGCTGTAAGCTGTCAGCACAGAGCCCAACATGGGGCTCACAAACTGTGAGATCATGATCTGAGCCAAAGTCAGACACTCAACTGACTGAGCCACCCAGGTGCCACCCCCCCTTTTTTAATTTACTGATTCAATTTCTTTATTGGTTATGGATCTATTCAAATTTTCTACTTCTTCCTGCTTCAGTTTCCTTCCCAATTTGTTGGCATATATTTGCTCATAATGTTCTCTAATTATTGTTTTTATTTCTGTGCTGTAGGTTGTGATCTCTCCTCTTTCATTTGTGATTTTATTTCTTTGGGTCCTTTCCTTTTTCTTTTTGATAAATCTGGACATGGGGTTATCAATTTTGTTAATTCTTTTAAATAACCAGCTCTTAATTTTGTTGATCTGTTTTACTGTTGTTTTTTTTTGTTTGTTTGTTTGTTTGTTTTTGTATTTAAATATCATTGATTTCTGCTCTAATCTTTTCTATTCCCCTTCTTCCACAGGTTTTGGGCTTTATTAGCTGTTCTTTTTCCAACTGCTGTAGATGTAAGGTTAGCTTGAGTATTTGAGACATTTCTTTCTTTAGGAAGGCCTGAATTGCTATATACTTCCCTATTGTGATCCCCTTTGCTGTATCCCAGATATTTTGGACTGTTGTGTTTTCATTGGCTTCCATGTACTTTTTAATTCCCTCTTTAATTTCTTGGTTAACCCATTCATTCTTTAGTAAGATGTTCTTTAATCTCCACGTATTTGTGGTCTTTCCAAAATTTTTCTTGTGGTTGATTTTAAGTTTTATAGCGTTGCAGTCTGAAAATATGCATGGTATGATATCGATCATTTTGTACTTGTTGAGGACTAATTTGTGACCCAGTATGTGATCCTTTCTGGAGAACGTTCCATGTAAACTCAAGAAGGATGTGTGTTCTGTTGCTTTAGGATAAAATGTTCTGAATATATCTGTTAAATCCATCCAGTCCAGTGTGTTATTATAGCCATTCTTTCCTTGTTGGTTTCAGCCTAAATCTATCCATTGTTGTAAGTGGGGTGTTGAAGTCCCCTACTATTATGTTATTATTATCATCAATGAGTTTATGTTTGTGATTTATTGATTGATACATTTGAGTTCTTTCAAGATGGGGGCATAAATATTTACAATTATTAGAGTTTCTTGGCAGATAGTCCCCTTAATTATGATGTCATGCCCTGCTTTTCTCTTGTTACAGTCTTTGTTTTAAAATCTATTTTGTCCAATATAAGTATGGCTACTCTGACTTTCTTTTGATGTCCATTAGCATGATAGATGGTTCTCCAGCCCCTTACTTTCAACCTACAGGTGTCTTTAGGTCTAAAATGAGTCTCTTGCAGGCAGCATATAAGTGGATCTTTTTTTTTTTTCCCCATTCTGATACCCATGTCTTTCAATTGGATAATTTAGTCCATTTACATTTAGAGTGATTATTGAAAGATATGAATACAGTGCCATTGTGTTGCCTGTAGAGTTGGTATTTCAAGTGATGTTCTCTCGTCCTTTCTAGCATTTGTTGCATTTGGTCTTTTTTGTTTTGTTGTGTTTTTCTCCACTCAAAGAATATCCCTTAAAATTTCCTGTAGGGGTGGATTAGTGGTCACAAACTCGTTTGGTTTTTGTTTGTCTGGGAAACTCTTTATTTCTCCTTCTATTTTGAATGACAGCCTTGCTGGTTAAAACATTCTTGGCTGCCTATTTTCAAATTCAGCACGTTGAATGTACTCTGCCATTCCTTTCTGGCCTGCCAAATTTCTGTGGACAGATCTGCTGCAAACCTGATCTGTCTTCCCTTGCAGGTTAAGGACTTTTTTCCCTTGCTACTTCCATAATTCTATCTTTATCTGTGTATTTTATGAATTTGACTCTGATGTGCCTTGGTGATGGTCAGTTTTTGTTGAATCTAATGGGAGTTTTCTGTGCTTCTTGGATTTTGAAGTCTGTGTCTTTCCTCAGATCAGAAAAGTTTTCAGCTGTAATTTGCTCACATAAACCTTCTGCCCCTTTTTTCTCTCTTCATCTTCTGGGACTCCTATTATTCAAATGTTATTCCTTTTTAATAAGTCACTGAGTTCTCTAAATATTGTATCATGATCTTTTTCCTTTGTCCCTCTTTTTTTCTGCTTCTTTATTTTACATAATTTTATTTTCTATCTCACTGATTAACTGCTCTGCTTAATCATCCTTGCTGTCACGGCATCCATTCACAATTGCATGTTGGCTATATAGCATTTTTAATTTGGGGCTGACTAGAATTTACTTCTTTTATCTCCACAGAAAGGGATTCTCAGCATCTTCTATGCTTTTTTCAAGCCCAGGTGGCATTCTTATAGTCATGGTTTTAAATTCTAGTTTAGACATCTTATTTATATCTGTGTTAATTAAATCCCTGGCCATAATTTCTTCCTGTTCTCTTTTGGGGTGAATTCTTCTGTCTTGTCACTTTGGAGGAAGAAAAAAAATAATAAAATAAGAAATAAGTGTTAAAAATAAAAAAAAATAAAACTAAAAATATCAAATACAGAAAGCTAGATCCTAGGTGTATTTTGGTCTGCTTGTTGAGAGAAGCTTGATAGAATAGAGAAAGGAAAATAATTTTTTTATTTTTATTTTTTAAAAATTTTTTAATTTTTATTTATTTCTGAGAGAGAGAGAGAGATACAGAGTGTGAGCAGGGAAGGGGAAGAGAGAGAGGGAGACACAGAATCCGGAGCAGGCTCCAGGCTCTGAGCTGTTAACACAGAGCCCTACGTGGGGCTCGAACTCATGGACTGCAAGATCATGACTTGAGATGAAGTCAGACACTTAACCAACTGAGTCACTCAGGCGCCCCATAATTTTTATTATTTTATAATAAAATAATATAAATTATTATAAATAAATAAACATTTATTTATAAATATAAATACATATATAAATTATATAAAATTATATGAATTATTATAAATTATTTTATAATTTTTAAATAATAAAATTATATAAAGAGAACAAAATAGGATTACAAAATAAAATAAAGACATTAAAAAGTAAGAATTTGATCTTTCTGTACCTAAGAAAGAGAAAGAAAGGAAAGAACAAAGAAAACAATCTAAAGCAAAACAGAAGCAAAGAAAACAAACAAATAAGCAAACAGAATGAAATCTGAATGAAGTTACATTCGGTGTCCCCTAGAACTGAAACTTTGCAGTTTATAGACATACTATAGTCTGTAGACTAATGAGCAGGTAGAAGGGATGTGTGCTGGTCTCTGGGGGATATGCCTGGGGGGTGCAGGTGGGCAGGGCTTGGTGTAACAACTCCGTTCTCCACTTGGTGGTGCTGCTAGCTTACTGGGATTGATCCATGTGTGTGCATGCTAGAAGTGAAAATGGCTTCACCCAGATCCCTAGTCTCTGAAACAGAAACCCTGTGCCCTCACTGACTGGTGATCAAGCGCCCCTCATTTGTCTCAGGCCTCTGTCTGCTCCCTGCCCCATCCTGCCTGTGTGCAAGCTGTCCACCTGCCAGGTGGAACCTCCCTCCAGGGTTTTATCTCAGATGGGGCTGTTTCAAAACCCCATACTTCAGAGAGTCCTATGGCTTGGACCCACACCAACTCTCTGGGGGAGGGTCTCGCCAAGCAATGGCTGAGTGCTGGCTTGTCCCAGAAAAAGTTCACTCAGTTTCACAGTGACAGAGGCCCAGAGTTTATGGCAAGTCACAACACATAGCTGGCACCAGGTTTTGCTCCCCTCTGGCATCTTTGTTCCAATATCAGTAAACGTGGCTGCCCTTGGGAGGGTGAGGGGGTCCACTGGGACTTTTGTCTGCAGGGAGGCCATATGGCTTCTACCAAATGCACTCCAATCAGGGAAACCGCTTCTCCCCATATGGCACATGGTCCCCTCAGAGTGTGCTGCCTGCTCATGAGGTTTTGTGCTGCTTCCTCACCAGAGCACCTCCAGGCACTGAGCTCTGAAATTTCAGACTTTTCTCTCCACTGGTTATAGAATCTGGTGGTATCGAACTCCTCTCCTTTCTCCCTCTCAATGGTTCAGTGAACAGATTTTTTTGTCCAGTCCTGTGCAAGTGTTTTCACTCGTTCTCTCTCTCTTTCTCTCTAGCTACTTTCATGGGGAGGACTTTTCTTGTGTGATTCTGATATGCTACATTCTCTCCCTTTCTTTTTCTCCCTCTGTCCTCTCTCCATGAAAATGTCTCCTTACCTTCTGTGGCTCCATGGCTGTTCTCTCCCCCAATTAACCTCTCTGCACCATGCACCTGCCAAGTTCTCTGGCTTCAATTATGCAGATTGTTGCATTAATCCTCAGATCAATTTCCTAGGTGTTCAAAATGGTTTGATGCTGATCTAGCTGTGTTATAGGTATGAGGCAAGGTCAGGGTCCCCATATAATTCTGCCATATTAATTCCTCAAAATTATTCTTAATGGAAGTTGAATATATCGGGTATTTTAGCTTACTGTCATCAAAATTCACTTCCTCCAACTCGTTTTGTCTAGTTCTCAAGCTTCATAAGCAACTTTCTCTTATTGAGGGGACTGTATATCTTCTTACAGGGAAAGAATGCTCTGATCATATGCACTGCCACCATTCCAGCCCCTGTAATAGTTATTTCTCAATTTAAATCAACAAACTGGCATTCTGCTTATGTAAGAAATTGAAGAAGACACAAAGAAATGGAAAAACATACCATGCTCGTGTATTGGAAGAACAAACATTGTTAAAATGTCTATACTACGCAACTGAATCTACACATTTAATGCAATCCCTTTCTAAATACCACCAGTATTTTTTGCAGATCTAGTAAAAACAATCCTAAAATTTATATGGAACCACAAAAGACCCCATAATAGCCAAAGCAATCCTGACAAAGAAAAACAGAACTAAAGGCATAACGATTCTGGATTTCAAGCTATACTACAAAGCTGTAGTCATCAAGACAGTATGGTACTGGCACAAAAACAGATACATAGATCAACGGAACAGAATAGAGAACCCAGAAATGGACTCACAACTATATGATCGCCTAATATTTGACAAAGCAGGAAAGAATATCTGGTGGAAAAAAGACAGTCTCTTCAACAAATGGTGTTGGGAAAACTGGATGGTGACATGCAGAAGAATGAACCTGGATCAATTTCTCACACTGTACACAAAAATAAATTCAAAATGGATGAAAAACCTAAATGTGAGACAGGAAACCATCAAAATCCTAGAGAAGAACACAAGCAGCAACCTCTCTGACCTCAGCCAGAACAACTTCTTACTAGACACTTACTAGACACATCACTGAAGGCAAAGGAAACAAAAGCAAACATGAACTATTGGGACTTCATCAAGATAAAATCTTTGGCACAGCAAAGGAAGCAATCAACAAAACTAAAAGGCAGCCTATAGAATGGGAGAAGATAAATGCAAATGACATATCTGATAAAGAGTTAGTGTCCAAAATCTATAAGGAACTTATCAAACTCAACACCCAAAAATCAAACCACCCAGTTAAGAAATGGGCAGAGCACATTTTCTAAAGATGTCCAGATGACTAAGAGACACATGAAAAGATGCTCAGCATCACTCATTATCAGGGAAATATAAATCAAAACCACACTGAGATACCACCTTACACTTGTCAGAATGGCTAAAATTAAAAACACAAAAAACAACAGGTATTTCAAGGTTGTGGAGAAAGAGGAACCCTCTTGCACTATTGGTGGGAATGCAAACCGGTGTAGACACTGTGGAGAATACTATGGAGTTTCCTACTCTATGATCCAGAAATTGCACTATTATTTACTCAAAGGATTCAAAAATACAGATTCAAAGAGGTACATGCACCCTAATGTTTATAGCAGCATTATCAACAATAGCTGAACTATGGAGAGAGCCCAAATGTCCATGTCCATTGACTGATGAATGGATAAAGAAAATACCTTATATATGTGTACACACAGACACACTGGAATACTACTCGGCCATCAAAAAGAACGAAACCTTGCCATTTGCATCAATGTGGATGGAGCTAGAATGCATTATGCTAAAGGAAATAAGTCAATCAGAGAAAGACATATACCATATGATTTCAGTCCTATGTAGAATTTAAGAAACAAAACAGATGAACATAGGGGTAAGAGGGGGAAGAGAAGAGAAGGAAACTAACCACAAGAGACTCTTAATGATAGAGAAGAAACTGAGGGTTAATGAAGGGAGGTCAGTGGGAGATGGGCTAGATTGGTAATGGGTATTAAGAAGGGCACTTGTTTAGATGGGTACTGGGTTGCATGTAAGTGATGAATCGCTAAATTCTACTTACGAAAAACAAATGAAAAGAAATAAACTGGCATTCTGATTTTTAAATTCCATTTCTTGAGCTTGGTTAATGTTAATTTGTTTGATGGGCTGCTCTAATAGGTTTCTAAACTTGCAAACACAAGGGCCATCTGAACTGTGGTAAATTCATCAAATATGGCTCATTTGTCCCTTTTTTGTGTGTGTGCATTAATTTATACAGCAGATGCTCTTGGTGACCTAAGTCTTATCAATGTAGTACATGCCAGTACTAGCTCTAATTGCTAGCATCTGCATTTTTTTTTACTTTGGGCATTTTCTGACCAGTTGGAGTTGCCATGCCCCTACTACAGTAAGCCATCAGTGTAATCACCGGGATAATCTGTGTATAATAAAAGCTCCCTTTTTCTACTGACAGGATAACTGTGAGGTGACTGTTCTACACTTTCTTCCAGAGTTCCTCAGCAGAATTAACTGCTGGTTACCCACAGTGGATACTTGATTGATATTGCCCACTTTACTCATTGTCCTCCTTCCTTAGCTCACTTCCTTGCTTCCCTACCAAAGTTTTTAGAATAACCTCTCAACTAAAATACTTATACTCAAATTATCTCAAATCTGTTTCTGGGAAACCCAAGTTAAGACAACTTCATCTACTCACCCATTCATTCATTCATACATCACATTTATTTAGCATTTATCATGTGCTAAGCATTGTGTCAAGTCCTTAGCAACACATGGTCTCTTTAATCATATTCATATCATCCCCTTTACAAATGAAGAAATTAACACCTAAAGAAGATAAACAGCTTGTCCAACAGTCACAAAATGGGACTGAGTGTTGGAAGGGAGTTGTGGCAAATCAGGCAGCTGAGGGCCACAGAATTTGTGTTTTGAATTGAACATTATGGAAAAGGAGGTTTCTTTGGGGGTAATAAGTTGAGAATATTGTTCTGGTATACAGGTTCATGTCATACCAGGTTCAATTTCTGATATACAGTTCATGACCCACCACTTTGCTTTTATGGAAGACTCACATTAGAACATACCTATTTTCACTCACTAAAAGAAATTCAAAGAGGATTTTTGCTTTTACCAGAAAAAGGTATAAAGTGAAAATAGTGTTCAACATTTGTTTTGCATCGAGCCATAATAGAAGTAGCGCACACCCAGAGCAGCGAGTGTCACCGCCCAGCGTCTTCTCCAGGAACTACACTCAGCATCTTAGCATCAAACTGCCAAAGCTTTGAACTGTGTTTATGAATATCTGTGTTTTATTTCCATTCATTGTGTACATCCATTAGCAAGATGTGTTGTAAGGGATCAGAAAAGCCTAAGAGAAGTTCTTTTTTTTTGGGTCTGGGAATGCTTAAAAAAGTTTTTCCATGTAAATTTATGGTAATTGCTTCTTTGATTTATGTCATTTCAGCTTATGAAAGATTTCATATGAGCATTCTACTTTTGGAAAGCAGGGGAAACCTGTAATACTGTTAGGGATGACTTAATAATTTAAAAAGCATTTCAATGAAACATTTGAGATTAAAAAAATTATCTTTGTTTTCTGGGAAAGCAGCAACAGGACACACACACACACACACACACACACACACACACACCTGGATTTAAATCCTAGCTCTACTAGTTTTCAACTGAGAGACATTGACAGGTTACTTATTCTAAGCTCAACTTCCTAATCCATAAAATGCATAGCATTCAAAATTGTTGTAAGGATTAATGAGGTTTATTCAAGCAACTAGCACCTAAAGGGTGCACAAATGCAATTTGTGGAAATAAACTGTCATGTCAGAAACTTGTGTTAAGTGCTAAAATACAGATGTATTTAGTATTATGCTTAACCAAACTAAAAAAAAAAACACTTTATGTCATAAATAATATATACATTACTATCTTTAAAAATTTTGATCTTTCTATATCATAATGATAGTTTGTTTACTGTCACAAAGCAAAACTAAAAAAAAAGGCAAGCTTTAGGTATAAAATTGTTTTAAGTAAGATCAGAGTCCAATCGTAAATTTATCATTTTGATAATTTTGTATTGTTTGTTAGTGTCAAGCAAGAATTAAAAAAAAATAAAATATTGCTTGTTGATTCCAAACTATATTCATGATTCTTCCCTAACCAGATGTTTTTCTTTAGTTGAGATATCATGAGGAAAAATAGGAAGTGTAGTCTGTACCGGTTTTAATAATTGAGATTTTATTTAACCCATGCACTTCCTTAGATTCCTGTTAAAATGAGTATAAGTATTAAAAAATAGTATCAGATATATGAATGCAATGTGAACGATTTCAAATAAATAAAAGATGAAATTGTCAGAAGGCAAAATTTCTGATGGCTTCATTGATTTCAGTGGGACTGTTTTATTCAGAACAGTTCAGATTAGCAGCAGCAGCAGCAACAGTAGCAGCAGCAGCAGCAGCTGGTGCTCAATGAAACTCCTCTCTTCCACCTACTCTCCAGTTGGGTTAAGGTAGGCACAAAGAAACTGAAATCACCAAGGTCAAAGCATAACACTTCCAAGTTTTTACTTCAATGACTTTTTTAAATTCCAATATAGTTAACATACAGTGGTATATTAATTTCAGGTGTACAATATATCAATTCATCAATTCCATACATCACCCAGTGCTCATCACAAGTGCTCTCCTTAATCCCTATCATCTATTTTCACCCATATGCCCACCAACCTCTCCTCTGGTAACTCTCAGTTTGTTCTCAATATTTGAGTCTGTTTATTGGTTTGCCTCTCTTTTTTATTCCTCATTTACTTCTTAAATTCCACATAAGAGAAATCATATTGTAGTTCTCTCTAATTTTGCTTAACATCATACTCTAGCTCCATCTATGTTGTTACAAATGACAAGATTTCATTATTTTTTATGACTGAATAATATTCCATCACACACACACACACACACACACACACACACACACACACATCTTCTTTAT
Organism: Panthera pardus; assembly: GCF_024362965.1. Classification (NCBI taxonomy): domain Eukaryota; kingdom Metazoa; phylum Chordata; class Mammalia; order Carnivora; family Felidae; genus Panthera; species Panthera pardus. The sequence continues at coordinate 17,005,237 of NW_026526810.1, read as the reverse complement.
CCATCAATGTATCAATGGACATTTGGGTTGCTTCCATAATTTGGCTATTGTAAATAATGCTAGAATAAACATAGGGGTGCATGTAGCCCTCTGAATTTGTGTTTTTCTATTTTTTGGGTAAATACCCAGGAGTGGGATGGCTGGATCACGGGGTAGTTCTATTTTGAACTTTTTAAAGAAACTCCATACTGTTTTTCACAGTGGCTGCACCAGTTTGCATTCCCACCAGCAGTGCAGGAGAGTTCCTTTTCCTCCACATTCTCAGTTATTTTTTCTTGTGCTGTTAATTTTAGCCATTATGACAAATGTGAGGTGATATCTCATTGGGGTTTTGATTTGCATTTCCCTGATAAGGACTGAAGTTGAGTATCTTTTTGGTGTCTATTGGCCACCTGTATGTTTTCTTTGGAGATATGTCTGTTCATGTCTTCTGCCAATTTGTTTATTGGATTATTTTTTGGTATCAATTGTACAAGTTCTTTATATATTTTGGGTACTAATCCTTTATCAGATATCATTTGTAATTACCTTCTTCCATTCAATAGTCTTTTGTCTTTAGTTTTGTTAGTGAAGGAGATTAAGATGCATTTCTCTTAATGAGCACTAATACATGGAATTATTCAATCACTATATGGTACATCTGAAACTAATTAACACTGCATGCTAACTACACTGGAATTGGAAAATGAAAAAAAAAATGAATTTGCATGCAAAAGGGCTCCAAATGACTTTTTAAAGTAAGTACTTCTCCAGCAATGGATTTATGTGGGTAGTGGAAAGAATTGGAGCTGGAAGGGAAGCGAGGCCCAATTCAAATAGACTTTGGTCTTGGAGTTTGGACGTCATCCAGAAAGCTATGAAAACCAGTGACAGATTTGGGGTGCCTGGGTGGCTTAGTAGGTTGAGCATCTGACTTTGGCTCAGGTCATGATCTCATAGTTCGTGAGTTTGAGCCCCCCATCAGGCTTGCTGTGGTCAGAGCAGAGCTTGCTCTGGATCTCCCTCTCTTTGTCCCTCCCCTCCCCTCAAAAATAAATAAACATTAAAGAAAAAAAAAAAAAAAAAGAACCAGTGACAGATTCAAACAAGGATGCAATGAAATCATATTTTTTTTTCTTTAAAAAATATTCCACAGTGAGATTCAGTAGCAAAGTACTGTAATATGGATCAGCATTGTCTTGGGTTTGGGGATATAATAATGAATAAGGTAGTATGATCCTGCCCTTCTGAAGCTTACACTGGAGTTCAGGTAAGAAACAGTAAGGGTCTAAATAAGGTAGTATCAGAGAGTTCACATAGAAGGAAGTAGATGTTATAATAATAATGATCATTGTAAGGATTAAATTGTAGTGTAGGGCTAACCTGTAGCCTTAAGAAATAACAGCTTTGTTTTAACACTATAGGTTAAGAGATTAACAGCCTTATCCTATCAATCAAGGGATGTGATTAGTGTTTGATTGGATTGGGGCAAGGGCCTGTTTGAACTGTTTCCACCTGGGAACTATTCCTTTGTTCTGTTCCCAGGTGATAATACGACGATGTGGTCAGCTATAAAAACTCTGTACTCTGGCTGTTCAAGACCGCACTCTGGTCAAGAGTGTCAGTCCCGATCGATTGGTTTGCCTTACCTCTCATTGCAATAAACTTGATTGTGACTGTCACTGATGTCCGTAGCATTCTGTTTCAGGAGTCATGTGGATGCAACAATCATAATAGCTAATAAATGTTTATTACCACTTATTGAACATTTCTTATATGTCAGGCACTAAACACTTCACATGTGCTGTCTGCCCATTCTCCACACAACAGCCAGAATGACTCCTATGGGTTAAATTTGTCATAACTCTCTCAAACCCTTCTAGGGCTTTCCACCTCATTTAGTGCAAGTACCCATGGCCTCAGGATGTGTTGCAAAGCCTGGGCTGTGGCCCACTCTGACTTCCCTGATCTCATCTCAGCTCCTTTTCTCACTGTGTTCCAGCCAGTGTCTTCCTAGGTGGTCCTAGAATTCTTTAGGCACCTTCCTGCCTCAGGGCCCTCTCTGTCTGGAATACTCTCCCTCTTATATCTCACAGCTCATTCTGTCAAGCCTCTGCTTAAACATATTTTTAATGACACCTCTCTGACCACCCTGCATGATTCAACTCCTGCAGCATTCTCTATTCTCTTCACCTTGTTTTGTAGTTCTCCTTAACACTTATCACATTGATTGGTTTTTTTCTCTACTAGATCATAAACCGCATGAGGGCAGGCTTTGTTCACTGTTGTATTCTTGACACCTAGAACTATGCTGGTATATCATATCTATTTAATAAATATGTTTGAATGGATGAAAGAAGGCTTATAGTGGCCATATGAAGTCAGTACTATTATTTTTCCCATTTTACTGATGAGGAAACAGAGACATTAATTCAAGTTTTATTTAATTAAAAGTTCTATACCTGGTAAGTGGCAGAACTGGGATTTGCATTGGGATTTAGAAAAAGATCACTTTTGTTTACTATATGCTCAGCATTATTCTAAGAGCTTTACATATATTAACACTTAATCCTCACAATAACCCCACTTTACAGATGAGAAAAGTTAATCCAGGGAGGGATTTATGATTTTGCCTGACATTTTTGCACTTGCCAATAAATTGGGAGCCGGTGCTCTTAACCATTTTGCTATGCTACCTAACTTTAAAACCAATGCTTTAAAGAAAATGTGACTTTGCCTAATTACCAAAGGAGTGAGAGAGAGGAAGAAATCTAGGATTACCAAATTATGATTGAGGAATGGCACAGATGGAAGAGTCATCAAACCAGGGAATGTAGAATAAGTTGCTTTCATTCTCCCTTAACTCCAAACACCCACATCCAACTGCCTCCTTGATTTCTTCATTTGGATATTATGATACAAGGTCAGCTTCAGTAAAAATGATGTAGAAAAACCATGGCAAATTATAGAAGTTAGCTGTCTCACACTAAAGTTCAAGCTGGTACATAGGCTCTGACTCATGAAGTCTTCAGGGACCCACCCAATTGTCCTTCCAAAATAGCTCACAATGTCTACTGCATTTCCATCATCAGAAATGGATAAAGGGAAAGAGGCATCCCATTTATTTTAGAATATCATCTGGAAGTTTCTCAATCCCACTGGCCAGAACCTACTGACATGGATACATTCAGAGTTTATTATAGGCAACCATGTGTCTGGCTAGATAATTCTATTACCATGGATGAAGAGGAGAAGGCATATTAGGAGTCAACTAGCAGTCAATCTCTACTACGGATATCCACTACAGAGATATAGGTATTTCAAATTTAACACTCCCCAAACCCAATTCCTGCTTGTTCTTCCAAAAGCTGCTCTTCTCTAAAATTATTCCCATCTCAGTTAATGGTGTAAAATGGAAATTAGCAGTTCAATTTTATACATGTTGAGTTTTAAGGTGCAACAGAACATCCAATACACATTTCCAATAAGGGGCTGAATATAACTGGTTTCTGAGAGAGATCAGTGTTCAAGATTCAGACTTGTTCTCTGACTGAAATAAGTGATAGAGGAAGAGTATATGTATATGGAAATGTCAGAGACTGTATAATACAGCAGGCAAAGAGAACCAACAATGAAGAACATTATACAAAGACAACTTGAAGAAGAGGGCCCATGACAAGGAAGGGAGAATGCAGGGTGATGGAATCTAGGAAGCAGTTTCCAGCAGGCAGTGGTTAGCAGCAGTATGGAAGCCTACAAAGAGATCAGACATCATGAAAATTGAGAAGCAACTTTTAGATTTGGCCACTGCGCTATTACTGACATTAACACAAGCAGTATATTAAAATGGGGGCAAATGCTAAATTTCAGTAGCTGAAGAGGGACTTAGAAATGACAATCCAAGTATAGATAGCTCTTCTAAATAGAAGGGACAAAGTTAGGAGAATTCATGAACAAGAAAGGAAACAACCAAGGGACTAAGGTCTTGAGATTTCTACCCCCTCACGCACTGGCAAAAAAAAGAAAAAAAAAAAAAAAAGGCTCATACTTTAAGACAGGAGATCGGGGGAGTGGAAATTCAGGTAGATCTGTAGAAATAAGTGTGGAGGTGTGAAGGAGTTCATGAAGTGTATAATATTACACAATAGTATTGATACTACTACTATTACTAAGCCCTAACATTTACTGAGCACTTACCATATGCCAAAGTGCTAGTAATTTTTATCAGCAAACATCACATTTTAAATGGATAAGACAAAGAGAGTGGGTTCTTGAACCAGGTCTGACACTAACAAATACCTATCAATGAATTAAAAAGTCTATGTGTAATTTCTCCATATTCAAAGGATCTGGGATCCTCCTTGATTTTGGTAAAGAACAGGATAGTCAGTGTGACATTTAACTAAGAACAGAATTATTTCTTGTCAGTCTTTAATTTTTTTGATATTCAGGAATTTCTGCCCCATTTTGATGCATCAGGTTATACAAAACTACATTTCATTTATTCAATTTATACTTAAGTAGAATAGTTACAAGTATCTTCACATACTAGACACTGCAGTAACATTTTGCTTTGATAATTCTAACAAAATTCTTCAAAGATTTTCATTCTCATTTGCCTATTTTGATAATATGCAAAGAATCCTTAAAAGACTGACTTTAATTTCCCTCTTTTATAAAATATAACTGCAAATTGTTTCCAAATTAAGACCTGTAATGGAGGAAAATGAAAAAAAAAGAACGAGAACTGAGTTAAAATTGGACATGATTTAATACTGTCATTTATCATTAATTGTCCTGGGAAAATTTAAATTCCAGTAGCTGACTTTTTATAGTTAAGTTGTTTATAGTTGGAAAGCAGTATATCTCTATATATAACTATATATATGTTACTGTATAGAAAAAATGTTCTAAGAATGACAGCTAAATACAGTGCTATGTAAGATTGTTGATTTAAAAAAAATCCTTTGAATACTAGATGAATGGGATCTCATATAGTATTCTATGGGCTTAGCAAAGTTGCATGCCGTTAAGACTATGAATTGCTAGTGATTCCATTATAGCTTTGCTAGTTTAAGTGTTGCAGAGCCACAAAAAATCCCTTTTAAATAAAATGGTGACCTTGGTACTAAAAATGACGCACGGGGTTAAATGTGTTGTCATATGGGTCAAAATTAGCATCCATCCAGCTGTCTACCAAGACGCCACATTCTTTTTATCAACAACCTACCAAACATCAAAACTGCGAGACGGGCTTTCAGATTCTAGTAAACTAGTGACAAAGTGTTGCCGAGAGATCTAAGCAGATGACCTTGGATCTCTGAAAGCTGGCTCACACTTTCGGGCTACCTCTGCAGTATTTAGAGGCAGCTCTGGACAGAAAGGGGTTGGGGTCGAAGGCCTGGGATCCGGAGGCTTCAGCCCTGCAGAGAGGCTGGGAGCTATCAAAGGCCCCCTCCGCCCACCCTTCGGCGGATTTTCAGAGCCGATTTGTTCCCCACCAAAAGCAAAAGCGTCCAAGTCCTAGCACGTTTCTGGACTTGGGTTGACCAGGGGCTCTCCAACACGCCTGGGGAGACAGGGGGCTTCCAGCGTGTACCCCCTTCTTTCGTGGGGCCACAAACAGCGGTGGCTCAAAGGAAACATTGCCCTCTCCGCCCCGTCCTAAGATGGCGACCGACCCTAGTAGGACTCCAAGTTGCTGGGAGCAACTTCCCCTTCCCAACAGCCCCTGCGCCGGCGACGACGGCAAGCAGGAAGAGGGCGGAGCCAGCAAGGGGGGCAGGGCACAACGCTGCGTCCTCCCGCGCTCCCCCCAGCCCCGCCCCGCGTTCCTGCGTCCCGGCCCGGAGCCCTCGCCCGTCCGGGCGGAGCGCGCTGCCTGCTGGGATACTCGGCCCGCCCAGCCAGTCCTCCCGGCTTGCGCTGCGGCGGCGAGATCCGCGTTTTTCCCAAGATGGTGGCGCTGGGTTCGGGGTGACTGCAGGAGACGACAGAGCCTGAATCCCCTTCGCCAGAACCTCGACACATCGCCTTCCTCTCGCTTGCACACCTCGCTACCACTTAGCCATCTGCCGGCCCAGGCACTCGCCTTTCGCTGCTGCCTCCGACTTGAGCTTCATCTGTGCGGACCTAGCGATTACGGCCTCGGGGAGCGGCGCCTCCCTCGGCTCCTCCTTGGGGTCGCGCTCGGAGCAGCTTACAGTCTAGCCCCGGGTCGGCGGGCCCCGCAGCTCTCTAGTGGGGACAGGCAGCGGCGGAGCGGCGGCTGGCGACGAGCGCGGGGTTTTATGCGGCCCCGGTGCCCCCTTTCCCGGCCTTAGTCTCCGGAGAAGGAAGCGCGGGTCCCGCATGAGCCCCGGCGGTGGCGGCAGCGAAAGGGAACGAGGCGGCGGCGGGCGGAGGCGGCGAGCGAGGGCGACGACGACTAGTGAGGCGGCCGCTGCTGCGAGGGCCACAGCCCAGGCGCGGGGGCGACAACAGGTCAGTGTGGCCGAGGACGGGGCCTGGGCCGGGGAGGCCGGTCACATTTCCCTTCGTTTTCTCTGTAGTCCAAGCCACCCTGCGGGGCTGGCTTCGGCAAACGTAAGGACGCCCCTAAACCGCGCCGCGGCAGGTGTTGGGGGCGCGTGGTTTGGAGGGGTCGGTGCCAGAAGTAGGCCTCTGATAGGTAGCAGCCGCTGCTGCTCCCGTAACTGTCAGTCCTGGCTGAGGGCCTGAGGGAGGTTTTTGTCGCCTTAGGGGACGCGAGCGGGCCCGAGGCGGGGTGTGCAGGGAGTCGAGAGTTGGCCCTCCTTGGAGCGGAGCTTAAGGAGCAGGCCCGGGCCCCAGGCTGAATAGGCCTGGCCTTTTTCTTCCAAACGGGAGGAAGCCTCTGTTTTCGAGGTTTTTGCCCCGGTAGTGAAAAATGTTTAGACGTGTGCTTTGGTGGGTCGGGATTTTGGGGGTGGACTGGCGGGGAGGGGGAATGAAGAGGGAAATCAAGCCCAAGGATTGTGTTCACAGGTTATTGGGTTTTTCAAATTAAGTATGAGCTCTACCGGGTTTGCCAGAGATTCTGTTAAATGCAACCCTGCAAACAGTTGGCATTTTTTGTTTTCCCTTTTCAGTTGAGAAAATGAAAAGGACTTTTCGTCATGGCGTTGAGGTTTTGTTGGTAAAGTCAGAATTGAATGTGGCAAATGCTTTAGTCCGTAAAATTGTTAGAAATAATTTTAATATAGACAGTCGTTGAGTTTATTCTTCAAAAATAATTTAGTTTCTGATTTTTTTTTTAAAACGTCCTATGGGCATATTAAAATAGAAGCATTACTAAATCTGTTTGGCATTATATTTATTAAGTGGCTAAGGTGCTGTTGAAAATGTAGACGAATGGCAATATGGGATTTACAGTCCAGAGTTACTCTCCATAAACCATAAGAGAATATGGATATAACCTATAATTTTGGAGTATTCCACTGCTTGCAATATTGAAAGAAGCAGGAAATTTATTCCAGAATATTCTGGGGACCTGAAATGGAAGTGACCTAAAGTTTCTAAGTACAGCAGTCAAAAAAATTACCTGTCAAAGTCATTGTAGATACCCAGTAAATCTTAAGTGAATGACAAGAGGAATGAGAAGTGTATTTCATATCTCTGACTAGTAAGTATTCTTACTTGGAATATTATTGTGTAAATCATGTAAAAAAGTTTAGAATTTAGGAAGATAAAAATAAAATTTTCTCACAGTGTGTATAGTGGAAGTAATTTTGGAATTAGATCTTGCTTGTAAATCTGAGCTATTTACCACATTTTTAATGAAATGAATACAGTATTAGTGATGGTGCTGATAAAACTGAAGAATGACCCAGAAACCCTTTAAAGAAACTAGTAATCATGATCGCAAAAGTAAAAAATAAATTCAAGAAATAATGACCCTATATTTACAAAATTAGAATTGGAAACTAAGAAAGCCTTATTGTGTCAATATTTATTAACTAGCATTAATGTGCTAAGTGTTGTGTACACAATTGTCTAGACATTGCCTAGTTCCTGAGGAGTTTAACTTTACAGAGAGATAAAATTACAATGTTTTGATTCCTTTTCAGAGGTTTTGTAAGCCGTTTTTGTTTTATGTCTCCTAAATTGTACATTTTTTTCATGACTTTTTTAAGTATACTTAATTAGAATTGAGAGGAAGATATTCTCATCCCACTTGTCCAGGTCATTTAACAAGATTAATTGGTTACTTACAGTGTCTTTGACATTTAACATTTAATCATTTGTATTTTTTAAACTTTAGGTCATTTTTAAAATTATCCCTTCTCTCTCACCTCCAAACCTGTCCCCCACAAATCTGAAATAATTTGCTGTTTCGAATAAGCAGTCATTGGAATAATCCAAAACTATGAATCATACCTAAATTTTTCAACCCAAGCACTTGAAATATTTACAAATGCTTATTTTCTTAAATGATTATTGGTTATGTTCTTCAGTCATGTTGCATATTTTTGTTGAGACCTAAACTTGTATTGGTCAGAATGTAGAGACAATTTATATTAAGTACACATGCAGCTGTATAAAAATTAGTTTTCTCATTTTTATGAATGAAGACAGATTTTCTCTTTTTATGGTAATTCAGGATAACAGAGTTTTGGCAGATTTTGACAGTTCCTGCTCCCTCAGCCCCCTACCCCCCCCCCCCCACCCCCAATGTAAAGATAAAATATATTCAAAGACATTACAGTATGTACAGTGAAAACAGCTTTGGAATTAGATCCCATTTTTAATTCAGGGCTCCCCCTAGTTGTCTTATCTTGGCAAGTTAACTTCGTCTTGGTGAGCTGCAGTTTTGTCATCTGTAAAATGGGATGGTGAAACTAACTCAGAGTTGTTAATGAGGATTAAAGTTTGTAAAATGCCTAACACATAGGCCCTTAATAAGTATTATCATTTGAAGTCTTCCTACCCAGTTTTTCTGATTGGTCTCAAAGCACCTTACATACAGGGAACTCTAGCATGTTATCCTTTACATGTTTTCATTCTCACTACCTGTGAACTCACTCTTTAAGGGCAAGGACTCCTACTAGTGTTTACCAGAAAGTTTACTATCCATACTTGAGTATGGATGAATTAGTTAATGAAGTAGTAAATAGTCAGCTAACATTTATTGGGTACCTACTATGAGCTTGTTAGGTGTAAGGGATACAAAGACAAAAATCATGTCTCTGTCTTTTGGAAGCTTATAGTCTAGTTACTCTGTCCATATTAATCCCATTTTTTGTGAAACCCTATCATGTAACAGAGCCTCATTCTTCTGTGCTCTTCTAATCTTAGGACAGTTCTGTTGGGCTCAACACTTTACACTCGCAGCTGCTATTCTAAAGATTATTATTTTTACCCCTTTCTACCACTATTTGGCATATGTGAGATACTTCATATCTTTATATCTTGGTCCCTCTCCATCACCCAAGATCTGGCACATAGTGTGTTTGTTTGTGTGAATGGGTGTATATATATATATATATATATATATATATATATATATATATATATATATAAATGGCAGTTTCCTGTGAATACTTTGATATTTTTCTGGGGTGATTATCCTTCTGTCTTCTAGATTTATACAAGGTTTAAACCTGAGTAGGTCTATTCTCGAAGTTAGTTACTCCATTAATTTTACACATGAAGAAATTGAAGTGCAAAGCTTTAAACAGATTTTCTTAAAGTCACCTAGGTGGCAGAGCCAGAACCACAGACTCTTTGTACCCTATGGCAAATGTTTGCTCCTACCTCTTGGGAGGAGTAGTTTGTGATTACACACTTACCTTATATTTGAGTGTTTTCTACACTATTATTAGAAGGATGACTTCACAAGATGCCATCAATGGGCCTTTTCTGACCATAACAGTGCAGGAAACGGGACTTTTTCTTCTTAGGGAGTCAAGTAAAATTATAGTAAATAGAAATAGTATTTTTTTTTTTTTACATTTATTTATTATTGAGAGACAGAGCGGGACAGAGCATGAGCATGGGAGGGGCAGAGAGAGGAGGAGACACAGAATTTGAAGGAGGCTTCATGCTCTGAGCTGTCAGCACAGAGCCTGACGCAGTGCTCGGACCCACCAACTGCGAGATCATGACCTGAGCCAAAGTCAGACGCCCAACCGACTGAGCCACCCAGGTGCCCCTAAATAGAAATAGTATTAATCTATAAACATATTCTATGTTTAAAACGCTTAAAGATACTGTGTAATTTTTTTAATGAAATAACAGTACATAATTAGTCTCTGCCAACTTTCATTTTCGTTTAACCTGAGAAATGTTACGTATAGTGTGCTTTGATCTAAATTATCTTTAGCAAGTAAATATCATTGTGGATAATAAGTCAAAAAGAAGATTATTAAGTTTAAGGCCAATCTGAGAATGAAATAAAGCTAGTACCTTTTTTTGGAATATTGCTGTTTGCATATAGATTTAGCTGACAGTTGTTAACTGTTTGATTCTAAGCTTCATGACTGTGAACTCCCTAAAATTATATATAAAATTTTAAGTGTTTCAGAGTCTCAGCAGGTTCAGTGAACAAAAGCCACCAAGAATCACTGATGTGGAGGAAGAAGCACTAACTTTGGTGTCAGAAGATCATGGGTTCATTCTTCCCATCTAGCTTCTAGTCATGAGCAGGTCATTTATCTTTTAAAGCCTTTGTTCTGTTAACTTCTTTCAAGTGAAGGTGATACTTGCTTTGTCTGTTTCAAAGGATTGCTTTTCAGATGTGATCATTCTCAAAAAAGTGGAATAATAAAGTGACCTTGTATGATTTAGTGACTTGCCCTAAAAAACAAGTTGGTTAGTATTAAATAGGTGATTGGAACCTTGGTATATTTCCATGCTTTTCTCTATTAACATTTTTAATCTTTTCATAGAAGTATTATTTTGGAAAATGTTTAGTGTCTGAATTTATTTTAAATTTGTTAACTACATTTAAAATAAACAATAAATCTTAATAGTTAGTGATGTATTCAGTATTATTAATCCATAGTCCAACACCTTCTGTAATTTGCTTTACTTTTGACCTCTCCTGTTAATCTGATAAATGGCAAGTGAATCATAAGGTTGACCTCAAAGGAAAAATTTTGGAGACATAGATTCTTATTGGATAAGATTATGCGAGAAGTTCAATCCTAGGAAGTCTGTGGAATCTATAAGGCATCACATATGGATCATGGAAAAGAATCCTATGTAAGACTTTATTAAAGTCAGCATCTATGCTATAATTAAAAGCATGAAGGTAGCATATGAACCCTGAACACTTACTATACAAGTAGGATAAAATGTTCTTTAAATGAAACTCTTGGCTGGGCAGAATGGAGCTTAATGTGGTAACTCTTAACAGTTCAGTGTGTTGCATACAGTACCCTTCTGAGGTCAGTTGAGGTTAGTCAAGCACAGATCCTTTTATATTATGAAAATAAAACATGAAAAAATTTTTTTGACCTGTTTCTTTGTGGTATGCAGGCTTATAGCTCTTTGTTAGTTCTTAATGTGATGACTTCTGCCTCCTTTTATCAAAAGGGATACCTTATCCATTTCAAGCTTCTAATAGAGTTCTACTCTTGAATGTGAGAAGGTAGTCTTAGCATTTCTTTTGTGGACTGTAACCACTATCCTACCCATTTACTTTTATATTCTTTGTGATTCAGAACAAATTCTGACCCCCCCCCCCAATTCAGTATACAGACAGTATAGAGAATAATATAACAATCATGTATGTACCATTCAGACTGAACAAATGTCACATTTTGTCACTTCCTGGCTTCATCTTTAAAACTGGTCTTCTTTTTTTTCTCCTCAGATGATACTTCTAGCACTGCAGATACCACTACAGGAATTTCTTCATACTACTAACAAATTCTTTTATCAGATGTAAAGCATAATCCCATTCTTTGAAAGAGAAAGGATGAAATGCCCAGCAGTTATTTTTACATAAAGCTAATGGGTCATAGGGAGACATATGGGTATTTTCAGCTGAATAATTACTTCAGTATTTTTTTCTTAGGGGTTCTATTTATTGTGCCTCTTTGTGTGTATACGTGCCAATATTGATAACCTTATAGTGTGCCGTAAACAAGGATATTAAATATTTACCTTTGCTAAATATTTAAAGTTTTTGTTTTAGGAATTAAAAAAAATACATGTCTTTTGAGCACCTGTTTTATGTGATAAATCCCATTTAACACAAAGAGTAATTGGGTAACATTTCTCTTCTAGTTTTCTGAAGTGAGCTGACAATGCATCATGTTGAATATTGGTTATAGAAACTATGCTGTTCAAGATGTTCTAAATTTAGAGTTTCTTACAAAAAATGAAAAGTTTCTTTCCGTAGCTACTTAAGCTGCTTCATTTATATTCCATTTTTTACACATTTTGTTATGTTTGTGACATACTGCTATAGACTAAATGTTTATGTCCTCCCAAATTTATGTGTTGGAATTGTCACACCCAGTGTAATGGTATTAGGATCTGACGCCTTCTGGAGGTGATTAGATCATTAGAGTAGAGCCCTCACTAATGGGGTGCCTTATAAAAGATTTCAAGGAATTCCCTTGCCTTTTCCATAGGAGGACCCAGCTAGAAGACAGCTGTCTGTGAATCAGGAATCTAGTTCTTCCCAGACATAAAATCTGCCAGCACCCTGATATTGGGCTTCTTAGACTCCAGAAATGTAAGAAATTTCTGTTTACAAGCCACCCAGTCTGTGGTATCTTGTTTTAGCAGCCCAAAATGGACTAGGACACATTAAACATGTTTAAAGAGCAGAAAAGGAAAATAGAAAATTAAATGGATCAAAGTTTGGCAGCGAAGGTAGGGATGTACTGTGCTTGACAGGATGGAAGCGCTTAAAAGTTGACTATAGTGTTGAAATGAGACCTCTTAAGTAGAATATGTTTAAAAAAAAAATGAGCTAACTTTAGTCTTGCATACACATAAAACTAGATTTTTGCATTTCAGGTATTATTGTATATTCTTTTAATTCCATGATTGCCCAGTGTATTATATTTCAGATTATCTTCAAAATGAAAAAGTAAGGTCCTATGGTCTCATTTATCTCAGTAGGGAGTCCGTTTACTCACCCTAAAATTCCTCTTCCATCTTTTGGGCTAGATGAAAGGCAAGGAGGGGTGAACTTAAAAATAGACGGGTCTCAACAGGATAATAGGTAAGTCACTTATCTCAACGGAAATTAAATCATTTCTTTGCTCCTGGATTGAAGATTCTATGAGAACAATAAACATTTTTTCACGTGCAGTTTTATGTATTTGTAAGTGCTTAATGAGTGAACTGCTTTCTTTTTAGTTTAGAACTACTTTTGGATATCTGCTGTGGGCTGATGAACTAAGTTTAATCAGGAACAAAATCCTCTAGGCTTCAGAACTTTAAATAATTTTAAGTAATGATAGGACTAGGGGTCAGTCTGGACAGTAGACTAAAGACCTGCCTATACTGCAGTCCCACTTTACTGCTGATGCCTGTGCTGTATTTGACAGGGTTTCCTAGGAGGGGTGTGTTTGTGTTCTCGATATTTCTAGCTGACATCAGATGCTGAGAAATTAAGGCTGCACTGTAGCCTACAAGTTTCTTTCTCTTAAGTGATCAAGATTTAATTCCCCAAAGTGCTATTTTAGACATGTTTAAAATTGCTGTGACTACAATAGTATTTATTTTCTATTCTGATATCGTTCCTTTTATAAAGTAAGTAGGTTAGGTTAGATTGTTTACAAAGTAATGATGAGTTTACAAAGTATTTAAAACTTACAGTAAATGATATAGCAAATACTCATTCGAACACTATCCAGAATTATAAATTCGACCACTTTTGATTCTTTGGGAAGTAAATGCAGTCTTATGTATGCACTTAGAGCAACACCCTCCCTATCTTTCCCAGTTCTATTACCCTCTCTCCACTTAAGGTAATAACTATCCTGAGGTTCTTGAGTATACTTCATATTCTTGTGTATACTTCTACTGTATCCATGTACATGTATCCATAAGTGATCTATACAGTGTTTTATGTTTAAAATTTTTACAAAATGGTACTGTATTGAACATAATCTTTCATCAGCTTCCTTTTAAAAAAATACTTAGCATTTTTTGAGATCTATATGTTAGTGCATATAGGTCTAATATGTTCAAATTGCTGTATGGTACTCCATTGTATGGATATATAAAATGTATGTATTTCACTGTTGATGGATATTTTGAGTTATTTTCTTTTCTGTTATTAATAATGCTGGAGTGATTGTTTCTTATACTTTTTTTGGGGGGGGGTGTAGGTGTTTGGGAAGATTCATTAAAGTGAAATTGCCTGGAATAGGTTGTGAATAACTTTAATTTTACTAGATATTACTAATTCTTCTTTAAAATCATTACGCCAATGTATACTTTACCAGCAGCATATGTGCAATTCATTTTCCAGCATCCTAGCCCATACTTGGGATTGTCACATTTTAAAATTTTAGCAAATTTGATGGATACGAAATGATACTTCATTTTAATTTGCATTTTCTTGATTATTAACTCTGGATGGTTGGTAAATGGCTGTGAACTTTATTATTTTGGCTATGTTTTAAATATTTTATGAATTAAATGTTTTAAAAAGAGTGAGACATCATAACAGCATTTATGTTATGTAAAGGACCTTGGTGATCATCTCATTGAACCTTCTTACTTTACAGTGCAGCGGTGAAAGATAACAGAATAAGAATAAAATTACTTGTTGCCCATTGTGATATTCTCTTGTGTGATATAGAATCTCAACTTTGGATGTTAAAATCATGATCCTTTATGATTTGTATTTTTTGTTCAAGAAACCATCTTTTACGTTGTCTGCTAATAGTTGAGAGGTTTATATTGTTTGCTTTTTTTGCATTTAGGTCCAATGTGGGAGGGAGTTAGGAATCAATTTTTTTTCACATAAGTTAATTGTTCCAACATTAAGTATTGATTCTCCATTATTTTTCTACTGTCATCTGTCATATGCTTGGGTTTGATTTTAGTTTGTTTTTTTTTTAATTTAATTTTTTGTCTTAATCTTTTTTAAACACCAGTACTACATTTTTTTTATTTCACATAGTTCTATATTAAGCTTTGAAATCTGGGATTCCAGGCCTCCCCTTTATTAATTTTCAGAACTATCTTGACTCTTAGACTTTCATTCTTTCATAACTTAAAACTGTTTTATCAAATTCCTTTGGGGATATTATTTGGAATTGCATTGACTATACATGGTTTATCTTGCTATTTATTTGATTCTTCTGTATTTTGCAGTTTTCTTCATAAAGGCCTTTTACACATGCTTTATTAAGTTTATTCCTGGTATATGATTAATTTTTTTTTTGCAGTATAAATAGTATCCTTTTTATTTCATTTGATTATTGCTGGTATTGATTTTGTAACCATCAACTTGGATGAACTCCATCATTTCTGATTGTTTGTAATTCTTTTGGATTATTGTGAACAAATAATTCTGTCTTTTCAAGTGATTGTTTAAAAATAAGTCTTAACCTTGTTACTTTCTATTTAAAATTATGCTTTGGCTTTCCATTGCTTTTAGAATAAATTCAGAATCCTTTATTAGTCTAGGAAGTCTCACATAATCTAGATTCTTTCTCTTCCACAGCTGTATCTTTCTCCTCAGTCCCCATTGTTCAGAGCCATCTAACAGTACTGACCTTTGCAGTTTTTTGAGCTGTCTAACCTCTTTCTAGTGTCAAAGTCTTTGCCAGTGCATTTCAATTTTCCTGGAATACAGACAACAAATTTCACCTGTTCTTTAGGTCTCAGGGAATATTGCTAAATATTCCTAAATATTACTCTGGGAAGCCTTCCCTGAGAATCTCCTTGCACTCATTGGTTTTAGTGTTTCCTTGTATTGTGCTGTTTTTGAATCCTGCTTTTCCTGAGCAAGTACATAATCTCAAATTGCAATTAAATAAGTTCTTTACTCCTGACTTGATGACTCCATGATAAAAGTAAATGGTTCTCTATTTCATTTTATTTTATTTTATTTTAATTAATTTTACTTATTTAAAGATCTTATTTTTTTTTAAAGTAATCTCTACACCCAACTTGGGGCTCAAATTTACAACCCTGGAGTAAAGAGTCTCATACTCCACCAACTAAGCCAGCCGGATGTCCTCCCCACCCCACCCCCCTTTTTTTTTTATTGTATACTTTCAGGCATTTGTGCTGGGTGAATGAATGAATGTTCATGTACTGATTGATGTAAAAATACTACTCCAGTTGGTAACTGCTCAAAAGAATATAATTAGGCCACTTTGAGGTATTTTACTAGATATTAATAGAAAATTAAACATCTTCAACTTTTACATTTTATATCCTTCAAGTATAGTCTTTAGAACAATTTTCAATTTTTTTAACAGATGCAGATGTAATTAACATTATATGTAGTAAGCATTCTTAAAGGCACTTTGAAGTTAAATTAGAAGCCAGTGGTCTTTTGTTATCCTTGAATCAGATTTTATGAGTTTATTTTTTTTAAGTTTATTGTACTTATTTTGAGAGAGAGAGCTTGCGCAAGCAGGGGAGGGGAGAGAGAGAATCCCAAGCAGGGTCTGCACTGTCAGCATGGAGCCCAACAGGGGAGCTCCATCTCATGAACTGTGATTTGAGCTAAAATCCTGTCGCACGCTTAACTGACTAAGCTCCCCAGCGTGCCAGATACTTGAGTTTAGGTGCTACATTTGATATGCAGAGGAAATAATAAATGTGAAAGTATATGTTCATGATTATTTCAAGGAAAACCCACCTACCTTTAGTTATTTCAGTATCTTGTACTGTATGTCATTTTTTGGTGTGTGTGCATAAAATAGGCTGAAAGCATAATTCTAGGTTTAATTTTAGGTTAGACACTATATAAGATTGAACTCAAATGAACTATAGTGCAGAAAGAACCTGGAGGAAAATTTCACAATACTGTCTTTCGGACTATGTGTCACATTTGCTTCTATTTTCAGATCATAGAATTCTTGACCAGAATATGTGATTTATATTTAAAGCCAGGAAATTGAGATAAATCTGGTAATTTAGAATTTCTAAAAGATTTCCATAGATGACACTTGATCTACTCTTAACCCATGTAACAAACACTTAAGTAAAGGTACCTTATTAGGGGGAAAATTGGCCAATCAGGAATGTACATTTTGTAGTTATTCAGGTAGGTAAATAAGCATAACTTATTTAATTTATGAACTGTTCACAGAACCCAAAGGGAGGGGAAGGCTAAATGCCATTAGAGAGTTCAGTTCTTTTCCAATACACAGTAATTGTGATCCCAGAGTTCTCCTACCTACTCCTATGTATAACTGTACAACCTAGATTTGCAGCATAGTATCAATTTCAAATATTGGGTTAGGTTATTTTCATAAATCATAAAACCAAGAATTCTAACATTTCTGTATTTCCAGAAAGCCACTTGTATTTCCTGGTTGGTTTTCCCATCCCCCCTTTAAATATTGGTGCATAGAATTATTTTTGAGAGTGAGCAAATGCAGGTAGATAAAGTGTATAGTTTTAGGTATAAAAATAAGTGAAAGTCTCTTCTCTTCTTAACTTATTCTAAAATATAACAGCTGTTAAATGTTAGTGTAGAATAATATAAAATTGCCTGGCAAATGCCAAACAAATATATTTGTAAAATTATAGATACATGTAGCTTTTTTCTTTTTTTGAGAGGTTTCGTAAAAAAAAAACAACCATATATTTTTTATAATTCCCAACTTTATTGAGATATAATTCACATGCCATACAATTCATCTTTTTAAAGCATATAATTCAGTTTTAGTAATAACTGTATTTAGTATATTTGGGTTTTAGTATATTCAGTTGTACAACCACCAGCGCTAATTTTAGAACCTTTTTATTATCCCAAAAAGAAACTGTACCTGTTAGTAGTCATTCCCTATTCTTCTGTCCTCCATCCTCTGGCAACCATTAATCTGATTTCTTTCTATATGGATTTGTCTGTTCTGGACATCTCATATATGTGGAATCATAAAATATGTGCCCTTTAATGTATGACTTCTTTTACACAGTATTATATTTTCAGGTTTCACTCATGTAGCATATAACAGCACTTCATTCTTTTTTTATGGCTGAATAATATGCTATGAATATATGCACTGTTTATTCAGTTAGTTGATAACTATTTGGATTGTTTCCACTTTATGGTTATTATGAATCAAGTTGCCATGAACACTCATATATAGGCTTTTGTGTGGACATATATATTCAGCTCTGTTGGGTATACATCTAGAAGTGAAACTGCTGGGTCATAGGGTATCTATGTTTAACATTTTAGGCTGCCAAAATCCTCCAAAGTGGCTGCACCATTTTACAGTTGAATCAGCAGTGTATGCAGGTTCTTTCTGATAGCACTACTTCCGTTCATTGTCCCTTTATCTTAGTAATTTTTATGGGTGTGAAGGTATCTCTTTGTGGTTTTGATTTGCATTTGCTTAATGACTAATGATGATAGAAACATTTCATGTGCTGATTGGCCCTCTTTGGGGGTGGATCTGCACAAATCCTTTGCTATTTTTTAATTGGGACTTTTTTTTTTTTTTTTTTTTTTTTTTTTTGAGAGAGCTTCTATATACGAGAGTGGGGGAATGGCAGAAAAAGGGAGAGGGAAAATCCCAAGCAGGCTGCACGCTGTTAGTTAAGCTCAGAGCCCCATGTGGGGCTCGATCTCATGAAATGTGAGATCATGACCTGAGCTGAAATCAAGTCAGCCGCTTAACTGACTTAGCCACCCAGGTGCCCTTTTCTATTGTTGTGTTTTAAGTATTCTTTATATGTTCTGGATACAAGTCTCTTATCAGATACATGATTTTCAAATATTTCTCCACATCTGTGGGTTTTCTTTTCACTTTTATGATTGTTATCTTGAAGCACCCAAGTTTTAAATGTCTGGTTTATGAAATTTTATTTTGTTGTCTTTGGTGTTGTTATTTAAGAAACCATTGCCTAATCTAAAGGTTATAAGGATTTATGCCTACTTTCTTCTAAGAGTTTTGTAGTTTTAGCTCTGTATTTAAGTCTGTCATCTGTTTTGAGTTAATTTTTTGTATATGGTTTTGTTTAGATTTAGGTCTGTATTGCATTTGGCATGTCCTTGGATATTGTGTACAAATATTTACCTTTTATTTTTTTTCCACTTGGGTAGACAATTCTCTAGATCAGTTAAGGGATCCTTTCTTCACTGATTTAAAATGCCACCTTTTTATATGCTACATTTTCATAAACCAAAAAAAGTTTATTGAAGTATAATTTATATCCAATATATGCCCATTTTTAAGTGTACAGTTTGATGTATTTTCATGCATATATGTCCTGTAACTGCTACCACAGTTAAGAACTAGAACATTTGAATTACTCCCCAAAAATGTTCTTTCTAGTCATTTCTCCCTGTTAGCTCCAGGTAACCATTGTCCTGCATATTTGCCTCTTCTAGAGTTGCATATAAATGGTGTCATAAGTTATATATTTTTCTTTGTTTGGCTTTGTTCCTTTAGCAAGTATTTGAAATTCCTCCATTTTGTATTTATCACTTTTTGTTTGTTTTTTAGTGCAGTACAGCTATACCACAGTTTGCTTATTCATTTTTTTTTTTTTTTTTTTTTTTTGGTGAACATTGAGATTTTTTCCAGCATTAGGCTGTTGTGAATAAACATACTCTTTGCGTGTCTTTTTGTGAACATGTTTTCATTTCTCCAGAGTAAAAACCTTAAATTGGAATTACTAGATCACATGACAAGTTTATGTTCAGATTTATAAAGAATTGTTTTCCAAATTGTTCTATCATTTTGCATTTGGCATTTGATATTTTCAAGTATCAGATGTTCTGATGGGTGTGTGGTGGTATCATATAGGTTCTTTTTCTGTACAGTAAAATGTACGTAAGATAAAATTCATTACTTTAACCATTTTTAAGTGTACAGATCAGTGGCATAAAGTATATTCATGTTGTTGTGCAGTCATCACTCTTACTCATCTCTGGAACTTTTTCATTGTCCCAAACTCAGATTCTGTACCCATTAAACAGTAACTTTCCCCTGCTCCTGTTACCTTCTCCCTCCCTCCAGCCTTTAGTGACCACTGTTCTATTTTCTGTCTCTAAGAATTTGACTATTCTAGCTACTTATGTAAGTGTAATCATACAATATCTATCCTTTTGCTTCTGGCTTGTATCAGGTAGCATGATATATTCAAGGCTTACTCATGTTACAGCATGTATCAGATTTTCCTTTTTAGGGCTGAATAGTATTTCATTGTATGTAAAGATACCACAATTTGTTTAACATTCATTCACTGGACACTTGGGTTGCTTCCTTCTTTTGGCTGTTACAGATAATGCTGCTGTGAATATGGATGTACAAATGTTTCTTCAAGTCCTTGCTTTCAGTTCTTATATTTTTGGTTCTTGGGTACCTACTGAGGAATGGTATTATTGGGTCATAGGGTGCTTCTGTGGTTTTTTGCCTTCCCTGTTTTTCCAGATTGTCAGAACTCTATATGCACTTACCATATCTTGTGCTTCTCCTTTACAACACAATTATGTATTGCAATTACATTATTTATTGTGGTTTTTATTATTTGTGCCCCTTTTGCCCATCACGTGAGGACAAGAGATTATGTCTAGTTTCTTTACCACTGTGTCTTTATCCACTTGATGTGCACTCAAACTCTAATACACTTTTTTTATTGAGATGTAATTGATGTATAACATTGTATTAGTTTCAGCTAGCAGACATTTTTTGAATGAATACGAATTTGAACGTTAACAAGTTTCAACCCACACCGTGGTTATGCTAAATAAAAATGAGAGGAAGAAAATAAAGAGTGGCAGCAATTTTTTCATTCTGTGTCTAGAAGGACAGCAGGATTAGGCATGTTGGAGTGATTTTTTGGGAAATAATGGAGTTTGATTATATGCTAATGATACTTCAGGCGTGCATGTGTATCAGTGGTAATTGAGAGTAGCAGGCTTATTACAACTTGAGAGATAGAGACTTAAAGATATAGAGTTGGGTCCAAAGTATAGGGGTGCTATAGAAATGGATGGCATTGCACAGAGAATTAATTTAGGTTAAGAAAAGGGGCTAGTGCAAGAAACTTGAGTGGCCAAGAATGAGGGGTAGGAAGATGAACTAGAAGAAGACCTAGTTGCTGTCACAGGTAGAAAAATATATAGGTGGGTACAGCATTATGGAAGCCAGGGAAGGTGAGTACTGGTGTGAAGTGCTGCAGAAATAAAATAGGATTAGAGGCCACAGGATTTAGAATACACAGGAATGATGATGACTTCTGTAAGAAAAATGTCAGTAGGTGGACGGTTTTGTGTGTAAGCAGCTGAGATCATTAATAATGGTTTTCAGGTCTTTCCAGCAGTTAAAAGGGAAGAAAATAAGGAACTGGTACTCAGGGGTTAATAGAGTTGAGGGGATTATGTGGATATTACGGGATGAAAGCAGTATTTAAACATTTTGTTCTAACAACAGAATGGATGAGGACAGTCTTTGGTCAGTTGTAAGATTTATAAATTTGCAAAGCTTAAGAGTTTCGACGAGTAGCTTTACCCATAAATTTAAGACATCATAACCATTGTTCAAAGAAGTGCTGAGGGAACACAACAAAAAAACGATAGAAAAGGTAGTCTGTGAAATTAAGTTTTGACCTAGGTTAGAAGGAAATGAAGGAAATAGGCTATTGAAGAGATGAAGGACATAACAAATGTAATAATATATAGACATATGTATGTATGTGGTGTGCATATATAGAGTGTGAGAGTTAACAGATGGACCATTTTAAGAGTAAATGAAAATGTTAGAGGGGCAGATGAATGTAGATGGATAAAGGGTAGATTACATTTTTATTCTTAGATTATTAGACTGGGCTTTCTGGAGAGGGACACAGATATAAATAAAATAAAGGCACTAAGTCTTGTATTAGAGTTCTAATGGTTAAATTTACAGAGACTACCTAACATTTCTGGGGCTTACAGTTTCTCTTATCCTGTATCACTCTAGATTTGATGATATATTTTCCTATGATTATGTGTTCCAATCTTCTAAAGCAAGGTATTTCACATTTGGATCTGTGTATCACCTGAAATGTATATTAAAAATGCAGATTCATGCACCCCCACTTTATGCATCGAATCACAGTCTGAAAGTAAAGGTCAAATACCCATTTTTTGCAGATTTCTCTAGTGGAGTCTATTTTGAATACATTGAGACTTGGTTCTCTAAGATCTTAAAACTTGGTTAATTTAAAAAATATATGCTGTGTATTCATTTTCTACCATCAACCTATAACACTGGGTGGGTGTTTTTTTTGTTTTTGTTTGTGGTTTTTTAGTGTATTTATTTTGAGAGAGCACAAGTGAGCAGGGGAGGGGCAAAGAGAGGTAGAGAGAATCCCAATAAGGCCCTGCACTGGTATCCAGGAGCCTGATGTGGGCCTTGATCCCACAAACTGTGAGATCAGGACCTCAGCCAAAATCATTGGATGATTAACTGAATGAGTCACCCTGGCCTGCCCCACCCCGACCTCCTGTGGTTTTCCTAATCTTTGGGAGTTGGTTTCTTCATATATGATCAAAGGAAATGATTTAAAAGACTGCAGTTCTTATTCCACTGAGAAATGCAAAAGAGTTAAGAATTTACAGTGATTATTTGGGTACATGTTTTAAGCTCAGAATTTGGTTTTTGATGGGTCAAGGTATTTTTTATTTTTTTTGATGAGTTAAGTTTTGATAGACATGTTACATGTTTGATTTAGGAAATAATCATTGCTGCCATGTGTTGAGCTCCTTTTTTGTGCCAGGTAGCATTGTCCTACATACTTATAAAACATTTTCTCTAAAACTCACAACAACCTGATGCCTGAGACTCAGATATGAAAGAACCTGCCCAAGGCTGCAAATCTAGGGGGTAGTGGACGGATGCTTGTAAATATACCTAACATAGCAGATGCTCATAATATGTTAAGATGCTACATATTATGAGCATCTGCTATGTTAGGTACATTTATTTACCTATAGCTAAATTGCTATAGGTATCTGAAGGAATTAGAGGCATACAGTCAAACAGTTTCCATGTATTTTCAGCCCTTTTGGAGGGAGGGAAGAGTAAAGAAATGGCAGACTCTAAGCTCTGTGGATGAATATAGGAAACATGGCTCTGCCAGAGGAAAGCAGTCAGGCAACAGGGCCTGTCTAACCACCCTGGCATGCAGCCTGGCAACAGCATTAGGGACACTTGTCTCTTGGTATGTTTTTGGATATTCATAAACATTACAAAAAATGAATTTTGGGGAAGATTTTTTTTTTTAGTTTATCCAGTTGTCTATGTGAAAAGAATTGAGTGAGGTGTTTTATATTTTAGGTTAAAAATCTGTAAGAACCTGATTTTACAATTCACCAGCTCCTCAGAAGTTTGGCGAAATATGGTATGTTTCTGTTTTATTTTTTGGAATTCAAAATGCATGCATATCTTAATGTCATAGTTAGAATAAGGACAAACATTTTCAGCAAATTTGGGTGCCTGCTATTTTTAAAGCATTGTGCTAGGTGGTAAATCACTATGCTACCAGGTAGACTATAAGGGACAGAAATGAGATTCTGAAAGAAATTAGAAGAGGTTAGTATGCTGTGAAAAGTGAAATCTTATGCATGAGAAGATTGAAGGGGACAGGTTTGGCTGTTAAGTTGTGAGTTAATAATAGCTTCCATTTGTTAAGCTCTTACTATGTGCCAGGCACTGTTCTGAGCAGTTTAATATATATTGGTTTGTGCATCCTCAGGACAGCCCTCTGAAATAGACACTACTATTGTCTTACTTCTCTCTATGAATGAAATGAGGCTCAGAATGGTTAAACAACTTGCCCAAGAGTTGCCATCTAGTAAGTGACCAAACAAGGACTTGAATCTAGATTGGCTCTGGACCCTATTTGTGCTCTGTTAAACACTGGACCTCATATAAAAGCGGACCAGTAGAGAGAACTTGGCTCAGTAAAATACACATAGCTCTTTAATGAATTAATTTACCTCAGTTGATCACTCGAGGTATTTTAACTTTCTCATATATTATGTTTACAGGTTGGGAAGTTAGACTTCTTTGGGGGTTCTGAAATCATAGGGAACCCAAGAGGGAACATTGTTCATTTCAGGGACGCCATTGCCTTTTTCTCATGTAAACTCAGGAATGTTCTAGGCTCTCATAAGGAGACAGGTAGCTATGATAGGGAAATCTGGAAAATTGGATTGTTTTGTCCAGGGCATATAAGTCCCATATATTTGGAGTTCCCTAAAGTTACTTGTATATACTAAGGCCAACCCTCACCCTTATCTGAATTTGAAGCCCAAGTTCATAGGCTGCTGTAGAGGTATGGACTCAAGATTGATATTTCAACTCTTCTCTTGGTATTCTCAGATGCCTTACTATTTTATATTGGGTTCTGGGTCCATGCTGGTAACCACCTTCTGTGGTTGTTTGTTGCTACTTTGGAGAGATGTCAACTATCAAGGGTATTTTTTCCTCCCTCTTAATTTTCTCATTTTTCCTTAGTTCACTTTTTGGATTTGGCCTGGATATACAGTTTGGTAGGGAAATCAAACAGAGGAAAAACTAGTTGCACAAAATGAGTTCTCAATACGGGGATATTTCAGATATATGTCTTTGCCAGAACTATATAGGATTAGGATGCCTGATAAATTTGAACCATGACAATCAAGAAAGTTGTGCTAAAGCCAAGTAAGGGGATCAAAAGATACTAGGTTGAGGGAGGAGAACATGTTTTTGTATCTTGCCAGTCTCTTTTATGGAATTGAATATTAGTGGATTTATGGCTGAGAAAGAATAGAACGCTTTTTCATGGGGTACCCAAGGGGTTTGGGCTGTTAGATTACCCTACTTAATGTAGAGTAAGTAGGACTAGACTTTGGGGGTGTGTGTGTGTGTGTGTGTGTGTGTGTGTGTGACCATTAAGCATTTGACTACCTGGAAAACTCTATGACTGTTAGTCTGATTTAAACAGTTGCCATAATAGTGGGATCTCAATCCATATTCTGAATCTTTGCGTATACTGAAGTTAGGAAACTCTGTATAGTAAAAACTAAATCAAACCAAAAAATTCTAACCCTGGATAGGAAGTCAGTAGATCTGAGTTTTAATCCTAGCTTCAACACTAATTCTAAAATCTTGGGCAAGTCAATTAATCACTCTAAGTCTGCTTAATTTGTTTTGGTTTTTGTTTTTTCCTTAAATTCTTATTATAGTATCTGCCCTGATTAGGTAGAGCTGAAGTTGTCCTGAAGTCTCAAACAAGACACTGTTGACCAAAGTGCTGTGTAAACTGTAACACTCTGTAAAAATACAAGAGATTATCACCACACTTTATCAAGTGAAGAGATCATTTAAGGAAAGAAAATCTGGAAAATAGTCCTTAAAAACATTTCTATAATAATTACTCTTCTGATGAATGTTGAATTGACACCTGATTTGAAGCTTTGAAGATAAGTTTTTGAACGGTGAATTGGATTTATATTAAGTGTTCTAACTAAAGATTTGTTTAATTTATTAGAGTTATTAAACCTACGCTCAGATCAAGTTAGCAGCTAGACTGGTGTGACTACCTGTTTTTAATCAGTGACTCAAAGCTGTGATCACCCTGATGTCACCGAATGGCCACAGCTTGTAAAAGGTAATTTTGAATGTTATTTTACAGCCTTTAAAAGGCTGTTATTATAAAGTAAAATATGTTTTGTAAGAAATGAAGAAAATTATAGTTGGCAGGAATAGTGCAAATAGTAGAGCTTAAGTGGTAATGTGCTTCTCCATTTAAATATCCTTCCTAAAATATTTTATGCTTCTCCCGACCCCAGATCTATCTATAAGTAAACAAGAAAGTATTTCTCAAAAATTTCATGTTTTTAAATAAACCTGTTTGAACATTATAAAAACTATAAAAAAAATTCTCAGTGTGCATTTTAAGATGTGCCTTTTATGTGGTAAGAGTTTTAACTAAAATACTAGAAATTTTTACAACTTCAATAAAACTGGTATAATTTTCTCTCCTAGATAGTTATCGTGGAGGTAAAAGGAGTGGCTTGCTGGCTGGACAAGCTGCACCCATTATTATTGGAAGTGAGCCTCCATTTGAATGTTCTGGCTCATGCTGCACTATCTAGATTAGTAGGCATTTTGTGATCAGTTTTCTGTGATCCAAATCAAGACCTAAAATTGAGACTCTTCCAAGATTTATTTTTTATTTTCTAATGTTACTTATTGTTTATTTTAAAGTGTCTTTTCTGGTTTGTTATTCTGACAAACTAGGTTAACTTAAGTCAGTACTTTTTCTTTTTTCTCCCCATTGATAATATCCTGAACATGTACTAGATCCTTACTTCCAAAAACTTGACAGTAATGAATAAAAATGCTTTAGTGGCCAAAGTAAAGCTTGGAAACTAATGCTAGATGTTAGATATTTCATAGTTTGAGAGTCAGAATCATAATTTTAGGACTTTTTTTGGTAAATTATTTAGAATATTACAGAAATATAAGCAGAATGACTAGAAGTCTATTCAAACATATACTGTTATTACTCATTGCAAGAAAAGCGTTTGCTAGT
Organism: Panthera pardus; assembly: GCF_024362965.1. NCBI lineage: Eukaryota > Metazoa > Chordata > Mammalia > Carnivora > Felidae > Panthera > Panthera pardus. The sequence continues at coordinate 16,978,564 of NW_026526810.1, read as the reverse complement.
TCTGTGTATATTCACTTTTCTCTTAATTAAAAAACCATTTCCATTTTGAGTAGAAAACAATTTGGGCTAACCATGTTTAAGAGACTGAGGATAGATCTGTTTTTGGGTAATACTCTTTCAATCCTTTCTTATTCTTTTGTCCTGTTAGACCGAATTGGTTTAAATTGCTTGGTTTGACTTATAAATGGTTTTTAGTAGCTCACTTGAATATGTATTAACTATATAATAATTTGCTGACAGTTTGATGCTAATGTTTACATATTCTCTTGTTTAGGGAACAGAGATTGGAAAACAGAGTGTAGTTACCATTTGATGATGTATTTAACGTCTATCTCATTTCTCAAAACTTTGCAGCAGTTATATATTGTGCTTCTAAGACTCGAATTTGTTTTCCTTCTTGCTTGTGTCTTACCTTTTTGCAGTAGTATTTTAATTTTCCTGTCATTGTGTCCTCATTTTTTTCCCTCTCTCTTTCTCTTTCCCTGTTAATTTTGAAAGTTTTGCCGCCTACGTGTTTGAAAGCTTCTAATCTGCCTCTCTTCCCTTAGTGCCAGCAGGTTTATTTTTTGTTTTGCAAGCCTGCTCTGCCTCCTTACAGTATGACATCTGATGCTGGAGGGTCGCACTTTCAAAAATGAGTCAGCTGGTACATGGGGTTATCATCAGTTTTTAGCTCTTCTGTCTGAGACATACAAACAAGTTTGGAAGCAATCTTGGGGTACTTACCCACAAGGCTGGTGGAGACCAGGTGTGTCACAAAGGTGATTTGCTTGCTCCCTGGGGGAGAGGGTGGAGTGAAATTTTTGCATTTGTGTCAGTGCCAAGTCACTGCCACCTCCAGCATGCCCCAATTTTTAGTTCTAATATAACTTTGTGCAAAATTGAAAATGTAAATATACTGCAAAGAGGAGCTAAAATATTTGAGCTGCTGGAGTCTTTTTTTTTTTTTTTTTTTTTTTTTTTTTTTGGCATTCTTGTCCTTGGACTCTGAATGAACTACAGTGAGGGGTAATTTTGAAAGTCTGGTAAAGAAGTGAGATTTTTAAAAGCTAAGAAATGTGGAAAACTGTTTATTTTTGTTGTTTTTTTCTTTTTCTTTCTTTTCTTTTTTTATTTTGCTGGTGGCTCTGAATTTAAGATTCTTTTGTTAAAGTTCAGAATTAGAAATTTCAAGTCAGTGATAAATTCACAAATCAAGTCCTTATAATGTCATTTTAGATATTTAGCTTTTGATCTCTAAAAATCTTGAGAATTTGAATGTTAGAAATCAATATTATGTTGATTCACCTTAGTATACACTGACCAATAGTATTGATGAAACTGAATAGGATCACAGGAATTTATTTTTTTAACAGCATGGTGGGAATAGGCAAAATTGATTCCTATCTCAAAATGAAAATAAAATACTTTTTGGTGTAACTGGCAACTATTTATAACTGAAGTCAGTTCACAATTATCGGTAGTAAAATTTTAATATCCCCAGTTGGTACACTTTTGATACATAGTACATCTTGGCAGTGTATTTTCAGGGAAAGTTAATTTCATTGTTAAACCAAGATAATCATGATTAGAATGGTAAATCTGACTTAAAGTGTCTCAAAATTCCCAAGGCTATTAGATTTAAATTTAAATTATCTAGAGCAGAAGTTGGCAAACTTTTTCTTAATGGGCCAGATAATAAATACTTAGGCTTTGTGGGCTATATATCCTTATCAGAGTTTCTCAGCTCTGCTCTTGTAGTGTTTTGAAAGCAGCCATAGACAATATGTAAATGAATGAGTGTGGCTGTATTCCAATAAAATTGTACAACAATAGGCGCCTGGCCCAGGCCTTAGTTTGTTGTCCGAGGAAATAGTTTGCTGACCCCTGATCTAAATATAGTTTGGGACTGTGAATACCAGTGAATACTTTTGATATTATGGATAACTAGTAGTTGGCTGTAGAAAGTTTCGTAGTTGTATGTTTTTATTATAAATATTGACTTTGTGAATAATTATGTTTTATTATACTGCTTTGTATGTTGGTATCTAAATATAGTGTTTACAGTTTTCCTTAAAAACAATGTGCTGACTTTTTTATTAGTCCAGCTTTTATAATAAATGTGTTGAATGGCAGTCTGACTTGATCGCTTTTTTCTTCTGTTGAAATCTTTAGTTACTTTTAAAACTGTTAACAATTAAATCTTGTTTTCAAATTTGTCTTCTAAAATAACATGTCTGCCCTTTTTGGAATATGGAATATTCTGCTTAACTTTCCTCAATTGCATTTTACAGATCGCCAGGAGAACCTCAGTCTGACAACATCGAAGCTAGCCGAATGTAAGTGTAACTTGGTTGAGGCTATGGTGTTTTTTAAGTTAACCTAGATTGCTTTAAAGGTGTCATGTTATTTGACAATAATTTCCAGTTATAAGAGACTAATACATTAAAAAATAAATTGGGAGAGAGGACTGTGCCTACTATTTTTCCTACCAAATAAATACCTCTAAACTTTGGTAACATGGTACTAGATTTCTACTTTTAAGTGGATAATTGTATACTCCTGTATTGTAATGTCTTTTTGGTCACCTAGAAGTTGTGGAGAAATAGAGAGGGGAAAGAGTCAGGTTAACAATCACTTATTAAATACTCACTATGTATAAAGCAGCTGGTGATGCTGGATGCATAATAATTAGTCCCTAACCCAGATAATTTTACAGTGTACCTAGTAGAAAGACATAGAAGCAAATCATCTTTTTGGTAGAGTTATACTGAGGATGCAACAGGAACATTAAGGAATACTGTGTTACCTAGGTATTCAAAAGGAACCTAAACCAGGTGGCAGGGAAATAGGGGTGGCCAGGGAAGGCGAAATTAAATCTTGAAGTGTAACTGGAACTTAGGTAGCCAGAAGCATAGTCAGAATTGTTCTAGGCAGAAGCATGGGTAAAGTTATAAAGCTGCATAGTGAGTGTAGGAAACAGTAGGCATTTGAGGATTTTTAGATCATAAGTAGGAAAGTGAAAAATAACACTTGATAGAAAGGGCCTTGCCAGCTATGTGAAGGGCCTTGGCCTGTCTCTCATATGTGGCATGTGCATATGTGAAGGGCCTTGGCCTGTATCTGGGAGTCAATAAAGAATTTGCTGAGGAAGAGGTAGTAACCTTGTTAGACAGGTTTTTAATAGTTTTGGCAGCAGAGAAACAGAATTGAAGTCTGTGGTGGCAGGTGACCAGGGCTTCAGCAGTTCAGTCAGTGACAGCCCTAAGAAGGGCAGTGAATAGGAATTCAAGATAACGTTCTCTGGATTTAAGAAAAGTATTTAGAAAGTGAAATAGTTAAGACCTCAGTGACTAGTTGTAAGAATTTAAGAAGTTTAAGGTAAGGTACCAGGAAGGTGGTAATTATTGAAGCAAGGTTTTTGAGATAGTAAGGGTTGAAATGAAGTATATAGGTATAGGGATTGCTTTGGAATAAGAGCAGAGACCCCTATTTTAAACTAGAAGAAGGATATAAAGATGGTTATGTAATGTTAAATGTGTTTGCAGATGAGAATAGGGGAAGTCAAGGTCTTTTTTTTTTTAAGTTTATTTATTTTGAGAGGGAGGGGCAGAGAGAGAGGGAGAGAGAATCCCAATTGGAGTCCACTGACAGCACAGAGCCTGACATGGGCTCAATCCCATGAACCGTGAGATCCTGACCTGAGCCAGAATCAAGAGTCAGATGCTTAACTGACTGAGCCACCAAGGTGCCCCAGTCAAAGGTCATTTTTACTTGGAGTATTTTCTCAGTAAATTTGTATAGGTCTGCTACACCACTGTTTATTTCTCCTTTGAGATGTTAGTAGACACTTCTTGAAAAGGAGGTTCAATTGTTGAATAAATTTGGGAACTACAGAATTAAACAGGTTTCTTTACTGAAAATAGTGGAATACTTTAAAGTGCTGATGTACATTGTGAATCTCCAAGAAGGGATTGTAAAATGTACTTCTCAAATTTATGTGTCCATGTAACGTTTTTCATCCTTTTTTTTTTTTGTGATAAAATACAGGTAACATTTTTTAAGTGCAATTCAGTGGTATTTAAGTACATTAATATTGTTGTGTAGATTCTCCACAACTCTGTGCATCTTGCAATGCTGAAACTATATCCTTTAAACAATAACTCCCAATTTCTCCTTCTCCCCACCTCCTGGCAACCATCATTCTACTTTCTATTTTGACTACTCTGTTTCATATAAGTGGAATTATTTATATTTGTCTTTTTGTGATGGCTTATTTCACTTAGCGTAATGTTCTCAATCTTCATCCTGTTGTGGCATTTGTCAGAATTGTCTTCCTTTTTAAGGCTGAATAATATTCTGCTATATGTATATAACATTTTGTTTATCCTTTCACCCATTAATGGACACTTGGATTACTTTCATGACATGTTTAGGACAACACAGATATCTCTTTGAGACCCTGCTTTCAATTCTTTGGGCATATTCCCAGAAGTAGGCTTGTTGGATCATATGCTAATTCTTTAATTTTTTGAGGAACCTCTATACTTTTTTTTAATAATCTCATCAACACTTGTAACTATCTGTTTTTGATAATTGCCATCCTAATGCAGTTATTTTTTTTATTCTAGTTTTGTGAGCATGAAACTTTCTAAGAAACATGTTTTAATAGGTTTTTGTGGAACACAGAGTTTGATTAGGGAATTTGAGAAGACTGTGCAAATTTGGAAAGTGTCTGGGGAGAATGGATGAAGAAGTAGACCAAATATTATTGAGTCTCATGCTACTGAGTGGTTAGTTGAGGTTAGGGAACATATACTTGGAGTTTAAAGAATTTCTTTAATAGCCAGAAAAGAGGCATGGTATTTCAAGATTGGGTATTAGCAGAACAGATGGGACAGAATTACTAGTGGCATGTGCATAGGTTGTTAACACTGAAGTAAGTTGAATGTGTAAGTCTTTGGTGATGGCCATGATTGGATACATTGTGGTGCCAGACAGGTGTTAGGCTGGTTATAAAAAGCCTTGATAGGTCAGAGAGATAGTTTAGTGTAAGTGAAATTTTTATAAGGATAGATGATAATGATCAGGGGTTGGATATTTAATATGCCTACAGTAGTGATTGACATAGAGAGGAGGTGAAGGTTTCTGAAGAAAGTCAAGTAAGTATTTTGGGTAAGAGGGGGCTAAAGTGTTGGGGTAGATCATGAACACAGACATTGAAGTCAGCATGCCAGTGATATAAATGGGGGCAAAATAGAGCCTTTAGTATATGGGTATAATTTACCAAAGGAAACGTATTCAGGTAGATAATATGATTTTCAAATGTAAGTTGTATTTGTGTTGTGTTTATTTTGTTTTGATGGACATTGTTTTAAATACAAGGAATTAGAAGAATAATAGTGGATTTACGGGTTTTAGTTGTTTATGGAATCCTCACATAAAAGGGATGCAAGATAAGCAGTGCCTTTTGGGGTAAAACCAGGCTTTAGTGAAAGCTAAGAGGTTGAGGAACCATTATATAAAGCAGTTGAAGAGTAGGGACAACCTGTATTATAAATATTTTTCTAGAGATCTTAGTAGAGTAGATTAATGGGATGAATCAATAGTAAAGAATAGAAAACAGTAGATGAAGCTTGGCATTTTGTAGTAAAAATGAAGGATAGCAAGAATGTGAAACATGGTAAGATATGTGTCACAAGATTCCAGATGAAACTCTGGTACTCAGTTCTGGTTGAGTTCAGCAAGCTGCCGTACTGTTTAACTTGATCATATTAAGGTAGAATAGCTGGGAATTAGACCTAACATGATGTCATGATAACGGCGTCTAAGCTTCCAGATATAATCGTTGTAATACAGCTCTGTCTTCGTGTCCATCCCCATTTCATAAATTATTATACCTGTGGAAGCTATAACCAGACAGTGGTTTAGTAAAGTGAGTAGGTCCAGTTTATTCTACCAAAATTGTATGAGTTTTGATGTACAAAATAGATAATGAAGGATTGTTGGTTTTACCTAAGAATTATCCTAGGATCTTTGAATAATGGCAACATCTTGAAGAATGATTTTTTGGGGGGCAATTGGAGACACATTTACATTTGGCATCCTTTACGGAACATCTTGGGTGCATTCTAAATGGTAATTATAAAATTAAAGAATATACCTAGTGTTGCCTATTCCCTAGGTTGCAGAAAAACAGTAAAAATCTTTAACAGTTGCATGCCATGCTATAGTTTAGCCTAGAAATAGAACTAACACAATAACCCAGATCTTTTTATCCAATTGTATGAATAGTTGCCCTGTATTTTTAAAAAATTCATATATACCACATAGTGGAATATTTTTGTACATATTAATTTAGACTCTAATTTTTTCTAATGATTACAAAGCAATTTCTAGCAACTTCAGAATTCTCATCCTTTGGTAGTTACTCTCCAACCCTATCTTCAGTGCTTAGGCTGCGCGTATGAGTGTATGACTAAGAAAATGGAATAAGGGTAAACATATCAACTGATTTATGGTTCCGTAATTGAAATAAATACTTAGTTTTCTGTAAATGTTGGTAGGACCCAGGTCTCAGGCCATCATTATTTTTTCTCTCCAGGTAAGAGCTCATATTTTCATCTCTAACTCTGACTTACCCTCTGAATTATAAACTCATATATCCAATAATTGAATGTCTGATTCTCAAACTTAACAAGTCCAAGGTAGGTCTTGATTTTCATCCTCTCAAAACTACTTTTCTTGTAATCTTTTTGCTACCTCAATTAGTAGGAAGTCTTTTTTTTTTCTTCCAGCTTATCGAAAACTTTGGAAGCATCTTTAATTTATCTTTGTCTTACTCAAGTTATCAGCAAATCATGTTGCCTCCATCTTGAAAATCTCTTAATTGTACCACTTTATTTACACCATTTCCACCTTATCATGCTGATTTAAAGCCAATATCTTGTGCCAGAAGAATGAAATTGTTTCCCTGGTAGTCTTGCTGCTTCCATCCTTGCCCCTTTCATTGTATTTTCTGGGTAGCAGCCAGAGTGATCTGTTTTAAATTGAAGTTAAACCACGTTATTTATGCTCAAAACTTTTCAGGGGCTTCCTATATGTCTCAGAGTAAAATCTGAAGATCTTCAAGCCCTGTACAAGCTTTCACTTTGTGTGGCCTTTCCATCTCTCTTGTTTATCTTTATATACACTGGCTTTATGATTTTGCCTTTAATGTTTTGTTGTTCTTGAGACTTGTGCCTGTTGGGGCGCCTGGGTGGCTCAGTCGGTTAAGCGGCCGACTTCAGCTCAGGTCATGATCTCGCGCTCCATGAGTTCAAGCCCCGCATCAGGCTCTGTGCTGACAGCTCAGAGCCTGGAGCCTGTTTCAGATTCTGTGTCTTCCTCTCTCTGACCCTCCCCTGTTCATGCTCTGTCTCTCCCTGTCTCAAAAATAAATAAAACGTTAACAAAAAATTAAAAAAAGAAAAAAGACTTGTGCCTGTTGTTTGCGACCCTTCTCTATGATATCCCCATGGCTTCCTTTCACTTGCCCCAGAGATCTCTGCTCAAATGATGTCTTATCAGAGGGGCCTTCCTTGACCAACTTCAACAAAGAATTGTCATGTTCTTTGTTTTCTGTTACCTTTACCCTGTTACATTTGTCATCTTGGGATTTAATGTCATTTGACTTAATTGATTTCATTGTTGTCTGACTCATTTAATACTAGTATGGAAGCCTAATGATAGAGTGCCTGGCCTGCAAGAGGTAATAAGTAAATAATATATGAAAGAGTGAAATTCTGAAGTTAATGCAAAATGTTTATTTCTGCCTTTTTAATTCCCTTGCAGAAGTGTTGGAAGAATTTTCTGGGATCAGTTTATGTGGAAATAACTGATATATATTTGAGAACTTATTTATGTAGTAGCACCTGACATCTTGAGCACTTAGCATATGATAAACCACTGTGCTCAGTACTCCACATGCATTCTGTCATTTGATAATAAAAGTGAGCCTTCTTAAAACACAAACAATAACCAAAATATTTATTTCTATAGGTATGTAAAGTTTAATTTCGTGAATTTGCATTTTATTTATTTATTGACATATAGTTGATGCATAGCGATACACTAGATTCAGGTATACAACATAGTGATTCAGCAACTCTGCATTATGCCATGCTCACCAGAAGCATAGCTGCCATATGTCACCATACAACACTATTACAGAACTATTGACTATATTCCTTATATTGTACCTTTCATCCCTGTGACTTATTCTGTAACTGGAAGCCTGTACCTCTCATTCTTCTTCACCCATTTTTCCCCTCTCACCCACCCCTCTGGCAGCCACCAGTTCTCTGTATTTATGGATCTTTTTCTGCTTTTTGTTTGTTTTAAACGTGTTCATTTGTTTTTGGTTTTTTGTTTTTTTTTTTTTTAGATTCCACTTGTAAGTGAGATCATATGGTATTTGTCTTTCTCTTACTTCGCTTAGCATAATACCTTCCAGGTCCATCAATATTGTCTTAAGTGGCAAGATTTTGTTATTTTTAAAGCTGAGCCTTTTAATCAGATTAGACTCTGGAGTTACAGCTTGTATCCTCTGATAGAGACTGAAGAACTGGTACAATTTCTTAAATTTTTGGTAAAATTCATCAGTGAATTCATTTGGTTCTAGTGCTTTCTGTTTTGGAAGGTTACTTATTTATTCAGTTTTCATATCAGATATAGGCCTATCAGGTTGTGTATTTCTTGTGAGTTTTGGCAGAGTGGGTCTTGTAAGGAATTGGTCAGTTACATCTAGGTTGTCAAATTTGTGGGTATAGAGTTATTCGTAGTATATCTTTTATCCTTTTAATGTTTGTGGGATCTGTTGTGATGTCCCCTATTTCATTTGTGATACTAGTAATTCATGTCCTCTATTTTTTCCTTAGTTAGCCTGGCTAGAGGAGTATTGATTTCATTAATCTTTTCAGAGAACTTTTGATGTTGATTTTTCTCTATTGGTTTCCATTTTTCAATTTCATGGATTTCTGTTACAATATTATTTCTTTTGCTTACTTTGGATTTAATTTGCTCTTTTTTAGTTTATTAAGCTGGGAATATAAATGATTAACTTTAGTTCTTTCTTATTTTTGTAATACATGCATGCAGTGTTAATAAATTAGTGCTCTAATAATTAGTGCTCTCTAAGCACTATTTTCACTGCATTCCATTCCACAATTTTGATAAATTGTGTTTTCATTTTTATTTAGTTGAAAAGAATTTTTGGTTTCTGTTGGGATTTCTTTGTTGACTTGTTTAATATCCTTGTATTTTGAGATTTTCCAGTTATTGTTCTGTTACTGATTTTGGCTTAATTCTATTGTAGTGTAAGAGTAGACATTGTATGATTTCTGTTATTTTAAATTTGTTAAGGTATATCATATGGCCCAGAATGTGATATATCTTGACGAATTTTCTGTGTGAGCTTGAGAAAAATGTGTAATCTGCTGTTGTTGGATGAGGTAGTCCAGAGATGTCAATTATATCTAATTGATTGATGGTGCTGTTGAGTTCAACTATGTCTCTACTGATTATCTGCCTGCTAGATCTGTCCAGTTCTGATAGAGGGGTGTGGAAGTTTGCAGCTATGATGGTGGATTTATCTATTTTTTCTTGTAGTTGTATCCGTTTTTGCCTTATTTAGTTTGATGCCTTTTAGTTAGGTGCACAGATGTTAAGGATCGTTATGTCTTCTTGGAAAATTGAACTGTTTATCATTATGTTGTGTCCCCTCTTTAATTCTGATGACTCACCTTGCTTTTGAAGTCTTCCCTGTCTGCCCAGCTTTCTTTTCATTGTTAGCACAGTACCTTTTTAAATTTTTAATCTGTATCTTTATATTTGAAGTGTAGACAATGTATAGTTGCATGTTATTTATTTATTTTTTTTAATGTTTATTTTTGAGAGAGAGACTGAGTGCAAGCAGGGGAGGGGCAGAGAGAGGGAGACACAGAATCTGAAACAGGCTCCAGGCTCTGAGCTGTCAGCACAGAGCCGAACGCAGGGCTTGAACCTAGGACTGAGATCATGAGCTGAGCCGAAGTTGGATGCTTAACTGACTGAACCACCAAGGCGTCCCTGGATGTTATTTTTTTTATCCAGTCTGGCAATCTGTGTCTTTCAGTTGATGCATTTAGAACACTAATGTTGAAAGTGATTATTGATTTAGTTGGATTAGTACCTAACATTTTTGTTACTGTTGTCTATTTGTTGCTCTTGCTCTTTTTTTCCTGTTTTTGTCTTCTATCCTCTTTATTCCTTTTGTGGTTTTACTTGAGCATTGTATAATGTTCCATTTTCTCTCACTTGCAAGTAGATCAGTTAGTTACTTTTCATTTAACTTTTCTTTTTGGGGTTGTCTTAGAGTCTGCAGTATACATTTATATCTTAACCTAGTCTACTTTCAAGTAACACTATACATGTCACAGGGAATGGGAGTACCTTATAATATTCCTTGCTTCTGTCCTTTTATCATTGCTGTCATTTATTTCACATATATAAACATTTAAAATTTTACACACATAAATATTCATAACTGAATAAATTGTTGGCATTATTATTTTGAACAAACTGTTATATCAATTAAGGTTAAGAAAAATAAGTTATTTTATTTCCACTTATTCCTTTGGTAGTAGTCTTTCCTTATATAGATAATGAGTTTCTGATCTATATCATTTCCTTTCTGTCTAAACAAGTTCTCTTAATAATTTCTTGCAAGGCAAATGTACTGACAACAGATTCCCCCCCCCCCCCCCTTTTTTTTTTTTTGCTTGAGAGTCTGTTTCTTTTCTACTTTCGAAGAATGATTTCTCAAGGTATAGAATTCTTAGGTTGGTGGGGTTTTTTTTCTTTGACACTTTTTCATTCCACTCTCTTGCTTGCATCGTTTCTGAGAAGTCAGGTGTAATTTTTATCTTTATTCTTCTGTAGTTGTTTTCCTCTTGGCTTCTTTCAAAATTGTTTTTTTTTTTTTAATTAATTTTTTAATGTTTATTTTTTAGAGAGAGACAGTGTGAGTGGAAGAGGGGAAGAGAGAGAGAGTGGGAGGCACAGAATCCAAAGCAGGCTCCAGGTTCCGAGCTGTCAGCACAGAGCCTGACATGGGGATGGAATCCACAAACTGTGAGATCATGACCTGAGCTGAAGTTGGACACTTAGCCGAGTGAGCCACTCAGGCGCCTCTCAAAATTTTTTCTTTATCTTTGATTATTTGTAGTTTGAAAATGATATGCCAAGTGTAGTTTTTTGGTTTTGGTGTGGGTTTTTTTTTTGTTGTTTGTTTTTTTTTTTTTTTTTTTTTTTTTTTTGGTGGGTGTTTTTTGTTTGCTTTACCATTTATCCTTTTTGGTGTTTTCTGAATTTCCTGGATCTGTGGTTTGATGTCTGATACTAATTTGGGGACATTCTCAGTCATTATTGTTTCAGTTCTGATTCTGTCACTTTCTTCTGATATTCCCACTTTGTGTATGTTACACTTTTTGTAGGTCCCACAAGTCCTTGCGTATTGTTTTTGCCAATCTTCTCTTTGCTTTTCAGTTCTGTTTCTTTTGGTATATTTTCAAGTTCAGGATTTCTTTCTTCAGTTGTTTCCAATTCATTATTAAGCTCATCAAAAATAGTTTTCATTTCTGTTACAGTGTTTTTGAACTCTGGTTTTTCTTTTTTGAGTCTTTGGTTTTTCTCTGCTTACATAGTTCTGCTGTTCTTTTGTGCTGTCTACTTTATCCATTAGAGTCCTTAGGATATTAATCATAGTTTAAATTTCTGGTATGTTAATTCCAACATCCCTGCTGTATTTAGTTCTTGTGTTTGCTGTCTTTTCAGATAGTGTTTTATTGCCTTTAGTATGCCTTGTAATATTTCTAGATAGCTGGATGTGATTTCCCAGGTAAAAGGAATTGCTATAAATAGGCCTTAATAATATGGTATTGTGGTGTAGGAGGAAGGGAAGTGTTCTGTAGTCTTTTGTTTACGTCTTAGTCTTCTAGTGAGCCTGGCTATGCCTCTGGATTGTGAACTTTCATTTTTTTTTTCCTCCCCTCTTAAGTGGAACAGGATGACTAGAGTGGGCTGGAGTTGGATATTTCCTGTACACAGGCCACTTAGGCTCTGATAATACCTGGCAGATTAGGCTCTGGATAACTAGTGTCCCCTGAGGATAGGTCTTGTTATAAATTCTCTGATCTATCTCAAATGTTTCCTTTTTCCTCCCCTGCTAGAAGCATGAGGGGATTTTTCTCCAGCATTTGCTGTGAGAGCCTGGTTGAGTTTTTTGAGGTAAATATCACAAAATTGTGGGGGCTCTGCTGTGGCTAGGTCCCTTTGGGAGTTTTTAACTATTAGACTTTTCTGTGGTGAGCCTCCAGGAATTTGTCAATTGCAGTTTAGGTTTTCCTCTCACATCACAGATTCTGCTGATGGTTTCCTGTTCTCTGCTTCAGTAAACCATGGCTGCGTGTATTTGCCTCTCTCTCTCCAGTCTTTGGGGCAGCAATTTGCCCTGTATTCATTCCTCTTCCAATAACCGAAGAAGAGTTGTTAATTTTTTGTCTGTTCAGATTTTTACCTGTTGTTTGATTGGAGTAGCAGCTTTCTATCTCTTTACATGTGGAACCAGAAGTCAGAAATTGAGATCTAGCTTGGATGGTTTTATTTTCTGTATGGAATGGGAAAAATAATTCTGTGTAACTTCCAACTTAGATATATTTAACGTGTATAACAGCATTTATGGATTAAATAACATCTGGAAGTACATTCTAAAGATACAAATCTCTTTCATCGACAAATACCATACGATTTTGCTCGTGTGGAATTTAAGAAACAAAACGAACATATGGGGGGGGAGAAGAGAGGGAAACAAACCGTGAGAGACTCTTAAAAATAGAGAACAAACTTAGGGTTGATGGAAGGAAGTGGGTGGGGGATGGGCTAGATGGGTGATGGGTATTGAGAAGGGCACTTGTGATGAGCACTGGGTATTTATGTAAGTGATGAATCACTGAATTCTCCTGAAACCAGTATTGCACTGTATGTTAACCAACTAGAATTTAAATAAAAATTTGGAAAAAAATCTATTTAGTCAATAGAGATAATTCTTTTTTCAGTATCCTCTCCTATAGGTTCTGATAACTGTGTTCCTCTCCAGATTGAGCCTTTGCATATTCTTTTTATGCTTCTGTTAAAACCTATGAAATTGGGAGGTATTTTTTGTTTAAAAAAATGCTCATATTTTTCCATTTTAAGTTCCAGTGTAATTAACATAGTTTTATATTTTACAGTAAAGTGATTCAACAGTTCTATGCATTACTCATTGCTTATCATGATAAGTATACTCTTAATCCCCTTTACCTATTTCACTAATCCTCCCCTCGCCCCCATCAATTTGTTCTCTTAGTTAAGAGTCTGGTTTTTTTGTTTGTTTATTTGTCTCTTTTTTCTTTGTTGAGGTTCTTAAATTTTGTGTATGAGTGAAATTGTATTGTATTTGTTTCTCTCTGAATGACTTATTTCACTTAGCCTTATGCCCTACAGATATATCCATGTTTCTGCAAATGGCAAGATTTCATTTTTTTTTATGGCTAAATAATATTCCATTATATATGTACCACACCTTTATCCTTTGATCTGTCAATTGACACCTGGATTTTTTCCATATCTTTGCTATTGTAAATAATACTCCAGTAACCATAGAGTGCATTTACCTTTTTGAATTACTGTGCTCATCTTCTTTGGGTAAATACTCAGTAGTGGAATTACTGGATAATATGGTAATCTATTTTAAATTTTTTGAGGAACCTCCTACTGTTTTCCACAGTGACTACACAGTTTTCATTCCTACCAACAGTGCACAAGGGTTCCTTTTTCTGAAACTGGGAAGTATTCTGACAGGTATTTCCCTTTATGGTTAAATACTAGAAAAAGATAGGGTTGACACTGTTATGTAGATAATACCAGAAGAGAAATTGAAGGACCTTTATTAAAGTTTCATAATTTACTAGGTCCTGAGGATATAACTGTAAAGAAGTTATTTGGTCATGTGTCTCAGGGAACCTACCATCTAAATAATTGGCATTTATAATAAGGCGCATTTAGAGTAGGTACAGGTTGCTGTGGGATCAGAGAAGGGATATGTAATAATCTTGGAAGTGATATCTAAGCTGAGTCTTTGAGAATTACTTGGTGTAAGTAGGGATCATAGTATTCTGGGCAGGAAGAAAACTTTTCTAACACCTGGAACCAAGGAAGACGGTAGAACAAATCCTTTTAACTGTAGGAAGTTCAGTATTGCTGGAATGTAGATTTAGGAGATGGGAGGAGATGTGCTAAAAAAAATGTAGCTGGAAGCAGAAAGGCATGACAAAGTGAAGTAGTCAAGTGAAAGGCCTGGACACTACTGAAAAGCCCTGGGTTTTCTTCTGATAGACATAGGAGCTAATGAAAAGTGTTAGGCTTTGAAGTGGCTTGAATTGGTCTACTTTTCTACCACATGAAGCATCATATAAACTTACACATTGTATTTTAAATAGAAGGTATTGTGCTTCTGGTTAATGGTAAGAATGAATGAATAGATGAGCTGCCTCTGGCTGAGTCTTCTCAGAAAGCAGAATGAGCAAAACCTGGCTGGTTTTGTTCAGGTACTCTAATAAAATGTTGTTTAGAATCTATGTTAATTTTGCATTTTATTCATTATATCTTATGTGTCCCTAAAAAGGTTTTAAGAAACATTAATGGGGATGGTGTACTTTATTACATAGAACTTGCTGGCTATAAATGGGATTCAAAGTTAAAAGATGTAGTGAAAATAGATGCTATTTCCCCTAAATTATTTAAAAGCAGGACTTTCTGATTTACTGGATCCTTTATTGGCTTCTGCAATCTTCTTGCTAGGATAATTGTAAGGATTAAAGGACACAACTTACAAAAACCATTCACTATAGGTTAATGCAGGTTAATGAGTGGTGGTTGTTTTTGTTATCATTTTAGATTGTAGCACTACCTTCTACCCAGTTGCCCATAACAGAAACCTAGGCATTTAGCTCTTTCCATTCATTTACCCCCTACATGCTACATCTTTTAAATATTTCTTGCATTAGTTTCCTTCTCTTCATTCCTGCTGCTTTCTTTCCCTGGTGTATTACAGTAGTCATCACCTAACTGGATTGCCTGCCTCCACTTTTGCCAGCTTTGATCCCAATTTACAAAATAGAATTATCATAAAGGCAAATTTGGCTTAATCACTGATGTGCTTAAACCCTTCAGGGACTTGTATTGAATGTGTTTTTATCTAGTGGTTTATAAATAGTATGTGATGCCTCTGAAATTTTTTGCAAGATGGAGTATATGTGCATTTTTATGAGGTGAAAATCATTCACCTTTATTAGATTACTTTTCGGCTGACTAAAATCAGAATTCAAAGTCTCTCATAATCTGGCTCCTCCCTTCCGCTTCATATTTTTGAGTCCTGTTTTGAACTTTATCTTTGAAATTGTCATAGGATGTTCTCAGGCTCTTGTGCCTTTACTCATTCCCTTCTTACCTGTAATATTCCTTGTATTTTTTTGTCATCTCCTAGTCATCCTTTGTGACTTATCTTGGCTAAGTTGTCTTTCTTTGTATTACTGTACCTCTGTATTTCCTATGATATTTAAATCATCTGGCCTTTATCTTTTCAAGCAGTAAATTTCTTAAAGAGCTAATATGAAGATAGCCAGAAAACTTGGAATAGATTCTCAAGCAGAGTTAAACTATGCTGAAAGAGACATTTGGAAGTCATCAGGTATTGCCTTGAAAAAGATGATGGTTCAAAGAGAAATTTAAAAGAGAAAGTGTCTAATGGTTGGTCCCTGGGAGTATAAACATTTCCAGATTAGGGAGGGAAGTCTGTGAAGAACAGTCAGAGAGAAGGGAGAAAATCAGGAGATGTGTCCTGAAAGCCCACAATAAATTTCCAGGTCTGTATTTCTCAGCAAGGTTAAAACAAAATAAGGAGTGAAAAGTGATGAGTGTCAAGAATAGTTTCTGTATCACTAGATACAGAAGCTAGGTTACAGGTACAGTAAGCCTGACCTGTTCGTTTCCCACACATTGTTATTCTTGTTCTCCACTGATGGTTCTGGACTGTTACTATTCTCTCAGCATAAAAATTCCTGCTCCTTTGAGGCTATGCATTCTGGCTATGTCATCTTTGTGGCTATGTCTGTCTTCATTGTTAGTCACTTCTCAGTCTTTGAAGAACTCATACTCTCTTCACCTCTGTTTTGCTGCTCCTTTCCATTCCCATGGCCATGCTAATGTTTGTTATTTAATATTAATTAAAACAGCCACCTCAGGTTGTGATCTTTGTATGCTTTCTTACTTGCTTTCTCTCCTTCTGTTTTTCCTGTCTTTGAGAGGTATCCTGTGGCCTCTCTGCTGTCTTCCAGTCTCAATCCCTGGTTCTTCTATTTCCTGAGGTGGAGTGTTTAGTCAGACCCAGGAGATGGAATAATCATATTATATATGTTGCCTTTTCACTCTGTTGATGGTTTCCTTTGCTGTGCAGAAGTTCACTGTAGTCTCATTTGTCTATTTTTGCTTTTGTTTTATGTGGTTTTAGTTGTGCTTTTGGTGTTACATTGCCCAATCCAGTGTCATGAAGCTATTTCCCTATGTTTATTTTTGGAGTTTTGTAATGTTGGGTTTTATGTTTAGGTCTTTATTTATTTTTTAATGTTTATTTTTGAGAGAGAGAGAGAGAGAGAGAGAGAGTGTGTGTGTGTGTGTGTGTGTGTGTGTGCGTGCGTGCGTGCGTGTGCGTGCACACGCATGAGTTGGGGAGGGGCAGAGAGAGAGGAGGACAGAAGATCTGAAGTGGGCTCTATGCTGACATCAGAGAGCTTGATGTCGGGTTCAAACATATAAACTCTGAGATCCTGACCTGAGCCGAAGTCAGATGCTCAACTGACTGAGCCATCCAGGCACCCCTATTTGTTTTAATGTTTATTTCTTTATTTTGAGAGAGAGAGAGAGAGAGAGTGAGTGAGTGTGTGAGTAGGAGAGGGGCAGAGAGAGAGGGAGAGAGAGAATCCCAAACAGGCTCCACCCTGTAACCATAGAGCCCCACATGAGGCTCGATCCCATGAACTGTGAAATCACAATCCAAGCCAAAATCAAGTCACTCAACCACCCAGGCCCCCGTATGTTTAGTTCTTTAATCCATTTTGGTTAACTTTTTTTTTTTTTTTTTTTAATGTAGTATAAGATGTAAGGCTCCAACTTCATTCTTTTGCATTTGAATATCCAGGTTTCCCAGCACCATTTGTGGAAGAGGCTCTTGTTCCCCCATTGGATAGCCTTGGCATCTATGCCACAGTTTATTTGACCATATATGTGAGTTTATTTTTGGGTTCTCTGATGTGTTTCATTGATCTATGTCTTGTCTTTATGCCAGTACATTACTGTTTTGGTTTCTGTAGCTTTGTAAGATGTTTTAAGTCAGGAAGTATGAGACTGGCTTTGTTTTCTTTCTCAAGATTGTTTTTGTTGTTTGGGTCCTATTGATATTCCATATGAATTTTAGATTTTTTTTTTTTTTTTTTAAACATGCCAGTTCAGTAGGGTTTAAATTGAATATGTAGATTGTTTTGGGTAGAATGGGCATTTAACAATATTAAGTCTTACCGTGAATACAGCATGTTTACATTTGTGTCTTTAGTTTCTTTCAGCAGTATTTCATAGTTTTCATTGTATATTTTTCATTGTTCTCTTTATCCATTGTTTCCCTTTTAGTGTTTTCAGTTATCCATGGTCAACTGCATTGTGGAAGCAGATGATGATTCTTCGGTGTTGTCAGATTTTGGTCAATAGTAGCCTAATACTACATCACAAGGCATCTATCATTCACCTTATTTCATTTCAGCACATAGGCATTTTATCATCTCACATCATTAGAAGGTTGAGTACAGTACAATAAGGTAGTTTAAGGGAAAGACCACATTCACGTAACTTTTATTGTAATATATTGTAATTGTTCTATTTCGTTATTGTTACTGTCTTAACTGTGCTTAATTTATTAATTAAACTTTATCAAAAGTATCAATAGGAAAATATATATATAGGTTTTGGTACTGTTGTGGTTTCACACATCTGTTGGAGTCCTTAGAGTCCCCTTAGAGTCCCCACAAATAAGGGGGACTGTTACATAAGTCTACTTCCTTAGTTAAGTTTCTTTAGTAAAGTATTTTTTTCTTTTTGATGCTTTTGTAAATGGGAATATTTTTTTATTTCCTTTTGTTCACTGTTTATAGAAATACAACTGGATTTTGCATTGGTTGACTTTTGTATCCTGTAATTTTACTAAGTTTGATTTATTCTAACAGTTTTTTTTTACAGGGTCTAAATTTAGGGTTTTCTACACATAAGATCATATCATCCGCAAACAGAGATAATTTTGTTTCTTCCTTTCCACTTTGGATGCCTAATTGCTCTGTCTAGGATTTCTAGTACTGTTTTGAAAAGAAATGGTAACAGTGGGCATCCTTGCCTTGTTCCTGATTTTAGAGGGAAAGCTTTAGGTTTTATACCATTACGTATAATCTTAGCTCTGGGCTTTTCATATATGGCTTTTATTGTGTTGAAGTAATTTCCTTCCTTGTCTAGTTTATGGAATGTTTTTATTATGAAAGGATCTTGATTTTTGTCAAATGCTTTTTCTGTGTCAGTGGAGGTGATCATGTTATTTTTGTAATTTTGGTAATTCATTGTGTTGGATTGATTGATTTTTGTATGGTGAAGCATCCTTAGATTCCAGGAATAAAATCCACTTGGTGATGATATAACTCTTTTAATGTATTGTTAAATTCTAACTGCCTGGTATTTCATTGAGGGTTTTTGCATCAATAATCATTAGGGATATTTGTCTGTATTTTTCTTTTCTTCTTTGTCTTATTTTGGTATCAGGGTAATGTTGGCCTCATGGGATGAGTTTCACAGTATTCCCTTCACTTCAGGTTTTTGGAGGAGTTAGAGAAGGGTTCTTGTTAATTTTTTTTTTTTTTTTTAAATCATTGGTAGATTCTCCATTGAAACTATCTGATTCTGGGTTATTCATTGTTGGGAAGTTTTGTATTACTGATTCAGTCTTTTTACCAGTTACAGGTTGCTTCAGGTTGCTTCGGATTTTTTATTTCCTCATGATTCTGTTCTGTTAATTATGTTTCTAGAAATACACTCATTTCTTCTAAGTTATCCAATTGTTGGCATATGTTGTTGACAGCAGTCTCTTATGATCCTTTTTATTCTTATGGCATCCATTATAATGTGTCTTTTTTCATTTTTGACTTTTGTTTTATGAGCATTTTCTCTTTTCTTGGTCTAATTAATGGTTTGTTGATATTCTTAATAGTCTCCAAAAACCAATACTAAATTGTTGAATTTTTATTTTTCTGTCTCTATTTCGTTTAATTGTGCTGTAATCTTTATTATTCCCTCCTTTGATGAACTTTGAGTGAGTTTTTCTAATTTCTTAAAGTCTGAAGTTAGGTTGTTCATTTGCGGTCTTTGTTTTTTACTATAGGCATTTACTACTATGAATTTCCCTTTTCATACTGCTTTTGTGGCATTCCATACATTTTGGTATGTTGTGTTTTATTGACCTTTGTCTCCAGATATTTTCTGCTTTCCCTTCGGATTTTTTCTTCTGACATATTTGTTATTCAGGAATATGCGGTTTGATTTTCCTGTATTTTGTAGATACTCCTGTTTTGCTTTTGATGTCTGGCTTCATTCCGTTGTAGTCAGAAAAGATACTTGGTATGATTTCAGTCTCCTTAAGTTTGTTAAAACTAACTTTATGGTATATTTTCCTGTGGAAAATGTCCCATGTACAACTGAGAAAATGTGTATTCTGTTGTTGGGTATAATGTCATGTGTGTGTCTTTAGGTCCATTTGGTCTAATGTTAAGGTCCTGTGTTTCCTAATCGGTTTTCTTTCCCATTATTGAAAGTGGGATATGGAAATGTCCTATTATTACTATGTTACTATCTTTCTTTTCTCTTTAGTTCTTTGTCATTATTTGCTTAATGTATCTGGCTGCTCTTCTGTTAGGTGCATATATATTTATAATATATATTTTTGGCGAATTAACCCTTTTATCATATAATGTGTCACTTGTTTCTTTTTTCTATGTATATGTGTGTGTGTACACACACATATATATATATAGCCATATATATATGTATATATATAATCATTCTTTCTCTTTTTTGGTTATTATTTGCATAGGATGTCTCTTTCCATCCTTTCAGTCTGTGTATATCCTTCTATCTAATGTGAGTCTCTTGTAAGTAACATATAGCCGTGTCTTATCTTTTTTTTTTTTTAAATCCACTCAGCCACTCAGTGTCTTTTGATTGAGGAGTTTAATCCACATACCTTTAAAGTAATTACTGATAAGGAAGACTTCCTATCGCCATTTTTATGGGTTTTGTATGTCTTGTAGTTATTTTTTTCCTTCTCTGTGAGGTCTTCCTTTGTGTTTCATTGATATTTTTTGTAGTGACATGCTGTGATTCCTGTCCCGTTTTCTTTTGTATATCTTCTCTAGGCATTTTCTTTCTGGTTACCATGGGAATTACATAAGACATCTTATAGTTGTACTATAGTTATAATCTATTTAAAACTAATAGCAATTTCAATTGTATACAAAAACTCCTTTACATCTTTCCCCCCTTTCACTGAAGATACAAATTATGTCTTTTTATGTTTTGTATCAATTTTATTTATAGTTTTTTAAAAAATGTTTTCATCTTTCACATCTACCTGACTGATTTACTCACCACCATTACAGTATTACAGGATCCTGTATTTGTCCATATATTTACCTTTACCAAACAGTTTTATATTTGTACATGATTTTGTATTTACAGTCCTTTTTATCTTTTTCTTTTCGTTTTTTTTTCAAGTTGAAGGACTTCCTTTTTGTAAAACAGGGCTAGTAGTGATGAACTGTCAGCTTTTGTTTATCCTTGGGAGTCTTTATTCTTCATTTAGAAAGTAAATTTTGCTAGATACATTGTTTTTGGTTGGCACTTACTTTTTTCAACACTTTGAATATATTATCCCACTTCTTTCTGGTCTTTCTGCAAGGTTTCTGCTGAGAAAGCTGCTGATAGTCTTAGGATAGCTGCCTTTGTACATGACTAGTCATTTTTCTTTTGCTGTTTTCCAGATTCTCTCTGTCTCTGACTTCTGACAGAGATTATAGTGTGTTTTAGTATCAGCCTCTTTGGGTTCATTGTAGTTGGAGTCCTTCAAACCTCTTAAAATTAGATATCCATTTCCTTCCTTACATTTGGGAAGTGTTTGGCCATTACTTTTTCAGAGAAGCTGTCTGCCACATTCTTTGTTCTCATGGAATTCCTCTAAGTGCATATATTAGTAGGGTTGGTGGTGTCCTATAAGTGTCTTGGGGTTTCTTCACTTTTCTTCCGTTTTAAAAATTGCCTCTGACTCAGTAATTTCAAATGGCCTGACTTTGGGTTTATTTTCTTTCTTTTGTTTGATTAAGTCTATTGTTCCCTCGTGAATTTTCAGTTCAGTTATTGTATTCTTTTTATTTATAGAATTTTTGGTTAGTTCTTTTTTATATTTTTTGCTAATTAATTCTTTTTTTGTGTATGCATGGTGATTTCATCTCGTTGTTTTCCTTGTGTTCTCTTGTAACAAATTGAGTTTCCCTAAGACAGTTAATGTTGCATTTTTGTCAGGTAATTCATAGATCTCTGCTTCTTTAAGGTCATTTCTAGAGCTTGATTTTGTTCCTTTGATTGGAATTGGACTGTAATTTCTTGGTTTTGGGGGCGGGGGGTACTTTGTAGTTTTTAATATGCATTTTAATTTTGTGTGTGTGTGTAGATTTTGCCTCTGATAAAAACAACCACCTCTTCCAGTGTCTCTGAATTGGCTTAATTGAGGGGAAGACCTTCATTAGAGATTCTTGGTAACTCTAATACCTTTTATTGGGGTGTATCTTTTTCGGACTTATGCTTGTAATTTCCCAATGAAAGACTTAATTGGTTTCTTTTTCAAGAGCTTCAAGTACTCTAGTCCTGAAACAAGCCAGTGTTTTCTGTAGCCTCTAGGCATCCAGTATATGCTGGTTCCATCAGTGCTCCAAGTCTGGCCAACACAAAAACTTGTCCCTTTGACAGCTCCTTTCACCCCAAAAAACAGGAATGTTGGACATAATTCCAATGGGTGAAGCTGCAGGTTGAGCTTTTCATCATGAGTATGAACTGTGCCATCTTGGGGAGGGATTGATATAGTTGAAATGAAAGTTTTTCTTACATATTTCTGGCTCTTTTTGGCTTGGAGCTTGCTTGGGGTACTGCAACTTTCTAACTGGTTTCTAGAGGTCTCATAAAGGGTTTTTGGACCATGTATATAAGTTAATGTTCCTGTGAGGGAATAAATTCTGGAGCTTCTTTTTCCTCTATCTTGCAGACATCTCTCCTGGTTGGCTTTTTATCTTTGTTCAGATAAATTTAGTATTTCTCCAATTCATTTGATCGGAGGAAAATGCCAGAAGATTCATTTATCACCTATACAAGCTAACTTAGACGTATTAGTAAATTATCTTTAGTATAAGGTCAAAGATCTGTTTCAGGATTTTCTCATTGTAACACTGAAAACTCTACTTGTTTCTCAACAGTTTCTATAAAAGCTATTGTTTCTAATAACTCCAAGGTTTAGTCAGCTCCCTAAACCCCTAAAAAAGATGATTTTGTAAGAGTAATTAAAATATTCAGAATGTAAAATAACCCATTAACCAGATCTTTATCACAAAATTTTGGGCATATTGCCTGGTCCATGGTAGACACAGAAGTATGTTATCAACCAAGGAATGAATTTCTGTCTTGATTATATTCGAATTAGAAAGAAAAAAAAATCAAAGACTATATTTCATGATTGTCACAGATAATTGATAGATACCCTATACTAATGCCAGCAAGTATTTTGTGTTTTTGTGTTTCTATCCTTTTAGGATCTTAATTAGAGGGAGGCAGATGGATATAGTTTGTTTTTTGTTCATTACAACTTCACCATAAAATGTGATACTTTTTTAAAAACCAGGTTAAAGGTAAATAAGTATTTTGTTCTACAATTTTACTTCATGTTTAATGTATAACACACACTCTGGGCATTGAGATTATAAAGCTCAATAAAGTAATACTTTGGGATTATTATTATGTTGAGTTTATCATAGTAAAATATGCTGATTTATATTTATATTTTTCCCCTGAAAATATATCTTATTCTATAGTTAATGAATTATTGGTAGGATATAGTGTAATAATGACTTCAGAATTGTACGTTCAGTCTTGAAATAATCTAACATTTCATGCAGTTCCATTGTAACAGACCCAACCTTAAAGCTAACAGCTATGTTACATATGTTTTATGTCATCCAATTTTCTAAGGTGTAATACTACCTTGGATATCATTGTTCACTCTTCCAAAATTTTTATGTTAAATATAACTTTAGGGAAGGGGATGGAGTGTTTACAAAGCCAACATCCCAAAAGGAACAGAGAGACATATTACTTTGAGAAATCAGTAAGCAAGTGTTTATTAGCTTTATAGATAGAGCATATAAGCCTTTTTATCTCTGGCGTCTCGATTCCTCACATCTTCATTTAACTTCATCTTCAGTTAAAGTCACTCTGCTTACATTGACTTTTGTATCTTTGCCTTTTTATCTTCTTTTATTATTTTATGCTCTATCATTAGCTTTTTTATTATATAAATATTTTTTTAGAGAGAGCGCATAAGTGGAGGGGAGGGGTGGGAGAATCTGAAGCAGGTTCCACGCTCAGTGTGGAGCCCATTGCTGGGCTCAATCTCATGAACCTGGGATTAGGACCTGAGCCGAAATCAAGAGTCAGATGCTTAACCGTCTGAGCCACCCAGACGCCCCTGTCTACCATTAGTTTTTATGTTAACATGTCACAGTTACTATTTCTTTTATGTTCTACCGTTTTTAATTGATTCCAATCTTGTTTGCTCATTGTTCGTTAACACATCTTCCCTTTCTGACAGTAGCAGTTTTTGTGGTTTCATCTTTTTTGTTCTGTATTCATTACTTATTTTTCAGCTACCTGTTTAACATCTTTTTTCAACTTTCATCTTCTTTATCGTTGACCGTCATTTCAGTGATCCTAACCCCAATGCTTTGCTATTGGTATAGGAATATTAAAAATACTTTCCTAATATTTGTCTCCTTGACAAGTAAACTAAGTTGCTATATGTATTCACGGTCATCTCATAACTTTTCTTTTTATCATTATTATTATTATAGGGGTTTTTGTTTGTTGAGTACTGGATTGATTCAAAACTAGCTTCAAAGTCAGAAAACATGGTATTAGTGTCATTGATGACACATTGGTTTTTCTGTTTTGGCCACTGATGGCTAAAATCATTTCCTCTGCCAGTTGACCTCTCAGAAGTTATAGTATGTATGGTAACAGTATTTTCCCCGTGTTTTACTTTGGAAACTTGGAAACATGCAGCAAAGTTGAAAGTGTTCTGCAATGGACACAATATGCCTGCCATCTAGATTTTACTATTAATACTTACCTTGTATTATCACATATCCATCCTTCTGTCCATCATTCCATCTTTATTTTTTCATGCATTTCAAAGTTAATTGCTGACCTCAGTGCCCTTCTCCCCAAGGGTGAAACTAATTTTTAAAAGACTTCTGTCCAGTTTTCTAGAGTAACTCTGGCCCTCTATATGTAATTTATTCCATAGGACATTTATTTGTAGAACTGTCTCACTGAGCCATGGAAGTAAAATAAATAAATAGAAAGTGTTGTCTGATTGATTGATTGATTTTTGAGAGAGAGAGACAGAGCACAAGTGGGGGAGGGGCAGAGAGAGAGAGAGAGAGAGCGAGCGAGCGAGCGCGGGAGGGAGGGAGACTCAGAATCTGAAACACGTTCCAGGCTCAGAGCTGTCAGCACAGAGCCCGACACAGGGCTCAAACCCATGAACTGTGAGATCATGATGTGAGCCGAAGTTGGACTCTTCACCGACTGAGCCACCCAGGTGCCCCAATGTTGTCTATTTTAAATGCATATTTTCAGTTGTCTACTTTGAGAGCTTTCTCATCAGATCTCACTTGGCCCTCCTCCATTATTGACTCCATAAGAAAAGTCCATGAAATGTGAAAAAAATACAGAATATAGAAAATAAGTCATATTTTTAACTTTTTGAGAAGCCCCCATACTGTTTTCCAGAGTGGCTGTACCAGTTTGCATTCCCACCAGCAGTGCAAGAGGGTTCCCCTTTCTCCACATCCTCACCAACACCTGTTGTTTCTTGTGTTGTTGATTTTAGCCATTCTGACACATGTGAGGCAGTGCCACATTGTAGTTTTTGATTTGTATTTCCCTGATGATGAGTGATGTCGAACATCTTTTCCTGTGTCTGTGGGCCACCTGGATGTCTTCCTTGGGAAAATATCTATTCATGTCTTCTGTCCATTTTTAGATTGGATTATTGGGTTTTTGGATGTTTTATAAGTTCTTTATATATTTTGGATACTAACCTTTTATCAGATATGCGATTTGGAAATATCTTCTCCCATTCTGTAGGCTGCCTTTTAGTTTTGTTGGTTGTATCCTTCACCATGCAGAAGCTTTTATTTTGATGAAGCCCAAATAGTTTATTTTTGCTTTTGTTTCCCTTGCCTCAGGAGACAGACCTAGAAAGAAGTTGCTACGACCAGTGTCAAAGAGGTTACTGTGTGTTCTCCTATAGGATTTTTATAGTTTCAATTGTACTACCAGGTATTGAACCAGAGAATGCAAAAACACTAATTCAAAGGGATACATGGCACCTTGATGTTTATAGCAGCATTATCTAGAAAGGAAAACTTAAGGAAACAGCCCAGATATCTAACAACTGATGAATACATAAGGAAGATGTGGCATATATACACAATGGAATATTACTCAGCCATAAAAAAGAATGAAATCTTGCCATTTGCAGCAACATTCATGGCGCTAGAGAGTATTATGCTAAGTGAAATAAGCTGGAGAAAGACAAAATACCATATAATTTCACTCATGTAGAATTTAAGAAACAAAACAAACATGGGGGGGGGAGGCATTGCAAGAGAGGAAAACCAAGAAACAGACGCTTAATTATAGAGAACAAACTGATGGTTACAAGAGGGGAGGTGGGTAGAGGGGATTGGTGGTCGGGATTTACAAGTGCACTTGTGATGAGCACCAAGTGTTGTATGGAAGTGTTGAATCCTTCTATTGTACACTTGAAATTAATACTGCACTGTATGTTAACTAACTGGAATTTAAATAAAAACTTAAAAAAAAAATAAGCCCTAGCCCGTATTGTAGTTTTGATTATGAATAGCAGATAGGGGTCACTAGAGGGGTCTGGTTAGGGAAGGATCTCTCTTCGTTTCTTTCCTTTTTGTTATCTCCTTTTCTTCCTTTTCTTTTTTTCTCTTCTCCTTCCATTTTCTTTCTCTCTCTTTTAATCATAGTTGGGGAAAAAAGTACATATTTTGCTGCATTGATTTGTTGAGGGGAAAGAGTGAGCCGACCATGTGATGATAAGGAAATGTCACTGGAGAGCAAGGAACACAGACTCTAAATTAAGAGTTGGGAAATTTTTTCTGTAAGGGGCCAGGTGGTATTTATTTTAGGATTTACAAGCCATACAATCTCTTTTAAAACTACTCAACTCTGTTGTTGTAGTGCAAAACAGCCATAGACGATATATAAATTATTGAGCTTGGCTATGTTTTAATAAGACTTAATGGTGGTTTGTTTGTTTTTTATGGCAGGCTAGATTTGGCCCACAAGCTATGATTTGGTGACTCCTACTGTATAGGGATTAACCTTGTACAAGTTACTTATAAAAATGTCATTATTAGTGTACACATTGCCAACAAAGAAGTCTTTTTTAATGCTCTATTAGATGGGGATACAGAATTGGACAGATATAATTCAGGGTGTCATTGGTGTGAGGAAAGAAGAAAAATGTTTAAAATGGTTGATTCCACTGATAACCTGGAGGTTCTGGCATGGCCTCCTTTCAGTCCTGTTTCAGCTGTGTAGCTGCTATTTCTATGTCCCGGGCAGAGAAGCAGACTGAATAGAGAGGGCTACGTTCCCCTGTCTGGTATTAAATCTCCCCTTAGTGGTATTTAAAACCCAAGTTTTTGAGTGAAGCCTGGGTTCAAATCTCTTATCAGATGTGTGACTTGTGATGTAACTGCTCTGAGCATCAGCAGAATGAGTTTTTCTAGCCAATTCATAAGCTTATGAGGATCTTAGTCATAACAATAATAGCAGCTAACACATGGCACTTACTATATCCCAGGCAGGGTTCTAACTATGTATATTAACTCATTTAATTCTCTCACAGCCATGGTAATTGTATACCATCATTTTAATGATGAAGAAGCTGAGACACAGAAATGTTGTCAGTAAATCATTCAAGGCCACATAGTTAATAAGTGGCAGAGCCAACATGTGAACTTGGGCAGTCTGGCTTCATAGTGCAAGCTCTTAACTTCTAGGCTTTACTGCCTTCTAAGGTGAGAACATCTGTAGCATATAGGTTTTCAAGAAATTATAGATGTATTAACTTTACAGAATATTTTGGTATGTCTTCAAAAAACTTAGTGTACTTATGAGATAGCAGGTATGCATAAATATGAGATTCAGATTTTGATTTTTTCAGGTTTTTTGCTTTTTTCAATTACATATTATTCCTGGGATTTTTTCCCCCCATTAGAGTCATTAGTGCTACTATTCTTAAGACTTGTTTTGAAATGAATCCCTTTCTGTGAGGCAGTATAGTGGAAATGAGCCAGAAGACCCCTGACTCCTGTTTTTGTCCTGATTCTGCATTTTCCTTTGTGTGATCTTGGGTACATAATTTTACTCTTTTAATTGTCTTTTAGCTGTCAACTGAAGATAATCCTCAAAGTAATGGGATTCAAATGAGATAACCTACGCCAGAGTGCCTAGCAGTATGTCTAGTATGTTATCAGACACTCATCAAATACTAGTACCTTGTTCACCTACCTATTACATAGAATAACCTAAACCTTAGTACTGAAAGGAATCTTAAGATGGGAGAACTGAGGCCCAGAGAACTACTCATTCAAAACTGTATAGGTAATTAGAGGCAAAAGGAGCTGTCACTTAATGTAGGTCTTCTAATTTCTCAGTCTTGTCCTATTTTTACTGTTCACACTCCTTTATGCATTACATACAGAAGCATTATGTAATATGGCTGAGTTTTGGGGGGATTTTTCTTCGGACAAAACATGACACTCTTATTAAGAAAAATAATAAGAGTGTTTGGTATTTTGAATTTTGGTAATTAACTACTAAAAAAATCATAGGGACAATTTAATAAATCTTGAGGCTCTTTAAATCATGTATATGAAGTTATAAAGCTGTTAACACTTCCTCATTTGTATTTATTTTTAATATACAAGTAGCATGTTTATTATAGAAAAAATAAATTAGAAGCAAAGTATGGAAGAATTCAAAAAACCCATTCAGTCAACATCAGTTAGAGAAAATGACTTAACACTTTGAAATAAAAGTGGCCTCATCTTAAACTTAAAACTTTGTAACTGATTTTTGTCAATTAGTGATGAATGAAGAAGACTATTCCTTGCCAAATTCAGATCTTGGTAATTTCATTTATTCCATTATGTGAATTGTTGCAGTTCATTTAAGTAATCCCATATTATGTAAATGGGCATGTCATTTTTTCCAAATTTCACAGAAACAATGCATTTTTGCACAGTTTTCCAGTTAATTTCACTTGATTTCTGATTGTTCATTTTTAACTTTGTGTTCATAATTTTCCTCCAGAATAGAAATACATACATACCTATTTACATTTTCACTAGGGAAAGCTACTATATTTTGGGAGATGATGGTATAAATCTTCTTGAGGCTATATTTCTCTTTACATGTCACTTTAATATTTTGCATAGTGACATCTGGCATAATCTTTAATTTTCAAAAGTTGGATTGTTTGTAGCTACATCTAAAATAACTAAGTGCTGCTGATGAAATTTTTAAGTGTGTGTTTTACGTTTGTCTTCTTTCTCTGTATGCATTAATTTGCATGGCACATTTAAAAAATAGATGCATCAAAATGAATGTTTTTGAGTTGACCCTTGAACAACATAGGTTGGAACTGCATTCACTTACATGAGGGTTTTTTTAAACTCACATATTGATAAATCCACTAGAGTACTGTAAATGTATTCTTACGATTTTCTTAGTAATTTATTTTCTCTAGCTTACATTAATGTAAAAATATATAATACATGTAACATACAAAATATGTGTTAATCACTTCTTTATATTATTGGTAAGGCTTCTGGTCAATAGTAGGCTGTAGTTAAGTTATGAGAGCATCTAAAGTTACTTGCAGATTTTAACTCTGCAAAGTGTTAGCACCGCTAATGCCAACATTGTGCAAGAGTTAATTGTGCTAGTTTTCGTCACTTAGTTTAGAGACAAAGTCCTACTTTTGAGACAGAATTGGACTTAATTAGTATGTCCCTCATCTACTGTCCATTTGCCTTGTTGTTCAGTTTCTCATGATGAACAAGATGTATCTCACAATTAACAAAATGTGAACCCTACTGTCCTTTGCCATTTAGTCTTACATGTTAGTAAGGTAATTGTAGGAACATTTTGAGAGTTAGGTAATTTCTTTTTTTTATGGTTTTGATTACTTGTAGTTTTTATTCCCATGTATGTGAATTTGAGACCAAAAGGAATAGCTATGAATTCTGTTTCTTTGGATCTAGACTGCTTTCCTTAAATTATGGTAATCTCACATCATCAGACAGTACAAGCATAGATCTTAGAGTTGAATAAACCATAGAGATAGATATTGTAGTCCAGCTTCTTGCTTGATGGAATAATCTCTTCCTCAGTATCTTTGGAAGCTCTGCTGGAACAGCCAGTTAAGAACGTTAATCTACGTACTTTAACTTCACAAGTAAATGAAACATAAAATTTTGCCCTACGGGAACTTAAAATATTCTAGGTTTCTGTGACATGGGATTAATGAGCAAGTTCAAGGACATGTTTTGGGTTCAGGATTGTATGCTCAGAATCATTTTCTTGCAGTATAACACAGTTTTGGCTATTTCATTTATAGGTTATTTTTAAATCCCTCATATGGTAGATAATTGGAGGAAAAAACTTTTTTGTTCCAGATA
Organism: Panthera pardus; assembly: GCF_024362965.1. NCBI lineage: Eukaryota > Metazoa > Chordata > Mammalia > Carnivora > Felidae > Panthera > Panthera pardus. The sequence continues at coordinate 16,948,280 of NW_026526810.1, read as the reverse complement.
GAAGTTCTGTGTTAACTATTAATCAAGTATTTATAAATTATTAAAATAGTAATTATATAAAGGAAAGCTGGATTGATACTTTTAACTAGACTCTTATTTTCTTAATGTCAGTTGTTTAAAGTGATAAAATACAAAACTCTTGGCCATAAACCTTCTGATTTTCATCCGTTGTGCTAAACAGTTTAAGCATATATACCATCAAATAAACTCCCCCCACACACTTTTTTAAGCCAAAGAAAAGCATAATCTATTAAAACAATGATTTTGATAAATATTGCTGTTCTTTTTTTTTTTTTAATTTTTTTAATGTTTATTCATTTTTGAGAGACACAGAGACAGAGTGTGAATGGGGGAAGGGCAGAGAGAGAGAGGGAGACACAGAATCCGAAGCAGGCTCCAGGCTCTGAGCTGTCAGCACAGAACCCGACATGGGGCTCGAACCCATGAACCTTGAGATCCTCACCTGAGCCAAAGTCAGATGCTTAACCGACTGAGCCACCCAGGTGTCCCTGTTGTTCTTTATCATAGTATCTTAGCATTTATCTAGTTAAAAGTTTTATTTGTATAAATAGTGGATCTCCATTTTCTAAACCTCATCTTAATTTGCCAGTTTTTTACTTCAGTGCTTGACTAACTTGCCTTGCCTTATGATCTGTTGAGCTTTTTACATGAGAGCTATACTAATCTTAATCACTGTGCTCATTGTTTGAATGTTTGCTACAGGAAGCGAGCAGCTGCAAAGCATCTAATAGAACGCTACTACCACCAGTTAACTGAGGGCTGTGGAAATGAGGCCTGCACGAATGAGTTTTGTGCTTCCTGTCCAACTTTTCTTCGTATGGATAACAATGCAGCAGCTATTAAAGCCCTCGAGCTTTATAAGATTAATGCAAAACTCTGTGATCCTCATCCCTCCAAGAAAGGAGCAAGCTCAGCTTACCTTGAAAACTCGAAAGGTGCCCCTAACAACTCCTGCTCTGACATAAAAATGAACAAGAAGGAAGGACAAGGAGCAAGAGATGATTTTAGAGGTAAGATGTTCTATTTTTGGGAACTTTTGACTGAAAAACCAGATTGGAGATTTAAATAATTTGTGAGGTTCTTGTTTTGTCTAATTGTGTGACATTAAGACGTATTAGTATAGTGGTATTTATTTACCACTGTATATACTTATTTATTGTGGCAAAGGACAAACTAATAATTGAACTAATTATTTAACTGCATTTTATAGTTCTAATGGTCTCTAATGGGAAGCAGATTAAATTCCAAAAGTTTCTTTAATAGATTGATTGGAACTTTTGAACATTTTCTCTAAGTAGTAATCTCCTAAACTAGGCTACAGAATGTAATGAAGTTATCAAATAGCTGGACTGAATATCTGGAATGAATTGTGGAACCTGAGCACTATTAGGTGAAAGAAGCAGAAAGAAGTGGTGGCAGTCTTTTCCATTTCTGAGGGCACAGCAAAATTTTGTAGCCGTTACTTGAGAAATAATTCAGTTTTTCTTTCTAATATTCTTCCCATATCCTTCTCAGCTTCTTCTCGGGATTTGGTACACTCATGCTGCCAAGAATCATCACCTACTTATTAATGGCAGTCTTTACCCAAGCCTTTGTTTTCTAAATGATCCTGTATTCCAAAATTGTTTAAAGAAAAAAATTTTTTAACCTTCAAATCCAACCTTTCTTTTCCTCAGTGAAGATAATCATTGTTAGTAACAAAGTAGTTGAATTTCTAAATAACTGACAGTGTGCATAATACCTACCAGAGGTCTTTTAAAAAAGGAAGCTTTTTGTTTAAGACATGTGTAAGTTGGAGAACACCTCAAAAGTTTTCAGTAACATGATTTGAATGCAAGTTTAATCTTAATTGGTGATATGGAATTGTATTATATCTTTTATTCTGATTTCATAGTATAACTAATTTCATAACTTTATACCATTTATTGCTCCTAAATGCATGGCTCTGTTACATGAATTAGCTCACACAGTGTGAATAAGTAGGTGAATGTTGTCAGTGTGTACAATGTGGAAGTTGCATTGACTCCATTATCCCCATTTCCCCATTTAGAAAAAAAAAATTTTAATGTCTATTTTTGAGAGAGAGAGAGAGAGAGAGAGCAAGTGAGCCCAGGTCGGGGAGGGGGCAGAGAGAGAGGGAGACACAGAATCCAAAGCAGGCTCTAGGCCCTGAGCTGTCAGCACAGAGCCCAACATGGAGCTCGAATGCATGAACCACGAGATCATGACCTGGGCCCAAGTCGGACACTTAACTGACTGAGCCACCCAGACCCCCCATGCCCATTTCCCCATTAAGTGTGCACCACAGAGTTGCAGTTACTAAATGTAAATGTGCTGGTGCAGTTGAATACAGCTAGCCATGGGGATTATGGTACAGGGCAGATGGACACATCTTTTTGGCTATGTGCTTCATTGCAGGTGTTATTGAATGTTTATCCCCAATCTTTGTTTCCTGTTTTTGCTCGTCTATGTAATTTATCAGTTCCTTGTTCTTTCTCCCAATACGTTACTCTCTCTGCTGCTCCTCCCTTTTTTCTGCAGCTTTCTATATTTCCTACAATATTTTTTCTACGAGGAATTACAAATGCATTAACTACACTAGTACTTTTTATTGTTAATTATATTTGTTAGTTCTATACATATTTAGTAGTTTGCCCCAAACTCTGTTTTTGTATAAAAATTTTCTTAAGTATAAAATTTTACAGAATGTATTTTCAGGAACACACATCTATTTATTACAAAATATACTGGTATACCCTATGGGAATGTTCCTTCATTTAACATTTTCTTAGTAGAGCATCTCTTTTTAAACATTGTGAATGCTTATATCTCTAATTATAATTTTTTTAACTAATTTATGTCTGAAAAACTCAGTTCACTTTAAAAAATTTTAATTTTTAATTTTTTTAAATGTTTATTTTTTGAGAGAGAAAGAGTACTAGCAGGGGAGGGATAGAGAAAGGGAGACACAGAATCTGAAGCAAGCTCCAGGCTCTGAGCTGTCATCACAGAGCCCGATGAGGGGCTCGAACCCAGGGATCACGAGATCCTGACCTGAGCTGAAGAGTCAGACGCTTAACCAACTGAGCCACAGGTGCCCCCTCAGTTCAACATTTTAAACAAAACTCTGTGTAGGGAAATTGATACATTTTATATTATACATTATAAAGAATTAGGAGAATGTCTGATTCACTTGAAGATGTTCTGAACAGCCTGTCAACAAAAAGGGTGTGTGGGTCTAGAATGTTGCTGTCCCTTGAGATAGTTCATGTTACTGCATGCAAAACAACTCTTTGTTAATAAGTTTATGATTTGATGAATAGGAAGCAGAGTTTTTAGGTCCTAGCAAGGTAGTTATAATAGGTATTCTGTTTTGGTTACATTTTAGGAAATTAGATAGGGGTTTTGTTTTGTCTTGTAAGATGTTAAATTTTGTTTCCAATGGAAATAATGGGAAATAAGCTTCCAGTTAACAGTTTCATACTTTTCAGGAAGAGATTACTGATGTTAAGCAGAATTCCCCACTATCTGAAAATAGAGCATTCTTATGAAACCTTTCATGAGCCAAAATGGCATATAATAAGTGAAGAAGTGATTATCATTAGTCTCTATAGAAAAAATTTTGAGGTTCTCTTACCCAAAAAATAACCTCTCAGGCTTTTCTGATACCTTAGGTCACATCTTGCTAACAGATGAACAAAATCAATCAAGATAAACACAAATGCTCACAGACACAGTTCAAACCTATGGCAGCTGAGATGCTGAGTGTGGTTCCTGGAGAAGGAGCTTGCAGTGCCACTCTTAATGCTCAGAGTATATGCTGCCTCTATAATGGCTTGCTGTGATACAAATACAAATTCTTTTTTTTTGCTTTTTAACTTTCTTTGTATAAACAAAGTAGCCTAATGGAAACTTTCGAAAAGCACTCCTAGGTATCCTGGAACAAACCTGAGGATTAACTCTTAAAGAGTTAAAACCCATAAAGGAAACTATAGGTGTATTAGTATATCTACTACTAAAAATTAGGAGATTTTTGTTGTACTCACAGTGTGAGTTAATCATAGCTGCCCCTATTTATCAGGAAAATTAGCCATCAGAAGTTCACCAGTGGACTTCCACTTAGGTAATTGGCAGACCTGTGTCACATGCTATTCTCCAGATATAAATGAAGATTGGAATACTAAGTGTTTAGTTTTTACAGTTTCTGTTATGACAGCATGTTTAGAGAAGACCACAGTTTCAGAAGATCACCTTTTAGATACAGAATGATTAATAATTCTAATTTGGAGTTAGAAATAATCTCAGTAGAAAATTTAAGTTGACGGGGCTCCTGGGTGGCTCAGTCGGTTGGGCATCCGACTTCGGCTCAGGTCATGATCTCACGGTCCGTGAGTTCGAGCCCCGCGTCGGGCTCTGTGCTGACAACTCAGAGCCTGGAGCCTGCTTCCGATTCTGTGTCTCCGTCCCTCTCTGGCCCTCTCCCATTCATGCTCTGTCTCTCTCTGTCTCAAAAATAAATAAACATTAAAAAAAAAAAAAATTAAAAAAAAAAAAAGAAAATTTAAGTTGACATATTCATGTAAACTAAACTAGTATAACTCAGGACACAAAACTCTTGGGTGCACTATCCAGCATTGAATGACATCTTTATAATCAGTTGAGAATGACGTACACTAGTCAGTCATTAATAGTTTCATATCCTTTTAGTAATTGGTTAGCCTTACCTGTCTACCAACGTTTGAGTATTTTAAATAATACCAGACGTGATAGTCATTAGGGATCACAGAAACACATTTATACACACAGGTAACATGAAGCTTTCAAGCTTTTGAGTTATCTTTGCCCAGAGAGTTCATTCTTCCTTTAGCTATTACAACAGGTCATAGAGTTGATTTTTAAAGTAAAATTTATTTATCTAATGTTTAAAGGATATTTCCACCTCTTTTATTAATGAAGTTGTTTGTAGGATCAGAATATTTTTATTTCCTTATTTTTATTTGTAATACAAGTCATTTGTATTCTTGTTTGACCTTTAAAAAACAATTTATTGTTATCCCCAGTTAACCTGATATTCATGCAAGTCATAAGTGAAAAAATAGTGTTGTCAAGGTAGATTTCTCAGCTTTGGTAAGGTGCAATTTTGTGATTATTTAGCCTATCTCAGATTAAAAGTGAGAAAATGAAGTGTGGGGTTTTTTTTGCTTTTGTTTTGATGGTAGATCATGAGAATTGAATACATTTATAGCTAAGCTAATTTTAATTTTTAAAATGTTTTTTTTTTTTCCTTTTTTAAATTGAAATTCATGGTAAGTACCAGGGAGTTCTATTATTCGATGTGTTGAATCTGCGAGTTGTCAATTGTCTAATATCCCCAAGCGTTGAGATGGAGTTGAATGGAATGTTTTACATGGTTTCCTCTTTAATCACTGCACTCAGTGCTTTCTGTGAAAAAGTCAAGCATTATGAAAGCTCAGATTAAACTGCATGAAATAAATTAACATTTAAATAGATGACAACTTGGAATTTTAGAAAAGAGCATGTTAATATTCTTTTTTGTGTGTTTGAGTAAGCAAAGCATAAGAGAGGGAACTCACTTGGAGTTTTTCTTTGTTGTTCTAATGTGTTTCATCCATTGGGGTTCCCTTTTAATTAAGCTTATGCATTCTATAATCTCCAGACTTATTCTTCATTCCTCTCAAGGGGATATACGTATAGATTTAATTTTTGTTGGTGAAGAGAATGAGAGCCATATGTTTATCTGGTTTTGTCTGAAAGAGAATAATGGCAAATATAAAAACAGCAAATATAAAAATATTTGAAAAGGTGATAATGGAGGTCTAAGTTACTATTTAGAGACAGATGTGAGAGGAAGTAAGATGCATGCCAGCAAACTGGTACAGACTTTCACCACAGCAGTAGTCCCTGTCTCCAGGAATTTTTATCTCCAAAATCCTTGAAATGTTCTCTTCTTTTTGTTTCTTCTGTGATTTCATTCGAATTTCAACTTATTAACATTACTGTAATTCTGAAAATGTGTAATAAATTGATATTTGGTCTGGCTTTTCCTTGCCTCCTGTCATTTTTGCCTCTTATAGGGTTATTTCTTAATGGGGGAGAATGGATATAATAGAAGAACATACTAAAACTCCCTTGGATTTAAGTACTACAGACAGCAAAAACAATGGTAACTAAGTGCAAAAACAGCTTATCTTCCTTATAAAATTTTTATATATACAAGAAAAGTACCAAGAAAGATTAAGCTTAATTTAGAGGGACAGTCATTACTGGTGTTTTAAAGACTCTGAAGGCAAGATGGAAAAAGGTGAAAAGCTTCTTTCTGTATTAAGTAAGGATCAACTAGACTGCAATATTAAGTAGATACTAGAAAGAGCACTAGCTTATTAAACAAAGTGGAAATTTATTTCTAGCTCATCTGACAGCCATGATATTCTAGGTTGGCAAAATTCTGCTTCACACAGTCATTCAGAAATGCAGCTGTAGTGACATTATTACTTTTAACACATAGCTTCCAGAGCATTCTGGGAGCATCGCCCCATTAGCCAGAAGGAAAAGCCTTGGCCTGACCCTGTAACTATTTCCTGTTACTCTGTAAGGTTTGTTGCAACCTGATTCCTGGCTACAGATGGCAGTGTTTGTCAACTTCAGGTTTTATGAGAAATGGTGTATTAATTCTTGTCAGTCACCCACAGAATAATCACCCTGCAAAAAAACTAAAAATGAAGACTCCAAAGGAACCAGTTTGATTTTCAGATAATACAAAAGTAAGACAAGGGTGGTTTATCAAAGAGAATACTGAAGGAACCTTTCTTGCCTTCTCAGTCTTTTGAGAACAGAGTAGTGAAATAAGGAAGAAACCTCTCAGAAGAACAGTGTTTCTTCTCTAAAGTGAGGTTGTAAAGAGGTGTGATGAGTCAAATCACATGATGGCTTGGTTCACATATTTACAAATTAAAGCTGTAGTCTACTGTGATTATGAAAAGAGTTTGAACTCATTAAATGCTGTGTATTAATGAATGTAAAAGAATGGGTGAGGTTGTTTCTGTTATTTCATGGGAAGAAATAGGTAAAATATATTTTGTTGAATCTAAGTATTAGATACATTTTAAAAGAGCTGTACGTCATAAATGGTATTGAGTACAAAATGTTTTGGCTGTTTTACTTTTCACTAGAACTTATTAAGACAAAGTAAACATACTTAAAAAATAAATGTTCTCCTTTTTTTCTCTAATTTTCTAGATGTGACTTACCTAACAGAAGATACGGTATATGAAATTCTTGAATTATGTAGAGAGAGAGAGGATTATTCCCCTTTAATCCGTGTTATTGGAAGAGTTTTTTCTAGTGCTGAGGCATTGGTACAGAGCTTTCGGAAAGTCAAGCAACACACCAAGGAAGAACTGAAATCTCTTCAAGGAAAGGATGAAGACAAAGATGAGGATGAAAAGGAAAAAGCTGCATGTTCTGCTGCTGCTGCTATGGAAGAAGATTCAGAAGCATCTTCTTCAAGGATAAGTGATAGTTCACAAGGAGATAACAACTTACAAAAATTAGGCCCTGATGATGTGTCTGTGGATATTGAGGCCATTAGAAGGGTCTACACCAGATTACTCTCTAATGAAAAAATAGAAACTGCTTTTCTCAATGCACTTGTATATTTGTCACCTAATGTGGAATGTGACTTGACATATCACAATGTATACTCTCGAGATCCTAATTATCTGAATTTATTCATTATTGTAATGGAGAATAGAAATCTCCACAGTCCTGAATATCTGGAAATGGCTTTGCCATTATTTTGCAAAGCAATGAGTAAGCTACCCCTTGCAGCCCAAGGAAAATTGGTTAGACTGTGGTCTAAATACAGTGCAGACCAGATTCGCAGAATGATGGAAACATTTCAGCAACTTATTACTTACAAGGTCATAAGCAATGAATTTAACAGTCGCAATCTAGTGAATGATGATGATGCTATTGTTGCTGCTTCAAAGTGCTTGAAAATGGTTTACTATGCAAATGTAGTGGGTGGGGAAGTGGACACAAATCATAATGAAGAAGATGATGAAGAGCCCATCCCTGAGTCCAGTGAATTGACACTTCAGGAGCTTTTGGGAGAGGAAAGAAGAAACAAGAAAGGTCCTCGAGTGGACCCACTAGAAACTGAACTTGGTGTTAAAACTCTGGACTGTCGAAAACCACTTATCCCTTTTGAAGAGTTTATTAATGAACCACTGAATGATGTTCTAGAAATGGATAAAGACTATACTTTTTTCAAAGTAGAAACAGAGAACAAATTCTCTTTCATGACATGTCCCTTTATATTGAATGCTGTCACAAAGAATTTGGGATTATATTATGACAATAGAATTCGCATGTACAGTGAACGAAGAATCACTGTTCTCTACAGCTTAGTTCAAGGACAGCAGTTGAATCCATATTTGAGACTCAAAGTCAGACGTGACCATATCATAGATGATGCACTTGTCCGGGTAAGTTGGGCTAATGCTTAAAAATTAGTACTAGAATACATACCTAATGCTGGGGAGATTGTAATACAGTTCAGTGAATTCATTTTATAAGTGACTCTGAAAAAAAAATGTATTACACAGTTTAGGAACACATGGACATTTTGTATTATAAATGTAAATATTATACTTTTGTTGTTCCTGTCCAAATTTATAAATGCGTCCCACAAACTATTGGTTGTCTTAAATAATGGTCACTCTGTCTTTGAAAAAGAACAGATTTTCTGAATATTGACAACTAACCCCAAAAGTTTTTTCTCTATTCAGAAGACAAGTGGATGTTGGGAAAAGACTAGAACACAGGAACAAGGGGAATGTGGAGACACTCAGTAATAAGTGTGAATGTCAAGCCTTAACTGGGAAGAGTGGTACAATAAAATCATACCATAGAATAATAAGTGGTATTCAAAAATTCTATGACGTAAAGTTTAGAGTTGGGTTATTGTGAAGTTGAAGTGATCTAGACACTTTAGTGTACGTTGCTGGTAAGAGTTCCTGCTGGGTCATTCATAATGCCCCTGAATGGCACTGCCTGATTGTGGTATTTGCTTAGCCACTTAAATAATCTGTATGAACTACTCTGGGTCTTGGAGTTTGTTGGAACTTCTAGGAAAACAGCAGCTATCCCAGGATTTCTTGAAATTAATGGTGCCTTGTTTCATAAACCCAATCCAGGGAGATTGAGCTAGGAGAATATTGGGAATACAAGTACCCACCTTCTTACTTCCTGTATCTCCAGATTGTTGCCTTTTGTTCATTCCTTCCCGCAGCAGAAAATAAGAACTTTACTGCCCCCATTTAAGTAAGAGTGCAGGCCTGTTCAGAAGACAGAAACCAGTTGCCAATCATGTACCAAAATTTACATTTGCCATAGGGTGCTTTATTGCAGGATTTTATTGTATTCAGAATATTAGATACACCCATCATTACTAGTTCTTTTTTTTAACCACTTTAAGTAAAATTTGATGCCAGCTAAAATTAAGATGCAGTAAACCTTCCATACTAGTGGAAGATAAACCATGACACAAGTAGGAAATTGTGGTATTTATTTTAAAGTATATTTTAGCATTAGAATTGGTTTGTCTAAATCTGAATATTCATAAAACTTAACCAGTGGAAAAAGTTGTTTGACAGCTCAGAAACTTAAAAGTTTTCGAGATTTTTATGCCTCTTTTGTTTAATTGGTTTTTAAAAACATCAAATATATTTCTAGTATTGAAGAAAAGTTCTACAGTATTTAAACAACTCAAGCAGTTTTTCAACAGAGGCAGAAAGAGGCATTAATTGTTTGGAGTAATTATTGTTGCTTGCTTTCTGATGCTCTTTTAATTTTACTCCTGTAGTTTTGAGCTACATAAATAATATACTTAACAACTCATCATCAGGCAGCCAGCAACTTTACATAATTTAGCAGAAAGTAGGGTATCTTAAAAAACGTGAGTGATGTTTTGTGAAAAGGACATTGAAGTCTTCTATGAATTTCGATTGTTAGAGCAGAACTGCAAATCCCAAAACAACACATTTTATGTTTGGCTTCTTGAGTTGGGATTCTTTCATCTATTTCCAGCAAAAGCTGTGCCTGGCTTTTAGAAAGCAGTGAAATCACTCTGTATAAGATTCTATCCAGAATTTAAAAAAAAAGTTGTCCACCTTCCTTATCTGCCTTCTGCTAAGAAATCTACCCAACTTTATTTTCCTTCCCCCGCCTTGTTTCCCACCACCACCCCCTTAGTAAAGCAAGGCTAAGAATCAACGAAAGTTTAAGTACTTGTTGTATACTTACTTTATTCTATCATCTAGAACTTTGAGGAAACGATCATTTTGGTTTATAAGGCCTTTTTTAAAGCAGATGTTAGGATAAAATTAACTGAACTTTTTAATTATGCTAAGAAATTGGGTTTTTTTAGTGAGTTCTTCATTATACAAAACCTGAATATTATAATTTGACCAGTTATAAATTAGGATTCACTAGATAATACCTGTACTTAAATTACCAGTCCACAAAAGCAGTTTGATTTAGAAATCTTCTTTGTGAGGCATTTTGCTAAGCAGTAAAGATGTAAAGATGAATCATGACCACCAAGAAGCTTCTTAGGGGCTCTAAATACTCATACTAAGCAAATTTTACTCTTCTTCCCTTTTTTCTTTTGCTTTCTTTTTTAATAACAATATGAAAGGCCAGAAAAATAAAATCATCAAAATAGCCTTGTGAGTCAATTGATGCTCTATTTTTTAAAAAATATTCATAGAATGTGTGATTATGATAAAAATTATAGTATTTTAGTAGCAAAAAGTAAAAGGTTTACAACAAAAAGTAGTTTAAGGACATCCTCTCAGCTGAACTCCCAAAAGTACTGATGGGTTTTAGCATCTTATTCCTCAAGGATCTACTTTGCTTTTTTAAAGCCTCATTCTTTCTTCTATATCAGTTTGACAAACAAAATAAACCTATTGACCACTTTCTTATGGCCTGCTAATTTAGGGTCAGGAAGAGAAGAGGAAATGAGAATATGTTTTCTGTTAGGTCTTATTTTTCAGTTAATTGTCAGGCTGACTGTCATGGAGGAAAAGGGAGGGGTAGTACCTTCAATTGATAATTTCAGATTTTTTTTTAATGAAAAATATGTTTGCCACCTTCTCATACCGTGTAATTCAGACCAGACTAGCAGATTATTTCCTAACTGGAGTTTTTTCTAGAGGAACTATCTTTGGTGACAGCTGAATTAGTGTTTACAGTTATTTTATTGAACCTTAAATGCTATTGATTGTAGGACCCACTATTACTACTAAAAAAGAAAAAAAGACTGCCAGTTAGTTGTGAGATGCTACCAGTTGTATGGTATATCCATAATTTCAGAGATGTTAAAGTGCAAAAACAGAAAAGCGAATTTTAGAATCAGTGAAATATGGTAAAATATTAACTGCCTTTTCACAAGTAGGTATCTCAGAATCATTTAAGAACTACTCCCATACCTGTAAGTTGCTGGAATGTTTCCCCCAGGACTCACTTTCACTATTTTTTATTGTTTCTTAGAAAATAGTACAGTGATAGTTATGAGCTCATTTGAATTAAAACAATTATAACATAAGGTTTTTATAGTATTTTACTCATAACATTTGTCTATTTGTGTATTCTTTTAAAAGTAGATATTTTGTCATTTTTCTTAGACCAAGCATTCCCAAAGGAAAAGGATATAAAATTTTATTCATACTTTTTATCTTAGATTATGTTAGGAGAGTAGTATGAGTATCATGGAAGACAGTATTGCCATCTATGACATACCCTGAACTGCCTTCACATCTGAATGGGAAATTTGTTTAAAAGAAAAATTTCAAGGTTCTACCCTCTAGAGATTCAGATTAGGAAGTCTGGTGTGGAGCCTAGAAATCTATATTTCTGGTCATGTCCGCAGATACTCCCATAAAGCCAGTCTGCAAACCAGTATTTGGGAAGATAGCAACTGGTACGGTTTATATATACATATTTATTGAGGCCATTTTTATATACAAGTACATACTTGGGAAACTGGCAGTCTTTGAGAAGGTGGTGAAAATAGCAGGTGTAGAAATAGGATTGACGGTGGTCTGAGATTTGGTTCAGATTAGGTTCTTGGTTCTGGGAATCCTAGAATTTTGAGTGGGGATCTAAAGACTGAAAGGAATGGCTGAGTAGAACTGGATAGGAAAGTCCAAAACTGTGAACTGGAACAGATAAAGATTATAAGCACAAAGGAAAAGCCCCCTACTACCAATTAGTTCTGCTCAGTCCCCTGTAAAAAAATCATTCATTTTTTCTGGGCTCTAACAGTACTGTCTGACCCAGCCCCCAGTATTTTCCTTGACACACACCCTTAGTTATTTAAATAAAACCTGATTCTTTTATTTAACAATTGATCTACAGTGCTTTAAGAATCAGATTATCTTGTGCTGTTCTGAGTATGATTAATTTTATCTTGTACATTCACTTTATTGTGCTTAATGCAATGATGATTATTGTTTAAGATATATTCTATTTTTTTTTTTTAACGTTTTATTTTATTTTTGAGACAGAGAGAGACAGAGCATGAACGGGGGAGGGTCAGAGAGAGAGGGAGACACAGAATCGGAAGCAGGCTCCAGGCTCTGAGCCATCAGCCCAGAGCCCGACGCGGGGCTCGAACTCACGGACTGCGAGATCGTGACCTGAGCCGAAGTCGGACGTTTAACCGACTGAGCCACCCAGGCGCCCCTGTTTAAGATTTATTCTAAAAGAAATGAACTTCATGTCTGATTTATGTACTCAAAGGAGATTAGGAGAATGAAGCAGATCTACATAGATTCTCCGCATCATACAATAATCTAAAAAAATGAAATTTGTGAAACTCCTTACTGTTACATGTGAGAAAAATGAATCTCAGATTCTGGCCTGTATAAATTAATGGCAGGATTGGAACTGTTAGAACTCAGGGTTCCTGGTCTCACAAGCAGATATGATTAAATGATATGGCTGTTACCGAAACATCTAAACTTTATATGTAAAATAGTAAAAAAAAAAAAAAAAAACTTTATCTGTTCATAGATAAATGAAAAAATTAAATATACTTAAATAATCTAAAGATCTTGCTCCAGTCAGTAGCTTAAAGGTGTAAACAAACTGTTTAACCATAGAGTCTAATAAGTTGACTGAAGTTGTTTTAAGCCAGCCATTCTTAGAGAACGTAGGCATTCTTAAGAATTAGGTCTATTTTATGTGAATACTACTTAAATATCCATACCATTAAGGGATTTTTTCAACTATGGGTAAAGATGACTTTGTCATGAATAATAATAGCCCAGAATACTGTAAGATTTTAAAGGATAGGGTTTTCCTTTTAACGCTTTTGCATCTGGCAAGTATGATATTTTTATATTAAGATGTCATCCTACCTAGGTATTCTGGGAATGCTTTGATACCAGATCAATTTTTTTTAAAAAATGATCTCTCTAGGATTTCATCATCATGGCCAATTAAAAGTTCAGAAATTGAAAATCGTTTTATCCAACAATTGATGAAATCAAGAGTCTTAGTAAGAAGAGGAAGTCATATAAGGAAGAGGTAGATGTTATTACATCCAGTCTGTTGTTTATTTTAACCCAGTAATCTGCATTTTGCCAGTCTTCATATTAAATTAATACAAAATATACCCTACTTTAAGAAAACCTATATATAAAACTACAGGTCTGTATACTAAATGATTTCAATTCAAGGATGCATACAAATTCTCCTTTTCAGAGTGTTCACTGACCTAGGCTTTCAATTTCCAAGTATCCTGTATTCAAGGCAGCTTTTGATTTTCATAATTCTGTTTTAAATGCTATGTATTTATTACAGAAAGTTGTATACCTTTACAATTCAGTTCTGAAATCATTCTCTGATTGAACAGTGGGTCAGAAGTGGTTGTGTTTAAGAAAAATAAAAATGTAGCCCCTTAATGGCCTTTGTCAAATGGTAACTGGCAAATTTTATGCTATAATTAAAAGTAAACATTGTTTTTAAAGGTAGACTGCCCATGTATACATAAATGATAAAGTATTTTACAGAACCACTTACTATATACCTAGGTATATATTAAGTATATAGTATATATAAATACTTATATATATTAAGTATATAACATAGGTAATGGAAATTTTTGCCTGCAGAGTTCAGTTGCCATCTATTTTTCAAATCATTCTTTTTACATATTTACATGTGACTACATCCTGATTCTGAAATACATGTTTATTGTAAAAACTAATTGAAAATATAGAAAACATGAAGAAAATAAAAGTCACTTATAATTTCAAAAAAGATTATTGCTAGTTATTGAAGAGAGGCAGGAAGGCATAATAGTTAAGAGCTTCCTTCTGGATTAGAACTGTTCTATTTACTAACACTAAAAGCAAGTTATTGAGCCTCTCATGACTTTGGAGACTTCATCTGTAAAATGAGATTGATAATATTACTGGCCTCATAAGATTGTTGTGAAAATGCAGTGAATTGATATATGTAAAGTGCTGAGAATAGTGCCCTGGCACATAAGTGCTATATATTACTCGTGTGTTGTTACTGAAATATTTTTGTTCTGTAATATCTGGGTGGTTAGGTTTTCAGGCATGCCTGAAAGAATTTTTAGTACAAATAAAAGTAACAATAACAAAAGCGTTGTTGTACAGGGAATTCATCTAGTGCTTCACATATATTAATTTTTTATTATATCATTTTCATTTTATAGATGAAACTAAAGCAAAGAAAGATAAAGCTATATGTTTACAATTATAATTATAAAATATTATATTGAATTATTTTGGCACTCAGGGTGGAGAGCGCTGTGGAGATTGATGGAGACAGACAGACATTTAGTATTTTATAAGAATGAAGTTAGGGGCTCCTAGGTGGCTCAGTTGGTTGAGCATCTGACTCTTGATTTCAGCTCAGGTCATGTTCCCAGGGTTGTGGGATCGAGCCCCATGTTGGGCTCTGCACTGAGTGTGGAACCTTAAAATTCTCTTTCCCTCCATGTGCTCCTCTCCCCTGCTCACATGTTCTCTCTTTCTCTATAGAAAAAAAAAAAAAGGTATTAGGAACATCTTTCTAAAAAAAAGGAATGAAGATAAATTTGTTTCAGTGTCCTATGAGGTGTCTTAGGTGGAACTAAGACTACAACACATGGCCTCTGAATCCTGTAGAATCGACACCGAATCCTTTAAAAGATATCAATCACATTGATAATGGAGTCAGCTCTCATTTGTGCATGTTAATAAAGAGGACTATAGGAAGCATAATTTAAATACCAGATAATCAGTTTTTTCACCTCAGAATGCATTATACTTTTGATATAAGCAGATTTGTCTTTGTGTTATAAGGGCATATGTATAAACATTGACTTATATTCCTTTGACACCTAGGCAGGTGGGAACTGGAAGAAGGAAACTAGGAATGCGTTCCATGGCAATATAGGATGTTGGCGTGATGGGTAAACCACATTGGAGCTGATAATTCTAATTTAGTTCTCAGCATTCTTTATTTTCTGTGGCTTGAAGCAGGTTTCCAACTGGAACTATTTTTCCCCAAGGTTCTTTTCAAACTTGGGACTAGGCTATAAAATCAAATTATGAATCTTATGTTCAAAGATCAAAGTTGTTTTAAAAGGTTGCAACATGCTGTGTTATCTTAGTAATATTGTCTGCTCTAGAACTCTTCCGTATATTTTTATTAAGCCTTCACATCTTTGCAGTGTGAAGAGTACTATCCCTTTTTTTTTCTCTGCAGATGAGGAAACAGTCTTACCTGAGTCGCTTGCTAAAATTTAAAGTTTAAAAGTTAAGTGATAGTTGGAACAACTACAGAGTATTTATTCTGTCTCAATTCACAACACTCTGTCACAAAAATAAATTATCTTTAAAAACTTGGCATAATTTTTTTTTTGGTAAATATTAAAGACCATTGTTACACAGGACATTTCTTAAAGCTAAAGATTCTAAATTCACAGACTCCAAAAGTTGAAGATATCTAGATTATTTCAGCCTTTGTTCTTAAAACTTTTTTGACTGTATTCCCAAGTAGGAAAGAGATATTTTACATAGCATAGGTACATACATGTATGTGTATCTGTCTATACTTATAGTTGAAACAAAAGTTTCACAAAATGGTTGATGCCATTACTATGTGGAACACATTCTCTTTCCTCCCATTGTTGGTTTTAAACCACTAAATGAATTGGGCTGCCCACTAGCGAGTGGCAGTTGACAGTTTGAAAAACATTGATCTAGGACAACTGTCAGGATTCATGAATTTGAGATTTTATTTTTCTATAGACATACTAGAATGTCCAAACCAGTACTGTTACCTAAAGTAATTGCTTGAGGACTATAGTACAGTTGTTTTGATGATGTTTGCATTGCTGAAAACCATTTTTAAAATTCTAGTTGCAATGGTTGGAATAACTTGAACACTCGTAAATACTGTTTTGGCAAATTTCAAATTTTTTAACCGCCAGAAGGCATTTTAGGTCTATTTAGCAAATAAAGCGGGTGATCAGGCATGCTATTAGTAAATTTCAAATACATTAAAAACTGGAAGTATAAATAGTTCACATTAGTATTTAGTGTATATTTTCTGATTAATCTCTTAATGACTGAGATCACTTACTGTGTATTATTCTATAGATTCAAAAAAGTAGTAAACATTTATAGTTGAAAAATGTAACTGTTAGTAAGAAATTAAGAGTAAGGATATAAGCAAGCGTAAATCTCATCTGCTTTCAAAAAAAGTATATATAAGATGTCTTAGGTTCCATCAAGACGTGGCAGTTTGTAATAAGTGCTATAAGAGACCATAAGCTGCTCCCTACTTACCCAATATGTTTCTTCTCTTAATTGAAAGTATTTTATTCATGGCTTAATAGATAACAAAACTTAATTCCTTAGTTTCTATTCTATTAAACATAAAAACTTACTAGCAAACAAACTTGAAGTCAAACTTCTGTACTCTGTTGTTTTTGCTGAAATGATTTAGTTTGAGTAGTCACTTATGTATTTGGCTGTGTTGACTTCTTTCCATGTCCTAACCTTTAGAGCCCAGGTTTGTTACACAGAAGTAACAGAAAATCTAATTTTAATTTTCTACTATATGTTAATTTCATGACAAATCAATAGTTAGAAAGTAACTCTTTTATTATTCTATGCTGATTTCTTTTCTGTCCTATTTTTCCATTATCTGTGAGACTGAATCTTTGCCTTTACTGGCTTTTTACTGGTTTGCTTCCTGTTTCCATTTAAAACAAACCAAAAGTCAGTATCTTTTATTTGCTCCATAGCCTGAATCCTTTTTATTTTTTCTACTTATTTTTATTTTGCTTTCATCCTTAAACTGGCAATCACCTTCTTTTCACTTTATCTTTTCACTCACTAGCTAGAGATGATCGCTATGGAAAATCCTGCAGACTTGAAGAAACAGTTGTATGTGGAATTTGAAGGAGAACAAGGAGTTGATGAGGGAGGTGTTTCCAAAGAATTTTTTCAGCTGGTTGTGGAGGAAATCTTCAATCCAGATATTGGTAAATATTTTAGTGATGTGATCATGATGTCATATCCTTTTGATTTAAGGATTTGTTTACCTAGGTTTATAAATATTCTCAGTTACAAAGAGTAAACAGTAGGTTTCAGTATAGATTTCCTAGAATCACAGAAAATGACTGAATTTGGGTTTGGGGGAGTGATGTGCATCACTCATTTATTCAAGTTCTTATTTAGATTACTTAGCCAAATATTTTACTGTAGGAAATTGTCTTTTAGGTAAGTCAAATTGAAAACCCTTTAGAATGGTACATTAGAACAATGGAAGGATTTCTTTGCTCTTTTTAGTCTAAAACATTCTTCAGACTCACGGCATTTCTGAAATGAGAGTTTCATACAACAATTGTCTGAAGAATGTTGAGAATGTCTCACAAGTGTATCATGCTCAAAGTTTGGAAACCCTGACTGGCATCAAATTAATTAGGTTTATTTACTACAGGATTTCAGGAGGCTTAATATTATGCTTTCCCAAACTTTTTGAACTTCAGAAGCCTTTTACCACCCTACCTTTAATAACATTTGTCTCTCAGAAGTGTTTTTTCATTGAACAGTCTGGGAAAAACTGATCTACATATCTCAGCCTGAAAGTTGCAGGATTTGAATTTTACTGGTAGACAAGTTAGGCACAGTGGAAGTGGTAAAAGACAACAGCTTCTTGGATAGATAATTCTGAACTGATTCAGTTTATGCGATGTGACCACTTACTTGGTTACCAGGTTTGCTTACTTTTAAAAACAATACATGACCATCATAGGAAAAGGATTCCGCTAAAGGTACTTTTAGAATTGTGAAGAATATAACAGAATAATGCAGATCATTTCCTTTAAGCTTTGAGAATTGAGCTATTACAGCCTGTTGATTGTCAGTATGTACATTGAATTGACTTCTCTGTTATTGTTCTTAGCTGGTCATATATACACACAAACATGCAAATGGACATAGACATTTTGAGTTCATGACATAAATGTAGTTAAAGTAAGATTATATATTTTAGCTAATGTTTCTTAATAATCAGAAAGCTGTGTAATTTGCATATAATTTGTTCAAAGTAAACCAAGACACATAAAACCATGCCTTTTTTGTGATAGAAAATTAATTTATGAGCTTCATAGGTTTGGTAAACTTTGCTCTGGATTCCTTTGTATCTCAACATGTAAAACATTAGCTGTAAATAAAATATACTTACGTTATATGCAGAAATACTTTCAGAAAAAAAAAATGAACAGTTCTACTTGATAGTAAAGTAATTGAAATGATTAAAAATACCAAATATGGAATATTTGGTTAAATATACCAAAATAGAATGTTTTGTAAGAACTACCTTTTCTTCCAGGGACCTGGCAAAAAATGTGCCCAAAATAGATCACTTTGAACCTTAAAATTATTATCTTTCATTTCATACACAGAGAGGAGAGTAATGACCTGTGTAATTTATATTCTCATTAATTTAGTTTATTGCTCTTGAGACCAAGGATATACATTTGTGAGATTTCATCAAATTTGTTGTTTTCAACTGTTTTTGACTTTGTTAATACCATATTTATAACTAAGTGAGATTTTTTACTTCAATGAATCTTGTAACTTAGACTTGTAAAAAAATTTAGATCTAAACTGAAATTCAGATAAGAATTGGATAATTTTCAGACTGTTATTTTGTGAATTGTAACTTCCATTAGAAAAACGTCCTAGCTTACTTTGTACTCTTATGATCCAGGGGACATTTTACGGTTCCTTTGTATTTAACTTAAACTAAATGTGAAAATAAAAACTTTTAAAGCTTTCAAAAATCATATGAATTGATATATTTATGTGCCAAATTGATTTCTAAAGTTTGTTCTATTGGAAATTGCCCTTTTCAGACCTAATTCTTAAAATATTTTCATTCAGTTGCACAGTAGCAACTGAAAAACATTTTAGTAAAGTAAGAAAAATCGTAAATTCATTAAAATATCATATAACCTTTCCTTAGATATTCTGTTTGTTTAAAGGGAAGAAGATAATTCTGTCTTAGTAATGGTTTTAGATAGGTAAACGAAACATTCCTACTTTTTAATTTTTTTTTTAATGTTTATTTTTGAGAGAGAAAGAGAGTGTGAGTGGAGGAGGAGCAGAGAGAGAGGGAGACACAGAGTCCAAAGCAGGCTCCAGGCTCTCAGCCGCCAGCACAGAGCCCGACGCGGGGCTAGAACCCACGAACCATGAGATAATGACCTGAGCCGAAGTCGGACGCTTAACCAACTGAGCCACTCAGGCGCCCTGAAATATTCCTACTTTTTAAGATGAATGTTACCAAAAAAATCTCCAAGCTTGGGTTTTGAATAGTGAAAAACATATGAAATTGAAAGAAAGCTACAAATACAAACTACTTTTGTTTTACTCACTGGCTCACAGTTAACGTGTGTGTATATTAAATAGCCTTGGATTTTGGATGTAATCTACCTTTATCAAATTTATTCAAGTTTATGTACTTCATCTGACTTCATTAGGAGTTAGAAAAACTTCATAGGATCATTGTGCAGTTTTGAAAAAACAAAAACTTTTCTTTAATGAAATTTAAAATTTTTTGAAAACACATGTAGATTAAATATGTTTTTGTACGTGAAACATTTTAAAAATATGGTAGCTTTTTTCCTTTTGGTTTTGCGTTCATTTTTCAATCAACCAGTGGATGTAGTAAATTAATTTCTTATTTGTATTAGTAGAAGATTAGAGAATTTGAATTTAATGAACATTTATCCATTTTGAAAAATGCAGCCAAAATTGCCTGCTACTTGTTTCCTTTTTTCTTGGCTTCTTAAAATGACATACTACCATTTGCCACAATTTATAACAATCACATATATTTGAACTGTGGTCTCTCAAGTGCTGATGTAATAGAAAAAACAATTTTTGTATGCCTACTATGTATAAGTTTGCATGTGTAATTATTTTATGTCTGTATTGTTCATTAGTCTATTTAATAAAATAGAAAAGTAATGTATTTTTTTAAAATCCTTTTTTACAGGTATGTTCACATATGATGAATCTACAAAATTGTTTTGGTTTAATCCATCCTCTTTTGAAACTGAGGGTCAGTTCACTCTGATTGGTATAGTGCTGGGTCTGGCTATTTACAATAACTGTATACTGGATGTACATTTTCCCATGGTTGTCTACAGGAAGCTAATGGGGAAAAAAGGAACTTTTCGTGATCTGGGAGACTCTCACCCTGTAAGTCTGGCATTTTTTATTTGATCATTTAGCTTTATTTAAAAGCAAAACTATAATTTATGTAAAAAACTACAGTTTTCATTTGAAATCAGTTTTACTTGTTAATATTTATACCTAATAAGTTAAAGTTGTTTTAACCTGTTGCAGTACCATGAATACCTAAAAACTCAGGAAATTTATTATATATTACTTTTAGCAAGCAGGTTTTGTAAAATTGATTCTGTAGAAAAGGGTTTTTAAACATTGTTTTTTAAACCACGTGAGATTGCCACGTGAAATCAGAACTGCTCTGGATAAGGGGCTTGGTGGCTACAGTTAGTATGTTGTTTCTGTCTCGAATCCCTCCCTCACTATGAGACACCTGAGGTTCACTCATAGAGCACAGTGTGAAATCCATTGCTAAATTGATGCTGTGGTTTTCTCAGCACTGGATGGGACATACCAGTGACTGACAGTCTTTCTTTATAGTAAACTATTTGAGGGACAAAAAGGATACTTTCTATTCTTTGGTCTTTGTTGTCATTTTTTTTCCCCAAGAAAAATGATGCTAACTTCTATTTTATAGCTCTGTGGTAGCCTAATTTGTCATTTCTGGTTGTTAGGTCCTATATCAGAGTTTAAAAGATTTACTGGAATATGAAGGGAATGTAGAAGATGACATGATGATCACTTTCCAGATATCTCAGACAGACCTTTTTGGTAATCCAATGATGTATGATCTAAAGGAAAATGGTGATAAAATTCCAATTACAAATGAAAACAGGAAGGTAATACATGTTTTTTTTTTCATCATTCTCTTTGTCTCTTTATTAACAGAGTTTTAAAGCATATATACTTGTGATTGTTAAAGAGGTATCTAAAATAGTCCATACAAAAACTCAAGAAATCAAGTACTCAAATTCTTTTAAATGAAATAGCCCCAGTTTTCTAAATCTTGGATATAAGCTGGTATGAGAGCACATAGTTAGGCACTAAACCCCTTTTCAAGAAAGGGGGCAGGAATAGTAGATAGTGAGTGACACATTATGGCCATAAAACATTTTATAATGTAACTTGATAAAATATTATAATGTCTAAGTTAGGATTCACTTGCCTTTTATAATTTGGTATGACAGCTTATGTATCTAGTAAAACACCCACATTTTTGCTGAATTGGGTACAGTAGGCAGCTTCCTAAATATTCTAGCACAGACAACATGAGGCTTCCTGGTTTGCTCAAATCCGGTACATTGCAGTTGTTAGGTTTTATAAATGGATGTATACATGGTTTAAATGTCTCTGTGTTTGTACACTTGGTTGAGGGAATGTCAAAATTGCATTGAGGCCCAGCTTTTAAGTCTGGTTTAATACAGTATCAAATTTGAAACTTACGTGTATAATTAGTTTACGTGGGCTTTTTATAGTTCAGTATTTACTATTGCAAAAAGTTGTGAAATTGTTAAAGGTACAGGCATACCTCATTTTATTGAGCTTCACTTTATTGCAATTTTGCATATGTTGGGTTTTTTACAAATCAACTGTGGAAACCTTGTGTCGAGCAAGTCTGTCAGCACCAATTTTCAAACAGCGTTTGCTCACTCTGTCACATTTGGTTAATTCTCACTTTATTTCAAACGTTTTCATCATTATTGTACTTGTTACGGTGATCTGTGATTAGTGATTAAGACTTGCTGAAAGCTCAAATGATGGTTAGCATTTTTTAGCAATAAAGTATTTTTAAAATTAAGGAATATACATTGTTTTGTTTTGGACATACTGTTATTACAATCTTAATAGACTACAATATAGTGTAAACATTACTTTTATATGCACTGGGAAACCAAAAAATTCATTTGTCTTGCTTTATTGCAATATTCACTTTATTGCAGTGGGCCAAAACTAACCACGATACCTCTGAGGTATGCCTGTATTTTCCTTTATATGTATAAAGTTTGAATCTTTAAAAATATTTTTGAGTGTTTGTTCTTTCTTGGGGAAAATGAAAACAAAACTAAAAGCTATGCAGCCGAGTAGCTTGTTATGTTTTGTTTATATAGCATATTATAAGAAGTTCTTGTGGTTAATGTTTTCTGCAGGAATTTGTCAATCTCTATTCTGACTACATTCTCAATAAATCAGTAGAAAAACAGTTTAAGGCTTTTCGGAGAGGTTTTCATATGGTGACCAATGAATCTCCCTTAAAATATTTATTCAGACCAGAGGAAATTGAATTGCTTATATGTGGAAGCCGGGTAAGAAAGCAAAAAGTGTCTGCAAAAATATATCGATTTATTGTTTGTAATGATGTATATATATTAAGACACATTTTCTTGAATTTGCAGAATCTAGACTTCCAAGCACTAGAAGAAACTACCGAATATGATGGTGGCTATACCAGGGACTCTGTTCTGATTAGGTGAGGTGTTTAATTCTTAAAAAGAAGATTTAAATTCATCAGAGGGGTGTGTACTTTATGCTTTAGGTCTTCATCTCTAGGTATTACTTCCCAAATAAGCAAACTCACAAATTCTCAATCTATAATATTAAAAGTGTATTTGTAATATAATCACTAGTTTTCATTGTTAATCTTACAATTTATTTCTTAAGTGTTTATGTAAGTCACATGTTTTCTTTGGCATTTGGGATATAAGTTATCTAATATTCTTAATGATTTTGATTAGCATGTGCTTGCTGCTGGTTAGAAAATAATGAAAATAGAGCTACCATCTCTGAATGTTTCTCCTTTC
Organism: Panthera pardus; assembly: GCF_024362965.1. Classification (NCBI taxonomy): domain Eukaryota; kingdom Metazoa; phylum Chordata; class Mammalia; order Carnivora; family Felidae; genus Panthera; species Panthera pardus. The sequence continues at coordinate 16,924,705 of NW_026526810.1, read as the reverse complement.
TTTTGAACTCCCTATTTGTGAACTGTTTCTTCCCTACCTTATATGAAGCACCTTATGTGATCTGTTACGTTCTTTTATTTAATCTTTATGATAATATGCCAAGATACGTATTAATGTTTGTTCTACACCTGAAGAAACTGAACCCCAAATTTTCACAGAAAGAGGCAAAGATTCCCAATATTATCTGCTCCCAGTCAAGCAATTAGCAATTGCTAATATTTCCTTTTCTGTACTACGCTATTCAATCTTAAAAGGCATAGGCTTCTTTCTTCCTCGCAGGGATTGTTAGAAGAGCATGAAGATGCTTCTTTGGTGCATCTTTGGGGTGGGGTAAGGTGAGAAGGAATGCAAACATAACTTCCTGGAGGTTGTCTCTAAAGGTTATTCCTGTAAGACTCCAATTTGTGGACACCACAATGAATATCAAGTATAATTAGAAATAAATAATATTTTATGTTAAATTATTTTCTTCTGTTATTTTGTTCTTCATCCTGGTGTGCAGGAGGCTACTGGTATTTCCTCTTTTTAGTACACCTTAAGTCATTTCTAGCAGCAGTATTGGAACTTACATACTCTAACCATTGTTCTTCTACTTGAGGTTTCAAAATTGACACATGAAAGGTTTCAGATACGGTGATGAAAAAAAAAACGGCACTTACGAGTCACAAGGCGTTCACAGTAGTATCTCTGTTAATGACAGTGATCACAGGATTTTGTAGCCTTAGTGTTTCTCTGAGAATAGTTGAAAATACCTTGTGTGTTCTTTATGGAGAAATTATTTTTTAAGTTAAGGTTTAATTTGATTTCTAGCTTCTATAATAACATAATCCCTACTTGATACATATCTTAAGGTCATAAGTTAATGTGTGATTTGAAAGGCAAGTGAAAAGACAACAGGTTCCAAATCATTCTCACAGTTAATGGTATTCTAAATCTTTAAACAAAATTCAATTTCTTATTTTGTCAACCTTAATATGAAAATATTAATTATTAAATAGAGTCTACAACTAGTAGGAAGTTGAAGACTTAGAATAGTAATGATAGGGGCAGCTGGGTGGCTCAGTTGGTTAGACGTCTGACTCTTGATTTCAGCTCAAGTCATGATCCCAGTGTTGTGGGATGGAGCCCTGTGTCAGGCTCCACGCTGAGCCTGTGCCCCTCCCCCCACTCGCACTGTCTCTGTCTCTCAAAATCAATAAACTTTAAAAAAACAAAGTGTAAAAATGTTGACTCACAAGCAAGCTTTTGTGTATATGTTTTCCAGTTGCTGATAAGACTCTCCCTGATTTCATTTGACTACTAAGAGACTTAGAGATATCTTTTTAAATGCCCCTTTTTACTCTTGGGGTGAGGTGAGAGGTGGGGACTGCAGTTTTCTTTTAATTGATAGTTTCCGTTTCAAACGCTTGAGCAGATTCAGATTTGATTATCCTCTCCCCACAGTTCTTGTGATTCATTTCATTGAATCTTTCAGTATTATATCAGCCTTTGTTTCTAGGTAAGCCTAACTTAGCTGTGGTCTGTTAGTTTATAAATATGGTGCTCTGTTTATTTTATTAACCTTTTGTTAAGATTTTTTGGTCTGTATTCATAAGGAATATTGACCAATAATATCCCTTTTTTGTACACATTTATCAGGTTTTGCTACCCTCACATATTGAGTTGAAAGAGTACTGTTCTTTATTTTCAGAAATACTTCTGTAAGATTGGTATTTTTTTCTCTTAAATAAATTTGTTCAAATTCACCAGTGAGACCATCAGGGCCTGGATATTTCTTTTTCAGAAGGTTTTTTGTTTTTTGGAATTTTTTTTTATTTTGTTTTGAAATAACTGTAGATTTATTGGAATTTTCTGTTAAGCTACAGGTTGGTCCCCCATACCCTCCATCACTTTCCCACAGTGGTAACATTTTGCATAACTGTAGCACAATATCAAAATCAGGAAATTGATATAGGTTCAATCTACAGATCATGTTCAGATTTCATCAATTTTTCAGGCACTTATTTATATGTATGTGTAGTTCTGTGTACTTTTTGTTACATTGTATAGATGTGCATAACCACTATCATAATCATAATGCACAACTTTTTCATCACCAGAAGTGTGTCTCCTGCTATCCGTTTGTATGCATACTCCTACCCCTACAGCATGATTCCCTTCAGATCCATCAAAGTTGTTACATATATCAACAGCTTATTCCTTTTTATTCCTGCATAGTATTCCATGGCATAGATGTACCATATTTGATTTAACCATTCAACTGTTTAAAGGACACGTGGTTTGTTGTCAGTATTTGGCTTTTAGGAATAAGGCTACTAAATATTTAGGCACAGATTTTTACATGAACATAAGTTGTCATTTCTCTGGTATAAATGTCCAAGAGTGCAATCTTGGGTTATATGATAAACTGCCAAACTATTTTCCAGAATTACTATACCATTTTACATTTCCCTGGGCAATATATGAGTGATCCAGTTTATATCATTGCCTGCATTTGGTGGTATCAAAGATGTTATTTTGTTCATTCTGCTGGGTATGTTGTGATATCTTGTGGTGTAATTTGAATTACTCTAGATGACAGTGATGTGGGATATCTTTTCATGTACTTATTTACCATCTATATATTGTTTTTGGTGAAATGTCTGGTTATTTTTATTGTTGAATTTTGAGTTCTTCATATATTCTAGTCCTTTCTGAGGTATGTGGTTTTCAAATACTTTGTTCTACTCTTGTAGCTAATCTTTTCATTTTCTTTAGAGAATCTTTTGCATAGCAGAAGTATTTAATTTTGATGAGCTTTGATTTTTCATTTTATGGATCATACTTTTTATTTTTTTAACATTTTTATTTATTTTTTGAGACAGAGACAGACAGAGCATGAACGGGGAGGATCAGAGAGAGAGGGAGACACAGAATCTGAAACAGACTCCAGGCTCTGAGCTGTCAGCATAGAGCCCGACGCAGGGCTCGAACTCACAGACTGTGAGATCATGACCTAAGTTTAAGTTGGACACCCAACCGACTGAGCCACCCAGGCACCCCTGGATCATACTTTTTGTCAAGTCAGACCTAAAACTCTTGGCCAGCCTTAGGTCCTGAAGATTTTCTTTATTTTTTTTCCCCTAGAATTTTAAAGTTTTACATATTATATTGAAATCTGTGGTCCGTTTTTAGTTGATTTTTATATGAGATTCAAGTCAAGATTCTCTTTTTTGCCTGTAGATGCCCATTTGTTCCCATACAATTTATTGAAAAGGCTATCCTTCCTTTCCTGAAGAACTGTTTTTTCATCTTTGTCAAAAATCAGTTTGTAATGTTTGTCTGAATCTGTTTCTGAATTCTATATTCTCCCTTGATCTGTGTGCCTATTCATCCCTCTGTCAATACTACACTGTCTATTAGTATAGGTAAATAGTATTAACATCAGATAATAGTGCTTACTCCAATTTTAAGTGAAAGATTTCTTGCCTTTTCCATATGTTAGCTACTCTGCTTTTCCCTATAAATTTTATATTCACTTTGTGCCTACAAAAAAACCTTGATGAAATTTTGATAGGAGTTAACATTGAGATCAAATTGGGGAGAAATGACATTTTTACTGTGTTGACTCTTCAGCTATAGTATAGCTCCCCATTTATTTATTTTTTATTCCTTTCATCAGTATTCTATAATTTTCAACATACACATTTTATACATGTTTTGTTTGATTTATCCTAAATGTGTGATTTCCTTTGTAGTGATTGTAAACGGTGTTTTTATTTTTTTAATGGTATTGTATTTTAAATTTTTGTTTCCATATGTTGATAGTATAGTCAGATGTAATTGATTTTTTACATGTTGGTCATATATCTTTTGATCTTGCTGAACTCACTTATTATAGAGGGGTTTTTTTGTTTGTTTGTTTTTATTGAGATCACTTGGGGCCTGCTGTGTAGATAGTCGTGTCATCTGTAAATAGGGGTAGTTTGTGCTGCTTGTTTTTAAATGTTTATGCCTTTTATTCATTTTTCCTGCCTTATTATGCTGCCTAGAACTTTTAACACAATGCCAAATAGGAGTAATAAAAGTGATGAAAACCTTGCCTTGTTCTCAAATTTAGGAGAAAGCATTTATCTTTTTTTTTTTTTTTTTTTTTTTTTTTTCAACGTTTTTTATTTATTTTTGGGACAGAGAGAGACAAACAGAGCATGAACGGGGGAGGGGCAGAGAGAGGGAGACACAGAATCGGAAACAGGCTCCAGGCTCTGAGCCATCAGCCCAGAGCCCGACGCGGGGCTCGAACTCACGGACCGCGAGATCGTGACCTGGCTGAAGTCGGACGCTTAACCGACTGCGCCACCCAGGCGCCCGAAAGCATTTATCTTTATTAAGCTTTATATTAGTGTAGTAAGTGCTCTACAAATTCAAGGAAGCTCCCCTCTGTACCTTGCTTGTTGAGTTTTATTATATATAGGTTTTTGGTTTTTGTCAGATGCTTTTTCTGTTGGTTGATATAATTTTTCTTTATCCTCTATTTGATATGGCACATTACATTAATGGATTTTCCATTATTGAACCACCATTGTGTATCTGAGTCATTTCCATTTAGTTATTGTCAAATTGGACTTGCTAATTGGTGATTTTTGTGTTTAAGTTCATGAGAGATACTGGTCTGTAGTTTTCGTGTTTTATGTTGTCTTGGTCTGGTTTTAACATCAGGGTTAATTCTGGCCTCATGATTGAGTTGAAAAGTGTTCTGCTTTCTAGGGAGAGGATTGTGTTCAAGTGGTACTAATTATTTCTTAAATGTTTGGTAGAATTCTCCAGTGAAACCATCTTGGCCTAGAAATATCCTTTTTGGGGAGTGTTTTAATTTCAAATTCAGTTTGTTTAATGTTTGTAGAACTGTTAAAGTTTTCTTTCATATTGGGTGAGTTGTGATAGTTTGTGTTATTCAAGGAGTTGATCCATTTTATTTTTAAGTTGTCAAATTTATGTGTGCAGAATTCTTAATATTCCCTTTTTATCCTTTTGATGTCTGCAGATCTGAACTGATCATACCCATTTTAATTCCTCATAGGGATAATTTGCTTGTTTTTCTTTTTTGAACTTGTTAGTCTTGCTTGAGAGATTTGTTGAATTTACTGATTATATTGAAAAGCCAGCTTTTATTTCTTTGTTGTTTTCCTGCTTTCAGTTTCATTGATTTCTGCTGTTTATTACTTCCTTCCTTGTTTTGGTTTAGTTTGCTCTTCTTGTTCTAGGTTATTGAGGATAGAAACAGTGATTGATTAAAACCTTTCCTCTTTTCTGATGTAATCATTTAGTGCTTTAAATTTTATTCTCCCTCACCTTTGCTTTAGCTGTATCCCATATTCTTAATATGTTTGATTTTCATTTTTTTCCCTATGTATTTTTTAAAATTTATTTTGAGACTTTTTCTTCAGCCATTATTTAAATAAAATTATGTTGTTTAATTTCCAGTGTTTTTAAATATTTTCCTCTGTTACTGATTTCTAGTTTGATTCTTCATAATAAGAGAACTTAATCTTCATGACTCCCCAATGCTTTTGAATTTGTGAATTCTGTGTTGATAGGTGGAATGTTCTATAAATGTTGATGTAGATTCTGTTCATTGATGATTTTGCAGATTTTCTGACTATTAGTTGCTCAGAGACAAGGGTCTTGAATGCTCCATAATGGTAGATTTGTTCATTCGTCCTTTCAGCTCTATCAGTTTTTACTTTATGTATCTTAAATATTTTTTGATTGGTGCATACACTCTGAACCTCAGTACGTCTTCTTGGTGGATGTCTTCTTGGTGGATTGATCCTTTACCATTATTATGTGATGTGCCTCTTTGTCTCTACTGATTTTCTTTACTCCCAAACCTACTCATCTGTTAATCTTCTTTAGCACATTTTTTGTGCGTGTGTGTGAGAGAGAGAAAGAGAAAGAGAGTGCATGCACATGTGAGCAAACAGGGGAGCGTCAGAATCTCAAGCGGGCTCCATGCCCAGCATGGAACTCAGTCTCAACCCTGAGATTATGACCTGAGCTGAAATCAAATTGGACACTTAACAGACTGAGTTACCTAGGTGCCCCAACACTTTCCTTTTAATTAAACTTTTTATTGTGAGATCATGTAATTTGGCATATAGTTGTAAGAAATCACACAGACCCTGTGTATACTTTACCGTGTTTCCCTCAATGGAAGTCTTTATAAAACATTAGTATAATATCACAACTAGAATACGGTTAAGATACAGAAAAGTTCTGTCACCACAAGAATTCCTTCTGTTGATCTTTTATATATAAGTCAGTCACACTCGTACCGTTACCCTGTCCTCACTCTAGTCCCTAATCCCTGACAACCACTAATCTGTTCTCTGTTTCTTTAAGTTTGTCATTTCAAGAATGTTGTATTAAGTGAATCACATATAATGTGTCACCTTTTGGGATTGGCTTTTTTTACTCAGCCTTGAAAGTCATCCAGATTTTTTCACTATCAATAATTTGTTTCTTTTTATTGCCGAGTAGTGTTTATTCCTTTGCTATGGATTTACCAGTCTTTTTAACCATTTGCTTGTTGAAAGACTTCAGACTGCAGAAAAGCTTCTAAAGCCATTATGAATAAAGTTGCTATGAATAATCGTGATTTTTTAGGTAAACATAAATTTTCATTTCTATGATAAATGCCAAGAGTGCACCTGACTTTTTTTTTTTTTTTTTTTTTTACTGTTGAGTTTGAGAGCTCTGTGTGCATATTCTAGATTTACTACTTTATCTTTCCTCCAGTGAATTACTTTTTTCACATATGTCAAAAATCAGTGGAGCATATTTCTGTAGGTCTCTTTCTGGTACGTGTCTTTCTCCTTTTCCCTTTTTTTTCCTTCATGTATTTTGAGGCTCTGAAATTTGGTGCATACCTTTTTTCAGTTTTTAACATTTTTTCGTACATACCCATTTAGAATCATACGTTATTGGTGGACTGGTCTTTTTATCATTATATAAGGTCACTCTTTGTATCTTGAAATTTTCTGTGCTCTTAATCTAATATGAATATAATATGCTGGTATTTTTTTAAGTTTGCATGATATCTTTTTCTGTCATTGTACTTTCAACCTGTTGCTGAATTCAAAATGAATTGCTTAGAAATAGCATAAAGTTTGTTTTTTTTTTTTTAGTCTACTCTGTCAGTTTGCCTTATAATTGGTAAATTTAGACAGTTCATATTTAAGGTTATTATTTAAGGTTAATAGGTTAGGGCTTACATCTACCATTTTGTTTTCTGTTCCTATTTGTGATTGCTTGTTTCTATCTTTTTGCCTTCCATGGATTATTTAGTTACTTGAGCATATTTTAAGATTCCCTCTTGATTTACTTTTAGTGTTTATTGGGGTATATTGTTTATATAGTGTTCTTCCTGGTTGCTGTGATATTACACTGTACATATGTGAAAGTGGATAACATCACTTCCAGTGAAGTGTGGAAACCTTGCTTCCATTTAGGTTTCTTTCCTCACTTTTAAAAATTGTCTTGACTATTAATGCTGTTACAATTTTTGTATCAGTCATCACATTTGATTTACAAAACTCATGAGAATAGTATTCTGTTGTATGTTACTTACATTTCTTCTGTCATTTGCTTCAAGAGTCCATATTTTGTCACTTTCTTTCAGTCATTCTTCAAAGACAGGTCTATTGATGGCATTTTCTTTTAGTTTTCCTTTGTCTAGGGATGTCTTTACTTCCCCTTTATTCCTGAAGAATAGTTTTGTTTAAGCTTTTTGAAGTTTGTTCAGCTTCTTGAATTTGTGGGTTTGTGTCTTTTGCCCAACATGGTAAGGTTTTGGCCATTTCTTCAAATACTTTTTCAGCTCCAATCTCTTTTCTTTCTGGGCCTCTAATAATTTGATATTGTTCCACATGCACCTGAGTTTCTGTTGTTGTTTCTCTGTTTTCTCTTTTGTTCAGTTTATTATTCTCTGTCATCTTTACTATTGATTCCATCCGGTATTTTTCTTTTAGTGTATTTTTCAGTTCTATAATTTACATTTAGCTCTTTTTATTATTATTATTATTATTATTATTATTATTATTATAACTTCTGTTTCTTTCCTGAGATTTTTCTATTATTTCACAAGTGAAACATTTTGTGGGTTGTGGTTCCAGTGACAAATTTAGTTTTCCAGAGACGTTGTGGCACTATTCTGGTCTGCTGTATTTATATCATTCCATGGGGGCTCCCAATACGTGATGGTGTTGTTTGAGGGGGCTGAAATGAGCTGCTTCACCAGGCCGAGTTGCATGGTGTCTTAGGCCCATGGGGCTGGAGAGCTCTTCCTGGGCTCTGTGCCTATTGTAGTAGAATTCTTCTTGCTGGTATTGTTGGTCATTCAGTGTCTCTGGGCTAGAAGGGACTCTGAGGCTCTGCAAGAAGAGGAGCACTTCCCAGGCGAGGACCAATTGTGGCAGAAATCCACTAACAACTGTTTGGGTTGAGAAGGAGAACCCAGAGGCTTCTTGTTTTCTTGATTCAATATAAGATTTTTATCATCTGTTTCTGTGGTATTATCATTGTACTTAATTTATCCTGTGGTTTTTCTAGTTTAGTTTTAGTTTCCTCAATTTGACATATTTTTTTCTTTAATTTCTGGTTATTCCCTAGTTCTGTCATATCTTCCAAAATCTTTTCTTCTAAAATTTTCTGTTTGACTTAGTTGTCCTTTCATAGCCTCTACTGTTATTTGAAAAAAAAAGAAAAGAAAAGAAAATTAACTTAATTTGAACTTTGTTTACAATTTTCATGTTTTGTTAGCAGATCTTTCAGTGTACTTTATTCTCTATAGAGACATCATTCTTGTGTGTGCGCACACACACACACATTATTCTCTCTCTAGTAACAGCTCTTTTTAGTGTTTGTGATTTTTTTCCTGTTGCTCATTACTTTTAAGTGGAATGAGTTTTGTCATATTTGCAAGAGGGAGAGATAGGCCAGGCAGCTTTTCCTGCTTCAGGAAGGCTCTGTACATTTTACTTTTGCAAAATGATAAAAATATATACATATATGTATATGTATATATGTATGATCTTGCATTTTCTGAAACTTGCCTATTCTACTCTTCCCATTTATTTGACTTTTTCTTGTTTTGTTTTGTTTTGTTTTGTTTTTCCTTCTTGATTTGGTCAGTTTGGACCTATGTCGAGCAGTTTCTCCTCAGTTTAAAAGAGAATTTTAGTGTTCAAGAGCTTTAAAGGCCCAGACCTTTCACTGTATCATGATCCCTTGTATTGGATAACTCTTTGAGCTGCTATTCTCAGACTAACATGTGATTTCCAGTGGGTTGGTGTTTTTGAGGTCCCATTGTTCTCAGGGCTGTAAGAAACGCAGTTGTCTTCCTTGTGCTTCTTCACCCACTGACACCAATACCAGCCAGGTCTTGTAGTGTCAGTGGTGTTCCTTTTCACTTACACGCAAGGATTTATGGGGGATATCTTGTTACCTAGTTTTATAGGTGCTCTCTGTAGGTCTTCTCTTTTGTCATCCACTTAGTTCTGATTTTATGGGAGAGATTAAGATTAGGAAGATTGGAAAGAAAAACAAAAACAAAATAACTGTGTTTCTGCCACCATCATTGTCCCAAAACCTCCTATCTGTCTCTCTTCTAATTTTTAGTATCAGTATTCTTGCCTGAATCCATTGTTTCACTGGGGGTTGCAAAATGGTGATTTAGGAAAAAATTTTTTCTGTTCATTCTACATATATACCTGCCATTCTTTTTCCTCATCAGTGGTTGCTATTTGATTACCTTGAGAAACAGTTCTACTGAAAAGGCATAATAAAATGTAATTAAATATTTTAGAGTAAGGAGTTGATACAAATTCAGTAATGACAAATGAGTTTGGATTTTAATTGGTGGGGTGAATTTGTTTCGTTTTGTTTTTTGGATTTTTTCTGAATATTGTTATGAACTCATGGACTTTTATAAGTTGAGTGTGTTTCACATTCATTATTCTTAGTGATATTCAAACAGCTTAGTTTTGGTATGCTTTTAACATCACCTCATTACATTTTGAAATTTTTAGGTCACCCTTGAGCATTCTTAACTCGAGGTCTGAAATAAGCCATTTTATAAGAAATCCTATGGCTAAATAGTATCATTGTGTGAAAACAGTATAGATTATTAGGACATAGTGTTTATTTCTAACCTTTTGCTGTTAGAAATAATGTGACAGTGAATCATCATACATGGATTATTCCATATGTATGTATGGGTATCATTTAATTGCTAAAAATGGGATTGTTACATCAAATTGTAGATACATGTGTTTTTTTTTGCTAGGTAATGCCAAATTCTCCTTCACAGTAATTGTAACATTGTGTACTCCCACCAGCAATATAGGAGTATCCCTTTTCCTACAGTTTCCCAAATCCAGTGTGGTGTTTAAACTCTGATGTTTACCTGTCTGCCAGTTAAGAAATGATAATTTGTGTTTTCCTCAATATGTATGAGAATGGGCATCTTTTCTTGTACTTAGGAGCTATTTGTATTCTTTATAGTCTTACTCCTTTTCCTGCTAAGTTATTGGTTATTTTCTTTGTTTTTAGAAACTTTATATGTCAGATTAGCTGTTTAACCCTAATAAATTTGCAAATATATTTTTACGAGTTTATCTTTTGACTTTGCTTAGGTTTTTGTTTTTGTTTTTGCCAAGTAAAAGCTTTTATGTTTATGTAGTTAAAATACTAATCTTTTTCTGTATTCTGCTTTGGTGCATATTTCTTTAGGTTTTTGTTTTGTTTTTGTTTTTTGTGGGGTTTTTTTGTTTGTTTAGTTTTTTAAATTCCTTTTTCTTGTTCTTTTGTTTCTGATCTCTGTGTCCCTAGTAGAAATGTTGTTTATGCTGTTTCTCCTTTGGTCACCTTATATATTAACCTTCTGTTTCCAAATTTATGTTCATATTTCTTGAATATGTTTGAGTATTCCCATTTCTGTTTCAGATTTGTTCATTCCTGAGCTTTGTATTTCTGATTAATGGTGTTCTTTTCTATCTTCATATTGGAATGTGGGAATTACACAGTTTGCATTCTTCACAACTGAATTTTTCAAGAATACATTTTTTCTGCTAGGAATTTAGCTTCTTATTTGTTATACTTGTTTCATAATGTCTTTATTTGGACTTTGGAATTCTGTTTTTCTCATTTATGTATCTATTGGTTGGATTTTTCTGACCTATTAGTAGATCTCATGGGGGACTAGAGAGAAGTTTGGGTGGCTTTAGTGGTCTTTTGATCGAATAGTCCCTCTTTTGTTGTGCAGTTTCTTTAATACATGGTTATGTGGCCTACCACCTTCTGATTCTTCAGTTCCATCTTGTTTAATTAGGACCTTTTTCATTAGCTGCTTCCATCTCTTTTTTTTTTTTTTAGTTTTTTTTTTTCAATGTTTATTTATTTTTGAGTGAGACAGAGACAGAATGAGAGTTGTTTAGCAGCAGAGAGAGAGGGAAACACAGAATCCGAAGCAGGCTCCAGGCTCTGAGCTATCAGCACAGAGCCCGACGCGGGGCTGACCTGAACTCGGACGTTCAACGAACTGAGCCACCCAGGCATTCCTGCTTCCATCCCTTTATAACCAGAAGCTACTTTCAAAGGGACACATATGCCTCCCAGGGTGCTCCCCATCCCTTCCAGGTAGCATGCCTGTCATTTCTAATCCCTGATACTTTTCTAAGACCCTTCCTTTTAGCCACTTTGTTGCCAGTGCTCTTACCTATCCTTAGTAGTTCACTCTTCGGGTGGAGCTCTGCCCTTCTGGGGTGAACTGTAACCTGTGTTATTCTTCTGTACACCCCCCTCTTCCATAGTGCTCCTGCTGGACTCTGCTAGTTTGGGCTCAGGTGTTCGTACTCCAGCTGATATGTCAGTTGGGAGTTTGCTGCTCTGTTTTCCTGATTTTAATCTAAGCATAGGTTATGAGTGTTTCTATCAGATTTTCTCTCATTTTTGATCTGAATAGGTTTAAGGAGATATAAATGAGATGTGATCCATGCAGCCACCACTTAAGGAAGAAATGCAGAAGCCTCTCTTTTTCATGTTTGGTTTTCTAAATAGTTGCATTCCTAACCAGAATTTTAATATAGAACATAACACTAAGAGAAGAATTTTGTCAATAAGTGTTTTCATTATAAACTGATGGCAACTCCAATATTTTAAATTCCTATTTTTTAGAAAGAACCAAATAAATAAGAAGCCATGCTGATAAGGATACCTTTCTATCTGCCTTTTTAGGTATGACTGGTTCCTTGTAGTGTGCAGGACACCTATTCTGCCCTGACAGAGAGCTCTAGGCTATAGGAAACTTATTTTTTCTTGTCAGCCAACCAAAAGTGAGATCTAAACTGTGGGGTGATTTTAGCTGTTCCTGAAAGATGCACCTGCAAGTTCCATGTCTAATTTCCTGTTGTTACGATGTAGTTCTTTATTGTTTTCTCTAGGGGAGTGGGAGGTTTACCGGAACTGAGGGGTGGGGAGGATGTTAAGAGTGTCAGGGAAAAAAAGTAGGAAGACTTTGAAGGGAGGCAAGAAGTCTAATAAAGCTGCTAACCTGTGTCAGAAGTATTGGCATTGCACCAACAAAAATGCCAGCATTTTGATAATAGAAATTGTATCCTGGAATATTAGAATATCGAAAACTGGAATTATATGTGTAGGGAGTGTGATCTTTTCTGCTAAGATTCTGGAAAGAGCCTTTCAAATAAATATTAAAATGTACTCTTTGATCAATTTAAAAAAACATTTTTAATTTTTTTCTAAAATCTTGTATTTTTTTTAGCTGAGAATTAGTATATATGTTAAATTTATGGATATCTCATTCGAACAAATATGCCAAGATTGCTTTTAATGAGCTACGTTTGTGGGTTGTTTTTTTTTTTTTTAATGTTTATTTTTCAGAGCTAGAGCACGAGTGGGGGAGGGGCAGAGAGAGAGGGAGACACAGAATCTGAAGCAGGCTCCAGGCTCTGAGCTGTCAGCCCAAAGCCTGACACAGGGCTTGAACCCACAAGCTGTGAGATCATGACCTAAGCTGAAGTTGGAGTTGGACGCCCAAATGACTGAGCCACCCAGGCACCCCCATTTTGTTTTTACAGTGATTATAACAACATGAATTTTATCACATAGGTTTTAGAAATGCCAGGGACCAAATCATTCTCTTAAAATAATTGCATGTAAGTAGTGTCCTCCAGGGGCACCTGGGTGGCTCAGTCAGTTAAATGTCCGACTTCAGCTCAGGTCATGATCTCATTGTTTGTGAGCACAAGCCTTACATAGGGCTCTGTGCTGACAGCTCAGAGCCTAGAACCTGCTTTGGATTCCCTGTCTCTTTCTTTGCCCTTCTCTTTCTCTCTCTCTCTCTCTCTCTCTCTCTGTCTCTCTCAAAAATAAATATTTTTTAAAAATTAAAAAAGAAATTATCCTCCATCCCCACTTCCATAACACGTAAAGTCAAAAATGTTCTAGTTTATATAAAAGTATGTTTTTGGGGGCGCCTGGGTGGCTCAGTCGGTTAAGCAGCCGACTTCGGCTCAGGTCACGATCTCGCGGTCCGTGAGTTTGAGCCCCGCGTCGGGCTCTGTGCTGACAGCTCAGAGCCTGGAGTCTGTTTCAGATTCTGTGTCTCCCTCTCTCTCTGCCCCTCCCATGTTCATGCTCTGTCTCTCTCTGTCTCAAAAATAAATAAATGTTAAAAAAAAAAAAAAAAAAAAAAAAAGTATGTTTTTGTATTACTACTATTAGGGGTGTGTGTGTTTCTTTTTATTTTGTCCTTAATCTCTTATCACCTCTCCTCACCCCCAATTCCCAAAATTAAGTAAGGTAAGGGTAGACAAAGAGAATAAGGAAGTCAGGTATGGAGGGCAATAAATAAAAATATATATACCCAAAGACATCTGGAGTTAATTTTTTAGAGTATTTCTTTTCACTTATTTTCATTTCACAGGGTTTGAGTTTTGGATTTTGTCTTTACTGATTACTGATTATATACTGTGAGTATACCGTAGTTTACATAATTATTTCCTACTGGACACTTGGGTTTGCCGGTTAATGTTGTAAATAATATGATTTTAAAACTGTTTCCTTAAGATAAATTTGCATAAGTAATCCATAGATCCTAAATCACCAGGAGTTTAGGGTTTCTGATATTAACTTCCAGTTCATCTCCCTAATAGGGTTTTAATAAGTCATAAACTCATATTAGTGTTAGTTGTAAATGAATGCCAACCTAAAATCAGTATTCTGTCTTTTCTCCTTAGGGAGTTCTGGGAAATTGTTCATTCATTTACAGATGAGCAGAAAAGACTCTTCTTGCAGTTTACAACAGGCACAGACAGAGCACCTGTGGGTGGACTAGGAAAGTTAAAGATGATTATAGCCAAAAATGGCCCAGACACAGAAAGGTAATTATTAAATTGTGACTATATACCAGAAACCTTACATCCCATATCACACATATGTGAACTGTCCAGTAGCTTCTGAGCACTTTTATAATTTTATATAGAACTCCAAATCACATGAAACATTAGTTCAGAGAATATTTTGCTGTTACTGTTTGAGGAAATTTTTAAAACAGTGCCTAGTTCAAAATTATTACAGGGCTCACTTGATTTGGAATTTTACATATTCAGTTTTTAATTTCACAGTTTTTTAATTGAACACCATATTATGTAATCTATTTATGATGGTTAAGTTGAGGCTAAGAAAATTGTTCAGCACTAGATTTCATAATGTTGACATTTAAATCCAATATCATAATCTTGACATTTGATTTTATTCTCTCTTCATTATAGAAGTTAACATTTTTTTTGAATAAGAATCATACATACAGTAACCTATTTAAGGGTTTAAATATATAGAAAAATTTCTATTAGTAGTCCACATTATTTTCTGTATGATGCCTTTAACATTTGTTACAAGTCATTGATGTAGTCATATTGCCAGGAATATTTCTGATTAGCATTAAAGAACGCAGACTTTGAAATCTTGAAAACTAGGTTGACTGGGTTTGAATATTATCTTCATTTTAGAGTAACTTCTCAGTGATGTCAGCTCTGTAGTGGGGATAATACTTCCTCTGAAGGTTTATTGTGAGAAGATTTAGTTAAAATAGATATAATAGTTAAATACCTAAAACAATATATGGGATGTCATAATAGCTTAGTGAATGCAGTGTTATCAGTCAGCAGCAGCAGCATTAATATTGAATGAACTGATACTTGGCAGTTGCACAGGAAAAGCAAAAAGTTTATCTTCGTGAGTTGCATTAATGTATAGTCTGCATTGCAAACCATCTCAACTATATATACCATCTAAAAGTAGGATCATTTAGTACTGGGCATATTCTCCATGATTTATTTTCCTACCTTTTCCCCTCCTCTCTCTTTAGGTTACCTACATCTCATACTTGCTTTAATGTCCTTTTACTGCCGGAATATTCAAGCAAAGAAAAACTTAAAGAAAGATTGTTGAAGGCCATCACTTATGCCAAAGGATTTGGCATGCTGTAAAAAAAAAAGAAGAAGAAGAAGAAGAAGAAAGAAGAAGAAGAAGAAGAAGAAGAAAAAAAATGAAAAAAGAAAAAAAAAGGAAATTTAAAATTTTAATACATATAACAAGAGGGATAAAATTGGTGGTGATAGTGTCCCAGTACAAAAAGGCTGTAAGATAGTGAACCACAGTAGTCACCTATGTCTGTGCCTCCCTTCTTTATTGGGGATATATGGGCTGGAACAGCAGATTTCAGCTACTTATATGAACAAATCCTTTATTATTATTATTATTTTTTTTTTTTTTTTTGGTGTGAAAGTGTTACTTATTCTTTCACTTGTATGTACAGAGAGGTTTTTCTGAATATTTATTTTAAGGGTTAAATCACTTTTGCTTGTGTTTATTACTGCTTGAGGTTGAGCCTTTTTGAGTATTTAAAAAATATATACCAACAAAACTACTCTCCCAAGGAAAATATTCCCACCATTTGTAGACTGTGTAACCTTCAAGTATGTGCTATTTTGTCCCTGTATCTAACTCAAATCAGGAACTGTGCTTTTTTTTTTTTTTTTAAACAATTTGCTTTGAAACTTGAAGTCTTGAAAACAGTGTGATGCAATTGCTGCTGTTCTAGTCCCCAAAGAGTTTTCTGTGCAAAATCTTGAAATCAATAAAGATGGAAGGGAGAACTTGGAATGTTTTAACTGCAGCCCTCAGAACTTTACTTTAGAAACAGCACAACAAATTAAAAACAACTCATGCCACAGTATGTCGTCTTCATGTGTCTTGCAATGAACTGTTTCAGTAGCCAATCCTCTTTCTTAGTATATGAAAGGACAGGGATTATTTTGTTGTTGTTGTTGTTGTTGTTGTTGTTGTTGTTGTTGTTGTTATTGTTGTTGTTTTAAGTTTACTGGGGAAAAGTGCATTTGGCCAAAAGAAATGGTAGTCAAGCCTGTTGCAAGAAAGTTAGGAAGTTTGTTGTTTATTATAAACTCAAAGCATGTGAAAGTGCACTTAAAATAAATTTTTTATTAATTACTTATTACCTGCATTTTAAATAGACAATCCAAAGTCTTCCCTTCATGTTGCCATCATCTTGTCTAATCAGCCATTTTATCAAGGCACATGATCAGTGTTGCAACATAATGGAAAGGATGGCTATTGTGCCTTGTTTTACCTAATCATACATTAAGCAGACCTGGAAATGAATGGAACTATTACTCTTAAGTCCTATCTACATTGTATATCCCCAAAGATTAAGTTTTACTTCAAAAAGTAAGTGTTAAATATTACTTTCATGTACTATGGAAAAGTACAAATACGTTTAAATTACTGGAAGTTCAGAAGTAAGTAGTTTCCCCTTTCTAGTCTTCTGTGTCTGTGGTGTTAATTTGTTTTATTGCAATATAAAATAAAAGGATTATGTATTTTTAACTAAGGAGAAACATATTGATATATCCTTTTACTACAAGCTACATACAGCTAATGTGCTGAGCTTGTGCTTTGATGATTGTTTTAACAGACTACGATCAGCTGATGATTTGTTTGCAATTGACAGGAAAAATACAGCTTTTCAAATCACTGGAGGGGAAAAAGGATGTCTTTGAGGATTATTTTAATTATTTTAGTAATTGAAACACATCTGTTATGTACCATATTGCTAAATAAAGCGGTAACATTTTTCATCATAATTTAGTGGAAAAAGAAAATAATGCTTTCCATCTTGTGATAAGGTAACGTTTTTGTTTTTTGTTTTTTTCTGGGCCAGCCTTTAGAACACTGTTAAGGTATCTACACTACCTTGATGCAAGGGACTCTCATGCTACTACAGTTATCTTAAAGAGTGTCTCATCCATGTGCTTGTGTATAATGAAAGTGAGAAGGAGAGAAATAAAATACTCTGGGGGCATTTTATAATAAATTCGTGAAGAAATGTGTGCTCTTCAGTTCTCAAATTCTATTATCACAGTATTGAAGTTCTACAATTGTATTAACATATCTGTATGAAGTCTGTGAATGGTAATTGAGTATAGGTTATCAGATATAGAATTCACATCAAATAGACTTTTAACAAACAGTTCAAAATAAACCTACCCTTAAAAATATTCTAAGAGAAAAAGTCATTGGTTGTCCATAGTAGCCTCTCTCACTTGCTTAATAATTATCCTGGGCATGTTACCACTTCTTATCATTGCCTCCTGTTCACTACTGTTTACCAGAATGCCACTGAACAATATCTCAAGGAAGAGGAAAACAGAAATTTTGACTAATGACTACTTACTCTACCCCAAATGTCATATTATTAAAGCACATTTTTGCCTGGACACTCTTACATATTTTGGTTATCTGTCAATCAGCCTACAGTCTCCCAAGAAGTTCTGGGACAAAATGAACCATAAACTAAAATAATTAAATTTCCAAATGGAAACTTTGTGTTTAATATTTTATTATTTTAGAAAATTCCAAACATGCAATATAAAAATACAACTTGAAGCCAAATTTTCCCAGAGCCTGGCAGCTTCAGCAAATGAGTTAGATTTCCTGACCCTATACTGTATACTACTTTCCTGGGTTGTGGTTAATTGTGTGATAAAATACAATTACAACTTCCCTAGCCTCGTTTGGGGATACAAACTTGTGCAGGAAAGATAAATATCCAAACAAAAAACAACTTGAAAATGAGGCTTCAAACTGAACTGCTGATGTTATTCATTCATAGTTGTGACCTAGCAATGTCATTCCCTTTCCTATAAGAACACAACTGTGCTGGGGTTTTAAGCCCCTTTGGGATTTTTCTCAGTTTCATAGTCTGTTACAGGAAGGACTATTTTCCCGAGGCTACTCTATTTGTAGTCTTGATCCCCTTGCTATCTATCTATCCATCCTGTCATCTATGTATCTATCTAATCTATCTTTTTTTTTTTTTTTTTTTTTACTTACCAACTTTTTTACCTTCCATAGCTTCTTAAGGAACATCTCTACCCCTCCCACCCCTTCCCTGAGCCACCAAAGAATTCAAAAACAAGCTTCTATTTTACTCCCTCTTGTCTTCCTCTACTCAGTGTCATTAGTCTATAAAGAATTTCTTGGGGAGGACAGAGTGTCAAATGCAAAGTCCCAAAGCTTTTTCCTCTTCCCTGTTCAAATCCAGTAGGTTGGCTTTTGTTAAAAAAAAACAAAACAAAACAAAACACTACTGAAAGATTTTAATGCAAATGTCTGAGAAATGCTGCTAATCCATTTCTGTCATACTGAAAATGCTGTCCTGAAGAATGCTCATAACCTGAATTGCCAGTAAGGGCTCTAATCTTGCCAACAACTTGAACTTAATTAGCCTGTTCTTTGGTTCCTTTTTTTGGTTGGATGTATACTGTCCAGATCTTGGATGGATACTATAATTAAAGTTCTTGTCTTTACTTGCCCAATTCTCTCTGGTCAACCTCAACGACTCCTTAAGATTCTTGCCTAAATCCCTATTTTCTGTTCAGACCCTAGCCCCAGGATTTCTTTCTGGCACCTCAAAGTCAATACCAAAACTTAATCTTACATCTCTACCTACTATTGTTTCTCCCTTTAAAGGGTCATTTTCAACCCAGTCACCAAAATCCTTCATCCCTCAGTTGTCACAGCTTGTATCCGTTCTTTTCCCTCCAATCTTCCCAGCTGTTCATTCCTCCATCCTACTTCCTTTCAAGTCCTGGTCCATTGAATCACCTGGTTGGTCTTGGTAGCTTTCTAACCACCCTGACTGTAACCTCTTCCAGTCTTTCATTCTGCTAAAATGCAGTTTTGCTTATTTAAATAACTTCTGCCTCAAAATTTATTCCCTTTAGAAATATTCCTCAAGCTTGGCATCTAAAGCCCTCCATAGACTGAGCCCCACATACTTTTCCACTTTTGCCTTTTATTATGGGCACTTCTCTCCCTGCATCCCCACCCAGCATCTACATTTGTGCCTAATCATTTTTATATTTCTCAAATACCCTTCAAAACCAAAATTTAAAAAGTACCTCACCCATAAAAACTTCATTGACCCCCAAAGTGCTCATGTGACCTCACAGCAGCCCACGCTTTCATGGTAGCACAGCACGGTGGGGCACATTTCTTTTTTGAACAGTGAAGGGAGAATGGAATTTTCCCCCCATAACAATTACCTAGAATGTGTGCCAATTCATGGTAAAGATTATGGGTTTTTGTTTTGTTTTTGTTTTTTTTTTATCATCTCTCCACCAGCTTGTCACTACGTGAATGATTGAAAATGACTCAGCATGCAATAGAATATTCAATGTAGCTTCCTGTTTTTTCACTAAAGGTGGCTTCTGCATCCTTGTCTTCCCACACTTCTCCCCCCCAAAAAAGGCTTTTCTAGGGGTGCCTGGGTGGCTCAGTCAGTTGAGCCTCCTACTTCGGCCAGGTCATGACCTCATCGTTCGTTGAGTTCGAGCCCCACGTCGGGTTCTGTGCTGACAGCTTGGAGCCTGCTTCAGATTCTGTGTCTCCCTCTCTGCTCCCACCCCGCTCACGCTCTGACTCTCGAAAATAAACATTAAAAATAAAAGTTTTTATTTTTGAATATTTTAATGTTTTGTGACTGAAGGACTTTCTCCTTGGGGCAGTGTCTCCCCAGAATCACTGGCTGTGTTTCAACTCATGGAAAGATAAGTTAGTGAGAGGGGGAGGATGAAAAGGACAGATTCCTTGAGAGCAAGAATATGGGACTTTCCCAGCCCTGCCCTTTGGATGTGCTCTGACAACGAGAAGCCTCTGTGCAGCCTTGCTGTGGCCACACTCCTTTCCCAGTGGAGATGGAGGCAGGCATCACATCATCCCACTGTTGCCAGCTCCTCATGTCTATCAAGGAGCAAACTGCCAAATACTATGCATTTATACTAAATGAAGCACCACAATGAATGCCTGTTTTTCCCAGAACCTCATAACCATTACTACAAGTCAACCATCAAGTCAGGATTCTTAAGTGCATTTGAGCAGGATGTGGAATAATTATCCTAGCTATCTTCTGGTCTTTAAGAAACCATAGAAAATGGGATAAGCATGTGACTGGTAGAGGTACACAGCTGTTGAGGGTGCAGCCTTCAGAGTCAAATGACTGGTTCTCAGTCCTGGCCCTGTCCTGCCCTCAGCTTGGATTCTGATATCCAAGCTTACCTCATTGCTGGTTATCAGGATTCAGCAAAGTTGAGATAACAGATGCTAGACAGCCTTATGCAAAACATCCTGAGAGACTGAGATTCTCAATAGTTGCCAATTAAGAGCAGAGTCCATGGAGAAGTTGAAGATAATTTATAGTGAAGATTTCTTTGGCAAGAGTTGACCCTCCCTCATCCAATAAAAGTCACCATTTTAATGTGCGCAATTAGTTGCTTTTAGAATGTTCACAAAATTGTGCAACTATCACCATTTTATACAAAGCATTTTTATCACTGTAAAAAAAATAAAATTCCTGTACCCATTAGGAGTGGCTGTTTATTCTCCCCTCACTACTTCCCCAATCCCACCCCCACCCCCCCACCTCCCACCAAAGCCCCTGGTAACCGCCAATCTTTCTGTCTATAGATTTGCCTACTTGGGACATTTCATGTCAATGGAATCGTGCAATATGTGGCCTTTGTATATGACTTTTTTTCCCACTTAGAACAATGTTTTCAAGGTACATCTATGTTGCAGCATGTATCAGTACTTCATTTCTTTCTATGGCTGAATATATCATTGTATTTATATGCCATATTTTGGTCATTCATTTGATGGATATTTGTGTTTCTGCTTTTTGGCTATTATAAATACTACTACTATGAACATTTGTGTACAGGTTTTTATGTGGACCTAAGTTTTTATTTCCCTTGGTTATGTACATAGGAGTGAATTGTGGAGTCATATGCCTACTCCTCTCAAGGAAGTATCAAACTTTTCCAAAGTGGCTGTTAACTATTTCCACCAACTGTGTGTAAGAGTTCCAATTTCTCTATATCCTGGCCAACACTTATTATTGACATTTTGATTCTAGCCATCCTAGTGGGAATGAAGTATTTCATGGTTTTGATTTGCATTTCCCTAATGACTAATAATGTTGAGCATCTTTTCATGTGCTTTTTGGACATTTGTTCATCTTTGGAGAAATGTTTATTCAGATCCTTTGCCCATTTTTTAATTGGGTTCTTTTTATTGCTGAGTTCTTTATTCTAAATGCAAGTCCCTACCCACGTAAATTACTTGCAAATATTTTCACCCATTCTTTGGATAGTATTTTCACTTTCTTGATGGCACTCTTTGAAGCAGAAAAATTTTCAATTTTGGTGATGTCCAAATTCTCGTATTTTTTCTTTTGAGACTTGTGCTTTTGGTGTCACATCTTTTTTTTTTTTTTTCTTAATGTTTATTTCTGAGAGAGAGAGACAGAGCATGAGTGGGGGAGGGGCAGACAGAGAGGGAGACAGAATTGGAAGCAGGCTCCAGGCTCAGAGCTGTCAGCATAGAGCCCGAAGCGGGGCTCGAACTCACAAACTATGAGATCATGTCCTGAGCCGAAGTCGGTCGCTCAACTGACTGAACCACCCAGGTGCCCCAAGTGTCATATCTTTAAAAAAAAAAAAAAATTACCTAACCCAAGTCATGAAGATTTACACTTGTTTTCCAGTAAGTGTCTTATAGTTTTAGGTCTTTGATCCATTTTTGCATATTGTGCATTGTAGGAATCCACCTTTGTTCTTTGGCTTGTGGATGTCCAGTTGTCCAAGTCCAGTTGAAAAGACTTGTTTCCCTATGATGGTCTTGGCACCATTATTGAGAAATGATTGACCATAAATATAAGACTTTATTTTGTGGGCTTGCATTGTCGTTATGCCAGTGCCACACTGTCTTGATTATTACAGCTTGATTGCTATAGCTAGGTTTTGAATTTGAGATGTGAATCCCCCAACTTTGTTCTTTTTCAAGATCACTTTATTTGAGGTCCCTTGCAGTTCCACATGAATTTTAGAATCAACAAAACACACAGCTGGAATTTTGATAGGGATTGTGCTGTGTTTTATAAGGAATATTGCTATTTTGACAATATAAAGTTTCCCAATCCATGAACATGGGATGTCTCTCCATTTGTTCAGGTCTTTAATTTTTTTCACTGATGTTTCATAGGTTTCAGTGTACAAGTCTGGTCTTCTTTGGATAGATATTTTCCTAAGTTGTTGTTTTTGATGCTATTACTATAAACAATTTTTTTTTCTAAATTTTATTTTTGGTTTGTTCATTGCTAGTATGTAAAATATAATTTTTGTATATTGATCTTGTATTCTGCAGCTTTTCTGTATTTATCTGTTTATTTTATTCCTTAGGAGTTTGTACACACAACATCATGCATCTGTGAATTTAAATAGTTTCACTTCTTCCTTTCCACTTTGGATTCTTTTTGTTTGTTTTTCATACATACATACCCTGACTAGCACTTTTAGAATAACATTAGCTGGAAGTGGCAAGAACAGATGTCTTTGTCTTATTCTTGATTTTAGGAAGAAAACATTCCATCTTTCACCAGTGAGTATGGTGTTAGCTGTGAGTTTCTCATAGATGCTTCAGGTTGACGAAATTTTCTTCTATTCCTGGTTTGTTGAGTGTTTTTATCAAGAAAGGATATTGGATTTTGTCAAATCGTTCTTCTGTATCTAAGGGGGTATATTACATTGATGAATTTTAGTGTATTGAACCCAGCTTGCATTCATGAAATAATCCTACTTGTCCATGGTACATAAACCTTTTTATATGGTCCTGGATTTGTTTTGCTAGTATTTTTTAAGAATATTTACGTCTATGTTAATAAGAAATACTGATCTGTAGTTTTCTTGTTATATCTTTGCCTCGTTTTGATATCAGGGCAATACTTGTTCAAATACAGTTCAGATGAACTGCTTGGAGGCCTTGACCCTGTGATAGATTGGGGGGGACACAAGGATGGTACTTGACTCTTCCTGGAAAGGGTCCTTGGGTAGGATGTGGCTGAAAGGACCTTTAACAACTGAATAAAGGGGTGCCTGGGTGGCTCAGTAGGTTAAGCATCCAACTTTGCTTCATCATGATCTAATAGTTCATGAGTTCGAGCCACGCATCTGGCTCTCTGCTGTCAGCACAGAGCTGGCTTTGGATCCTCTGTCTCCTCTTTCTGCCCCACCCCGCTCATTTGCTTATGCTATCTCTCACAAAAATAAATAAATAAATAAACCAAAAAAAAAAAAAAGGCACATTCACAAATAATGGGGTTGAAGTGTATGTTTCCCATTTGCTACATGTGGTTATAAGAGATGAGCCATCTTGGAAATCACTTCACCTGCGGACTTCTTGCAGGGGGCCAGGTACCCAACATCTAAGTACCATAAAATACAGAAGTTGTGAGGGGAGGAGAAATGGGAAGCTGCCAGCCTAACTAGAGATTCTCAGTTGGGGTTCCCAGTAGGATATATTTCATGAAGGAAAGCCATTAACCTCACCTCTTCCAACGGCTCAATACCCTATTATAGCTGCACAAAATGGATAAGGCAGAATCATTTTCTCTAATTCCTTCCCTTCTAGAAGGGCTGGAAATAGCTGTAAGTAAGAAGAAGGGTAAGGGGAGGAAGAGAAAAGAATCTGGTTGCTCACACTCTTATCTTCAGGCTTCCCACCTAGAGGAAGGCCTAAGTGAGAATTATGTTTTCAGTTAAGAGAGTTTCACTGGTGTGGACTTAATACCTAGAAATGTAGATGTTTGTTTCTTATCTGATAGTGACTAGAAAAAAAAAATTTTTTTTCAGAGCCACCAGAGCCAGAGAGCAGGTTTGCAAAAAAAAAAAAAAAAAAAAAGTTGTCTTTTGCTGCTCCACTCTCCCCTCCCCTATACACAAATACAGCCCTCATTATTTAAATGAGTCTGTAAATCAGACCTATGGGAAGAACTTGGGACATGTAGGATGATGATAATATTTATGACAAGGAGAGTTTGCTACAGGAGATTTCAAAATCTGCCCCTCATCCTATTCCAACTGAAGTGTGAAGTTTTTTCCTTTCATTAACATTTAACAAATACCAATTGAATACTTGCCACACTGCATGTTTGCTAAAGTGTTAGATTGATTCAAAACTGCTTTGCTCAATCAAAGAGTCTATTATATGGAGATAATTTAATAGATCAGACATATGCAAACCACTAAGGGTTATAAAAGTATGTAAAAATATAATCTTAGCATTCAGATCCAAAACTTTTTCAGATAGGAGATAAGGGTTTAGGACAATCTTAACAGATGTGTAAATGTATACCAGGCAGATAAATAGAGGGTGTTCAATATACCTGAGTATAGGGAATAAGTGTCAAGATGGGATTAGAAAGGGCAATGATAGGTCAGGTCATAGAGGGCCTTGTAAACCATACCAAAGACTTTGGACTTTATTTTACAGACTTTGAGTAGCAAAGATAATCTGTTTTGCATTCTAAAGAACTACCACATTTCTGGTTTAGGTGACTGGGTAGATAGTGGGGTTGTTGGGTTCAAACAAGAGGAGCAGGTTTTGGAGGGAAAGCCAGTACAGTACAGCTGGGTTTAGTTGTTTTAGTTGAAGTGTCTGAAAGATATGCAAGTGGAGTTGTTCAGAGAAAATTCAAAAAATATATGGATCTAGAAAAAAGCCTACACAGGAGATAAAAATGTTGGCTCTTAAGATTACAGTTCATATAGGTCATAGCAGAACCCATAGGTAGGAACCAGAAAAAGGGAATAAAGGGAGGCAAGAAGAACGTGGTCAACATCCCCGGGAAATGGTAGCATTTGAGTTACACATGGAACTTTCAGTAAAGGAAAATTGTCATTATTATTAGTTTGCTTATTGCTATCTGTGCTCCACTAGAAATCAAGCTCTATGAAGGCAGGGACTTTGTCTTATTCATGGTTGTGCCCCCCCATGTCAGTAGCAGAATGTAAACATGATTTATGGAGCTACACACCAACCAGAGTGTCTCAGAAATTCCTTTTCACCCTCCCTTCTGTACCTTTGCACACCACTGGTGGACACCCACCCCTCAATCACAACTCTTCTTACAGATAAATCAGCTAAGTGAAAATATTTCAAAACTTTTGAGAGGTGATGTAATTGATTTTGGACTTTATATATCAATTGTTCACCTTTCAGGACCAATCATTGCCTGACACTGCTAGGTTTCATCTACTCAGTGGGCACAAAAAGGCACTGTAGTGAGATCAAATCTGTTGCTTGAGGCAAATAAGGCAGACTTATCCCAGAGATAACAGCAAGGGCAGGAAGATAATGTTCAAGTACTTCAAGCTAAGATTGAGTAAGACAATCCCAGCTTGCCACAACTCAACAGTGTATACTTGGGCCTGTCAAATGAAGTTATCTTCTTACCTAAAAATGCATTTCAAAATTGCTCCCAGTGTGCTTGCATTCAGCACCCAACCTGGTGAAAATGCCATTTGCCTTCAATATATATTATTAATAGGACTGACATATTTTTCAAATTTAAATTGTGTTCTCCAAAATGTTCATCATCATTCCATAGTGCCTATCACAATGTATTATTTTGTTTGTTTCATTACTGCCTAACTCTGTCCTCAAATTGTAAACTCCAGGACAGTAGAAACATGTCTATTTTGGTTTACTTCAATGTCCAGTACAAAACTATTGAAGGAGTATATGAATGAAATTATATTTGCAAAGTCAAAGGGCCTGATTTGTCAACTGGGCTTCCAGATCTCTACAGAAACTACCAGTAAGGAGCAGTATAAGAATTGTCCCTGGATATGCAGAAGGATCTTGGAGCTCTTCTGGCATTCAGGGGCTCCTCACACTTTCTTTCCATTGTTCAGGGACAGCATAATTCTTATGAATGTAGCTGGTTTGGAAAAGCAGTAAGAGGAAAACCAGTTTGTTTTCCACATATTTCTAAGAAGGTGGTGAGTAAATAGATCATATTTTCCTAAGCGACTTTACTTTTCAGAGAGCTTCTTTATTCCTCTCTATCTCATATCTCCATCTAGACTCCCCACTCTAAAATCACTCTTGTAATCATTTATTTAAGGATGTCTTTTTGTTTCTCGTGATAACCATCTGTGTGTTTTCAATACTTCTACTCAATAACCTATAGAAGAAATTGTTAAAATTCACATTGAAACCACATGAAGTGGAAACAGTCATTTGGAACATCACAGACCATTGCAATGTGTGACAAGAGTAGCCTCTGCCTGTAAATGGGCCTCATTTCAGCCATCTGATTTCACAGGTGACACTAAACCTGTGATTAATTAGTCATATGCTTTATAAAATGAAGTCCACTTTCTTAGATTACTTTTGCTGTCATCATGGGACTTAAATATTTAGGAAATACACAGAAATAACTTAAAGAGAGCCTTACCATTATGGAATTTAAGAAACAACAGATGAACATAGGGAAAGGGAAGGAAAAATAAGATAAAAACAGAGAGGGAGACAAACCATAAGAGACTCTTAAATACAGAGAACAAACTTAGGGATGCTGGAGGGGTGCTGGATGGGGGTATGGGCTAAATGGGTGATAGGCATTGAGGAGGGCATTTGTTGGGATGAGCACTGGGTGTTACAAAAGGAAAAAAAACATTTAAATGTAAAATTCTCACTTTATGTATTTATCTCATTACTATCTAATTGATTATTAAAAACTTTTAACTGCCTTATGTTACCTCAGCAAAAAGTCTGAAATATTAACAGACCACTTGGAAAGACCACTGGAGGGACAAGACATTTTATTTTGCTCAAGGGCAGTCATTCAGAATCTGTTTTTGTAACAAAGTATTTTGCATTGTGGAAGTTTAGGGGTTAAAATGACCTAAAAGATCATATTACCTAACCCTCATTTTATAGATGAGGAAACATGTCAAACTGTGAAGCACTTTGCCCAAGATTACTCTGGCCATTGTATTCATGTAAATGAAGGTAGAAACCAGGCTCTGCCTCCCACTCCATGCTCCTTCCACATTATCAAGCCAGTTAACTTCAACTTGCTTCAGTCAGTACTGTCTTTGTTTAACTAAATGTAAGGAGGCTCCCCATAAGAGATTTCTCCCCATAAGAAAAAGATCTCTCCTAGTTTTCAAGCCAACTAGTGTTCATTTGTTTGTTTTTATTGTGAAAATGTCAGAAATTAGAGTGAAGTTTCCATTCCCACTCCCTCCTCATGCCACTGAAGGAACAAATTTGCTAACATTTCCCAAATTATTGTCTTTTACTCTTTTTACAGTAAAAATAATATTGGCAAAAAGTTTCCCAGAATCATGTTCCTTTTGGATATTACTCATTGAAAAGTGTTATTTGGTGTAGAGATGAAGGCTGGTGTGGAAAGTTCAAGATGCCCTGCTCCCAGTGCAGCCTGCCCATCATTTGCTGCCTGTGGGCTATGTTTGTTTCTGTGTCTCCAATTTAAGGGCTACAAGGGCCAGTTGTGATCCAGGTCCACTTTCTTACTGTTAAATCCTGTCTTGATGTCATGGTTTTATAGAAGAGGAAAAGCATTTTGTCTCTGAGTTCAGAAGCAGTTTGAGGTCAGGAGTAAGATTTTTTTTGTTGTTGTTAAGTTTTTGCTGAATGATAAATGGGTAGAAAGGGGAAGGGTACCTTTGGGAAAAAAAATGTTTGCTTTAATGAGGGAATTGCTTCCAATTTGTTTTCTGATCTCTTCAAGAATGATTTTCTGCTCTCTTCCTGCACCATGCATTCTGATTACTGGATCATGCAGTACTCCCTCACTTCCTGTTTCCAAGGGACTGCTAGAAGAATAATCTTGAAAAAGAAAATGTGTAGGCTGCAGCAGACTTTGGATTCTGTTCTCCAGAGACTTAGCTCTTTCATTCATCAGAAACTCTTGCCTTAAGAGGATTTGGATCTCGGTCAGCAGTGCTGACCACTTCTTGGCCATGAGGATTGTTCCTGGGTCTTGGAATTTTCTCATTGGGGTGTTCCACACTTCTGTCTCCATACACTATGTATTTAAGAAGCTTGCCTTTTGATTTCCTGACATTAGCTGGATCTTGGAGATGACTCTGCACAATGCTTGATGTCCTGCTGGAGAAGTCCCTCATCATTCCTTCCCCCTCCAGGGGTGGCCTGCTGTCTAAGGGAAGCTTTCTCTGCCTTGCTTCCTGCTGTGGGCTACCCAGAGACTCTAAAGATAAAACCAGAGCTGGCTTGCCCTCCTTTCTGGAAGGAGACCTACTGATTTTTACAGTTGCCCTTACACTCTCTTTCTTGGAGTCTGCCTTTAAAGTCACCCTGGAAGCTGGCTGGGCCTCCACCTTCTTCATCAGAATACTGCTGAGGGGTGGGTAGAGCATGTTTTTGTCCAGACTGAGTCTGAAGAGCATCTTGTTCTTCTTCCACCCTCTCTTATTCTGGACTATTGCCTTCACTGCTGCCTCACTCTCATCCACCAAGGTAGAGGTGTAGTTGGACAACATGTACTTGGAGGTGAGCCGTTTGGCCAGGTCCTTGTTGCCCAGCAACTGGGCATGTGCCAGCTCTGACCTTTGGAGCTTCAAATGACATTGTTTATAAAAGACTTTCTGCTCCATTACCTGGGCATTAGCTTCATATTTCTTCATGAACTCCAGAAAACTGAGTTTCTTTTTCAACAAATTCTCTTCTTTCCAGTTGAAAGACAGAATTGAGCAGGACTTCTCTCTTTCCATAAGCTTTATGTTCTCTCCAACTGTGGAATAGTGTTTGTTTCCCTGATTGCTGATGCTGTCCAACAAGTTCTAACAGTCGCTCTGCTGGTGGTTTCTCCATAAGATACCCAGTTGGACTTGGGGATCAGACATTTCTCAGTCCATCGGGGACCTGGCAGCCAATATTCTGTCAGCAGATCTGTGAGGGTGCTTAGTGACAAGTGGGCACTATGATCAAAGGGTTCTATTCTGGGTTTCGGTGTTTGTTGTTAACTCCATAGGTCATCAGGGTACACAGTCTGGTGGTCAACACTCTTCCTAAGAACAGAGATTCTGGGAAACTTATTCATCAGTCTGTTTACTGCAAGCTCAGCTTCCACCTAAGAACTGTTCCTTTTCTAAGGGGCTGGGGGCTTGAAGGCCATCTGCTCTGTCACTGTCTGATTGGACTGCATTGACAGGGGCAGGGCTGAATGTGTTTACTTTTTAGTAACTTAAAGATGTTAGAGATTGTTTAAATTTAGTTCCCTCTATCTCCCTGACAGGTAGGGAATGGCCAGTAGGGAAGTTTTTAATAAGATTATTAACAGAGATATGAGATTTAGAAGTATCATCTAATAGGAGAATGTTTATGTAAGTAAGTGAAAAAGGTACTTTATATAGTCTTATTATGTGAACCTCTCAAGATGGAAGTGATCAGTTGGTTGAAATTGGACACCTTCATTAATTGTGATATAGAAGATTTTTTTTCAAAGATGAGACCTCCCAACAGCCAAACAAAAAAGGGGGGGAAGTATGGGAGAAGTGGAGAAGGAAGAAGAGAAAATATAAATGAGGATACTCTTCTTGAAGGCACATCAACTATTAACAGTCTGCACCTAGATGCTGAGCTCAAAAGATGTGGTCTTAACTGGATGTTAGACTTTCTCTAGACAGCCTCAGACAGGGTGACAGTAGGGTGGGCCACAGAATCCCCTAGATAGTGCTGGTGACAGCTTGCAGAAGCCCTAAAATTTCAACCCCAGCTCTTATGCCTCAAACCATAGCCCCCTTTACATAAGTACCTTCAGATAAGCTGCTACATTTGTTCTACCAGGAATTTAATGTGTTTGTGACCCAGCCACTTTGCAACTCAAGACTGTTACTTGTGAAGATTTCTTTCTTTCCTTCCTTCCTTCCTTCCTTCCTTCCTTCCTTCCTTCCTTCCTTCCCTTCCCCCTTCCCTTTCCCTCCCCTCCTCCTCCTCCTCCTCCTTCTTCTTCTTCTTCTTCTTCTTCTTCTTCTTCTTCTTCATGACTGACCTTTTAACAACTATAATCTTCCTCTTCTTAGGTCCATTAATTGTCACCCATATAGTATGTAAATTATCCGTAAAAATATCCGTAAAATAATGTAAATTATTCTGTTTATTCCTATCCCTTTTATTCCTGTTTTCCAGGTCATTCTCAACTCTCCTCAAGAAATCAGACCCTGAGGTGCCCTGGGTGGCTCAGTCAGTTAAGCAACTGACTCTTGATTTTGGCTCAGGTCGTGGTTTCCAGTCCTGCATTGGGCCCCACACTGACAGTGCAAAGCCTGCTTGGTATTCTGTGTCTCTCCCTTTCTCTCTGCCCACCCACCCCCCATCTCTCAAAATTAATAAAAACTTTTAAAAAAATGTAAAAAGCAGACCCCAACTTCTTTTATCTAAACATTGTATTCCTAAAATAGTATGGAGTCTTCCTTTAGCCCAAGAAACCTTCTTGCAATCTTAAACTCTCCTGTTTGTTCTCCTTCCTTAACAGTTATTGATTTGCCAAACCCTACTGTGTAAAAACACAAAGCTTTGATAGCTCCTTCACATACTTGGACCTCATCTTTTGCTTACATTTAGAGTAAAAGTGGTATTTATATTAGTAAAATGAAATGTATAAAAGTGGCTTTTAAATTAGAAAATATTATATAAATCTAAATGAGTTTTTGCAAATCCAGATTGCTCTCAAACATCATACCACCTGTGTCCACTGAATGGCTACATGCAGTTTGGAGGCCTGACCCAAAAACTGTGTCCAGCCCCGAGGATAGGCAGGTTTGTCTAAGCCAATCAGGATAATGCAAAACCTGCCTTGCCACAGTGATTGATTTGAGTCTGGGCTGGCCAAAACTACTGTGAGACTGTAAGATATGGCAGGATGTTTACTATGACTTGGGGGAAAGTATGCTTGCTCCTATATGAGTTTTGGGAAGCAACACTCTACCTAAACAAGGAAACTTGTTGCTCTAGTTTCTTTTGTCTCCACTTTCTACTGTCAGCCTTCTTACCACCAAGGGCATCCAGCCTTGGTATAATGCTGACCCATGGATAGCTTTGTGGAGGGACAGAACCCAGATTTTAAATCACATGTTTGAGCCATATCATCAAATTGTCCAAGAAGTTGTCAGCTAATAGTATCTTCACTGATAAATTCCTGTAACTGACATAAGAAAATTGTACTTATTAGCAAAGTATCAGAATTCCTTTGAAGGGAGAAGTGGCTTTGTGAAACTTCTATTGACCCCTGCACACTATACTGGAGGATCCCTCTTTGACCTCACCAACCTTAAATAGCAGGATAACCATCAGAATGGCTTAGGCAGTTTGGTTGTCTATACTGCAACTGGTAAAGGGGCTGAATTTACCCAGTTATGTCTTCCCCTCCCTCCTCATGGTAGTTTCTCTTAGTCTGAGCCCGTACAGTTCAGGTCAGAAATGCTAGTTTGTTTTACAGTCAATAGAGCCTAGCACTGTGCTTTAAAACATACAAGGATAATCTCCAAAATTTGACAATGTGACATCAACAAACTGGAATAGATGTTAGATGTAAACAATCATAGCAGCAGAAAAACCATCTGCACCTGAAACCCTGCCTTTCATTATAGAGGTGTGCATATAATAATTTTACTATTGTAAGGGATCTAAGAGATTATTAGTTCAACATACTATTATATAAGGATTAACTCTGCAATGATTTGCCAACTTTGGAAAAGAGAAGAAAGGGCCAAAAAGCTCTTCGTGGAGGTCAGCACCAGCAAAATGTGGAACTGCACCAAGTTCTAGATGAATAACCAATAGTACTGTCCCACTGTGATTATGGTAGTAACATTTACACTTACCATTGACATAGCATACCAATCTATGTTATTTTTTCCTAGAGTCATAGTATTGTTAGCTCAGAGAATCAGATCACTACACCCTTAAGGTCCATGAAGTATACACTTTGAAATTACAGTTTAGTTCAGTGACTACAGACACCTTAATCTCATGTTGATGTTTTCTTAAATAACATTAAGAAATATTACCTATGTTGGGAACCTCAAAGACATCTCCAACTCTTTGTTTCTGACTTTTCATATCTAGTTGTCCCCGAAGTCTTATACATATATAATATCTCAGAAATGATCTTCACATCATTTCTTCTCTTTGGCCACTACTCCAGTTATCTCTCACATAGACTAAGAGGGCTTTGTGACCCTATCCTGCTTCTGGGACCTAGGACCTGAGTGCCACAGTAAGACCACCCTTGATATTTCACCTCCATGTAGACTTTAGAAATATGGAAATGATATTACCTTAACAAGGGGTGCCTGGGTGGCTCAGTCAGTTAAGCATCTGACTTTGGCTCAGGTCATGATCTCACAGTTTGTGAGTTCGAGCCCTGCATCAGGTGAGCTTGAGCCCCTCTTCAGTTGAACACGAGTCCCACTTTGGGTGAGCCCTGCTTCTCTCTGTCTCTCGCTCTGTCTGCCCTTTGCTCACTTGCACCCTCTTTCCTTCTCTCAAAGCAAAACTTTACCTTAACAAGGCAGGATGCCCAGGCCTATAACCTGACACAATACCCTGACCCTTCTGTTAAAGCCTGTATCAATTAAAAGAATTGAGCAGTCTCAGAAATCTCTACAGAAGTACTGAAAAAGTCTAGCCCTGGGAGAATCCACTGACCAATAGGACAAGCTCATACCTATGAAGGACATAGCCCATCAATGCAGGAAATATATTCCTATATGGAACTGGTACTTTGAGTTAATAATACCTGATGGCATCAGGCACTAGGATCTTCTGACTCACTCCTTTATACTATAACTTCTTCAGTCTGTGGTATGTTTAATGTGAATTCTGATCCCATAAAAGCTGAGAAATTCCTTGTGGGTTACTCCTTACATTATTCAGTTTCTGAGATTACAGAATATAAAAATAGGAAAGGCTTCTGGGTGTCACAGAGCCCAAATGATGAGGAGTCTGAAGGCCAGAGATGATATGGGAATTGTCAAGTTTTCATAGAGAGCTAGACCCAGGGATCAAATCTGGGACACCCATTCCAGGACTCTTTGTACTACACTGGGTTGCCTCTGCCTATAACCTTGGTGGGGTGATAGCTAACAAAGGGCAAGGCTGAGGAGTGCTCTTTGTGAACACAGCAGCAGAGAGCTTTCATGTCCCCTTCATTCAAACTGAATGGGCATGTTTTTTCCCTTTCACCATTTGCACAGGTGTTGCCTACTGTAGAGGGGAGTGGGCTTCTCCCCTGCTACCCCTTCTCTTGATGGACAAGTAGAGCCCTTTCTTTCAAACCACTTTTAGAGCATAAGCCAAATCAAAGTTTGTTTGAAAGCCATTTCAAAGACACAGGCAAGTCCTGTGTCTGAGGCTCCAAATGAGACCTGCAGCAATGCACAGGCCAAGATGGAAGGGTCATTGCTTATGGGGCTTTCTTTTCACAAGATACAGTGTGGGTCCCCCCCACTCCATTTCTCTGGAGTATGACTAGGAGTGGATTGTATGACGTATGATAACTATGTTCAGCCTTACTGAAGTTGGAAAACTTATATTTTCCAAAGTGCTGCACCATTTTAGAGTCCCACCAGTGGTATATGAATGTCTGATTTCTCCACATACATCCTCACCAACACTTATTATTATCTGCCTTTTTGATGATAGTAAGAGCCAAGTGGTATCTCATGGCTTCAATTTTAATTTCCCAGGTGCCTAATAATGTCAAGCATCTTTTTATGTACTTATTTTTCATTAGTATAAAAAAGCGATGTAAGAATTATCATACAAGGACATTAAAAACAGTTATTATAACTGTATTTCATATGTTCAAAAGTAAAGACATGGAAGATATTTTTAAAAGGACTTGAAACTTCTAGAGATTAAAACAATAATGTTTGAAATGAAAAATGTGATTAACAGGATATTAGATATTGCAAAATAAAATATTGATAAATTTAAAGTTGTAGCAGTAGAAATTATCCAAAAAGAAAGAAAGAAAGAAAGCAAGAAAGCAAGAAAGCAAGAAAGAAAGAGAGAAAGAGAGAAAGAAAGAAAGAGTGAGCTATGGAATAACTTCAATCAGCCTAGTATGGGTAGATGTAAAGTAGAGTTCCCTAAGGACAGGAAAGGCAAAGGGAAAAAGAAAAAATATTTAAATAAATAATAGCCAGAGATTTCCAAATCTGATTTTTAAAAGCCCCTAAATTCACAGAATCAAAAATATCACTGAACTCTACATACAAGAAAGAAATAATACCAAAACACATAATAATGAAATGGCTCAAAAACAGTGATAAAGAGAAAAAATCTTATGCATAGCTTTCAGGCAGAAAGTACATATCAGGTAGGAATATGGATATACAACAGAATGAAGAGCATCAAAACTGACAACTACTTGAGTAAATGTATAAGATTGTCTCTTATTTAAATCTCTTTAAATGACTACTGACTTTTCAAACATAACTGATGTATTGTGGAGTTTATAACATAAGTGTAAATCAAATTATGCAAATTATAAACTAAAGGCCAGACAGAAGAAATGGAATATAGTATTATAAGGTTTTTAAACTGTACACATTCTTAAACCATACTGTGATAAAGATGTATACTATAAACTCTAAAGCAACCGTTAAATTAACAAAACAGAGTTGGAACTAATAAGCCAACAAAGGACATAAAATAGAGTTGTATA
Source organism: Panthera pardus (assembly GCF_024362965.1). Classification (NCBI taxonomy): domain Eukaryota; kingdom Metazoa; phylum Chordata; class Mammalia; order Carnivora; family Felidae; genus Panthera; species Panthera pardus. Next base: position 16,889,508 of record NW_026526810.1, on the reverse strand, counting down.
AATCATTTATTACAGGTTGAATTGTATTCCCCAAAAGGATATGTTGAAGTCTTAATCCCTGATAATTGTGAAAGTGATCTTTGCAGATATAATCAACTTAAAGTGAGATTCATTAAGTTGGAACTGAATTCAATATGACTGGTATCCTTATTAGAAGAGGAAAACAGAGACACACAATGAGAAGATGGCCATGTAATGATGAAGGCAGAGATTGGAGAAATACATCTAAAAGCCAAAGAATGTCATGGATTCCTGAAAAACATCAGAAGCTAGAAGAGAAAAGGAAAATTCTGTCCTATAGGTTTCAGAGAGAACATGGCTTTGCTGACATTTTTATTTCATATGACTAGCCTCCAAAACTATGAGACAATGAATTTCTATTGTTTTAAGCTATTCTGTTTGCAGTATTTTCTTACCACAGCTCTAGGAAACTAATAAACAATCCAAAAGAAAGTGAGAAAGGGAAAAAAAAACTGATGAGACAAGTGGAAACCAAATAACTGGAGGATTGATTTAATATTAGACATGACAATAATCATATTAAATATAAATCATATAAAAACTGCAATGAAAAGACAGAGAAGATCAGATTAGATTACAAAAAAAAGACCCAACCAACCATATGCATTCAACAAGAAATGAACTTTAAATCTAAAGACACAAATAGGTTAAAAGTAAAAAGATGGAAACAGATATACCATGCTTAACACCAATCAAAGAAATCTGGAATGACTATTTTAATACCCACAAAGTATGTTTCAGAGCCAAAAATATTAGTAAAGATAATAAAGTTTACCTTGGAAATGTAAAGGAACCAATTTAACATGTGGCCTAACAATCTGAAGTGCTTTTTCACCAAACTGATCTTCAAAATACTTGAAGTGAAAATTGATAGAAATACAAGGAAAAATACAAATCCACATTTAAAGTCAGAGATTTTAATAAATCTCTTTCAATTCTTGATAGACTAAATGGGCATAAAATCAGCAATTGAACAATACTATTAATCACCTTTACTTAAGTTAAATTCCTAAAACACTCCATACAACATCAGCAGAATACACATAATTTTTTTTTTAATTTTTAAATTTAAATTCTAGTTAGTTAACATATAGTGTAAAATTGCTTTCAGGAGTAGAATTTAGTGATTCATCACTTACATGTAACACCCCGTGCTTAACACAAGTGCCCTCCTTAATACCCATCACCCATTTAGCCCATTCTCCACCCACCTCCCCTTCCAGCAACCCTCAGTTTGTTCTCTATAGGTAAGAGTCTTTTATGATTTACTTCCCTTTTTCCCCTTCCCCTATTTTCATCTGTTTTGTTTCTTAAATCCCACATATGAGTGAAATAATAGGCTAATAATCTTTCTCTGACTGACTTATTTCACTTAACATAATATACTCTAGCTCCATTCACATCATTGCAACTAGTAAGATTTCATTCCTTTTGATGGCTGAGTAATATTCCATTGTATGTGTATGTGTATATTCATTGCATTCATTAGCCAATGAACATTTAGGTTCTTTCCATAGTTTGGATACTGTTAATAATGCTGCTGTACCCATTGGGGTGCATGTACCCTTTCGAATCTGTATTTTTGTATCCTTTGGGTAAATACCTAGTAATGCAAATGCTGCATTGTAGGGTAGTTCTATTTTTCACTTTTTAAGGAACCTCCATACTGTTTTCCAGAGTGGCTGCACCCCACCAAGAGCACAAGAGGGTTCCCCTTTCTCTGCATCCTTGCTGACACTTGTTGTTTCTTGTGTTGTTAATTTTAGCCATTCTGACAGGTGTGTGGTGGTATCTTGTAGTTCTGATTTGTATTTACCTGATGGTGAGTGATGTTGAGCATTTTTTCATGTGTGTCTTAGTCATCTGCATGTATTTTTTGGAAAAGTGTCTATTCATATCTTTGGCCCATTTCTTAACTGGAATATTTGGGTTTTGGGTGTTGAGTTTGATAAGTTTTTATAGACTTTGGATACCCTTTATCAGCTATGTCATTTGCAAATATTTTCTCCTATTCCATAGCTTGTCTTTTAGTTTTGTTGATTGTTTTCTTCAACCGTGCAGAAGCTTTTTATCTTGCTGAAGTCCCAATAGTTCATTTTTTATTTTGTTTCCCTTGCCTCAGAAGACATATCTAGTAGCAAGTTGCTATGGCCAATGTCAAAGAAGTTACTGCCTGGATTTTGGTATTTTTCTGTCTCACATTTATGTCTTTCATCCATTTTGAATTTATTTTTATGTATGGAGTAAGACAGTGGCCTAGTTTCATTCTTCCTCATGTTGCAGTCCAGTTTTCTCAACACCATTTGTTGAAGAAACTGTCTTATTTTCATCGGATATTCTTTCTTCATTGTTGAAGATGAGTTCACCATATACTTGTGGGTTCATTTCTGGGTTTTCTATTTTGTTCCATTGATCTGTGTATCTGTTTTTGTATCAGTACCATACTGTCTTGATGATTACAGCTTTGTAATATAACTCAAAACCCAGAATTGTGATGCCTCCAGATTTACTTTTCATTCTCAGGATTGCTTTGGCTATTTAGGGTCTTTTGTGGTTCCATCAAAAGTTTAGGATTGTTTGTCCTAGCACTGTGAAAAACTCGTGGTATTGCATTAAATGTGTGGATTGCTTTGGGTAGTATATATATTTTAACAATATTTGTTATTCCAATCCATGAGAATGGACTGTTTTTCCATTTATTTGTACCATCTTCAAGTTTTTCATCATTGTTTTATAGTTTTCATAGTACTAATCTTTTACCTTTTTGGTTAGGTTTATTTCTAAGTATCTTATGGGTTTTGGTACAATTGTAAATGGGATTGATTTCTTGATTTCTTTTTCTGTTGCTTCATTATTGGTGTATAGAAATGCAATAGATTTCTGTACATTGATTTTTATATCCTGTGACTGCTGAAGTCATGTATAGTTCTATCATTTCTTTTTGTGGTGTTCTTTGGGTTTTCTACATAGAGTGTCATGTCGTGTGCAAATAGTGAAAGTTTGACTTCCTTGCCGATTTGGATGCCTTTTATTTCTTTTTGTTGTCTGATTGCTTAGGCTAGGACTTCCAGGACTATGTTAAATAGTAATGATGAGAGTGGACATCCCTGTCTTGTTCCAGACCATACAGGAAAAGCTTTCAGTTTTTTTTTCCATTGAGGGTGATATTAACTATGGGTCTTTCATACATGGCCTTTATGGTGTATGAGGTATGTTCCATCTATTCCTACTTTCTTGAGGGTTTTTATCAAGAATTTATGGTGTATTTTTCAGATGCTTTTTCTGCTCTGTTGACAGGATCATATTGTTCTTATCCTTTCTTTTATTAATGTGTTGTATCATGTTGATTGATCTGTGAATACTGAGCCACGTTTGCAGCCCAGGAATAAATCCCACTCGATCATGGTGAATAATTCTTTTAATGTATTGTTGGATTCAATTTGCTAGTATCTTGTTGAGAAGTTTTCATCCATGTTCACCAGGGATATTGGCCTGTAATTCTTCTTTTTGATGGGAACTTTGTCTAATTTTGGAATCAGGGTAATGCTGGCCTTGTAGAATGAGTTTGGAAGTTTTCTTTCCATTGTTATTTTTTGGAAGAGTTTAAGAAGAACAGGTTTTAACTCTTCTTTAAATGTCTGGCAGAATTCCCCTGGGAAGCCATCTGGCCCTGGACTTTCGTTTGTTGGGAGATTTTTAATTACGGATTCAATTTCTTTACTGGTTATGAGTCTGTGTCAATTATCTATTTCTTCCCGTTTCAGTTTTGGTAGTTTGTATGTTTCTAGGGATTTGTTCATTTCTTCTAGATTGCCCAGTTTGTTAGCATATAATTTTTCATAATATTCTCTTATAATTGTTTTTATTTATGTGGTGTTGGTTGTGATTTCTCCTCTTTCATTTGTTATTTTATTTATTTGGTTCCTTTCTCTTTTCTTTTTGATAGGTCTTGCTAGATTTTTATCATTTATATTAATTCTTTCAAAGAACCAGCTGTTAGTTTCATTGATCTGTTCTAGTGTGTTTTGTATCTATATCATTTATTTCTGCTCTAATGTTATAATTTCCCCTATTCTGCTTTCAACTTCATTTGGTCACACACAGGCAGAGTCAAGAAACATGCTCCGGAAAGATCTTGTTTTACCTCAGCTAACCCCTAAACTCAGAGCATATCCAGGTACTCAGTAAATGACTTCTCTGACATAGAAACAGTCTACAAAGACTGGGAATGCTGAGTGTTTTTGCAATTTCCAATTTTCAGCAACAACAAAATCACAAGACATACATACAAAGAAACAGCAAAATATGGACAATTAAACAGAAGAAAGTAAATTTGGCAGAAACTATATCTGAAGCAGCACAGACAATGAACATGCTAAATAAAGATTTTAAAAGAATTATCTTAAATATGTTCAAATAGTTCAAGGAAAACACAGACCAAAAAATAAACAAATAAAAGAAATCAGGAACATTATATATGAACAAAGTGAGAGTATCAACAGAGATAGAAATTATAGGGACTAAACAGAAATTCTGGAGCTGAAAAATACAATAAGTGAATTAAAAATTTTAATAGAGGGTTCAACAGCAGATTTGAGCAAGCAGAAGAATAAATTAGAAAAAATGAAGAGAGGACAAGTTAAATGATCAAACTGAGAGAAAAATATTGAAAAAAAGTGAAGAGAGCCTAAAGGACATATGAGCCATTATCATGTAAACCAATATAGGCATTGTAGAGATCCCAGATGGTGAAGGGAAATATTATTAAAAGATAATGTCTGAAAATTATCCAAACTTGTTGAAAGACATGAATGTATAAAATCTAAAAAACTCAACAAACTGTATGCAAGATGCATCCAAAGAAAGAGACCAACAATAAGGCACATTATAATCTGTCAAAAAGCAGACAGAATTTTGAAAGCAGCAAGAGAGAAGCAACTTATCATATACAACGGATCTTCAGTGAGATTATAAGCTGAATTCTTTCAACAAAAATCTTGGTAACTAGATGGCAGTAGGATGATGTATTTATAAATTTGAAAGAAAAACATCTGTCAACTAATATTTCTATAACCAGCAAAACTGCCCTTCAAAAATGGAGAGATTAAAGCATTCCCAAATAAACAAAAGCTCAGAGATTTTATTATCACTCAACTTGTCCTACAATAACTGCTAAAAGGAGTATGTCAGGTTGAAATAGAAGGACACAAGACCGTATTTTAAACTTTTATGAAGATAAAATATTTCTGGTAAAGGTAAATACATGCACAAATATAAAAATATCTATTCAGAATATTTAAAAAAATTTAATAATTCTATAATAATGACAACTCAAATAATGACCAAAGTATTTAAGTAGATTTCTCCAAACAAAGTATACAAATGGCCAATAGCCACATGAATAGATGCTTACCATCATTTTCATTAGAATGTAAATCAAAACCACAATATTCCACTTCACACCCACAAGATGGCTATAATTGAAAAAAATGGAAATTAACAAATATTGTTGGTGAAAATTTGGAGAAATTGGAACCCTCATTCATTATGGGTAGGAATGTAAAATGATACAGTCACTGTGGAAAACAGTTTGGCAGTTCTTAAACTAAATATAGAATTACCATATGACCCAACATTTCCTCTAATAGGTATATACACAAAAACATTGAAGTATTCAAGCAAAAACTTGCACACCAATGTTTATAGCAGCGCTATTCCCAATAGTCAAACTATAGAAAAAACCTAAATGTTTATCAATTTTGAATGGTTATACAAAACATGGTATATCCATACAATGTGGTATTCAATCATGAAAAGGAATGAAGTATGAATACATGCTACAATATGAATGGACCTTGAAAACATGCAACATGAAAGAAGCCATATATAAAAGGCCGTTTTATATTAATCCATTTCTATGAAATAGCCTGAATTGGTAAATCTACAGAGACAGAAAGAAGATTACTGGTTATCATATGCTGTGAGAAAGAGGAATGAGGATTGTCTGTTTAATGGTTATGGGGTTTTCTTTTGGAGTGATAAAAATTTTTGGAAACTAGATAGAGGTAATGTTGCACAATTTTGTGAATATACTAAATGCCACTGAATTTATAATGTATAAATGTATAACCAATTATACATTTTAAGTTGGTTAATTGTAGGTTAATGTGAATATTACTGCAGAAATAAAAAATGACACTCAAGTCAAAGCATATTCCCAGGCCAAAATGGAATTAAATTAGATATCAATAATATAAAAATATCTGGAAAACCATTGATATTTGAAATTAATTACCACACACACACACGGAGCACAAAAGTTAAATTAGGACGAATTTTGAACTAAATGAAAATAAAAGCAAACATAAAAAATGTGTTAGATGTCACCAAAGCAATAATTAGGGCAACATTTATAGCATTAAGTCATAAAAAAGAAATGAAATCTTGCCGTTTGCAACGACATGGATGAAGCTTGAGAGTATAATGCTAAGTGAAATAAGCCAGTCAGAGAAAGACAAGTACCTTATGATTTCACTCATATGAGTAATTTAAGAAACAAAACAAACAAGTTAAGGAAAAAAGAGAGACAAACCAAGAAACAGACTCTTAACTACAGTGAACAAATTGGTACCAGAGGGAAGTTTGGTGGGCAAAATAAGTAATGGGGATTGAGTGCACTTGTGATGATGAGCACTGGGTGATGTATGGAATTGTTGAATCACTATATAGTACTCCTGAAACTAATATAACACTATGTGAATTATACTGAAACTCAGATAGATAGATGATGGATAGATAGATAGATAGATAGATATAGATGATACATATAGATATAGATAGGTAAATGATAGAATACACTGTGTGGTTCCAATTATATAATATTCTATCTTAAAATATAGAGACAGAAAGAAAGCCAGTGGTTTTCTTGGAAGCAGAGGGAAGAGAAAACTTAGTGGAAGAAAAAAGTTGAAAAAATGTAGTAGTGATGGATGTGCCCAGAATTAAATATGGGTAGTTTATGATCTGTCAATCATGCTTCAATTAAAAAAATACAGAGGTATACCTTGCACTATGGAACATCTGCATGTAGTACTCTTATGAGGCCCTCAGAACTTTATCCCTGTTTTTCCCCCCAAATAGTAGGTAAGATGGCTACCAGTAACCCACATTTTACCCCAGGAGAAAGAGTTTCTTTCCTAATGGTTTTGAGAAAAAATCCCAATGAAGACAACAAATGGTATACTTTGTGTTCTATGCCTATCTCTACACCAATTATCGTGTCCACTGCAATGAGGAAGCTAAATAGCCTTCTAAATTCACTTCCTAAGGCTGTGAACATAGGTTTTCCACTTTAATTCTGGTACACACCTATATACAACAAAGTAACTATATTTGGAGATCAAGAAGAGGCACAGAACATATCAGAGGCAGCAGCATATCCTTCACCACACCCATTCCATCTAGAAGCTATGGACCCACTGCTACATGGCATGGAGTGCATTCTCTATATACTGTATTTGTTCATCACAAATGCTCCCTGTTTTAATGTTCAGTCTTGTAGGTGAACTGGACTGGATAATCCTGGAGCCAAAGACACCAGAAGCTCTTTTTATTCAATTATAGGTGACTTTTGATTAAGTCACAGAGATTACCCACATTCCCATTAGAGAGTCTGTTTGCGTATTGACCATGTATATCAAATTTTATGTTAGTATACATAACTCAGTGAGGTATGAGTTTGAAAATTGTTTTGCCTATGAATATTTCTCCATTTAGAAAGTTTTGCAGGGATGTTTAATGCCTTGCTTGGCCTCTAGCAAAATAAATGAATGTCATTAAGTCATGATTATTTCTGGAGCTCAGCTTTATCTCCATTTCCTAAAGTCCCCATCCTCCAGAAGGAGGTTGATTATATCACTTTTGGGGGCAGGTTCAATGTCTGAAAATGAATGAGAACACTGTCAGTTCTCCCACATAGGGCCTTCAGTGGCATCTCTCTCTCTTGGCAACGAGAAGCATAAAAAGGAGGGGGAGGAGGGATGGTGGCTGTCCTTAGAAATTCTGTGCCTTTTTCTCAGGATGCCCCTCTTTCCACCTTGTAACCAGAGGCCCTGACCTTGATGATCTATCCTGAGACTGGCTCTGAGGAACATTTACACAATAATGACACATGAACATCATGTGGTCATGGGAAGTGGGGTCAAGAATTATATTTATGTTTTAATTCCAGCTCCACTTTTCAGTTTGGCATGGCCTTTGTAAAGTTACTTATAGAATTTACAGAGTCTAACATATCATCCATAAAGTACATTTTATTCAGCAGATGAATTTTTAGCAAATATTTATTGACATCTTACCATTGCCTCATTGGGCTAGATGCTGTAGGCAAAGTATATTTATCTTCAAGGATCTTAGGTTTGAAGTTGAAGACAAATATGTCAGTTTAGAATTACACTTGAATGTGTCAAAGTGATTCAGAAGGTGTGTATACGTGGGACAATAAAAACATAAAAGGGGTGTTCAAATCTGCCTCAGGTAGTGGATGTTCAGGGGAAGCAAAATCTGCCCTAGCTCTGATAGAATCAGAGGAACTGGAGAAAAGTTACTCCAGGTAGACATCTGCATAGATGATCTTAGAAGAGCAATTGGTTCAAGGGTCCGGAAAACATGTGTATGTCAGGAGGTATGGTGTATGAGAGGTACACAGAGACCAATTGTGAGCGGCTTCACATATTATTCTGCAGGATTCATATTTTATTTGAAGCAATGAAGAATCACAAAAGGTTTTATTAATTGTCCTGGTTAGAACACGTGGGACTACATCAGGAATGCAGAGATGGAATCAGGGATCAGAGGATGGGGTAGAGGGGAACCCTTGAAATTCTAAGAAAAGTTTCTTGTGAATGTTTATAAGGACAGTTTTCTGAGAGAGCATCTGGAGCCTCCATTAGATCTTACAGTGTCCTATCAGCTAATATTCACTGGACTAGAGGCAGGAGACCAGAGAAAATGCTTTTGTAATAACTCCAGTGAGACATGATGAAGCTGAGAATCAAAGCACTTTTACTGGGGTAGAAATATGCTCTGTGAACTGAAGAGTGTTATATGAATGTTAAGTGTTGTTAAACTGAATTATCTCATTAATTCAAACTTGTTGGGGAAAAGGAAAATTTAAATCTGTGCAAAATGCAAAATGAAAACAATTTCTCCACTTCTGTTGTGTGGGCATCCATTCAAACCTTTTAATTTTTCATGAGAAACTATTTGCTGGAATCTAACTTCTGCCCCAGTGAATAAGGAAGCATAAAACTTGACCATTGATTAGCAACAAAGAACAGCTGTGCTTTTTGTTGTTTTGTTTGGTTTGGTTTGCCAGTTTATTTTGCCAGTAGTATAATCTTACTTTATCTGGTCTCTGTTTTTCTAAATCTTAATTTGGGGGATGGTAGTTAAGATTTTTTGAAGAAGAAAACATAGTCCAGTCACTCCACCAGTATCCTAAGTTTATCTTTAGATAAAACTAGACCAATAGAGAGTTTTGTGTTTGGTCCTTCATTGAAGTGTCCTTTTTACTGTGCTCTGAAATGAAATAATTCATCTGCACTGAAAAAAAAATATGATACGAAATGGGCATTTTGGCAGTACATAAGTAAAGTTTTAGAGAGACCTAGAGAGCCAAATCCAAGGCCCAGGTCCAATGCCCAGGTATAAGTTCCAAGGCCAAGACCAAAGCTTAATTCCAAGGTTTCAGTTTCCAAGGTCGATGGTCCAAACTTTATTTTTACAATCCAGATCCACATCAAAGATCTAAGCCTAAATCAAAGTTCCATATCCTGGTCCAAGTTTCATGTTAAAGATATGTCCAAGGAATTGGGCAAATCTAAGTGTAAGGTTCAAGTCCAAGGTTCATGTTCAGAAAGAAGGTCCATGTTTTACCTCTTTATTAAAATTCAGGTCCAGGCTTGGGACCTAGAACATAGAGCTGAACCTCAACATAACACTGGCCCTGGGAGTTGTTCTTGGACTTCATATCTAGACAATAATGTTGGGACTTGACTTATAAGTTCTGGGACTCAGACATGGACCTGGCCCTTGGCCTTGATTTATGGATCTTGACCCTGGCCCTAAACCTACACTTGGACCCAGACATTGTACCTGGTTTTGGACATTGGATTTAAAACTTTCAACCAGATTTTTCTTAGACCTTTTACTTGGACTCATGACAGGGGCCTGGACCTTGGATCTTCAACCTGATATCGGGTCTGTATTTTGGATATTCTCCTCTTTTCCATCCCCAGTTCCCCATTCTGACATCTGCCAATGATTCATTTTTTCTTGAGTTCTTACCACTTCCTTCCCCTTATACCTGTGATTTTCCAAAATTTTTATCTTTTTCCTCTTCACCTTAATTCTATATTTGATGCCTGACAATTCTCCATAACTATCTCTGGCATTTCATTCCATCTCCCTTTTCTAAACCATGACAATTCTCCAAATTTTTTTCCAAAGTCAAGTTTCCAAATTTTTCTCCCTACTTTTTCCACTTTAACTCTTTCCCATTCCACTTCTATAAGATTTTATCATCATTTTTTCTTCTTTTCACTCTGGAAAATTCCCCATGATTTTCTCTCCCTTTGTCACTTTTCTCTAATCTTCTCATCTCTGCCAGTCTCCACTATTTCTCCATTATGAAATATTCTGATTCTTGAAGATTTCAGGTAATATCCTCACTGGGAAAAACTGAGAGCTTTTTCTCTATGGTCAGGAGCAAGACAAAGATGTCCACTCTCACCACTGTTATTTAACATAGCCCTGGAAGTGCTAGCCTCAGAAATCAAATAACAAAAATAAACAAAAGGCATCCAAATCACCAAGGAAGAAGTAAAATTTTCACTATTTGCAGATGAAAATCATTTCATCTATATAGAAAAGCTTAAAAATGTCACCAAAAAAAAAACCCTGCTAGTACTTAAACCCCAATTCAGTAAAGTTGCATGATGAGAAATTAAGAAATCGATCACATTTACATTTGCACCAAAACCCATCAGATACTTAAGAATAAAACTAACTAAAGAGGTGAAAGACCTGTACTCTGAAAACTATAAAATATTGATGAAAAAAGTTGAAAAGGACACAAAGAAATGAAAAGACATTCCATGCTCATGGATTGAAAGAAGAAATATTGTTAAAATGTCTATACTATCCAAATCAATCTATACAGTTAATCCCTATCAAAATGCCAACAGCAGTTTTCACAGAGCTAGAACAAACAATTTTAAAATGTGTATGTAACAATAAAAGACCCAGAATAATCAAATAATCAAAGCAATCTTTCTTTTCTTTCTTTCTTTTTCTTTCTTTCTTTCTTTCTTTCTTTCTTTCTTTCTTTCAACTTTTATAACGTTTATTTAGTTTTGAGAGACAGAGAGAGAGAGACAGAGCACGAGCAGGGGAGGGGCATAGAGAGAAAGAAACAAAATTTGAAGCAGGCTCCAGGCTCTGAGCTGTCAGCACAGAGCCAGATGTAGGGCTTTAACCCATTAACTGTGAGATCATGACCTGAACTGAAGTTGGAGCCTTAACTGACTGAGCCACTCAGATGCCCCACCGCCCCCCAAAGCAATCTTGAAAAAGAAAAGCTGGAGGTATCACAATTCCAGACTTCAAGCTATATTACAAAGCTATAGTCATCAAGACAGTATGGTACTGGCAAAAAGCAGACACACACAGATCAATGGAACAAAATAGAAAACCTATAAATGAACCCACAACTATATGGTTAATTAATCTTTGACAAAGCAGGTAATAATATACAATGGAAAAAAGACAGTCCTTTCAACAAATGGTGTTGGGAAAACTGGATAGCAAGGTGCAAAAGAATGAAACTGGATCACTTTCTTACTCTTTATTAAAAAAAAAAAGAAGAAGAGAAAAGGAAAAAAAAACCCTCAAAATTGATTAAAGAACTATTCTAGAGGAGAACACAGGCAGTAACTTCTTTGACATCAACTGTAACAACTTCTTACTAGATATGTCTCCTGAGGCAAGGGAAACAAAAGCAAAAATAAACTATTGGGGCTTCACCAAATAAGCTTCTACACAGTGAAGGAAACAATCAGCAAAACTAAAAGGTAACCTATAAAATGGGAGAAGATATTTGCAAATGTCATATCTGATAAAGGATTTCCAAAGTATATAAAGAACTTATAAAACTCAATACCCGGGCAACTGGATCTCACAGTTGGTGGGATTGAGCCCTGTGTCAGGCTTCATGCTGGGCATGGAGCCTGCTTAGGATTATTTCTCTCCCTCTGACCCTCCCCTTCTCATGTGCTGTTTCTATAAATAAATAAATAAATAAATAGGGGCACCTGGTGGCTCAGTGAAGTGTCCGACTTTGGCTCAGGTCATGATTTTGTGGTCCATGAGTTTGAGCCCCACGTCGGGGTCTGTGCTGACAGCTCAGAGCCTGGAGTCTGTTTCAGATTCTGTGTCTCCCTCTCTCTCTGACCCTCCCCCATTCATGCTCTGTCTCTCTCTGTCTCAAAAATAAATAAACGTTAAAAAAATTTAAAAAAAGAAATAAATAAAACAAAAACCAAAAGCAAAAAATCTGAACAATCAAATAATCTCATTTAGAAATGGGCAGAAGACATTAATAGACATTTTTCTAAAGAAGACATCCAGATGGCCAGAAGACACATAAAAGGGTGCTCAATGTCACTCATCATCAAGGAAATACAAATCAAAATCACAATGAGATATACCTCATAGCAGTCAAAAAGGCTAAAAATAATAACATAGGAAACAACAAATGCTGGCAAGGATGTGGAGAAAGGGGAACAGTCTCACACCATTGGTAGGAATGCAAACTGGTGCGGCCACTCTGTAAAACAGCATGGAGGTTCTTCAAAAAATTAAAAATAGAACTACCTTATGATCCAGCAATTTCACTACTATTTGCCAAAAGGATAAAAAATGCTAATTAAGAGAGATACATGTATACATTTATAGCAGCATTATCATTAATAGCCAAATTATAGGAAGAGCCCAAATTTCCATCAACCAATGAATGGATAAAGAAGAGATGGCATATATATAATGAAATATTATGCAGTCTTAGAATAAAATCTTGCCATTTGCAATGACATGGATGGGGCTGGGGAGTATTATCCTAAGTGAAATAAGTCAGCTAAAGAAAGACAAATACCTTATTATTTGACTCATATGTGGAATTTAATAAACAAAACAAAGGATCATAGGGGAAAAAAAGAGAAAGGAAAACCAAGAAATAGACTCTTAACTATAAAGAACAAACTGATGGTTACCAGAGGGAGGTGTGTGTGGGGACAGTTTAAGTAGGTAATGGGGATTAATCATGTGCTGTGATGAACACTGGGAGTTGTATGGAAGTGTTGAACCAGTAAATTGTAAACCTGAAATTAATATTAAACAATATGTTAGTTAACTGTAATTTAAATAAAACTTAAAAATATAAAATTAAAAACAAAAGTATTAGAAACTTCCCACACTGAATAACAAAAAGGAAAAAAAAACCTTTAAAAACAGAACAGAATATCCAAATTCAATGGTCTATATCTATTCTAACCCAAAGACTATGGGTTAATTACACAAAGTGTAACGTAAACATATTAGGGATTTTTTAAGAGGAAGACAAAGGGACTCAAAGAAATATTTGAAACAATAATGACTGAGGACATCCACCAAATTAATGTCATATACAAAACCACACATCCTGGAAGTTTAGAGAACACCAAAAAAGATAAACACCAAAAACACTACACCAAGAGATATTCTTTTTGAACTCCAAAAAAGCAAAGATTAAAATAATATATCTTGAATTAAGTCAGAGGGGGAAAATTTTACCTACAGAAGAGTAAAGATAAAAGTTACACCAACTTCTCCTGTGAAACCTTACAAGCAAGAAGAATGAAGTATTTAAAGCATTGAGAGAAAAGCAATAGCAAGGTAGAATTCTGCACCAAGTGAAATCATCTTTCAAAAGTGAAGAAATAAACACCTTCTCAAACAATCAATACTGAGAGAATTTGTTGCCAGTAGACCTGTCTCCCAAGGAGTGTCAAAAAAAATTTCTTCAGAGACAAGGAAATTAATATAGGTCAGAAATAAGCTAGAGAAAGAATGACAACTACTGTATAGTAACACATGTAGAATTAAACAGAAACACTAATTTTATTGAAAGAGAGAATATAATGGTGGTTGCCAGAGGCTGGTGGAGGGAGAAATTGAGTAATGTAGATAAAAGGATATAAATTTTCAATTATGAGAATAAATTTTGAGGATCTAATGTATAGCAGGGTGAATACAGTTAATAATATGGTATTGTATACTTGAAAGTTGCTGAGAGATCTTAGGCATTTTTAATCACAACACATGTAAGTTCATTTTGTTAACTACATGAGGTAAAAGATATATTAATTACCTTGATCTTAATAATCATTCTACAATATCTGTGCATGTCATTATGTTTTAAATATATGCAAATGCATTTTTCAATTATTCCTCAATAAAGTTAAAAAAAGAAAAAAACTGAGATCTACATAAAGAAAGGAAATGGGCATCTGAGTGGCTGAGTAGGTTGAGTGTCAGTCTCTTAATTTCAGCTCAGGTCATGATCTCAGGGTCCTGAGATCGAGTTCCATGTCATGCTTAGCATGGAGCCTGCTTAAGATTCTCCCTCTCTCTCTCTCTCTCTCTCTCTCTCTCTCTCTCTCTCTCAATTTCTCTCTCTCTCTGTCTCTCTATCTCTCTCTCTTTCTCTCTCTCCTCCCACCCCTCTCCCCAGCTTGCACAAGCACACACTCTCTTTTGCTCTCTAAAAACAAACAAACAAAAAAGAAAGTAAGAACACCGGAGAATGAATAAGTGAACGTAAAACAAACACCTTCATTTTTCTTATCCTTAATTGATCTAAAGATTGCAGTTTGTTCAAAATAGTAGTAGCAACAAGGTATTTGATTATGCATGCTATGCCTGTGTGTTTGTGTGTGTCTGTGCTTATGTATAAGTAAAATGAATAGCAGTAATTATATAAGGTACAGGAAGGAGGAATTAGAAATATTATAAAGTACTTACAATATCTGTAAAGTAGTATAGTGTTATTTGAAAGTGGACTTAGATCAATTCTAAATATATATTACAAACTCTAGGGCAATCACTAAAAAAATGTTTAAGAATAGGTTAAATGCCAAAAGGAGAAAAATAATTATATAAAATGCTCAGTTAAAACAATAAAAGGCATAAAATTGTGGAAGGCAAGGATAGAAACAAATAACAAGGGCAAAAAGTAAAAATCAGTAACAAGTATGGTAGATATTAACACATTTTTGTAAATCACTTTAAACATAAATTATATAATCATATAGAGAAAATCCTCAAGATTCCACCAAAAACTGCTAGAAGTAATAAATGATTCAGTACAGTTGCAGGATACAAAATTAACACCAGAAATCAGTAGCATTTCCATAATAAAGTTGAAGAAAGAGAAATTGAGAAAGCAACATCATTTACAATTTCATCAAAAAGAAAAAAAATACCTAGGAATAAACTTAACCAAAGAGGTGAAAACTCTGTACTCTGAAAACTATGAAACATTGATGAAAGAAATAGAAGATAACATGAAGAAATGGAAAGCTTTTCTATGCTCATGGATTGAAAGAATTAATATTGTTAAAGTGTCCATATTACCCTAATCTAAAGATTCAATGCAATCCCTATCAAAATACCTACATTTTTCATGAAACTAGAACAAATAATACTAAAATTTGCATGGAAAACAAAAGACTGCAAATAGCCAAAACAATCTTGAGAAAGAAGAATAAATGTGGAAGTATCACAATTCCAAATTTCAAGATACACTATAAAGCTGTAGTAATCAAACTGTATGGTTCTGGCACAAAATGACACATAGATCAATGGAACAGAACAGAAAGCCCAGAAATTGATCCATGTGGTCAATTAATCTATGACAAAGGAAACATGAATATAGAGTGGAGAAAAAGACAATCTCTTCAATAAAAGATGTTGGGAAAATTGGACAGCTGCAGGTTAAAAAAAATAAAACTGAACCACCTTTTAACAGCATACACAAAAAATAAACTCAAAATGGATTAAAGACCTAAATATGGGACCTGAAAACATAAAAATCCTAGAAGAGAACATGGGCAGTAATTTCTCTGGCATTGGATGTAGCAGTATTTGTCTACCTATGTCTCCTAAGGCAAGGGAAACAAGAGCAAAAATTATTTATTGGGACTATATCAAACTAAAAAGACTTGCACATCAAAGAAAACCATCAACAAAACAAAAAGACACCCACTGAATGGGAGAGAATATTTACAAGTGATGTAGCTAATGAGTGGTTAATATCCAAAATATACAAAGAGCATACACCACTCAACACCAGAACAACAACAATCTGATTTTTAAAAAAATGGGCAGAGGACCTAAATAGACATTTCTCCAAAGAAGACATACAGATAGCCAACAGACACATGAAAAGATAAATCATGATATATTCTTTTTTTCTTGTTTCAAGTTTTTATTTAAATTTCAGTTAGGGGGTGCCTACGTGGCTCAGTCAGTTAAGTGTCTGACTCTTGATTTTGGCTCAGGTCATGATCTCGTGGTTCATGAGTTTGAGCCCTGCCTTGAACTCTGCACTGACAGCATGGAGTCTGCTTGGAATTCTGTCTCTCTACCCCTTCCATGCTCTCTCTCTTTCTCTCTCAAAATAAATAAACTTTAAAAAAAGTTGTTAAAAATAAATTAAATAAAGTAAATTTCAGTTAGTTAACATGCAATGTAATATTAGTTTCAGGAGTAGAATTTACTGATTTATCACTTACACAAAACACCCAGTGCTCATCACAAGAAGTGTCTATCACCCACTTAATTCATCCCCATGCCCACCCCACCTCTAACAACCCTCAGTTTGTTCTCTATAGTTGAGTCTGTTTTATGGTTTGCTTCTCTCTTTTTTCTCCCTATACTAACCTGTTTTGTTTCTTAAATTCCATATGAGTTCCATATGTTTCCAAATTCCATATAGTATTTGTGTTTCTCTGACCTATTTCACTTAGCATCATTTATTTTTTTTGGGGTTTAAATCATTTATTGATTAGTAAAGCTTAACCAGTTTGCATAATATTTTCAATACAATATTTGCGAATGATGATTGAGAAAAACCCAAGGCACCAGAGGAGAGCATCTGAACACAGAACGAGGTGGCAGAAGGTTAGTGAGGCATTGGAGAGTCTGGCTGGTGGGTACCAAGGAGGCCCTGAGCACCAGCCACCACCGTATGTCCCATGGGTCTGAAGCCCCTGCCTTAGGAAGGGGACAGAGGTTGTGGGGCGGAGGAAGGGGTTGGGGAAGACAGGAGGTCCCGGTGCCTGGGGACAGGGCTGCCAGAGTAGGGTTACTTCAGCTAGACCTTCACCCCCAGGGACAAGCCGCTGTGGAAGGAGTCTTTCTGAGAAGGGAATTTTCAGGGTGAGGTGACTTGGTGACTTGGAAGCAGCAATGGCCAAGCCACAGCCTGACCCCAAATTCTCAGAGGGGCCACCTTATTTATACTCCAAGCTTTATTATTTCCCTTCTTCTGTTGCTTACAGGCTTCATTTGAAGTTCTTTTTTTTTTTTTTTTTTTTTTAGCTTATGTAGATAGAAGTTTAGGTTAGTTGACATTTTTCTTATTTATTGAAGTAGGCCTATATTGCTGTACACTTCCCTCCTATGACCATTTTTGCTGCATCCCAAAGGTTTTGGACAGTCATGTTGTCATTTTCATTAGTTTCCATGTATTTTTTATTTCTTCTTTGATTTCCTGGTTGACCCATTCATTATTTAGTAGTGTGATGTTTAACCTCCACGTATTTGTGGTCTCTCCAAATTATTTCTTGTGGTTGATTTCAAGTTTCATACCACTGTGGTCAGAAAATATGCATGGTATCATCTCAATCTTTTTGAACGTGTTGAGACCCTATTTGTGACCTACTATGTAATCTATTTTGGAGGATGTCCTACGTGCACTTGAAAAGAATGTGTATTCTGTTGCTTTAGGGTGAAATGTTCTGAATGTATCTGTTAAGTTCATTTGGTCCAGTCTGTCAGTCAAAGGCATTGTTTTCTTGTTGATTTTCTGCTTAGACGATATGTCCATTGCAATAAATGGTGTGTTAAGGTTCCCTACTATTATTGTATTATTATCATTGAGTTTCTTTAAGTTTGTTAGTAATTGTTTTATATATTTGGGTTCTTTCAAGTTGGGGGCATAAATATTTACAATTGTTAAATCTTCTATTGGATAATCTCCTTTATTTTGATATATCATCCTTCTTCATCTCTTGTTACAGTCTGGTTTTAAAATTTAGCGTAAATATTGCTACTCTGGCTCTCTTTTGACGTCCATTTGCATGATAAATATTTCTCCACCCCCTCACTTTCTACCTCCAGGAGTTTTTAGGTCTAAGATGAGTGTTTTGTTGGCAGCATATAGATAGGTCTTGTTTTTTAATCCATTCTGACACCCAATGTCTTGATTGGAGCGTTTCGTCCACATACATCAAAGTGATTATTGATAGATATGTATTTAATGCCATTTTATTGTTGTTTATATTTATTGTTTATATTTATTTTTATATATTTAATTTTATATTTATATGTTTATATTTATATTTATTGTTTATTTATATTTATTTATATTTATTGTATTTATTTTATTTATATGTTTATATTTATATTTATTGTTAATGCCATTATTGTTGTTTCTGGAGATTGTCTTTGTTCTTTTCTTGTCTTTGTCACTTTGGTCTTTCCTTCCCAGTTAAAGGGTCCCCTTTAACATCTCTTGCAGGGCTGGTTTAGTGGTTATGAACTTGTTTAATTTTTGTTTGGAAAACTGTCTCTCCTTCTATTCTGAATGATAGCCTTCCTGGATAAAGTATTCTTGGTTGCCTATTTTTCCCATTCAGCACTTTGAATACATCATACCACTCCCTTCTGTCTTGCCTCGTTTCTGTTGAGAAATCTGCTTATAGCCTTATGGGTCTCTCCTTGTAAGTTAAGGATTTCTTTTATCTTGCTGCTTTTAGAATTTTTCTTTATCACTACATTTTGCAAATTTAATTACAATATGTCTTGGTGTCTTGGTGTTGGCATTCTTTTTAAAATTTTAATGGGAGTTCCCTGTGCCTTCTCAATCAAGATGTCTGTTTCCTTCCCCAGTTAGGGAAATTTTCAGCTATAATTTCCTCAAATAAACCTGCCTCCTATTCTCTCTTCTTCTGGAATTCCTATGATATGAATGTCATTACATTTCATGGAGCCACTGAGTTAACTAATTCTACTCTCATGATCCACATTTTTTCTTTCTCTCTTTTTTTCAGCTTCATTATTTTACATAATTGTGTTCTATATCACTTATTTGTTCTTTTGTTCCTTTGCTTCCTCCTTGTAGTCATTACATCCACTCAATTTTCAATCTCAGTTATTGCATTTTTCACTTCAGCTTGATTGTTTTTTAGCTCTTTTATCCCTGTGGTAAGGATATCCCTTATGTCTTCCATGCTTTTCTTAAGCCCAGCTAGTATGCTTATGATTGTTGCTTTAAATTCTGGATTAGGTATATTACTTATATCTGTTATGATTAGAACACTGGCCATGGCCTTTTCTTGTTCTTTATTTTGGGATGAATTCTTTTATGTTGGCATATTGTCTAGATATCTGTCTTCTTCTCTGTTAGAAAAGCCTGTTATATTTCTTGCTCCTGAGAGTAATGGCTTTATTAAGAAGACGTCATATAATGTCCAGGACGTGGAGCTTAAGGGAATGTCTCTTGTGTGTTCTTGTGCACTCTGCTGCTGTATTTTGGTGGTTTTATCCCCCAGGTCAGTCATCTGACAGAGGTATTCCTTGCCTGAGTGGCAGTGTTTGGACAATGGCCAGAGTGTGGCAAGTTTTAAGTAGCTGTGTTCTGGTCTGCTTTTTAAGAGACTGAGAACTGAAGTTTTGCAGAACTCTATGGTCAGTAGATGTGGTGCATGTGGGTGGTTGTGAACCTTAACTGGGGAAGGGGTCTGCTGTGCTTGTCCTTAGGTACACTTGCCCAAGAAAAGCAATAACAGCAGAATGCAGGGAGACAAGACTTGGTGTAAGCAGGTTAGGCAGGCAGTGTCGGTGCTGTGTTGTTTACTGAAGTTGGTTTATGCTGAGGAGTGGAAAAGGAAATGGCATCAGGCCATTCCTTTGTACCCAGAAAGGGGAGTGCATGCTTACTGTTCTCAGGGAAGCACTTTCAGAGAAGTGAATGATTTCCCTCATGAATCCCAGACACTTTTCATATTGCTATTTTCACACTATCTTCATGTTGCTTGCCTGCCTGGAGCAGCAAACCTTGAGCTCTATCCCAGTGAAGCCTGCTGACTTTTAAAATTCCAAACTTCAGGGACCTGATGTGTCAATGACCCAGAAAGTAGGGATAGAAGGAATATACTTCAGCATGATAAAGGCCATATTTAAAAAACACAGCTAATATCATCCTCGGTGGGAAAAAACTAGACCTTTCCCTCTATGGTCAGGAATAAGACAGAAATGTCCACTCTCACCACTGTTATTTAATATAGTACCATAAATCTTAGCCTCAGCAATTAGACAACGAAAAGAAATAAAAGGTACCCAAATCAGCAAGGAAGAAGTCCCTTTCACTATTTGCAGATGATATGATATACTATATTGAAAAACCTGAAAAATGCCACCAAAAAACTGTTAGAATTGATACATGAATCCAGTAAAGTCATGGGATACAAAATCAACATACAGAAATATGTTGCACTTCTATACCCCAATAATGAAGCAGCATAAAGAGAAATCAAGGATTGGATCCCATTCACAACTGCATCAAAAACATAAGATATCTAGGAGTAAACCTAGTCAAAGAGGTAAAAGATCTAAACTCTGAAAACTGTAAACCACTGATGGAAGAAATTGAAGAAGAAATGGAAAAATATTCTATGCTAATGGATTGAAAGAGTAAATATTGTTAAAATGTCTACACCACTCAAAGAAATCTATACATTTAGTGCATCAAAATACCAACAGCTGTTTTCACAGAGCTAGAACAATCTTAAAATCCCCAAAGACTCTGAAGAGTCAAAGAAACCTTGAAAAAGAAAAGCAAAACTGGAGGCATAACAATTCTGGACTTCAAATATATTTCAAAGCTGTAGTGATCAAAACTATATGGTACTGGCACAAAAACAAACACATAGATCAGTGGAACAGAAGAGAAAACCCAGAAATGAACCCACACCTATGTGGTGAACTAATATTCAAAAAATCAGGAAAGGATATCCAGTGGGAAAAATTTTCTTCAAAAAATGGTGTTGAGAGATGTCTGGGTGGCTCAGTTGGTTGAGCATTCGACGTTGGTTCAGGTCATAATCTCATCATTTGTGAATTTGAGCCCCGCATTTGGCTCTGTGCTGACAGCTCAGAGCCTGAAGCCTGCTCCAGATTCTGTTTCTCCCTCTCTCTTGGCCCCTCACTCGCTCACAGTCTGTCTCTCTCTCCCCCCACAAAATAAATAAACATTAAAAAATGGTGTTGAGAAAATTGGGCAGTAACATGCAAAAGAATGAAACTGAACCACTTTATTACACCATAAATATTTTAAAAATAAATTAAAAATGGATGAAAGACCTAAATTTCAGACGGGAAACCATAAATATCTTAGAGGAAAACACAGACAATAACCTCTTTGACATCGGCTGTAGGAATTTCTTACTAAGTATGTTTCCTCAGATAAGGGAAACAAAAGCAAAAATAAACTATTGGGACTCCATCAAAATAAAAAGCTTCTATACAGCAAAGGCAACAATCAATAAAACTAAAAGACAACCTACAGAATGGGAGAAGATGTTTGCAAATGATATATCTGATAAAGGGTTATTATCCAAAATCTATAAAGAACTTATCAGTCTCAGCACCCAAAAAAAGGAATAATCCAGTTAAAAAAATGGGCAGAAGAGAAATATAGATATTTTTAAAGGAAGACATACAGATGGCTAAAAGACACATGAAAAGATGTTTAACATCACTCATCATCAGGGAAATACAAATCAAAACTACAATGAGATATCATCTCACACCTGTTGGAATGCCTAAAATTAACAACCCAGTGAACAACAGAAGTTGGTGACAATGTGGAGAAATTGGAATCCTCTTTCACTATTGGTGGGAATGCAAACTGGTGTATCCACTCTGGACAACAATATGGAGGTTCCTCAAAAAGTTAAAAATAGAACTATGACCCAGAAATTGCACTACTAGGTATTTACCTAAAGGATACAAAAATACTGATTTGAAGGGATACATGCACCCTGATGTTTATAGCAGTAGTATTTCAATAGTCAAATTATGAAAAAAAGCCCAGATGTCCATCAACTGATGAATGGTTAAAGATGTCGTATGTATATATGACAGAATATTACTCAGCCATCAAAAAGAATGAAATCTTGCCATTTGCAATGATGTTGTTGTAACTAGAGAGTATTATGCTAAGTTAAACAAGTCAGTCAGAGAAAGACAAATACCATATGTTTCACTCACATGTGGAATTTAAGAAACAAGAGAGATGAGCATAAGGGAAAGAAAAATGAGAAACAAACCTTAAAACAGACTCTTATTAAGAGAACAAACTGAGGGTTGCTGGAGGGAAGGTGGGTTGGAGGATAGCTTAAATTGATGAAGGGTATTAAGGAGGGCACTTCTTGTGATGAGCACTGGGTGTTGTATGTAAATAGTGAATTACTAAATTCTACACCTAAAACTAATATTACACAGTATGTTAACTAAGTGAAATTTAAATAAAAACTTGAAAAAAGAATAGAAGGACAAATATCATATGATTTTACTTATAGCGAAATAGAAAAAAAATTAACAAGCAGAATTCGACCTATACATACAAGTAACAAAATGATGGTTGCCAGAGGTGAGGAGGGTGGAGGGTTACACAAAATAAGTAAAAGGGAGAGGAAAGTGTGAAGTACAGGTCTTCAGTTATGGAATAAATAAATCATGGGAATAAATGGCACAGCATAAGGAATACACTGAACAATATTGTAATAAAGAATGTATGGGGATAGATGGTAGCTCCATTAGTGGTGAACATAGAATAATGTATAAAATTGTTGAATTACTATGTTGTACACCTGAAACTAATGTAATATTTTGTGTCAACTACACTACAAAAAAATCAATGATTTCAATACACCAATTAAAAGGCAGAGATTATCGGAGCAGGGGGAGGGCAGAGAGAGAGAGAGAGTGATAGAGACAATCCCAAGCAATCTCAGAGATGTCAGCATGGAGCCTGATGTGGGGCTTAATGCAGAGCTTGATTCCAGGAATGGTGAGATCATGACCTGAGCCAAGATCAAGAGTCAGACATTTAACTGACTGAGCCACCCAGATGCCCTTATATCTTTCTTTAAAAATAAAAATAAGAACTTTCTTCTCTGACTGGAGAAGAAGCAGTCAGAGAAGTAGGGAGATCCTAATCTTGTCTCATCCCTTGAACATAGCTAGAGAGTTATCAAATCATTCTGAACACCAAAGAAATAAAGTGGAGGTATGAATGAACAAAAGCTGCAAGACTACATGTAGAAAAGGAACCATCCTTTGGAAGGTAGGAGGTGCAGAGAATTTACCAGGAGAGATATTTCTCTGGGCCCACACTGGGGCGGGGAAGCTGGCTTAAAGAGGCTACTGCAAAGTAGTACAAGTAGCAGAGCAAAAAATCTGAACTTGTAGCAGTCCCCTACCATGGATAAAGAATGTAGCTGAAAGATGCTCAAGTGATGAAATGGGTAAGAATACCGGGAGTGACAGCATGGTCAGAGGATCCTTTGGGTTGAAATAGAGGTCACACAAAAGTTCTGTGCTGTTTCCAGGCATAAGAGAGAGGACTCATCCCAGCTGAGGGCTGCAAGGAGGTGTGCCTGCTTTCTGCTCTGTTTTGACATAAATTCTGAACAGCAGCAGAGTCTTACCACTGCCTTTTTAAACATGGGCTGGCAAAAGTACAGTGAGATCCTCCCCCAGGGGAACAGCATGGGTTCTCACAGTGGGAATCCCTAAAATTTGGAGGTTTGAAATTCAGTCGTGTACCTGAAATAAAGCTTGGACACAAGCTGAGTGAATGTGGGGTTCTAACAGAAACTAGAGACACACGAGAAGTGATTAATTGTCCTGTGAGGTTTCCATGAAGAGTGGAGGGCGGGAACTTTCAGGTCCCGGGCTATAGAGCAGGGTGCATTCTACCCTTTAGGGCTGAAAGTATTCAGAGTGCAAAATAGCACCACCTAGTGGAGACTGGAGCCACTTACAACAAGCTCTGCTCCTCTGCACACTTCAGGTGCACTTCCACTGAAGCAAATCAGGGAAGCAGGTCCCTCACCCAAGAAGATCAACACAACTCCTTTGCACCAAGTTAATAATTTTGGTGCTGCAAAGCTCCAGCTCTAGGAGAATTAGGCTTTAACTTCAGTTTTATTTAATTCGTTATTTTTTCTTTTATTTTCTCATTTTTTAATTCCTTTTTTTTACTTTTTACTATATTTTGTTTTTTTTACATATACATATTCTTTTATTATTTTAATGTTTTTATTTTTTTGTTTTGAGAAAGAGAGAGAGACAAGCATGAGCAGGGGAGAGGCAGAGAGAAAGGAGACATGGAATCTGAGTAAGCTCCAGGCTCTGAGCTGTCAACACAGAGCCTGATGGGTGGCTCAAATCTATGAACCTCGAGATCATGACCTGAGCTGAAGACATTTAACCTACTGAGCCATCCCCATGTCCCTTCTTTTATTTTTAATTTTTTATTTTATTGGTTTTGGGGGTTTTATTTTATAATTTTATTTTATTTTATTTATTTTTGGATCTCGATACTTTTATCAAGCAGATCAAAACATACCCAAGATATTTTTTTTGCTGTTGTGTTTTGTTTGCTTTTTTGATTTTTGTTTTTCTCTTTGTGTGTTTTCTTTTCTTTTCTTTTCTTTCTTTCCTCTTTTCTTTTTGGAAAAAAAAATAATGAGATAGAGAAACTCATCCCCAAAGAAAGAACAGGCAATAGAACTCATCCAGGGATTTAATCAACACAAATATAAGTAAGATATCTGAACCAGAATTTAAAACCACAATTATAGGGGTGCCTGGGTGACTCAGTCAGTTAAGCATCCAACTCTTGATTTCCACTCTAGTCATGATCTCACAGTTTGTAGGATTGAGCCCCTCATTGGGCTCTGTGCTGACAGTGCAGAGCTTGCTTGGGACTCTCTCTGTCTCTCTCTCTCTCTCTCTCTCCTATGCCCCTCTCCCACTCATGCTCTCTTTCTTTTGCTCTCTCTCTCTCTCTCTCTCAATGTAAATAAATAAACATAAAAAATAAATTTAATTAACACCCCCCATGATTATAAGAATACTATCTGGGGTTGAAAAATAATGGAAGACACCAGAGAATCCCTTTCTGCAGGGATAAAAGAACTAAAGTTCAGTCAAATCAAAATTAAAAATGCTATAACTGATATGTAATCTCGAATGGATGCCATGATGGCAAGGATGGATGAAGTGGCGCAGTGAATCTGTGATATAGAAGATAAAATTATGGAAAATAATGAAGCTGAAAAGAAGATGGATACAAAGTCCAAAGATGATGGTAAAAGACTTAAAGAATTCAGTGACCTATTAAAGAAGAATAACATTTGTATCATAAGAGTCCCAGAGATAAAGAGAGAAAAAGGGGAAGAAGGTTGAAGTGAACAAATTATAGCTGAAAACTTCCCTAATGTGAGAAGGGTCACAGACATGAAAACCCAAGAAACATAGAAAGCTTTCATTAAATTTAAAAGAAGCCGACCATCACCAAGGCATATCATAGTGAAATTCACAAAATACTCAGGCAAAGGAAGAATCTTGAAAGCAGCAAGAAAAAAAGTCCTTAAACTACAAGGAAAAACATACCAGGTTTCAGCAGATCTGTCCACAGAAACTTGGCAGGCCAGAAAGGAGTTGCAAGATATTTTCAATGTACTGAATGGGGAAAATATGCAGGCAATAATTCTTTATCCAAAAAGGTTGTCATTCAGAATAGGAGAGATAGATTCCAAAACAAACAAAAACTAAAGGAGTTCATGACCACTAAACCAGCCCTACAAGAATTTTTAAGGGGACGTGTGTCTAGGTGGCTCAGTCAGTTAAGCATGTGACTTCGGCTCAGGTCATGATCTCACAGTTTGTGAGTTTGAGCCCCACATCAGGCTGTCTGCTGTCAGTGCAGAGCCCACTTAAGATTCTTTGTCTCCCTCTTTCTCTGTCACTCCCCTGCTTGCACTCTCTCTGTCTCTCAAAAAGAAATAAACACTAAAAAAAAAAAAAGAAATTTTAAAGGGGACTTTCTGAGTGGAGGGGAAAAAAAACAAGACAGGACCAAAGGCAACAAAGACTAGAGGGCAAGAAAACATTACCAGAAACACCAACTCTACAGGCAACATGATGGCACTAAATTCATATATGCTGATAATCACTCTGAATGTAAATGGACTAAACGTTCCAGTCAAAAGACATAACATAACAGAATGGTTAAAAAAAAGAAGATCCATCTATATTCTGCCTATAAGAGACTCATTTTAGACTTAAAGACACCTGAAGATTGAAAGTGAAGGTATGGAGAACCATCTATCATGGTCTATGAGGTCAACAAAAGAAAACTGGAGTGGCCATACTTATATCAGACAATCTAGACTTTAAAATAAAGACTGTAACAAGGGATGAAGAAGGACATTACATTATAATTAAGGGGCCTATCCATCAAGAAGATCTAACAACTGTAAATACTTATTCTGCCAACTTGGGGGTCCCCAAATATGTAAATCAATTAATAACCAACAGAAAGAAACTCACTGATAATGATACAATAATAGTAGGTGACTTTAACACCCCACTTACAGCAAGGGACAAATCATATAAAGCAGAAAATCAACAAGGAAGCAATGTCTTTGAATACACAGATGGACTTAACAGATATATTCAGAACATTTCATCCTAAATCAGGAGAATACACATTATTCTCAAATTCATATGGAACATTCTCCAGAATAGATCACATACTAGGTTACAAATCATGTCTCAGCAGGTACAAAAAGATCGAGAACATACCATGCATATTTTCAGATCACAATGCTATGAAACTGGAAGTCAACTACAAAAAAAAATTGGAAAGCCCTCAAATACAGGGGGTTAAAGAATATCCTACTAAAGAATGAATGGGTTAACCAGGAAATTAAAGAAGAAATTCAAAAATACATGGAAGGCAATGAAAATGAAAACACAACAGTCCAAAACCTTTGGGATGCAGGAAAGGCAGTCCTAAGATGAAAGTATATTGCAATTCAGGCCAATCTCAAGAAGCAAGAAAGGTCCCAAATACACAACCTAACCTTATACCTAGAGGAGCTAGAAAAGGAACAGCAAATAAAATCTATAGGTGTGGGGAATAAGCTTAGGAATTCCCTGAGCTTGCACCGATGAGTTAATGAGGTTTAGGATGAAAGCATCTGGGATTAGGTAAACAAGGTGAAAGCGTCCGCCAGTATAGAACAAAGGCATAGAGGAATAGGAAGCCACAGGATGAAAACATCCAAGATTAGATATTCAGGGTGGGAGTGCCCCAACTTAGTACAATAGCAGAAAGCTGCTTTCACAGGAGGGGAGGACCAGAATAGGTAAACTGGTAAACAGGGCTATATACCACAGCAGGGTGAAGTTGCCCAGAGTGGAGCTAATTAGCAAAATAAAGGTGTCTTGTTGACCCTGAGGTATCATGCTCTATCTGTCTTATCCCCTAGGCAAGCTGAGATAAACAGACGTGGTGCCTCCGGCTTGCCACATCATCTGCCTGGTGCCAGGATTTTGTTTTGTATTGACCCAACCCCCTAACACCACATATCTTCAAAACCCCCTTTCTCTCACATACATGAGTTAATGTTCATGGTTCCATTGTCTCTTTCTGCACGTCCATCATGCTTGTAAGCCTTCTGGTCCTAATAAAAATGGAGCAAGATCCACTCAGGGTTCTTGTCTCCTCCTGGACATTAGTCTCTCTTGCTTTTAATTCTGCATCCGCTCTCTTACTGGACAAGAGAGAACTCCAGACCCAGAGTCTACAACATATAGGCAGAAGAAGGGAAATAATAACTACTAGAGCAGAAATAAATGATATAGAAGCAAAAAAACACAGTAAAACATATCATTGAAACTAAGAGCTGGTTCTTTGAAAGAATAAACAAAATTGATAAACCCTTAGCCAGACTTATCAAAAAGAAAATAGAAAGGACCCAAATATATAAAATCACAAATGAAAGAGGAAAGAGTACAGCCAACACCACAGGCATAATTATATGCCAACAAATTGGGCAATCTGGAATAAATGGACAAATTTCTAGAAACTCACAAACTACCAAAACTAAAACAGGAAGAAATAGAAAATTTGAACAGACCAATAAGCAATAAAGAAATTGACTCAGTAATTACAAATTTCCCAGAAAAAAGAGCCTTGGGCCAGATGGCTTCCCAGGGGAATTCTACCAGTGATTTAAAGAAAGTTAATACCTAATCTTCTCAAATTTCCAAAAATAGAAATGGAAAGAAAACTTCAAAACTCATTCTAAGAACCAGCATTACCTTGATTCCAAAACCAGACAAAGACCCTACTAAAGAGGAGAATTACAGGCCAATATGCCTGATGAGCTGGGATGCAAAAATTCTCAACAAGATACTAGCAAATTGAAATCAACAGTACATTAAAATAATTACTCACCATTATCAAGTGGGATTTATTCCTGGGCTGAAGGGTACGTTCAATATTTGAAAATCAACATGACATGCCACATTAATAAAATAAAGTATAAGAAACATATGATCCTGTCAATAGATTCAGAAAAAGCATTTTACAAAATACAGCATCCATTCTTGAGTAAAATCCTCCACAAATTAGGGATGGTTATATACACACAGCTAATATCATCCTCAATGGGGAAAAACTGAGAGCCTTTCCTTTATAGTCAGGAACAAGACAAGGATGTCCACTGTCACCATTACTATTTAATATAGTACTGAAAGTCTTAACCTCAGCAATCAGACAACAAAAAGAAATAAAGGGCATCCAACTTGTCAAGGAAAAGTCAAACTTTCACTATTTGCAGATGACTTGATACCCTATTTAAAACCAAAAAGACTCCACCAAAAAGTTGTTAGAAATAATACATGAATTCATCAAAGTCTCAGGATATATAATTAATGTGTAGAAATCTGTTGCATTTTTATACACCAATAAGGAAGCAGTAGAAAAGGAAATCAAGAAATGAATCCCATTTACAATTGCACCAAAAACAATAAGGTGCTTAGGAATAAACCTAACTAAAGAGGTAAAAGATCTGTAAACTACAGACCATTTATTAAAAATATTGAAGATGACACAAAGAAATGGAAAAGCATTCCATATTCATGGATTGGAAGAACAAATATTGTTAAAATGCTTATACTGCAATCTACACAATTAATGCAGTCCCTTTTAAAATACCGCCAGCATTCTTTATGAGCTAGAACAAACAATCCTAATATTTGTCTGGAATCACAAAAGACCCAGAAAAGCTAAAGGAATCTGGAAAAAGAAAAACAAAACTGGAGGCATCACAATTCCTGATTTTAAACTGTATTACAAAGCTGTAGTAATCAAGACAGTATGGTACTGGCATGAAAACAAACACATAAATCAATGGAACAGAATAGAAAACCCAGAAATGGACCCACAAGTATATGGTCAACTCATCTTTGACAAAGCAGAAAAGAATATCCAATGGAAAAAAGACAGCCTCTTCAACAAATGGTGTTGAGAAAACTGGACTGTAACATGTGGAACAATGAAACTGGACCACTGTCTTACTCCATACATAAAAATAAATTCAAAATGTATGAAAAACCGAAATGTCAGACAGAAATCCATCAAAGTTCTAGAGGAGAACACAGGCAGAAACCTCTTTGACCTTGGCTACAGCAACTTCTTTCTTGACATGTCACCACAGACAAGGAAAACAAAGGTAAACATGAACTACTGGGAATTCATCAAGGTAAAAAGCTTCTGCACAGCAAAGGAAACAACAAAACTAGCAGACAGCCTATGGAATTAGAGAAGATATTCATAAATGACATATCTGATAAAGAATTAGTATCCAAAATCTATAATTAACTTACCAAACTCAACACCCAAAAAACAAATAGCCTAGTTAGGAAATGGGCAGAAGACATGAATAAACACTTTTCCAAAGAAGACATCCAGATGACTAATAGACACATGAAAAGTGCTCAAAACTCATTATCAGGGAAATGCAAATAAAAACCACGATGAAATATCCCCTAATACCTTTTAGAATGGATGAAATTAACAACACAAGGAACAACAGGTGTTGGCAAGGATGCAGAAAAAGAAGTTTTTTGCACTGCTGATGGAAATGCAAACTGGTGCAGCCACTCTGGACAACAGTATGGAATTTCCTTAAAAAACTTAAAAATATAACTACCTTACAATCCAGCAATTGCACTATTAGATATTTACCCAAAGGATACACAAATACAGGTTTGAAGGTGTCCATGCACCCTAATGTTTATAGCAGTTATGGCTATTATCAACAATAGTCAAACTATGGTGGGAGCCAAGTGAAATAAGTCAATCAAAGAAAGACAAATACCATATGATGTCACACATATGTGGAAATTAAGAAACAAGACAGATGAATATACGGGAATGGGGGAAAGAGAAAAGAGGAAAACAAACCACAGGAGACCCTTAACACAGAGAACAAACTCAGGGTTGGTGGAGTGAGGTGGGTGGGAGATGAGCTAGATGGGTGATGAGTATTAAAAAGGCCACTTGTTGAGATGAGCACTGGGTGCTGTATGTAAGTGATGGCTCACTGAATTCTAGTCCTGAAACCCATATTACACTGTATGTTATGTTAACTAACTAAAATTTAAATTAAAAAAACAGCTATTTTCAGAGTAGATAAAAAAGAAAAAATGACCAATAATGTGTTCTTTATAGAAACCCATGCAACTCTAAATATACATATAGATTAAAAGTAAAGAAACAGGGGTGCCTGGGTGGCTCAGTTACTTAAGCATCTGACTCTTGATCTTAGCTCATGTCTTGAACTTGGGGTTGTGAGTTCAAGCCTTGCATTTGGCTCCATGCTGTGCATGAAGCCTACTTATAAACAAACAAGCAAACAAACAAAATAGAGAAGGATGTACCAAACCAACACTAATCAAAACAAAAGTGTGCTTATGTTAATTTCATCAAATCAGATTTTAGATCAAGAAAAATGATCAGAGATAAAGAATGGCTTTACAGAATGATAAATATGTCAATATTGCTAGAAGACATAACAACTATTTTTTAAATGTTTATTTATTTTTAAGAGAGAGAGAGAGAAAGTGTGAGCAGGGGAGGGGCAGAGAGAGAGAGAGGGAGACACAGAATCTGAAGCAGCCTCCAGGCCCTGAGCTGTCAGCACAGAGTCTGATGTGGGGCTTGAACTCACGAACTGCAAGATCATGACCTGAGCCAAACTCAGACCTTAACTGACTGAGTCATCCAGGCATCCTAAAGACATAACAAGTCTTAATGTGTATGTACCTAAAGTTAGAGGACACTAATATGTTAGGCAAAAATGATCAGAATTGCAATTAAAAACACATGAATCTACTATCATAGTAGATTTTACATTCATGTAATGGAAAAAGACAGATCCAGTAGGCAGAAAGTCAGAAAGCATCTAATGGACCTCAACAGAACCATCAACTAACTGGGTATTTTTGACATAGACTGCTTCATCCAACAACAGAAAATGACAGAGTCTTCTCAAGTCACATAAAACACTCATCAAGATAGACCATATTCTGGGCCATAAAACACAACTTAATAAAATTTTATTATTTTTATTTGAAAAGCTTTTATTTTTTATTTTTGAGAGAGAGAGAGAGAGAGCAGGGGAGGGGCGGGCGGGGGGGGAGAGGATCTGAAGCGAGCTCTGCATTGACAGCAGACAGCCCAATGTGGGGCTCAGACTCACAAACTGTGAGATCATGAACTGAACCAGAGTCTGAGGCTTAACTGACTGATCCACCCAAGAGTTCCAACTTAATAAATTTTTATAAGTAGAAATAATACAGCATCTGCTGTGAGATTACAATGGATTTAACTTGAAATCAATTACAGAAAGATAGCTGAAAAAAATACATGGATTTAACAACATACAAGCAACACATAGCTCAAAGAAGAAATTTTTTAAATATTTCAAAATATTTTAAACTAAATGAAAATAAAAATACAACATATCAAAACTTGTGAAACACAGTGAAAGATTTGCTTAGAGAGAAGTTTAGAGTCTTGAATGCATATATCACATAAGAAGAAAGATCTAAAATCAGTAATCAAAGATTCCACTTCAGAAAAGTAGAAAAAGATGGGAGCACTTGAGTGGCCCAGTTGGTTGAGTGTTAGATTTCAGCTCTTCATGATCTCATGGCTCCTGAGTTCGAGCCCCATGTCAGGCTCTGTGCTGACAGCTCAGAGCCTGGAGCCTGTTTCAGATTCTGTGTCTCTCTCTCTCTCTCTGCCTCTACCCGACTGCCTCTCAAAAATAAATAAACATTAAAAAAAGAAAAAATAGAAAAAGAAGACCATATTAAGTACAAAGTCAGCAGAAATAAAGTAGTAATAACTAAAGCAGAAATCAATAAAATTGGAAAAAGAAAATCAATTAAAAAATCAACAAAATCAAAAACCGGTTGTTTGACTACTGCAATACTTATTTCAAAACATATGTAAACTAAACCATATGCTGTGCACCTTAAACTTATGCAGTGACAAATATCAATTGTTTTTCAATAAAACTGGAATACAGTGCTCTTTCATTAAAAATATCAATAACCTGGAAAATCTTCAGGCAAACTAACAAAACAGAGGACACAATTTACTAACATCAGAAATGAAAGGGAAGGCATCACCACAGATCCCATGGGCATTCAAAGGATAATAAAGATATGAACATCTCTATATCTACACATATGAAAACTTAGATATAATTAACTAATTCTATGAAAGACAGAATATGCCTCTTTAATCTTTAATAATTAATAGATATAGATCTATTTATTAAAGAAATTGAATCAATAGATAATAACTTTCCAAAAAAGAAAGCACCAGAACCAGATGGGTTTACTGGTGAATTCTACCAGACATTTAAGAAAGAAATTAT
This sequence comes from Panthera pardus, assembly GCF_024362965.1. Classification (NCBI taxonomy): domain Eukaryota; kingdom Metazoa; phylum Chordata; class Mammalia; order Carnivora; family Felidae; genus Panthera; species Panthera pardus. Next base: position 16,856,071 of record NW_026526810.1, on the reverse strand, counting down.
ATCAGTTCTCTATCATCTTAAGAAGATAGAAATAGAGAAAATACTTAATACTTCCTGATTCATTCTAAAAGGCTAGGCTCATCTTAACGCTAACACCAGACAAAGTTATTACAAAGAGAATAAAACTAAAACCCCAAATCTCTCATAAATATAAATGAAAAAAATCCTCAACAACATACTAGCAAATTGAATTAAAAATGTTTAAAAATAATTGCATATCACAGCCTAGAGGAATTTATTCCACATATGCAAGGCTAGTTCAATATTTAAAAATTAGCAAATGTAATTCATCAAGTCAAAAAAAAAAGAAAAAAATTCATGATCATATCAATAGATGCAGAAGAAAAAAACATATGACAATATCCAATATTTATTCATGCTAAAAACTCAACAAACTATGGCTAGTGGAGAACTTTCTCAACTTGATAAAGAATACAAAAAATCTACAGCAAGCATCATACTTAATGGTGAGAAACCTGGTTTCCCAGTAAGACTGGGTACAAGGAAAGGATGTATACAAGATATACTATGTAATGCAACAAAACCAGAAAAGTAAATAAAAGGTATACATATTGTTAAGGAAGAAATGAAACTGTCTTTGTTCATAGGTAACATGATTTTCTATGTAAATAATATGAAAGAATTGATAAAAAAATACTAAATTACAGGAAAATTGAAGGACACAAAATTAATATACAAAAGTCAATTATTTCCCAGCATACCAGCAATGAACATATGAAATATTTAATTAAAAACACATCAGCATTTACAAGAGTATCCTCTTAAAATTAAATATCTAGATATAATTCTAATAAAATATGTAAAAGTTCTGTATGAAGAAAACTGTGAAATTCTAAAATATTGAAAAAGGAATTAAATAAATGGAGAGATATTTTATGTTCATTGATAGGAAGATTCAAGATTGTCAAGATGTCAGTTCTTCCCAACTTGATCTATAGATTCAATGTAATCCGGTCCAAATACCAGCCAGTTATTTTGTGGATATAACTACATACAGTTTTTATGTAGAGGCAAAAGACCCAGAATAGCAAAGTCAATATTGAAGGAGAAGAATACCATAGAAGGTTTCATATTAACTGTATCAAGACTTACTACAGGGTGCCTGGGTGGCTCAGTAGGTTAAGCATCCAACTCTTGATTTCAACTCAGGTCATGATCTCATGGGTTGTGAGATCAAACCCCATATCGGGCTTTGTGCTGGCAGCATGGAGCCTGCTGGGGATTGTCTCTCCCTGTCTCTCTCTGGTTCCCCCCTTCCCTCAAAATGAATAAATAAACTTTAAAAAAAGACTACAAAGCTACAATAATCAAGGTATCAGTGAAAGAATAAAGGAATAGAGCCATGGGACAGAATAGGGAGCCCAGAGATAAACCCAAATAAATACAGACAACTGATATTTGATAAAAGAGAAAAAGCAATATAATACAGCAAAGATAGTATCTGCAACAAATAATTCTGGAACAACTGGACATGGACATCCATATGCAAAAAAATGAATCTATACACAGACCTTACACCTTTCATAAAAATTAATCCTCGAGTTAAAGATCTAAGTGTGAAATTCAAAGCTGTAAAATTCCTTCCGGATAATATAGGAGAAAATATGGCAAAGACTTTTGAAACAACACCAAGTATACAATTGATGAAAGAGACCATTGATGGGCTTCATTAAAATTAAAAACTTCTCCTTTAAAAAGGACAATGTCAAAAGAGGGAGGACACGATCCACAGGCTGGGAAATAGCATTTCAAAAACCACCTCTAGTAAAGGACTGTTATCCAAAACATACAAACACTTAAAAATCAAGAAAAGAAAATGAACAACCCAGTTTAAAAAAATAGGTCAAAGACCTTAACAGACATCTCACAAAACATATATACAAATGAAAAATAAGCATATGAAAAGATCATATGTTATCAGGGAATTGCAAATTAAACCATAAATGAATTACCACTACACACCTATTTGAGCAGCCAAAATCTAGATCACTGGCAATATCAAATTAGCTATTGATATTGGTGAGAATGTGGAACAATAGGACTCTCATTCATTGCTAGTGGGAATGAAAAATGAACAGCCACCTTGGGAGACAGTTTGGCAGCTTCTTATAATACTAAACATGCTCCTACCATACAATTCAGGTATTGTACTCCTTGATATTTAATCAGATGATTTGAAAACTTATGTCCACATGAATGGTTTTATAGAAGCTTATTCATAATTGCACATTATGAAGAAATTAATATGTCCTTTAGTAGGTGAATTAATAAGCAGTGGTGCCTCTAGAAAATGCAATATTATTTATGACTAATAAAAGGAATCATAAAACCATGAATAGACCTGTAGGAAAATTAAATACATATCACTAAGTGAAAGAAACAAATGTGAAAAAGTTAAATGCATGGTCAGAGGATTATCAATTCAAACCATATGATATTTTGGAAAAGGCAAAACTATGGAGTTAGTAAAAAGATTGGTAGTTGTCAGGGGTTAGGTGGGGACATAGGAATGAATAGGCAGGGCATGGAGAATTTTTAGGGAAGTGAAAGTTTTATGTAATATACAATGGGATATATTTGTCATTGTACATTTGTCAAAACCAATAAGATATACAAACCAAGGGTGAATATAAACAATGGACTTTGAGTGGTAATGATGTCAATGTAGGTTCATTTTAAGAAATGTACTACTCTGGTAAAGGATGTTGATAGTAGGGAAGGTTGTGCATGTATGGAAACAGGGGATATATGGGAAATGCCTCTACTTTCCATTTAGTTTTTAAAAAATTTTTTAAAATATTTATTTATTTTTGAGAGACACAGAGACAGAGCACGAACAGGGGAGGGGCAGAGAGAGAAAGAGACACAGAATCCAAAACAGGCTCCAGGCTCTGAGCTGTCAGCACAGAGCCCGACGCAGGGCTCAAACCCACAAACCAGGATATCATGACCAGAGCCAAAGTTGGAAACTCAACTGACTGAGCCAGATGCCCCTCCATTTAGTTTTTATGATTTAAAAATAAAGTTTTTAAATTAAAAATGGTCATAATCAACTTGAGTGGAAATCTGGATTTCAGTAGAAAACAGAACACTCAGGAGAAGTCTTGTTGAAGATGAAATAACTGCTTTTGGGAGAAAGAGTGTCGTGAAATTTCATTTGCCTATATATCATTATAACATTATGCCAGACTTTTAGTGCTGTTATGGACTGAATTTTCCCAAAATATGTTGAAGCTCTAAGCCCCAGTTCCTCAGAATGTGACTTTATTTGCATATAGCTTTCAAATATGCAATTAGAGTTAAATGAAGTAATATGGATGGCCCCTGATCCAATATGACTTGTATCCATGTAAGAAGAGGAAATTTGGACATATAAAAAACACCAGGGATGTGCACACGCAGAGAAATAGCCATGTGAGACCACGGTAAGAAGGTGACCATCTGCAAGCCAAGGGGAGATTTCTCAAAAGAAACCAAGCCACTTCCTTGCTGACCTGAATGCCTTTTATTACTTTTTGTTGTCTGCTGTGGCTAGAACTTCCAATATTATGTTAAATAACAGTGATAAGAGTGGACATCGCTGTCTTGTTCCTGACCATAGAAGAAAAGCACTCAGTTTTTCCCCACTGAGGATGGCATTAACTGTGGATTTCACTATTTGCAGGTGACATCGTATTATATTGCTAGAACTGATACATGAATTCAGGAAAGTCACAGTATACAAAATAAATGTACAGAGATCTGTTGCATTTCTATACACCTATAATAAAACAGCTGAAAGAAAAACTAAGGAATCAACCTCATATACAATGGCAAAAAATGTAAGATACTTGGGAATAAACCTAACCAAAGTGGTGAAAGACCTGTACCCTGAAAACTATAAAACAGTGATGAAAGAAATTGAGATGATACAAAGAAACGGAAAGACTTTCTGTGCTTATGGATTGGAAGAACAAATATTGTTAAAGTGTCTATACTATCCAAAGCAACCAACACATTTAATGCAATCCCTATCAAAATTCCAATAGTGGTTTTCACAGAAGTAGAACAAACAATCCTAAAATTGTATGAGACCACAAAAGACTCCAAATAACCAAAGCAATCTTAAAAAAGAAAAGCAAAGCTGGAGGCATCACAATTCTGAGCTTCAAGTCATATTACACAGCTGCAGTGATAAAGACAGTATGGTACTGGCACGAAAACAGACACATAGGTCAATAGAGCAGAATAGAAAAGCCAGAAATAAACCCACAACTTTATGGTCAATTAATCTTTGATGAAGCAGGAAGGAGTATCCAGTGGAAAAAAAGACAGTCTTTTCAGCAAATGCTGTTGGGCAAACTGGACAGCAACGTGCAAAAGAATGAAACTGAACCACTTTCTTTTACCTTACCCAAAAATTAACTCAAAGTGGATGAAAGACCTAAATGTGAGACCTGAAACTATAAATATCCTAGTGGAGAAGACAGGCAGTAACCTCTTCGACATCAGCCGTAGCAACTTTTTACAAGATATGTCTCCTGAGGTAAGGGAAACTAAAACAAAAATAAACTATTGGGACTTCCTCAAAATAAAAATCTTCTGCACAGTGAAGGAAATACTCAACAAAACTAAAAGACAACCTGTGGAATGGGAGAAGATATTTCAGGTGAAATTTCTGGTAAAGAGTTAGTTCTCAAAATATATAAAGAACTTAACACCCAAAAACCAAATAATCAAATTTAAAAATGTACAGACGGCATGAATAGACATTTTCCAAAGAAAATATACAAATGGCTAACAGATACATGAAAAGATGCTCAACATCGCTCATCATCAGGGAAATGCAAATCAAAACTATAATGAGATATCACTTCACAGCAGTCAGAAAAGCTAAAATTAACAGCTCAGGAAACAACAGGTGTTGACAAGGATGTGGAGAAAGGGGTACTCCCTTATACTGTTGGTGGGAATGCAAACTGGCACATCCATTCTGGAAGCAGTATGGAGGTTCCTCAACAAGTTAAAAATAGAACTACCCTATGATTCAGTAATTGCACTGCTAGGTATTTACCTAAAGAATATGAGAAGTAATTCAAAGGGATACATGCACCGTGATATTTATAGCAGCATTATCTACAATAGCCAAACTATGGAAAGAGCCCAAGTGTCCACAGACTATTGAATGAACAAAGAAGAGGTGGTATATATGTACAATGGAATATTACTCAGCCATAAATCTTGCCATTTACAATGACGTGAATGGAGATAGACAGTATTATGCTAAGTGAAATAAGTCAGTCAGAGAAAGACAAATATCATATGATTTGAATCATATGTGGAATTTAAGAAACCAAATGAGCATAGGGAAATAGAGGCAAAGCAAGAGAATTTTAACTATAGAGAACAAACTGATGGTTATTAGAGGAGAGGCAAGTGGGGGGGGGGAAATGGGTTAAATAGGTGATGGGTATTAAGGAGGACACTTATTGTGATGAACACCAGGTGTTGTATGGAATTGCTGAATCACTAAATTGTACACCTGAAACTAATATAACACTGTATGTTCACTAACAGGAATTTGAATAAAAACTAATAATAATAATAGTAATAATAATAATGGGAGGAACTAAACCTGCCAATATCTTGTTCATGGACTTCTAGCCTCCATAACTGTAAGAAAATAAATTTGTGTTAAGGTATTCAGTTTCTGGTATTTTGTTATTGCAGCTCTATCAAAATAATACAAATTTTGGTGCAATTAAATGAGGTGCTATTATAACAAGTACCTAAAAATGTAGAAGTTACTTTGGAACTGGATTGTGCATAGAAGCTGGAAGAGCTTTGAGGTGCATGATAGAAAAAAAAAAACCTAGATTGTCTTGAAAAGACTGTTGGTAGGAATATGGACACTAAAGGTGATTATACTGAGATCTCAAATAAAAATGAAGAACATATTATTCAATAACATTTCAAAATAGGAAGAAAGGTGTTATCTGTTATTTTTTTTTAACGTTTATTTATTTTTGAGAGAGACAGAGACAGAATGCGAGTGGGTTAGGGGCAGAGAGAGAGAGGAAGACACAGAATCGGAAGCAGGCTCCAGGCTCTGAGCTGTCAGCACAGAGCCTGATGCAGGGCTCAAACCCACAAACCGGGATATCATGACCTGAGCCGAAGTTGGAAACTCAACTGACTGAGCCACCCAGGCGCTCCAAGGTGTTCTCTGTTATAACGTGGGAAATAATTTGGCCAAATTGCGTTGTAGTGTCTTGTGGAAAGTTGAAATTGTAGTGATGGTCATAGATATTTAAGGGGATATCTAAGCAAAGTATTGAAAGCACATCCTGGTTTATCTTTGTTGCTTATAGTAAAATGTGAGAGCAGAATAATAAGTTGAAGAAATTGTTAAGGCAAAAAGAACCATAACTTGAATATTTGGAAAATTCTTAACTTATCCATATTGTGAAATACAAGAAAGCTTGCTCTGGAAAGAATACCAAAGTGTGGCTGGAAAACAGCTGCATAAAGAGATTACAGGTATAACTCATTGACTTAACCAGCCATCTTAGCAGAAGCCAAGAATAGAGATGGAATTGTATCAGAAGAAAAACTGCCAGGTTGAATTAAAGGGAATAGGGATGGGGCAAAATCAAGGAAAGCTGTTAGATTTCTGGGGTTTGACAGGATGGGTCAATAGAACTATCCAGTTGTGAATATGAAGTTTTCTTCAAGAAAAGAGAAAGACCTCCCAAATGACTGAATGATCAACAATGCTGACACTGGGAGCTCAGGGCAATCACCATGATGGGTTGGAAGACAGAGAATTTACCCAAAGATTACTTTCTTTTAAGTTTTTATTTTAATTCCATTTAGTTAACAAAGGGTATTATATTATTTCAGGTGTACACTTGTAGTGATTGAACATTTCCATACATCACGTGCTCATCACAAGTGCACTCCTTAATCCCCATCACCTATTTCACCCATCTGTCCACTCACCTCCCCTCTGAAAACCATCAATTTGTTTTGTTTGGTTTGTTCTCTATGATTAAGAGTCTACTTCTTGATTAACTCTCTTATTTTTCTCTTTGCTTGTTTGCTTTGTTTCTCTTTGTTTTGTTTCTTAATTCCACATATGAGTGAAACTATATGCTATTTGTCCTTCTCTGAGTGACTTATTTCACTTAGCATAATGTTCTCTAGGTCCATCAATGTCATCACAAATGGCAAGATCTCATTCTTATTTTTTATATATTCCACTTTATATATATACCACATCCTCTTTATACATTCATCAAATAATGGACACTTGGGCTCCTTCCATATCTTGGCTATTGCAAATAATCCTCCAATAAATGTAGGGGTGCATGTATCACTTTGAATTAGTGTTTTTGTATTCTTCAGGTAAATACCCAGTAGTGTGATAGATGGGTAATCAGGTAGTTATATTTTTAAGTTTTTTGGGGGAAATCTATACTTTGTTCTAGAGGCTGCACCAGTTTGCATTCTACCAACAGTGCAGGAGTATTCCTTTTTCTCCACATCCTCACCAACACCTGTTGTTTCTTGTGTTATTAATTTTAGCCATTCTGACAGGTGTGAGGTGTAGTTTTGATTTGCATTTCCCTGATGATGAGTGTTGTTAAACATCTTTTCATGTATCTGTTAGTCATCTGGGTGTATTCTTTGGAAAAATGTCTATTCATGCATTCTGCCTATTTTTAAACTGAATTATTTGTTTTTTGGGTGTTGAGTTTTATAAGTTTTTTATATATTGTGGAGATGAAACCTTTATCAGATATGTTATTTACAAATATCGTCTCCCATTATGTAGGTGCCTTGTAGTTTTTTGTTTATTTTGCTGTGCAGAGCTTTTAATCTTGATGAAGTCCCAATAGTTCATTTTTGATTTTGTTTCCTTGCCTCAGGAGACTTATCTAGAAAAAAAAGTTTTTATGGCTTATATCATAAGTTGTTATGCCTGTAGAATATGCTAGAATTTTTATGGTTTCAGGTCTATTGAGGCTTGTTTTGTAGGCTAACATGTTCTCTATTCTGTAGAATGTTCCATGTACACTTGAAAAGAATATGTATTCTGCTGGGTTTTTTGGATAGAATATTCTGAACAAATCTGTTAAATTCACCTGATACAATGTGTCATTCAAAGTAGTTTTCTTGTTGATTTTCTTTTTTTTTAAGTTTATTTATTTATTTTGAAAGAGAGAGAGAGAGAGAGAGAGAGAGAGAGAGCACACAAGTGGGGGAGGACCATAGAGAGAGAGGGAGAGAGAGGAGGGAGAGAGAGAGAATCCCAAGCATGCTCTGCCCTGTCATGCCCCAGTGGGGTCGAACTAATGAACCATGAGATAATGACTTGAGCTGAAACCAAGAGTGGAAAGCTTAGCTGACTGAGCCACCCAGGCTCACCCTTGTTGATTTTCTATTTGGATGTTCTGTTCACTGATGTAAGTGTAGCATTAAAGTCCCCTACTATCATTGTATTACTATCAATTAGTTACTTTATGTTTGTTATTAACTGTTATATGTATTTGGGTACTCTCACGTTGGGTGCATAAATATTTGCAATTGTTGTATTTTCTTGATGTATTGTCTCCTTTATTATATACAGTGTCCTTCTTTGTTCCTTGTTACAATCTTTGTTTTGAAGTCTATTTTTCCAATATAACTATTGCTACTCTGGCTTTCTTTTAACATCCATTTGCATGCATGAGCAATGTTTCTGCATCCCCTCACTCTCCATACACAGGTGTCTTTAGGTCTAAAATGAGTCCCTTGCAGGCAGTATATATAGATAGGTTTTGTTTTTGTTTTTTGTTTTTAATTTAAATCCAAATTAATTAGCATATAGTGCAACAATGATTTCAGGAGTAGATTCCTTAGTGCCTCTTACCCATTTAGCCCATCCCCCCTCCCACAACCCCTCCAATAACCCTGTTTGTTCTCCATATTTATGAGTCTCTTCTGTTTTGTTCCCATCCCTTTTTTTATATTATTTTTGTTTCCCTTCCCTTATGTTCATCTGTTTTGTCTCTTAAAGTCCTCATATGAGTGAAGTCATAGGATTTTTGTCTTTCTCTTACTGACTAATTTCACTTAGCAAAATACCCTCCAGTGCCATCCACGTAGTTGCAAATGGCAAGATTTCATTCTTTTTGATTGCCGAGTAATACTCCATTGTGTATATATGTGTGTGTATATATATATATGTGTATATATATATATATATATATATATATATATATATATATAAAACACATCTTCTTCATTCATTCATCCATTAATGAACATTTTGGCTCTTTCCGTACTTTGGCTATTGTTGATAGTGCTGCTATAAACATGGGGGTGCATGTGTCCCTTCGAAACTGCACACTTGTATCCCGTGGATAAATACCTAGTAGTGCAATTCCTGGGCCGTAGGGTAGTTCTATTTTTAGTTTTTTGAGGAACCTCCAACCTGTTTTCCAGAGTGGCTTCACCAGTTTGCATTCCCACCAACAATGCAAAAGAGATCTTCTTTTTCTGCATCCTTGCCAACATCTCTTGTTGCCTGAGTTGTTAATGTTAGCCACTCTGCCAGGTGTCAGGTGATATCTCATTGTGGTTTTGATTTGCATTGTGTCTATTCATGTCTTTTGCCCATTTCTTCACTGGATTATTGTTTTTTTTGAATGTTGAGTTTGATAAGTTCTTTATAGATTTTGGATACTAACCCTTTATCTGATATGTCATTTGCAAATATCTTCTCCCATTCTGTCAGTTGCCTTCTAGTTTTGCTTATTGTTTCCTTCACTGTGCAGAAGCTTTTTATTTTGATGAAGTCCCAGTAGTTCATTTTTGACTTGTAAGGTTTTTAGGAGTGTATTGTTTAATTTCCACCTCATTATGAATTCCCCAAATTTCTTTCTGTTATCCATTTATGATACAATATCTTAGTGGTCACAGATTATGAATTGAATGATTTCAATTCTTTTAAATATAGTGATGTGGATTTTATGGCAGAACAAATAATCTTTCTGGAGAATGCTCCATGGCATTTGGGCAGTATGTATATTCTATTATTGTTGTATCTGTATTTCTACAGATGCCTGTTAGGTGTTAAGTTTTTTATTTCTTAATTAATCTTGTCTAATTGATCTATTTTTTAAGAGTTTATGGAGGTAAAATTGACAAATAAAAGTTTTACATATCTAAGGTTTAAAACACAATGATTTCATAGAAGTATGCACTGTGAAATGATTACCACAATCAAGTTAATTAATACATCCATCACCTCATATAGTTACCTTTTTTTTTTTTACTATGGTGAGAATATTTAAGACATCTGTTTGCAAATTTTGAGTATACAATACAGTATTAACTACAGTCATTATGCTTTACATTAGATTCTCAGAATCTATTAATCTTAAAACTGAAGTTATTACCCTGTGACCAAAATCTGCTCACTTTCCTCACCCCTTAGCCCCTGAAAACTACCACTCCACTCTCTGATTTTATGAATTTGACTTTTTAAGATTTAATATATAAGTAAATTTATATAGTACAGTTGGCATTTGAACAACATGGGTTGTAACTGTGCAGGCCCACTTATACATGGACTTTTTTTTTACAGTATAGTATTGTAAATGTATTTTTTCCTTATAATTTTTAAAGTTTTCATTTTAGTTCCAATTAGTTAACATACACTGTTATGTTGGTTTCAGGTATACAATATAGTGATTCAGCACTTCCATACATCACCCTGTGCTCATTGCAAGTGAACTCCTTAACCTTCATCACCTATTTAACCATCCCCCCATTTATAATCTTCCCCACTGGTAAACATCAGATTTTTACTTATAATTGAGGGACTGTTTCTTGTCTCTCTCTCTCTGTCTCTTACCTTTTCCCTTTCTTTGTTTTGTTTCTTAACTTCCACATATGAGTCAAATCATACTGTATTTGTCTTTCTCTGATTTATTTTGCTTAACATTATACTTTTTAGATCCATCCACATCACTGCAAATGGCAATATTTCATTTTTATTTTTTATATATTCTATTGTGTATATATATATATATATATATATATATATATATATTCAAATTATGGATGCTATAACAATGATGCTATAAACATCGGGGAGCATGTGCCCCTTCAAATCAGTATATTTATATTGTTTGGTTAAGTACTTAGTAGTGCAATTACTGGATCCTAAGGTAGTTCTATTTTTAACTTTTTAAACATCCATGCTGTTTTCCAGAGTGGCTGCACCAGTTTGTATTCACACCTACAGTGTAAGAGGGTGCTCCTTTCTCCACATCTTTGCCAACATCTCTTGTTTCCTAAGTTGATAATTTTAGCCATTCTGACAGGTGTGAGGTGGTATCTCATTGCAGTTTTGATTTGCATTTCCCTGATGATGAGTGACGTTTAGCATCTTTTCATGTGTCTGTTAGCCATCTGGATGTCTTCTTTGGAAAAATGTCTATTCATGTCTTTTGCCTATTTCTTCACTGGATTATTTGTTTTGTTTTGTATTTGGCGGGGCTTGTTGACTTTGGTAAGTTCTTTATAGATTTTGGATACTAACCCTTTATAGATATGTAATTTGCAAATGCCTTCTCCCATTCTGTCAGTTGCCTTATAGTTTCATTGATTGTTTCCCATTCTGTGCAGAAGCATTTTATCTTCTTTTAAAAATATTTTTAACATTTATTTATTTTCAAGAGAGAGAGAGAGAGAGAGAGAGAGAGAGCACGAGTGGGGGAGGGGCAGAGAGAGAGGGGGAGACAGAATCTGAAGCAGGCTCTAGTCTCCAAGCTGTCAGCACAGAGCCTGATGTGGGGCCTGAACCCACGAACTGGGAGATCATGACCTAAGCTGAAGTCATTCAACCGACTGAGCCACCCAGGTGCCCCCAGAAGCATTTTATCTTGATGAGGTCACAATAGTTCATTTTTGCTTTTATTTCCCTTGCCTCCAGAGACACGTCAAGTAAAAAGTTGCTGCAGCCTGAATCAAAGAGGTTGCTGTTTTATCTTCTAAGATTGTGATGGTTCCCTGTATCACATTTAGGTCTTTTGTCTATTTTGACTTTATTTTTGTGTATGGTGTACGAAAGTGGTCCAATTTCATTCTTCTTAATGTTGCTGTCCAGTCTTCCCAGCACTCACTTCAAAAGACAGTGAAGACACTGTCTTTTTTCCGTTGGATATTCGTTCCTGCTTTTCAAAAGATTATTTGACTATATACTTGTGGGCCCATTTCTGGGTGTTCTGTTCAATTGATCTATGTATCTGTTTTTGTATCAGTACCATACTGTCTTGATTACTACAGCTTTGTAATATAACGTGAAGGCTGGAATTGTGATGTCTTCAGCTTTGCTTTTCTTTTTCAAGGTTTCTTTGGCTATTTTGGGTCTTTTGTGGTTCTATGCAAATTTTAGGATTGTTTGTTCTAGCTCTGTGAAAACTGCTGATGTTTGCTTGATAGGTATTACACCAAAGGTGTAGATTGCTTTTGTATTATAGACATTTTAACAACGTTTGTTCTTCCAGTCCATGACAATGGAACGTTTTTCCATTTTTTTGTATCCTCATCAGCCTCTTTCATTAGTGTTGTATCATTTTCAGAGTACAGATCTTTTATCTCTTGTGCTATGTTTACTCCTAGGTATCTTATGGTTTTTAGTGCAATTGTGAATGGGGTTGATTCCTTGTTTTCTATTTATGCTGCTTCATTATTGGTGTATAGGAATGCAGCAAATTTATGCACATTGATTTTTTTAACCTGTGACTTTATTGAATTCATTTAGTAGTTCTAATATTTTTGGTGGAATCTTTAGCATTTTCTGTATAGAGTATTATGTTATCTGCAAATAGTAAATTTTTTACTTTTTCCTTACCACTTTGAATGTGCTTTATTTCCTTTTGTTGTCTAGTTTCTGTGAATAGGAATTCCAGTACTATGTTGAATTAAGGTGATGAGAGTGAACATGCTCGTCTTGTCCCTGACCTTACAGGGAACACTCTCAGTTTTTCCCCATTGAGGGTAATATTTGCTGTGGGGTTTTTTTTTGTATGTGGCTTTTATTATGTTGAGGTATGTTCCCTCTAAACTTACTTTGTTGATGGTTGTATTTTTTCAAATGCTTTTCCTGAATATATTAAGATAATCATATGTTTTTATACTTTCTCTTATTGATGTAATGTATCACATTGATTGATTTGAGAATTTTGAACCACCCTTGCAGCCCAGGGATAAACCCCACTTGATCATGATGAATGTTTTTTTTAAATGTATTGTTGGGTTTTGTTTGTTGGTTTTGCATCAAAGTTCATCAGTTATTGGTCTGTTGTTATCTTTTTTTTTATGATGTCTATCTGACTTTGGTATAGAGTGATACTCACCTTAGAGAATGAATTTGGAAGTTTTCCTTCTCCTTTTATTTTTTGGGAGTTTGAGAATAATAGGTATTAGCTCTTCTTTAAATGTTTTGTGGAATTTCCCTGTGAAGCCATCTGGTCCTGGGCTTTTGTTTGTTGAGATTTTTTAAAATTACCGATTCAATCTCCTTGATGGTAACCAGCCTGTTCAAATTTCTATTCCTTTCTGCTTCAGTTTTGGTAGGTTATATGTTTCTAGGAATTTATTCATTTCTTCCCGGTTGTCAAATTTGTTGGCATAGTTTTTCATAATATTGTCTTACCATGGTTTGCATTTCTGTTGTAGTGGTTCTTATTTTTTCCTCTTTTATTTTTGATATTGTTTATTTGAATTCTTTCTCTTTCTCCTTGATGAATTTATCATGTTTTTCATCTTTTCAAAGAATTAGTTATTAGTTTCCTTGATCTGCTGTATTGTGTTTTTAGTTTCTATACAATTTATTTCTACCCTAATATTATTTCTTTCCTTCTGCTGGCTTTGGGTGTTGTTTTTCTTTTCCTACCCTTCTTAGGTGTAAGTTTAGGTTATTTTCTGAACTTCTTTTTGCTTCTTGAGTTAGGCCAATGTGGTTACACACTTCCCTCTTAGAACTGCTTTTGCTACATTCCAAAAGTTATGGACTGTTTTGTTTTCATTTTCATTTGTTTCCATGTATTTTTTTAAATTTTCTAAAAAAAAAATTATATCTAAATTAGTTAGCATATAGTGCAACAATGATTTCAGGAGTAGATTGCTCAGTGCCCCTTACCCATTTAGCCCCTTTCCTCTCCCACAACCCCTCCAGTAACCCTCAGTTTGTTCTCCATATTTATGAGTCTCTTCTGTTTTGTCCCCCTCCCTGTTTTTATATTATTTTTATTTCCCTTCCCTTATGTTCATCTGTTTTGTCTCTTAAAGTCCTCATATGAGTGAAAAAGAAAACCAAAGCAGGAGGCATCACAACCCCAAACTTTAAGCTATAATACAAACCTGTAATCATCAAGACAGTATGGTACTGGCACAAGAACAGACACTCAGATCAATGGAACAGAATAGAGAACCCAGAAATGGACCCACAAATGTATGGCCAACTAATCTTTGACAAAGCAGGAAAGAATATCCAATGGAATAAAGACAGTCTCTTCAGCAAGTGGTGCTGGGAAAACTGGACAGCGACATGCAGAGGAATGAAACTGGACCACTTGTTTTCCATGCATTTTTAATTTATTTCTTGATTTCTTCGTTTACCCATTCATCATTTATTAGTATGTTATTTAACCTAAATGTGTTTGTAGTCTTTACAGATTTTTTCCTGTAGTTGGTTTCTAGTTTCATAGTGTTGTGGTCAGAAAAGACACATGGTATGACTTTGAACTTGCATTTGTTGAGGCTAGTTTTGTGGGCTACTGTGTGATCTATTCTAGAGAATGTTCCATGTGAACTTGAAAAGAATGTGTATTTTTCTGTTTTAGAATGAAATGTTCTAAATATATCTGTTAAATCCATCTGGTCCAGTTTGTAATTCAAAGATATTGCTCCTTATTTTCTGTTCAGGTTATCTGTCCATTGATGTAAATGTGCGTGTTAATTTCCCCTACTATTATTATATTATTATATATTATTTCCTTTAGTTTATTATTGATTGTTTATGTATTAACTGCTCCTATTTTGGGTGCATAGATATTTACAATTGTTACATCTTCTGGTTGGATTCTCTCCTTTAATATTACATAGTGCCCTTCTTAGTTTCTTGTTACAGACTTTGTTTTAAAGCCTATTTTGTGTGACATATGTTTGCTACTTTGGCTTTCCTTTGACATCCATTTGCATGATCAATGTTTCTCCATTTCCTAACTTTCTATCTGTGGGTGTCTTTAGGCCTAAAATGAATATTTTGTAGGCAGAATATAGATGGGTCTTGTTTTCATGTTCACTCTATTATCCTGTGTCTTTTGATTTTAGTATTTGGTTCATTTACATTGAAAGTAATTATTGATAAATATGCACTTATTGCCATGTTGTTACTTATTTTCTGGTTGTTTTGTAGTTTTTCTCTTATCCTTTCTTCATTTTCTCTTTTATGGTTTGCTGTGTGTCTTTAGCATTATACTTGGATTTCCAACTATTTATTCTTTTTCCTATTATTGTTTTTTGATTTGCAGCTATCGTTCTGTTTATATCTAACATTTTCTGCATATAGCAGCCTATATTAAACTCATGTCTGCTTAATTTTGTACTAATTTATTCCTCTCCATCCACATTTCAGATATTTGGCATCATATTTTATATCCTTTTATTTTGTGCTTGTATTGAGTGATTTTTATAAGTATACTTAATATTTTTTTTGCTTTTGTACTTTCTATTTTTCTTACTCTTACTTATGATTTTTGTTTCCCACTCAGAGGTTTTTAATCTTTTTTGTTGGGCTGGTTTAGTGGTCATGAATTATTTTAACGTTTGTTTTCTAAGAAATTATTCAGCTTTCCTTATATTCTGAATGATAGCCCTGCTGGAAAAGTATTCTTGGCTATAGATTTTTCCCTTTCAACACTTTGAATGCATAATGCTATTTCCTTTGGGCCTGCAAAGTTTTTGTTGAAAAATCATCTGATATACTTATGGGGTTTCCTTTGTATGTAATTGTCTTCTTTTCTCTTACAACTTTTAATATTCTTTCAGAATCATTATATTTTGCCATTCTAATTACTATGTGTCTTGGTGTGAACCTCCTAGGGTTGAATTTGTTGGGGAACCTTTATGTGTGTTGAATCTGGATCTGTTCCCCTCCCCCAATTCAGGAAATTTTCAGCCATTATTTCTTCAAATATATTTTGTGCCCTCCTTTCTCTCTCTTCTCCTGGAGTTCCTATAATGTGAATTTTATCACACGTGATGAAGTCAATGAGTTCTTTAGGTCTATTCTCATTGTGCAGTATTTGTTTGTCTCTCACCTATTCATCTTGATTGCTTTCTACTATTCTCTCTTCCAGGTCACTGATACTGTCCTCTGCTTCCTGTAGCCTATTCTTTATTCATCTGTCGTATTTTT
This sequence comes from Panthera pardus, assembly GCF_024362965.1. Taxonomy (NCBI): domain Eukaryota; kingdom Metazoa; phylum Chordata; class Mammalia; order Carnivora; family Felidae; genus Panthera; species Panthera pardus. The sequence continues at coordinate 16,839,594 of NW_026526810.1, read as the reverse complement.
TATTTCATTTATTGAGTTCTTTATCTCTGATGTTATTTTTATCTGTTTGTCAAATTCTCACTGATATCCTCCATCCTTTTCTGAAATCCAGTGGGTATCTTTATGATTGTTACTTTAAATTATGTATCAGACATATTACTTGTTTCTCCTTCAGTTAGATCTCTTGCTGTGATTTTTCTCGTGTTCTTCCATTTGGCACATATTCCTCTCTCTCCTCATTTTGTCTACCTCTCTGTGTTTGTTTTTCTGTGTCAGGAAAGTCTGTTATGTCTTCTACTCTTGAAAGTAGTGGCTTTGTGAAGAAAAGGTCATGTAGTGCTCTGCAGTGCTGTGTCTTCCCTTCACTAGAACCTGGCACTTTAGCTCAGGCTCCCATGTATGTTGCTTGCATCTTGATACCGTGTCTGAGTCACTTTTCCTTTCATTTCAGACATCTATACTGACTTCTTGCCTGTTGTGGGTTTTTCTTACTGTCTTTAATGTTAGTGAGAACCAGGGAGGCCAGCTCTGAGGTGGTGTCACACCAGAAGGGCTCAGGGGTGTGGTGTTAGTGTTAGAAAATTTTGCACTGAGTCTATAGTCCTTGAACAGATCCCCAGAAGCATGTCAGCTGCTTGGCCATGGCACAGAGAGTCAGTGACTAGGCAGGGTGTGTGTGGTCTTAATAAAATGCATGCTGAGCTAAAGGGTGAGGCAAATAGGCTTGGAGTGGATGAGTTCTTGGGAGAACTTGTGGGTGGGGTGCACTGCTAGCAGATTATGTAACAATTGTCTGTGCAGTGCTATATCCTGCAGGTGTCTCTATGTTTATGTTGGGGGGGGTGGGGGAGGAAAAGGCAGCCACCAGCTCCTTTGTTTCTAGAGAAGTCCCCCAGCACATTTTGAAATCAATATAAACAGACCTCCCTCACTTTATGCAAGCTGTCACTTCTATGTTGTTTCCCTTTGAGTTATTGTCTTTTTAATAGATAGAGATAGATAAGAGACCAAGCTATCAATGGCCTTACCAGTTTACCCAGTGCTGAGTTGGCTGACTTTTAAAGTTACAGGCTCAAAGTCCTATTGGCTATACAAACTCATGGAATTCAGCCCCTCTGGTTTTCAAATCCAGACATTATGGGGATTTGTTTTCCCCATGTGGGATCCCCGGTGCTTTTTCTTGTCTGCTATTGTGGCTCCCTCCTTTCTGTGGGCAACTCTTTTCTGCCCTTTCTACCCTTCTAACTTCTACCTTTTCTAACTTCTCTGATGTGCCTTTTTCCACACCTTTAGTTGTGGAGTTTGTTCTGCTAGTCTTTGGATAACTCTCTAGTTTATTTTACTCAGATGTGAGTGATATCTAGTTGTAATCATGGAATGACGTGAGTTTAAGGTCTTTCTACTTTGTCATCTTCCCATGCTTCCTTCATAACTGAGTTACTTTCTTACAGGGTTGTTATTTATACTATATTAAGACAGTGAACATTTTGGCTTTAGTTTATTGAAGCTGACAGTATGGTAATTTCACAAGCTTCTTCATATCCACTTCTGTATGGTGATGGTTTAGCTAGGGATATGGCAATGTTCACACACACACACACACACACACACACACATTATAACAGAGTAAATAAGGTTGCAAAAATTGATTTTCAAAATTTACCACTTAGGTTATTCAAGCAAGAATTAATCCACACCAAAACAACACTTTATATAAACTTGATTTCAGAAACTTTGTCTCCCTTCTCTATCCTAAGCAACATTTTCCCACATTAGAACAATAATATTACTACTAAGTTCTCATCTACTGATTTAATCCCTAGATATAACTTCATATTTTTACCTGATCTGCACTTACAGTTCCTTCTTTAATTTTTTTGTCTCTGTTAATACTAAAACCTAAAATTTTTCTATTTAGCGACATTATTTCTATTACACACACACACACACACACACATACACGCACAGCTAAACTCTCTAGACAAAGGAGTCATATCAACACTTTCTCTATGTGTTTTTCCAATTTTTTCTTAAGTCATCTTAAGCCAAACCAACAGCATGATTACTAACACTTCAGTATCTATTCCATAATGCCAACTTTGTTATAATCTCTCAATGTGATTACAATTTTTTATAAATAAGACAGTAAGTAATAGTTCACCACATACTTAGGCTGGCCTGGAGAAAAGACCTTGGATTTATTTTCACAGTCTATTTAGAAAATACTGACAGAAAATAATTATGAAATGTTATGTGCAAAGAGACTTTAACCTGCTAACCCCACTTGGAATGCATTACCTGTAGCCTCACTCCAGAGTTGAATAAGGCATGTTTGATATGTAAATATGACTCAACATTACTCTATCTGTATATATACAAAGTGCACTGACAGCTAGATATTTTTGTTTCTCCGTATCAGGCACACACACACACACACACACACCCCTAGGCTTCTATATGAATTAAGTCATAAAATATTTATAGGGTGGTTAGTGCAAAATAAAACTGTGCATGAGTAACTATTAGATCTCTCAATGAGATGACATTAGTCCATTCTGCATATTACAGACTTCTATAAAGCTAAGTAAACATCATGCTAGATTAAAATTCTCTATATCCTGTGTGATTAATTTACCACCTAATTCAGGTACCATAACTATACCTTTATATTTATTTTCTTATTCTTTCACTCTCAATTATGAATTGCCAGCACTAAAGACAAACACATGAAAAGAAAAATCCATACAACAAACATAAATCTGCTCAAATTTATCTGGAAAGAAACAAATAGAATGCCAGAATCTTAAAAATTCCTACTATAATCAGGAAGCTATCCTGATTATTTTTTATGGGAACACTTTTTTATCAGTGTAATAAATTTTGTCCTCCATTGTCATCCTTGCATATATTATCAGAATGTAGGTTATTATAAATAAAAATTTTATTAAAGCTGTAATTTATTCAATGGCTTTTTCAGAACATCTAAATCTTAGAATACTAATTTTGCTTTGCAATTAATAATAATATTTAAGTGATTAGTAATGAAAGTCTATCTTGGTATGACTGTCAGTGTAATGTTACAATTAACTGAAAATGTATGTGGCTTTTTATAAATATAATTTATTGTCAAATTGGCTTACATACAACACCCAGTGCTCATCCCAACAAGTGCCCTCCTCAATGCCCATCACCCAATTTCCCTCTCTCCCACCCCTCCATCCATCTTTAGTTTGTTTTTTGTATTTAATAGTCTCTTGTGGTTTGCCTCCCACCCTCTCTGTTTAGAAGACCATGGGGGAAGCGAAGAGGAAAAATAGATGAAAATATATGTGTTTAAAAGAGAACACTCAACCTATCCTGAAGACATCAATCTTTAGGTACCAAGTAACACATTTATAAATATTAGACGATATTCCTAAGAAATGTGTTAGCTAATATTTGGGTTAATTTGATGAGATATTTCATTTTATTTTGTTTCATTTTATTTTCATTTTTAAATGAAGTTTAAAAAATTTAAAAATGTCATTTTTAAATATTTATTCATTTTGAGAGAGAGAGAGAGAGCAGGAAGGGGCAGGGAGAGAGAGAGAGAGAGAGAGGAAGAGAATACCAAGTATTTTCTGCACTGTTAGCACAGAGCCTAATGCAGGACTTGATCCCACAAACCGTGAGATAATGCTCTGAGCCAAAAATCAAGAGTTGGACGCTTAACCTACTTGAGCCACCCAGGTGCCCCTGAGATATTTTAAACTTTCTATTAAAATATAATATATGTGTAGAAAAGTGCATATATGAAAATTGTACAGATAAAAATTTGCACCATCCAAACCAATTAATCAAGACAGAAAAATCACAAATATTCCAAACATTGCAGAAACCACCCAGTTATCTTATTTCCATGACTATCTCCCATATGACTTTCCATGAGTAACTCATTTTCAGACCATAGATTAGTAAATATTCAAGAGATATATATAAGATAATTTCAAAATAGAACTACCTGGCATGTAGAGAACACTGCATCCACAATTATATAATTACATGCTAGTGTAATTATAACTGTAATATTTATTAAATTATGCCATACCCGGGGCCATGACAGAGATAAAAAATTATTCTAAAGTAATAACATCAAAGTATGTTTTTTATCATATGAAATTAGGTTAGGAATGAGTAATAAAAGTCAAAAGAAAAAGCCTAACTTCTTGGAAATTAACCAATGCCTTTATAAATAATCCATAATTCAAAAATAAATCAACATAGAAACTAGAAAATATATTTATATGAGTAATAGTGAGGATGTAAATGCTAAACTTGTGCTCATGAAACTGGAAAGTGCTTACAGGGAAATTTAGAGTGAAAAAAATATATTAGAATTGGGGAAGACTAAAAAATCAATCAATTCTATTTTACAAGAATCTAGATAAAGATAAATAATAATCCAGAAGAGTATAAGGAAAAAATAAAGAGGTTGAGAGCAGAAATAAGCAAAATAAAAAGCATGCTTATAAAAGGAAAAAATAGCAAAAAAAAATAATTTGAAATAATTAATATGATTGAAATCCTCCTAGCAAGATTAATCAAGAATGATAACACAGATATGAATATCTGTAAGAAATACAAAATAAGAAGATATTACTAAAAAATTTACAGTAATGAATTTGATGTTTCAAATAAAATGTTCATCTAACTAGTAAGAATCTTGAGCAAATGATGCAGTCACAAAGAGAGAAAAATTATATAATCATATTTTATAAACAAAAAAATAACAAAAAAATAAAAAAAGTGAAATACATTTTTAGAAGAATTGCATTTGGGGCTATGAGGCTGGATCTGGTCATAGGGAAGATTCTATTGTGTTGTATTTTTCTTGTATGTCTGAGTTCTGTACTATTATAGCATACTAATATGGACAATTTACTGCATAGATATTATGCATCAATATGCTATTATACTGTTTGGATTGAGATAGTAGCACCAATTCCATGAACCTGTGAATCTACTAATGGTAACAAATAGACAAGTAGGGGCTTGCGAGAATACGCTTTTTAAATAAAAACATGTCCTATTGGTCCTGATATCTGTATGCCTGCTCAAAGGTTTGTTAATGATTGAGGTTCTAGAGTCATTTCAATACCTGGCAGAGATAATTCCCTCTTTGATCTATGACTGAGTCCTTTAGAATTACCTCCTATTGTTCTAGAGAATAAATATAAATAAAAAATCCATAATAAATTAATAGAAAAATAAGTAGTACTTGATAGGAGTTGTGACAGAACTTTGTTAAGAAAAAATTGCCTATTCTTAAAGCATTAACCACTAGGTCCCAAGTAACACAAAATCCTCAACAAGGCATGCCAGGAAATATAGAAACCATTTTTCTTAAGGATGCATATTTCAAGTTTTAGTAAGAAATCATAATGATATGATATTTCCATATCTCTCCATTTGATGCTTTTAACATCATATCTTTTTAAGTACAGAATAGTATTGCAAATTGAACCATTTTGTGTTTCAAAATAATTATTGAGAATTTTATCATATAAAAATTTTACGGTCTTAAAGAAATCTAACAAAATTTCACATATGGCTTCTCATGTTGTAAAACTGAGAAACAATTCAAGTCAATCCTCAAAAATTAAGGTAGAAGCAGAAATGTAATGCAGTGTGACCACAAAAGCTTTGTGAATCATGGAGTCTCTCTTCTGAAATTTCAATAATTAAACAAATACAGAAAATCTGATAATATTTGGATTTCACTAACAATTTTTTATCTAATCTGAAACTGCCAAAAAAATTCTCTTAAATTCTCCATGTTTCCATCAAAGTAGAAAATAATTACAATGAAAAAACAAATTATAACGAGACAATAATGTAGATAACCCTGATAAGAGTCTCAATGAGGAAAATGACACATTATAAAAATATCCATAAATAAGCTTCTTAAAAGATGAACACAGAGACCTCAGGACCTGGCACACAGAATATGACATATGAACTTCAAAGGATCTTTGTTGTTACTCACCTCTATTCCTTGAAGTGGAAAACCTGATTCCAATCCTATCTCAGCAAAACTTGACAGAAAGAAAAGCAAAAACAAGGTATCAAAAAATATTCAACAGCAAAATTAACAAAAAACTAAAATTGGTTCCATTGTCATTATTGAATATAGGCATACATTTTTTCTTCTTTTAGTCCAAATGGGAATTTCAGTACCCACCACTATTGCTTCTCTCCTTATTCATTCATTTTTATTCTCTCATTTGTTACTTAAGAACATATTTTCTATATACAAGTATCTCTCTACAACTGTGTGTTCAAAGTGAGAAAATGGAGCAAGTCTTGGATTACTGATCATATCTAAATGTGCATAGTGCCTTATAAAATAGGACACAAATGCTCTTTTCTTAGAAAAATATAAATCATGCTAACAGTGGTATTGTGTTGGCACTGAGAGGTCACCAAAGAGAGCCAGGCCTTGAAAGTCTTTTTTGTTCTAGTAAAGGGCAATTCATCTGGACCTCAGATTGACATCTGGAATCAATCCCTCAGGATCCTCAGACAATTGTGCTCATCATTGATCTAGGCAGGCACCCTCCCAACAAATAATCATTTCCATAACCAGGCTGATTTTGTGTAGGTTTGATTAAAGAACAGTAAACATGTAGTAGACATTTTATTTAGTATCTTAATAATATGATTCATATATATAGCATTAAAATGCTACCTTTGTTCTAATAAATTAGATAAGATATATTGGAGATATATAAAACCCTTTAATCAGTTAAAATTTTAAGGAGAAAATGAGGTACCAAAAATAATATGATTATAGTATAAATATAAGTAGAAGCATCTATATTATGAATATTTCAGATAAATATAAAAAATAAGTATTTAGCACAGTTGAATTTCACTACAAGATTATTTTTATTCAATACAAAATTGTGAAAAAAAGAAATATGGAAATGATTCCCCAAAGTTATTCAAGTTATTTTGAAAAGGCATATTAAAAAGTGAAGAAACAATAATGAGGATTCCTTGATCCATGTAGGTATATTCATTGGGAAAAATATCTATCATTAAAATATTTTTCCTTGAACTTTTGAAAGAACTCACAGATTTTGAAATACTGATATCACTGGTCAAAAACACATAAGAATTTCAAAAGTACCAGGATAGCAACTAACCTTTCTTTCTTGAAAGTAACTTGTTCACTTGAAAAAAAAATAGTAACCTGTTCTAGCTTTTGACCTGAAAAACATTACCAAAAAAGAAAAGATGAGACAATGCATTAAATTAATTAAAAATAAGACATAACATTTGTTCTGTTTTAATCATACAGACACCCCTTGCCACAAACATCATAGTTGCTTGGTCCTTTGTTACTTCGTCATATCATTTATTCACTTATTTCCTTCCAGAGTTATTTACTTTCCAAATGGCCAATAATTCTCTTCAATGAGCTGTTCAAATATGTACACAGCAGTTTCTCTAAAATGGGAAATTCTAAAGCTGTATTCCACCCAATAAAGACTAAAAATACATTGTGATGTTAAAAATGCCCTGTGATGTGAAAAACTAAAAGCACATAGTAGGAGTATTATGAGATTATTTAGGAGTATTATGAGAGGGTATTATAAGGGGTATTCTGAAGATTATTGATGACCTCATCAATTGAACAATACTAAAAGTGTTACTTGTCTTATTAGAAGACCACTCAGCTGGACCTCAGCAACCCCAAGTACTTATGCTTATTAATGATCCAGACAAGACAAGTACCAACCAATAAAATTTCCTCACACCACATTAATGTTTTTAACAAGTTAACACTTGCATTTGCCTTACAGTGAAAAACAGCACAGGTAGACGTTTAACTTGACTTTAGTATATCTGGTTTTAATGGCAATTCCAGAAGATTCCCAGAATCCTTCTCTTTAGAGTGATACATAAAGTGATATTGCAGTGGGTGAGTTTTCAATTCTGATATATTTATTCAATAAGATAGAACCACAATCAAAAGTTATCTGTGAAGTTGGATTATATCACTTAAAATATTAAGTTACGTTAAGACCTGAAAACAGTATACAATGTGATACTACTTTCATTTGATAGGTCTATAGTCCCTGGCCAGAGAAGATACATGTTCATATTGAAAGCATAGTATCATTGTCCCCACACCATTCTGTTTTATTTCACTAGGAGCAACTTTATTTTAGTACACAACACACACAAGCCAAATGTATTCCATGACTTGCCCTCATTAATCTGGAAGTGCTTCCAAACATCTGGATTTTTAAACACAAAATCCAGTTCTCCTTAATGTAGAATATACATTTCCTTTCAGAAGTCACAGAAAATATCCTACAAGAAGGATATTTTTGTCATTTTCCTGATATTGCTGATTTTCCAACATCTGAATTAGGTTTAATGCACTATTATTTGCAAGAGCATCAAATATTAATAACAAATAACTGAAAATAAGAAATAGATATAATAAATATATCTGATTAACACATGTACGATATATATTTTTAAATTTTTAGTTAACATACAGCACAATAGTGGTTTCGGGAATAGAATTCAATGATTCATAACTGACATTCAACACCCACTGCTCATCACAACACGTGGCTTCCTCAGTATCCACTACCCATCTAGCCCATCACCCACCCACCTCCCTCCATCAACCCTCAGTTTGTTCTCTATCATTAGTCTTCTGTGGTTTGTTTCCTTCTCTGCCATTCCCATATTTCTCATAGATTCATCTATTTCATTTCTTAACTTCCACATATGAGTGAAATCATACGGTATTTATCTTCCACTGACTGACTTATGCTCAGCATAATACGTTCTAGCTCAATCCACATCACTGCAAAAGGCAAGATTACATTCTTTTTGATGGCTTAGTAATATTCCACTGTATGCAAAATTATTAATTCCACTGTTATTAATATTGGGCTGCATGTACCCCTTTGAATCTATAATTTGTATCCTTTCAGTGAATATCTAATAGTGCAATTGCTGGATTGTACAGTTCTATTTTTAGTTTTTTGAGTTATTTTTAGTATTTTTAGTTTTCACTTTCAGTGAATATCTAATAATGCAATTGCTGGATTGTACAGTTCTATTTTTAGTTTTTGTTCTCTAGAATAGCTACACCAGTTTTCATTCCAACCACAGTGCAAGAAGGTTGTGCTTTCTCCATATCTTCACCAACATCTGTTGTTTCTTGTGTTGTTAATTTTAGCTATTCTTACGTGTAAGGTGCTATCTCATTGTGGTTTTGATTTGTATTTCCCTGATGATGAGTGATGTTGAGCATCTTTTCATGTGTCTGTTGGCCATCTGGATGTCTTCTTTGGAAAAGTATCTATTCATGTCTTCTACTCAATTCTTAACTGGGTTACTTGTTTTTTGGTTGTTGAATTTGATATAGATTTTTGATACTAACCCTTAATCAGTTTTGTCATTTGTGGATATTTTCTCTCATTGGGTAGACTGCCTTTTAATTTGTTGATTGTTTCTTTCACTGTGCAGAGGCTTTTTATCTTGATGATATTTCATGATTGCCTTTGTTTCCCTTTCCCATGGCAACAACATGTCTAGTAAGAGGTTGCTGCAGCCAAGGTCAAAAGGTTTCTGCCTATGTTCTCTTCTGGGATTTTTATGGTTTCCTGTCTCACATTTAGGCCTCTCATCCATTTTGAATTTATTTTTTGTATGGTGAAAGAAAGTGGTCCAGTTTCATTCTTCTGCATGTTGCCATCCAGTTTTCCCAGCACCATTTGTTGAAGAGACTATTCTTTCCCTATGATATTCTTTCCTGTGATAAGATTAGTTGATCATATACTTGTGGGTCCATTTATCAGTTTTTTATTCTTTTGCATTGAACTATGTGTCTATTTTTGTGCCAGTAATATACTGTCTAGATGACTACAGCTTTGTAGTACAGATTGAAAACTGGAATCGTGATGCCTCCAGTTTCATTTTTATTTTTCAGGATTGCTTTTGCTATTGAGGGTCTTTTGTGGTTCCATACAAACTTTAGGATTGTTTTTTTCTATCTCTGAAAAAAATACCAGTGGTATTTTTATTGGAATTGAATTAAATGTATACCGTGCTTTGAGTAGTATAGACATTTTAAAAATGTTTGTCTAATCCATAAGCATGGGATGTTTTCCCATTTCTTTGTGTCATCTTCAATTTCTTTCATAAGTGTTCTTTTGTTTTCAGAGTACAGGTCTTTTACCTCTTTAGTTAAGTTTATTCTTAGGTATCTTAGTGTTCTTGGTGTGATTGTAAATGGGATCGATTCCTTGTTTTCTTTTTCTGCTGCTTCATTATTGGTGTATAGAAATTCAACAGATTTCTGTACATTGATTTTAATTTTTTTAATGTTTATTTTTTTGAGAGAGAGAGAGAGAGTGAGTGGGGGAGGGGCAGAGAGAGAGAGAGAGGGAGACACAGAATCTGAAGCAGGATCCAGGCTCTGAGCTGTCAGCACAGAGCCTGATGCGAGGCTCGAACTCACAAGTTGTGAGGTCATGACCTGAGCAAAGTCAGATGCTCAACTGACTGAGCCACCCAGGCACCCCTGTACATTGATTTTATATCCTGTGACTTTGCTGAATTCATGTATTATTTCTACCCATTTTTTAGTGGGATCTTTCAGGTTTTCTACCTAGTTTATCATATCGCCTGCAAATAGTGAAAGTTTGACTTTTTCTTGCTGATTTGGATGATTTTTATTTCTTCTTGTCTGATTGCTGAGGCTGAGACTTCCAGGACTATGTTAAATACTAATGGTAAGACGTGGGAAATAGGTTCAAGAATTCCTTACACTTACATAAATGGGTTAAAAAGGCTTAGGATGAAAAGCTGCCACAGGGCAAAAGCGCCCAAGTTTTGTCATTAAATAGAACAAGGCATAGAGCAGAAAGTGCTGCAGGGTGAAAGCACCCAAGGTTATATAGCAAAATGAATAACTTGATATACTTAAAGCTGCATGCTCCATCAATCTTAAAATTTAAAGAAAACAGCTAATTAGTTGTATCACCTACAGGAAACTACTTTCCATCTGGCACCAGTGTAGTATTATGCTTTGATCACAACTTCAAAGGCCACTTGCGCCCCAGACCCTTTGCTTCTTATACACATGAGTTAATGACTACTACCTGATTGTTTTCTTCTGTACATTCACCATGTATGTAAGATCTTGAAAGCTCGGTAAATATGGGGACGAAATCCCTGTCTGGGGCTCTTGTCTCCTCCCAGACATTAGACTCTCTCATTTTTATTTCTGCATTTTCTCTCTTGTCAGATAAGAAAGAACTTAGGATTCCTGATCTGTGACAGTAAGAGTGGACATCCTCGTCTTGTTTCTGACCATAGGAGAAAGACTGTTTTTTTCCCCATTGAGGATCATATTAGCTGTGGGTCTTTCATAGATGGCTTTTATGATGTTGAGATATGTTACATCTATCCTTATTTTGTGGAGGGTTTTTATCAAGAATGGATGCTGTATTTTGTCAAATGCTTTTTCTTCATTTATTGACAGGATCAAATACTTGTTATCTCTTCTTTTATTAATGTGATGTATCACGTTGACAGATTTGTGAATATTGAACCTGTCATGCAGCCCAGGAATAAATCCCACTTGATAATGGTGAATAATATTTTTAATGTACTGTTGAATTACATTTGCTAATATCTTCTTGAGAATTTTTGCATCCAGGGTCATCAGGGATATTGGCCTGCAAGTCTCATATTTAGTGGCGTCTTTGGTTTTGGAATCAAGGTAATATGGCTTCATAGAATGAGTTTGGAGGTTTTCTTTCTATTTCCATTTTTTGGAACGGTTTGAGAAGAATAGGTATTAACTCTTTTTTAAATGTCTAGTATAATTCCCTTGAGAATCCATCTGCCCCAGGATGCTTGGTTGTTGGGAAATTTTTTATTATTGATTCAATTTCTTTGCAGGTTATGAGTCTGTTCAAATTTTCTATTTCTTCCTGTTTCAGTTTTTGTAGTTTCTGAGTTTCTTTTTTTTAATATGAAATTTATTGTGAAATTGATTTCCATACAACACCCAGTGCTCATCCCAAAAGGTGCCCTCCTCAATACCCATCACCCACCCTCCCCTCCCACCCCCCATCATCCCTCAGTCCGTTCTCAGTTTTTAGGAGTCTCTTATGTTTTGGCTCCCTCCATCTCTAACCATGTTTTTTCCTTCCCCTCCCCCATGGTCTTCTGTTAAGTTTCTTAGGATCTACATAGGACTGAAAACATATGGAATCTAATTCTCTGTATGACTTATTTCACTCAGCATAACACTCTCCAGTTCCATCCACGTTGCTACAAAAGGCCATATTTCATTCTTTCTCATTGCCACATAGTATTCCATTGTGTATATAAACCACAATTTCTTTATCCATTAGTCAGTTGATGGACATTTAGGCTCTTTCCATAATTTAGCTATTGTTGAGAGTGCTGCTACAAACATTGGGGTACAAGTGCCCCTATGCATCAGTACTCCTGTATCCCTTGGGTAAATTCCTAGCAGTGCTACTGCTGGGTCATAGGGTAGGTCTCTTTTTAATTTTTTGAGGAACCTCCACACTGTTTTCCAGAGTGGCTGCACCAGTTGCATTCCCACCAACAGTGCAAGAGGGTTCCCGATTCTCCACATCCTCTCCAGCATCTATAGTCTCCTGTTTTGTTCATTTTAGCTACTCTGACTGGCGTGAGGTGATGATATCTGAGTGTGGTTTTGATTTGTATTTCCCTGATGAGGAACGACGTTGAGCATCTTTGCATGTGCCTGTTGGCCATCGGGATGTCTTCTTTAGAGAAGTGTCTATTCATGTTTTCTGCCCATTTCTTCACTGGATTCTTTGGTTTCTGGGTGTGGAGTTTGGTGAGCTCTTTATAGATTTTGGATACTAGCCCTTTGTCAGATTTGCAAAAATCTTTTCCCATTCCGTTGATTGCCTTTTAGTTTTGTTGGTTGTTTACTTTGCAGTGCAGAAGCTTTTTATCTTCATAAAATCCCAATATTTCATTTTTGCTTTTAATTACCTTGCCTTTGGGGATGTTTCAAGTAAGAAATTGCTGTGGCTGAGGTCAGAGAGATTTTTCCCTGCTTTCTCCTCTAGGGTTTTGATGGTTTCCTGTCTCACATTCAGGTCCTTCATTGATTTTGAGTTTGTTTTTGTGAATGGTGTAAGAAAGTGGTCTAGTTTCATCCTTCTGCATGTTGCTGTCCAGTTCTCCCAGCACCATTTGTTAAAGAGACTGTCTTTTTTCCATTGGATATTCTTTCCTGCTTTGTCAAAGATGAGTTTGCCATACTTTTGTGGGTCTAGTTCTGGGGTTTATATTCTATTCCATTGGTCTATGTGTCTGTTTTTGTGCCAATACCATTCTGTCTTGATGATTATAGCTTTGTAGTAGAGGCTAAAGTCTGGGATTGTGATGCCTCCTGCTTTGGTCTTCTTTGAAATCATTTTGGCTATTCAGGGCCTTTTGTGGTTCCATACAAATTTTAGGATTGCTTGTTCTAGCTTCAAGAAGAATGCTGGTGCAATTTTGATTGGGATTGTATTGAATGTGTAGATAGCTTTGGGTAGTATTGACATTTTAACAATATTTATTCTTCCAATCCATGAGCATGGAATGTTTTTCCATTTCTTTGTATCTTCTTCAATTTGCTTCATAAGCTTTCTATAGTTTCAACATACAGATCTTGTACATGTTTGGTTACGTTTATTGCTAGGTATTTTATGCTTCTTGGTGCAATTGTGAATGGGATCAGTTTCTTTATTTGTCTTTCTGTTGCTTCGTTATTAGTGTATAAGAATGCAACTGATTTCTGTACATTGATTTTGTATCCTGCAACTTTGCTGAATTCATGTATCAGTTCTAGCAGACTTTTGGTGGAGTCTGTTGGGTTTTCCATGTATAATATCATGTCATCTGCAAAAAGTGAAAGCTTGACTTCATCTTTGCCAATTTTGATGCCTTTGATTTCTTTTGTTGTCTGATTGCTGATGCTAGAATTTCCAATACTATGTTAAACAACAGCAGTGAGAGTGGACATCCTTGTCATGTTCCTGATCTCAGGGAGAAAGCTCTCAGTTTTTCCCCATTGAGGATGATATTAGCTGTGGGCTTTCAAAAATGGCTTTTATGATGTTTAAGTATGTTCCTTCTATCCTGACTTTCTCGAGGGTTTTTATCAAGAAAGGACACTGAAATTTGTCAAATGCTTTTTTCTGCATCGATTGACAGGATTATATGGTTCTTTTCTTGTATTAATGTGATGTATCACATTGATTGATTTGCGAATGTTGAACCAGGCCTGCAACCCAGGAATGAATCCTACTTGATCATGGTGAATAATTCTTTTTATATGCTGTTGAATTCGATTTTCTACTATCGTATTGAGAATTTTTGCATCCATATTCATCAGGGATATTGGCCTGTAGTTCTCTTTTTTTACTGAGTCTCTGTCTGGTGTAGGAATCAAAGTAATGCTGGCTTCATAGAATGAGTCAGGACGTTTTCCTTCCCTTTCTATTTATTGGAACAGCTTGAGAAGGATAGATATTATCTCTGCTTTAAATTTCTGGTAGAATTCCCCAGGGAAGCTATCTGGTCCTGAACTCTTATTTGTTGGGAGATTTTTGATAACTGATTCAATTTCTTTGCTGGTTATGGGTCTGTTCAAGCTTTCTATTTCTTCCTGTTTGAGTTTTGGAAGTGTGTGGGTGTTTATGTAGTTTGTGATTTTCTAGTAACATCCATTTCCTCCAGATTTCTCAGTTTGTTGGCATATAATTTTTCATCATATTTTCTTATAATTGTATTTCTGTGGTGTTGTTTGTGATCTGTCCTCTTTCATTCATGATTTTTTGATCCTTTCTCTTTTATTTTTGATAAGTCTGGCTAGAGGGTTATCAATTTTTTAAATTCTTTCAAAGAACCAGTTCTTAGTTTTGTTGATCTTTTCTACTGGTTTTTCTGCTTCTATATCAGTTATTTCTACTTGAATCTTTATTATTTCACTTCTTCTGCTGGCTTTAGGCTTTATTTGCTCTTCCTTTTCTAGATACTGTAAATGTAAGGTTAGGTTGTGTGTTTGGGACCTTTCTTTCCTCTTGAGGTAGGCCTGAATTGCAATATACTTCCCTCTTAGGAATGCCTTTGCTTCATCCCAAAAGTTTTGGACTCCCGTCTTTTCATATATATATATATATATATATATATATATATATATATTTATTTATATTTATATAATATATCTATATTTATATTTTATTTATATTATATAAATATATATATATTTCATATATATATAATCTTCTTCAGTCCTGTTACTTTCAGACTGATTATTGAAAGATATGAATTTAGTGCCATTCTGTTACATGTACAGTTGGCATTTCTGGTGATATCTCTGTTCTTTTCTAGTCTTTGTTGATTTAAGACTTTTTTTCTTCCACTCAAAGAGTTCTCCTTAAAATTTCTTGTTACAGATGGTGTAGTGGTCACAAACCACTTTAATTTTTGTTTGTATGGGAAACTATATCTCCTATTTTGAATGACAAACTTTCTAGATAGAGTATTCTTGCTTGTGTAACTTTCCCATTCAGCACATTTATTATATCTTGTCTTATGGTCTTCCAAGTTTCTGTGGACTGATCTGCTATGAATTTGATGTATCTTCCCTTGTAGGTTAAGGACTCTTTTCCCTTGCTGCTTTCAAGATCCTTTCCTTATTTGTGTATTTTGTGAATTTGACTATGATATATGTTGGCAATGGCCATCTTTTGTTGAATTTAATGTGGGTTCTCTGTTTCTTGGATTTTGATGTTGTGTCCTTCCCACAGATTAAGGAAGTTTTCAGCTACAATTTGCTCACATAAACCTTCTGCCCCTTTTTTCTGTCTTCATCTTCTGGGATCCCTATAATATGAATGTTATTACTTTGTGATAGATCACTGAGTTCCCTAAGTATGCCCTCATGATCTCTGATGTTTGTTTCCTTCTTGTTTTCAGCTTCATTATTTTCTGTAATTTTATCTTCTGTACCACTAATTTGCTTCTCTCCCTCATCCAGTCTCATTTTTTACAGCCTTCATTTAGGTTTTCATCTCGGTTATAGCATTTTTAATTTTGGCCTGACTAGATTTTATTTCTTTTATCTCTGCAGAAAGGGATTCTCTGGTGTCTTCTATGCTTTTTTCAAGCCCAGCTAATATCCTTATAATCATTTTATTTCATTTTATTATTATTATTTTAATCCTTATTTATTTTTACGAGAGAGAGAGAGTGCAAGTGGGGAGCAAAAGAGAGAGAGAAAGAAACACAGGATATGGAGCAGGCTACAGGCTCTGAGCTGTTAGCACAGAGCCCAATATGGGGTTTGAACCCATGATCGGCAAGTTCATGACCTGAGCCGAAGTCAGACACTCAACTGGCTGAGCCACCCTGGTGCCCCAATATAACTATTATTTTAAATTCTAGTTCAGACATCTTACAATCTGCATTGACTAAATCCCTGGCCATCATATCTTCCTGTTCTTTCTTTGGAGGTGAATCCTTCCATCTTGTCAGTTTGGAGGAAGAAAATAAATAATAATAATAGAATGAAATAAAAAGTGTTTAAATCAAATAAAGTAAGATAGATCTTAGGTGTGTTTTGGTCTGCTTGTTAAAAGACACTTAATAGAAAAAAAATAAAAGAGGAAGAGAGAAAAGTTAAAAATTAAAAAAATTAAAAAATAAAATAATAAATAAATAAAGTAAAATTTGCTCTTTTCTGTATCCAAGAAACAAAAGAAAAATAAACAACAAGAAAAAATAGAAATAGAAGCAACAATAAAATGAACACATGAACAACAACAAAAAAACTGAAATGAAGCTAGATCCAGCTTCCCCTAGAGCTGAAACTTTGCAGCAGTCTATGTTTAGTAGAAGTTCGTGGAAGGGATTTGTGCTGGTCTTTGGGTGATGGGTCTGCTGCTCTGATTCTAGTGGAGATGTGCCTGGAGGGCAAAGGCAGGCAGGGTTTAGTGTAATGACTCATTCTCCACTTGGTGGCTCTGGTTAGCTCCCTAAGGTCAATCAGCGTTGGTGGACTACTGGTGAAAATGGACTCTAGTCTCGAGAGTGGAAAGTTTGCACGTTGACAGTCACCCCTCCTGGGTCTCTCACTTCCATCAGCTCCCCACCTACCTCCTGTCTGTGTCTGAGCTGTCTGCCTACAAGGTGGTGCCTCTATCCAGAGTTTTATCTTAGGTGTAGCTGTGTTTCAAAGCTCCATGCTTCATACTACCCCCCCCCCCCCCCCGCCATGGTTTGGACCAGCAGTGATCTTCTGGGGAAGGGTCTCACCATGCTGTGGCCAGGGCTGGCTTGTCCTAAGAAAGTCACACCACTGTGTAGTGGCAGTGGCTCAGAGTTTATGGTAAATTTCAACACACAACCACCACCAGGGCTCTTACAGAGAGGTCATATCACCTCTACCATTTCACTCCAATCAGGGGAACCACTTCTCCCCATGTGACCAGGGGCTATTCAGACCATGCTGTCTGCTTCAGGGGTCCTCCCTGATTCCTTACCAGAGCACTACCAGGAGCTGACCTCTGAAACTTCAGTATCTGCTTTGCTATTTATAAAGACCTGGTGGTATTGAAACCTTTTCCTTTTTCCCCCTTCAATTTTTTGGGGGAACATTTTTCTTGTGCAGTCCCCTGTGTGTGTTTTCTCTCTAACTGCTTTCAGGGGGAATGCATTCATGCACAAATATGATGTGCTGTTCTCCCTCCCCCTCTGTGTTTCTTCTCTCCACGAAAATGACTCTTTTCCCTCTGTGCCACCACAGCTCTTCTCTCCTCCAATTCACCTCTCTGCACCATATACCTGCTGTGTTCTCTCCCACAAATTTTGCATATTGCTCTGTTAATCTTCAGATCAATTCCCAAGGTATTCAAAATGGTTTGATGTTGATCTAGTTTTGTTCAACAGATGAGAAAATCCCAGGGTTTCCTTACTATTCCACCATCTTAACTCCTCATCCAGGAACTTCTTAAGTCTTGCCACTTTTAAGACTTTTCTTTATCACTATAATTTGAAAATTTAATTATAATATTTCTTAAGGTTGGCCTGCTTTTGTTGATTTTAATAAGAGTTCTCTGAGCCTCGTGGATTTGGATTTTCTTTTGTTCCTCAGATTAGGAACGTTTCCAGCTATTATTTTCTCAAATAAATTTTATGCCCTCTTTATCTTTCTTTTTCTTCTGAGACTCCTATAACACAAATGTTATTGTGTTTGATGGAGTGACTGAGTTGACTAAGTCTACTCTTGTGTTCCATGATCATTCTTTCTCTCTTTTTTTCAGTTTTATTATTTTTCATTATATTGTCTTCTTTATCACTTATCCATTCCTCTGCTTCTTCCATCCTTGTGGTCATTATATTTAGTCAGTTTTGAATGTCAGTTATCACATTTTTCATTTTTGGTTTTTAATTCTTTATATCCGTAGTAAGGGTCTCCCTGATGTCTCATATGCTTTTCTCAAGACCAGTGAGTATCCCCATAGTTGTTGCTTTAAATTCACCATCAGACATATTTCTTATATCTGTTTTGATTACATCTCTGGCTGTCGCCTTCTCTTGTTCTATCTTATGGGATGAATTCCTCTGTCTTGGCATTTTGCCTAAGTCTCTGTCTTCTTCTCTGTGTTAGGAAATCCTATTAAGTCCTGCTCATTAATGTAATGGCTTTATGAATAAGAGGTCACATACTGTCCAGGGCCTGGCACTTCAGGGAGAGTGTCTGATGTGTGCTGCATGCACTCTGCTGCTGTCATTTGACATCTCTATCCTTCAGACCAGTCAGCTGCAGAGGCTCTCCTTGGCTGGAGTGGGCAGTGTTTGGACCATGAACAGAGTGTGGTGAGTTTTCCCTAGGTGTGCTCTGTTTTGCACGTTAAATAAGACCTGATGCTACCTCCACTAGAACAGAACACACAGAACTGTCTAGTCAGTAAACATAATGTGGACAGAGGTTTATGCTGGTCTTCTGAGTAAGAGACCCACCATGCTGGGACTGAGGCAAATTTTACCTATAAGTGCAGTACTGGCATACCACATGGGGTGCTGTGTTATTTACAGAAGGTGGTACTATGTTTATGCTAAGGGGCAGGGAAGGGAAATGGCACCAGCCAGCTCCCATGTACCTGGAAAAGGGTCTCCATTCTTGCAGTTCTCAGGGAGTCATTCTAAGAAGAGTAAATAATCTCCAACCTGTGTGTATCAGGTATTTTTTCAGTCACTGTTTTCACGTTATCTGACTGTGGGTTGTTTGTCTGCCTTCTCTCCAGAAGCAGCACAGTGCTCTCCATATTCAATCCCAGCCATGCCTGCTGACTTTTAAAACTCCAGGATTTAGACACAAGGTGTGGGCAGGGACCTGTGATGGTCTTCTGGGGGAGGGAATCACTGCACTGAAACAGAGGAAATATTACCAAGAAGTATAGTCTCATAAGGGCACAGGGGTGTAGGACTTGGAGCAAGCACACCAGGCAGCCAATGTTGGAGCCAAGCTGCCCTTGGTAGGTAGCTCTGCACTTACGCCTAAGGGTGGGAAAGAAAAATGTGTCCCCTGGATCCTTTGTCCCTGGAGAGACCTCTCTAGAACCTTGCCTCTCATGGCAATGCTCCAAGAAAGCAGATTATCTTATTGTGTGCCCCAGGAGATCCTGAGATGCTGATGAATACCCTGGGATTATTTGAAAGCCTTCTCTCTAGAAATAGGGCAGAGTCACAATGCAAGCTTGCAAAGGTTAAAACTCCAGTCTTCAAGCCCCACTTGTTACAAAACTGCACAAAATCAGCTGCTCTCATTTTTTCAACCAATGGCTTCAGTGATGTGTTTGTATATGTGTTCCCATATGTGCATCATTCTCTCTTGAATTTCTCCATAACCAGGGCTCCTTCCCCTTGACAGCAATTGTCAATGTTTTTCCATCAATGTTGACTCCATATATTCTACCTTTCTCAAACTGGCTTCTTCACAACCTCTAGTGTGGAGATAAATCTGAAAGATTTACTCTGAAAGTTTTACTCTGAAAGATTTTTTGGGTAAATAGAATTATTTGATATATCTAAAAGTGTTTCAAATGAAGACAAGCATTGTGTGCTCCCAAAACACAGCATCTGTGTTCCAGAGGAAATGATAAGCACTCCTAAAGAACTACACTTATGTTTTCAGAATGTTGTCTAAAATCATCCAGGTAAAAAGTCCCACACTCGAACCATGCTTCCACATTCTCCTTTAAACAATGACATTAAAGATATGTGCTTCCCTAAAGCTAGCTTCCTTATCACCCCCAGTTTAGAGATATCCAAGTAAAAACCACAAAAATAAGCCAAATAGAAGACCCAAGCACCTTGCATACCTCCAAATACTGCAGTGGTTTGAGCCTCCAGTTGGGTATTCTCTCACACCAGTAAAACTGTTCCATGGACCAGCGAGGAAGAGGGCCATCCATTGTCATTTACATACTTTCCAGATGCCAAGATGATCTGTTGCTTTACTGACAGCCAATTGCACAGGGCTGATGTTCACAGAAAGGACGGACCTCTGTGGCCATAACAGGCCCCAGTTCAACACACAGGCCAGCATTGCCATCATACAGGCCTCAAAATCCACACCATGTCCTCTAGGGCCTCCACTACAAGCAGTGGCATCTTTCACCTGGCATGGTGGGGGAAATGGTGAAACCATGGCCAAGATGACGTCCCACTGAAAGACACAAGGACACCAAGGAGCTAAACAACAGATTCGCATGAGGCGTCAGGGGGGGAATTTGGGAAGGAAACAAAAAGCTCAAGGACAAGAGCCTTCCAGGGCACGTGGAGACCCACAAACAGAAGAGAGACACATGTGGGACTGTCGAGGTTTTATTAAATTCAAGCCCAAGGGCCGAAACCAGATGGCTAAATAGGTCCCCAGGATTCCACCCCACAATGGTCCCCTCCATTGGTCCTCAGCATAATCCTATTGAGCAAGATTTTTATGTCATCATCTCTCTTTGAGACCATATGAGTTCTCATCATTGACCTAACCAAGGCAGTCCCCATGCGCCTGTGCTTCCCAACCCCATGCACAACATGCTTACCAAAGAGGGTGTCTTGAATGTGAGATGGCTGGGGTGGCACCTTAGTGTGGGCATATTCCAGAAGCTGGGCCAATTGATTATGTGGGCCAGGTGGGATCTTCATTTGGGCAGGGGATCTGTGGACAGAGTGTAACACAGCTGTGACAACAGCCTTCCCCATTGCTCCTGACCTTCTGGGCAATGGGCATGAGCCTTGAAGTTGTAGCACCATGACTCCACCTATGACATAAGCAAGACTTGAGGGATGGCAGGAAGGCTCCAAAGTAGCATGCAAGGTCCTCAGTGCATATGTGTCCACCTGACACAAAGGAAACCTAGGCCCCCACAGGGAGATGAGAATGGGAAAAGAGCCACCAAGAGGCAGGCCTGCAACACAGGTCACCAAGTGAGTGAGACACTTGGAGAGAATGTGGCAGGCAGAATCATGGGCCATCGCTGGTAGGGCCCTGCCCTTGGCTTCAGGAAGAATGGGCAGAGATGGAAGCCAGGGATGGGCCCAGGGCTGTTGAAGACATGGGTGTCCAAGCTCATTGATCAGTGGAAACGAATGCCTCCTTGGCAGAAAGTGTATATGGAGACCTGAGGAGCTACACAACGGCCACCTGGCAGGTAAATCCCTGCTCTCAATGCAGCTGTTCAGAGACCTACAGAAAGATTCCTGGGGTGCTCATGGGACTGGTGTGCATCCCACCAGCATACACATCCATTCCCAAAGAGTGCTGCTATGAGTTCTCTGTAGGGACACCTCGTCCCTTCCTATTTTTGCATATTGGGATAGAAAAGGGAGAATCCAGCACAGTTCTAAAGCCATGTCAACATCATTGGTAACAGAAAAACAAGCATGCCCTGGGTTGAAGCACCATCCCAAGGGGTGATGGCAGGAAAGCCCATTCCAGGTATGGGAGGATGCCTGGACCCATAAGGCAATGCATCCAACATAAGAGGGCTCATTGGGAAGACCTGGGAGCCAAGAGGGAATACCTACATTCGGGGTCCCTGAGAACAGCAAGCACTCTTCAGGGAAGGTCTCCCCACTATCCCAGAGTGCTCTAAAGCCATCCAGCTGAAAGTCCTGTTCCTGCCACCCTCCCCTTGTGCCCATTCTAGAAAATGTGGGCGGGAGCCCTTTCCTTCAGGAGTTTGCCATAGGCTCCAAAGCCCACAGCAGGACCTCGAGTCCCTCCCAAAACCTTAGCAATTCTGACATCAAGATGAAAAACATGCTAAACCAGTGAAGGGAGACCATAGGCCCTTGAGAAATAGGAGCTTTCCAGGGAACTTGGAATCATTGCAGGAGACACAGATTACATATGGTGTCAGGAAAGCACATGGCACAGGTGTGATATTCAGGGACATGCCAGGCCTCTGTGTCAATGATGGGGCCCAGGTACCACACACTGGCTGGTGTTGCCCTGAGGCAAGCCTCCCCATCAGGGAATTGCCACATCCCCTGGGAATTCCATCTACTCATACTGTAATCCACACACTTCACATGATGGGGGCAATGGCAAGACCCTGGCCACAAAGAAATCATCCCACTGAAAGACACAAGGACACCTAGGGAGCTTATCCAAGGATCCAAGTGAGGCATTCCGGGACACAATATGGATGGGCACACAAAGCCCCAGAGTGGGAGCCCGTCTTAGTCACGTGAAGGCCCATAGACCAGGGAGAGCCACACTGGGGAGCTTCAAGGGATCAGTTGCCTGGAGCCCCATGTGACAGCACCTTTCCAGGGCCACAGGGGTGGGATCCTGAGGCAGAATCCTCAGGATGGTGGCCTCCAGTGAGCCTCAGCATACTCCCATTGTGCATGATATTTAGGTCATCATCTCTCTTCGAGACCATATGAGTTCTCATCATTGACAAAACAAAGGCAGTCCCCTCCCACCTGCATCCTCCTCCTGCCAGCTCAACATGCATACCAGAGATGGTTTCAAAGAGCAGGGTGACTAGTTGGGCATATGGCTTAGGGCCTATTCCCCAAGCTGGGTCAAATTAGCCCTCCATGTGCCCAGCAGGATCTTGGTCTGGGCAAGGGCTCTGTGCAGAGAGAGGCAGCTCAACCATGAGAATGACATTCCCAATGGACTTCACCTTGTGGACATGGGCACAAGCCCCGAATGCATGAGGACATGACACCATAAATGACACCAGCAAAAATCCAGCGATGGCAGGAAGGAATGCTCCCGTGTGGCACTAAGGCCCTCAGCCTGTGTGGTTCCACTGGACACCAGGGAAAGCAGGAACCCCACAGGGAGCTGAGCATGGAGGCTGCACTGGAAGTCAGCAGGCCAGCTACACGGGTCCACCCACCGCGTGATTGGGACACCTCTCGGTGAGCCAGTGGCATGCAGATTCCCAGGCCATGTCTGACAGGGCCTGGCCCTGGGCTTTGCCCGAAATGGGCAGGCATGGCGGCCTAGAACAGGCCATGGATGCTGCACCCAGAGGATGCACACAAAGATTCCTGGGGTTATCAGGGCCCTGGTGTACCTCCCACCAGTGTCCACCTCCATCCCAAAACATCACTGCCTCATGTCTCCCATGGGACAACTCGTTCCTTCCGATCTACGCACTTAGGATTAGTGCAGGGAGAGGGGTTATCATGATTCCCAAGTGACTTAAACCTCATTGAGAAGAGCATGCACAAGACAAGGATGTCGGCTTGCCCTGCCTCAGGGCACCACCAAAGGGCAATTGTCAGGCAAAGCTCCATCCAGTTGAGGAAGACCCAGGAGCCCCATAAGGACATGTGTCCACCAGGAGTGGGCCCATAATGAAGATCTGGGAGACAGGAGTCCCACGTGCCAATTGGGGTCCCAGCCAAGCTCCCAGAAGTCCTCAGGGACTGTCACTACCCGCTATGCCAAAGCTGTCCAGGATCCAGCCATGTAGCCCCTGGCCTGGCTTCTTCCTCCAATGCCCATTTCGGGAAATTTGGGTGGGAACTCTTTCCCGTAGGAGGTCATGGGGGGCTCCAATGCCCACTGCAGCACCTTGCATGCCTCCAAGGGCCTCGGCGATTCTGATATCAACCTGAGCTCCCTCCCACACTGCAGAAAGTGGACCATGGGCAGACAAGAAAGAGGATCCCTCTGGGGCCATGGAAACACTTGCAGGAGCCACAGGAGACCTATTATTTCCCAACAGCCCACTGCACAGGGCAGACTTTCAGGGCATGCCAGCCCTCTGAGGCGATGATGGGGCCCCAGTCCCACAGGCTGGCTGGCATTGCCCTGAAGCCAGCCTCCCCATAGGGCCCATGTGCCCTGGGTCCCCTGTCTGCTTGCATAGGCATCCACTCACCTCACATGGTGGGGTCAATGCGGAGACCCTGATCACAAAGATGATGTCCCACTGAAATACACAAGGACACTCAGGGAGCTTAGCCAGGCCTCTGAGTGTGGGCTCCCGGGATGCACTAAGGATGGCCACACAAAGTGCAAGAGTGGGAGCAGTTTTAGGCACGTGGTGGCTGATAGACCAGTGATAGCCACAATGGGAAGCCACAAGGGATCAGAAGCCTCGAGGCCCAGGTGCCAGCACCATGCCAGGGCCACAAGGGTCCACAGGTCCCACCTCAGGACGTTGCTCTCCATTTGGCCTCAGCGTAATCCTATTTAGCATAATTTTTAGGTCACCATCTCTCTTTGAGTCCATATGAGTTCTCATCATTGACCCAACCCAGGCAGTCCCCACACACCTGTGCCTTCGCCCCGCAGGCTCAACATGCTTACCAGAGATGTTGGGTGAAGCGCAGGATGGCCATTTAGACTCCTGGCTTGGGGCCTATTTCTGAAGCGGGGCCAAACTATACACTATGCAACAGGTGGGATCTCAGTCTGGGCATGGCCTCTGTGCAGAGAGAGGCAGCTCAGGCATGACAACACTCTTCCTTATCGGACCTCGCCTTGTGGCCATGGGACTGAGCCCTGAATGTGTGGGGCCATTCCCGCATTCAGGATGCCAGCAAAAATCCAGGGATGGCTGGAAGGATGTGTCCAGCCCGGTGCCAGGTACAATGTACACCAGGGAAAGCAGGGCCCCTAGAAGGAGCTGAGCATAGAGGCTGCAACAGCAGGCAGCAGGCCAGCCATACAGGTCCCCCCACCATGTGATTGGCACACCACTTGTTGATCTGGTGGCATGCAGAATCCCAGGCATGGCTGGCAAGGCACGGCCTTGGGCTTTGCCAGGAATGGGCAGGCATGGTGACCTGGAACAGGACATGGATGCTGCACTGGTGGACCTCTGCAAAGATTCCTGGGGTGCTCAGGGGCTAGGCATGCATCCCACCAGCATCCACATCCATCCCCAAACAGCG
Source organism: Panthera pardus (assembly GCF_024362965.1). Classification (NCBI taxonomy): domain Eukaryota; kingdom Metazoa; phylum Chordata; class Mammalia; order Carnivora; family Felidae; genus Panthera; species Panthera pardus. The sequence goes on along the minus strand of NW_026526810.1, from coordinate 16,814,103 downwards.
CTGTCCCATGTCTCCCATGGGGACAACTCATCCCTTTCTGTCTTTGTGCTTAGGTTTAGCACAGGAGGGTGCACAAGACAAGAACCCTGTCCTGTCCTGGGACACCGGTCAAAAGGCCATTGGCAGGCAAATCCCCAATCAGTCTGGGGAACACTACATGGCCCCAGATGCTGGAAAAACTTCCCTCCATGTGCCAGGTGGGATTTCAGTCCGGGCACAGGATCTGTGCAGAGTGACAGCTCAAGAATGACAAGCTCCTTCCCCATCAGACCTCACCTTGTGGCAATCAGACAAGATCAGAATCCGTGGGTCTGGGACTGCATCCATGATGCCAGACAAAACCATGGAATGGCAGTAGGGAAGGGTGCAGAGTGGGGCCAAGGCCCTCAGCCTCTGTGGTTCCACTGGACACCAGGGAAATCAGGGCCACACAGGAGTCTGAGCATAGAGTCTGCAACATCAGGCACAAGGCCAGCCACACAGGTCTACTCCTAGCGTGATTGGGACACCACTTGGTGGGCTGTTGGCAGGCATAATACTGGGCATTGGATTGCAGAGACTGGCCATGGGCTTTGCCAGGAATGGGCAGGCATAGTGTCCTGGAAAGGGCCATGGCCACTACCCCAGGGACCCAAGAAATAGATTCCTTGGGTGCTCAGGGGCTTGGCGTGCATTCCACAACCCTCCACCACCGTCCCCAAACAGCGCTGCTCCATGTATCCCATTGGGACACCTAATCTCTTCCGGTATTTGAGCTTAGGGATAGTGCAGGGAAAGGGGCTACCACGGTTCCCAAGCAATGTCAACATAATTGGGAATTAAATGCACAAGACAACAACCTGACATTGACGTGTCTTGAGGCACCCATTGAAGTGCGACTGTCATGCAAAGCCCCAACAGAGTGGGGGAAGTCCTAAGGGCCTCACAAGGATAGAAATTCAGAAGATGGGGCCAAGGTGAAGACCCTGGGGCCAAGAGCCCCATGCCACTCGGGGTCCGGACCAAGCTGCAGGCATTTTTCTAATACCATCCACCCGTTATGCCAAAGCTGTCTAGTGTCCAGCCAAGTAGCCCCAGCCAGGGCACCTTCCTCCAATGCCCACTGCATGATATTTGGGCGGACCACTTCAATGCAGATCACACTGGCCATCAGCAATGAACACCGCAGCACCTTGCAGTGCCTTCTAATGCCTCAGTGATTCTGCCATCCACCAGAGTGCCATCCCACACTGGAAAACGTGGCCCATGGGCCGTAAGTAAGAGGATCCTGCAGGGGACCGTGGCATCCCTTGCAGGTGTCACGGGTGACCTGTTTTTTCCAGACAGCCTACTGCACAGGGCAGACATTCAGGGACACACTCTCTGGGACGATGACGGAGCCCCAGTCCCACAAGATGGCTGGCATTGCCCTGAGGGCAGCCTCGCGAATTGGCAAAAGGGCACTGGGTCTCTGGGTACTCACACAGGCATCCACTCTCTTCCCATGGTGGGCTCAATGGCAAGACCCTAGTCACCAAGATGACTTCCCACTGAAAGACACCAGGACACCGAAGGGGCTTAGTTGGGTTCCCAGGGATGAGTCCCAGGAAACACTAATAATGGGCACACAATGCCCCAGGGTGGGAGCACATCTTAGTAATGCAGAGGTCCAGACCAGGGAGACCCCCACTGGGGAGCCTCGAGGAATCAGTCACCTCGAGCCCCAGGCTCCAGCGCTATGCCAGGGCCACAGGGGTCCTCAGGATCCCACCTAAGTGGGGTACCTTCTAGTGGGCCTCAGCATAATCCTATTGAGCATAATTGTTAGGTCATCATCTGTCTTTGAGACCGTATGAGTTCTCATCATTGACCCAACCAAGGCAGTCCCCACCTGCCTCTGACCTTTATCTGCCAGCTCAACATGCTTACCAGAGAGGGTTTGTGATGCACTGGGTGGACATGAGGGCCCCTGGCTCGAGGCCTGTTCCCAAAGATGGGCCAAACTCCCCTCGTGTGCCAGGTGAGAGCTCGGTCAGGGTGCAGGATCTGCGGAGAGAGAGGCAGCTCAGCAATGATGAACGCCTTCCCCATCAGACCTCACCTTGTGGCAGAGGGAGGGATCTCTGAACACGCGGGGCTGGGACTGCATTCATCACACCAGGAAAAATCCTGGCCTGGTGGGAAGGAAGGCGGCAGTGTGTCCCAAGGTCCTCAGCCTCTGTGGCTCCGCTGGACACATGGGAATTCAGGGCCCCACAGTGGACTGAGCATGGAGGCTGCAAAAGCAGGCACCAGGCCCCATGCACAGGTCCTCCTGCAATGTGAATGGGACACACCTTGGTGGGCCGGTGACAGGCAGAATCCCGGGCCTTGGCCCAAAGGGACCAGCTCTGCATTTTGACAGGAAGGGGTGGGCATGGGGTCATGGAAGGGCTCATGAACACTACCACGTGGATGCAATGTCAAGATCCCTTGGAAGATCAGGGCCCTGACAGGCATCCCACTAGCATCCACCACCATTTCTAAGCAGTGCTGCTCCATGGATCCCTTGGGGACACCTCATACCTTACAGTCTTTGAGATTATGGTGAGGGAAGGGTGAGGGGCCAGCACAGTTCCCCAGCGACATCAAACTCCCTGGGACTTGGGGCACAAGTCAAGAACCCCAGCGTGACCTGGCTCGTGGCACCGACATAAAGGGCCATTGTCAGGCAAAGCCCCATCCAGTTACAGGATGACCCACGGGCCCCAAAAGAAAATGCGACCACCAGACGGTGCCAATGGTGAAGAACCTGGAGGCAGGAGCCCGCATGCCACTTGGGGTCTGGACCATGCTGCCAACATTTTTCAGATACCGACTACCCATTATGCCAAAGCTGTCCAGTGTCCAGCAAGGTAGCCCCGGGCCAGGCCCCTTCCTCCAAAGACTATTGCTTTGGAGGTCTCAGAAATCTGGACTCACTGCATCTACACAGGAGGTCACATTGGCCATCTGCAATGCCCACCACAGCACATCGCGTGCGTACTAAGGCATCAGTGATTCTGACATCAACTGGAGTGCCCTCCCACACTGGGAAACGTGGCCCATGGGCCATCAAGTAAGAGGATCCCGCAAGGAACTGTGGCGTCCCTTGCAGGTGTTGTGGGTGACCTGTTTTTTGCAGGCAGCTTAATGCACAGGTCAGACGTTCAGGGACACGCCAGCCCTCTGGGGCGAGGACGAAGTCCTGGTCCCACAAGATGGCTGGCGTTGCCCTGAGGCTCCCTCGCAAGTTGTCCAAAGGGCACTGGGTCTCCGGGTACTCACACAGACATCCACTCTCTTCCCATTGTGAGCTCAATGGTGAGACCCTGGTCACCAAGGCGACGTCCCACTGAAAGACACCAGGACACCAAGGGAGCTTAGTTTGCTTTCCACGGATGCGTCCCGGGAAGTAGTAGTGATGGGCAAAATGCCCCAGGGCAGGAGCACGTTTTAGGCATGTGGAGGCCCAGAGACAGGGGAAAGCGCCACTGGGAGCCTTGAGGGATCTGTCCCCTTGAGCCCCAGGGGCCAGTGCTACACCAGGGCCTCAGGGGTCAACAGGATCCCGCCTCAGTGTGGTGCCCTCCACTGGGACTCAGCATAATCCTATTGAGCATAAGTTTTAGGTCATCAAATATCTTCGAGACCATATGAGTCCTCATCATTGCCCCAACCAAGGCAGTCCCTACCAGCCTCTGCCTTCTACCCGCCAGCTCAACATGCTTACCAGAGAGGGTTTGTGATATGCAGGGTGGCCATAGGGGCCCTTGGCTCGGGGCCTGTTTCCGAAGATTGGCCACACTCCCCTCCGTGCGCCAGGTGAGATCTCGGTCGTGGGGTGGGACCTGCACAGAGAAAGGCAGCTCAGTAATTACAAGCACCTTCCTATGAGACCTCTTTTGTGGCAATGAGAGGGATCCTAGAATTCCCAGGATTGGGATGGCATTCATGAAGCCAGCAAAAATCCTCGCCTGGCGGGAAGGAAGTTTGTAGCGTGTCCCCAAGGCTGTCAGCCTCTGTGGCTCCATGGGACACCGGGAATTCAGGGCCTCACAGGAGTCTGAGCATGGAGATTGCAACACCAGGCAACAGGCCCCATGCACAGGTCCTCCCACAAAGTGATTGGGAAACAGCTTGGCGGGCTGGTATCAAGAACAAGCCCGGGCCTTGGCTGGCAGGGACTGGCCCTGCATTTTGCCAGCAATAGGCAAGCATGGGGCCCAGAAGGGCCCATGGATGCTACCACGCAGAGGCAATGCCAAGATCCCTTGGGGGATCAGGGCCCTGAAGGGCCTCCCACCAGCATCAAACAACGTCACCAACCATCGCTGCTCCAAGGCTCCCGTGGGGACACCTCATCCCTTCCCGCCTTTGAGATTACAGTGAGGGAAAGGTGAGGGGCCAGCACACTTCCCCAGTGACTTCAAACTCACTGGCACTTGGGGTCACAAGTCAAGAACCCCAGCGTGCCCTCGCTCATGGCACCAACCAAAGGACCACTGTCAGGCAATTCCCATCCAGCTGCAGGACGACCGACGAGCCCCATATGGACACGTGACCACCGGCGGGGGGGTCAATGGTGAAGAACCCGGTGCCAGGAGCCCACATGCCACTTGGGTTCCAGGCCACAATGCACACATTTTTCAGATACCATCTACCCGTTATGCCAAAGCAGTCTAGTGTCCAGCCTCATAGCCCCGGGCCCGGCTCCTTCCTCCAAAGCCCATTGTGTGAAATCTGGGTGCACCACTTCCATGCAGGAGGTCGCTTTGGCAGACTGCAATGCCCACGGCAGCACCATGCGTGCCTACTAAGATATCAGTGATTCTGACATCAACCAGAGCACCCTGGGAAATGAGGCCCATGGGCCTTCAAGTAAGAGGATCCCACAGGGACCGTGGCATCCTTTGCAGGTATCGCGGGTGACCTGTTTTCTCCAGACAGCTTAGTGCACAGGGCAGAAATTCAGGGACACGCCAACCGTCTGGGGCAAGGACAAAGCCCCAGTCCCACAAGTTGGCTGGTATAGCCCTGAGGGCGTCCTCGCCAATCAGCCCAAGGGCACTGGGTCTCTAGGTACTCACACAGGCATCCACTCTAATCCCATGGTGGCCTTAATGGCGAGACCCTGCTCACCAAGACGACGTTCCACTGAAAGACACCAGGACACTGAGGGAGCTTAGTTGGGTTCCCAGGGATGAGTCCCGGGAAGCACTGGTAATTGGCACACAATGCCCCAGGACGGTAGCATGTCTTAGGTGTATGGAGGCCCAGAGACCAGGGAAAGCCCCACTGGGGAGCCTCGAGGGATCGGTAGCCTCAAGCCCCAATTGCCAGTGCTATGTCATGGCCACAGTGGTCCCCAGGATCCCGCCTAAGTGGGGTGCCCTCCAAAGGGCCTTAGTGTAATCCTATTGAACATAATTTTTAGGTCATTAACTGTCTTCGAGGCCATATGAGTTCTCATCATTGGCCCAACCAAGGCAGTCCCCAAATGTCTCTGCCTTCTAACCACAGCTCATCATGCTTACTAGAGAGGGCTTGTGATGGGCAGGGTGGCCATGAGGGCCCCTGGCTCGGGGCCATTTCCAAAAGACAGGTTAAACTTCCTTCCGTGCACCAGGTGGGATCTCAGTCGGGGCGCGGGATCTGTGTAGAGAGAAGCAGCTCAGCAATGACAAACACCTTCCCCATCAGACCTCACCTTGAGGCAATGGGAGGGATCTCAGAATGCACGGGGCTGGGACTGCATTCATGATGCAATCGTGCAATCCTGGCCTGGCCGGAAGGAAGGCTGCAGCATGTCCACAAGGCCTTAGGCCTCTGTGGCTCCACTGGAAATAAGGGAATTCAAGCCCCACAGGAATTTGAGTATGGAGGCTGCCCAGCAGGCACCAGGCCACAATCACAGGTCTTCCTGCAGTGTGATTGGGACAGACATTTGCGGGTCGGTAGCAGGCAGAATCCCAGGCCTTGGCTGGCAGGGACCGGCCCTGCATTTTTCCAGGAATGGGCAGATATGGGGCCCTGGATGATCCCACAAACGCTACCACACAGACGCAACACCAAGACCCCTTGGGGGAACAGGGCCCTGACAGGCATCCCACCAGCATCCAACACTGTCTCCATCAGCGCTGCTGCATGGCTCCCATGGGGACACCTCATCCCTTCACGTCTTTGAGATTATAGTGAGGGAAAGGTGAGGGGCCAGCACGGTTCCCCAGCGTCTTCAAACTCACTTGGACGTGGGGTCACAAGTGAAAAACTGCAGTGTGCCCTGGCTTGTAGCACCGACCAAAGAGCCATAGTCAGACAAAACACCATCGATCTGTGGGACAACCCACGGAACCCATAAGGACACACGACCACCAGACGGTGCCAATGGTAAAGAACCCGGGGGCAGGAGCCCGCATGCCACTTGGGGTCTTGACCATGCTGAGAGCATCTTTCAGATTCCGTCTACCCATTATGCCAAAGCTGTCTAGTGCCACTCAGGTAACCCCGGGTTCGGCCCCTGCCTCTAAAGCCCATTGCATGGAATTTTGGCACACCGCTTCCATGCAGGAGGTCACAGTGGCTGTCTGCAATGCCCACCGCAGCACGTTGCTTGCCTACTAAGGCATCAGTGATTCTGACATCAACCGGAGCACCCTCCCACACTGGGAAACATGGCCCATCGTCTGTCAAGTAAGAGGATCCTGCAGGGAACCATGACATCCCTTACAAGTGTTGTGGGTGATATATTTTTCCAGACAGCCTAGTGCACAGTGGAGACGTTCAGGGACACGCCAGCCCTCTGGTGCCAGGAGGAAGCCCCAGTCCCACAAGATGGCTGGCTTTGCCCTGAGTGCTCCCTCGCAAATCGGCCCAAGGGCACTGGATCCCAGGTACTCACACAAGCACCCATTCTCCTCCCATGGTGGGTTCCATGGCGAGACCCTGGTCACCAAGACAACATCCCACTGAAAGAAACCAGGACACCGAAGGAGCTTACTTGTTTTCCCAGGGATGAGTCTCGGGAAGCACTAGTAATGGGCACACAATGCCCCAGGGCAGGAGCACATCTTAGGTGCTCGGAGGCCCAGACCAGGGAGAGCACCACTGGGGAACCTCAAGGGATTAGTCGCCACGAGCCCCAGGATCCAGTGCTATGCCAGGGTCACAGGGGTCCACAGGATCCTGCCTTAGTGTGGTGCCCTTCACTGGGACTTAGCATAATTCTAATGAGCATAATTTGTAGGTCATCATCTGTCTTCAAGACCATATGAGTTCTCATCATTGACCCAACCAAGGTACTCCCCTCCCACCTCTGCCTTCTACCCTCTAGCTCAACATGCTTACCAGAGAGGTTTTGTGATGTGCAGGGTGTACATGGGGGCCCCTGGCTTGAGGCTTGTTCCAAATTATGGGCCAAACTCCCCTCTGTGAGCCAGGTGGGATCTCGGTCGGGGCGCAGGATCTGCGAGGAGAGAGGCAGCTCAGCAATGACAAACACCTTCCCCATGAGACCTCATCTTGTGGCAATGGGAGGGCAGGGCTGGGACTGCATTCATGACACAGTCCTGCAATCCTGGCCTGGAGGGAAGGAAGGCTACAGTGTGTCCACAAGGCCCTCAGCCTCTGTGGCTCAACTAGAAACAAGGGAATTCAGGGCCCCAGAGGAGTCTGAGCATGGAAGCTGCAACAGCAGTCACCAGGGCACATGCACATGTCCTCCTGCAGCATGATTGGGACAGACCTTGGTGGGTCGGTGGCAGGCAGAATCCCGGATTTTGGCTGGCATGGACTGGCCCTGCGTTTTGCCAGGATGGGCAGGCATGGAGACACGGAAGGAACCATGAACCCTACCACACAGACGCAACACCAAGATCCCTTGGGAGAACAGGGCCCTGACGGGCATCCCACCAGCATCCAACACTGTCTCCCTCAGCGCTGCTCCATGGCTCCTGTGGGGACACCTCATCCCTTCCCGTCTTTGAAATTACGGTGAGGGAAGAGTGAGGCTCCAGCATGGTTCCCCAGCAACTTCAAAATCACTGGGTCTCCGGGTCACATCAAGAACCCCACCATGCCCTGCCTTGTGGCACTGACCAAAGGGCCATTGTCAGACAAAACCCCATTCGGTGGTGAGGTGGCCCCTGGGGCCCATAAGGACACACGACCACCAGACGGTGTCAATGGTGAAGAACCCAGGGGCAGGAGCCCGCATGCCACTCGGGGTCTTGACCATGCTGAGAGCATCTTTCAGATACCGTCTACCCATTATGCCAAAGCTGTCCAGTGTCCTTCCAGGTAATCTTGGGCCCAGCCCTTGCCTCCAAAGCCCATTTCGTGAAATTTGGGTGCACCGCTTCCAAGCACGTGATCACATTGGTCACCTGCAATGCCCACCGCAGCACGTTGTGTGCCTACTAATGCATCAGTGATTCTGACATCAACTGGAGTGCCCTCCCACACTGGGAAACGTGTCCCATGGTTCTTCAAGTAAGAGGATCCTGTGGGGGACCATGGCCTCCCTCACCGGTGTCGTGGGTGACCTGTTTTTTCACACAGCCAAGTGCACAGGTCACACTTTCAGGGACACACCAGCCCTCTGGGGCGAGGATGAAGCCCCAGTACCACAAGATGGTTGGCGTTGCCCTGAAGGCTGCCTCACCTATCGGCCAAAGGTCACTGGGTATCCGGGTTCTCACACAGGCATTCACTCAGGTCCCATGGTGGGCTCAATAGAAAGACCATGGTCACCCAGACAACGTCCCACTGAAAGACACCAGGACACCAAGGGAGCTTAGCTGAGTTCCCAGGGATGAGTCCCAGGAAGTACTAGTAACGGGCACGCAGCACCCCAGTGCAGGAGCATGACTTTCACGCGTGGAGGCCTAGAGACTGGGGAGAGCCCACAGGGGAGCCTCAAAGGATCCGTCACCTCGAGCTCCAGGTGCCAGTGCTCTGCAAGGCCCAAAGGGATCCCCAGGATCCCGCCTCAGTGCTGTGCCTTCCACTGGGCCTCAGCGTAATCCTATTGAGCATAATTTTTAGGTCATCATCTGTCTTCGAGACCATATGGGTTCTCATCATTGACCCAACCAAGGCAGTCCCCACCCGCCTCTGCCTTCTACCTGCCAGCTCAACATGCTTATCAGAGAGGGTTTGTGATGCACAGGGAGGCCATGGGGGCCCTGGCTTTGGGCCTGTTCTGAAGATGGGTCAAATTCCCCTCCGTTTGCCAGGTGGGATCTCCGTCGGGGTACGTGATCTGCACAGAGTGAGGCAGGTAAGCAATGACAAATGCCTTCCCATCAGACCTCACCTTTTTCCATGGAAGGGACCTCAGAATGCTTGGGTCTGGGACTGCATTCATGACATAATCCTGCAATCCTGGCCTGGCGAGAAGGTAGGCTGTAGCATATCCACAAGGCCCTAAGCCTCTGTGGCTCCACTGGAAACAAGGGAACTCAAGCCCCACAGGAGTCTGAGCATGGAGGCTGCCACAGCAGGCACTAGGCCACACGCACAGGTCCTCCCACAGAGTGATTGGGACAGACCTTGGCAGGTTGGTGGCAGGCAGAATCCCCAGACTGGGCTGGCAGGAAACAGCCTTGCGTTTTGCCAGGAATGGGTTGTCATGGGTCCAAAGAAGGGCCCGCGAATGCTACCACGCAGATCCCTTGGGAGAACAGGGCCCTGACGGGCATCCCACCTGCATCCAACACTGTCTCCATCAATGCTGTTCCATGGCTCCCTTGGGGACACCTCATCCCTTCCCGTCTTTGAGTTTACAGTGAGGGAAGGGTGAGGGGCCAGCACGGTTTTCAGGCGCCTTCAAACTCACTGGGACTCAGGGTCACAGGTAGAGAACCCCAGCGTGCCCTGGCCTGAGGCACCGACCAAAGGACCATTGTCAGAGAAGGCCCCATACAGCTGCCGGATGACCCCTGGGGCCCATAAGGACACACGACCACCAGACGGTGCCAATGGTGAAGAACCAAGAGGCAGGAACCCGCATGCCACTCGGGGTTGGGCTACGCTGCCAGCATTTTTCAGATAGCATCTACCCGTTATTCCAAAGTTGTCTATTGTCCATTCAGGTATCACCATGCCTGGCCCCTGCCTCCAAAATCCATTTTGTGAAATTTGGTTGCACCGCTTCCACGCAGGAGGTCACATTGAGGGTGTGCAATTCCCACCACAGCATCTCGTGTGCTTAGTAAGGCATCAGTGATTCTGACATCAACTGGAGTGCCCTCCCAGCCTGGGAAATGGGGCCATGGGCCGTTAAGTAGAGGATCCCGCAGGGGACGGTGGCATCCCTTGCAGGTGTCGCGAGTGACGTGTTCTTTCCAGACAACCTAAGGCACAGGGCAGATGATCAGTGACACGTCAGCCTTCTGGGGCGAGGACAAAGCCCCATTCCTGCAAGATTTCTGGCGTTGCCCTGAGTGCTGCCTCACCAATTGGACCAAGGACACTGGGTCTCTGGGTACTCACATGGGCATCCACTCTCCTCCCATGGTGGCCTCAATGGTGAGACCCTGGTCACTAAGACGACTTCCCACTGAAAGACACCAGGACACCGAGGGAGCTTAGTTGGGTTCCCAGGGATGAGTCCTGGGAAGCACTAATAATAGGCACATAACACCCCAGGGCGGGAGCACATCTTAGTAATGTGGAGGCCCAGACCAAGGAGAGCCCCACTGGGGAGCCTCAAGGGATCGGCAACTCGAGCTCCAGGTGCCAGCACTATTCCGGGGCCACAGGAGTTCCCAGGATCCCGCCTCAGTGCGGTAACCTCCATTGGACCTCAGCATAATCCTATTGAGCATAATTTTTAGGTCATCATCTGTCTTTGAGACCATATGAGTTCTCATCATTGACCCAAGCAAGGCAGTCTCCACCTGCCTCTGTCTTCTACCCGCCAGCTCAACATGCTTACCAGAGAAGTTTTGTTATGGGCAGAGTGGCCATGGAGGTCCCTGGGTCATGGCCTGTTCCCAAAGATGGGCCAAACTCCCCACTGTGCTCCAGGTGGGATCTCGGTCACGGCACGGGATCTGCACAGAGAGAGGCAACTCAGCGATGACAAAACGCCTTCCCATCAGACCTCACCTTGTGGCAATGGGATGGATCTCAGAGTGCATGGTGCTGGGACTGCATTCATGATGCAATCCCACAATCCTGGCCTGGTCGGAAGGAAGGCTGCAGCATTTCCACAAGACCCTCAGCTTCTGTGGCTCCAGTGGAAACAAGGGAGTTCAAGCCCCACAGGAATCTGTGCATGGAGGCTGTCACAGCAGGCACCAGGCCACAAGCACAGGTCCTCCCAAATCCTTATTGCGACAGATGTTGGCGGGGCAGTAGCAGGCAGAATCCCGGGCATTGGTTGGCAGGGACTAGCCCTGTGTTTTGTCAGGAATGGGCCCACGAATGCTGCCTGCAGACGCAACACAAGATCCCTTGGGGGAACAGGGCCCTGAAAGTCATCCCACCAGCATCCAACACTGTCTTCATCAGCAGTGCTCCATGGCTCCCATGGGGACACCTCATCCCTTCCTGTATTTGAGATTATGGTGAGGAAAGGGTGAGGGACCAGAATGGTTCCCCAGTGCCTTCAAACTCACTGGGACTCAGGGTCACAAGTCAAGAACCCAAACATGCCCTGGCTCATGGCACCGACCAAGGGCCATTGTCAGACAAAACCCCATCTAGTTGCGGGATGACCCACGGGCCCCATAAGGACATGCAACCACCAGACGGTGCCAATGGTGAAGAACCCGGGGGCAGGAGCCTGCACACTACTCCGGGTCAGGGTCACACTACCAGCATCTTTCAGATACCTTCTACCCATTAAGCTAAAGCTGTCTAGTGTCCATCAAGGTAACTCCTGGTCTGCCCCCTACCTCCAAACCCATTGCGTGAAATTTGTGTACATCACTTCCATGCAGGAAGTCACATTGGCTATCTACAATGCCCACCACAACACGTCGCTTGCCTACTAATGCATCAGTGATTTTGACATCAACTGGAGCACCCTCCCACACTGGGAAACGTGGCCCATGGCCATCAAATAAGAGGGTCTCGCGCAGGATCATTCCATCCCTTGCAGGTGTTGCAGGTGACCTGTTTTTTCCAGACAGCCTAGTCCACACGGGAGTTGTTCAGGGACACGCCAGCCCTCTGGGGTGAGGACGAAGCCCCTGTCCTACAAGATGGCTGGGGTTGCCCTGAGGGCTCCCTCGCCAATCGACCCAAGGGCACTGGATCTCCTGGTACTCACACAGGCATCCACTATCGTCCCATGGTGGGCTCAAGTGGGATCCTGGTCACCATGGCGATGTCCCCCTGAAAGACACCAGGACACCGAGGGAGCTTAGCTGGGTTCCCAGGGATGACTCCTGGGAAGCATTAGTAATGGGCACAAATACCCAAGGGCGGGAGCATGTCTTTGGCGTGTGGGGGCCCAGACCTGGGAAAGCCCCACTGGGGAAACTACAGGGATCGGTCGCCTCGAGCCCAGGTGCCAGCGCTACGCCAGGGCCACAGGAGTCCCCAGGATCCCGCCTCAGTGCTGTGCCCTCCACTGGGCCTCAGCATAAACCTATTGAGCATAATTTTTAGGTCATCATCTGTCTTCGAGACCATATGAGGTCTCATCATTGATCCATCCAAGGCAGTCCCCTCCCGCCTCTGCCTTCTACCCTCCAGCTCAACATGCTTACCAGAGAGGTTTTGTGATATGCGGCATGGCCATGGGGGCCACTGGCATGAGGCTTGTTCCTGAAGAAGGGCCAAACTCCCCTCTGTGACCCAGGTGGGTTCTTTGTTGGAGCACAGGATCTGCACAGAGAGAGGCAGCTCAGCAATGACAAAACACCTTCCCCATCAGACTTCACCTTGTGACAATGGGAGGGATCCCAGAATGCGCAGGGCTGGGACTGCATCATGACGTAATCCTGCAATCCTGGCCTCTGGGAAGGAAGGCTGAAGCATGTCCACATGGCCCTCAGCCTCTGTGGCTCCACTGGAAACAAGGGAATTCAAGCCCAACAGGTCTCTGAGCATGGAGGCTGCCACAGCAGGCACCAGGACACAAGCACAGGTCTTCCTGCAGCATGACTGGGACAGACCTTGGGGGGTCAGTGGCAGGCAGAATCCCGGGCATTTGTTGGCAGGGACAGGTCCTGCGTTTTGCCAGGTTGGCAGGGACAGGTCTGCAATGGGCAGACAATGGGCCCCGGAAGGTCCCACGAACGCTACCACACAGAGGCAATGCCAAGATCCCTTGGGGAATGAGGGCCCTGATGGCATCCCACCAGCATTCAACACTGTCTCCATCAGCACTGCTCTATGGCTCCCGTGAGGACACCTCATCCCTTCCCGTCTATGAGATTTCCGTGAGGGAAGGGTGAGGGGCCAGGATGCTTCCCCAGTGCCTTCAAACTCACTCGGATGCGGGGTCACAAGTGAAGAACCAAAGCATGCCATGGCTCGTGGCACTGACCAAAGGACCATAGTCAGACACAACCCCATACAGCTGCGGGACGACCCACCGGCCCCATAAGGACACATGACCACCAGAAAGTGCCAATGGTGAAGAACCCGGGACGCAGGGGCCCACATGCCACTTGGGGTCTGGACCACGCTGCGAGCAACTTTCAGATACCGTCTACCTGTTATGCCAAAGCTGTCTAGTGTCCCCTCAGGTTACCCCGGGACTGGCCCCTGCCTCTAAAGCTCATTGCGTGAAATTTCGGTACACCGCTTCCACGCAGGAGGTCACATTGGCCATCTGCAATGCCCACTGCAGCATGTCGTGTGCCTAATAAGGCATCAGTGATTCTGACATGAACCGGAGTGCCCTCCCATAATGGGAAACGTGGCCCATGATCCATCAAGTAAGAGGATCCCATGGGGGACCATGGCATCCCTTACAGGTGTCGCAGGTGATGTATTTTTGCAAACAGCCTAGTGCACAGGGGAGACGTTCAGGGACATGCCAGCCCTCTGGTGCCAGGAGGAAGCCCCAGTCCCACAAGATGGCTGGTTTTGCCCTGAGGGCACTCTCGCCAATAGGCCCAAGGGCACTGGATCTTTGGATACTCACACAGGCATCCATTCTCCTCCCATGGTGGGCTCAATGGTGAGACCCTGGTCATCAAGACGACGTCCCACTGAAAGACACCAGGACACCGAAGGAGCTTAGTTGTTTTCCCAGGGATGAATCCCGGGAAGCACTAGTAATGGGCACACAATGGCCCAGGGTGGGAGCACTTCTTAGGCTCTCGGAGGCCCAGACCGGGGAAAGCCCCTGGGAGCCTTGAGGGATCAGTCGCCTCGAGCACCAGGATCCAGCTCTATGCTAGGGCCACAGGGGTCCCCAGGATCCCGCCTCTGTGCGGTGCCTTCCACTGGGCCTCAGTGTAATCCTATTGAACGTAATTTTTGGGTCATCATCTGTCTTCGAGACCATATGAGTTCTCATCATTGACCCAACCAAGGCAGTCCCCACCCACCTCTGCCTTCTACCTTCCAGCTCAACATGCTTACCAGTGAGGGTTTGTTATGCACAGGGTGGCCGTGGGGGCCCTTGGCTCTGGGCCTGCTCCTAAAGATGGGCCAAATTGCCATCCGTGCTCCAGGTGGGATCTCGGTCATGGCGCAGGATTTGCAGAGAGAGAGGCAGCCCAGCAGTAACAAAACACCTTCCCATCAGACGTCACCTTGTGGCAATGGGAGGGATCTCAGAATTCGCAGGGCTGGGACTGAATTCATGACACAATCCTGCAATCCTGGCCTGGAGGGAAGGAAGACTTCAGCATGTCTACAAGGCCCTCAGCCTCTGTGGCTCCACTGGAAAAAAGGGAATTCAAGCCCCCCAGGAATCTGAGCATGGAGGCTGCCACAGCAGGACCAGGCCACATGCACAGGTCTTCCTGCAGTGTTATTGACAGACCTTTGTGGGTCAGTGGCAGGCAGAATCCTGGGCCTTGGCTGGCAGGGACCGGCCCTGCATTTTGGCAGGAATGGGCAGGCATAGGGCCCCAGAAGGGCCCACGAACCCTACCACGCAGATGCAATGCCAAGATGCCTTTGGGGAACAGGGCCCTGACGGGCATCCCACCAGTATCCAACACTGTCTCCATCAGCACTGCACCATGGTTCCAGTGGGGACACCTAATCCCTTACCATCTTTGAGATTACGGTGAGGGAATGGTGAGGGGCCAGCACGGTTCCCCAGAGCCTTCAAACTCACTAGGTCTCAGGGTTACAAGTCAAGAACCCAGGCCTGCCCTGGCTCGTGGCACCGACCAAAGGGCCATTGTCAGACAAAACCCCATACAGCTGTGGGACAACCCCAGGGGCCCATAAGGACACGCGACAACCAGACAGTGCCAATGGTGAAGAACCCGGCGGCAGGAGCCTGTATGCAACTCGGGGTCTGGGCCACATTGCCAGCATTTTTCGGATACCGTCTACCCATTATGCCAAAGCTGTCTAGTCTCCATCCAGGTAACCCCCGCTAGGCCCCTGCCTCCAAATCCCATTTCATGAAATTTGGGAGCAACACTTCCCTGCAGGTGGTCACACTGTTCGTCTGCAATGCCCACCGCAGCATGTTGTGTGCCTACTAATGCATCAGTGATTCTGACATCAACTGGAGTGCCCTCCCACACTGGGAAATGTGTCCCATGGTCCGTCAAGTAAGAGGATCCTGTGGAGGACCATGGCATCCCTTACAAGTGTCGCGGGTGACCTGTTTTTTTCCAGACAGCCAAGTGTACAGGTCAGACTTTCAGGGACACACCAGCCCTCTGGGGCGAGGACGAATCCCCAGTGCCACAAGATGGCTGGAGTTGCCCTGAGGGCTGCCTCACCTGTAGGCCAAAGGTCAGTGGTTCTCTGGGGTCTGACACAGGCATCCACTCTCCTCCCTTGGTCGGCTCAATAGCAAGACCATGGTCACCAAGACGACATCTCACTGAAAGACACCAGGACACCAAGGGAGTTTAGTTGGGTTCCCAGGGATGAGTCCTGGGAAGTACTAGTAATGGGCATGCAGCTCCCCAAGGTGGGAGCACATCTTACACATGCAGAGGCCCAGAAACCAGGGAGAGCCCCACTGGGGAGGCTTGAGGGATAGGTCGCCTCGAGCCCCAGGTGCCAGTGCTCTGCAAGGCCCAAAGGGGTTCCCAGGATCCCGCCTCAGTGCCATGCCTTCCACTGGTCCTCAGCATAATCCTATTGAACATAATTTTTAGGTCATCCGCTGTCTTCGAGGCCATATGAGTTCTCATCATTGACCCAACCAAGGCAGTCCCCACCTGCCTCTGCCTTCTACCCGCCAGCTCAACATGCTTACCAGAGAAGTTTTTTGATGTGCGGCATGGCCATGGGGGCCCCTGGCTTGAGGCTTTTTCCCCGACAATGGGCCAAACGTCCCTCTGTGTGCCAGGTGGGATTTCGGTGGGGGCACGGGATCTGCGTGGAGAGAGGCAGCTCAGCAATGACAAAACTCCTTCCCCTTCCGACCTCACCTTGTGGCAATGGGAGGGATCTCAGAATGCACGGGGCTGGGACTGCTTTCATGACGCAATCCTGCATTCCTGGCCTGGCGGGAAGGAAGGCAGCAGCATGTCCACAAGGCCCTTAGCCTCTGTGGCTCCACTGGAAACAAGGGAATTCAAGCACCACAGGCATCTGAGCATGGAGGCTGCCACAGCAGGCACCAGGCAACACGCACATGTCTTCCTGCAGCGTGATCGGGACAGACCTTGGCAGATTGGTGGCAGGCAGAATCCTGGGCCTTGGGTGGCAGGGACCAGCCCTGAGTTTTGCCAGGAATGGGCATGCATGGGGCCCCAGAAGGGCCCACGAATGCTACCACGCAGACGCAATGGCAAGATCCCTTGGGGGAACAGGACCCTGACGGGCATCCCACCAGCATCGAACACTGTCTCCATCACCACTGCACCATGGTTCCAGTGGGGACACCTCATCCTTTCCCGTCTTTGAGATTATGGTGAGGGAATGGTGAGGGGCAAGCATGGTTCCCCAGGGCCTTCAAACTCACTGCGTCCTGGTGTCACAAGTCAAAAACCCCAGCGTGCCCTGGCTTGTGGCACCGTTCAAAGGGCCATTGTCAGACAAGGCCCCATACAGCTGCAGGACGACCCCTGGGGCCCATAAGGACACGTGACTACCAGACAGTGCCAATGGTGAAGCACCCAGGACGCAGGAGCCCACATGTCACTCGGAGTCGGGGCCACCCTGCCAGCATTTTTCAGATACTGTCTACCCATTATGCCAAAGCTGTCTAGTGTCCATCCAGGTAACCCCGGGTCCAGTCCCTGTCTCCAAAGGCCATTGCGTGAGAGTTGGGCGCATCGCTTTCAGGCAGGAGATCACATTGGCCGTCTGCAATGCCCACCACAGCACATCGCGAGCCTACTAAGGCATCAGTGATTCTGACATCAACCGGAGTTCCCACCCACACTCGGAAAGGGGCCCATGGGCAGTCAAGTATGAGGATCTCGCGGGGGTTCATGGCATCTCTTGCAGGTGTCACGGGTGACCTTTTTTTCCAGATACCCTAGTGCACAGGGGCGATGTTCAAGGACACGCATGCCCTCTGGGGCGAGGAGGAAGCCCCAGTCCCACAAGATGGCTGGCGTTGTCCTGAGGGCTCCTTCGACAATCTGCCCAAGGGCACTGGATCTCTGGGTACTCACACAGGCATCCACTTTCCTACCATGGTAGACCCAAAGGCGAGACCCTGGTCACCAAGACGACATCCCACTGAAAGATACTGGGACACCAAGGGAGCTTAGTTGGGTTCCCAGGGATGAGTCCCGGGAAGCACTAGTAATGGGCACACAACGCCCCAAGGTGGGAGCACTTCTTTGGTGCAAGGAGGCCCAGAGACTGGGAAGAGTCCCAATGGGGAGCCTCAAGGGATCAGTGGCCTCGAGCCCCAGGTGCAAGCAATATGCCAGGGCCACAGGGGTCCCCAGGATCCCACATCAGTGCCATGCCCTCCACTGGGCCTCAGTGTAATCATATTGAGCATAATTTTTAGGTCATCATCTGTCTTTGAGACCATATGAGTTCTCATCATCGACCCAACCACGCAGTCCCCTCCTGCCTCTGCCTTCTACCCACCAACTCAACATGCTTACCAGAGAGGGTTTGTGATCAGAAAGGTAGCCATGAGGGCCCCAGGTTCAGGGCCTGTTCCCGAAGATGGGCCAAACTCCCCACCGTGCACCATACAGCTGCAGGACGACCCCTGGGGCCCATAAGGACACGTGACTACAAGAGAGTGCCAATGGTGAAGAACCCGGGACGCAGGACCCCACATGCCACTCGGAGTCGGGGCCACCCTGCCAGCATTTTTCAGATACTGTCTACCCATTATGCCAAAGCTGTCTAGTGTCCATCCAGGTAACCCCGGGTCCAGTCCCTGTCTCCAAAGGCCATTGCG
Organism: Panthera pardus; assembly: GCF_024362965.1. Classification (NCBI taxonomy): domain Eukaryota; kingdom Metazoa; phylum Chordata; class Mammalia; order Carnivora; family Felidae; genus Panthera; species Panthera pardus. The sequence goes on along the minus strand of NW_026526810.1, from coordinate 16,795,622 downwards.
GATCTCGGTTGGGGCACATGATTTTCTCAAAGAGAGGCCACTCAGCAATGGCAAATGCCTTCCCCATCACCTCACCTGTGGCACTGGGAGGGATATCAAAATGCAAGGGCTGGGACTGCATTCATGACACAATCCTTCAATCCTGGCCTTGTGGGAAGGAAGGCTGCAGCATGTCCACAAGACCCTCAGCCTCTGTGGCTCCACTGGAAACAAGAGAATTCAAGACCCACAGGCATCTGAGTATGGAGGTTGCCATAGTGGGCACCAGGCCACATGCACAGGTCTTCCTGCAGCGTGATTGGGACAGACCTTGACGGGTCGATGATAGGCAGAATCCCAGGTCTTGACTGGCAGGGACCGGCCCTGCATTTTACCAGGAATGGGTGGGCATGGGGCCCCGGAAGGACCCACGAACACTACCACGCAGATGCAACACCAAGATCCCTTGGGTGAACAGGGCCCTGAAGTGCATCCCACCAGCATCCAACACTGTCTCCATCACCACTGCTCCATGGCTCCCGTGGGGACACCTCATCCCTTCCTGTCTTTGAGATTACGGTGAGGGAAGGGTGACGGGTCAGCACGGTTCCCCTGCGCCTTCAACCTCACTGGGACTCAGGGTCACAATTCAAGAACCACAGCGTGCACTGGCTCATGACACAGAACAAAGGGCCATTGTCAGACAAAACACCATCGAGCTACGGGACCACCCATGGGCCCCATAAGGACATGAGACCACTAGAAAGTGCCAATGGTGAAGAACCCAGGTGCAGGAGACCGCATGCCACTTGGGTCTGGGCCACACTGCCAGCATTTTTCAGATACTGTCTAGCCATTATCCAAAGCTTTCTAGTGTCCATCCAAGTAACCCCAGGACTGGTTCCTGCCTCCAAAGCCCATGCGTGAAATTTCGGCGCACCACTTCCTTGCAGAAGTTCACATTGGCCATCTGCAATGCCCACCGCAGCACATCACGTGCCTAATAAGGCATCAGTGATTCTGAAATCGACCAAAGCACACTCCCACACTGGAAAACGTGACCCAAGGTCCATCAAGCAGGAGGATAATCAGGGGAACAGTGGCATCCCTTGCAGGTGTCGCAGTTGACCTGTTTTTTCCAGACACCCCAGTGCTAGAGGAGACGTTCAGGGACACGCCATCCCTCTGGGGTGAGGATGAAGCCCCAGTGCCACGAGATGTCTGGCGTTTCCCTGACGGCTCCCTCACCAATTGGCCCAAGGGCACTGGATCTCCAGGTACTCACAGGCATCCACTCTCCTCCCATGGTGGGCTCAATGGTGAGACCATGGTCACCAAGATGAAGTCCCACTGAAAGACACCAGGACACCGAGGGAGTTTAGTTGGGTCCCAGGGATGAGTCCATGGAAGCACTAGTAATGGGCACACAGTGCCCTTGGGCGGGAGCACGTATTAGGCACACGGACACCCAGAGACCAGGGAGACCCCCACGGGGGAGCCTCGAGGGATTGGTCGCCTCGAGCCCCAGGTGTCAGTGCTACGCCAGGGCCACAGGGGTCCCTAGGATCCCACCTCTGTTTGGCGCCCCCCACTGGGCCTCAGTGTAATCCTATTGAGCATAATTTTTAGGTCATCATCTGTCTTCGAGACCATATGAGTTCTCATCATTGACCCAAGCAAAGCAGTCCCCACCTGACTCTGCCTTCTACCCGCCAGGTCAACCTGCTTAACAGAGAGGGTTTGTGATGCACAGGGTGGCCATGGAGGCCCCTGGCTGGGGGCCCGTTCCTGAAGATGGGCCAAACTCCCCTCCAGGTGCCAGGTGGGATCTCGGTTGGGGCACAGGATCTGCGCAGAGAGAGGCAGCTCAGGATTGACACACACCCTCCCCATCAGACCTCACCTGTGACAATGGGAGGGATCTCAGAATGTGGGGGGCTGGGACTGCATTCATGATGGAATCCTGCAATGCTGGCCTGGTGGGAAGGAAGGCTGCAGTGTGTCCACTAGGCCCTCACCCTCTGTGGCTCCACTGGAAACAAGGGAATTTCGCCCCAAATGATTCTGAGCATGGAAGCTCCCCCAGCAGGCACCAGGCCTGCACACCAGGCCTACACAGGCACCAGGACATGCACAGGTCGTCTTGCAGTGTGATTGGGACATACCTTAGCTGGTCGGTGGCAGGCACCATCCCAGGCCTTGGCTGGCAGGGACTGGCCCTGCGTTTTGCCATGAATGGGCAGGCATGGGGTCCAGGAATGGCCCACGAATGCTACCATGCACATGCAACGCCAAGAACCCTTGGGGCATCAGGGCGCTGATGGGCATCCCTCTAGCATCCAACACTGTCTCCATCAGCACTGCTCCATGGCTCCTATGGGGACCCCTCATCACTTCCCGTCTTTGAAATTATGGTGAGGGAAGGGTGAGGGTCCAGCACGGTTCCCCAGCCCCTTCTAAGTCACTGGGACTTGGGATCACAAGTGAAGAACACCAGCTTGCCTGGCTCGTGGCACTGACCAAAGGGCCATTGCCAGGAAAAACCCCATCCAACTGCAGGACGACCCGCGGGCCCCATGATGACTCGTGACCACCAGATGGTGCCAATGGTGAACAATCCAGAGGCAGGAGCCCACATGCCACTCGAGGCCTGGGCCACGCTGCCAGAATTTTTCAGACACTGTCTCCCCATTATGCCAAAGCTGTCTTGTGTCTAGCCAGGGAGCTCCAGGCCTGGCTGCTTCTTCCATAGCCAATTGAGTGAAATTTGGTCACACCACTTCCACATAGGAAGTCACAGTGGCCGTCTGCAATGCCCAGCTCAGCACCTCGCGTGCCTACTAAGGCATCAGTGATTCTAACATCAACCAGTCTGCCCTCCCACACTGGGAAAACAGGCCCATGGGCCATCAATCAAGAGGATCCTGTGGGGGACCATGGCTTCCCTTGCTGGTGTCGCGGGTGACCTGTATTTTCCAGACAGCCTACTGCAAAAGGCAGACATTCAGGGAGACATCAGCCCTCTGGGGCAATGATGAAGCCCCAGTCCCACAAGATGGCTGGTGTTGCCCTGAGGGCATCCTCGCCAATAGGCCCAAGGGCACTGGGTCTCCGGGTACTCACACAGGCATCCACTCTCTTCCCATGGTGGGCTCAATGGCAAGTCCCTGGTCACCAAGACGACATCCCACTGAACGACACCCAAAACCTAGGGATCTTAGTTGGGTTCCCAGGGATGAATTCGGGAAGCACTAGTAATGGACACACAATGTCCCAGGGCAGGAGCATGTCTTCGGCGCATGGAGGGTCAGAGACTGGGGAGAGCGCCACTGGGGAGACTTGAGGGATCGGTCGAGTTGAGCCCCATGTGCCAGTGGTATGCCAGGGCCACAGGGGTCCCCAGGATCCCACCTCAGTGAGGTGGCCTCCATTGGGCCACAGCATAATCCTATTGAGCATAATTTTTAGGTCATCATCTGTCTTCGAGACCATATGAGTTCTCATCATTGACCCAACCAAGGCAGTCCCCTACCGTCTCTGCCTTCTACCCATCAGCTCAACATGCTTACCAGGGAGGGTTTGTGATGCAAAGTGTGGCCTGAGGGCCCCTGGCTCAGGGTCTGTTCCAGAAGATGGGCCAAACTCCCCTCCTGGTGCCAGGTGAGATCTTGGTTTGGGTGGGGGATATACACAGAAACAGGCAGTTCAGCAATGACACATGCCTTCCCCATCAGACCTCACCTGTGGCAATGGGAGGGATCTCAGAATGGGTGGGGCTGAGACTGCATTCATGACATAATTCTGCAATCCTGGCCTGGCGGGAAGGAAGGCAGCAGCATGTTCACAAGGCCCTTAGCCTCTGTGGATCCATTGGAAACAAGGGAATTCGGGCCCCACAGGAATATGAGCATGGAGGCCTCCACAGCAGGCCCCAGGCCACATGCACAGGGCCTCCCGCAGTGTGATTAGGACAGAACTTGGTGGGTCGGTGGCAGACAGCATCCCAGTCCTTGACTGGCAGGGAACGGCCCTGTGTATTGCCAGGAATGGGTGGGCATGGGGCGCTGGAAGGTCACACGAACTCTACCACGCAGACGTAATGCCAAGATCTCTTTGGGGATAAGACCCTGATGGACATCCCAGCAGTATCCAACTCTGTCTCCATCAGCGCTGCTCCATGGCTCCCATGGGGACACCTCATCCTTTCCTGTCATTGAGATTACAGTGAGGGAAGGGTGAGGGGCCAGCACGGTTCCTCAGTGCCTTCAAACTCACTGGGACTTGGGGTCACAATCAAGAACCACAGCATGCTCTGACTGGTGGCACTGACCAAAAGGCCATTGTCAGGCCATGCCCCATCCAGCTGCGGGACCACCCCTGAGGCCCATAAGGACACGAAACCACCAGACCGTGCCAATGGTGAAGAACCCAGGGGCAGGAGACTAGATGGCACTCAGGTCTGGGCCACACTGCCAGCATTTTTCAGATACCGTCTACCCGTTATGCCAAAGCTGTCTAGTGCCCTTCCAGGTAACCCTGGGTCCAGCCCCTGCCTCCAAAGCCCATTGCATGAAATTTGGACACACTGCTTCCATGCAGGCGGTCACATTGGCCGTCTGCAATGCCCACCACAGCACATCGTGTGCCTACTAAGGCATCAGTGATTCTGACATCACCCAGAGTGCCCTCCCACACTGGGAAATGTGGCCCATGTGCTGTCAAGTAAGAGGATCACGCAGAGGACTGTGGCATCTCTTGCAGGTGTCGTGGTTGAACTTTTTTTTCCAGACAGCTTAGTGTACAGTGCACATGTTCAGGGACACACCAGCCCTCTGGGTCAAGGACGAAGCCCCAGTACCACAAGATGGCTGGTGTTGACCTAAGTGCAGCCTCGCTAATCAGCCCAAGGGCACTGGGTTTCTGGGTTCTCACACAAGCATCCACTCTCCTCCCATGTTGGGCTCAATGGGGAGACCCTGGTCACCAAGATAACATCCCACTGAAAGACACCAGGACACCGAGGGAGCTTAGCTGGGTTCCCAGGGATGAGTCCCGGGAAGCCCTAGTAATGGGCACACAACGCCCCAGGGCGGGAGCACGTGTTAGGTGCGCGGAGGCCCAGAGACACGGGAAAGCCCCATTGGGGAGCCTCGAGGGACGGGTTGCTACGTGCCCCAGGTGCCAGCGCTATGCCAGGGCCACAAGGGTCTCCAGGATGCCGCCTCAGTGCAGTGCCCTCCACTGGGACTCAGCGTAATCCTATTGAGCATAATTTTTAGGTCATCATCTGTCTTCGAGACCATATGAGTTCTCATCATTGACCCAACCAAGGCAGTCTCCACCTGTCTCTGCTTTCTATTCGCAAGCTCAACATTCTTACCAGAGAGGGTTTGTGATGTGCAGGGTGGCCATGATGGTCCCTGGCTCGGGGGCTGTTCCTGATGCTGAGCCAAACTCCCCTCAGCGCGCCAGGTGCAATCTCGGTCGGGGCGCTGATCTGCACAGAAAGAGGTAGCTCAGCAATGACAAACCTCTTCCCCATCCGACCTTACCTTGTGGCATTAGGTGGGATCTCAGAATGCGTGGAACTGGGACTGCATTCATAATGCCAGCAGAAATCCTGGCCTAGCAGGAAGGAAGGCTGCAGCGTGTCCACAAGTCCCTCAGCCTCTGTGGCTCAACTGGAAACAAGGGAATTCGGGCCCCACAGGAATCTGAGCATGAAGGCTTCTACAGCAGGCATCAGGCCACACACACAGGTCCTCCCGCAGCGAGATTGGGACAGACCTTGGCTGGTCGGTTGCAGGCAGAATCCTGGGCCTTGGCTGGCAGGGGCCGGTCCTGCATTTTGCCAGGAATGGGAGGGCATGGGGTGCCAGAAGGGCCCAAGGATGCTACCATGAAGAAAGAATCCCTTGGGGGATCAGGACCCTGATGGGTATCCCACAAGCATCCAAAGCTGTCTCCATCAGCGCTGCTCCATGGCTCCCGGGGGTACACCTCAACCCTTCCTGTCTTTGAGATTATGGTGAGGGAAGGGTGAAGGGCCAGCATGGTTCCCCATTGACTTTAAAGTCACTGGGAGTCGGGGTCACAAATCAAGTAACAAAACGTGCCCTGGCTAGTGGCACGAACCAAAGGGCCATTATCAGGCAAAGCCCCATTCAGCTGCGGAACGACCCACAGACCCCATAAGGACACACAACCACCAGACAGTGCCAATGTTGAAGATCCCGGAGGCAGGAGCCTGCATGCCACTCGAGGTCTGGGACCCTTAGCCAGCATTTTTCAGATACAATCTACCCGTTATGCCAACGCTGTTTAGTGTCCAGGCAGGTAGCCCCAGACCCATCCCCTTCCTCCAAAGCCCATTGCGTGAAATTTGGGTGTACCGCTTCCACGCAGGAGGTCACAATGGCCATCTGCAATACCCACCACAGCACCTCGCATGCCTACTAATGCATTAGTGATTCTGACATCAACCAGAGCACCCTCCCACACTGGGAAACGTGGTCCATGGTCCGTCAAGAAGAGGATCCCGCTGGGGAACATGGCATCCCTTTCAGGTGTCTGGGTGACTAGTTTTTTCTAGGCAGCCTACTGCACAGGGCAGACTTTCAGGGACATGCCAGCCCTCTGGGGCAGTGACATGGGTGGTGTGGCCCAGAGGGCATCCTCGCCAATCGGCCCAAGGTCACTGGGTCTCCGGGTACTCACACAGGCATCCACTCTCTTCCCATGGTGGGCTCAATGGCGAGTCCATGATCACCAAGACAATGTCCCACTGAAAGTCACCTGGAAAAGGGAGGGAGCTTAGCTGGGTTCCCAGAGATGAGTCCCGGGAAGCACTAGTAATGGGCACACAATGCCCCAGGGCAGGAGCACGTCTGAGGCGCGCGGAGGCCCAGTGACCCAGGAGAGCCCCACGGGGAGCCTCGAGATATTGGTGGCCTCAAGCCCCAGGTGCCATCACTATGCCAGGGCCACAGGGTCCCAGGATCCTGCCTCAGTGCAGTGCCCTCCCCTGGGCCTCAGCGTAATCCTATTGAGCATAATTTTTAGGTCATCATTTGTCTTCGGGACCATATGAGTTCTCATCATTGACCCAACCAAGGTAGTCCCCTCCTGCCTCTGCCTTCTACCCACAGCTCAACATGCTTACTAAAGAGGGTCTGTGATGCACAGGGTGGCCATGAGGACCCCTGGCTCAGGGCCTGTTCCCGAAGGTGGGCCAAAATCCCCTCCGGCACCATGTGGGTTCTTGGTTGGGCTGCGGGATCTGCGCAGAGAGAGGCAAGTCAGCAATGACAAACACCTTCCCCATCAGACCTCACCTTGTGGCAATGGGAGGGATATCAGAATGGGCGGGGCTGGGTCTGCATTCATGATGCCAGAAAAATCCTGGCCTGTCGTGAAGGAAGGCTGCAGTGTGTCCACAAAGCTTTCAGCCTCTGTGGCTTCACTGGAAACAAGGGAATTCAGGGCCCAACAGGAATCTGAGCATGGAGGTCTCCACAGCAGGCACCAGGCCACGGGCACAGGTCCTCCCGTAGTGTGATTGGGATAGACCTTGGCGGTTCTTTGGTAGGCAGAATCCCAGGTCTTGGGTGTCAGGGGCCGGCCCTGCATTTTGCCAGGAATGGGCGGGCATGAGGTGCCAGAAGGTCCCACGAACGCTACCACGCAAATGCAATGACAAGATCCCTTGGGGGATCAGGGCCTTGTCCAGCATCCCACTAGCATCCAAGACCATCTCCATCAGCACTGCTCCATGGTTCCTGTGGGGACACCTCATCCCTTCCCATCTTTGAGATTATGGTGAGGTAAGGGTGAGGGGCCAGCATGGTTCCCCAGCGACTACAAAGTCACTGGCACACGGGGTCACAAGTCAAGAACCCCAGCGTGCCCTGGCTTGTGGCACCAACCAAAGGGCCATTGTCAGGCAAAACCTCATCCAGCTGTGGGATGATTCATGGGCCCCATAAGGACACGCGACGATCAGACGGTGCCAATGTTGAACAATCCGGAGGCAGAAGCCCGCATGCTACTTGGTGTCTGGGCCATGCTGCCAACATTTTTCATATACCGTCTAACCTTTCTGCCAAAGTTGTCTAGTGTCCACTCAGGTAGCCCCGGACTCGGCCCCTTCCTCCAAAGCCCATAATGTGAAATTTGGGCACATCACTTACCCACAGGTTGTCACATTGGCGGTACGCATTGCCCACCGCATCTCTTCGCATGCCTACTAAGGCATTAGTGATTCTGACATCAACCAGAGCACCACCCACACTGGGAAATGTGGCCCATGGGCTGTCAAGTAAGAGTATCCCACGGGGGACAATGGCATCCCTTGTAGGTGTCGCTGGTGACCTGTGTTTTCCAGACAGCCCACAGCACAGGGCAGACTTTCAGGGACACGCCAGCCCTCTGGGGTGAGGACAAAGCCCCAGTCCCACAAGATGGCTGAAGTTGCCCCAAGAGCAGCCTCACCAATCCGCCAAAGGGCACTGGGTCTCCGGGTACTCACACAGGCATCCACTTTCCTCCCATGGTGGGCTCAATGGTGAGACCCTGGTCGCCAAGACGACGTCCCACTGAAAGACACCAGGACACCGAGGGAGCTTAGTTGCTTTCCCAGGGATGAGTACCGGGAAGCACTAGTAATAGGCACACAACACCCCAGGGCGGGAGCATGTCTTAGGTGTGCTGAGTTTCAGAGTCCTGGGTGTGCAGCACTGGGGAACCTCGAGGGATCAGTCGCCTCGAGCCCCAGGTGCCAGTGCTACGCCAGGGCCACAGGGTTCCCCAGGATCCCGCCTCAGTGCAGTGCCCTCCATTGGGCCTCAGCTTAATCGTATTGAGCATTATTTTTAGGTCATCATCTGTCTTCGAGACATTATGAGTTCTCATCATTGACCCAACCAAGGCAGTCCCCACCCGCCTCTGCTTTCTACCTACCAGCTCAACATGCTTACCAGAAATGGAATGTGATGTCTTTGGTGGCCATGAGAGCCCCTGGCTTGGGGTCTGTTCCAGATGATTGGCCAAATTCCCCTCCATGTGCCAGGTGGGATCTTGGTCAGGGTGTGGGATCTGTGCAGAGAGAGGCAGGTCAGCAATGACAAACGCCTTCCCCCTCAGACCTCACCTGTGGCAATGGGAGGGATCTCAGAATGTGCGGGGCTGGAATTGCATTCATGACACAATTCTGCAATCCTGGCCTGGCAGGAAGGAAGGCTGCAGAGTGTCCACAAGGCCCTCAGACTCTGTGGCTCCACTGGAAAAAAGGGAATTCAGAACCCCACAGGAATCTGAGCATGGAGGCTCCTACAGCAGGCACAGGTCCTCTTGCAGCGTGATTGGGACAGACCTTGGCGAGTAGGTTGCAGCCAGAATCCTGGGCCTTCCTTTCATGGAGTGGCCCTGAGTTTTGCCAGGAATGGGCGGGCATGGGGCCCCGGAAGGGCCCACGAACGCTACCACACAAATGCAATGCCAACATCCCTTGGGGCATCAGGGCCTGATGGGCATCCCACTAGCATCCAACACTGTCTCCATTAGCGCTGCTCCATGACTTCTGTGCGGAAACCCCATCCCTTCCCGTCTTTGAGATTACAGTGAGGGAAGGGTGAGGGGCCAGCACATTTCCCCAGCGACTTCAACCTCACTGGGACTCAGGGGCACCGACCCAAGGGCCATTGTCAGGCAAAGCCCCATCCAGCTGCGAGATGACCCATGGGTCCCTTGAGGACACACGACCATTGGACTGGGCCAATGGTGAAGAACCTGGAGCCAGGAGCCTACGTGACACTCTGGGTCCGGGCAAGCTGTCAGCATTTTCCAGATACATTCTACCCCTTATTCCAAAAGTTCTAGTGTCCAGCCATGAAGCCCCGGGCCCCGCCCCTTCCTCCAATGCCCATTGTGAGGAAAATGGGTGAATCCCTCCCTGCAGTCGGTTGCCTTGGCTGTCTGCAATGCCCACCACAGCAACTCTGGTGCCTCCCAGGGAGTCAGTGATTCTGACATTAACCTGAGAGCCATCCCACACTGGAAAACGTAGCCTATGGTCTGTCAATTAAGAGGATCCCACGGGGGACTGTGGCATCCCTTTCAGGTGTCGCAGGTGACCAGTTTTTTCCAGACAGCCTACTGTCCAGGGTAGAGTTTCAAGGACACGCCACCTCTCTAGGGCGATGTTAGAGCCCCAGTCCCACAAGATGGCTTGCCTTGCCCTGAGGTCAGCTTCGCCAAATGCCCATGTGCACTGGGTCTCCGGGTACTCACACAGGCATCCACTCTCCTCCCATGGTGGGGTCAATGGCGAGAAAGTGGTCACAAAGCGACGTCCCACTGAAAGACACAAGGATGCTGAGGGAGCTTAGTTGGGTTCCCAGGGATGAGTCGAGAAGCACTAGTGATGGACACACAACACCCCAGGGCCAGAGCAGGTCTTAGGCATGTGGAGGTCCATAGACCAAGAAGAACCCCCTCGGTAACCTGGAGGGATTTGTCACCTCGAGCCCCTGGGTCCAGTGGTAATCCAGAGCCACAGGATTCTCCAGGATCGTACCTCAGTGCAATGGCCTCCATTGGGCTTCTGCAGAATCCTATTGAGCATAATTTTTAAGTCATCATCTCTGTTCGTGACCATATGAATTCTCATTATTGACCCAACTAAGGCAGTCCCTACATGCCTCTGTCTTCAGCCCTCCGGCTCAACATGGTTAACACAGATTGTGAAGCGCAGGTTGGCAATTTTTCTTCTGGCTTGGGACCTATTCCCGAAGCTGGGCCAATCTACCCTCCCTGAACCAGGTGGGTTCTATGTCCTGTCACGGGCTCTGTGCAGAAAGATGCAGCTCAGCCATGAGAATGCACTTCCCCATCGTACTTCACCTTTTGCCATTGGGAGAGAGCTCAGAATGAGTGGTGGTGGACTGCATTCATGACACCAGCAAAAATCCTGGGATGGCAGGAAGGGAGGCTCCAGCATGGCGCCAAGTCCCTCAGCCTCTGTGGCTCCACTGGACACCAGGGAAATCAGAGCCCCACAGAAACTGATCATGGAGGCTGCAGCATCAGGCACATGGGCAGCCACACATGACCCCTCACAGTGCAATTGGGACACCCCTTTGTGGGCCTGGCACATGCAGAATCCTGGGACATCACTGGCAGGACCAGCCTTGGGCTTTGCCATGGATGGGTGGGCATGGTGTCCCAGAACAGGTCACAGATGCTGCCCCGGGGACCCAACACAAAAATTCCTTGGGTGCCCTGGGGCGTGGCATGCATCCCGCCAGTGTCCATCACCATCCCCAACCAGCGCTGCTCCATGTCTCCCATTTGGACACCTCGTCCCTTCCTGTATTTTCACTTAAGGTTATTGCTAGGAGAGGGGCTACCATGGTTCCCCAGTGACTTCAACTTCATTGGGAATTGGGCCACAAGTCAAGAACCCCAGCATGCCCTGGCTCATGGCACCAACCAAAAGGCTATCATCAGGCCAAGCGCCATCCAGTTTGGGGAATTCCCACAGGCCCCATAAGGACATGAATCCATAAGTCATGGCCAATGGTGAAGATCTAGGAGTCAGGAGCCCGAATGCCACCTGTGGTCCAGTCCATGTTTCCAGAAATTTTTGGATACCATCTATGTGCTATGCCAAAGCTGTCTAGTGTCCAGCCAGGTAGCCCCAGTCCCAGCATCTTCCTCCATCGCCCATTGCGTGAAATTTTGGTGGGAACTCTTCCCCGTAGGAGGTCGTGGGTCGGGGGGGGGGGGGCTCCAATGCCCACTGCCGCACCTCGCATTCCTCCAAGGGCCTCAGTGATTCTGACATCAACCTGACAGCCTTCCTACAGTGGAGAACATGGCTTACAGGCTGGCAGGAAAGAGGATCCCTTGGAGGATCACACAATCCCTTGCCTCAGTGTATCAGCACAGGGATGCACTCACCTCTTCTTATTGGTACTGCCTCGAGACCCTGTCACGATGATGTTCCACTGAAAGACACATGGACACCAAGGGAGCTAATCCAAGGCTGCAAATGAGGTGTATCCAGAGTAACTAGTTACGAGCACACAAATCACCATTGCACGAGCCCAATTTGGTCACGTTCAAGCCCCCAAGCCTGGGGAGAGCCACACTGGGAGCCTCGAGGGATTGGTCACCTCAAGCCCAATTTGCCTGCAATTTCCAAGTGCCCCATGGTCTCCTGGATCCCACCCCATGATTGTCTCTTCGATTGGGCCTCAGTGTAATCTTATTGAGCATGATTTTTATGTCATCATCTCTGTTCAAGACCATATGAGTTCTCATCATTGACCCAACCAAGGCAGTCCCCACGAGCCTCTGTCTTCTTTCCGCCAGCTCAACTTGCTTACAAGATATCGTTTATGAAGCACAGGTTGGCCGTTTGGGCACCTGGCTCAGGGCCTATTCCCATATTGGGCCAATTTCCCACCGTATGCCAGGTGGAATCTTTGTTTGGGCATGGGGTCTGTATAGAGAAAGGTAGGGAAGCTATGACAATACCCTTCCCCTTTGGCCCTGACCTGGTGGGCCATGTGCATGATACTTGAATTCATGGGGCCTGACTCATTTTATGATTCCAGCAAGGATTGAGGGGTGGCGGGAGTGCTGCAGCCTGGCATCCAAAGCCCTCAGCCTGTATGTGTATATGCTATCTTGGGAAAACTGGCCCCAACATGTGTCTGAGCATTGCACATGCACCACTAAGCAGCATTCTTGCTACACATTCTCTCCAAATGAATGGGTCAGTTTTTTTTGATCATGTTGCATACAGCATCATAAGCAATGGCTGGTAGGCTTGGCCTTTGGCTTTTGAGGAACGGGTGGGCTTGGCATCCTGGGATTGGCCAGGTCTGTATAAGACATGGTAATAAAAGCCCATTGAACCATGGAATATAATTCCTCCTCAGCAAGAATTTTAGTGGATCTCTGGGGAGCTGACCAACAGTTACCTGGCAGGCAAAACTCCTCCCCAGATGCTTCCATATGGAGACCCACAGAAAATACCTGGTATGTCCAATGGCCTGGTGTGCATTCCATCAACATCACCATCTCCTAACAAGGAGTGCAGTGTCCACTCATTTCTTCCTGACCATCAGTCCAGTGGGGCCTTATGGAGAGATGCTTCCTGGTTTCCAAAGATGTGAACTTTATTGGCAAGAGTGTGTATGGAAGAGGAGCTCTGATCTTCTTTGGGCAAGGCACCATCTAAATTGTCTATTGCATGAAAAGGCCAAGGAGTTATGGTTCAGCATACAAAGCCCCACATCATGAGCATGTCTGGACATTTGGTTGCCTAAGGACGTTGAAGAGCCAAACCCAGGAGTCAAATGATCAGTCATCTCAAGTCATAAATCCATCACTCTCCATTGGCCACATGAATCCCCTGGATCCTGCCACAGGATTTTCCATTCCATTTGGCCTCATCATAATCTTATTTAGGATGACTTTTATGTTATAATGTCTTTTCTAGACATTATGAGTTCTCATAATTGACACAACTGAGGCAGTCACCACTTGTCTGGGTCCCCCCTTCTGAACATGCTTACAAGAGATAGTTTCTGGAGGGTGGGATGTGTGGCATGTCTTGAGTTGGGATTATTCTTGAAGCTGGGACAAGCTCATATATATTTTGCTGTGACATCTTCATATAGGTATGTGGTTTGTGTTCAAAAGATACTTCAGCTTTTAAAACACCCTATGCATTCCTTCTGCCCTTCTGGCCCACACCTGCTAGTTCCAGTTGCAGAATGCTATGTCTCAACACATGAATCCATTATGTAATGATTGAAGACAAGAAGTATCCAGCACAGTGCAGAAGGATCTCTACCCATATAGCTGAACCCACAGCAATGAAATTCTGAGTTTTCACACAGGGGGGTGAGCATCATTTATGTACAACTGAGGAGCAGTCCCGGCACACTGCTTTCCTGAATGTGGCATGCAAATTTGAGGGCCATGGTATGTAGAGCACAGCATTCGTTATTCCTAGGAATGAGCTCTATGTTGAAGCCTGGCCTGGGCACAGGGCTTCTGGGGACACAGGGAGCCAGGATATAAAGCACTATGAAATGCTTTCTTAGGAATTCATGTACATGGAGTTCTGAAAAGCTGCCCACTGTCCTCCATTCAGGCAAAGTGTTGCCCTAGACCCTGCCTGACAGATGTCTTTCTGAGGTATAGAGTGCCCTGCTGTGCATCCTATCACAATCCACATCTTCAAAGAGCAATGCCTATATGTCCCTGCTGAGACCAACTTCTCTCTTCATGATTTGGTGGTGAATGTGATTCAGGGAGAGATGCTAGTATGGTTTGTAATCATACCCTTCCTCTTTGGTGGAAGGGTGCATATAGGAAGGGATCTCATGGGGGAGTCATGACCATCCTATTCAAAATTCTCAACCTCACTTGTAGTAACATACATGCTAGAGTGGTTTTGCTCTTCCCAGGGTCCTGGCCACCCACAAAGATGGCATCTGCAGGAACTGCTCCACATCAATTGGTAAGAGACCAGTGGACCCATTATGCTTAGAAGCCACGACCAGCGAGCAGATGGGGAACACTACACAGGACCTAGTCTATACAGCTATGTCTCTAGACCTGGGGAAGAATTAAGCACTTCTCAGGTGCCATCTTTCTGCTATTAGAATTCTGTCTAATGTCATCCAGGTAAGAAGACTCCCCCCCCCCCCCCCAGTTATATTCCTGCACCACTCTCTCTGGATGCCCTGGGCTGGTCCCTTGCCCTGCTGGATGCTGCATGAGGCTTCAATGCCCATCTAGTACTTAGTGTCTCTGAAGTGCATTAGCAATATTGGCCTCACGCTGAGCACAAACTGATACAAATTAATGTGGCCTGTGTTCCAATGGAGGAGAATTGTCCTCCCTGGACATTAAGATACCTTTCAGGTGCAATGATAATGTTTCACTTTCTTGACCTCCTACTGTGTAGGGCTGATGGTCACAAAGAATGTGATGGCCATGAATGTCTCCATCCTGACTAAAAGTCAAGCATTGCCCTGAAGAGAGCCTCCCCATGCACCCTATGTCTTCTGCAGCCTCTGTCTCTGGTCAGATGCATTCACTCACCTCACATGGTGGAGACAACGATGAGACCCTGGTCATGAAATCCCGCTGAAAAACACAAGAAGACCAATGGTGCTAAGGAATAGCTCCAAATGAGGTGTCTTGGGAGGAACTATGTGTTTGCATACAAAGCCTACAGCATGAGCATATCTTGGGAATGTGGAATCCCACTGACAGTGGATGGACACAGGGGGATACCTCTGGGGATTGGTAATCTCAATCCTCAAATTCTATCACTCTCTGAGTGCTACATGTCATCCTGGGATTCTTACCCATGATTTTGCTCTCTACTGAGCCTCAGTATGATTTTATTGCATATGATTTTTAGGTCATCATCTGTCTTAAAGACAATATAAGTTCTTATCATCGACCTGACCAAGGCACTCCCCACATGTCCATGTGCTCCCACCTGAACATGCTTACCAGAGATGGTTTCTGGAAAGCAGGAAACCCGGGTGCCACATGAGTTTGTGCCTATTCCTGGAGCCAAGCTGACATATGTGCATATGGGGGCGGGGAATCTTCATCTGAGGATGTGTTCTGTGTAGAGAGAAGTAGGACAGTTGTCAAAGCCACCTTCCCATATGTGCCATTTTTGTTTTATATTTCTTACACCTTCATTAATTACATAATAAATGAATTTATTTAGACTAAATCAATAAATTCATGTATAATTATAATGCTTTAGCAAATCCATATGTACCTTCATTCATAAATAAACGTTAAATATGAAAATAGTCTTCATTTATATATATAGATTTATACTCATTCAAAGGCCCAGACTTTGAATTCTTTATTTGTAAACTCTCTATGTTTTTCATAATTTTACTTTTATGGCTCATTAATTTTTCTTGCTTATATTTGATTTTCTTGGAGCAGTAATTTAATATTGTTCGGGATCACTCTTGAAATGATACTATTAATTGATATGGAATTGGTTTTCTGGAAAACCTACATCTGAAGTCTTTAAAAGATACTTGCTCCCTATCATCTAGGGAGATCCCTGCACTAGAACTTCCAGTTCATGTTTCAAAAGCCATGTATGTTTTGTTTATATTGTCTTCCATATCCTGCTAACACTTCATCCATATGAAGTGCTAACAACACTTCATAATCCAGGTGTATGGTTCCAGTTATTTCATAAAAGAAACATGATCTCATGAAGGAGTTGATTTAATGATTCTGAAGAATTTTTAATTTATATCTATGAAAGTATTTTTGACAGAGTTTTTGTATTCTTGATTGTCCATTCTTTAAGACATAACTTTTCCCCAAATAAATTCTTCAAATGGTATGAAAACTAGTGCCCTCTTGGGTGAAACTTAGCTGGTCAGAATTCTCATCATGAACAGCTAGCAATACCAATAACCCACAATTTGTTAAATTGTCATTGGAAGTTTTATCAATCTATGGAGTCACAAGTTAGCTATCTGAATCCTCTTCAGTGTCCTGCAACTAAGATCCATGGGTGTGGTAAAGTTTTGCATCTTACCCTCTGAACACCATAGTTGGAGCCTTTTCTAGGGGAAGTGTTCTGAGATTCGAATGCATACTCCAACTGTTATCATCTTTGAAGTGTATTTGAGATATTTTCTTCAACCTGAACACCTACTTACTTGTGCCATGTTTCCCAGTGGCCATGAAAGAATGATATCCTCCACTGCCACATTACCTATTTCTTTGAAAATGACAAAGTTATGCTTTCTAGAGATTCTTTCTTGTAGGGTTTCACTCAGGAAGAAAATCAACTCTCTACTATTTAGTTTTCCAAAATGAGTCAAACATTTATTGCCTTTAGGTGAGCCTCTCCTTTTGTCCATGTTCTTTGTGGCCTGTATCTATCATCAAAGGCATCATCTCACTTCATATCATTAAGTTAACCATTGACAAAACGTTCACCTGAAGACACAAGGAGGGAAAAAACTATAGAATTATTCCAAATAAAGGCTCTTTTGTATCATGGATCATGGATCATGAAACAAAGCCTAAAATATAAGCAAGTGTGAGGTACATGGAATCTTATAGACATTGTACACCACAAGGGATTGCCTTGAGGGGATTGTTATCTTAAGTCTGAAATTCCATGATTCACCCAGTATTAATGGATAAAATAATGAATGAATCAATACAAAATAAATTTGTTAATTAATTTCTAAGAAATACATTTAAATTTAGCTTATGAAAATGCTAAGCACCATTGATTCAACATCGAAGAGAAGTCCTTGTAAATAAGTTTCTAGATTGGAAAAGAGTTCAGGACGTGTCTGGTAAAATCAAGTTTATGGCTTTTTTTTTGTCTAGACAGCAGTACTCGTATGTGGATAATTGGGCGTGACTATTGGCCATGAACACCCATAAAATGACCCTATAAAATCATGTAGAATTAGTTTTATTGAGACAGATAGCCAGAGGCTTGAAAATGTCCTCAATACCCATCACTGAGACAAACCCTTGCATAAGGCTTTTTAGGCCATGATCTGAATGACATATTCTTTTTGTTCAGACTCCTCTTTCATGTTGTTATCAAGATCTTCCAATCAGTAATGCAAAAGGTTTTCTTTGTAATATATATCTTTATTTCTCTTCTTTGAACAAAGCTTCAAAGATCTCAATATCATATATATATATATATATATGATAAATTTTTCTTCCTAATTTTTTTAAATCTTTTTCCTTTATGGTGCCAGCTTCTAAAGGATTTGTGTCTTGAGAAGAATGTCAAATGTGAAGCTTGTGTTTCATTTGGCAAAATCAAACAGATTAAAGGGCCAATTAGGAAAAACTGTCATCACCAATAACCCACAATTCCTTAAATTGAAATTTTAAAGACCTAATAATACTCAGGGGTCACGATGTAGTTATCTGAATACTTAACAGTTTTTTTTAGCCAATACCAATTGGCAGATTAATTCTTGCATTTCACTTTTTGGATGTCATGGCCATGATCCTTCCTTATAGGACTTTCTTTTGAGTATGCAGTGAAGATCCCAGAAGTTATTATCTCTTCAGTGTATCAATGTATTATGGTTAGTTTTCAATCTGTGCACAGACAGATGGTAATGTTTCTGTGGTGGAGGGGTAGTGGAGGAAACATTTCATCCATTTGGAATCTTATCCATTTTAGGTATAGCTAAAAGGTTTGCAGGGGTACTATTCCAATGGGCTGATTTCCAGGCATAAATCAACCCTCTACAGTATTTACATTTTTGAAAAGAGTCACTTATTTATCTCCTTAAGTCTGGCTTTTTGTATCCAATTTTCTGTGTCACCTATATCTATGACCAAACATATTCAATCACTTCAGATTTTAATGAAACAGCACAATTCTTTCCAAAATTTCTAACTGAATAACACAATGATAAAAATATAACTAAGGGATGCTCTGAAGAATAGCTTTTTGTGATGAAATATAGTTCACCAAATATAGCTTAAACTTGAGGATGTGTTGTTGACATGAAACCTATATAAGAGATTCCCTGAAGGGACTCGTTGCCTGAAGAACCAAATCCCATTACTCTACAAAGGAAATATGGAACTTCAACGTTTTGCTTTGGCATTATTGACTACATTGGGCTTCATTGGAATTTTATTGAGCATGATTTTTAGGTCATAATTTCTCTTCAAGACAATATGAATTCTCAATTTTGATCTAGCTATGGCATTACCTACCCATGTATATGCTTTGACCTGTATATGTTTATCAGATATAGATTTTGTAATTTGTGATGCCAAAATAGATATGACTTTTGTCATATACCATCATGGACACCTGACTCACATAGCTTCATTCTGTGGCAGCAAACAGTGCTCTTTTTCAAAGTCATTATCTGTGTAGTTAGTTGTAAGATAGATTGCAAAACATATTGTTACATCTGTCCCGGGCTTGTGATTTATCCATGCTCTATGTTAAGGAAGTCTTATGACCATATCTGCAAAAATGACCTCTTACAGAATTCATGCATCTTTCATTTACCAAGCATAAAAAAGACAATATATACAGGTTTCTTAATTTGGGATAAACTTTCATGTGGTGGTTGTGAACATGGGAGATATCCATTGGCCAATAATATTCTATCCAGTCAAGAGTTCATGTCAGAGTATTTGCCATGGTTCATTGCATATAAATTCACATAAAATCGTATTCTTTCAGCCACATGAAAACCTAATAAGAGGTCAGGATGATTGAAATTGTGACCATTTTATGAATTCTTTGGAACTATATAAGTGAGTTTTCAGATCATGACCAATAAGCCATTTCAGATCATAACCAATAAGCCATTATGTTGTGAGTTCTCTTAAATGTCACAATTTTGACAAAAGCAGAACAAGGAAAATACAATAATTAGTGTACATATGTTTACTTGTATATTTAGGCCAAAGAAATTTGCAAAATGGAGTGAGAACCAGAGCACAAAAAAAGTCTCATATCCTTTCAATAAATTTTCAGTAAAAAAGTAGTTTTCTTCCTGAGAGTGCTTCAAGTAAGATAGTCACTAAATTGAGAATAATAATTCATAATGCTGGTTTGGTGACACTAGCCAATTCAGAGTGTAAATTAGAACTTCGAGCATCATTTGTTGCATATCCTTATTGTATGTAATAATGGAATCGTATCAGGATCTGGAATTCTTATATGTGTTTCTTCATGAATACACACAATTTTAAGTTTCAAATTTTAGTCCTATAACCAGTAGAACTACTTAATAGTAGTTCAGATATAGAAAAATTTTCAATGACTCCAAAGTAACCCAAAGCAGTTAAAATCCCATAAAATTACAGAGATTGATTTTATCTTGTATGTAGAATGAGAATATTAAACATTGTACTGAGAACCAGTGGATCTATTTTTTCTCAATTTCAATATAAATTTCAAGTTCAAACAAAAGATTTTGTAATAAAATCACATTGCATTTATCAGTCACTTATTCAGAAAAAATCCATATCTCTATCCAAGTTACGTAATGTGTAAACTTGTATGCCCTAGAAGAGCATCTTCTCCAGTCAATTGCTTTTTGGCATATATCTGTGACCAAAGAAAACCAGAAATATACTATCAATGCAGTGTTTCAACCCTTGGTAAGATGTCTTACTCAAAGACACATTGAAAGAAAAACAGGGAAGGACTGAATCTTGAATGTTCCCAGCTCTTAAGAATTATAAATCCCTGAAACAAAGTTTATAGAAGGAACATTTATTTTTCACTTTTGAGCGCATGGACAGGATTGGGTAACATGAGTTTCCTTCAAGAATTCCTTGTCTCAAGCCCCAGATAAAATGCCTAGAGAAAAGTAATGAGTTCCAACATGTTCCGACAATCCTATCCCAGAATTTCACCTTCACCTATGATGAGTTTGTCTTTATCATAATCTTTTTGATCATGACTTTCAGTCATCATCACTCTTGAAGACAAGAAGTTCTCACTTTTGACCCTAGCTATGACATTCCTAGTGCATACATACACTCATACCTGAAGATGTTTAACAGACAATTGTGGTACTGATTCAGACAGGAGTTTTGATATATTCAGTGCTAGGCACCTGACTTATATTAATTCCCCCAAGTTTAAGGCCAAACTGTGCTCTTTCTCTGCAATGATGATTTTAGGTGTACAGGAACAGGACAGGTATCAACGCATAAACCTAAGTCTCTCTTGGAGTATGGTTCTTGAAAGCTTTTCCTTGATACAATTTGGTCAGTACTCAAAATAATGACCTATTACAGAGGTTGTAGAATACTGATCATCTTACACATGAATTACACAATGCAGGTTTCTTTGGAAAGCCGCTCATAGTGTCAGAAAAACACAGCATTCCACTTATCATTACATATATATACATATATATGTAATTTAATATATATACATATATAAATTCAAAGGATGTTATAACAATATCATTTGGCATGGTCCATTGCACATGAACTCTTCTAAAATGACACACTTGAAGCCACGTAAAACAGTATTTACAAAAAAGTATTAGGTCACTGGGAATAGTACTCATTTCCAAGAAGTTTCCATAATTCATAGCATACAACTTACTATATTGAAAATATGACATTAACATAATATTTAAAAGCTGAAATTCATCTATGTTTCTCATTAGTAGAATCAATTTTAGGTTTAATACAAATAGAAAATTACTTAATTTCACATCGTTATCATTGTTGACAGGATCCTTTGTTTATTAAAAGTTCGTCAGTGACTTTAAAACAACATGCCACTATTAGAATATCATTTAAGCTTAAAAATATATTGCTTTAGTCACATAGACACCCAGATAAGTATCAAATATAGATCTGGATACCAATGAGTCAAAATTTTCTTCACTATTAATCACATCAAATTCAGGTAAGAAGTAAAAACTTTGTCATAGGATCACATTAAGTAGACCAGTAATTCAATAAGAACACCCCAATATCCAGATTGACTAATGAATAAACCCTGCTTGAGGATGAATCTTTACTAGTCCAGTGACTTATGTGGAATTAATCTGTCACCAAAGTATGCCATTCACCTCTTATAATACAAATATCTAACTCTTAGAAGTATGTCTTGCTATAAGACACCAAAAAAGCCAAGCATGGAACCCAAATGTGTAAAACTATTAGGAATTATATTTATATATTTATATAATGTTTATATAAATATATATTTATAAATTTAATTTTTTAATGTTTATTTTTTAGAGAGAGAGAGAGACAGACAGAATATGAGTGGGGGAGGGACAGAAAGAGAGGGAGACACACAATCTGAAGTAGGCTGCAGGCTCTGAGCTGTCAGCACAGAGCCTGATGTGAGGCTTGAACACACGGACTGGGAGATCATGACCGAGCTGAAGTTGGAAGCTTAACAGACTCAGCCACCAAGGCATCTCTGGAATTATTGGTAATTTAAATAAATCATTACCCACTTATAAGCACGTAGACTGTTTCAGCCAAATAAGTTGATTTCAATGTTTCATTGCTTCAGTTGAAGTTTAGGCACCCATCTAGCATAT
This sequence comes from Panthera pardus, assembly GCF_024362965.1. Classification (NCBI taxonomy): domain Eukaryota; kingdom Metazoa; phylum Chordata; class Mammalia; order Carnivora; family Felidae; genus Panthera; species Panthera pardus. The sequence goes on along the minus strand of NW_026526810.1, from coordinate 16,773,528 downwards.
CAGATTCACATACATATAGAAGAAATTTATGTTTCTTTGTAAAATTAATTTTATTAGTTTGGTTTTCAGGAGTTTCAATCTTTAGTCGCCAAATTTTACCTTTTTCTATAATATGATTACTCTTTTTACAACACTATTTATCAATCCAGAGGTAGTATCCTGCCAAACATCTGGTTTTCCTAAGTAGGTGAAATCTTGTAGTTCAGTACTATTAAGTATATACTGTAGTTATTGAATAACTGGTTGTTCAGTTATACAAGTGAAGGCTTATGAAAATTCCTTAGCTATTTTTTTGAAACAGGATTTCATTTCTGGATGGCCAGTTCCAAATTCTTTCCCAACTCCATTCTCCATTTTCTCTATTGCTGTATCCTGCATTAGGTTTTTATTTCATCTTGTTTGCATCTTAATTACATGTTTCTGCAATTGTCCCAAAGCACTAAATATGTTCTTCAACATTTCAGCATTTCTATACAAATAAGGTTTGCAATTTGGTCAATTTTATATTTACTTATAAATATAGTATTTAATAAATCTCTTTTAGTTTCATAATGGCACCATTTTAATCTTCACATAAGAACTTTTTATAAGGGTAAAACCTAAGGCATAGAAGTAGAATTGAATTAATCCACATTTTCACTAGTAATATTTGAAGGTATTCATTTAATAACCATATAAAATTTTTTAATGTTTATTTATTTGAGAGAGAGGGAGAGAGATCACGAGTGGGGAAGGAGCAGAGAGAGAGGGAGACACAGAACCTGAAACAGGCTCCAGGTCTGAGCTGCCAGCACAGAGCCCGACACAGGGCTGGAACTCACAAACTGTGAGATCATGACCTGAGCCAACGCTCAACCAACTGAACCACCCAGGTGCCCCATCATTTAATAATCATATAAATCTAAAGTATGGAAACTGGGGATTGCCAAGTCCTAAACGCTGTAGGTTCATTTTTATGTAATGATATATTTGGGGACTTCCGAAGTAACTAACTCTTAATATTTGGGTAGGAATGTTTCTTCCTCATTTGCACATCTATTTCAGTATGGTTAAATGGGCCCCCTATGGCTATATAAGACAGAAAGAAGTTGGATTTTGTGTCATTGCTCAGGAATTGTCAGTTTGAATATAATTGTATTAAACTTGATTATGTAAATTCTTTCCCATCAGTATATTCAATAACATTGAAGATTATTTTTAAAGATTGCTTTTTTTGACTTTATGACACTTGAAATTTTCTGTTTATTCTAAATTTAAATGATAAAATTCGTGGATCTGATGTACTATGACAAAAATAGAGGATTCTTGAAGTGCTAAACCCATATTCGAGACAACTGATAATTAATTTAAAATTCCTTGAAGTTAAGAGACACAATTTCAAAACTAAAAGGTGAATACTCTAAGTTTCATGCACAAATAATATTAACTAGAATAAATATCAAAGTTATAATGGTCAAGATAATGTAAGAAGACATTAACAAAGCAACTTATCTATCCTGTCTATTAAAGATTTCTCTTCAGCTTTCATGTTATTGTAAGTAACTAAAGAATTTATCCTTAAAGTTCTTGATCTCAGAAAGCTGAGATTTCTCTTCAGCTTTCATGTTATTGCAAGTAACTATCTAAATAATTTATCCTTAAAATGTCTTAATTATCCTTAATAATTAAAACTTGCTCAATCGTAGGTGTTGGTCTCATATGTGAAGCATGCATTCACTTGGGTTCTTCTTTACCTTGATGGTAGTATGTTATCAACATCACCTGGTAGGACTCTGTCTAGTGTGATGATCACCAGTCTGTCATTGTTACACTTTAATGCAGACCAAGCCTCCTGTTCCATAATAATACACTTCCTCAGGGGGATATTTTTCAGCACCTGGTCACATAATGGCATAATTAGCCCAGGGAAACCCACAAACTCTTTATTATATCTGATTATGACTATTTTTTCATTGTACCAGATAAAGGGTTAGGCTTAAACCCTAAATTTATAAGTTTTCCAAATTCAAAGAAAGAAGTACATACTTACAACAGAGAGTTAATATAATTTTTAATAAAATCAGTGGAATTTGGATCACTGTGAGTCAGCGGCTTGATTTAATTTAGTCAAATACTTTCTTATGGAATGGTTTATTCATTCCACTTGCCTATCAGATTATACACGACTAACAGTTACCAAATTTTGAGTCCTTATAAGATATTACAGAGGTTGTGAATCACCACAGATACAAAATGACTTCTTTTATTGAATTATATATGTTTAGGAATTCCAAAAGTTGAGATGGTACAATTTAGTCAGGCACTGTTCACAATGTAAGCATCAGCTTTAGCTTACAGACATATGTGTGGTCATATAGACATCATATACAACTTTACTAAAAATATGTAAAACCTTCTAAAGTTTGAACCTAAATAAAGTCAAATTGCCATCATATCTCAGGTAACATTGACCTTAGACTTATCTTATATGTTTCTTAGAAAGATTTTTTTCCTGACAAACAGCACATATTTGTGTAATTTCCTAAATTATTTAATCCTATACAAATGTTACACAATTCCCAAATTTTCCTCATATTCCCTCTGTATGAATGAGTTTGCTGCTTGTTGAAAAATCCACCCACATATATGATTGAGGTAAAAGAAAAGTCCTATAATATAATTCACATTTTCCTATGGCATTCTTCTTAGCTCCTCTTGATATCTAATTTTCTAATTCTTAAAGAGGTAAGTATTTCTAAAGTCATGGTTAGAAGTTCCTGGATATGAGTAATGGACATTTCACTTTATCAGTCCAAAACTTAGTAACTCTTTTCACAGCTTGGTCTAAAAATTCCCTTTTAAAAATATTTTATCTTGTCTTCGAGTATAATTTTATAATAAATAATATAAATCTTTTAGAGAAATTTCCATGATTCTTGTTAATCAGCATGTCATATTTTAGTTGTTATCAGTGTTCAAAAGCCTCTATTCTTTCAAAGTTTGATCGTTGCATAACCGATCACAAACACATATTTGTTATCAGTATACATATTTAAGACTTAAGGCTAATGTGGACTGACATCAGCAAGATGACAGAAAAGGAGGTCTCTGACCCTAATTCCCTCACAGGAAAATCAATTTAGCAAATATACAAACAAAAATGCCTTTCTGAGAATCACAGGCCTCACAGGTCTTTTAGCAGACTTGGGAAGTACAAAAATTGATTAAAAAAATTAAAAAGGGTCAGAGTAAAGGATTCATTTTATTCTTGTCACCTTCCCCCACGCTGGCACAGTACCAGATCTTCTTCAGGAACTATCTCCTTGGCCCATGATTTCTCCACTGGGGGAAAGTGGAGAATACATCCAACCTCTCCAGTGTTTTGGGATACTGAGATACCCACTTCTCTCTTGTCTTACATGGAACAGGAGGAATTTAAATTGGCAGACCACATGGGGACTGTTAGAAACAGGGAAAAGGGACATGGGTCCACAGGGAAATGGGTTCATGAGTGATGCAAATCTTAGCAGAAGACCTGTGCTCCCACTAGCAGTTTGGAAAATCGGATATCTTGCCAGTAACATTGCTACAACAAGGAATGCCTCCAACCAGCCCTACCCAACCAGGGAGTCCAACCTGCATCCCAGCTATAGAGCCCAACCAGATCCTCTGCCTACCTGGAGAGGTAAGCTAGCAGCCCAACCGTGTAGCCCAGCCAGCAGTAATGCCTATGCAGGAAACCCCAGTGAAACTTAGAGCCCAACAAGTAGTCCTGTCAAATTGCAGAGCCCATCGAGGGGACCCAACTAATGAAGGAGTTCAGCCAGATCACCATCTTAATGAACAGTCCATTCAATGTCCCTACCTGAAGACAAAGTCCATCCAAGGGCACCTGCAATTTCAGGGCCCAGCTAATGTTCCCACTGAAACTAACAGCACTGGTAGCTTTCCCTGCTGGTCCATGTATGCTAAGAGCTGGTCTACCCAGAATCTTAGGCTGGACTTATTGGTAAAGGACTTTTTATTCTTAAGCCAAGCTGTAAATACTATAAGATGTGACTTTCTCAAGTGTGCAGATACCAATAGAAGGATACAAGGACTAGAGGAGATTAGGGAAATATAACACTATCAAAGGAAACCAATAAAGCTACAATAACCATTTTAAAATAAACAAATCTACAAACAGCTTGATAAAGAACACAAAAAACTTGTCTAAAAGAAGCTCAGGGAACTAGAAAAGAACATACATAGGCAGATGAATGAAATCAGGAGAATGATACATGAACCAAAAAAATTTAACTAAAAAATTAAAACCATAAAAAATCAAACAGAAATCTTAGAAATAAATAATACAATAACACAGTAAAAATTTTTAATAGACAACTTCAACAGCATGTTCAATCTAACAGAAGAAAGAATTAATGAACTTGAAGACTAGTCACTTGATATTACCCGGTCAGAGGGACAAAAATATAAAAGAATTAAAGTGGGCAAATAAAGCCTACAGAAGTATGGAATTCTATGAAGTAACACAATATTTACATTATGGGAGTCCCAGAAGAAGAGAGACAAAAGGGGCAGAATTTCTATTTAAAGAAATATTGGCTGAAAATTCCCAAATTTGGTAAGGGAAATGAAATTAATGGGGGTGCCTGTGTGGCTCCGTCAGGTAAGCATCCAACTTTAACTCAGGTCATGATCTCACCATTCGTGAGTTTGAGCCCCATATCAAAATCTGTGCTAACAACT